>NC_083606.1:15380040-16630040 GCF_029168945.1 Cannabis sativa | reverse complement strand
ACCTAAGGGCATAGGCGACACACTGCACCTCGCAAAGATCACACCCATCAAAGGCCAACATATCATAGGAAAAAATAAGGGACACCCACAAGGCGCCAACCTGCCCAAAAAAATAGTTATGTGTCCAAATCAGACGCTACTTTGAAGCCGTACTCCAAGCGATACTCTGCGCGGCTCGCGCACTCTCCTCATCATCCATAACAACAAAGAATAGTGAGCTTTACCGAGGATAGTGGTCGGTCTGACGCTAAAAGCTGCTCCATTGCTGTTCAGAAGAATGCACCCTACAATTATGAACGTCGCCACAACAACCGTCTCCCAAGAGATGCAAGAAGGCCTAATTTGCGAGAACACCTCAATCAAAGACAACCTAATTTGAGGGAACATTTGAATATATATAAAATAACAACCATAATATCAATGGGGGACATCAAAATAACATCCCCCAAGCTGGCCATGTTGGGGAAGGAAAATTCAATAATCCTAGGCTAAATGCTTTGGAACAATTGATACAACAATTGATGGTGGCCAATAACCAAAATGCCAGTGGGTATGATTTAGATGAGGAGCCAGTGCCTTACTCTCCTAGAATATTGGCCTTGCCATATCTGCAAAGATTCAAGATGTCGACCACAACCAAGTATGATGGAAGTACGAATCATGGGGTACACATAAGTGACTTCCACACTTATGCGTGCCCACCAAGTGATTGATGACTTGAGATGTGAGTTACTTCCTGTAACACTTATTGGAGCAGCCAAGACTTGGTTCAAAAAATTTAAGAGTCACTCCATTACCTCATGGGACCATTTCTCACATGACTTTAAGAAGGAATTCCACACCGCCAAGGCTAAAAATTAGAATGTTCATCCCTTGCCATTGTGAAGCAACAACTGGGCAAGAGCTTAAAAGCTTATATCAACTATTTTAATGCTGAGGCCGCCAAGGCCAGAGACGTTGTGATATGATGTTGGCCTAATGCGTATAAGAGTCGCAGCATATAAAATAGCATGTCCCTAAGCTAAAATTGGGAGTTTTGTTCTCATAAGTAATGGTCTTGCGATTAACTAAAGGCGCTTAATAAATGAATTCACTAGACCATTTTGTGTATGTACATGAGAAACAGGATGTTCTACATTTATCCCTATTGACACACAATAATCATTAAAAGCCTGTGATGTAAATTCACTAGCATTATCAAGGCGGATTGTCTTGATTGCATAGTCTGGGCATTGTGCTCGTAATCGAATTATTTGAGCAAGCAGTCTTGCAAATGCTACATTACGAGTAGATAATAAGCAAACATGTGAGCATCTAGTTGATGCATCTATCTATACCATAAAATATCTGAATGGTCCACATGGTGGAGAAATAGGATCACATTGTCGCCGTGAATTCGTTCAAAAATCTAGGGGATTCAATTCCAACTTTTACTGGTGATGACTTAGTGATTAACTTTCCTTGAGAACAAGCAACACATGATAACACACTGGATAATATAATCTTTTGGTTCTTCAATGGTTGGCCATGTGAGTTCTCTATTATTCTACGCATCATGATTGAATTGGAATGGCCTAACCGATCATGCTAAATAACAAATGAATTTTTCTAATTTGTGAACTTCTCATTCACAATAACATGAGTTTCTATTGTACTTCTATGTGTAACGTAGAAACCTGAAGACAAGTCAGGTAATTTTTCTAATATGTACTTTTTTTCTTGAAACAATAGACGTAATGCAAAAATACTCAAAATTATTTTCATATTGTCTCAACATGATATCCATTACGACATATATCTTTAAAACTCAATAGATTCTTTTTTTTTTTTGATTTGGTGTATAATAAGGCATCATTTATAATAATTTTTGTTCCTTTAGGCATCAATATAATGGCTCTTCCGGATCCTTCAATTAAATTTGTAGTGCCTGATATTATATTAACAATTGCCTTCATTCTTGATAAATTTGAAAAATATTTATCACTTCTATGTATTGTATGAGTGGTTACGCTATCCACCAAATATATATCATCACCATTATTTGTAGAGTCATGTATAAGATGACAAATATCCATTACTTCATTAACCAGCAACAAAAAAACATAATAAGTTCAAAATACAAATATTTAAATAATAAAAGTTCATTACATAAACATACCAAATAAAATAAACACCTTAAAGTAAATAAATAATAAAAAAACACATAACAAGAAAAGTGACTAATTATGGACATTCCCATCTCCATTATCGATATTCATGTTGCTATTAATGAGATATTCATTAAAAAAATCTGCAACATTCAAGTGCGTAATAACCAAAGGCTCTTTGAAAAAACCATCATCTTGATAGGCAAAATTTGCTTCTACTTTCTCATTTTCCTTCACAGATGCTTGAAAAAGATCAACAAGGTGTTTTGCCATACGACAGGTACGTGCACGGTGTCTTTTTATTCCACATCTGAAACATAAGTTTTCATAATTTTTACGATTATTATTTTGAGGATCTTTTCCCTCATTCTCAGTAGTTGTGTTTTTCATTAGTATACAATTTTTTATTCTGGTTATTACGATGTCAAATATTGCTTCGACTACGACCACGATCACGACTTTGATTATGGTCGCGACCATGTCTATTACTTTAATTATGATCACGACCACGACTATGATTATGATGTTAGAAATTGTAGCATTCACTTCAGGGAATGGGGCAGACCCAGTTGGGCGAGATATATTCATGATTTTTTTTTATCAAAAGTTCATTATTTTGTTCAGCTACTAGATGACATGAAATCAATTCTGAGTATTTTTTAAAATTTCGCTCTCTATATTGCTGCTGCAGGAGCACATTAGAGGCATAAAAAGTAGTATATGTTTTTTCTAACATTTCATAGTCAGTAACTTTTTCTCCACACAACATTAATTTAGAAGTGATATTAAACATTGCAGAATTATAATCACTTACTGATTTAAAATTTTACAACCTCAGATGCAACCAATCATTCTTAGCCTTTGGCAACATGACAGTTTTCTGATGGTGATATCTTTCTTTCAAATTTTTCCAAAGCACAAAAGGATCTTATACGGTTAAATATTCAGATTTTAACCCCTCATGGAGATGATGGCGAAGAAAAGTCATAGCCTTGGCCTTATTTTGTTTTGTTTCAGTATTTTGATCTTTGATGGTGTCTCCAATACCCATAGCATCTAAATAGATTTCAGCATCAAGAATTCATGATAAATAATTTCTTGCAGAAATATCAAGTGCCACAAAGTCAAGTTTTGCAAGGTTTATCATGAAGAAAACTATATCAATATAATGTGTAAATGATTAAATATATCGATAAGCTTTGGAAAGAAAATAAAAGTACAACAAAATATAACACATAGACAGTAAAATACTAAAATATAGAATAAGGAGAAAAATTAAACAATATAATATGATAAACAAATCAACACAAATATATATAAACATATATGGGTGACTATTCAATGGTTACATTTTTATTGTAACCATATGGTTACATTTTTTTTTTAACCTGTAATAGCAGGTTACTAATAGGTAAACTTTCCTTTTTTAGATTTAATTAATTATAATTAACTATTTTCTTAAAATAATTAATTAAATAGACATTCCTTTTTTAGAATTATTTAATTATAATTAACTATTTTCTTAAAATAATTAATTAAATATTTAACAAGACCTCTTTTAGCAATTACTATTTATATTTAAATCCTTACTTGACTTATTTTAATAATTAAACCATTTAATTATAATATTTACAATAAAATTTATTTTTTTTTTTACAAAAATTAAACTTCTTTTGACACAAATTAAAATTCTCTTCTTATAATAAATTTTCAAATAATTAATTATTTTTAAATGATATTTAATTATTTTGTTACAATTATATGAACTAAGTATGAGGCCTCAAGCTAATCAATCGATAACAAGTGCAGCCATTTTTTTTTCTAAAAAGTCCTTCAACTTATTTCATTTTTTACTTTTTAAATATTTAAATAAAAAAATTAAATAATTAAGTGTAATAATTTAAAATTAAGATTACAAGTATAATAAAATTTAAATTATGAAATTATATGTGTATAATTTTAAATTATAAAAAGTTTTGCTATAAAATTTTAAATAATTTAAGTATAAAAAAATAAATTGCTAAAAGATCCTTATATAGTAATGAATTGCAAAAAATTAATTAATAATTATAATTAATTTAATTTTAAAATATAATTAATCTTAATTAAAGTTTTATAAGGAAATAAATGATTAGGTTACTTTCAGGTTTCAAGTTATTTATTATTTATTTTTATTTAATTTCCAAAATAATCACAACCATTTAATAGTAATCCAATGGCTTAAAAAAATGTAACCATGATGGTTACAATAAAAATGTAACCATTGAAACCTCTTCCAAACATATATATATATAGATATATATAAGCATAGATATATACTGTATAAAATATTGATTCATAACAAAATAAATAAATAAAAAAAATAGCTAGCTCGGATGTGTTTCAATCAGATGAGTATATATATATATATACATATATTATATATATAGCGTATCATGATTTTGAAACAATTTGAGATCACATATAACAAACATTATTATACCTTGGTTAGAGGCTCGTGCTGATAACGTATTGTTTAAGGCTCAAATTTGTACATTTTAAGTCTTTATTTATGCATATTAAATTAATATAAATTAAATATATCATATTATTAATGGTAAATTTATTTTACTTGGAAATATTTAATTTTTTTTAATTTTGTGTTATTTTTCAGATTTGAGCTAGTGAAATATTAGCATGTTTGGAGCTTGGAATCCTAAGTCAATGATTGGCATTTTTGCAAAAAGGAAGCAAAGTTCCAAGCTTAAGTCACTTCCTAAATGAATTATAATTCACATGGCCATTAATATAACCAACATATTATAAATTAAGGCCCATATTATTATATTATTTGTTGGGCTTCTTGTGCCCAAGTCTCCAAACCAAAACCATTGATATAATGGGTTTCCTTTCACACATTTGGGACCACACCAATCAGCTGAGAATCACACCAAAGCACCACGTGGTTGCCATGTTCCCTTAAGCTCTAACAGCTAGCCCCCACTCCGCCTGATGCAGTTGACGAAAGGATCCCACCATCTCAACCACTCTCCACTAAATGTAACTTATGGTACCACTATTCTCAACAATTTGTGCCATTTTTACCACTAAGTGGTACACGTAAACACATGTAATGGGATCATTTTAGCTCTATAAATAGACCAGTTTAGAGAGTGAAAAATAATCAAATTTTAGTAGTGTTATTATACCAAAATTTTATTTTTTTTCCTTTCCTTCTTCTTTATTTTACTTTATTAATTTTGGTGTAAAGACAATGCCTTTTCTAGGCTAATTTCTTTGGCAAGACTCAAGTGTAAGTTCATGTAATTTTTATTTCTCTAATATATTGATTCTCTTTGTTTTTCATTTCCATATTTATTATATTAAATTTCTCTTCTTCTAAATTGCACTTTAAATTTAATAGTACCTTTTATATAAGTTCAGTCATGATTTTCTTATGTAAGTAAGGCTATTAATTATTAGAGTGTTTATTATATTATATGATTTTTACTGCATTCTGCCAGTGGTATTTTGTCGATTTAAATTATATAATATGATAGTATTTTTAGAAGTAGTTTTAATCTAATTAGAGAACATATTTTTCTAGTGAGCTTAATCATATACATTTTCCAACTATAATTAATGGTGTAGAATTATAGTTGAGGTTAAAGAATCAATTTTATTAGGAAAATATAATTGCATGTATTTTCTGATCACTTCTCATTTTAATTACTTGTTTAATTTTTAAAAATTATTTCTCAATATTCTCATCACATTCAAGGTTCATATTTTATTCTTGTAAAATTACTAATTGTCCTTTTGAGTGTATTTTTCCTCCCTGTGGATACGACATATAGCCCGTTTACTACTGCGACCGCAGTGTAACTAATTGGGCGACATTAATTTTTGGCGCCGTTGCTGGGGAGGTTTCTGCGCTACAAGAGGTTAGTATAGTAGTTTTATTTTTTTTTATTTTTTTTTTGTCTCTCTTTATTTGTTTACATCAAAAAAAAAAAAAAACTTTTTAGTTAATATAGTATAATTTAATTTTTTTTAAGTTATATATAGATTAAAAAAAATCATTATATATTATTATTTTTTTTTCTTCTTTCCCCTTTTAGTAAAAAAAAAAGAAGCAAGTAGTTTATTTATTTTTTTTTTTAGTTTATTTGTTAGTTGTATTTATTATTTTGCTACTATATTAGGGTGTTAGTTTTCTTTTTATTTTTTTGGTCCATTATTTTATTTTGTATACATTTTTTTTTTCTAGGATTAGCCATTTTTTTTATATTTATTTATTTTAGGTTAGTTGTAGACTTTTACCCTTTAGGCTAAAAAAAAAAAAATTGTGCATAAAATATTTTCATAAACTTTTTAGTGTAAGCCCAATTGTGTAATGGTAAAAGTGGTACAAACTGAGATCATTCTGTCTAAGAAAGATTGGCTTTAAAGGTTTGTGATAGAGTACCCTCTACACTTTCTAGCAACCCCGGGGAGTTCTAGTAAAAGTGTAGGACGAAGCGGTACCTTGGCAACCTTCCCAATCGGCCTGGAAATATCTTGTGTGAATACCCTTGCATTATTACATAGTTGTAATTTACATTATTTAACAAGTGAAAATACACACACAAAAAAAAAAAAAAGTGAATGTCACGAAATAGAGACAGATTAGGGAGATTTGTAAAACAACAAATTGAAATTTTAGAAAACTCTCCTAAATCGTCTTCTTCCACTCGTTCTCATTCACCACCATCACCCATACTTCCTGCACTGCCAATGATGGCTCAACAGCAGGAAATCCAACCAAGAACGCTACAGGATTATCTACATCCTACGCGTACGACCACACCTTCATGCATAATGTATCCCATGAATATGCCCCACTTCGATTTCAAACCTGGCATGATTCAACTTTTACCAACCTTTCATGGTATGGAAAATGAGAGTCCATATGTGCATATTCAGGCCTTCGAAGAGGTGGTGGCCACATTCAACAACCAAGCTGACATCATTAACTTGGTGAGATTGAAGTTCTTTCCTTTCTCACTCAAGGATAAAGCCAAAAGCTGGTTGTATTCCTTAAGGCCAAGGTCTATTGGGACATGGGATGAAATGACAAAAGTATTTTTCTCTAAATTTTTTCCACCCCATAAGACCAGCAGCCTTAAGAGGCAAATCTCTACCTTCACCCAAAAGGACCATGAAACGTTTCATCAGGTCTGGGAGAGGTTTAAAGATTTGATGGGCCAGTGCCCACATCATGGATACGAAAGTTGGCGTCTTGTCAGCTATTTCTATGACGGTCTCACAGCCGACAAAAGACAATTCGTACAAATGATGTGCAATGGCGACTTCCTACAGAAAGATCCCGAAGAAGCTTTGGAATATCTTGAAGAAATTTCTGAAAAATCATACACATGGAGTGCGCCAAGTCCTACAGACAAGCCACGAACAGCCGGAGTCTACCAATTGAAGGAGGAGGACAGTGTGAAAGCTCAACTTGAAGCTTTGAAAAAACAATTTGAGGCTTTCAAAACTCAAGAAGGTAAAGCACTCCAGATGGCTGCAAAAGTGGAAAAGCAAGAACCATGCTTCATTTGTGGAGGGACTGATCATCAACCACAAGAGTGCCCTAGTCTTAGTATGTTAAGGGGAGGAGATGAGGAACAGTGAATGCCTTAGGGGATTACAAGAAGCCTTATAATGCCTACTCCAACACATACAATCCTGGATGGCGTAACCATCCCAATTTCAGTTGGAAGGATACAAGTCAAAATCAAGCATTTGGGAGCCAATGGAGGCCTGATCAACAAAAGAATTCTCTTGAGAGTTCCATGAAAATTCTCGCAGAATCCCAACTAGAGTTCAAGACTTATTTCACTCAGGTGATAGAGGAATTGAAGGACATAAAGATTCAAATAACAAAGTTAAATGATTCTTCAGTCATTCAAGAGCGTGGTAAGCTTCCCGCTCAGCCTCTAATCACTCCCAAAGGGCAACATATGGCACAAACCTCCGCTCCTTCAGAGTCTAATCTCAAAGGGGTTAATGCTATTACTACCCCGAAGTGGTCAAAGTACGGTATCACCATTACCTAAGACCACTAGTGTACCAATGCCCGCTCCAGATGCTGATGTGCCACAGAACCTTCCAGTAAAGGTGCCCTTTCCTCAGGCTTTGAAATCCACTGGGAAGGTACTGGAAAGTCATAGTGAAATCCTTGACTTTTTGACACAAGTTAAGGTTAACTTGCCATTACTTCATGTAATCAAGCAAGTACCGGCTTATGCCAAAGTTATCAAGGATCTATGCATTATCAAAAGGAAGCACCATGTCAAGAAAACTGCATTCTTGGTAGAACAAGCTAGTGCGGTGATCGACTGCAAGACACCGCTTAAATACAAAGATCCTGGTTGTCCCACCATTTCATGTCAAATAGGGGAACAGGAATTTGGCCAAGCCCTCCTGGACTTAGGTGCAAGTGTAAATCTCATGCCTTATTCCATATACTTGCAACTAGGCCTAGGAGAACTTAAGCCCACATCTGTGGTGCTACAATTGGCCGATCGATCAGTTAAGAAACCTCGGGGAATAGTTGAAGATGTCTTGATTCAAATTGATAAATTCTATTACCCTGTGGATTTTCTCATCTTGGACACTCAATCTGAAGTCAACTTAGAGTCCAAAATTCCCATCATTCTCGGATGACCATTCCTCGCAACAGCAAATGCACTCATCAATTGTAGGAATGGTCTCATGAAAATCTCTTTTGGGAACATGACTCTAGAGGTGAATGTTTTCAACATTGGTAAACAACCACCTGATAACGATGAGTGTTTCCAATCATTTCTGATCGATACACTTATTTCAGAAGAGGTAGAAGCACAATACACTTCCACTCATCTCAATGACCTCTTTGAAATTTCTGAGATTTCTGAGTCGGGTAATACTGAAATCAACCCTGAAGTCATCAATCAATTACCGACCAAAAGAACCATGTTTTGGAATCCAATCTTCGAGGGACTTCCTCAAGATAGGGAAACACCAAAACCATCCACTGTACAAGCTCCTCAACCAAACTTGGCTCAACTTCCTAAGGAACCTAAGCATGTCTTCTTGGGAGCAAACAACACTTTCCCTGTCATCATATCCTCCACCCTTAATGCAACTCAAGAGCAACAACTTATCAACGTGCTCACAGAGCAAAGAGGAGCAATTGGTTGGACGTTAGCTGACATTAAAGGAATTAGTCCCTTGATTTGCTCCCATCACATTAAATTGGAAGACGGGGCCATACCATGACGTGATCCTCAAAGGAGATTAAACCCACCAATGAAGGAAGTGGTAAAGACAGAAATCTTGAAGCTTCTGGATTACGGGATACTTTATCCTGTTGCCGACAGTAAGTGGGTTAGCCCAACTCAGGTTGTTCCCAAGAAATCGGGAGTAACAGTGGTACCAAATGATAAGGGAGAACTCATCCCTACCAAGGTCACAACAGGTTGGCGCATGTGCATTGATTATAGAAAATTAAATGCCGCCACCTGTAAAGACCATTTCCCACTTCCATTCATCGATCAAATCTTGGAACGTGTGGCAGGTCATCCTTTCTACAGCTTTCTCGATGGTTATTCGGGGTACTACAAAATCAAAATTGCTTTAGAAGATCAGAAAAAGACCACATTCACTTGTCCTTTTGGTACCTATGCCTTTCGGCGTATGCCATTTGGCCTGTGTAATGCCCCAGCCACCTTCAGTATTTGCATGATGAGTATCTTTAGTGATATGATCGAGAATTGTATGGAAGTATATATGGATGATTTGACAGTCTTTGGTGATTCATTTGAATCAAGCCTTCTCAATTTGGAAGCTGTGCTTAAACGATGCAAAGAGAAAGGCTTGGTACTCAACTGGGAGAAGTGTCATTTCATGGTGCCATCTGGCATAGTCTTGGGGCATATTGTTTCACAACGAGGAATTGAGGTTGATCAATCCAAGATTGAACTCATATCAAAGCTGCCCGCCCCCAAGACTGTTAAGGATGTTCGATCCTTTCTTGGGCATGCTGGATTCTATAGGAGGTTCATCCAGAATTTTTCGACGATAGCTCGACCTTTGTCGAACCTCTTGGCAAAAGACGTGGTGTTTAACTGGACACCCGAGTGTGAGGAATCCTTCCAAACACTTGTCACCAAACTCACTTCTGCCCCTATCATTCAACCACCTGATTGGAACTTTCCATTCGAGATCATGTGTGATGCTAGCAATTACGCTATAGGGGCCGTCCTTGGTCAACGAAGGGAAGGGAAGCCCTTCGTCGTATACTATGCAAGTAGAACTCTTAATAGTGCTCAAATGAACTATTCTACTACTGAGAAAGAGTTGCTTGCCGTAGTATTCGCACTTGAAAAGTTTCGTTCCTACCTGATCGGTTCCCCTATCACGGTCTTCACCAACCACTCTGCTCTTAAGTACCTCCTTTCCAAAAAGGATGCTAAGGCACGCTTAATTAGGTGGATCCTTCTGTTACAGGAATTTGACTTGACCATCAAGGATAAGAAAGGAGTTGAAAATGTGGTAGCGGACCACCTATCTCGTTTAGAGTTTTCTGATTCCGCTGATGGCCCTGCTATCCGAGATGACTTTCCTGATGAACATCTCTACACCATCACTAAGTTACCATGGTACGCTCATATTGTTAATTACTTAGTGATTGGTGAGCTTCCTGCTTCCTAGAATGCACAGGATAAACGTAAATTTTTGGTCGAGGTCCGTAACTTTTACTGGGATGATCCATATCTTTTCAAGTACTGCCCCGACAAAATTATGAGACGTTGGATTCCAGATGATGAAATTTTTAGTGTCTTGAACTTTTGCCACAACGAAGCATGTGGTGGTCATTTTTCTATGAAAAAGACTGCTGCAAAAATCTTACAGTGTGGTCTATACTGGCCCACTTTGTTCAAAGACACTAACAATTTCTGTCGATCTTGTGAAAGGTGCCAGAAACTAGGTGCGCTATCCCGCCGACACATGATGCCATTGAACCCAATGCTCGTAATAGAAATATTCGACTGTTGGGGAATTGATTTTATGGGACTGTTCCCACCTTCTTCTGGCTACCTTTACATTCTCCTCGCCATAGACTATGTCTCCAAGTGGGTTGAAGCCGTGCCATGTCGAAATGCAGATAACACAACTGTTGTGAAATTCTTAAAAGAAAATGTGTTATCTCGTTTTGGCACACCACGAGCTATCATCAGTGACCAAGGCACCCATTTCTGCAACCACTCTTTTGAGCATTTGATGCAAACGTATGGTGTACTTCACAAGGTTGCACTGCCTTATCACCCACAGACAAATGGCCAAGCTGAGTTAGCTAATCGTGAAATTAAGCAAATTTTAGAAAAGACGGTTAACCTTGACTGCAAAGATTGGTCCTACCGACTCCTCGATGCTCTCTGGGCCTACCGCACTGCTTACAAAACTCAGCTAGGCATGTCTCCTTACCGACTAGTCTATGGAAAGGCCTGCCATCTTCCTGTTGAACTGGAACATAAAGCATATTGGGCTGTAAAAAACCTAAATTCTGATCTCAACGCGGCAGGCCTTAATCGTAAGCTTCAGTTGTCAGAAATTGAGGAGTTGCGCAATGATGCTTATGACAACTCAAGGATCTACAAGGCTAAATTAAAAGCGGCTCATGACAAGCAGATCCTGAGGAAAGAATTTGAGCCAAATCAGCGAGTGCATCTTTATGACACTCGCTTGCATCTCCACCCTGGGAAGCTGAGATCCCGGTGGACTGGGCCGTATATTGTAAAATCTGTCTTCCCCCACGATGTTGTTGAGGTCGAAGACCCAACCGATGGGAGAAAATTCAAAGTGAATGGCCAGAGACTGAAACACTACATAGAGAGGGTGCCCCAGCCTATCGAGGATATCCTCGTGGCTCCGGTTTACACACGAGTAGTGTTTCCCTGATCTTGTAGACATGTTTGTTCTCTTTTTCCTTTTATCTTTGTCATCTTATTTTGTTATTTGTTATCATTTTTTTTGTTTTTCAGTTTTTATGTTTTTAGAGGATCAATATCGCTGCTATCCATGGTTGCTTGCTCTCCAGGTGTTCTCTTTCCCTATTCTTTTAATTTTTATATCTTTAGACATTGAGGACACTGTATTATTTTAGTTGGGGGTGGTGAGCATATTCAAGCATGTTTCTTAATTTTTGTCATATTAATATTTTCATGGTCAAATTTTTCAAAAATTACTCATTTATTCTTGTAAAATGTTATTTTCAAGCCAATTTTTACTATCTTTGTTACTTAGAATTTTTTTAGAGTTACAAATTGCACATGCCAAACTTTGTGGTAAGAAGATTGTTAGCACATATTTGCTTAGAAAAGCTACCAAGTTTAAGTGTTTATATTTTTGTGAGTGGCGAGATTTGAGAAAATAACTTTTGAATTTTTATTGATTCTTAGAAATGATTATAATTATTTTGGACATGGTACTAGGGTTTGATTGGATGTTGCTTTAAGGGATAAATTTTATAGACAAATCTTATTAAGGAGCCTTTTTGTAATTATTTTCTTTATGTGCAAAAAAAAAAAAAACAAGAGCAACATTTCCATCATTATATCCAACATGTTGCCTCTTGTTCAAAAAAAAAAAAAAAAAAACAAGAAAAAAAAAATTGCAAGAGCAACATTTCTATCCATTTGTCTAACATGTTGCCTCTTGTTTGAAAAAAAAATAGAAAAGAAAAAAAGAGTTTGTAGTATTTCATTTTTTTTTTATTATTTGTTTTGGCTCCTAGAATAAATGTAAAAGATTGTCTATTTTTGTTTAAAAATCCCGAAAAACTGGTTTGTGGTACTCTTAAGGTGGTTTGTCCAAATAATTCATAATCTATCTTCGTTTCAATATTTATTCAAATGTTTGTCCTAAATTAATCTATCCTTTTCGAGTGCTCACTTTTCAATTTCCAACTCCATGAGTGAAATCCTTAGCCATGAATAAATATTTTCAAACACCTGTGAGGCTAATGTAGTTGAGACTTCTACTTGGTATATTTTTTTTAAAAGCAATTATGTGCTATGGTTTGTGGTAAGAAGGTTTAAGTTTGGTGCACACACTCACAACTCTAGATTTATTCAAGGTAATTCTGTATAGTTCTTATTGGCTTGTTACTAACATTTTATTTGAATAATTGTGTTATTTTTCAAAATTTTGACCTAGAAAATATGATGTTCGCTTGAATTGCTAGAGACTAGCAATAAGCTCGTTGGGGGTTGTGATTAAGGCTCAAATTTGTACATTTTAAGTCTTTATTTATGCATATTAAATTAATATAAATTAAATATATCATATTATTAATGGTAAATTTATTTTACTTGGAAATATTTAATTTATTTTAATTTTGTGTTATTTTTTACATTTGAGCTAGTGAAATATTAGCATGTTTGGAGCTTGGAATCCTAAGTCAATGGTTGGCATTTTTGCAAAAAGGAAGCATTCCAAGCTTAAGTCACTTCCTAAATGAATTATAATTCACATGGCCATTAATATAACCAACACATTATAAATTAAGGCCCATATTATTATATTATTTGTTGGGCTTCTTGTGCCCAAGTCTCCAAACCAAAACCATCGATATAATGGGGGGTTATTTGCGGCAAAACCCCCTAAAGTAGGCAAGTTTTTGCAACTAACCGCCAATTCTAAAATTTTGGTGGTAAAACTTCCTAAACCCAGCTTCTGTTAGCCCTTTCCGTCCATTTTTGGGTGTTAAGTGACAGGTTGGAATGTCTACGTGTACACAATGTACACGTGGCACAATTTAATTAGTCCACGTAATAAATATTTAAATTAAAAATAAAAAATAAAAAAATATTTTTATTTAAAAATAAAAAAATTTAAAATTCAAAAATTTATTTTTATATTTTTTTATATTTTTTTTTCTTTTCTTTCTCTTTTCTTTCTTCTTCTTCTTCTAACCCTAGAAGACTCCTTCTAACCCTAGCCGAACCCAGCCATCATTGTCCCCATCAAAATCAGCCCCTTCTAACACAGGTGTACCTAGAATACCATTGATGGAAGCATAATTCGATGCCTGTGACGCTTTCTGGAGGCTTGAAATTAGCTCTGAGAGTAAAGCAAGCCACGATTTCGAAAATCGTGCTTGCCAATGACTGCGAGGGCTTCGCTGAGCTGGCTCTAGATTTTGGGGTTAGCGGAGAGCATGAGAGAGACGATTAGGGCTTTGATCTGATCCTTTTCGGGGTCAGGTATAGGGGAAGGAGATGCGACGGCGTTGGGCTCATCGGAAGAAGCGGAAGGGGCCCATCGACCTTTGAGGTGATTCTTGAAGTTTGCGGCAGCCGCCATTCACACTTGTTCATCAACGTTGGGCTCGGCAACAAGGCAGAGCATAGAGTTAGACCATAGTTTTGGGGGGGGGGGGGTTTCGGCTAGGACGATGATGGAGCTGATTTTTTTGGGGGGGTTCGGTTAGGTTAGATTAGGGTTTCTTGTTTTTTAGCAGAGAAGAAGAAGAAGAAGAAGAAGAAGAAGAAGAAGAAGAAGAAGGGAGTTAGGGTTTTTTTTAATTTTTATTTTTTTAAAATTGTATTTTTAATTTTAATTTGTAAATATAAAAATAAAAAAATATAAAAATAATATTTTTAATTTAAATTTTTTGATTTTCAAATAAAAATATTTTTTTTATTGTTTATTTTTAAAATAATTAATTTTTATATTTTAATTTTAAATATTTATTACGTGGACTAATTAAATTGTGCCACGTGTACATTGTGTACACGTAGACATTCCAACCTGTCACTTAACACCCAAAAATGGACGGAAAGGGCTAACTGCTAACAGAAGCTGGGTTTAGGAGGTTTTACCACCAAAATTTTAGAATTGGGGGTTAGTTGCAAAAACCTGCCTACTTTAGGGGATTTTGCCGCAAATAACCCATATAATGGGTTTCCTTTCACACATTTGGGACCACACCAATCAGCTGAGAATCACACCAAAGCACCACGTGGTTGCCATGTTCCCTTAAGCTCTAACAGCTAGCCCCCACTCCGCCTGATGCAGTTGACGAAAGGATCCCACCATCTCAACCACTCTCCACAAAATGTAACTTATGGTACCACTATTCTCAACAATTTGTGCCATTTTTACCACTAAGTGGTACACGAAAACACATGTAATGGGATCATTTTAGCTCTATAAATAGACCAGTTTAGAGAGTGAAAAACAATCAGATTTTAGTAGTGTTATTATACCAAAATTTTATTTTTTTTCCTTTCCTTCTTCTTTATTTTACTTTATTAATTTTGGTGTAAAGACAATGCCTTTTCTAGGCTAATTTCTTTGGCAAGACTCAAGTGTAAGTTCATGTAATTTTTATTTCTCTAATATATTGATTCTCTTTGTTCTTCATTTCCGTATTTATTATATTAAATTTCTCTTCTTCTAAATTGCACTTTAAATTTAATAGTACCTTTTATATAAGTTCAGTCATGTTTTTCTTATGTAAGTTAGGCTATTAATTATTAGAGTGTTTATTATATTATATGATTTGTACTGCATTCTGCCAGTGGTATTTTGTCGATTTAAATTATATAATATGATAGTATTTTTAGAAGTAGTTTTAATTTAATTAGAGAACATATTTTTCTAGTGAGCTTAAAATCATATACATTTTCCAACTATAATTAATGGTGTAGAATTATAGTTGAGGTTAAAGAATCAATTTTATTAGGAAAATATAATTGCATGTATTTTCTGATCACTTCTCATTTTAATTACTTGTTTAATTTTTAAAAATCATTTCTCAATATTCTCATTACATTCAAGGTTCATATTTTATTCTTGTAAAATTACTAATTGTCCTTTTGAGTGTATTTTTCCTCCCTGTGGATACGACATATAGCCCGTTTACTACCGGGACCGTAGTGTAACTAATTGGGCGACATCACGTATTATGTAATATTATAATTTAGAGAAAGAAAATAGAGAAGAACTGAGAATTTTCTTAGTGTTTTATTTCAATGGGTGATCTCCTATTAGTGAAATATTAAGAAACAAAAAAACAGAGCAACTAAAAAAAAAATATTAATTACAATTAATAATAATAAATAAAATATTTAGACATCCACATATTATTAATATTTATAACATACATTACATTTTTAACTACATATACACAAGAAAAATTATTGTTATATAATCTTTACATGTGCCCTTACACATGCCTTTATTCATCACAACAAAACAAACTGTCGAAAGTAACATCAACCGCCACAACCTCCGCAGCCTCCACAACCTCCGCCACCACAGCCACCACCACCACCATCACCATCACCACCGCCACCACAACCGCCACTGTATCCGCTAGTTACAGTATTGACAACAGCCGCAGTAGCAAGAACAGCACCAGCTCCTGCCAAAATAACCATATTACCGTCCTTTGTTCCACTGCTTTTCTTAGTTCCTTCCCCCTTTTCAACGTCCACTACTGTAGGAGTGGTTTTGCTCAAGCTGTGTATACCGATTGGGATTGGAGAACTTGTTTGCTTCTTCTTTTTGTTTGCTTTCACACACACACCAAAAATTATGATTGTACCAATTACTGAGCCACATACTATAAGAACTATTGCATAAGCTTTCATCTGACTTTCTTTTTCTTTTCCTTTTGCTTGGCACTAAAGTTAATTGGAAACCTCATACTATATATCATCTATAATATACTGCCTTTTTGTCTGTTGGGGGGGATTATTGGGTGGAAGTTTACTCATGACATTTTCAATTGATCTGACTTTTAGAAACAATAAAAAAAAAATTCTGTAGAATTTAGTTTATTAGTTTTTAATTTAAAACATATATATTAAATAAAAGAGGAATCGTGAAGGAAATTGCGTCTTTGACCATGACTATTATATATAACTACTACTAGTTTGGAATATCAATATAGTTTTCAGATACATCTTTTTTTTTTTTTTTTTTTTTTTTGAAAATAAGCGTAATAGTTCTATTACTTAAACATAGTTAGACCTCACGATGATTACATAAAAGGTATTCCGGAATCGAAGAAACCGGAATAATTCCATACAAATAAAAGCCCAATTAGCCACATTATGAGCAGCAAAATTACAAGTTCTACTAACATACACAAAATTACAACAAATAAAAGAGAGAGATGACTTAGTACAAAAGGAGATACAGTTCTCAATCGCCCAATGAGACTCCGTCCCATTGAGAGCATTGATAACTAATCTCAAGTCACTCTCCAGCAAAACAAACTTAAAACCTTCCTCCAGAGCCATTGAAACCGCTGCACAACAAGCCGCTACTTCTCCACATAATGCATCCGAGAAATCCAACCTAGCCGTGTGAATTCGAACCACCTTACCCAGATGGTTTCCAGCTACCACCGTTGTGCACATGCTTTCTAAGCCCACCCTGACATCACAATTCAATTTTATCCAATCCTGAGGTGGCGGACTCCAGGTCCCCCTCAAAGATGGTGCAGGGCAAGGCAAGAAAGTATCATGAAGCTCTGCATAAGAATTACAAATCTGGTCAATACATTTCATAACATTCGGATGAGAGTTGTTATGTATAAAATCATTTCGCACTCTCCAGATAGTTTCAACAACAATCAAAGCATACATGAAAACTGCTTCCACTCGGATCCCCCTAGAATTGAGATTCCATATAAATTTGACCCATGGTCCCAAACTCGAATCCCGGTATTGCAAATAGGATAGATGCATGTTCTTGCAACTTCTCTTTAAGCATATATAAAAACAAATGCGATGCATGTTGAGCATGCAAGTAAATAAAGAGAAATTAAAATATAGCTAACTAGTTCTTGTTGGGTTTTATGCCCTAAATAAAACTCATTTCAATATAATCAGATTTACTTAATAATAAAGATCATAAATAATATTTAATGTTGCATGGTTCACATGATTTATTTCATGATTATATATTTATAATGTATGAATTCTATTTAAGTCCAGAACATATGAATTTGTTAATGATTATAGTGTTGTCAACAGAATGGAATATGATCTTAATTATATGTTCGAAAGTTTATTCCCTGATTTGTCAGTTCACTGGATTTAGATTGACATGGTATAATCAGCGATAGGTATTCTTACACCTTGGATAAGTGTTATGTCCTTTCCAGGGCATTGGCAAAGTTTACCAATATCGGATGTATGGAGTATACATCGGAAGGGACCGATATTGAACTTTGATTAGATATATTAAATTTACCGTAATATCTATTCAATTTAATATCACATGTTGATCCTAAATCAAATGATCTTAATCCTGATATGTTTAGGTTCGATCTCAAGAGTATTATACATGTTCTTTGATTTGTTAGTTAAGCCTACTTTTGGGTCAGGGTGATACTTATATTTTGGGAACATGATAGTGCAATTGAGTGTGAGCGCTAACATAAATATGGAATCTATAGCTTCTATCTGACAAATAGAAAGTAAAGGATGATTTCCTTCGAGCTTGACCAAACGAAAGTAAATGATGGAGTACACATTTCACTTAGCTGAAATATCATTTATACGGGGTTAAGTGTTTTAAGGATAAAATACATTGTAGGGTGTTACGGTAATCTAAACCCTTTACAGTGTAGATCATCTATATAGAGGATCATTGATCAAATTAGGATTATAACAATGGATAACTAATGACGTATCTATATCGTGGAACATATACAACGTTCTATATACTGAGAGTACAATTCTAAGTTCTATGCGTGGATTCAACGAAGAATTAATAAGTCAGTCAATTTAAGATATAAATTCTTGATCTACTTATTGGAAGCTCGGATATATAGACCCATGGTCCCCATACTAGTTGAGACCATACTGCTTGTAAGACTCAGTTAATTGGTTTTGATTAATCAATTATAATTCTAAAGTTAGACTATGTCTAGTTTATGAATTTTCACTAAGCAAGGGCAAAATTGTAAAGAAAAGAGATTCTAGGTTTATTTATTAATTAAGAGACTTTATATGTCTAATTAATAAATATATTAAATGACAATATTATTAATAATTAATTTTTAGTTATTAAATAATTAGAATTGGCATTTAAATGGTTGAATTTGAAAATTGGCGTTTTTGAGAAAATGAGATGCAGAAATGATAAAACAGCAAAATTGCATAAGTGAGGCCCATTATCCAAAGCCCAGGCCGGCCACTATTGTAGGCTTTTATCATTTATTTTTTCATTATTTTAATGACAAATAATTCTAACTTAAACCTAAGTGGTTATCTATAAATAGATAGTGATGGCTCTCATTCACACTTAACTTTGTTAACTTTGTGAGATGAAATTGAGCCTCCTAGCCGAAACCACTTCCCTCTTCTTTTCTTCTTTATTTTCGAAATCCTTGAGTGAATGAGTGAGTGCCCACACACATCAAGTGGTATCTCAATCATAGTGTGTAAGATTGTAGGAGATTCCAAACAACAAGAATGAGAATCAGGATCAAAGGAAGGAGAGAAAGAGACAGGTTCAGATCTTGGTGATGCTCTGCACCCAATGTAAGGTTTCCTAAACTTTATATGTGTTTATTTCATTATTTTAGAATTCATATTAGGATGTTAATGAAACATACATGGTAGTAAATCTAGATCCTGGTAAAATATATCCAACAGTTCTGCACTACAATAAAAGTGCGGATTTATTAGCAGCGGAGACCCTCGCTTCTAACCAGCAGTGGAGTAGTGGTTTCGACAGTAATAATGTTTAATATAAAAAAAAAAAAGCACCATAAATAAATACCATAAGTTGATTTGTCTTTAGTTAGTAAACACAATACTTATTAGTATTTTGTTCGAAACCATAAGTTTAGATGATCACATTAAATCTAAGAGCATGTTTGGTATTGTTTTCTGTTTTTTGTTTTCAAAAAATTATTTTTAAAAATTAGAACAAAAAATAGTTTTTGAAATTTTTAAAAACAATTCATATTTGGTTAGTGTTTTTTAAAAATAATATTGACCAAAAATGAATTGGTTTTTGAAAACAAAAAATAACATTGTTGTTTTCAAAATTCTTATTTTTTGTAACTTTGTTTTTTGAAAACTGTTTTCAAAAAACACGGCCAAACAATCCAAATTGTTTTCAAAAAATAATTTTCTATTTTTAAAAACAAAAAACAAATTTTTAATTATGATGCCAAACATGCACTAAGATTCCAGGAATTACTCAAGTCTACAAATGAACTTTATTCAGTGGCGAAACCAGGTCACAAAATAAGGAGGGGCCAAACAAAGTGTATTTTTACCTATTTTGTTTTTAGTATATAGTATTATATAAATTAATATAAGAAGTTAATTAAAGAGCTTTATCCAACACATATAAAATAATATAACATATGCAAATATATATTATTGATTGAGAAAATATAAAGATATATATAAATATATATCATGCAAAATAATACATTGTTTAAAACTGCAACCTACGTTCTTTTAAAGAAACAAAATCATCAAGTATTGAATCTAAATCAAAAGTCTCAGCTATCTCTCTTTCAATATAAACAACTAAATTGTTTGCTGGAAAATCATCTTCAATTTTATTCCGAAGCCTTGTTTTAATAATCTTCATAGCTGAAAAGGCTCGTTCACAGGTCATTGTAGATACTGGCTGAAGAGTTAAAATAAGGCGAATTAGTCTATCAATAAGATAGTATATCTTTGATTTATCTGTCTCCGTTAATCTTCGACATAATTCTGCGATGATTGACAAATTTTGGAACTTCAAATTAGTAAGCACATCAAGTTCAAAATGCTTCAATTGAAACCTTAAATTAATTCTCTCATTCTCAGAAAAATCAAGAGGATAATACTCTTCTGCAAGACAACATATATCATCAATATTGAAAGATTTAAAAGCATCCTTTGGATCCAAAGCTGAGGTAAAAGTTAAAAGCTTCGTTGCTCCTTCACCAAACCTGCTATCGAGCTCTTGTATCTGAAAGTCAATGGTAGCATTAAATATATCAAAATGATAATGATGCTCTATTGTAATGTGATCACGTTGACGGTGACCATGTCCTTGGACATAACAAGAGCCAAAATTTGGAATGTCAATGTCAAATTTTTTGGAGAAAGAGACAACATTTTTAAGCAAATTTTCCCAACCTTTATTTTTAAGTTCTTGGATAAGGTTTTTTTGTAGTAGATACCATATTCATGGCATTCAATATGTCTTGAGATTTTTGCTTCAAAACTTGACAAAGAATATTAGTTATACCCAAAATTTCCTTCATTAAGTGCAATATAAATATAAATTCAAATGATGTAATCATTTTATAAGCAGCATTTGCATATCCGCGTTGATAATAATTAGATCCTTCCTTTATTATGTTTTCAAGCACCGAGCAAGTGGCTCCAAACATATTTTCAGACTACAAATAGAAGAAAAATGAGAGCCCCAACAAGTATCACTAGCTCGTTTGATTGTACCAATTTAATTTGCTCATCTTCCACTTTCAAGTTCATCAATAGCTATCATATGTGCAATTTGTGTTGCTTGAGCAGCTTGTAGTTCATCATGACGTTTACATGAAGCCCCCACGACATTAATAACAAAATTCAAATTTGAAAAATTCATGCACATAAAGTACCTCTCTAGATGCAGCAACTAATGCTAATTATTGTAATCGGTGAGCAAGAACTCTAGTTATTTCATTCTTTGAAGTCAATGCTAGCACTATCATATCCTTATCCACGAATATTTTGAATATCAAGACAATGATGAGAAAGAACTCTAGTTATTTCATTCTTTAAAGTCAATGCAGCTGTATCTCTAACATGTACCGGACCAAAAAATCGTTCTTGTATAAAACCATCATCATCATCAACAAACCTTAAGATTATAGCCATTTGCTCCCTCTTAGACTCATCTCATGCCTCATCAACAATAATTCAAAATTTAGAATTCCCAACATCTTCATGAATTTTGTTTCGTACTTTATTTGCAAGAACTTCTAAAATCTCTTTTTGAATTTTGGGTGAAGTATACTTCGCAGATTTAGGGGCATTTTCCAAAACAACTTGTTTAATATTTTCATCATATGAAGCTATTAATTTAACCATTTCAAGAAAATTACATCAATTTTTTGACTCAAGAGTCTCATCATGACCTCTGAAAGCACATCCTTGAAATGCAAGCAACCAAACAGCATCAATTGATGATCTCACTAGTAGCCGATTCTTGAGAATTTGCTTAGAACTTTGTGCATTCATTACTTTATCAATATGTTGTGACTGCTTTAATAAATCCTCACATGACTTCAAGGCATTATTATGAGTAGAGCAAGGATCTTCCCCAACATGATTCAAAAAGGCACAATTTTTTCCATCATTAACCTTCTTCCAATTTCTAAATCATGTGACAGTAAATGCATCCCATCCAAAACATCCAGAGACTTTCATTGTAAGAAGATAACAAGGTAAATAATATGCAGCATTCTTTGACGGAGAGTACTCTAGCAAAGATGCAATTGCACAAACCAAGAAGGTTGAATGCGATGATGATGATTTTCAAGACCAGATGGTGTATACTTTGAGAGATTTATTTGATAAGGACCCATTTTTAAGTAAGCTCTTCTTATTTCATCACGTTGATTCACATGATAGCTCCACATAGGTGGACGTAATCCTGGATCTCGTTGTAGTGTAGACAAATCAACTTCTTTATAATCAAATGTTGGAGATGTAAAAGGAATATCATCATGATTTTCCTCTAGTTCAACCCTTGGAATTTTAGAAGAATTTTCTAAAATAGCACCTTATTTTCTTTTGAAAAATGAGTCAATAATTTTAAATTTAGACATACCTCATAGACCTATAATTAATATACAACATATAAATAAAATTAGATCATGATATTATAAATTAAAAAAATTCAAGAAAATTGCAAATAAAGAAAATAAGAGAAACCTCCAATAAAAGTCATGTAAGAAATTAACATTCCTAAAAAATTACAAATAAAGAAATGAAGAAAACTTCTAATTCAATAAAAGTCATATTCATATATGTAAGAAATTAACAACCCTTAATTAAATAATATAAAAATTAGAATGATCAAATTATAAACTTAAAAAATTTCAAATACACACATGATATGTCAAAAAAAAAATACACACATGAGATATAATATTAGAGCACATGATTAAAGTTATGAGATTTAATTTAGGGTTTATCACACAAGATTGAAGGTTGATTAAAATATCAAATAGAAAAAAATGTAAACTCTAAAATAAAAATAAAAAGGATGAGAAGAGTACCTTTTCTTAGTCTTCTTCTTTATCCTCCTCCTTCTTCTTTCTATTTTTTTGGTTTTTTTTTTATCAATGACCTCCCTCTCAATTTGTTTCCCAAGCTGAAATAATTTGGGAACGTGGGGAGGAGAACTATTACAAAAACTTGTAGAAGACTCTTTCAAAAATAAATGACATCATTATATTCTTAATGGACTATTGAGTTTTTGGGCTTTTTTAATGAACTATTAAATTTTGGGCTTCTTAATGGACTATTGGATTTTTGGCTTTTTTTTAATTTAAATTTAATAATTTATTAGTGGATTGGACTTATTATAAGAGAATGATCTTTCTTCTATTAATTTAATTTTGGGCCTCTTTGTTTGTTATATATGTAGGGAAACTTACAAAAATATTGGAATTTGGGTTAACTTTTATAAAAATACTGTCACACGGAAAATCTTTTCAAAAATACTGTGTTTTTATAAAACACCAGTAAAATATAAAGCAAGACAACTCAAAACAACAGTAGAACATTAGTAGAACACCTGTGAAAACTTAACACAGTATACTGCAGTATGAAACTTATAAAAAAACACAATAAAAAAGTAAAAAATTACCGCCTAGCAGTATTTTTGTAAAAAAATGACAAAAGTTAGTATACTAGGTAAATTTCCCTATATATATGTATATAATATTAGAAAAATCTAGGAGGGGCCATGGGCCATGGCCACCCCACAAATAGGCATAGTTCCGCCACTGACTTTATTCAACTCCCCTACTTTTCCTTCTCACTACAAAGAAACAAGATTTTTACCAGCGAAATTCATGAATCTCGCCTACAAAAGTTGATATTTACCAACGAATTAAAGAAATTACGCTGGCCTTTGTTAGACTTTTTTTTTTCTAATGGAAAATCTTTTGCCGACACATTAATTTGCCGGTAAAAGTTACATTTGTCGACAAATTTTCGTTGTTTTGTCGGCAAAAAGTTTGCAATCGAACCACGAAAAGGTGCCAATTTTTTGCGATTTTCTTACTTTTGACAGGAATTTTTCCTCGTGAAAGTAACAATTGGGGGAAAAAAACTTTTGCCGGCAGACAATTGCACCGATAACAATTGTGTCTTTAGGGTTTTAAATAAGTTTTTCTGGTGCATTTTTACTTTTACTGGTAAGCTTGAATTTTGTTGACGAAAATTCTTCAAATAAGATATGATCCTTTCTTCTTTTCAATTTTTACGTCTGATCTTTCTCTCCTCTCCATCTCTCTCAATGTGGTATTTCCTTCGCCAGAGCCACGTCCCCCACTCCGCCCGTCCCCCACTCCGCCCGTCCCCCCTCTCTCTCCTCTCCCTCAACCATCTCTCTCTCTCTCCCTCTCCCTTTAATTTGTTTCCAACAAAAATAAATTTTCCCCTCTTTGCGTGTACTCTAGCCACCGGTCACTGCCGCCATGCCCACTATCATTAAAAGGTATTTTAATAGTTATCTAGATACGTATTTATATTTATAATTTTTTTATTTATATATGTATATTTATGTGCATTTATAATTATGTATATGTATATTATATATATGTCTGGATGTATGTATATATGTATTTGTATGTGTATATATATGTCTATATATATTTATGTGTACCAATGTACACTACTACAAAAAGTACTTTTTACGTCGGTCAACGCGTCTCACCAAAATAGTTGACTGAGGCAAAAAATAAGGGGAGATTTTATGCTTCAGAGTGTGATTGAAGCTAAAAAATAACAATTAGCGTCGGCTCGTACACCGACGCAAAAAGTATAACCGAGGTAGAATGTGACAATTTAAAAAATTATCTGTTGCATTTTGCATCAGTGGAAAATTGAAGCCAATCTCTTCTGTTTCGGTTAAAAATTGAGGTTAATATATTTGGCATGGTTGTGCACCGAAGCAAAAATGTTAATGCATTTGTAAAACTCAAATTTTACAAAGTGTAATTTTATTTTCACGCATCCCCCCAATTTAAAACCCTAGCAGACCCATTTCGATACCCAGCCGCGCCAGCCATCATTTCGAAAGACTGCCGGTCGCTCACTGTCCGTCTGCCACCCACTATCCGTTTGCCGCCCATTGTCGGTTCCCACTGCCGGTACGCACCTCTAAAACTCTCTCTCTCTCTCTCACTCTCGCCAATCCTTTTGAGCTCACATGTTGCACATAGTTCATATTTGCGAAGGCTTTTACGATTCTTTGATTGCACTAATTTCATAATCTTGAAAAGGTTTTCTTAGTCAAAGTTTTTAGTTAGGGAGTATTAGTGGGTATAAGCATATATGGTAGTCTTAGCTCCATGATTGATACATACGCAAAAATTCTAACTCTGTTGGTGGTGATCATATATCGTTATAAACCATAGAAAGTCTACAACAGTTGGAAATGAGTGAATTAGTGCTTTGCTGTAATTTTGGATATGACTGTAACCAAGACAAATAGGTACCTGGGAAGCTATTTCGGTAATGCCATTCAAATAGTTGGTGAGTTTGAGTTTTCAGGTTGACTTGAATCGAATAGGATACAAGGCAGATCGATTTATAATGGCATCTCAGGCAATTCAAGTGTTTTATATGAGTGATCCATTAGATGCTTGTTGGTCAGTTGTCCTAACAACACAACTGAAAAACCGTGTTTTTGCAAATGTCAGTTGTATATAAGAAAATATAAAAACTGTAAGCGTTTGCAGCAGCAGAAAGTAATGCCTTACGGCAAAGCTGAACGAGCGAGAATATAAAATATTTGCAGACAAATAAATAACTTGACACAAGAGATTTATACGTGGTATCAGTGTTCTCACGAACACTCCTAGTCCACGGGGCCACGCCCAGAGAATGAAATCAATTAATAAAGTATCAAAATTACAAAGACAATTGACTTAAACAAGTTTAGACTCCCTCTAAAGTATTGCCGCAATCCTTTGTAATCCACTTTATGAATCTGACTTCTTGAAACACCTTCAAGCCCGAACTCCCTTCGTCTTTGAAGTGTGAGTGCTTACTTCCTCCCGAAGTAAGGCTTTAGCAAGTCTTCTCCCGAAGACCAAGTGCTTACTTCCTCCCGAAGTAAGGCTTTATCAAGTCTTCTCCCGAAGACCAATCTCTTGTTCAGTCAAGTAGTTCTTCACAACCTCTAGCATAGAGTAAGAACAGAAATAGAACAACTAGAACCTAGGTGAACAACTAGGCTCTCACAAAACAAAGAAACACTCTCTTCTCACAAAAGATAAATGCAAAAAATGAATAATGGAAGAGGTTATTCGAATGGTTGCTCTCTAGGCTCTATTTATAGATCATAGAAACCAAAGAGGCAACCACAAGATCGAATTAGCAGCTGTACAAAGACTTTCCAAAAACAAACACGATCTGCTACATCAGATTCGGTTCTTGTGACGAAACGGATACGCAGAAACGGGAAACTTACTAAAATCGGGTCCGATCTTCTTTCAAAGCTTGATTCCTGCCAAACACAGATTAGATATTCTGATTGTATCAAGATACAATCGAAATTAATAAGGAAAAGGCAATAATCAAAGTTTCCCTTAAAAGGACAACTTTCCAAAAGAGAATTCCTTCTCTTTTGAGAAGTTTTCAACAAAGGAAAGTTCAATTTGAAAGTGCAACTTTCCAAACAAGGAAAATGGCAACTTATAACCGAATAAAAGAGGTAAGATTTCGAAAATGAATGCATAGCAATCTTACCATAAAAAGGAAAAAATATTTTGTCACCTAACTTGCCAAAAAAGGACTTTACAATCTCCCCCTTTGGCACTTTAGATGAACAAAATAATTTTTACCATAAAGTACATGCAATGCAAAGTTAGCAAGAGCAAACAATACTACTCCCCCTGAGTAACACAATCGAATATCACAATAAAAACAAAGAGCATGCTAACTTTAAACAATAAGTTCACAAGTACTAACAAACCACAACTCCCCCTGAAAAAAAGGGTCCAGAGTTGGGCAACAAAAACCAAAAAATATCTCTCTCCCTTTTTGTTTATCGGAGTGCCAAAGTAAACAAAGAACAAAAATAGACCAAAGTTTAAGTCAAAAGAAACAAACTATAACACTTTAATTTTTGGAGAGTTTAATCAAGGTGGACAGTTGCCTGGACATGTCATGCTGGACATCAGCCATTGCTTCAAGACGAGTGTACACATTCTGAAGTTCAGACTTGACTTCCAGGAGCTGCGCGGCGGCGAGAGCACGAACTTGCACCGGCGAAGCGACGGCGGCACCAGCCTTTGGCCGTTTTTGGAACACACCATCAAAATATTCAGAAGGTTGGAATGTAGGGCCAGTGATGGGAGGCTCAAGAGTTTCATGTGCTTGGGCCACATTCTTCTGAGAGGATAAAACCTTATAGATGAGATTTGGAAATACAAGTTTGAAGGTTGGCTTTTTACCTCTTCGAAAGGAGACAATCTGGTTGAGAATATGAGAGGCTAGATCAATGGAAGTTCCAGAGGTGATGCGGTATAGGAGTGTAGCCACTTCTTGAGACACCACGGTCTTGTTCGAATTCGGAACCCAATTGCTTAGTGCAAACCGCATAAGGGAAGCATGAGCAAAAGTGAGGTGAGTAATTCGAAGACTCTCCCCTGGTTTCAATTCTGAACGAGCACCAGTGAGTTCAGAGTGCATCAAGTCACGATCCATGGACATCACAGCATTGGATACATTCTCAGGCAATTGCAGAGCCTGAGCAATGTCCTTTTCAGAAAAAGAGAACCAGTGACCCCTAACATACACTCTTCTATACAGACTAGAGTTCTCATCAAGGAAATCATCAGTAAGATTAGCATAAAACTCTTTAATAATGTTAGCAATGAATCCAATAAAACCAGTAAGAGTGTGTTCCCATTGATGAAATTGAATGAACTTTACAATACCATATACACGATGGGCATGCAAATCATAATTCCTCTCACTTTCAAACTTACGAGTTGCATAAAGATTCCAGTCACGCTCATTGTCTCGATAGTAAAAAGTTGGACAGCCAGAGATAGAGGAAGGGATATTACCGGATGGAGGATCTTCCATGGGGCTGCTTGCCTTTGGCGACGGCGAGAGGCCTTTCTTTGCGAAGCGGTTTTGAACGAGGAGGCTCGGCTCGAGTTACGTGTCTTCCTTGTCCTTCTCGGTATGCGGAGATGCCGATTTGTCTGAAGAGACTTCCATTGGATCCTCTTCTTCTGAACTGGAACTCGAGGAAGCCGAGGGAGGATTAGTCTTGAGTTTCTTCTTGGCTGGAGGAGCAGTCTTCTCTCGAGATTGAGAGGTTTGAAGTTCTTTCTCGGAGGCTTGCTGGGCTCGAGTTCGAGTGGAAGGGCCTGTTGGAGTGGTGCCAGCCATTGATGCAGCAGGAGGAGGAACAGCCAATGGAGGAGGAGATTCCTTCAAGGATTCAGAAGAGGAAGTCCAGGTGCGATAGGGCCTTACCGATTTGCGAGCTACTTGCTTGGGTGGACGTTTTGGCTTCACGGCTTGAGATTCACGGCGGGAAGCGATGAATCTCCGGAGCTTTGCAACAGCGGGAGAAGGAGCGAGGCGGCGGGGGAGCACTAGAAGGAGTTGGAACGGTTTCTTCTAATTTTTTAGAGTGCCCTAGATTCTTGGTTCTCACCATTTTGAAACTGAAAGAGAAGATGAATAGTGTCTGACAAAGAAACAAGAAGAAGGTTCGGGTAGGTGGTGAAATAAGTGACAAAATTTGGTTTATATAACCTTGGAATCAAAACAAGAAAAAGGAAACCAATTTTGAAAATTCAAATGATAACCGCCAGCCCATGAACCAAAAGAGGAAACCGCCCACTTCTCAACTCCTTTCCCCTTTCCTTTTTTTAAAAAAATAAAAGGAAACTAGAAATGCCAACAAATTTTTCCAAAAATAAAGCAATCTTTCAAGAATAAAGACACATTACCATATAAAGATTAATCTTTACTTGGAAAAATATCATAATAAATCAAAGAAAGAATGAATGTTGATACTTACCATTTATGCACAAGATTTTCCTTGACCCATGAAGCAAGTCACACGCCTCCCCCTTTTTTTTTTTTTATTTTAAAATAAAACCGAAAATAAAAAATAATGTGTACAGTGAGTATATGTGATTCGAATCAAGCAGAGAAATCAAATATCATTGACAATTGACAAAGTAGATTACATGTTATGCTTTCAAGGAAAATAACTAATTAGAATCTCATGAAATGATCATACTTAATTGATGTTGAGGAAAAAGATATGCATGTTACTGAGAATTGTGAACCAGGATTATTAATTTAATTTTAATAGAGGAGACTTACAGAGTTGAACACACTTGTCAGACATAAGTGTGTGCAGTGAAAATAGGATCATTGTCCTTGGCATGATTTTTCATTTTCGCCTTTTTCAAATTGATCCCGCAATTTGGATGCTTTCACACCATGCGAAGGTAGCCCTTTTCTATGGTAGTGCATCCTCATCATAGTTGCTAATTACAATGTTCCAGCTTACTCATCAGATGGCTTTCACACCTCGGTATGGGTAGCTCTATTCCAAATGAGGGGCCTGACAAGAATGAAACAAAAATTGCTCAACTCTGTATAAGAACATTATTTAATCCTAGACACAAATAAAGAGTAACAAGAATCTTTTAACACAACATCACAAAGTATGATCAGACTGAGATCCTAACTAATTATATTCCAAAAGCATAAACATGTTTTGTCAAAATACAATGAGAGAAGATTAAGAGCTAAAGAAGAATCACATAACACTATTGTACACGAATTATGAACAGATAAAATTAAACTATGCAAACTCCCAAAGATTTTCTGAGGGAGTCAAAGCGACTTGCATCTAGGGCCTTGGTGAAAATATCAGCTAATTGTTTTTCAGTATCAACATATTCTAATTGCAATGATTTATTTTCAACAAGTTCCCTAATAAAGTGGTGTCTTATATCAATGTGCTTTGTTCTAGAGTGTTGAACAGGATTTTTGGAAATATTTATGGCACTAGTAATGTCACAAAAAATAGTCAAAACACCCAAATCAAACCCATAATCAATCAACATTTGTTTCAACCACAATAGTTGAGTGCAACAACTGCCAATGACCTATGTACTCGGCTTCGGCGGTGGATAAGGAGATGGAATTCTGTTTCTTGCTATGCCAAGATACTAGATTATTCCCAAGGAAGAAGCACCCTCCACTTGTGCTCTTTCGATCATCGGCATTTCTGCCCAATACGCATCACTAAAACAAGCAAGATTTGAATTGGTATCTTTTGAGTACCAAATTCCATAATCAGGAGTGCTATTAACATATCTAATAATCCTTTTTACAGCTGATACATGAGATTCCATAGGATTACTTTGATATCTAGCACACACTCCCACACTGTAACAGATATCAGGACGACTAGCAGTTAAATACAAAAGACTTCCAATCATGCTACGATATAGTGTAGTGTTTACCTTTACTCCATTATCATCTTTTGTTAATTTCAGTGTGGTGCTCATAGGAGTACTTACCTGCTTAGCCGATTCAAGGCCAAATTTCTTGACCAGGTTCTTAGCATACTTGCTTTGAGATACAAATGTACCTCCTTCCATTTGTCTCACTTGAAGACCCAGAAAGAAATTAAGCTCACCAACCATGCTCATTTCAAATTCACTTTTCATTTGATCAACAAATACCTGCACTTCATGGTTAGATGTAGAGCCAAAAACTATATCATCAACATAAATTTAAGCAATGATAAAATCAGATTTTATATGTTTGATGAAAAGAGTTTTATCCACACTACCTCTGTGATAGCCATGAGAAAGTAAAAATTGAGTCAACCTTTCATACCAAGCTCGAGGAGCTTGTTTCAGACCATACAAAGCTTTTTCAAGTTTGTATACATGGTCTGGAAATTGAGGATCTTCGAATCCTTTTGGTTGCTCAACATAAACTTCCTCATTCAAAATACCATTTAGGAAGGCAGATTTCACATCCATTTGAAACAATTTAATATTCAGAATACAAGCAATACACAAAACTAAACGAATTGATTCTAACCTTGCAACAGGAGCAAAAGTTTCATCAAAATCAATACCTTCTACCTGTGTGTACCCTTGTGCCACCAAACGAGCCTTGTTTCTCACAATTGTACCGAACTCATCACTTTTATTTTTAAATAACCACTTTGTTCCAATAACATTTATACCTTTTGGTCTTCGGACCAAAATCCATACCTTGTTGCGAACAAATTGGTTGAGTTCCTCTTGCATTGCATTGAGCCATTCCTCAAAGGTCATGGCTTCCTTCACATTTTTCGGTTCATATTGAGAAACAAAGCAAAGAAAGCTGATTAAATTAATATACCTTCTGCGAGTTACCATGCTTTCTTCAGGATTTCCAAGGATGAGATCTTTTGGATGATTCGGTTTGACTGCGGTGCTTGGTTCTTTACGAATAGAGTCAGTGATGATGTTTGGATGAGTCAAGATAGACGGTTACGGTTCTCCGGTTTCGGTTGCGACGGCGAGATTCGTCATTTGCGGCATCGGCAATGGGTTCTGCCGCATCGGGATCCGTTGTTACAACTTTTGGAGGAGTATCCATGAGACTATCTATCTTGGCTTCGTGGAAAACTACGAAAAATCTCTAAAATCATCAACAACCACATTAGGCGATTCCAAAACGAGTTTGAGTTCTCATGTTATAAACACGATAAGCTCTGTTGTTTAAGGAATATCCAATAAACACACCAACATCACTTTTAGCATCAAATTTACCAATATGCTCACGATCTCTATAGACATAACACACACATCCAAAAACATGAAAATGACTTACATTGGGGCGCTTACCTTTCCAGATTTCATAAGATGTTTTTGAGGTACCTGGACGAATAAACACTCTGTTTATTATGTAGCAAGCAGTGTTAATAGCTTCAGCCCATAAGCGCTTTGTCAATTTCTTGCTATTTAACATCACTCTTGCCATTTCCTGCAAAGTTCGATTCTTCCTTTCAACAACTCCATTTTGTTGAGGAGTTTTGGGAGCTGAAAATTCATGAGCTATACCTGTAGACTTGCAAAAATCATCATACACAGAATTTTCAAACTCCTTACCATGATCACTTCGAATTCGAACAATTTTCCCAATATTACAACCTTTCTCAACTCTTAATCTCAGACAAAGAGTTTTAAAGGCATCAAAAGTGTCAGATTTTTCTCTTAAGAAATCTACCCAAGTAAAACGAGAGAAATCATCAACACACACAAAGATATATCGTTTACCATTCAAACTTTCAACTTGGATTGGACCCATAAGATCCATGTGAAGCAATTCCAATACCTTTGAGGTATTGATATCGGTTTCTGAGCTTGTGAGTGATTTTTAATTGCTTCCCAAGTTGACACGGTTCACACTTACCTTCACTTTCCTTACCAAGCTTGGGAAGACCTCGAACAATACCTGCATTTGACAATTTTTTCAGGTTTTTAAAATTAATATGCCCAAGCTTGGCATGCCACAGATCTATGGTGTTGTTGATAGCTGAGTGACAAGTAAACACAGGGGTTAGAGTGTAACAGTTATCATTGGATCGAAATCCTTGCAAGATACATTCATTGTCATCATTCATAACATAACAATGATCACTATCAAAAGAAACAGTAAACCCTTGATCACAGATTTGACTAATGCTAAGTAAATTAGCCCTCAGTCCTTCAACTAACATCACATTTTTCAGTCTAGGTAACCCTTCAAAATTTAGAGTTCCCATACCAACAACTTTTCCTGATAAGCCATTACCAAAAGTGACTTCTCCACATTGCATAGGCCGTATGTTAGTCAAGAAATCCTTGTCACTGTCATATGTCTAGAGCAACCACTTTGTCAAAATACCACATTTGAGATGCGAGCGGTTTTATCGGAAAAACCGGCTAGACACTTCTTTTTCACCCATATTTGTTTCAAACCTTTATGTTTCTTTTGAGATTTTTTCAAATTATCAAAATAATTTGTTTTAAACGAGTTGTTCAATGTGAAACATTTAGGTACGATATGTCCTTTTCTACCACAAAAATGACAAATGGGAACAAATCTTTTTACACGAGATCTTACCCTTTTCGAAAATCTGGAGATTTTGCGGCATCGAAAATTTGTTCTTCTTGCCACGAGTCGTGAAACTGTTATGGCAGAGTTTGTAGCCTCATGGTGATTCGTTGGAACACTAGATTTTACAAACTTCGTGACTCCAGAACTTTCCATTCCATTAGAACCAAGGCCTGCAAAACCTCTCGACTCGCATTCGAGCTTTTTCAAAAATAGAAGATCCAGGATTAAGCATTTGAACATTTTTCTTAAAGTTTTCAAGTTCCTTCTTCAATAGAGAGATTTTTTCATCTTTATCACAAACACTTGTCTCATATTCTTTTATTTTCAACTCACACATTTCAATCTGATGAGACAATTTTTATTCAATTTATTCAACTCTCTATTTTCAGAAGCAACCTGAATCCATTTTTCATACATGACTTTGTATGATTCAGCAAGAGATTCTTCACAGATTTCAGACTCATCAGAATCTGATTCCTCTTGTTTGGTGGTATTATTCAGACATACCAATCTATCTTTCACCTGTGAATCACACAACACATTAGTCATAACAGAGGTTAGGGCAACATTTTCAGTAATATCTTCATTACTTTCGGTTTCATCATCACTCCAAGTGACATTGAAACTTTTCTTATTCTTTTTCAAAGTGTTTGCACACTCAGATTGAATATGCCCAAAACCTTCACATTCCCTGCACTGAATTCCCTTTTTGTTAGAGACAGATGGTTTAATGAAAGCATTACCTTTTGAACCTTTCGAAATATTCTTTTTATTTCCCATCTTTTTCATATATTTCCGAAAATTCTTAGTTAATAAAGCAATCTCATCATCACATTCACTATCAGAATTTTCATTATTAGCAACTTTCAAAGCAATACTTTTACCTTTATCAGCAATGGATTTGGGTTTGTCCTTTTGTTTAATCTGTTGATTTAATTCAAAAGTACGTAAGGAACCCATCAATTCTTCCACTTTCATAGTGCTAAAATCTTTAGCTTCCTCCATTGCCAAAAGTTTCGTATCAAACCTTTCTGGAAGAACTCTAACAATTTTTCTCACAAGAACGAGTCATCGAAGCTTTTCTCCAAGAGCAAAATATTCATTAGCAATGTCAGATAATTTTTCATAGAATTCAGTTAAAGTTTCATTATCAGACATTCTAAGCTCATCAAATTTAGTTTGAAGCATGATAAATCTAGATCTTTTCACATCAGAAGTTCCTTCAAACTGAGTTTGAAGAATCTCCCAAGCTTCCTTAGCGAAACACAAGATGATATAAGTTTAATGTAACCCTCACCTACACCATTAAAGATAGCATGCAAGGCTTTGCTATTGTAGGCAGATAGTTTATCATCTTCAATAGACCATTCCGGTTCGAGATTTTATAATAGTATTACCCGAAGAATCTTTGTCTCAACCTGGAGGAGACCAACTGATAGAACCATTCTCCACGCCTTCTCATCTTGAGATTTGATGAAGGCTCTCATTCTAACTTTCCAGTAAGGATAGTTAGAGTCATTAAGCAATGGTGGTCTAGAAATAGAACTTCCTTCTGCAAAAAATGACATTCTAACAAAAACGTTATAGGACCACACTAAGAGTTTAGTGTCGCGCTCTGATACCAATTGAAAAACCGTGTTTTTGCAAATGTCAGTTGTATATAAGAAAATATAAAAACTGTAAGCGTTTGCGAAATAGAAAGTAATTCTCGCTTTACAAAGAACCGAACAGCGTAATATAAAATATTTGCAGACAAATAAATAACTTGACACAAGAGATTTATACGTGGTATCAGTGTTCTCACGAACACTCCTAGTCCACGGGGCCACGCCCAGAGAATGAAATCAATTAATAAAGTATCAAAATTACAAAGACAATTGACTTAAACAAGTTTAGACTCCCTCTAAAGTATTGCCGCAATCCTTTGTAATCCACTTTATGAATCTGACTTCTTGAAACACCTTCAAGCCCGAACTCCCTTCGTCTTTGAAGTGTGAGTGCTTACTTCCTCTCGAAGTAAGGCTTTAGCAAGTCTTCTCCCGAAGACCAAGTGCTTACTTCCTCCCGAAGTAAGGCTTTATCAAGTCTTCTCCCGAAGACCAATCTCTTGTTCAGTCAAGTAGTTCTTCACAACCTCTAGGATAGAGTAAGAACAGAAATAGAACAACTAGAACCTAGGTGAACAACTAGGCTCTCACAAAACAAAGAAACACTCTCTTCTCACAAAAGATAAATGCAAAAAATGAATAATGGAAGAGGTTATTCGAATGGTTGCTCTCTAGGCTCTATTTATAGATCATAGAAACCAAAGAGGCAACCACAAGATCGAATTAGCAGCTGTACAAAGACTTTCCAAAAACAAACACGATCTGCTACATCAGATTCGGTTGCTGACGAAACGGATACGCAGAAACGGGAAACTTACTAAAATCGGGTCCGATCTTCTTTCAAAGCTTGATTCCTGCCAAACACAGATTAGATATTCTGATTGTATCAAGATACAATCGAAATTAATAAGGAAAAGGCAATAATCAAAGTTTCCCTTAAAAGGACAACTTTCCAAAAGAGAATTCCTTCTCTTTTGAGAAGTTTTCAACAAAGGAAAGTTCAGCTGAAAGTGCAACTTTCCAAACAAGGAAAATGGCAACTTATAACCGAATAAAAGAGGTAAGATTTCGAAAATGAATGCATAGCAATCTTACCATAAAAAGGAAAAAATATTTTGTCACCTAACTTGCCAAAAAAGGACTTTACAACAACTAAAAGATTATAATTGCGAAGAGTCTAGTGTAGATCTAACACTTGATGATTAAACATTTGAAATCAGCTGACCACCTATGGTTGACAACATCGTGGACGAAATCATATCATCCCGTGAAGACGGAGAAGGATTATGGATTGATTGAACTATTAATGCACAAATATTGGTTTGTTTGTCTATTAATTTGTATTTTTTTAAAATCAATCAAAACTTTTTGTGGTACTTTAATATATGATTTGTTTTTGTTTTTATTTGTAGGTTCGTTGATTATAGATGACGATTTTTTCCTTTGGAGTCAATTCATTGGCGAAGAACCACAACCTGAACATGATTTAGTTGAAGTTGAAGTAGAACCCGAACCTGAACCTCAACCAAAGAAAAAAGGAAGGAGAGCATATAAAGGCAAGAAACATATAAAGGATAGGAGCGAAGGAAAAAAAAAAGGAAGTCGAGTTCAACCAATGGAGCCAATTATATGGTGAGAATGGGACTCAAATTATTAGCAAGATTGGCCTCTATGCAAGAAGAAATTTTCCATTGGCGTACAAAAATTGGCATTTAATGTCGGGAGAAAATAAAGATAGCTTATGGACTTACATTACGGTAATATTATGAAACTGATTCTATATAGAATATGAAATTTAATATTTGATGTAATTCTAATTATCGTTCATAATTATTGCAGTCTATGTTTAAGTTGAACCCAGATGATAAGCACTTAGTGTTAAAAATTGCTGGAGATAGATGGAAAGATCATAAGACAAAGCTTACAAATAACCACATTTACAAATAGAAAGACAAATCTCCTAAAATGCTCGACAATCCTCCAGATAATTTTGCCGACTGCTACAAACCTGAAGACTGGAAAGCATTTGTTGCTTCAAGATTAACTCCTGAATGGGAGAAATTGAGAGCAAAAATGCAAGGAGTTAGGGCCAAAAATCAATATAACCACCACGGGGGGCGAGGTGGTATTAAGAAAGTGGAAGAAAATATGAAAAGAGAGTTGGGCTACCAACTTACTACATACGACAAATGTGACTTGTGGATCAGATTACACACTAACAAGAAGGGCAAGCTTTATGGCCCTCCTCAGGAAGTTAAATTTACCATTTATATTATTTAAATTCTTAGTAACTATTATTTTCAATGTAGGATGAGTTACGGAAGTAAGTTGAAGAAGGTCGGTAATATTGGAAGGCAAAAAAGACATACTTACTATGGCGGGACAGAAGAGCACGGAGGACATGTTAGGGGTATGGGGCGTGGCGTAACACACACACACACACAATTTTTTAAAACTCCACATCCAAAAAGAAAGAGATCTAATGATAATGATCGCATGGGTGAGATGGAGAAGCGACTTCAGGAGTAAGAGGAAAGGGGTAGGCGGACTGACGAATTATTAAAACAACTCCTCCAAGTAGTCCAAGGCCAACAAAGCGATGTTACTGGCACCTCACACACATCTGGTTCAGGTGTTAGAAGAGCATCCAACGAACCAGCTCCTGCTACCAGGGCCTCTACACTAGGTATTTAGTTACCTCGTGTTAATACTACCTCTGTTCCAGCACCTGCTACCAAGGAGTATTCTCCTCCACGACCACCAACAGTCGTTAGGGCATCTACTCCACCAGCACGGTCTTCAGATACTTCAAATAAGGTATTTTGTACTTGCATTTTTAAAATAATTATAATTCCATTTAGTGAATTTGTTTAATTTTTATATTGTAATACAAGTTTGTGTATTGTATGTTTTGTAAATGAAGACAAAAAAGTGCAGTTTGCATGTGATTGATCCCAACATTGAAGGAGATGGCTTAGTTGCATTTGGGTATGTCAAATTTGAAAAAGCGGATGACAAAGGTAAAATCATAGTACATGGAGAAAAGAAAAAGCACTCTGACTTTAAACGTGTCATCATAGAAAAGGTTGTTAACGAAAATGCCAGTCTACCATGTCGTCTAAAGCAGAAAGGCTTCTACCAAGTGGGCTTAGCTGTGCAAAATTTCATCTTTTGGCCAAAAAAACTTATAAAAATACCTTCCGCTTGTTTAGTTTAGGTAATTTATGTAACTTTAGTTAAACTTAATGTAGAACATTTAAATTTTTTTCAATTAAAGTTATTTTTGTTGTTGGGGAAAGGAAAGATAAAAGCTACCCAAGATTCTCTAGCTCCGCCTACTCAAGAGTTGATACACCCAAAGAGGCCAGTGACATTTCATGAATCACGTTACACTTCGTTTGAAAATACATTGTTGATGACGATGCTTCTAGGGATTGTGCATAATTGTCATAAGAAGAAAACAATACAATATGAGCTTAAACCTGACTTGTTTAGACCTGACTATGAATGTTGGATAGACAAGGAAGATGTCTTGGATGTGTGCGAGTTGGGAGGGGTTGGAACTTATGTTATGACTATATTGTGCAGGTATAGTGGTTAATACTTAAGTTAATAATTATATTTGTAGAATTATATTAATAAAATATTGTGATTACATTCACTAAATATTAGTGGATTGAACAATACATATGTCTTTTTGAATCTTGCTTCAGTATCCTCAATAGCTTGTAAAGATCTTAAGAAACGTACAGGGAATCTCACTGAGCGATTGATGGAAATACAACCCGATCAATGGTTGATTTGTCCCTAGAATCCACTATAAGTAAATTTGTAATTTAATATATGTGAATATATATATATCAATTATGGAGTTGACTAAGCTTTTTAATTATGTGTAGTGAACATTGGACGGTGATAATCATTTAGGCTGCTACTCAGTCAGTGGCATTCCTTGACCCAAAGAATATGCCAATTCAGAATGAAATTAGAAAATGTGTCACAACGTAAGTTTTATTATTTTTTCATTAATTTAACTTTTGTTACTAATTTGGTCACTAAGTAACTTCTCTTTGGTGTAGTGCTTTGGAAACCTACAAGATTCAAAAAAATATACAAAACAGGGTTGAGGTAAAGATCAGGCAATACAAGTGTCGATGACAACGGGACGATGTACAATGTGAATATTACTGCATGAAGATTATTAAAAGCTACATGACTTAGCACAATCCCGCAACTTTTTTGAATAATGAGGTAATTAAACATATATGATTTTTATCTAATAATTATTTTTTATTTTAAATACATTTAATATTATCTGGTTGTACAGTTCATAGATAACAAGCCTTACAGCAATCAAGAGATAAACGAAATATGAAATGAATGGGGCAATTTTGTGAAATCTTATATATTAAAAGAATGAGTATGCGATTTTTTTACATTTTGTTATGATACATGTAGGATATAAAACTTTTAGCTATATGATCGTTACTTTTGGTGATACTTAGTTTTTTTGATATACTTCATAGATATATCAATTTTTTATTATGACATGTAGGATACTATTTTTTATGATTGTTACTTTTGATTATATTAGATGTACTTTATCGTTATATAATTTTTTAAGTTACATATAAATGTTATTGTTAGTCATATAAATATTATTTTTTTATAACGTATAAATATTGTTATGAGAGCCAATTTTAATATCTAAAAATGCAGGGGAGGAAATTGTAAAGAAATTTGCAATTTTCCCCTACCTATATCACAATGTGTCATTTTATGGCCAACACAAAAAATAAAAAAAAAAATGCGTAAAATTATGTGTCAAGTTGTAACCGACGCATTATAAAGCTACCTTCACTCAAAATAACACAACAAAAGTAACAAAGAAGTATTAAAGGTGTAAATTTTACCAAAAGTAATGAGAATTGACAAGTGATGATTGCATTCTGTTTCAGTAGGTGAAATTGAGAGAGAGGCTTTTGTTGTGTTTGCCTGTATGAGTGATGAATGAGTTAATCGCAGTGTAAAAAAATTTCAAAAAATTGTAGTTTGTTAGAGAGATATGTAAGTTAATCGTAAATATTATTTAATTTTTTGGGTTTAATTATTGGGTTTACTTTTTGAAATTTGAATTTAGCCGTGTAAAAAAATTTTAAAAATGGTAGGATTTGTTAGAGAGATAAGTGTGTAAGATATTTTTTTTTAATTTAAAAAAAGATTGTTTAATTTTTTGGGTTTAATTATTGAGTTTATTTAATTATTTGTTAACGTTTAACGTTAACAGTTTGTTAAGTTAATCGTGTAAGGCTAAATAAAAAAAAAAAGAATCGTTAAACCAATTGTCGTTAGATAGGCACTTTTAATATATAAAGATTTATATAAGAGTAATACACTACTATAAAAAATGGATTTTTGCTTTTGTTTTTAAGTGACATATAAAGAGTTTACTTCGGTTAGTGAAATCGACGCTATAGGCATAAACGTAAGTAGTAATATTTTTTGTTTCGATTATGGACCGATGCTAGTTGGTTTTTTACTTTAGTTATGAATCGAAGCAAAAAAGAAAAAGTTTATGCTTCGATTGATAACCGAAGCAAATAATAGTGCACTGACACAAAATTTTTTGTTTCAGTTATGAACGGAAGCAAAAAAAAATAAAAAAAATATGAACGAATACTGCACCATCTAGATATAGATATAACAATTGAAGAAAGAAAAAAAATATAAATAAACCCGAGATAAAAACATTGATATGAAATTGATATATTCAAATCTCATCAAATACAAAACATCCAAATAATACATCCAAACACAAACTTGAAATGAAATTAAAAAAAATTAAAATTATAAGCTCTGATCGAGAACCACCGAGTGAACTAACTAAAAAAAATATTAAATTAAAGAGATTAGTATTTTTATATATATTTATAAAAAAAAAGTCCTATAATTAATAACAAAACACAATAATAAAATTCACTATAAAAACAATCAAGTTATATTATTTGATTATCTCACATTACATTGGAGCTATAACTATAATTTTGAATAACAATTAATTATATGATAAATAAGCCAACATACTCCATCTATTATAGTCATAGAAATTAAGAAATAATAGTATGAAGATTTCAAATTTCATATGAATATTTCTAAAAAAAAATTGATAAGCAACACTTTATGTAATTTACTAAAGTTATATTTGATCCACTAACATAATATTTAAGAACTGCAATACCAAAAAAAAAAAAAAAATCATTCAGGCAATATACGATCCCAAAAAATTCATCTCAAAAATTTAAAATTTATAAATTATACACCTTTATGAATCCTACCACTACTTATTTCTCTATTTATATGCTCCCCTCCCTTTCTCTATTTATATCACCAACTTCATTTCGTTCATTCCCGAACTCAATCATCACTCACAATTCACAAACTAAAAATAATCACTACCACAACTCCTTATATTACTTATAAAAGTTCATATCTTCTGCTATATTCAAGGCCGTCTTTAATATTTTAAACGCCCTGTTCTAATTTTACGAATTGGACTCCTAATAAAATTAGTGATATTGATCAATCACAATTTTTAGTATAATTTCTGATATCAATTAAAATATTTACCATTATTACGGTGATTACATCATTGACTAAATCTGTATTTATTAGCAGCTATCAATAGATCACATTTAAAGTATCAATTTCTCATTTACACATTAGCCTAAAATAACTTTTTATTATATACTACATATAATTTTTTTCAACACATCTAACATAATACAATTTTCTAATTTTTTATTCTTATTTTTCTCAAAGAAAAAATAACTAAAAGTCTAACAATATGTATATGATATATCATGTGTTAATCTTTCTTTTGAGTAATGTTGATTTAATATGGTCAATGTGTTTAATTGAATTAATTATTCCTACAGATTATGGATTATTTTTTAAATAAAATAATGGATTTACACAAAAAAAAAAAAAAAGTTTAAAGGAAAAAGAAAAGGAAAAAAATAATGATAAAATAATGAGAATATTCTTAATAGAAAGATGCGTGTGCATGTGTATAAATGAATTTTTATAGAATAATTTCTTATTAAGAAATTTAAATTATTTTTAAAAAATTGCGTATTATAAATACATAAAAGAATAATAAATTTCGCTTTAAAAATAAATAAATAACAAATTAGGCCCTTAATTTGCTGGGTCTTGTGCAAGTGCTCTGCTTGTACAGCCTTTGAGCCGGCTATGGCCGGCCCAAGTATTTTGGAAGCCTTGAGCAAAATTTTAAAGTTAGACTCTTTAGAAAAAAAAAAAAAAAACCGTGTACATTGAAACTACAATTCTATTACTAGCTTTTTTTTGGGATTCGTTCATATATTTTAAATTATAATTTTTTTTATTTATGTATATATAGTAGGGAAAAAAAAATAAGCCTTTTCTTTAAAAAAAAAATAAAATAATATTGGGCCTTAAAAAAATGGGGGCCTTGTGCAATGGCCCAAGCGGCCCAATCCTCGGGCCGACCCTGCAGAAAGGAATTTTAATATAATTCTCTCCGACTTTAACGAGTTCAAATTATTCAATATGTAAAACGAGAAGGCCTGGTGCTTATAAAAAAAAAAAGAAAAACTTACAAAAATATTAACTTTTGGCCCAATCTTTACAAACATACTGCCACACGGCAGAAATTACTTTTATACTGTCTTGGCCAATTTTTTTTTTTCTTTTATACTGTAAACACCAAAAAAAAAATGAGGCATTCATCTTCCACACCCACGGACAGAACTAGGAATGGCAATTTGGGTCATTTTCGCGGGTCGGGCCGGGCCCCCAGCCTGACGGGGCGACTTTGGCCCGATTATTTTGGATTTTTATCGAGCTCGAGGCTTGGCCCGGCCCGACCCAACACATATTATTTCGGGCCCGGCCCAGTTTCAAATATTAAAAAAAAAAAACTCTAAATTCCTAAAATAAATCATTCCTAATTTCTTCCGTTCTCTACTTCTGTCCCGTTTGAGCCTATTAAATCAATCTTACGATCGAAATTTCCTGCTACCTGTGTGATTAATCGGCCATCTCACTAATCCACAGCATTATTCAACATTCAAAAGAATATTTGTATATGATACATTATTAATCAAAACATTTATATATATATCACCTCAAAAAAAACATTTATATATAGTTTATATGAGAAAACGAGAGAATAGCATTGAACTCTACTACTCACTAACATATATATATGGAACATTTTTTAATGGGTACTACATTAGTAAAGATATATTAGTTATATAAGCCTATGGTTATCTTGAATGTTTTGTGCTAAGGAAAGTCTTTATACACATAGATTACATGTATATAGAATTAGTAGAATTGACAAATACACATTTTTATTTAATATACAATATTGGAAGTTAAGTTTATATAGGTTGAAATTCTAGTCCCTTATTTGAAAGGCATATTGAATAATGGAAAGAGAGTTTGTATTTTGAGATAAATTACTTTTGGTCTAAGTTTCTTGATTATCATCCAATAATTGACTTGTTAGTTTTTGTTTCTTTTTAGTTTTTAGTTTTAGTTTGATCTTTTTTTCATTTAGGGTGTTAGATTATAGAACATAATCAAACATACATATTAGCAAATCTAGATCCTGTAAAATAAGTTCCAACAATTAGCCTCAGAGCCATAGTAATGATTACTTTTTATGAAATATGGATTTAAAATGATAATTTGGTTGATTTGGATGTGTTCATGCTGGTTTATGTGCATAATTGATGATTAAATGTTCATTACAAATTTTCTACAAAAAATATTTTTATTTTCGTTCTAGAAGTATTTTTTTTTTTGGAAAGTTAGTGAAAAATTAATCAATTTAGCTTTTACAGAACACAATTTGGATTAAAATTGAATTAGTTATGATTTTTTGAAGCTGGAAAATATCTAGGCTAGGGTTTTTGTGCTGGTGCACGCGGATTTGAGGTGAAGCTCAGTCGAACAAGGCTTCAAACAAGCACTGTCTGAGTTTTCTAGGACAAGGGGCTGTCCAAAGTTGCACTTGACCGAGATATGGGCCTCACGGACCCTACATGCAGCCTACCCACTCAGCTGATGTCCCCATTTCGCGTGCGGGGTAGTGTGTAATGCATACTCCTCTCATTTTCCCAATTTTGCCATTTTTCAGCTTTTGAAAATTATTTTTCAGTGAAATAAAATTCAAATTTTACTAGAATTTGGTGTAGAATCTTAACTTTCAAATAAAATTCTAATTATCAAATTAAAATCAATTTTTATTAATTTTATTATAAGTTTAAATTAATTTTAGATATTAGCAGGTTTTAAATTTGAAAAATTAATTTCTCAACAAACTTGCTACTATGGTTATTTTGAAATTTTATTATTTTTATTTGATTTATTAAGTTTAATTATAACATCAAATATTTACATATTTAATTGATAAAATATGAAACGATCTTACTTTACTTTGACAATAAAATATTAATAAAGTTTAAAGATAATTTAGATAAATTTCAAATTACTAACTCGATCAATTTTTAAAAATTTATTATTTTTAATATATTTTATTAATTTAAATTATAAAATTAGATCAATATTAATTATTTGATATTTTATCTTATTAAATTTTATTTTATTAAAATTTGTATTTTTTTTTTGTTTGAATAGATATTTTAGGATTTTCTAACCATAAAATTTTCAAAATTTAGGATATTTTATTTTATTTATTTTTTTTGATAAAATTATAATATCCTAACCATATATTCTATTTTCAAATTTTTTTATTTTATTGAATTTAATATGTTAAAATATGAAATTTGGAGCCAGTTTAGTATAGCTGTGCAAAACTGGCTTTAAATCGACTCACTAGAAAAATGTTCAATAGTTTTTTCTGTTAGAAATTTATTGGGGTCACAATTGTATATATAAAATGTGTGTTGGGTCATCAAATAATAAGTCAAATTTATGTGGTCTATTTTGGAATAAAGTTTATGACTTAAGGGCATGATTGTCATTATTTTAATATGTGGATACCAATTAGACAATTTCTATTTTGATGAGGGGCCAAATAGAAATAGTCAATAAATATTACCAACAGGTTTGTCTGTTGGTAATATAACAGGTAATGGTCCCCATTTGCATTGTATCTTTTCACTCTTGTATCCCCATCACCAAGAGAAAAACTATAGAGAAAGTTTTTTATGCAAATTGGAAGATCATACCAATTAAAGGTCATTACAAAATCGATTCTATGGACTCCGGTACGCTTCCGCTATTCCTTAATCTTATTGTTTAATTCTCATGAATTAATTAGGGCTATATACAGATTTACAGTATTCTAACATGGGGTATCAAGAGCCTCCTTAAATTAGTTCTTGAGAATATATGTTAGTGTTGGTCTTCTATTAAATTATTGTTTTTGCACTGGAATATTTGGTTAATTATTATACCGCATATGTATATGTGCTACTACTGGAAATTTATTCTTGTTTGAATCGTTCGTATATATAGCATGCGATTGAAGTTTTTCAATTTAATGTAATATATATAGTGTAAAGTAATTTATTGTTGCTGTGATCATATATGTGATGCATGTATATTGTTTCTTTTTTGTTTTACTGATGCGAGAATGCATCACATGCTAAATGGTCAACGTTCTTATTTTTTCAATCAATCGCATATAAGAATTTACAGTATCTTTATTTATACATATGCGATTATTTATATATGTTTGTCTTTTGGTCTGTTAATAGAGAATGCAATGCATTCTGTTCTGTTTTCTTTCCTTTTGTTTTATTATTATTATTATTATTATTTTGTTAAAATATATAATAATTTTAAATAATAATAATAATTCAGTGACAATTAAATTTAAATTTTGGTTTAAAGTTTATTAAGGATATCTAATATTTAATTAAATTAATTGAAACAAAATATCACTAAAGTGATCTTTTTTGTGTGGATTAATTTAATAAAAATATTATGATAATTGTGTGTATGTGATTCATAAATTTATTAACTAACCCAAAGGTGAGTTAATATATGGTTGAATTTCATGCATGTTTGTGGTGATAAATGTGTGACAATTATAAAGTATTTTGTGTGAATAATATGTTAGTCCAAAGATTGCATATTATTTGACATAATTTATTGTCAATGTTTGATCACTACGACAAGAGTACCGCTTACAATTAATATTACTGTCCAAAGACTTAATATTAATGTTGTGTTTGGTATCTTGAGATGGGATTAACTAATATTTGAATTTATTGTTTTATTCGGATTCTTATATGAGCATGTTATTTATGTAATTGTATTGTTCTTTTCAGCTGTTGCTAGTGTATCTGCTAACCTTAATTCGGTACCGGTCCTTAATGGTAATAACTTTAAGGACTGGAAAGAGAACATTTTTATTGTTCTTGGCTGCATGGATCTTGACCTTGCATTAAGGATGGATCGTCCTGCTTCTTTTACGGATACCAGTACCTCCGAGCAAAGGAGGATTTATGAGAAGTGGGACCGTTCAAACCGCATGAGTCTTATGATCATTAAGCGCTGCATACCTGAGGCTTTTAGGGGTGCGGTGTCCGAGGAGGTCACCGATGCCACAACTTTCCTTGCTGAAATTGAGAAGCGCTTTGCAAAAAGCGATAAGGCGGAAACAAGTACTCTTTTAAAGAAACTTATTTCCATGAAGTTTAAGGGCAAGGAAAATATAAGGGAGTACATTATGGAAATGTCTCACCTTGCTTCAAAGTTGAAGGCACTAAAGCTTGAGCTTTCAGATGACTTGCTTGTGCATTTAGTGCTTATCTCTCTTCCTCCACAATTCAGTCAATTTAAGGTCGATTACAGCGCAAAGGGAGAAGTGGACTCTTAATGAGCTCATTTCATTTTGTGTTCAAGAGGAAGAAAGATTGAAGCAAGAGAAGACTGAAAGTGCTCATTTGGCAAGCACCTCTAAAGATAAGGGCAAGAAAAGAAAGAATGAGGCTGCTAAGGATAAAGGTCCTGTACATAAGAAACAAACTCAAGCCAATAATGATGATGCTTGTTTTTTTTTGTAACATTAAAGGACACATGAAGAAGGAATGTGCTAAGTATATTGCATGGCAAGCAAAGAAAGGTACATTTCTTACTTTAGTCTGTTCTGAGGTAAATTTAGCTTCAGTACCAAGAAACACTTGGTGGTTAGATTCCGGTGCTACTACTAACATCAGTGTTTCTATGCAGGGTTGCCTGAGTTACCGAAAGCCAAATGATGCTGAAAGAAGCATTTATGTGGGAGATGGCAAGTCGGTAAATGTGGAAGCAATAGGGAATTTTAGGTTGTTGTTAAGTACTGGTTACTATTTGGACTTAATAGATACTTTTGTTGTACCGTCTTTTAGACGAAATTTGGTTTCTGTTTCTTGTTTGGAAAAATTGGGTTATTGTTGTTCATTTGGAAACAATTGCTTTAGTTTACCTATTAATTCAAATACTGTTGGAACTGGTTCACTTATGGTTTATGACAACTTATATTTGCTTGACAGTGTTGCTTCTTATAATGAAACCTTGAATGTGGAATCACGTGGTACTAAGCGTAAAATGGATAATGAAAAATCAAGTTCCTTATGGCACAAACGGTTAGGTCACATCTCTAGAAATAGAGTTGAGCGACTTGTGTCTGATGGAATTTTAGATTCAATTGATTTTTCAGACTTTGATGTTTTTATTGAATGCATCAAAAGAAAACAGACCAAAACAAAGAAATTGGGTGCGAAAAGAGCTATAGATGTCTTAGAGTTGATACATACGAATATATGTGGGCCATTTCCTTTCTTGGAATGGTCAACAATATTTTGTATCATTCATAGATGATTACTCAAGATATGCATACCTATTTCTACTTCATGAAAAGTCTCAAGTCTTGGATGTGTTCAAATCTTTTAAGGCTGAAGTTGAGAATCAACTTAGCAAAAGAATAAAGCAAGTCAGGTCTGACCGTGGTGGTGAGTACTATGGTAGATATGACGGATCAGGTGAACAACGTCCAGGACCTTTTGCTAGATATCTAGAGGAGTGTGGAATTGTCCCACAGTACACTATGTCAGGATCTCCTAGCATGAATGGTGTTGCTGAAAGACGAAACCGTACTCTTAAAGATATGGTAAGGAGTATGATCAGTCATTCAACCTTACCAGAATCACTCTGGGGAGAGGCGCTTAAGACAGCAGCCTACATTTTGAATAGGGTACCAACTAAAGTAGCTGCAAAAATACCTTATGAGCTTTGGACAGGGCGAAAGCCTAGTCTTAAGTACTTTCATGTTTGGGGATGTCCAGCTGAGGCTAGGCCTTATAGGCCAAATAAAAAGAAGCTTGAACCTAAAACTGTGAGCAGCTACTTTATTGGATATTCTGAACGATCTAGGGGTTTCAAATTTTATGATCCCGAAGTAAAGAATATATTTGAAACGTGAACTGCAAAGTTCTTTGAGGATATTGAGTTTGGGGGGAGAAATACGGTTAAAGACTTTGTTTTTGAGGAGGATCTAAAATCAACCACTCCTCTTGAGGATGAGTTGATTCCTATTCCAATAGTTGCTTTTGACAATATTCAGGATTCCATTCCTAATATTGATCAAGTTTTAGATCAAGAGCAACCAAACATAGTCAATCAAACCCCAGAGGTACAAAATCAACAACCTCAAGAACAAGTGCCTTTGCAACGATCCACTAGAGAAAGAAGAAATGCTATTAATCCAAATGAGTACATAGTGTATCTTTAAGAACATGAGGATGGCATTGGAATGATGGAAGATGATCCAATCAACTTTCATCAGGCCATGAAAAGTTCTAACTCTCAAAAGTGGAATGATGCCATGAATGAAGAGAATAAGTCTATGCAAGACAATAAACTTTGGGAAGTTGTCCCATTACCAGAAGGTGTAAAACCAATTGGTTGTAAATGGATATTTAAAACCAAGAGGGATGAAAATGGTAATGTGGTGAGGTTTAAGGCACGTCTTGTAGCAAAAGGCTATACTCAAAAAGAAGGCATTGATTATAAAGAGACTTTCTCTCCAGTTTCATCGAAAGACTCTTTTAGGATAATAATGGCACTTGTTGCTCACTTTGATCTTGAGTTACATCAGATGGATGTTAAAACAGCGTTTCTCAATGGAGACATTGATGAGACAATTTATATGGAGCAACCAGAAAACTTTGTGGTTGGTGACCCAAAGAAAATGGTTTGCAAATTAAAAAAAATCCATCTATGGACTCAAGCAAGCTTCCCGTCAATGGTACCACAAATTTCATCAAGTGGTTCTCTTATTTGGTTTTGAGATGAATGTTGTTGATGATTGTGTGTATCATAAGTTTAGTGGGAGTAAGTGTATATTTCTGGTTCTATATGTCGATGACATATTGCTTGCCACTAATGATATAGGCTTATTGCACGAAACCAAGAGATTTCTATCGAAGCATTTTGAGATGAAAGATCTTGGTGACGCCTCTTTTGTTTTAGGAATTCAAATACATCGAGACCGTTCTCGGGGTATTCTTGGATTATCACAAAAGGGCTATATCGATAAAGTACTCAAACGGTTTGGCATGCAAGATTGTAGACCAGGTGATACCCCTGTCGTTAAAGGACACAAATTTTGTCTTAAACAATGCCCTAAAGGAAGCCTTGAAATTCAAGAAATGCAAAAGATTCCCTACGCTTCGGCTATTGGGAGTCTAATGTATGCTCAAGTTTGTACGCGTCCGGATATAACGTACATTGTTGGAGTGTTAGGCAGATACTTAAGCAATCCAGGAATTGATCACTAGAAAGCAGCCAAAAAGGTTATGAGATATTTGAAGAGAACAAGAGAGTACATGCTCACATATAGGAGGTCAGATCACTTTGAGATCATTGGATACTCTGACTCTGACTTTGCGGGATGCCAAGATAGTAGGAGATCTACTTCGGGCTACATATATCTGTTAGGTGGTGGAGCTATATCATGGAGGAGTGCAAAACAAACACTCATAGCTTCATCCACCATGGCAGCAGAATTTGTTGCGTGTTATGAGGCATCCAACCATGGTATATGGCTGAGAAACTTTGTCACTGGGCTGCGTATTGTGGATGGAATTGAAAGACAACTTAAGTTGTATTGTGACAATAAGTCAGCTGTATTGTATTCTAATAACAACAGGAGCTCGACGAAGTCAAAACACATTGACATCAAGTTCCTTGTTGTAAAAGAAAGGGTACAAAGTGGACAAATTTGTATAGAACACTTAGGTACAAACTCCATGATTGCAGACCCCCTTACTAAGGGTTTGCCACCCAAGGTCTTTCATGAGCACACTGCTCGTATGGGTGTTTTACATTATGAGGATATCTAGATTCAGTGGGAGTTTGTCTTTAGTGTGTTTTATTTGTTTCATGAAACATGTGTATTTGGATATTTTTCTGATCAGAAATTATGTTATTCAGTTTATTTCACTTTGTACATTTAAGCTAAAGTTTTGATCTCCATAAAGTAAAGTAGGACCAATTGAAAATTGACATGAATAGATCACCATGCATGTAATTTTCATACCACGTTATCATGATTGATCTATGTCATTTGGCTATGTTGATATATGTGACCATTGACGGGTTTAGTTGTGATTGATACAACGAAAATCGCTTTGATCCTATGTTGATATAGTTAATGGACGAGATTGCACATGCCTATGGTTATGATGACAAAGTTATGAGCTCAATAAGGTTAACACATTTATATGTATACATATGTGACCCAGTGGGAGATTGTTAGAAATTTATTGGGGTCACAATTGTATATATAAAATGTGTGTTGGGTCATCAAATAATAAGTCAAATTTATGTAGTCTATTTTGGAATAAAGTTTATGACTTAAGGGCATGATTGTCATTATTTGAATATGTGGATACCAATTAGACAATTTCTATTTTGATGAGGGGCCAAATAGAAATAGTCAATAAATATTACCAACAGGTTTGTCTGTTGGTAATATAACGGGTAATGGTCCCCATTTGCATTGTATCTTTTCACTCTTGTATCCCCATCACCAAGAGAAAAACTACAGAGAAAGGTTTTGATGCAAATTGGAAGATCATACCAATTAAAGGTCATTACAAAATCGATTCTATGGACTCCGGTACGCTTCCGCTATTCCTTAATCTTATTATTTAATTCTCATGAATTAATTAGGGCTATATACAGATTTACAGTATTCTAACATTTTCAGCAACAAACAACACGAAAATTGAATTTTAACTCTTCAAATTTCGTAGTAAATTAGCTCACAAAGGCTATTCTTTGACATATTGTCTATTGTCATGTGTATCAAATATTGTAAAGTATGTAACATGTAATGAATAAAAAAATGAAAAACTAAATTTTTAAACCTCTATTAAGAAACAAAGAGTAATTATTAAAAATACCCAATCTTTTTTTTATCAAGAAGAAAGCTTTATTAATCACACCAAAACCAAACACCCTCACGGCTCTCCAAAGGAGACCAACCTCACCCCTCACTTAATTACAAATCAATCTCTTTAGTAAATCTATCTCAACTTTGGATCCATTCATATTCTTGAGAAGATACAATTTATATTTGACATCTTTTTTAATTTTGCTAACTATACAAGTGATAGTATTAGAGTAATTCAAAAAAATACAATTGTTACTCTTCCTCCAAATATGGTAAATTGTGGCTGCCAAAATAACAACCAACAATCTTCCAATCATGCTAGAATGTCCCAGCCAAAGCCAATTATTCTAGCTCCCATAGTCAGCTGACCAACTTCTGAACCCCACCCAAGCAAAGACTGCATCAAGAACAAGCTTTCAGAACCTGCAATTGAAGAATAAATGTTGATTTCTTCACTGTCATAACCACAAACAGCACAACATAAATCAGCTACTGGTATGTGAAAAATGGTAAGTTTATCTCTTGTGAGCAGGTTAGAGTGGGATGCTTGTCATAACATGAAACTCTGTTTTGAAACATTCAGCCCACACCAGATGGCCCTAGCTGCTGGGTCAAGGCTGTTGCATAATCAGAGAGTTGTAGAATTTAAAAAAAATTATCAAATATAATTTTCAAATAAAAAAAAGGTTGTATTTACCAATTAAAACAAGTCATAAAAATACCAAAATTTAGAAAATGTAAATAAATGGTTATAAATATAAATTTAAATAAAAATAATTTGTATTTATAACCATTTGTTTACATTTTCTAAACAATAATTACCCAGTAAATGAAAAATTAAAACGAATTTTTCAAAATTGTGAAAAAAAAAACTTTCATCTGTATTTTTATAATTAATTACTTTAAATTGCGATTCTTTTTTTTTAAAAAAAAAAAAAAATTGTGAAAAAAAATCTAATGTATACATCGTGGTATGTCCCCATTAAGACAGATTCAAAAGGGACAGAAAATTACAAAAAGGTTTAATTAATTATTAGTTTGGTTTTTAATCATTATTCCCTCTTCTCATCTATTTTGAGCAATTATTTAATGTGAACTATATCTTAAATCAAGATTTGTTGTTCTTTAATTAATGACCTTCTCATCTCCAAAATTTATATGGTCTCTCTAAAGGAAAACAAAACAGTAGTTAACCAACTATGATTGAATTTTGAATCACCAAATCTTATTAGGTCATAAGTTACTAATACTAGTAAAAATAATAGTGACAGAAGAATAATTACAGCTACATGTGGTAGGTTGTTTGTTGTTGTTGTAAATGATAATTTTGGAGCATCTCATTTAATATATAGGCCCAAAGAACCATGAAATACCATTGGGCAAAAGTCACTTTCATTATCATAGCTCCAACTAGATCTGACCATAAAGAACTCCAATTTTTCTGGCAGGGACCGCCATTGATATTCTCCTTCCTAAAATACAAGAGACTTTGGCTATGTTTGTTCAATTACATCACATTAATAATTCAACACCAAAACAAAAAAATAAAATAAAAAAGTGACGACATATCTCACGCTCTTATAAAATTTTGCATGTCACTTCTTTGGTTCTAACGAAGTGGTGTTGTAGAAATACAACTAAAGGGAGTTTGTATGGGTACTTTATTTTTTGTATTTAAAAATATTATAATCCAAATTATTTTGATAAATTATAGGTATGTAGACTTTTTTTTAATCAAAATTTTATGAAATTTCAAGTAATTTATGATCTCAAAAACAAGTTTCAAATTAATTATATTTGGTGTAAATTTCAATACTACAAATTATTCAAAATATCTTAAAATTTAATAAGAAAATTTAAATAACTAAATTGTGCACGAATATAAATATAGGCAGCCGATTTTGTGCCCATATGTGCAAAATACGAATTGGAATCCGTTGTACGGCAGGTGGGTCCCACCGTACTTTTAAATGTTTTTTATTTTTTGAAATTTTGGCGGTAACCGGTTGTTGTAGGTGTGGTTACCGGTTGGGAGTTTATTTTTTTAATTAAAAAATAGTTAGGTACGAAAAAGGTACAAAATAGTACTGTTTGTGTTAGTTAGAGTACAAAAAGGTACAACAGTCTTCACTGTTCCTGGCAGTTGATGGTACGAAAACACTGTAGGCAGTAGGTCCATGTTGTCGGATTGAGGCTATTTTGGTATTTTCCTTCATTCATAGGATCATATGCATTTGTGGGATGGTAATTAAGTACATTATATCGAGTACCGTGTACATTACTTGTCTCTGCGTGATGTTTAGTAAAATTAGTGTACATAATATCACGTACCGAGTACAAAATTTCACGTACTGAGTACGTTCATTTACGTTTCGTAGTATATTGTTTAGAAATTTTTTTTTTAAGTGATGAAATTATTTGTTGTTATACATTGAGTTTTTAGTTGGTATAATTTTTTAATTGTAAATATTTCGTATATTAAAAATTACCACAAAAATATATATTTTTCACCTTATAAGATTGAGTTTTTTTTCCTAGGCATAATTTAGTTGTTCGTCAATAATAATTTTGAGATTTGGTGAAGATGAGAAAATTACCGTAAACACGCCAAACATAACAAGAAGTATATAAAATGTAGAATTTTTGAAGCAATAAGTAGAGTCATAAACGTTAAAACAACAATGGCTAAAAGTAGCTAGTTATAAGAATGACCATAGTAAGACTCTTGTGTGGAGGAAGGCGGTTCTGGAAAATATGCGTTGGAGTGGTCATTGAATGAGTCAGATGTTGGTTGATTGTTTGGAGGTTGTTGCCCCTGAGATCCAGTGTTATGTTGACTATTTGGGCACCGTCGATAATCATGGTCTGATGAGCGACAAATGCGACAATGTCTTGAGTTTCTTGGGATCTGCTCCCCGTTTGGTCCTTCCCTTGTATTTCCCATACCCTTTGTTCTCACAACTTTGGGGTCTTTAATAATGTTGGGGTTGCTACGATATCTTCCAGGTTGTGGAGTCTCTCCTTCCGGATTGGAATTCAAGTCAAATTCTTCCTTGAACATTAGAGTTAGCCGTTGAAGCTCTTCCTTTACACGGTTGTACGAGTCCTCTGATTTTGCTGCATAGAAAGTGAAGTTATAAGTCAGTGAACTGAGAGATCCAAACCTAGCCATCTCGTAAATGTGTTGTTGTGGTTGTGCTGGCGGGTTAAAATGTAGGTGGAGATTTATCTTTGCGGATTTGCTCCATCGCTTCATGAGAAGAGCATTAGGTATTCTTCTCATGTTTAATCTTTTCATTGTAGCCCATAAATGTCTACAAGGGTATCCTTGACTTTCATAGAGCAAGCAACTACAGTGTAGTGCTCGTGGCCTTCACAGTAATGAACTCGGTATTGGAGATCCGGATGCTGAAACTTTCCAATGGTGAATATCTGCCACTCTCCTTCTTGCTCGTGACTTATGACAAAATAGTTATTCTCTAAATCAAGCTACTCAGCAACCTTGTGGTACATAGTTCTTGTGTAGAATTCAGCACATTGGTTGTAGTAAGTGGTCAAGCATGTAGGATTAGGTGGGTGAGGTCGAGTGCATCTGCTTTTGAAGTCATTTGCAGTCTCGTTGTGTCTGAGCTTTGAGACTGTCATATCTATGGTTGTTACAAATTCACGCAAGCAATAATTCTTCTCTAAAAATTTTTTTAGAGCGGAGTTGATGGATTCGCAACGTTGTGTGGTTCTCATTCCTGCAACGAATGAACCCCTTAAATAAGTTTCTGCCCATTGTTGTCTTGACTCGAATGTTGTTTGACACCATTCATTATCTGTTAGTTGTTGGGTTTGGATGATGTCTAACCATCTTGCTTCAAATTCTTCCTCCTCGTAGTAGTTGTACATGAGATCCTTAAATGTTTTTAAGAAGATCGGATCTTTAACCTTTTTCGAAGCATTTGTATTGAGATGCCAAGCACAGAGACGGTGCGTAACATCGGGCATGTGTTCAACGATAGCCTATTTCATGGCCGCATCTTGGTCAGTAACTACAACATTTGGCTTCTTATCTCCATGGCATTCTAGAAATTTTTGAAGTAGCCAAGAATATGATGGAAGCTTCTCGTGGAGGAGGAGAGCAAAGCCGAAGATGCATGTGTTGAAATGGTGGTTGACGCCAATGAGAACAGTGAGGGGCTTATTGTACTCATTTGTCATGTAGGTTGTGTCAAATCCTAGTACATCCCCAAAAGCTACATAGTCCACGCGTGAGTTTCCATCTGCCCAGAATAAGTTAGCCAAGCGATTCTCGTCGTCAACCTGATAGACAACGAAGAAATTAGGATCCTTCTCTGCGAGACAATTAAGAAATCTCAGAGCCCCTTCTGAGTCCGTCTCTATCTTCTCTTCTCGCTTCGCACCAGCAACCCTGTTGTACACATCTCAAAGTTGACATGGCATTTTCTCGTAACCTCCACTTTGCAAAGCAACATGAGACATTATGTTGGCAGTTTTAATTCCTACGGAGTTCATCGACCTAACTTGGGCAAGCAACCCATCGGACACAACTCTATATGATCTCAAAAATTGTACCTCACTCGATGAAGCCAGCTCGTGATTGTGTATTGTGCTGAACTCTTTGCATTTCCAAGTGTTACACGGTTGTGTGAGTAAAATACGCAATGCTGCCTAACGTCCGGTTCTAGTGACATCATGAGGTCTTTTTTTTCTTGGTGTGTCCGGTGATGCAATTTTTTTCGAACCCTCGGAACAACAAACCCACCTCCGCATTACAATGACCCCATGAGAACGTCGTACATCGTCTTTCCTTGTGCCGAAACCCATCCGTTTCGCGTACATTTTGTAGAATGCTTCCCATTTTTCTAGTTTGTCGAGACTCTTGCCTAGCACGTCCTGTATTTCAATCTCATTCACTGATTTTATGATGTTTAGCTCTGCTGTGATGGTTTCCCATTCATAAGTGTGTTTGTCATTCATGTTGGCTTGTTATTGATTTGTAAGAATTGTAGATGAGGAGTAAGGTTTAGAGGGTGCTGAGGGGATTGAAATTTGATTTTGTGAGTTTAAAGGGCTGAGATAATAGGGTTGTGTGGAGTTGGTGATCTCATTTGGTGATCACATTTAAAGCTGTTGGGCTTATATTAATGGGCCTCTACAATATTACAATCTGAACTCAACTCCTCTCGTACGTCAGAACAGTATAATAGTACAAACTGTTTTAATTTCATTCCACATGTAATTGTAAAATAAGGTTATTTGACGAAAAATTTAAAGGGGTGATGTTATTGAGTTGAAAGGGTTGGTGGTGGCATTTAAATAGATTGGTCTTATGTTAATGGGCCTTCACCTAAGTTTTTCAATGAGTTGAACCATTTTCGTACGTCCGAAATAAAACATTGTACTTTTTTTTTGTTTTTGAAAAAAATATGTTAAGAAAAGAAGAAAATTTTAATAAATGGTTAGTTGTTCACATTTAAATCCATTGGGCTTATATTAATGGGCCCATACCAACATCTTTTAATGAATTCAACCATTCCTGTACTTGACAAAGCTAACGCAGTACTATTATGAAAACCACCTGCGTGTACACGTGTATTAAAGTGATGACATTTTTTTAGTAGAATGGGTAGTTTCTCCCATTTATATATGTTGGGCATTTATATATGTTGGACTGATATTAATGTGCCCTTCACCTACATCTTCTTATAAGTTAAACCATCGTCGTACGTTAGAACAGTACCGTAGTACATTAGGTTTTTTGGGAAAACGGGATTGATGAATAATGTTGACATTTGACCATACTACGTACGCCTACACGTGTAATTAATTTTGTAATTCAGTGATTTAAGCACCCCTCTTTTGACACATCAGATATGCCCAATGGAGTACATCCCAATGGAGTACAGCTAACTAAAAAACGTACTATAAGGTTATTCTCCACGACTTATATAACACACTTGAGACGTTTTCCAATCCAGCATCAAGTTTATAGAGAAATTAACTTGTAATTTAGTTATTAGCATTACAATATATCAAGTATGAGTTCAGGTCCACACTGGGTTATTTTTAATGGACCAAATGAAGGTATCTATAGTAGGTACGAAGATGCTGTAAGCAGAAACACTACTTCTGATGCGTCCATAAAAATAATTCGTTATGAATCTTTCATAGAAGCTTTTTCTGCTTTATGTCTACATGGAGAGAGGGGACAATGCTTCACTGGGCAGCAAGTTAGAGAACTTTGTGCTGTGTTAATGAGTTTCCCTGCATGTGGGATTCTGATGATGATAATGATGAAGAGGCTATCCTTAATTCTGTTTGCTCACTGTTTGATGAGGGTGAATGCTCTGGTGCAAATAAATCACCCGAACAGGACAATGTGAAAGATTCGACTGACAAAGGTGAGGACCAAAATGGAGATGATATAGAAGTTGGGGACAAAGGAGGAGTGGATACTTCTCCCAAAAACAGTAAATGATGCACTGTGTTAGTGTCCAAGTTATGTTATTTTATATTTTGAAGCTATAATGTACTATGAGTATTTGTTATAAAATCTGTACTTTGGTTTATTTTGGAGTATTAATGTCACTTTCCTCATTAATTAATTGTGGAATTAAAAGTGAAGTGAATCATTGTGAAATCACAACTGCAAACAGAAAGAAAAAAGACTTAAAATAATATAGTAGAGTTACATACAACTACATATATAATGGAGGTAAGTGCTTCAATCTCATTAAATGGCCTAACAAAAAGTTGATTCAACGGCCATATGAGATGAGTTGTAACAAAAGTACACTATATATATATAAAATACCACGATTGAAACTGAACGGATGTTCAATCAAGTTCTATAACTTGAGGGAACTTCCGTTGAGACGGAGGGCTATTGTCTCTGAACGGGGACTTTGGTCGTGAAGGACTTTGTCTTGGAGTAGTGTTTGGTGATCCTTGTTTTACATGAAGTGGGTAGTGGGGTATGGACACCTCGGTGTAGTCGAGAATGTCATCCATGATACCCTTTAATTTTTCTCTTGAAGTGTTGGCTTCTTGCATGGCATGGGCTGAATGGTAGAGGAGTTCCGCCAGTTTGTATGACTCTTGCTTGGCGTCCGTGGCTCTTAAATGTGCCTTCCTTATAAGTTTTTCGTGTTCGTGGAGAACAGTCTCGAGCCTTGCACAGTTAGGACATCATGAAATGGAGGCTGAACGGAGTCTTGGACTCCGTGACGGTGTACCTACGGGTCTTGTGGAAGAAAAAGGATGCGGTGGGGATTTTTGAGGACTTGTTTCAAAAGGGTTGAAGTTTTGGTAAGGGTCCATTTGATGTAGGTAACACTAAAACGGGGTTTGAAAAAAATGCTTAGTTTGGATAACCTAACCTTTACTTATATAGTGGTTTGGTGGGTTGATGTACACGTGATTGGGTTCATGTAATATTAATGGATTTTTTTTTCCCAATTTAACCATTTAATAGTTAATAAATTTTCACAATGGTAATATCCACTTAGGACAATCTGAGAAATCCCAATTTACCCATTTATTAGTTAACCAATTTTAATACAAGGAGAAGGTCAATCAAATCCCACAAATAAAATCTAAGCAATATCGGGAAAGTACTATGTGATGTGACATTTTTATATTAAAAATAAATATACCTACGGTTTTATGATTTAAATAATAATTTTCAGAAATAAAGTAAAAATAAAATGCTTTAAAGTATTAGTACACATGGAAGACATAATGAATGAAGTCAATTGATTTATTACGGCCGTATAAAAATGTCACATCACCATCTTCAAATAATAAGTACATGGTTTAAATGGTGAAATTAAAAATGTGATATGACATCCACTCATTTCAGTAGTCAATAATTTATTAAAATTTGACATCATAATCGTTGTTGGTACTACTATCATAATTTATTAAATCTGACCTAATTGATTTGTCCAAATTTTAATAAGAAAAATGTCATATTAGTATATTAGAGCCCAACAAATATTAAATCTCCTTAAGTAATATAGGTAGGTTTCGTGTTTTCATATAGTATCTTAATTAACTCAAATTAGGGAATCTCATGAGATCTGCATGTCATAATGTACTGAGTTTGATTTGACCTTACACTGTGAAATCGCTGATGTACGTTATTTAAAGTATAGGAAATACTCCATTTAACGTCAGTGAGTACACTGTGGGACGTACACAGAAAATTAAATATTAATAAGACAACAATTGGTTTTTTTAGTGAGTATCTACAAATTAAAATTATAGGAAATTGTCCATACTTGGTTAAGAAGATTATAATATTTGGACAATTTTTAAATAATTCCCAACAACTTAAGAACGTGGACTATTAAGAATTGGTAGTAGTCCAAAATTAGTACAACTCCTAAATAGGAAATGGTTTAAACTGTATTAAAATAAGTATTGTACGAATAAATATGTCCGAAATTATAGTTTACATTTGAAAAAAAATCTTATTATCTCATTAAATTCAAATATTGAGTAAACATAATTGCACCATACTGTATTTACGATGTGAAGTACTCTGCACATATATTGATGTACGTTATTTTCAAACTTGAACTTATTGAGATATGGGAGATCCAGCTTCTGACGTACATTGAAATACGTTCCAAACATATTTTCATATAATTTATTTCTGTGGCTGTTGAAAATTTATTTTAGGGTTGGAAAGACATACGTAGAAATACGTTATTAGAATAAAGAAATCTTTTATATTTGTTAATTAATTTGTAGGAACCACATTACATTTTTTCACATCTTGATTACAACAAAGTATTCAACATTACAATTTTCCAATAATAAAAGTGAACAACCAACTACCATTACAATGAAGATGTTATGAATCCGTGTTGGTCAAATTAATATTAAATATTTACATTTAAAACCTGATTTGACTAGACTGTACAACCTATCAATGAAGATGACTTTGTGAATGTATTGGAAAAAGGCATTTGGATAAACCTAACCAAATGGTGATATGAGTTCAAATTTCAAATGAAATATTAAAAAATAATAATTAATAATTTCCAAGGTATTACTAATTACTTCATAGTTGTATGTAATTATTTTACTAATATTTTACCATCAATCCGTATAAGGTCACATCAGTAGGGTGTACGATCTACTTTGAAAACCCTAGTTCTTACCATATCAAATATTAAAACAAGAGCAGAACACGCCAAAATATCCCAATAAGATTTTTAAATTGAAAATATTTTTTCATTTGTTCTCATCAAACCCAAATATGCTCCGCATGTCACGCATTATTGAAATTTGATTGTGACGTACTGTGTACAGACTTTGACGTACGTATTTTAAAAACTTTCAACATTTCAAATACGCTGCGAATGTGAGGAATTACGTAGAAATACATTATTAGAATATATAATAAATCATTTATATTTGGTAATTAATTTGTAGGAACCACTTTCGCTATAAAGATGGAAGTTATTTTTGTGAGTTATGAAGGGTACAAAGTTAGGTGATATGTCATCCACTTATTTTATTATGGAATTATTTTTTAAAATTTGACATTGCAAGTGTTATTCATAACTTATTGGAAATAGTGAAACTCAATGACACATATTCGGTCAACATAGTTCCATTCCAAATAAAATTTAAGTTTACAGTTACAAAGACATACACAATAGAACAGAATTTATACATAACATAGTTGTATCCCAAAATAAATTTAATTATGATGCTTTATTTTACACTGTAAATATAGATTTTATTGAGATATACTATAATATCGGTACTGTTATTACATGATGCTTTATCTGACTTATGACTTTAGTTTTCCTCCCCGCGTCTCGATTTTGTTCCAGTTTTTGGCGCACCGACGGTTGTGTCAAATATGATAACACTCATCCCTCGATGGCCTTGTGGACTGCGGGAGGTTGGGTGAGGTTCGGTTGGATGGCATATTTGGCGGCGTCTCAAGTAGTTCCATCCAGCCTAATCCACCCATCCGAACCCTTCGTCAACATTACCTGAATATACATGTAGTACATACATAAAATTTCTAAGAATCAATTTGTAATAAACTACTATTGAAATAAATAGACATAAAGAGTTGAGTTATTACCCAGATTTGTTATGAGATGATTGATTGAATTTCTGCACCTACAACACACGGTTGTAGTGCATACCAATCCTTCTGTTTACACATCTTCACTTCGGTGCAACAACAATACATAATTTATTTTTTTATATATTATCCCTACACATACGTCTACAGGAAGGGAGTGACTTCTCTAGGAAAGAGAACAATACTAAATTGAGGTGTGAAGGAGTAACAACAGGTAGAGGGCTATATATAGTACTTGTGGATGTGATTGTGTTGTGTAGTCTTTTCAAAAATTAAGAAATAATAATTAATACAAACTGGTACAGCTAAAGATGGGGTAATATAACACCAATATAAATCTAATTTTGTCAATGCATTGAAAACCGTAAGTTCAACATACCCAACCAACTAATAAATTTTCCTTGAAAGACGTAATTTGAACCAACCTAATGACCGGTTTTGTTATGGTTTGGTTGAGTTTGGTTAGAAAAATCAAATACTTAAATAAGTGAAATGTTGTCCCATCCCTAAAATTGTCACATGTAGCAACAAATATGCCCATATTATGTCCAAATAAACATGTGTGGCCAAATGAATAAGAAATTAAATTATGATGTTTACTAATAATCAAAACTCAATTTGTGAGTACTACGAACCAGCTCAGTTAATAATGGGTACGTGTAAGAAATTAGTACAATTTGTGAGAAAAATAATTGTTATTAGTTTGTATTGGAATACTAATTTCCAATAATCAGTTGACATCTGTAGGATGTACTACCTTCTTTAAAAACATAAAACATACAAATTTAGGGATATTATTATGACACAAACGTTTGAAGTCAATATGAAAGAAAATAATGTTTTAATTTAAATATACATTTTGACTGAGTTAATATCAATAAAACTTAAATTATCTTTGTTTAATTTTTGTCTTTTGTTAATAAAAACTCCTACAGTACATATGATGTGACATATATATATTTAAAACTCACCCAAGTACGGTTTTATAATAAAATAATAATTTGAACACTTAAAGTAAATAACAAATCCTTCAAAACCGTAAAGAACGATTTTAAATAATTGTTATTAGTTTGTATTGGAATACTAATTTCCAATAATCACTTGACATCTGTAGGATGTACTACCTTCTTTAAAAACAAAAAAAAAAAATACAAATTTAGGGATATTATTATAACACAAACCTTTGAAGTCAATATGAAAGAAAATAATGTTTTAATTTAAATATATATTTTGTCTGGGTTAATATCAATAAAACTTAAATTACCTTTGTTTAAGTTTTATCTTTTGTTAATAAAAACTCCTACAGTACAATATGATAGTAATGAGTCAAATACTAACTATTCCTTATGCTAAATTTAGTATTATTTCTCTTAGTATTGGAGTGCTTTATTACTAGTCTTAGGTCTATTTTCTAGCTTCTTATTGATGATAAAAGAGAGCTTATACATATTTAAGGTTATGGTAACTCGTGTACTGTTATAATTTTGTTTATACTTTGCAAAGAAGAAAACAAATGTCTAGCACAAAACATAACTCAGCTAAGTTCCTTTATAAATATATCCAACTAAGTTGAATTTTATTTGTTGTATTTGTAGATAATAGAATTTCATTTTATAACCTGATATAAAGCTAAAGAGTTATGGAATAAAATTTCTCTTCTTATATATAAATGAGGTGATTTTATATTTAAAGTTTAAATTGTGTATTGGCTTATATAAATTTTCTTGATTGTTGTAGAAAATTGCTCAATCTTTTATTGTAAAGCTTATGGCCCTACTTAGCGATACAATTTTAAATTGAAGATTGGATAAGCAAGAAGGTACTTCGGATAATATCAAGAGTTATGAAAGTTAAGAGTAGGAGAACTTTTTCTAGGAGGATAGACTTGTGTATTGTAAGTGCAAATTTTTACTAAGTGATGAAGGTTGGGTTTGTAGATTGAAAGTATTGTTAGAAATATTTGTTATATAGACACTTTATGTAATATCACTCATGTAATTGTCTTAATTTGAATTTATCTTTTATTAACTCAAATTTTATATTATTATTTTTTAATTGTGAACTTTCAGTTAATAATGTATATGTTTTTATATGGATATATGATATTAGTTTATCTTTTATATATGGATAAAATAATATTAGTTTATTTGTAATTTTTTAATATGTAGAAAGTTTTATTGTGAGAGATATTATGTGTACACTTAAGTGTCATTTTAGAATTGACGCAAAAAACACTTGTTGCGTCAGTTAAAGATTGACGTATAGCTTGTTGCGTCACTTCAAAATTGATGCAAAATGCTTCAGTATTGTTTTTGTGTTCTGCGTCGGTTATAAAATGACGAGAATAGTTTTTTGTGTCATTTTATAACCGACGCAAATAAATTACTATTTGCGTCTACGGTTTATACGTCGATTTTTTAAACCGACGCAAAATCTTTATTAGTCACTTAAAAACCGACGAAAATACTCCTTTTTGTAGTAGTGATAATTTGAACACTTAAAGTAAATAACAAATCCTTCAAAACCCTAAAGAACGATTTTAAATAAATGAGGAGAACCTTTTTTGTATTTTAAAATAATAAACATTTTAGTAATATTTTCCCATCAATCCATATACGGTCAAATCAGTAGGTTGTACTATCTACTTGAATAACCTAAAAAAAATAATTACGTAGAAATATGTTATTACTATAAAGATACCTTCATTATTTGTTAATTAATTATGATAAACTATTTTTTAAATGATACATGTATATTTTTTGTGTACCGAAGGGTGCAAAGTTAGTTGATATTTTTTTTCATCTCATTTTATTTTTATCTTTTTTTTGTCAAATTAAATAGATTATTTAACTTATTCTGCTAATTCTGTTCTTAATAAAATTACAGAATTTATTAAAAAAGAAAATCAAGTAATATAGTAGTATTTATTTTTTTGATCTAAGTCAAATATTGTATGTATAGTTTTTTAGTACAGTTTTCTTTAAAAAAAATGATTTTAATAATTAATATCTGATTGATTGGGACAAGATATCGTAAAATACGGTTGTTTAATTTTTGGTATAGTTTATTAGTGGATATAATATAAACCAGTTAACCATGTACATCCTCAGATTTGAGTTTGAGTGTCAAATAATAGACAAATTATGGAACCAATTAATTATCATTATTATTTTAGTACGTAAATTGATTAATTATCATTATTATTTGATACTGTAAATATACATTGTATTGAGATAAATTTGTACATATACTATAACATCGGGACTCTTATTACATGAGGAAGCAATTTGACCTAAGAATGTAAAAAACGCTGACATTTGCCTCCCGCGTATCATTTTGTTCGAGAGTCTGGCACACCGTTGTGTCAAATATGATAACACTCATTCCACGGTTGCCTTGTCGACTCGGGAGGTTGAGGTTAAGTAGGATGGCATATTTGGGTGGCCGTATTGGAAGTAGTTCCGTCCACCCTACTCCACCCATCCGAAACCTTCGTCAACATTTCCTGAATATACATGTACCACATACATAAAATTTTTAAGAAACAATTTGTAATAATATACTATTAAAATAAATAGACATAAAGAGTTGAGTTATTACCGAAATTTGTTATGAGATGATTGATTGAATTGCTGAAATTCCCTTGATGCACCTACAACACACGGTTGCAGTGCATACCAATCCTTCTGTTTACACATCTTCACTTCGGTGTAACAACAATACATAATTTACTTTTTTTTATATATTATCCCTATACATACGTCTACAGATAGGGAGTGAGTTCTCTAGGAAAGAAAACAATACTAAATTGAGATGTGAAGGAGTAAGGAGAGGTAGAGGGGTATATATAGTACTTGTGGATGTGATTGTTTAGTGTAGTCTTGTCAAAAATTAAAAAATGATAATTAATATAACCCTAGGTACGGCTAAAAAAGGGGTGGTATAACCCCAAGATAAATTTGATTTTGTCAATCCCTTGAAAAACGTAATTTCAACAAACCCAACCCCCTATTAACTTTTCCTTGGAAGACGTAATTCGAACCAACGAAATTCTCGGTTTTGTTCTAGTTTGGTTGACTGTGGTTAGAAAAATTATGTATTTAAATAAGGTAAATGTTGTTCCCATTGTTCCCATTGTTCCCATCCGTTAAGAACAACAATGGCCACATAAACTTCTCACATGTAGCAACAAATATCCTAATATTATGTCCAAATAAACATGTGTGGCGAAATGAATAACAAAATTAAATCAGGATGTTTACTAATAATGAAAACTCAATATTTTTTTTAAAACGATTTTAATATTTCATTAAAATATTATTCGTTTGAATAAATATTGCAATAATTTTTGTAAGATTACATTAACGTATTAATCGTTGTAATCAAGATTGTAATAATTTTTGGAATACTATACAAATATAGATATTTAATAAAAAAAAACAGTTTAACATTATGAATACAATAGTAGTTTGAGACAAAAATTGACTGTAGTAATAAAGTCAGGAGAATAGTGACTCCGGTACGCTTCATGATGAACTGAGTACATACTCAGTCCAAACAACCTAAATTCATAATGCGACTTCTGCCATAGTGCATCGGTATCACTCTGTACAACTCGAGGTCGAACTGGATTCTGTGAGTTCGTTAGGAGAGTAGTGACACCCCGTACAACACTAGGTCGAATGGTTGAGTGTCACTCTGTACAACCCTAGGTCGAACTGGATTCGGTGAGTTCGTTAGGAGAGTAGTGACTCCGGTACCCCACAGCTAACTTCACCACATACTGTGTGACACGCCGTACAACACTAGGTCGAAGGGTTGAGTGTCACTCCGTACAACCCTAGGTCCAAATGGATTCGGTGAGTTCGTTGGGAGAGTAGTGACTCTGGTACCCCACAGCTAACTTCACTACATACTGTGTGACACTCCGTACAACACTAGGTCGAAGGGTTGAGTGTCACTCCGTACAACCCTAGGTCGAACTGGATTCGGTGAGTTCGTTGGGAGAGTAGTGACTCCGGTACCCCACAGCTAGTTTCACTACATACTGTGTGACACTCTGTACAACACTAGGTCGAATGGTTGACTGCAATCTGTACAACCCTAGGTCAAACTGGATTCGGTGAGTTCGTTGGGAGAGTAGTGACTACGGTACCCCACAGCTAACTTCACTACTTACTGTGTGACACTCCGTAAAAGACTAGGTCGAATGGTTGAGTGTCACTCTGTACAACCCTAGGTCGAACTTGATTGGGTGAGTTCGTTGGGAGAGTAGTGCCTCCGGTACCCCACAGCTAACTTCACTACATACTGTGTGACACTCCGTACAACACTAGGTCAAAGGGTTGAGTGTCACTTCGTACAACCCTAGGTCGAACTGGATTCGGTGAGTTCGTTGGGAGAGTAGTGACTCCGGTACCCCACAGCTAACTTCACTACATACTATGTGACACTCCGTACAACACTAGGTCGAATGGTTGAGTGTCAGTCCATACAACCCTAGGTCGAACAAGATTCGGTGAGTTCGTTAGGAGAGTAGTGACTCCGGTACCCCACATCTAACTTCACTACATACTGTTTGACACTCCCTACAACACTAGGTCGAAGGGTTGAGTGTCACTCCGTACAACCCTAGGTCGAACTGGATTCAGTGAGTTCGTTGGGAGAGTAGTGACTCCGGTAACCCACAACTAACTGCACTACATACTGTGTGACACTCCGTACAACACTAGGTCGAAGGGTTGAGTGTCACTCCGTACAACCCTAGGTCGAACTGGATTGGGTGAGTTCGTTGGGAGAGTAGTGACTCCGGTACCCCACAACTAACTTCACAACATACTATGTGACACTCCATACAAAACTAGGTCGAAGGGTTGAGTGTCACTCCGTACAACCCTAGGTCGAACTGGATTCGGTGAGTTCGTTGAGAGAGTAGTGACTCCGATACCCCACAGCAAACTTCACTACATACTGTGTGAAACTCCGTACAACACTAGGTCGAAGGGTTGAGTGTCACTCCGTACAACCCTAGCTCGAACTGGATTTGGTGAGTTCGGTTGGAGAGTAGTGACTCCAGTACCCCACAACTAACTTCACTACATACTGTGTGACACTGCGTACAACACTAGGTTGAATGGTTGAGTGTCACTCCGTACAACCCTAGGTCGAACTAGATTCGGTGAGTTCGTTGGGAGAGTAGTTACTCCGGTACCCCACAGCTAACTTCACTACATACTGTGTGACACTCCGTACAACACTAGGTCGAAGGGTTGAGTGTCACGCCGTACAACCGTAGGTCAAACTGGATTCGGTGAGTTTGTTGGGAGAGTAGTGACTCCGGTACCCCACAGCTAACTTCACTACATATTGTGTGACACGCCGTACAACACAAGGTCGAAGGGTTGAGTGTCACTCCGTACAACCCTTGGTCGAACTGGATTCGGTGAGTTCGTTGGGAGAGTAGTGACTCTGGTACCCCACGGCTAACTTCACTACATACTGTGTGACACTCCGTACAACACTAGGTCGAAGGGTTGAGTGTAACTCCGTACAACCCTAGGTCGAACTGGATTAGGTGAGTTCGTTGGGAGAGTAGTGACTCCGGTACCCCACAGCTAGTTTCACTACATACTGTGTGACACTCCGTACAACACTAGGTCGAATGGTTGAGTGTCTCTCTTTACAACCCTAGGTCGAACTTGATTCGGTGAGTTCGTTGGGAGAGTAGTGACTCCGGTACCCCACAGCTAACTTCACTACATACTGTGTGACACTCCGTACAACACTAGGTCGAAGGGTTGAGTGTCACTCCGTACAACCCTAGGTCGAACTGGATTCAGTGAGTTCGTTGCGAGAGTAGTGACTCCGGTACCCCACAACTAACTTCACTACATACTGTGTGACACTCCGTACAACACTAGGTCGAAGGGTTGAGTGTCACTCCGTACAACCCTAGGTCGAACTGGATTCGGTGAGTTCGTTGGGAGAGTAGTGACTCCAGTACCCCACAACTAACTTCACTACATACTGTGTGACACTCCATACAAAACTAGGTCGAAGGGTTGAGTGTCACTCCGTACAACCCTAGGTCGAACTGGATTCGGTGAGTTCATTGGTAGAGTAGTGACTTCGATGCCCCACAGCAAACTTCACAACATACTGTGTGACACTGCGTACAACACTAGGTTGAATGGTTGAGTGTCACTCCGTACAACCCTAGGTCGAACTGGATTCGGTGAGTTCGTTGCGAGAGTAGTGACTCCGGTACCCCACAACTAACTTCACTACATATTGTGTGACACTCCGTACAACACTAGGTCGAAAGGTTGAGTGAGACTTCGTACAACCGTAGGTCGAACTGGATTTGGTGAGTTCGTTGGGAGAGTAGTGACTCCGGTGCCCCACACCTAACTTCACTACATACTGTGTGACACTCCGTACAACACTAGGTCGAATAGTTGAGTGTTACTCCATACAACCCTAGGTCGAACAAGATTCGGTGAGTTCGTTAGGAGAGTAGTTACTCTGGTACCCCATAGCTAACTTTACTACATACTGTGTGACACTCCGTACAACACTAGGTCGAATGGTTGACTGCAATCAGTACAACCCTAGGTCAAACTGGATTCGGTGAGTTCGTTGGGGGAGTAGTGACTACGGTACCCCACAGCTAACTTCACTACTTACTGTGTGACACTCCGTAAAAGACTAGGTCGAATGGTTGAGTGTCACTCTGTAAAACCCTAGGTCGAACTTGATTGGGTGAGTTCGTTGGGAGAGTAGTGACTCCGGTATCCCACAGCTAACTTCACTACATACTGTGTGACACTCCGTACCACCCTAGGTCGAAGGGTTGAGTGTCACTTCGTACAACCCTAGGTCGAACTGGATTCGGTGAGTTCGTTGGGAGAGTAGTGACTCCGGTACCCCACAGCTAACTTCACTACATACTGTGTGACACTCCGTACAACACTAGGTCGAATGGTTGAGTGTCAGTCCGTACAACACTAGGTCGAACAAGATTCGGTGAGGTCGTTAGGAGAGTAGTGACTCCGGTACCCCACATCTAACTTCACTACATACTGTGTGACACTCCCTACAACACTAGGTCGAAGGGTTGAGTGTCACTCCGTACAACCCTAGGTCGAACTGGATTCAGTGAGTTCGTTGGGAGAGTAGTGACTCCGGTACCCCACAACTAACTGCACTACATACTGTGTGACACTCCGTACAACACTAGGTCGAAGGGTTGAGTGTCACTCCGTACAACCCTAGGTCGAACTGGATTCGGTGAGTTCGTTGGGAGAGTAGTGACTCCGGTACCCCACAACTAACTTCACTACATACTGTGTGACACTCCATACAAAACTAGGTCGAAGGGTTGAGTGTCACTCCGTACAACCCTAGGTCGAACTGGATTCGGTGAGTTCGTTGAGAGAGTAGTGACTCCGATACCCCACAACAAACTTCACTACATACTGTGTGAAACTCCGTACAACACTAGGTCGAAGGGTTGAGTGTCACTCCGTACAACCCTAGCTCGAACTGGATTCGGTGAGTTCGGTTGGAGAGTAGTGACTCGAGTACCCCACAACTAACTTCACTATATACTGTGTTACACTGCGTACAACACTAGGTTGAATGGTTGAGTGTCACTCCGTACAACCCTAGGTCGAACTAGATTCGGTGAGTTCGTTGGGAGAGTAGTTACTCCGGTACCCCACAGCTAACTTCACTACATACTGTGTGACACTCCGTACAACACTAGGTCGAAGGGTTGAGTGTCACGCCGTACAACCGTAGGTCGAACTAGATTCGGTGAGTTTGTTGGGAGAGTAGTGACTCCGGTACCCCACAGCTAACTTCACTACATACTGTGTGACACGCCGTACAACACAAGGTCGAAGGATTGAGTGTCACTCCGTACAACCCTTGGTCGAACTGGATTCGGTGAGTTCGTTGGGAGAGTAGTGACTCTGGTACCCCACGGCTAACTTCACTACATACTGTGTGACACTCCGTACAAGACTAGGTTGAAGGGTTGAGTGTCACTCCGTACAACCCTAGTTCGAACTGGATTCGGTGAGTTCGTTGGGAGAGTAGTGACTCCGGTACCCCACAGCTTGTTTCACTACATACTGTGTGACACTCCGTACAACACTAGGTCGAATGGTTGAGTGTCTCTCTTTACAACCCTAGGTCGAACTTGATTCGGTGAGTTCGTTGGGAGAGTAGTGACTCCGGTACCCCACAGCTAACTTCACTACATACTGTGTGACACTCCGTACAACACTAGGTCGAAGGGTTGAGTGTCACTCCGTACAACCCTAGGTCGAACTGGATTCAGTGAGTTCGTTGCGAGAGTAGTGACTCCGGTACCCCAGAACTAACTTCACTACATACTGTGTGACACTCCGTACAACACTAGGTCGAAGGGTTGAGTGTCACTCCGTACAACCCTAGGTCGAACTGGATTCGGTGAGTTCGTTGGGAGAGTAGTGACTCCGGTACCCCACAACTAACTTCACTACATACTGTGTGACACTCCATACAAAACTAGGTCGAAGGGTTGAGTGTCACTCCGTACAACCCTAGGTCGAACTGGATTCGGTGAGTTCATTGGTAGAGTAGTGACTTCGATGCCCCACAGCAAACTTCACAACATACTGTGTGACACTGCGTACAACACTAGGTTGAATGGTTGAGTGTCACTCCGTACAACCCTAGGTCGAACTGGATTCGGTGAGTTCGTTGCGAGAGTAGTGACTCCGGTACCCCACAACTAACTTCACTACATACAGTGTGACACTCCGTACAACACTAGGTCGAAAGGTTGAGTGAGACTTCGTACAACCGTAGGTCGAACTGGATTTGGTGAGTTCGTTGGGAGAGTAGTGACTCCGGTGCCCCACACCTAACTTCACTACATACTGTGTGACACTCCGTACAACACTAGGTCGAATAGTTGAGTGTTACTCCATACAACCCTAGGTCGAACAAGATTCGGTGAGTTCGTTAGGAGAGTAGTGACTCTGGTACCCCACAGCTAACTTTACTACATACTGTGTGACACTCCGTACAACACTAGGTCGAATGGTTGAGTGTCACTCCGTACAACCCTAGGTCAAACTGGATTCGGTGAGTTCGTTGGGGGAGTAGTGACTACGGTACCCCACAGCTAACTTCACTACTTACTGTGTGACACTCCGTAAAAGACTAGGTCGAATGGTTGAGTGTCACTCTGTAAAACCCTAGGTCGAACTTGATTGGGTGAGTTCGTTGGGAGAGTAGTGACTCCGGTACCCCACAGCTAACTTCACTACATACTGTGTGACACTCCGTACCACCCTAGGTCGAAGGGTTGAGTGTCACTTCGTACAACCCTAGGTCGAACTGGATTCGGTGAGTTCGTTGGGAGAGTAGTGACTCCGGTACCCCACAGCTAACTTCACTACATACTGTGTGACACTCCGTACAACACTAGGTCGAATGGTTGAGTGTCAGTCCGTACAACACTAGGTCGAACAAGATTCGGTGAGGTCGTTAGGAGAGTAGTGACTCCGGTACCCCACATCTAACTTCACTACATACTGTGTGACACTCCCTACAACACTAGGTCGAAGGGTTGAGTGTCACTCCGTACAACCCTAGGTCGAACTGGATTCAGTGAGTTCGTTGGGAGAGTAGTGACTCCGGTACCCCACAACTAACTGCACTACATACTATGTGACACTCCGTACAACACTAGGTCGAAGGGTTGAGTGTCACTCCGTACAACCCTAGGTCGAACTGGATTCGGTGAGTTCGTTGGGAGAGTAGTGACTCCGGTACCCCACAACTAACTTCACTACATACTGTGTGACACTCCATACAAAACTAGGTCGAAGGGTTGAGTGTCACTCCGTACAACCCTAGGTCGAACTGGATTCGGTGAGTTCGTTGAGAGAGTAGTGACTCCGATACCCCACAACAAACTTCACTACATACTGTGTGAAACTCCGTACAACACTAGGTCGAAGGGTTGAGTGTCACTCCGTACAACCCTAGCTCGAACTGGATTCGGTGAGTTCGGTTGGAGAGTAGTGACTCGAGTACCCCACAACTAACTTCACTATATACTGTGTGACACTGCGTACAACACTAGGTTGAATGGTTGAGTGTCACTCCGTACAACCCTAGGTCGAACTAGATTCGGTGAGTTCGTTGGGAGAGTAGTTACTCCGGTACCCCACAGCTAACTTCACTACATACTGTGTGACACTCCGTACAACACTAGGTCGAAGGGTTGAGTGTCACGCCGTACAACCGTAGGTCGAACTAGATTCGGTGAGTTTGTTGGGAGAGTAGTGACTCCGGTACCCCACAGCTAACTTCACTACATACTGTGTGACACGCCGTACAACACAAGGTCGAAGGATTGAGTGTCACTCCGTACAACCCTTGGTCGAACTGGATTCGGTGAGTTCGTTGGGAGAGTAGTGACTCTGGTACCCCACGGCTAACTTCACTACATACTGTGTGACACTCCGTACAAGACTAGGTTGAAGGGTTGAGTGTCACTCCGTACAACCCTAGTTCGAACTGGATTCGGTGAGTTCGTTGGGAGAGTAGTGACTCCGGTACCCCACAGCTTGTTTCACTACATACTGTGTGACACTCCGTACAACACTAGGTCGAATGGTTGAGTGTCTCTCTTTACAACCCTAGGTCGAACTTGATTCGGTGAGTTCGTTGGGAGAGTAGTGACTCCGGTACCCCACAGCTAACTTCACTACATACTGTGTGACACTCCGTACAACACTAGGTCAAAGGGTTGAGTGAGACTTCGTACAACCGTAGGTCGAACTGGATTGGGTGAGTTCGTTGGGAGAGTAGTGACTCCGGTGCCCCACACCTAACTTCACTACATACTGTGTGACACTCCGTACAACACTAGGTCGAAGGGTTGAGTGTCACTCCGTACAACCCTAGCTCGAACTGGATTCGGTGAGTTCGGTTGGAGAGTAGTGACTCGAGTACCCCAAAACTAACTTCACTATATACTGTGTGACACTGCGTACAACACTAGGTTGAATGGTTGAGTGTCACTCCGTACAACCCTAGGTCGAACTAGATTCGGTGAGTTCGTTGGGAGAGTAGTTACTCCGGTACCCCACAGCTAACTTCACTACATACTGTGTGACACTCCGTACAACACTAGGTCGAAGGGTTGAGTGTCACGCCGTACAACCGTAGGTCGAACTAGATTCGGTGAGTTTGTTGGGAGAGTAGTGACTCCGGTACCCCACAACTAACTGCACTACATACTGTGTGACACTCCGTACAACACTAGGTCGAAGGGTTGAGTGTCACTCCGTACAACCCTAGGTCGAACTGGATTCGGTGAGTTCGTTGGGAGAGTAGTGACTCCGGTACCCCACAACTAACTTCACTACATACTGTGTGACACTCCATACAAAACTAGGTCGAAGGGTTGAGTGTCACTCCGTACAACCCTAGGTCGAACTGGATTCGGTGAGTTCGTTGAGAGAGTAGTGACTCCGATACCCCACAACAAACTTCACTACATACTGTGTGAAACTCCGTACAACACTAGGTCGAAGGGTTGAGTGTCACTCCGTACAACCCTAGCTCGAACTGGATTCGGTGAGTTCGGTTGGAGAGTAGTGACTCGAGTACCCCACAACTAACTTCACTATATACTGTGTTACACTGCGTACAACACTAGGTTGAATGGTTGAGTGTCACTCCGTACAACCCTAGGTCGAACTAGATTCGGTGAGTTCGTTGGGAGAGTAGTTACTCCGGTACCCCACAGCTAACTTCACTACATACTGTGTGACACTCCGTACAACACTAGGTCGAAGGGTTGAGTGTCACGCCGTACAACCGTAGGTCGAACTAGATTCGGTGAGTTTGTTGGGAGAGTAGTGACTCCGGTACCCCACAGCTAACTTCACTACATACTGTGTGACACGCCGTACAACACAAGGTCGAAGGATTGAGTGTCACTCCGTACAACCCTTGGTCGAACTGGATTCGGTGAGTTCGTTGGGAGAGTAGTGACTCTGGTACCCCACGGCTAACTTCACTACATACTGTGTGACACTCCGTACAAGACTAGGTTGAAGGGTTGAGTGTCACTCCGTACAACCCTAGTTCGAACTGGATTCGGTGAGTTCGTTGGGAGAGTAGTGACTCCGGTACCCCACAGCTTGTTTCACTACATACTGTGTGACACTCCGTACAACACTAGGTCGAATGGTTGAGTGTCTCTCTTTACAACCCTAGGTCGAACTTGATTCGGTGAGTTCGTTGGGAGAGTAGTGACTCCGGTACCCCACAGCTAACTTCACTACATACTGTGTGACACTCCGTACAACACTAGGTCGAAGGGTTGAGTGTCACTCCGTACAACCCTAGGTCGAACTGGATTCAGTGAGTTCGTTGCGAGAGTAGTGACTCCGGTACCCCAGAACTAACTTCACTACATACTGTGTGACACTCCGTACAACACTAGGTCGAAGGGTTGAGTGTCACTCCGTACAACCCTAGGTCGAACTGGATTCGGTGAGTTCGTTGGGAGAGTAGTGACTCCAGTACCCCACAACTAACTTCACTACATACTGTGTGACACTCCATACAAAACTAGGTCGAAGGGTTGAGTGTCACTCCGTACAACCCTAGGTCGAACTGGATTCGGTGAGTTCATTGGTAGAGTAGTGACTTCGATGCCCCACAGCAAACTTCACAACATACTGTGTGACACTGCGTACAACACTAGGTTGAATGGTTGAGTGTCACTCCGTACAACCCTAGGTCGAACTGGATTCGGTGAGTTCGTTGCGAGAGTAGTGACTCCGGTACCCCACAACTAACTTCACTACATACAGTGTGACACTCCGTACAACACTAGGTCGAAAGGTTGAGTGAGACTTCGTACAACCGTAGGTCGAACTGGATTTGGTGAGTTCGTTGGGAGAGTAGTGACTCCGGTGCCCCACACCTAACTTCACTACATACTGTGTGACACTCCGTACAACACTAGGTCGAATAGTTGAGTGTTACTCCATACAACCCTAGGTCGAACAAGATTCGGTGAGTTCGTTAGGAGAGTAGTGACTCTGGTACCCCACAGCTAACTTTACTACATACTGTGTGACACTCCGTACAACACTAGGTCGAATGGTTGACTGCAATCTGTACAACCCTAGGTCAAACTGGATTCGGTGAGTTCGTTGGGGGAGTAGTGACTACGGTACCCCACAGCTAACTTCACTACTTACTGTGTGACACTCCGTAAAAGACTAGGTCGAATGGTTGAGTGTCACTCTGTAAAACCCTAGGTCGAACTTGATTGGGTGAGTTCGTTGGGAGAGTAGTGACTCCGGTACCCCACAGCTAACTTCACTACATACTGTGTGACACTCCGTACCACCCTAGGTCGAAGGGTTGAGTGTCACTTCGTACAACCCTAGGTCGAACTGGATTCGGTGAGTTCGTTGGGAGAGTAGTGACTCCGGTACCCCACATCTAACTTCACTACATACTGTGTGACACTCCCTACAACACTAGGTCGAAGGGTTGAGTGTCACTCCGTACAACCCTAGGTCGAACTGGATTCAGTGAGTTCGTTGGGAGAGTAGTGACTCCGGTACCCCACAACTAACTGCACTACATACTATGTGACACTCCGTACAACACTAGGTCGAAGGGTTGAGTGTCACTCCGTACAACCCTAGGTCGAACTGGATTCGGTGAGTTCGTTGGGAGAGTAGTGACTCCGGTACCCCACAACTAACTTCACTACATACTGTGTGACACTCCATACAAAACTAGGTCGAAGGGTTGAGTGTCACTCCGTACAACCCTAGGTCGAACTGGATTCGGTGAGTTCGTTGAGAGAGTAGTGACTCCGATACCCCACAACAAACTTCACTACATACTGTGTGAAACTCCGTACAACACTAGGTCGAAGGGTTGAGTGTCACTCCGTACAACCCTAGCTCGAACTGGATTCGGTGAGTTCGGTTGGAGAGTAGTGACTCGAGTACCCCACAACTAACTTCACTATATACTGTGTGACACTGCGTACAACACTAGGTTGAATGGTTGAGTGTCACTCCGTACAACCCTAGGTCGAACTAGATTCGGTGAGTTCGTTGGGAGAGTAGTTACTCCGGTACCCCACAGCTAACTTCACTACATACTGTGTGACACTCCGTACAACACTAGGTCGAAGGGTTGAGTGTCACGCCGTACAACCGTAGGTCGAACTAGATTCGGTGAGTTTGTTGGGAGAGTAGTGACTCCGGTACCCCACAGCTAACTTCACTACATACTGTGTGACACGCCGTACAACACAAGGTCGAAGGATTGAGTGTCACACCGTACAACCCTTGGTCGAACTGGATTCGGTGAGTTCGTTGGGAGAGTAGTGACTCTGGTACCCCACGGCTAACTTCACTACATACTGTGTGACACTCCGTACAAGACTAGGTTGAAGGGTTGAGTGTCACTCCGTACAACCCTAGTTCGAACTGGATTCGGTGAGTTCGTTGGGAGAGTAGTGACTCCGGTACCCCACAGCTTGTTTCACTACATACTGTGTGACACTCCGTACAACACTAGGTCGAATGGTTGAGTGTCTCTCTTTACAACCCTAGGTCGAACTTGATTCGGTGAGTTCGTTGGGAGAGTAGTGACTCCGGTACCCCACAGCTAACTTCACTACATACTGTGTGACACTCCGTACAACACTAGGTCAAAGGGTTGAGTGAGACTTCGTACAACCGTAGGTCGAACTGGATTGGGTGAGTTCGTTGGGAGAGTAGTGACTCCGGTGCCCCACACCTAACTTCACTACATACTGTGTGACACTCCGTACAACACTTGGTCGAATAGTTGAGTGTTACTCCATACAACCCTAGGTCGAACAAGATTCGGTGAGTTCGTTAGGAGAGTATTGACTCTGGTACCCCACAGCTAACTTTACTACATACTGTGGGACACTCCGTACAACACTAGGTCGAATGGTTGACTGCAATCTGTACAACCCTAGGTCAAACTGCATTCGGTGAGTTCGTTGGGGGAGTAGTGACAACGGTACCCCACAGCTAACTTCACTACTTACTGTGTGACACTCCGTAAAAGACTAGGTCGAATGGTTGAGTGTCACTCTGTACAACCCTAGGTCGAACTTGATTGGGTGAGTTCGTTGGTAGAGTAGTGACTCCGGTACCCCACAGCTAACTTCACTACATACTGTGTGACACTCCGTACCACACTAGGTCGAAGGGTTGAGTGTCACTTCGTACAACCCTAGGTCGAACTGGATTCGGTGAGTTCGTTGGGAGAGTAGTGACTCCGGTACCCCACAGCTAACTTCACTACATACTGTGTGATACTCCGTACAACACTAGGTCGAATGGTTGAGTGTCAGTCCGTACAACCCTAGGTCGAACAAGATTCGGTGAGTTCGTTAGGAGAGTAGTGATTCCGGTACCCCACATCTAACTTCACTACATACTGTGTGACACTCCCTACAACACTAGGTCGAAGGGTTGAGTGTCACTCCGTACAACCCTAGGTCGAACTGGATTCAGTGAGTTCGTTGGGAGAGTAGTGACTCCGGTACCCCACAACTAACTGCACTACATACTGTGTGACACTCCGTACAACACTAGGTCGAAGGGTTGAGTGTCACTCCGTACAACCCTAGGTCGAACTGGATTCGGTGAGTTCGTTGGGAGAGTAGTGACTCCGGTACCCCACAACTAACTTCACTACATACTGTGTGACACTCCATACAAAACTAGGTCGAAGGGTTGAGTGTCACTTCGTACAACCCTAGGTCGAACTGGATTCGGTGAGTTCGTTGAGAGAGTAGTGACTCCGATACCCCACAACAAACTTCACTACATACTGTGTGAAACTCCGTACAACACTAGGTCGAAGGGTTGAGTGTCACTCCGTACAACCCTAGCTCGAACTGGATTCGGTGAGTTCGGTTGGAGAGTAGTGACTCGAGTACCCCACAACTAACTTCACTACATACTGTGTGACACTGCGTACAACACTAGGTTAAATGGTTGAGTGTCACTCCGTACAACCCTAGGTCGAACTAGATTCGGTGAGTTCGTGGGAGAGTAGTTACTCCGGTACCCCACAGCTAACTTCACTACATACTGTGTGACACTCCGTACAACACTAGGTCGAAGGGTTGAGTGTCACGCCGTACAACCGTAGGTCGAACTGGATTCGGTGAGTTTGTTGGGAGAGTAGTGACTCCGGGACCCCACAGCTAACTTCACTACATACTGTGTGACACGCCGTACAACACAAGGTCGAAGGGTTGAGTGTCACTCCGTACAACCCTTGGTCGAACTGGATTCGGTGAGTTCGTTGGGAGAGTAGTGACTCTGGTACCCCACGGCTAACTTCACTACATACTGTGTGACACTCCGTACAACACTAGGTTGAAGGGTTCAGTGTCACTCCGTACAACCCTTGGTCGAACTGGATTCGGTGAGTTCGTTGGGAGAGTAGTGACTCCGGTACCCCACAGCTAGTTTCACTACATACTGTGTGACACTCCGTACAACACTAGGTCGAATGGTTGAGTGTCTCTCTTTACAACCCTAGGTCGAACTTGATTCGGTGAGTTCGTTGGGAGAGTAGTGACTCCGGTACCCCACAGCTAACTTCACTACATACTGTGTGACACTCCGTACAACACTAGGTCGAAGGGTTGAGTGAGACTTCGTACAACCGTAGGTCGAACTGGATTGGGTGAGTTCGTTGGGAGAGTAGTGACTCCGGTGCCCCACACCTAACTTCACTACATACTGTGTGACACTCCGTACAACACTAGGTCGAATAGTTGAGTGTTACTCCATACAACTCTAGGTCGAACAAGATTCGGTGAGTTCGTTAGGAGAGTAGTGACTCTGGTACCCCACAGCTAACTTTACTACATACTGTGTGACACTCCGTACAACACTAGGTCGAATGGTTGACTGCAATCTGTACAACCCTAGGTCAAACTGGATTCGGTGAGTTCGTTGGGGGAGTAGGTTTTATGCCCTAAATAAATCTCTTTACAATCTGATTAGTTATCAATATAAGAAATTTGAAGTGATTGATGTTTGCATGAATTTTACATGCTAATGGTTTAATATGTTTAATATGTTTATTACATTCATACACACAAAATCAGTTAAATCCAGATCATATGTTTATTCACAATTACAGTATCGTCAACACAGTGGAATGTGATTGTGATCATATGAATCAAAAGTTTTGGTCCCTGTTTCATCAGTGTTATTGGATTTACACTAATGTGATAATCAGCGATGATGTGTACTTACACTTGGAGTAAGTGTTATGTTCTTTCCAGGACATTAGTATAGTATACTAGTTTCGAATGTATGGAGTATACATTGGACTGGACCGATATTGCAACTAAGTTAAGATATTACAAACTTACCGTTATACATATCTTTCCAAGTCAATATCAGTAGTTGATCTTAAGATTAAAAAGAATCTAAATCCTGATATGCTTGGGCTCAACTCAGGAGTGCTATTCATGTTCTTTGATTTATTAGTTAAGCCTACTTTTGGGTCAGGGTGATACGTATATTTTGGGAACATGATAGTATGATTGAGTGGGAGTGCTGAACATAAATATGGAATCTATAGCTTCTACTGGTGTATAGAAGTTAAGTGATGATTCCCTTCGAGCTTAGCAAATAGAAGTAAATGGATGAGCTCTTGTTTAACTGACTAATTATTAGATCATTAAACACAATTTACAGGTAGCTAAGTGTTTTAAGGGGCAAAATACATTGAGGGGTGAGAACGGTAAAGAAATCCCATCTCGATGTAAATCATCTATATAGAGGATCTTTAAATCACAATAAGATTATAACAATGGTTAAATGAGATAGTATATTGGTATCGTGAAACATACAATATGCTCTATATAAGTCTGAGAGTGCAATTCTAAGTTCTAAGAGTGGATTCAACGAAGAATTAATAAGTAGGAATTTACTTGGTAAATTTGGTTCACTTATTGGAAGCTCAGCATATAGATCCATGGTCCCCATTCTAGTTGAGAACATTCTGCTTATAAGACTCATTAATTGATTCGTGATTGATCAATTATAATTCTAAAGTTAGACTATGTCTGATTTTATGAATTTTCACTATTCAGGGGTGAAATTGTAAGGAAAAGAGTTTTCTGGGTTTATTTATTTATTAATGGACTTTATATGTCTAATTAATAATTAAATTAAATGACAATATTATTTAATAATGTATTTTAATTATTAAATAATTAGTTTTGGCATTTAAAAGGTTAGAATTGGAAAATTGGCATTTTTGAGAAAATAGAGATAAAATTTGATAAAATTGCAAAATTAAGTGGGGCCCATTACAACACCTATGGCCGGCCATTTAAAAGGATTTTTCAAATTATTATTTTATTATTTTAATGCCAAATAATTCTAAACTTAAACCTAGTAAGTTGCCTATAAATAGAAAGTGATAGCTCAGTCAAATCATAAGTTTTCATAAGCCTTTCTGACAGAAATTTCTCTCTTCAGAAAAACTGAGCCTTCCCTCACTCTCTACCTTGGCCGAAACCTCTCTCCCTCTTTTCCTTCATCTTTTTCGTGACCCTAGTGAAAGAGTAAGTGCCCACACACAGTAAGCAGTAACTCAATCATAGATTGGAAGACTGTGAAGGATCAAAGCTTGAAGAAGAAGGAGATTCGGGCTCAGATCTTGATTATACTCTGCTACAGAAAGGAATCAAGGGTTAGAGATCTGAGTGGAAGGAGACATTAATTCTGCTGCATCAATGTAAGGTTTTCTTAACTTTATATGTGTTTATTTTATCGTTTTAGAAAGTTCACATTTAGGGTGTTAATAAACATACTTGTGAGTAGATCTAAGATCCTGGTAAAATAATTCCCAACAGTGACTACGGTACCCCACAGCTAACTTCACTACTTACTGTGTGACACTCCGTACAACACTAGGTCGAAGGGTTGAGTGTCACTCCGTACAACCCTAGCTCGAACTGGACTCGGTGAGTTCGGTTGGAGAGTAGTGACTCGAGTACCCCACAACTAACTTCACTATATACTGTGTGACACTGCGTACAACACTAGGTTGAATGGTTGAGTGTCACTCCGTACAACCCTAGGTCGAACTAGATTCGGTGAGTTCGTTGTGAGAGTAGTTACTCCGGTACCCCACAGCTAACTTCACTACATACTGTGTGACACTCCGTACAACACAAGGTCGAAGGGTTGAGTGTCACTCCGTACAACCCTTGGTCGAACTGGATTCGGTGAGTTCGTTGGGAGAGTAGTGACTCTGGTACCCCACGGCTAACTTCACTACATACTGTGTGACACTCCGTACAACACTAGGTTGAAGGGTTGAGTGTCACTCCGTACAACCCTAGGTCGAAATGGATTCGGTGAGTTCGTTGGGAGAGTAGTGACTCCGGTACCCCACAGCTTGTTTCACTACATACTGTGTGACACTCCGTACAACACTAGGTCGAATGGTTGAGTGTCTCTCTTTACAACCCTAGGTCGAACTTGATTCGGTGAGTTCGTTGGGAGAGTAGTGACTCCGTTACCCCACAGCTAACTTCACTACATACTGTGTGACACTCCGTACAAAACTAGGTCGAAGGGTTGAGTGAGACTTCGTACAACCGTAGGTCGAACTGGATTGGGTGAGTTCGTTGGGAGAGTAGTGACTCCGGTGCCCCACACCTAACTTCACTACATACTGTGTGACACTCCGTACAACACTAGGTCGAATAGTTGAGTGTTACTCCATACAACCCTAGGTCGAACAAGATTCGGTGAGTTCGTTAGGAGAGTAGTGACTCTGGTACCCCACAGCTAACTTTACTACATACTGTGTGACACTCCGTACAACACTAGGTCGAATGGTTGACTGCAATCTGTACAACCCTAGGTCAAACTGGATTCGGTGAGTTCGTTGGGGGAGTAGTGACTACGGTACCCCACAGCTAACTTCACTACATACTGTGTGACACTCCGTACAACACTAGGTCGAAGGGTTGAGTGTCACTACGTACAACCCTAGCTCGAACTGGATTCGGTGAGGTCGGTTGGAGAGTAGTGACTCGAGTACCCCACAACTAACTTCACTATATACTGTGTGATACTGCGTACAACACTAGGTTGAATGGTTGAGTGTCACTCCGTACAACCCTAGGTCGAACTAGATTTGGTGAGTTCGTTGGGAGAGTAGTTACTCCGGTACCCCACAGCTAACTTCACTACATACTGTGTGACACTCCGTACAATACTAGGTCGAAGGGTTGGGTGTCACGCCGTACAACCGTAGGTCAAACTGGATTCGGTGAGTTTGTTGGGAGAGTAGTGACTCCGGTACCCCACAGCTAACTTCACTACATACTGTGTGACACGCCGTACAACACAAGGTCGAAGGGTTGAGTGTCACTCCGTACAACCCTTGGTCGAACTGGATTCGGTGAGTTCGTTGGGAGAGTAGTGACTCTGGTACCCCACGGCTAACTTCACTACATACTGTGTGACACTCCGTACAACACTAGGTCGAAGGGTTGAGTGTAACTCCGTACAACCCTAGGTCGAACTGGATTAGGTGAGTTCGTTGGGAGAGTAGTGACTCCGGTACCCCACAGCTAGTTTCACTACATACTGTGTGACACTCCGTACAACACTAGGCCGAATGGTTGAGTGTCTCTCTTTACAACCCTAGGTCGAACTTGATTCGGTGAGTTCGTTGGGAGAGTAGTGAGTCCGGTACCCCACAGCTAACTTCCCTACATACTGTGTGACACTCCGTACAACACTAGGTCGAAGGGTTGAGTGTCACTCCGTACAACCCTAGGTCGAACTGGATTCAGTGAGTTCGTTGCGAGAGTAGTGACTCCGGTACCCCAGAACTAACTTCACTACATACTGTGTGACACTCCGTACAACACTAGGTCGAAGGGTTGAGTGTCACTCCGTACAACCCTAGGTCGAACTGGATTCGGTGAGTTCGTTGGGAGAGTAGTGACTCCAGTACCCCACAACTAACTTCACTACATATTGTGTGACACTCCATACAAAACTAGGTCGAAGGGTTGAGTGTCACTCCGTACCACCCTAGGTCGAACTGGATTCGGTGATCTCATTGGTAGAGTAGTGACTCCGATGCCCCACAGCAAACTTCACAACATACTATGTGACACTGCGTACAACACTAGGTTGAATGGTTGAGTGTCACTCCGTACAACCCTAGGTCGAACTGGATTCGGTGAGTTCGTTGCGAGAGTAGTGACTCCGGTACCCCACAACTAACTTCACTACATACTGTGTGACACTCCGTACAACACTAGGTCGAAGGGTTGAGTGTCACTCCGTACAACCCTAGGTCGAACTGGATTCAGTGAGTTCGTTGGGAGAGTAGTGACTCCGGTACCCCACAGCTGACTTCACTACATACTGTGTGACACTCCGTACCACCCTAGGTCGAAGGGTTGAGTGTCACTTCGTACAACCCTAGGTCGAACTGGATTCGGTGAGTTCGTTGGGAGAGTAGTGACTCCGGTACCCCACAGCTAACTTCACTACATACTGTGTGACACTCCGTACAACACTAGGTCGAATGGTTGAGTGTCAGTCCGTACAACACTAGGTCGAACAAGATTCGGTGAGGTCGTTAGGAGAGTAGTGACTCCGGTACCCCACATCTAACTTCACTACATACTGTGTGACACTCCCTACAACACTAGGTCGAAGGGTTGAGTGTCACTCCGTACAACCCTAGGTCGAACTGGATTCGGTGAGTTCGTTGGGAGAGTAGTGACTCCGGTACCCCACAACTGACTGCACTACATACTGTGTGACACTCCGTACAAAACTAGGTCGAAGGGTTGAGTGTCACTCCGTACAACCCTAGGTCGAACTGGATTCGGTGAGTTCGTTGGAAGAGTAGTGACTCTGGTACCCCACAACTAACTTCACTACATATTGTGTGACACTCCATACAAAACTAGGTCGAAGGGTTGAGTGTCACTCCGTACAACCCTAGGTCGAACTGGATTCGGTGAGTTCGTTGAGAGAGTAGTGACTCCGATACCCCACAACAAACTTCACTACATACTGTGTGAAACTCCGTACAACACTAGGTCGAAGGGTTGAGTGTCACTCCGTACAACCCTAGCTCGAACTGGATTCGGTGAGTTCGGTTTGAGAGTAGTGACTCGAGTACCCCACAACTAACTTCACTATATACTGTGTGACACTGCGTACAACACTAGGTTGAATGGTTGAGTGTCACTCCGTACAACCCTAGGTCGAACTAGATTCGGTGAGTTCGTTGGGAGAGTAGTTACTCCGGTACCCCACAGCTAACTTCACTACATACTGTGTGACACTCCGTACAACACTAGGTCGAAGGGTTGAGTGTCACGCCGTACAACCGTAGGTCGAACTGGATTCGGTGAGTTTGTTGGGAGAGTAGTGACTCCGGTACCCCACAGCTAACTGCACTACATACTGTGTGACACGCCGTACAACACTAGGTTGAAGGGTTCAGTGTCACTCCGTACAACCCTAGGTCGAACTGGATTCGGTGAGTTCGTTGGGAGAGTAGTGACTCCGGTACCCCACAGCTTGTTTCACTACATACTGTGTGACACTCCGTACAACACTAGGTCGAATGGTTGAGTGTCTCTCTTTACAACCCTAGGTCGAACTTGATTCGGTGAGTTCGTTGGGAGAGTAGTGACTCCGGTACCCCACAGCTAACTTCACTACATACTGTGTGACACTCCGTACAACACTAGGTCGAAGGGTTGAGTGAGACTTCGTACAACCGTAGGTCGAACTGGATTGGGTGAGTTCGTTGGGAGAGTAGTGACTCCGGTGCCCCACACCTAACTTCACTACATACTGTGTGACACTCCGTACAACACTAGGTCGAATAGTTGAGTGTTACTCCATACAACCCTAGGTCGAACAAGATTCGGTGAGTTCGTTAGGAGAGTAGTGACTCTGGTACCCCACAGCTAACTTTACTACATACTGTGTGACACTCCGTACAACACTAGGTCGAATGGTTGACTGCAATCTGTACAACCCTAGGTCAAACTGGATTCGGTGAGTTCGTTGGGGGAGTAGTGACAACGGTACCCCACAGCTAACTTCACTACTTACTGTGTGACACTCCGTAAAAGACTAGGTCGAATGGTTGAGTGTCACTCTGTACAACCCTAGGTCGAACTTGATTGGGTGAGTTCGTTGGGAGAGTAGTGACTCCGGTACCCCACAGCTAACTTCACTACATACTGTGTGACACTCCGTACCACACTAGGTCGAAGGGTTGAGTGTCACTTCGTACAACCCTAGGTCGAACTGGATTCGGTGAGTTCGTTGGGAGAGTAGTGACTCCGGTACCCCACAGCTAACTTCACTACATACTGTGTGACACTCCGTACAACACTAGGTCGAATGGTTGAGTGTCAGTCCGTACAACCCTAGGTCGAACAAGATTCGGTGAGTTCGTTAGGAGAGTAGTGACTCCGGTACCCCACATCTAACTTCACTACATACTGTGTGACACTCCCTACAACACTAGGTCGAAGGGTTGAGTGTCACTCCGTACAACCCTAGGTCGAACTGGATTCAGTGAGTTCGTTGGGAGAGTAGTGACTCCGGTACCCCACAACTAACTGCACTACATACTGTGTGACACTCCGTACAACACTAGGTCGAAGGGTTGAGTGTCACTCCGTACAACCCTAGGTCGAACTGGATTCGGTGAGTTCGTTGGGAGAGTAGTGACTCCGGTACCCCACAACTAACTTCACTACATACTGTGTGACACTCCATACAAAACTAGGTCGAAGGGTTGAGTGTCACTCCGTACAACCCTAGGTCGAACTGGATTGGGTGAGTTCGTTGAGAGAGTAGTGACTCCGATACCCCACAACAAACTTCACTACATACTGTGTGAAACTCCGTACAACACTAGGTCGAAGGGTTGAGTGTCAATCCGTACAACCCTAGCTCGAACTGGATTCGGTGAGTTCGGTTGGAGAGTAGTGACTCGAGTACCCCACAACTAACTTCACTACATACTGTGTGACACTGCGTACAACACTAGGTCGAACTAGATTCGGTGAGTTCGTTGGGAGAGTAGTTACTCCGGTACCCCACAGCTAACTTCACTACATACTGTGTGACACTCCGTACAACACTAGGTCGAAGGGTTGAGTGTCACGCCGTACAACCGTAGGTCGAACTGGATTCGGTGAGTTTGTTGGGAGAGTAGTGACTCCGGTACCCCACAGCTAACTTCACTACATACTGTGTGACACGCCGTACAACACAAGGTCGAAGGGTTGAGTGTCACTCCGTACAACCATTGGTCGAACTGGATTTGGTGAGTTCGTTGGGAGAGTAGTGACTCTGGTCCCCACGGCTAACTTCACTACATACTGTGTGACACTCCGTACAACACTAGGTTGAAGGGTTGAGTGTCACTCCGTACAACCCTAGGTCGAACTAGATTCGGTGAGTTCGTTGGGAGAGTAGTGACTCCGGTACCCCACAGCTTGTTTCACTACATACTGTGTGACACTCCGTACAACACTAGGTCGAATGGTTGAGTGTCTCTCTTTACAACCCTAGGTCGAACTTGATTCGGTGAGTTCGTTGGGAGAGTAGTGACTCCGGTACCCCACAGCTAACTTCACTACATACTGTGTGACACTCCGTACAACACTAGGTCGAAGGGTTGAGTGAGACTTCGTACAACCGTAGGTCGAACTGGATTGGGTGAGTTCGTTGGGAGAGTAGTGACTCCGGTGCCCCACACCTAACTTCACTACATACTGTGTGACACTCCGTACAACACTAGGTCGAATAGTTGAGTGTTACTCGATACAACCCTAGGTCGAACAAGATTCGGTGAGTTCGTTAGGAGAGTAGTGAGTCTGGTACCCCACAGCTAACTTTACTACATACTGTGTGACACTCCGTACAACACTAGGTCGAATGGTTGACTGCAATCTGTACAACCCTAGGTCAAACTGGATTCGGTGAGTTCGTTGGGGGAGTAGTGACTACGGTACCCGACAGCTAACTTCACTACTTACTGTGTGACACTCCGTAAAAGACTAGGTCGAATGGTTGAGTGTCACTCTGTACAACCCTAGGTCGAACTTGATTGGGTGAGTTCGTTGGGAGAGTAGTGACTCCGGTACCCCACAGCTAACTTCACTAGATACTGTGTGACACTCCGTACCACACTAGGTCGAAGGGTTGAGTGTCAGTCCGTACAACCCTAGGTCGAACAAGATTCGGTGAGTTCGTTAGGAGAGTAGTGACTCCGGTACCCCACATCTAACTTCACTACATACTGTGTGACACTCCCTACAACACTAGGTCGAAGGGTTGAGTGTCACTCCGTACAACCCTAGGTCGAACTGGATTCGGTGAGTTCATTGAGAGAGTAGTGACTCCGATACCCCACAACAAACTTCACTACATACTGTGTGAAACTCCGTACAACACTAGGTCGAAGGGTTGAGTGTCACTCCGTACAACCCTAGGTCGAACTAGATTCGGTGAGTTCGTTGGGAGAGTAGTTACTCCGGTACCCCACAGCTAACTTCACTACATACTGTGTGACACTCCGTACAACACTAGGTCGAAGGGTTGAGTGTCACGCCGTACAACCGTAGGTCGAACTGGATTCGGTGAGTTTGTTGGGAGAGTAGTGACTCCGGTACCCCACAGCTAACTTCACTACATACTGTGTGACACGCCGTACAACACAAGGTCGAAGGGTTGAGTGTCACTCCGTACAACCCTTGGTCGAACTAGATTCGGTGAGTTCGTTGGGAGAGTAGTGACTCTGGTACCCCACGGCTAACTTCACTACATACTGTGTGACACTCCGTACAACACTAGGTTGAAGGGTTGAGTGTCACTCCGTACAACCCTAGGTCGAACTGGATTCGGTGAGTTCGTTGGGAGAGTAGTGACTCCGGTACCCCACAGCTAGTTTCACTACATACTGTGTGACACTCCGTACAACACTAGGTCGAATGGTTGAGTGTCTCTCTTTACAACCCTAGGTCGAACTTGATTCGGTGAGTTCATTGGGAGAGTAGTGACTCCGGTACCCCACAGCTAACTTCACTACATACTGTGTGACACTCCGTACAACACTAGGTCGAAGGGTTGAGTGAGACTTCGTACAACCGTAGGTCGAACTGGATTGGGTGAGTTCGTTGGGAGAGTAGTGACTCCGGTGCCCCACACCTAACTTCACTACATACTGTGTGACACTCCGTACAACACTAGGTCGAATAGTTGAGTGTTACTCCATACAACCCTAGGTCGAACAAGATTCGGTGAGTTCGTTAGGAGAGTAGTGACTCTGGTACCCCACAGCTAACTTTACTACATACTGTGTGACACTCCGTACAACACTAGGTCGAAGGGTTGAGTGTTAATCCGTACAACCCTAGCTCGAACTGGATTCGGTGAGTTCGGTTGGAGAGTAGTGACTCGAGTACCCCACAACTAACTTCACTATATACTGTGTGACACTGCGTACAACACTAGGTTGAATGGTTGAGTGTCACTCCGTACAACCCTAGGTCGAACTAGATTCGGTGAGTTCGTTGGGAGAGTAGTTACTCCGGTACCCCACAGCTAACTTCACTACATACTGTGTGACACTCCGTACAACACTAGGTCGAAGGGTTGAGTGTCACGCCGTACAACCGTAGGTCGAACTGGATTCGGTGAGTTTGTTGGGAGAGTAGTGACTCCGGTACCCCACAGCTAACTTTACTACATACTGTGTGACACGCCGTACAACACAAGGTCGAAGGGTTGAGTGTCACTCCGCACAACCCTTGGTCGAACTGGATTCGGTGAGTTCGTTGGGAGAGTAGTGACTCTGGTACCCCACGGATAACTTCACTACATACTGTGTGACACTCCGTACAACACTAGGTTGAAGGGTTGAGTGTCACTCCGTACAACCCTAGGTCGAACTAGATTCGGTGAGTTCGTTGGGAGAGTAGTGACTCCGGTACCCCACAGCTTGTTTCACTACATACTGTGTGACACTCCGTACAACACTAGGTCGAATGGTTGAGTGTCTCTCTTTACAACCCTAGGTCGAACTTGATTCGGTGAGTTCGTTGGGAGAGTAGTGACTCCGTTACCCCAAAGCTAACTTCACTACATACTGTGTGACACTCCGTACAACACTAGGTCGAACGGTTGAGTGAGACTTCGTACAACCGTAGGTCGAACTGGATTGGGTGAGTTCGTTGGGAGAGTAGTGACTCCGGTGCCCCACACCTAACTTCACTACATACTGTGTGACACTCCGTACAACACTAGGTCGAATAGTTGAGTGTTACTCCATACAACCCTAGGTCGAACAAGATTCGGTGAGTTCGTTAGGAGAGTAGTGACTCTGGTACCCCACAGCTAACTTTACTACATAGTGTGTGACACTCCGTACAACACTAGGTCGAATGGTTGACTGCAATCTGTACAACCCTATGTCAAACTGGATTCGGTGAGTTCGTTGGGGGAGTAGTGACTACGGTACCCCACAGCTAACTTCACTACTTACTGTGTGACACTCCGTAAAACACAAGGTCGAATGGTTGATTGTCACTCTGTACAACCCTAGGTCGAACTTGATTGGGTGAGTTCGTTGGGAGAGTAGTGACTCCGGTACCCCACAGCTAACTTCACTACATACTATGTGACACTCCGTACCACACTAGGTCGAAGGGTTGAGTGTCACTTCGTACAACCCTAGGTCGAACTGGATTCGGTGAGTTCGTTGGGAGAGTAGTGACTCCGGTACCCCACAGCTAACTTCACTACATACTGTGTGACACTCCGTACAACACTAGGTGGAATGGTTGAGTGTCAGTCCGTACAACCCTAGGTCGAACAAGATTCGGTGAGTTCGTTAGGAGAGTAGTGACTCCGGTACCCCACATCTAACTTCACTACATACTGTGTGACACTCCCTACAACACTAGGTCGAAGGGTTGAGTGTCACTCCGTACAACCCTAGGTCGAACTGGATTCAGTGAGTTCGTTGGGAGAGTAGTGACTCCGGTACCCCACAACTAACTGCACTACATACTGTGTGACACTCCGTACAACACTAGGTCGAAGGGTTGAGTGTCACTCCGTACAACCCTAGGTCGAACTAGATTCGGTGAGTTCGTTGGGAGAGTAGTGACTCCGGTACCCCACAACTAACTTCACTACATATTGTGTGACACTCCATACAAAACTAGGTCGAAGGGTTGAGTGTCACTCCGTACAACCCTAGGTCGAACTGGATTCGGTGAGTTCGTTGAGAGAGTAGTGACTCCGATACCCCACAACAAACTTCACTACATACTGTGTGAAACTCCGTACAACACTAGGTCGAAGGGTTGAGTGTCACTCCGTACAACCCTAGGTCGAACTAGATTCGGTGAGTTCGTTGGGAGAGTAGTTACTCCGGTACCCCACAGCTAACTTCACTACATACTGTGTGACACTCCGTACAACACTAGGTCGAAGGGTTGAGTGTCACGCCGTACAACCGTAGGTCGAACTGGATTCGGTGAGTTTGTTGGGAGAGTAGTGACTCCGGTACCCCACACCTAACTTCACTACATACTGTGTGACACGCCGTACAACACAAGGTCGAAGGGTTGAGTGTCACTCCGTACAACCCTTGGTCGAACTGGATTCGGTGAGTTCGTTGGGAGAGTAGTGACTCTGGTACCCCACGGCTAACATCACTACATACTGTGTGACACTCCGTACAACACTAGGTTGAAGGGTTGAGTGTCACTCCGTACAACCCTAGGTCGAACTGGATTCGGTGAGTTCGTTGGGAGAGTAGTGACTCCGGTACCCCACAGCTAGTTTCACTACATACTGTGTGACACTCCGTACAACACTAGGTCGAATGGTTGAGTGTCTCTCTTTACAACCCTAGGTCGAACTTGATTCGGTGAGTTCGTTGGGAGAGTAGTGACTCCGGTACCCCACAGCTAACTTCACTACATACTGTGTGACACTCCGTACAACACTAGGTCGAAGGGTTGAGTGAGACTTCGTACAACCGTAGGTCGAACTGGATTGGGTGAGTTCGTTGGGAGAGTAGTGACTCCGGTGCACCACACCTAACTTCACTACATACTGTGTGACACTCCGTACAACACTAGGTCGAATAGTTGAGTGTTACTCCATACAACCCTAGGTCGAACAAGATTCGGTGAGTTCGTTAGGAGAGTAGTGACTCTGGTACCCCACAGCTAACTTTACTACATACTGTGTGACACTCCGTACAACACTAGGTCGAATGGTTGACTGCAATCTGTACAACCCTAGGTCAAACTGGATTCGGTGAGTTCGTTGGGGGAGTAGTGACTACGGTACCCCACGGTAACTTCACTACTTGCGTGTGACACTCCGTAAAAGACTAGGTCGAATGGTTGAGTGTCACTCTGTACAACCCTAGGTCGAACTTGATTGGGTGAGTTCGTTGGGAGAGTAGTGACTCCGGTACCCCACAGCTAACTTCACTACATACTGTGTGACACTCCGTACCACACTAGGTCGAAGGGTTGAGTGTCATTTCGTACAACCCTAGGTCGAACTGGATTCGGTGAGTTCGTTGGGAGAGTAGTGACTCCGGTACCCCACAGCTAACTTCACTACATACTGTGTGAAACTCCGTACAACACTAGGTCGAAGGGTTGAGTGTCACTCCGTACAACCCTAGGTCGAACTAGATTCGGTGAGTTCGTTGGGAGAGTAGTTACTCCGGTACCCCACAGCTAACTTCACTACATACTGTGTGACACTCCGTACAACACTAGGTCGAAGGGTTGAGTGTCACGCCGTACAACCGTAGGTCGAACTGGATTCGGTGAGTTTGTTGGGAGAGTAGTGACTCCGGTACCCCACACCTAACTTCACTACATACTGTGTGACACGCCGTACAACACAAGGTCGAAGGGTTGAGTGTCACTCCGTACAACCCTTGGTCGAACTGGATTCGGTGAGTTCGTTGGGAGAGTAGTGACTCTGGTACCCCACGGCTAACATCACTACATACTGTGTGACACTCCGTACAACACTAGGTTGAAGGGTTGAGTGTCACTCCGTACAACCCTAGGTCGAACTGGATTCGGTGAGTTCGTTGGGAGAGTAGTGACTCCGGTACCCCACAGCTAGTTTCACTACATACTGTGTGACACTCCGTACAACACTAGGTCGAATGGTTGAGTGTCTCTCTTTACAACCCTAGGTCGAACTTGATTCGGTGAGTTCGTTGGGAGAGTAGTGACTCCGGTACCCCACAGCTAACTTCACTACATACTGTGTGACACTCCGTACAACACTAGGTCGAAGGGTTGAGTGAGACTTCGTACAACCGTAGGTCGAACTGGATTGGGTGAGTTCGTTGGGAGAGTAGTGACTCCGGTGCCCCACACCTAACTTCACTACATACTGTGTGACACTCCGTACAACACTAGGTCGAATAGTTGAGTGTTACTCCATACAACCCTAGGTCGAACAAGATTCGGTGAGTTCGTTAGGAGAGTAGTGACTCTGGTACCCCACAACTAACTTTACTACATACTGTGTGACACTCCGTACAACACTAGGTCGAATGGTTGACTGCAATCTGTACAACCCTAGGTCAAACTGGATTCGGTGAGTTCGTTGGGGGAGTAGTGACTACGGTACCCGACAGCTAACTTCACTACTTACTGTGTGACACTCCGTAAAAGACTAGGTCGAATGGTTGAGTGTCACTCCGTACAACCCTAGGTCGAACTTGATTGGGTGAGTTCGTTGGGAGAGTAGTGACTCCGGTACCCCACAGCTAACTTCACTAGATACTGTGTGACACTCCGTACCACACTAGGTCGAAGGGTTGAGTGTCAGTCCGTACAACCCTAGGTCGAACAAGATTCGGTGAGTTCGTTAGGAGAGTAGTGACTCCGGTACCCCACATCTAACTTCACTACATACTGTGTGACACTCCCTACAACACTAGGTCGAAGGGTTGAGTGTCACTCCGTACAACCCTAGGTCGAACTGGATTCGGTGAGTTCGTTGAGAGAGTAGTGACTCCGATACCCCACAACAAACTTCACTACATACTGTGTGAAACTCCGTACAACACTAGGTCGAAGGGTTGAGTGTCACTCCGTACAACCCTAGGTCGAACTAGATTCGGTGAGTTCGTTGGGAGAGTAGTTACTCCGGTACCCCACAGCTAACTTCACTACATACTGTGTGACACTCCGTACAACACTAGGTCGAAGGGTTGAGTGTCACGCCGTACAACCGTAGGTCGAACTGGATTCGGTGAGTTTGTTGGGAGAGTAGTGACTCCGGTACCCCACAGCTAACTTCACTACATACTGTGTGACACGCCGTACAACACAAGGTCGAAGGGTTGAGTGTCACTCCGTACAACCCTTGGTCGAACTAGATTCGGTGAGTTCGTTGGGAGAGTAGTGACTCTGGTACCCCACGGCTAACTTCACTACATACTGTGTGACACTCCGTACAACACTAGGTTGAAGGGTTGAGTGTCACTCCGTACAACCCTAGGTCGAACTGGATTCGGTGAGTTCGTTGGGAGAGTAGTGACTCCGGTACCCCACAGCTAGTTTCACTACATACTGTGTGACACTCCGTACAACACTAGGTCGAATGGTTGAGTGTCTCTCTTTACAACCCTAGGTCGAACTTGATTCGGTGAGTTCATTGGGAGAGTAGTGACTCCGGTACCCCACAGCTAACTTCACTACATACTGTGTGACACTCCGTACAACACTAGGTCGAAGGGTTGAGTGAGACTTCGTACAACCGTAGGTCGAACTGGATTGGGTGAGTTCGTTGGGAGAGTAGTGACTCCGGTGCCCCACACCTAACTTCACTACATACTGTGTGACACTCCGTACAACACTAGGTCGAATAGTTGAGTGTTACTCCATACAACCCTAGGTCGAACAAGATTCGGTGAGTTCGTTAGGAGAGTAGTGACTCTGGTACCCCACAGCTAACTTTACTACATACTGTGTGACACTCCGTACAACACTAGGTCGAAGGGTTGAGTGTTAATCCGTACAACCCTAGCTCGAACTGGATTCGGTGAGTTCGGTTGGAGAGTAGTGACTCGAGTACCCCACAACTAACTTCACTATATACTGTGTGACACTGCGTACAACACTAGGTTGAATGGTTGAGTGTCACTCCGTACAACCCTAGGTCGAACTAGATTCGGTGAGTTCGTTGGGAGAGTAGTTACTCCGGTACCCCACAGCTAACTTCACTACATACTGTGTGACACTCCGTACAACACTAGGTCGAAGGGTTGAGTGTCACGCCGTACAACCGTAGGTCGAACTGGATTCGGTGAGTTTGTTGGGAGAGTAGTGACTCCGGTACCCCACAGCTAACTTCACTACATACTGTGTGACACGCCGTACAACACAAGGTCGAAGGGTTGAGTGTCACTCCGTACAACCCTTGGTCGAACTGGATTCGGTGAGTTCGTTGGGAGAGTAGTGACTCTGGTACCCCACGGATAACTTCACTACATACTGTGTGACACTCCGTACAACACTAGGTTGAAGGGTTGAGTGTCACTCCGTACAACCCTAGGTCGAACTAGATTCGGTGAGTTCGTTGGGAGAGTAGTGACTCCGGTACCCCACAGCTTGTTTCACTACATACTGTGTGACACTCCGTACAACACTAGGTCGAATGGTTGAGTGTCTCTCTTTACAACCCTAGGTCGAACTTGATTCGGTGAGTTCGTTGGGAGAGTAGTGACTCCGTTACCCCAAAGCTAACTTCACTACATACTGTGTGACACTCCGTACAACACTAGGTCGAACGGTTGAGTGAGACTTCGTACAACCATAGGTCGAACTGGATTGGGTGAGTTCGTTGGGAGAGTAGTGACTCCGGTGCCCCACACCTAACTTCACTACATACTGTGTGACACTCCGTACAACACTAGGTCGAATAGTTGAGTGTTACTCCATACAACCCTAGGTCGAACAAGATTCGGTGAGTTCGTTAGGAGAGTAGTGACTCTGGTACCCCACAGCTAACTTTACTACATACTGTGTGACACTCCGTACAACACTAGGTCGAATGGTTGACTGCAATCTGTACAACCCTAGGTCAAACTGGATTCGGTGAGTTCGTTGGGGGAGTAGTGACTACGGTACCCCACAGCTAACTTCACTACTTACTGTGTGACACTCCGTAAAACACTAGGTCGAATGGTTGATTGTCACTCTGTACAACCCTAGGTCGAACTTGATTGGGTGAGTTCGTTGGGAGAGTAGTGACTCCGGTACCCCACAGCTAACTTCACTACATACTATGTGACACTCCGTACCACACTAGGTCGAAGGGTTGAGTGTCACTTCGTACAACCCTAGGTCGAACTGGATTCGGTGAGTTCGTTGGGAGAGTAGTGACTCCGGTACCCCACAGCTAACTTCACTACATACTGTGTGACACTCCGTACAACACTAGGTCGAATGGTTGAGTGTCAGTCCGTACAACCCTAGGTCGAACAAGATTCGGTGAGTTCGTTAGGAGAGTAGTGACTCCGGTACCCCACATCTAACTTCACTACATACTGTGTGACACTCCCTACAACACTAGGTCGAAGGGTTGAGTGTCACTCCGTACAACCCTAGGTCGAACTGGATTCGGTGAGTTCGTTGGGAGAGTAGTGACTCCGGTACCCCACAACTAACTGCACTACATACTGTGTGACACTCCGTACAACACTAGGTCGAAGGGTTGAGTGTCACTCCGTACAACCCTAGGTCGAACTAGATTCGGTGAGTTCGTTGGGAGAGTAGTTACTCCGGTACCCCACAGCTAACTTCACTACATACTGTGTGACACTCCGTACAACACTAGGTCGAAGGGTTGAGTGTCACGCCGTACAACCGTAGGTCGAACTGGATTCGGTGAGTTTGTTGGGAGAGTAGTGACTCCGGTACCCCACAGCTAACTTCACTACATACTGTGTGACACGCCGTACAACACAAGGTCGAAGGGTTGAGTGTCACTCCGTACAACCCTTGGTCGAACTGGATTCGGTGAGTTCGTTGGGAGAGTAGTGACTCTGGTACCCCACGGCTAACATCACTACATACTGTGTGACACTCCGTACAACACTAGGTTGAAGGGTTGAGTGTCACTCCGTACAACCCTAGGTCGAACTGGATTCGGTGAGTTCGTTGGGAGAGTAGTGACTCCGGTACCCCACAGCTAGTTTCACTACATACTGTGTGACACTCCGTACAACACTAGGTCGAATGGTTGAGTGTCTCTCTTTACAACCCTAGGTCGAACTTGATTCGGTGAGTTCGTTGGGAGAGTAGTGACTCCGGTACCCCACAGCTAACTTCACTACATACTGTGTGACATTCCGTACAACACTAGGTCGAAGGGTTGAGTGAGACTTCGTACAACCGTAGGTCGAACTGGATTGGGTGAGTTCGTTGGGAGAGTAGTGATTCCGGTGCCCCACACCTAACTTCACTACATATTGTGTGACACTCCGTACAACACTAGGTCGAATAGTTGAGTGTTACTCCATACAACCCTAGGTCGAACAAGATTCGGTGAGTTCGTTAGGAGAGTAGTGACTCTGGTACCCCACAGCTAACTTTACTACATACTGTGTGACACTCCGTACAACACTAGGTCGAATGGTTGACTGCAATCTGTACAACCCTAGGTCAAACTGGATTCGGTGAGTTCGTTGGGGGAGTAGTGACTACGGTACCCCACAGCTAACTTCACTACTTACTGTGTGACACTCCGTAAAAGACTAGGTCGAATGGTTGAGTGTCACTCTGTACAACCCTAGGTCGAACTTGATTGGGTGAGTTCGTTGGGAGAGTAGTGACTCCGGTACCCCACAGCTAACTTCACTACATATTGTGTGACACTCCGTACCACACTAGGTCGAAGGGTTGAGTGTCACTTCGTACAACCCTAGGTCGAACTGGATTCGGTGAGTTCGTTGGGAGAGTAGTGACTCCGGTACCCCACAGCTAACTTCACTACATACTGTGTGAAACTCCGTACAACACTAGGTCGAAGGGTTGAGTGTCACTCCGTACAACCCTAGGTCGAACTAGATTCGGTGAGTTCGTTGGGAGAGTAGTTACTCCGGTACCCCACAGCTAACTTCACTACATACTGTGTGACACTCCGTACAACACTAGGTCGAAGGGTTGAGTGTCACGCCGTACAACCGTAGGTCGAACTGGATTCGGTGAGTTTGTTGGGAGAGTAGTGACTCCGGTACCCCACAGCTAACTTCACTACATACTGTGTGACACGCCGTACAACACAAGGTCGAAGGGTTGAGTGTCACTCCGTACAACCCTTGGTCGAACTGGATTCGGTGAGTTCGTTGGGAGAGTAGTGACTCTGGTACCCCACGGCTAACATCACTACATACTGTGTGACACTCCGTACAACACTAGGTTGAAGGGTTGAGTGTCACTCCGTACAACCCTAGGTCGAACTGGATTCGGTGAGTTCGTTGGGAGAGTAGTGACTCCGGTACCCCACAGCTAGTTTCACTACATACTGTGTGACACTCCGTACAACACTAGGTCGAATGGTTGAGTGTCTCTCTTTACAACCCTAGGTCGAACTTGATTCGGTGAGTTCGTTGGGAGAGTAGTGACTCCGGTACCCCACAGCTAACTTCACTACATACTGTGTGACACTCCGTACAACACTAGGTCGAAGGGTTGAGTGAGACTTCGTACAACCGTAGGTCGAACTGGATTGGGTGAGTTCGTTGGGAGAGTAGTGACTCCGGTGCCCCACACCTAACTTCACTACATACTGTGTGACACTCCGTACAACACTAGGTCGAATAGTTGAGTGTTACTCCATTCAACCCTAGGTCGAACAAGATTCGGTGAGTTCGTTAGGAGAGTAGTGACTCCGGTACCCCCGCCTAACTTTACTACATACTGTGTGACACTCCGTACAACACTAGGTCGAATGGTTGACTGCAATCTGTACAACCCTAGGTCAAACTGGATTCGGTGAGTTCGTTGGGGGAGTAGTGACTACGGTACCCCACAGCTAACTTCACTACTTACTGTGTGACACTCCGTAAAAGACTAGGTCGAATGGTTGAGTGTCACTCTGTACAACCCTAGGTCGAACTTGATTGGGTGAGTTCGTTGGGAGAGTAGTGACTCCGGTACCCCACAGCTAACTTCACTACATACTGTGTGACACTCCGTACCACACTAGGTCGAAGGGTTGAGTGTCACTTCGTACAACCCTAGGTCGAACTGGATTCGGTGAGTTCGTTGGGAGAGTAGTGACTCCGGTACCCCACAGCTAACTTCACTGCATACTGTGTGACACTCCGTACAACACTAGGTCGAATGGTTGAGTGTCAGTCCGTACAACCCTAGGTCGAACAAGATTCGGTGAGTTCGTTAGGAGAGTAGTGACTCCGGTACCCCACATCTAACTTCACTACATACTGTGTGACACTCCCTACAACACTAGGTCGAAGGGTTGAGTGTCACTCCGTACAACCCTAGGTCGAACTGGATTCAGTGAGTTCGTTGGGAGAGTAGTGACTCCGGTACCCCACAACTAACTGTACTACATACTGTGTGACACTCCGTACAACACTAGGTCGAAGGGTTGAGTGTCACTCCGTACAACCCTAGGTCGAACTGGATTCGGTGAGTTTGTTGGGAGAGTAGTGACTCCGGTACCCCACAACTAACTTCACTACATACTGTGTGACACTCCATACAAAACTAGGTCGAAGGGTTGAGTGTCACTCCGTACAACCGTAGGTCGAACTGGATTCGGTGAGTTCGTTGAGAGAGTAGTGACTCCGATACCCCACAACAAACTTCACTACATACTGTGTGAAACTCCGTACAACACTAGGTCGAAGGGTTGAGTGTCACTCCGTACAACCCTAGGTCGAACTAGATTCGGTGAGTTCGTTGGGAGAGTAGTTACTCCGGTACCCCACAGCTAACTTCACTACATACTGTGTGACACTCCGTACAACACTAGGTCGAAGGGTTGAGTGTCACGCCGTACAACCGTAGGTCGAACTGGATTCGGTGAGTTTGTTGGGAGAGTAGTGACTCCGTACCCCGCCTAACTTCACTACATACTGTGTGACACGCCGTACAACACAAGGTCGAAGGGTTGAGTGTCACTCCGTACAACCCTTGGTCGAACTAGATTCGGTGAGTTCGTTGGGATAGTAGTGACTCTGGTACCCCACGGCTAACTTCACTACATACTGTGTGACACTCCGTACAACACTAGGTTGAAGGGTTGAGTGTCACTCCGTACAACCCTAGGTCGAACTGGATTCGGTGAGTTCGTTGGGAGAGTAGTGACTCCGGTACCCCACAGCTAGTTTCACTACATACTGTGTGACACTCTGTACAACACTAGGTCGAATGGTTGAGTGTCTCTCTTTACAACCCTAGGTCGAACTTGATTCGGTGAGTTCGTTGGGAGAGTAGTGACTCCGGTACCCCACAGCTAACTTCACTACATACTGTGTGACACTCCGTACAACACTAGGTCGAAGGGTTGAGTGAGACTTCGTACAACCGTAGGTCGAACTGGATTGGGTGAGTTCGTTGGGAGAGTAGTGACTCCGGTGCCCCACACCTAACTTCACTACATACTGTGTGACACTCCGTACAACACTAGGTCGAATAGTTGAGTGTTACTCCATACAACCCTAGGTCGAACAAGATTCGGTGAGTTCGTTTGGAGAGTAGTGACTCTGGTACCCCACAGCTAACTTTACTACATACTGTGTGACACTCCGTACAACACTAGGTCGAATGGTTGACTGCAATCTGTACAACCCTAGGTCAAACTGGATTCGGTGAGTTCGTTGGGGGAGTAGTGACTACGGTACCCCACAGCTAACTTCACTACTTACTGTGTGACACTCCGTAAAAGACTAGGTCGAATGGTTGAGTGTCACTCTGTACAACCCTAGGTCGAACTTGATTAGGTGAGTTCGTTGGGAGAGTAGTGACTCCGGTACCCCACAGCTAACTTCACTACATACTGTGTGACACTCCGTACCACAGTAGGTCGAAGGGTTGAGTGTCACTTCGTACAACCCTAGGTCGAACTGGATTCGGTGAGTTCGTTGGGAGAGTAGTGACTCCGGTACCCCACAGCTAACTTCACTACATACTGTGTGTGACAGTCAGTAGTCCCGTGATCCGTAAGGAGAAACACCGGGTAAGCTGTGCAATCCCACACCGCCTGGGGAAGGTCAAGTGGGATGATTCTGAGACTGTGTAGGTATGGGACTACACAGTTGAAGAGAGCTTAAATGGATTGATTGGTACTACCTATGTCAACAAGGTGCATCTTGTTTTTCGGTAGCCCATCTCGAAAGAACTCCACAGTTAAGCGTGCTTGGCCTGGAGCAATTTAAGGATGGGTGACCTCCTGGGAAGTTTTCCCAGGAAGCATGCGAGTGAGGACAAAGCATGCTGGAAACACTCGTGTTGGTCTGTAGGGTCAGTCATCAATCCAGGAAGCAGCCAGAGTGACGTACTCGTGTATAAGAGCCATTCATTCCGTGGGTGTAAGGGCCCAACGGAGGCTTGAAGCGGGGACGTTACAAATGGTATCAGAGCCTTGACCCAGCCGGAAGTGTGGTCGACGAGGACGTCGGACCCCGTAAGGGGGGGTGATTGTGACAGTCAGTAGTCCCATGATCCGTAAGGAGAAACACCGGGTAAGCTGTGCAATCCCACACCGCCTGGGGAAGGTCAAGTGGGATGATTCTGAGACTGTGTAGGTATGGGACTACACAGTTGAAGAGAGCTTAAATGGATTGATTGGTACTACCTATGTCAACAAGGTGCATCTTGTTTTTCGGTAGCCCATCTCGAAAGAACTCCACAGTTAAGCGTGCTTGGCCTGGAGCAATTTAAGGATGGGTGACCTCCTGGGAAGTTTTCCCAGGAAGCATGCGAGTGAGGACAAAGCATGCTGGAAACACTCGTGTTGGTCTGTAGGGTCAGTCATCAATCCAGGAAGCAGCCAGAGTGACGTACTCGTGTATAAGAGCCATTCATTCCGTGGGTGTAAGGGCCCAACGGAGGCTTGAAGCGGGGACGTTACACTGTGTGACACTCCGTACAACACTAGGTCGAATAGTTGAGTGTCAGTCCGTACAACCCTAGGTCGAACAAGATTCGGTGAGTTCGTTAGGAGAGTAGTGACTCCGGTACCCCACATCTAACTTCACTACATACTGTGTGACACTCCCTACAACACTAGGTCGAAGGGTTGAGTGTCACTCCGTACAACCCTAGGTCGAACTGGATTCAGTGAGTTCGTTGGGAGAGTAGTGACTCCGGTACCCCACAACTAACTGCACTACATACTGTGTGACACTCCGTACAACACTAGGTCGAAGGGTTGAGTGTCACTCCGTACAACCCTAGGTCGAACTGGATTCGGTGAGTTCGTTGGGAGAGTAGTGACTCCGGTACCCCACAACTAACTTCACTACATACTGTGTGACACTCCATACAAAACTAGGTCGAAGGGTTGAGTGTCACTCCGTACAACCCTAGGTCGAACTGGATTCGGTGAGTTCGTTGGGAGAGTAGTGACTCCGGTACCCCACAACTAACTTCACTACATACTGTGTGACACTCCATACAAAACTAGGTCGAAGGGTTGAGTGTCACTCCGTACAACCCTAGGTCGAACTGGATTCGGTGAGTTCGTTGAGAGAGTAGTGACTCCGATACCCCACAACAAACTTCACTACATACTGTGTGAAACTCCGTACAACACTAGGTCGAAGGGTTGAGTGTCACTCCGTACAACCCTAGGTCGAACTAGATTCGGTGAGTTCGTTGGGAGAGTAGTTACTCCGGTACCCCACAGCTAACTTCACTACATACTGTGTGACACTCCGTACAACACTAGGTCGAAGGGTTGAGTGTCACGCCGTACAACCGTAGGTCGAACTGGATTCGGTGAGTTTGTTGGGAGAGTAGTGACTCCGGTACCCCACAGCTAACTTCACTACATACTATGTGACACGCCGTACAACACAAGGTCGAAGGGTTGAGTGTCACTCCGTACAACCCTTGGTCGAATTGGATTCGGTGAGTTCGTTGGGAGAGTAGTGACTCTGGTACCCCACGGCTAACTTCACTACATACTGTGTGACACTCCGTACAACACTAGGTTGAAGGGTTGAGTGTCACTCCGTACAACCCTAGGTCGAACTGGATTCGGTGAGTTCGTTGGGAGAGTAGTGACTCCGGTACCCCACAGCTAGTTTCACTACATACTGTGTGACACTCCGTACAACACTAGGTCGAATGGTTGAGTGTCTCTCTTTACAACCCTAGGTCGAACTTGATTCGGTGAGTTCGTTGGGAGAGTAGTGACTCCGGTACCCCACAGCTAACTTCACTACATACTGTGTGACACTCCGTACAACACTAGGTCGAAGGGTTGAGTGTCACTCCGTACAACCCTAGGTCGAACTGGATTCGGTGAGTTCGTTGGGAGAGTAGTGACTCCGGTACCCCACAACTAACTTCACTACATACTGTGTGACACTCCGTACAACACTAGGTCGAAGGGTCTAGTTTCACTCCGTACAACCCTAGGTCGAACAGGATTCGGTGAGTTCGTTAGGAGAGTAGTGACTCCGGTACCCCACAGCTAACTTCACTACATACTGTGTGACACTCCGTACAACACTAGGTCGAATGGTTGATTTTCAATCTGTACAACCCTAGGTTGAACTGGATTCGGTGAGTTCGTTGGCAGAGTAGTGACTACGGTAACCCACAGCTAACTTCACTACATACTGTGTGACACTCCGTACAACACTAGGTCGAATGGTTTAGTGTCACTTTGTACAATCCTAGGTCAAACTGGATTCGGTGAGTTCGTTGGGAGAGTAGTGACTCCGGTACCCCACAGCTAACTTCACTACATACTGTGTGACACTCCATACAACACTAGGTCGAATGGTTGACTGTCAATATATATAACCCTAGGTCAAACTGGAATTGGTTAGTTCGTTGGGAGAGTAGTGACTATGGTAGCCCACAGCTAACTTCACTACATACTATGTGACACTCCGTACAACACTAGGTCGAAGGGTTTAGTGTCACTCCGTACAACCCTAGGTCGAACTGGATTTGCTGAGTTTGTTAGGAGAGTAGTGACTCCGGTACCCCACAGCTAACTTCACTACATAGTGTGTGTCACCGGGCCCAACACTAGGTCGAACTGGGTTCAGTGAGTTCGTTTGGAGAGTAGGGACTCCGGTATCGTCAAGATTTATAATAATTAACATACATGTTGTCATATGATTAAAAGAAATAAACATACAAATTGCAAACTAAATAATAGAGAAAAAGTATTGCGTAGTCTGTTTATTAATTTTGGCCGACATGTGTATTTGGACATAACATAAAATATAAGAAAGTTCATACAATTTCATTAAACCAAACTAAACCGGCTGTATGTGTGGTTTATTCATGTGGGGAGAAATATTTATGTGTTGTACTTTTAACTGTTCATAGAGTTGACATAAAATATTATTTTAATTTGATTGGACTGCTTTTGATTGACACTACTTTTTTGTATATAAGTATAGTGGACCAAAGACTTTGAAGCAAAAAATTTAAGGGCAGCACGAAATATGCTCCCCAATTTTAATATACTTTCTAAGGTTTTCAAAGAAATTCGGTTTCCCCCCTAAATTTATTTTCACAAGCCTATTTCCACCATAAGGTCGAGGGAAACACTCCTTTTCAAGCCTCACTAACACCCTAATTTGGTTTGTTAAAAAAAACATGGTGGCTGGTTCTGGAGAGGACCCCTACGGGTTCGAGAGGGATTTCCCTTCATGCAAAAATTCACTTGGGGGACACCCCCATTGCTACTGTGGTGATCTAGCTTATGTTTGGACTTCTAGTAGTAGAACAAATCCTGGTCGTCGCTTCTTTGGATATCCGCACTATGTAAGACTTCGAACGCCTTAATAATATTTTAAACTAGGCTTTGTAAATATGGTAATGTACTTATTTTAAAAGCAGGAGAACAACAAAAGTCGAGGATGTGATTACTTTTGTTGGATCGATCAAGCTCATCCTTAAAAATCTGTAGACACTACTCTTGGATTGCGAAACAAAATAAGGACTTTGGAGAAAGAGAAGATGCACCATGAAAATATTATTAAAAAATTATATTTCATTATATTTATTTGCCTTTTCATCATTTGCCAACTTTCATTTCGTTAGAGATATTGTATGTGGTATGATGTTTATTTTATGTTTTTTAAGTATGTTGTCAAAGGAAAGGTAGGCATTTAAGTTGGTTCTATTAAAAATTTCTTAATTACTATTTGGTCATTGATTGTGAATGTCAATATGTGCATAGTACACTAATTAATCTAGTGTGAAATACTAGGATTTAAAGATAAATATCAGTAATTTTCACAATATAATCCAAAAAGTGTCATAGTAACTTAGTCAATATTGTTGTGTTTCACTATATTGCATTTTAAAAATACTTCAACTTTTTTTTCAAAGTTTTAAATTACATGATTTACTTACCTATGAGTTTAATGTTTAATAGATTGGTACCATTTTCAAACGTTGATGTTCAATACACTGCATTTTTGAAAAACAGTAACCTTTCTTTATTTTGATAGCTTTTAATTGCATTATTTAGAAATGGTGAAATTGTGTGAACGCCAGAGTTATTATTTCTCATTATTGTACTGTACTTGAACTATGAGTTTAATGTTTAATAGATTGGTACCATTGTTTATAATTTTTAATATGTTGGAGGTATCCATATAATTGTTGTAAACCTTGATGTTCAATACACTGCATTTTTGAAAAACAGTAACCTTTCTTTTTTTTTTTTTGATAGCTTTTAATTACATTATTTACAAGTGGTAAAATTGTTACAAAGGAAATTGTGTGAAGGCCAGAGTTATTATTTCTCATTATTGTACTGTACTTATTCTTTTTGATCCAAATTTATGTCCAAGGCCAGAATTAATGCCTTCATCTCTACAATGGGAAAGTACATAAGTGTAGGTATTTTTATTATTTTGGCTATGGACATAATTGGACTAAAACGGATAGTGTGAAAGAGAAGGTAAAATTGGTCAATTTCATTTTCAAAATAATGTACTTAACTTATTGTTATGGTAAAAAAATATCCAAAACCTAATAGTACTGGCAAAATATAACAACAGTAATAATATTCACAATTATAATGGGAAAGTACATAAGTATAGGTATTTTTATTATTTTGGCTATGGACATCATTGGACTAAAACAGATAGTGTGAAAAAGAATGTAAAATTAGTTAATTTCATTTTCAGAATAATGTACTTCACATATTGTTATGGTAAAAAAATTTCGAAAACCTAATAGTAATGGCAAAATATAACAACAGTAATAATATTCACAATAATAACCACCACACATTAATAATAATCTGTTCCACCAAATTTCAAAAACTACCACAAGTCTTACCCTATAGTAAATTATAAAATCACCAACATTAGTGCAATTCCAAATCACCTAACAGTAGTATGATGCAAATATATAACATGACTCACTAAATATAATTTATGACCTAAAACCTAACTTTTGTAACAATTGTACTAAATATACTAAATATATAAATAACGTAAACATTGTACTGAATATACTACTTGTTACTTATGGCCAGCCTTTTAGAATAACAGGTTTTTTGGGACTTGCTCTTGCCAGTCTACATGTTGTCGGACCTGGCCTTCCCTGTGCTGAATCGGGGGTCTCGAGGAGACCTTGATGGACCACGTAATGGTGAAGTTGTAGATGTTGATGGAAGAACTTTAGTTTTGCTCAATCCAAATTGCTTCTTAACTCCCTCCATCACAGCATGTTTAGCCTTGTTACTCTCGTGGGTGACAATTTTCCCAACACATTCCACTCTGGCTTCGATAGGAGCAAACTGCATTGTACATTAGGAAACCAATTCAGTAATACACAAGACAACCAAATCCATAGAAACAAATCCATCAAAAAAATAGATTGACACCTCCATTTCGTTATAAACAGTTAGTTAACTGGATAAAAACTTAAACTAAAGAAATCAACATTACATTACCTCTTCTGTTATAGTGAGATTTCTCTCACCTAGAAACTCGAGACCAGACTCCTATTTAGAGGACACGTATATTCAGATTTCTAATGAAAGCTGAAATGTCCATGAGAGAATCCTCGAAGTTTAGACCTCACCCAGGATGAAACCAGCAAGATACTGCGAGTACGACCAAAGTCGGATCGCATAACTGTAACTCGCATTACGCAGGATGGATCCAACTCGCATGTGTCAGGACATATGCGAGTATCCTCTCTATACTTCTACGAAAGTATAGAGATCAACTCTCTATGATGCGATTTGGTCCCAACGACCCAATAGCCTTGATAAACCGATATAGACTCGCATGTCTAGGTTCTATCAGCTCGACATGCGATGTCTACAAGAGGCGATTACCTAAGGACGTAGACATTCCAAACGTAATGATAACCCTGCGAGCTCAACAACGGAACATGAACAGTCAACTCGCAGATGCGGAAGACGCATACGTTGATGGACTTAGTAATTGTCATTCATTTATTAATGTTAACGTTGCTTGGGTTTAATTATTGCAATTCAATATGTAAATAATGGATTAACAATGAATGTGATCCTTGTGTAACCGATTGGACACCTGCTTTGTATATAAAGGGGTGATCCACCATGAAATGGCACTTACGAATCTCTTGCTACAGTGGACTAAGTAGATCATAATCTGACTGAACCACTATAATTCTCTATCTTATTATTATTTTCCAGCTTTCGTTGATTATTTCTCATTCCCAGTCGAGTACTCGCCACTCTAGGTTGAATACTCGCATTTGTCTTTCCACGTAAATTTCTTCTTGTTACTAATAATATTATATAATTTGGTGTTGCGAAATTCACTCGACAACATTTGGCGCCGTCTGTGGGAATCGACTAAGATTTTATTCATTTCAAAGAATAATACCATCATCGCTGGAAATCACACAAACGGAGGAGCTAACAACGGGTCCATCAACATTGGGTCGATGAACGTACCGTTATCTGGAACTTGAATGCCACCTGTGGACGTCATTAACGGCGGAGTAGGGAGAGGCAATATTAGACCTCTCAACTTGTTCCTAGAAACGACTGACCCTCAAGTCGGGGACACATCCACACCACCAGCAACCATGCATTTTCCCCTGTCACTCCGGCAGTGGTATCCGAGGGAATCATCCAACTCACCACTGATCAATATACTGCGATTCAGGTTCAACTGCGCGCGCTACAGGCCGAAGTAGATGGACAAAACCGAGCCCGACGCCCCCCTCGAGTTCCTGCTACTCGCACGGATAACCCTCAGGTAACAACTTTTAGACGTCATACTAATCGTGTACCCAGGGAACGGAGAACAAACCCTGAAGGTCTGGACCTGAACCATCCAACGTCGAGGGATCAATCCGCAAGGTATCCAAACCAAAGCACACAGGTTGATGAAGACCCTGAAGGACGCAATCCTCGCAGTCGACCATCAAGAGACAACTACGCAGAATCAGCCGCTTCGTCATCGCACGGTCGTACACCAAGTAGATATACAAGGTCCGGCTCTGTACAGACGCAACGGGGAGGACATTACCAGGTACATCAGGGTGATCTACGTAATCACCTCAACGCAGTTTTTAGAGCGCGTTCTCGCGCCCCTCATAATACGGAGACACTCCGTGATCCCCATGCGGACGATCAGGGTGTCAACACTTACAATAACCCGCCTACCGCGCCGATCGCGACCACTGGGATCAATGTCCCAGCAAATCTCGCCGCAGTAGTTGCGACTCCCGTGGTCGTAGCAGCCCCGACTCCTGCGACTGGAGGGATCGATGAGAGCATGCTTCTGCAGGCTTTGAAAATGCTCGAGCAGCAACGAAAGCCCATATACAAGTTGCATGGTACCTCGCCCTTCACTACAGAAGTGCGACAAGCTCAACTTCCAAAGGGATTTCGTCTATCCAAATCCCTGAAGTATAAAGGTACTTCTAACCCAATAGATTATCTTGAAAAATTCAATACTATAATGGAAGTGGATTAGGTACCACAGCTCGCAAAATGCCGCATTCTTGCGGCAACACTCGAGGAGAACGCCCACGATTGGTTTACCCAGCCTGAGGCGTCGATATCGACATGGGAAACCTTCGTCGACTTATTCCTCACACATTTCCAGGCCACAATGACCTATAGGCCACCTTATACGACTTTGGCCAACATCAAACAAGAACCTGGTGAGTCTTTACAAGACTATTTTAAACGGTTTAATGCAGAAGTAACAAAAGTCGAGAAGGATCCCGAGTCTTCGCTTGTTTGCATGCTGATAACAGGTATCTTGCCGAGGATCGACTTTTGGAAGGAGTTACAAGATCGAAGGCCCGAATCCTTAGTCGAATTCTTCGCCATGGCCGAACCCCACAAGAGAATCGAGAATTCTCTGGCAGAGTTAAAGAAGGGAAAAGACAAACGCCAATCACCAATACCGCGTTCACGATCTCGCAGTCCCCGAGGAAAGAACTCTAGCGGCTGAAGCCCAAGGAGACGTAGCCCGCGGAGACAGCGAAGTCCGAAGTTGGCCAAGTCTCCTCCAAAGAAGGAATCCTTGCCGAAAAGGAAAGGTGGACCTCGTTTCGTCAACTATACCGAACTCGCAGTCCCCCGAGACCATATCTACGCAATCGAAGAAAGAAACGGAGTCTTCAAGAAGCTGCCCCCCATCAGGGGAAATCACGACAGAAGAGACCCCAAAAAATTCTGTAAGTACCACAAGGACATTGGTCATACTATTTTAGAATGTTGGGTCTTGCAGGATGAAATCGAGGAGCTAATTTGGAGAGGAAAGTTCGACAAGTATAAGAAGGGCGAGGAAAGTCATCCCCAAGGGGATGACAAAGGAGAAAACCAAAATGCGAGTGGTTCCAGAGCATCTCGCAATATCCTAACCATCATTGGAGGACCCCATATCGCAGGAGGCTCTCACAAGTCCCAAGAGCGGTATGCCAAAGAAGCTAAAGAAAAGTCGTTCACCAATGTCAACAATCATAGTGAACGGCCCGAGAAACTATTTAAGAAGGAATGCGACGACATTACCTTTATGGAGAGTGACGCGAGGTGGGTCCATCACCCGCATTCCAATGCACTAGTCATAATCGCCAATATTGGTTGGGATAATTTCCATCGCGTACTCGTTGACAATGGGAGTGCAGTGAATCTGTTGAACTTCCAAGCGTTCAAGCAAATGGGGTTGCAGGAGAAGGACCTGCGACATGTGACGTCGAGCATCTACGGTTTTACAGGCGACGTCATAACAATAAAAGGAATGATCAAACTCCCAATCACTTTGGGAACCGCCCCGGTGATAGCCAAGTCAATGGCTGACTTCGCAGTAATCGACCAGTACTCTGCATATAACGCCGTGATTGGTCGATCGATCCTAAAGCAGATGAAGATCATAACTTCGATCTATCATCTGACAATGAAGTTCCCTACTCCCGTAGGAGTAGGTTCTGTGCGGGGAGTCCAAGCAGATTCGCGGGAATGCTACAACACAGCAGTTAAACTCACAGAGAAAAAGACAGTAAATGTTATCTACCTGTTGGAGGCACCACCTCCTCGCCAGGAGATCCTCAGAATCGAGGAGGTGCCGCACATAGATGAACCAGACTTGGATCCGAGAATCCTCGATCACACCGCCGCAACCCAAGCCGCGGAAGACACTATTGAGGTACCTATAGATCCTGTAGATAATAATAAAGTTTTGAAAATTGGTTCTAAATTAAATTTTTAGCTGCGAGAACAATTAACGACCTTTTTAAAGCAAAATCTTGATGTTTTTGCTTGGAAACACTCAGATATGGTCGGGATATCTCCGCAAGTCATGTGTCATCGCTTGAACATTGACCCCGAGGTTCGAGGTGTCCGACAAAAATGCCACAAAATGGACCCTGCGAGGTACCAAGCACTAAAAGAAGAAGTCAACCGCCTCCTTAACTGCGGCTTTATACGGGAGTCGTTTTACCCCAACTGGTTAGCGAACCCCGTACTCGTGCCTAAGCCTAATGGCTCATTGTACACATGTGTTGACTTTACAGACCTAAACAAAGCCTGTCCCAAAGACAGCTTTCCCCTTCCTAGCATTGACCAGCTTGTTGATGCCACTGCAGGTCACGAACTCTTGAGTTTCATGGACGCATACTCGGGATATAATCAAATCCCGATGTATGAATTAGACAAGGAACACACCTCGTTCATTACTGATCGAGGACTATACTGTTACAAAGTGATGCCTTTTGGTTTAATAAACGTAGGTGCGACTTATCAGAGGCTAGTGAACATGATGTTCGCAGATCTCATTGGAAAAACCATGGAGGTATATGTTGACGATATGCTCGTAAAATCTCAACATGCGAAGGATCATATTGCCCACTTACAGGCCATGTTCGATATATTGCGACGGTATAAGATGCGGCTAAACCCTCTAAAATGTGTCTTTGGAGTTGGCTCCGGAAAATTCCTTGGGTTCATGGTTAATCAGCGAGGAATAGAGGCCAATCCTGCGAAGATCAGGGCATTGGTGGAAATGCCATCACCAACCAAGCCAAAAGAAGTTCAAAGTCTCACAGGTAAAGTCGCAGCCTTAAACTGCTTTATATCAAGATCTTCTGATAAGTGCAAGGAGTTTTTTCAGATTTTAAAAGGCAACAAAAGGTTCCATTGGACCGAAAAATGCGAGCAGGCTTTTCAAACCTTAAAAACACACTTGGGGCAACCTCCGATCTTGTCAAAGCCAATGACCGGTGAAGTCCTGTCCATCTATTTAGCAGTGTCGGAATATGCGATTAGTTCGGTACTAGTACGCGAGGACCAAGGACGGCAATACCCGGTGTATTATGTTAGTAAGCGATTACTGGATGCCGAGACGCGCTATCCCCAAATGGAAAAGTTGGCATTTTCCTTGATAACATCGTCAAGAAAATTGCGACCTTATTTCCAAGCTCACAGTATTTAAGTTTTGACAAACTACCCCTTAAGGCAAGTTCTGGCAAAACCAGAAGCATCGGGGAGATTGTTGAAGTGTGCGATGGAGTTGAGTCAGTTCGACATCAAGTATAAACCAAGAACTGCGATCAAGGGGCAAGCCTTGGCAGATTTTATCCTTGAATTCCCCAGCACCGAGGTAGCACTCATAGAAGACAAAAGCGACATTGCTATAGCGAATAGAGAGATGTGGACATTGTACGTCGATGGAGCCTCAAATAGCGAAGGCTCTGGTAGTGGGATCTTATTAATCAGTCCCAGTAATTTTAAGTTACATGCTGCTTTACGTTTTGAATTTTCTGCATCTAACAATGAAGCCGAGTATGAAGCATTAATCGCAGGATTGAAACTCGCTCTCGAGATGAAAGTCGAGTATCTTCAGGCTTTTAGCGACTCCCAAATCGTGGTGTGCCAGGTGAATGGAGAATATCTGGCAAGAGACGGGAGATTGGTTAAATATTTAGCTATTGTATGTGAACTAATGCAGAAATTCAAAAAAGTAACTGTGTTTCGAGTACCGCGTGCTCAAAATTCACACGCAGACGCACTGGCCCGTTTGGCCTCAACTAGAGAAGCCGAATTGCTCGATGTAATTCCGGTAGATGTATTGGCTCACCCAACTATAAATCGAGAAGTGATCATGGAAATAGATACCGTTCAGGAAGTCACCTGGATTACTCCTATCATCGCATATCTGGAAAAGGGTCTCTTGCCCGATGACAAAATAGAAGCAAGAAAGCTGCGACAGCGAGCCGCCCGTTATGTAATATATGACCAAAAGTTGTATCGTAGAAGTTTTAGTCAACCTCTACTCAAACGCATCAGCGGGGAAGATTGTGATTATATACTTCGCGAGGTACACGGGGGGATTTGTGGCAATCATACCGGAGGAAACTCCCTTGCATTAAAAATCATGCGACAAGGGTATTACTGGCCAATCTTGCGACAAGATGCTCTCACATTTGCGAAGAAGTGTGACAGGTGCCAGCGAATAGCCATATATACCCACCAACCTCCAAGTAACCTCGATTCTATCACAAGTCCATGGCCCTTTGCAGTAAGGGGGATTGACTTAATCGGCGAGCTACCTAAAGGGAAAGGTGGAGTCAAATATGCGGTAGTCGCAGTAGATTACTTCACGAAGTGGGCTGAAGCCAAAGCACTCGCAACCATCACAACAACAAAATTGCGCGAGTTTGTCTATACCTCCATAATTTGTCGCTTTGGTATTCCATACAAACTCATCTCAGACAATGGAAAACAGTTTGATTGTAAAGCGATGCGAAAACTATGCGACGATCTAGGAATCAAAAAGGCATTCTCCGCAGTTGCTTACCCGCAAAGCAATGGACAGACTGAACCTGTTAACAAAATAATAAAACACACCATTAAAGGGAGACTAGAAGATCGCAAAGGGGGTTGGCCAGACGAGTTACCGCAAGTCCTGTGGGCTTGGCCATATCTCATCGCAGAAAAAATAGGTGACGCCACATACCGACTCGCAGCACTCGATGGTACTGCAATTCCACGAGCTTGGAATGGCAAAAGTTTAAAATTATATTATCAATAGTACTCGCATTATTAAACTATGTTCACTCTTCTACTTATACTTAGACATTTTTCATAAAAGAAAAATCCTAAGTATAGGGGGTATATATGCCATAATGTACTATTGATTATATAAAGGAAATGCCTCATGTTTGTTAATTTTTCAAATTTAAACAAATTTTGTCAAGTCTTGTAAGCTTTTCTACTTATTACACCAAGCTGTAATTAAAAGTCGAATATATATATATTAAAAAACGCGAGTACCCGTGCACTGCGAAAATGTTAAAGGTTAATTATCCCCGCGAGTATATAAATTTGTCCAAAGTAAATTGCAAATATGTCTAAGTACAGAGTGCGAGTACCCCTGTACCGCATTAAAAAGTAACTAGAAAATTCAAAAAATAGTTTAAACATAGAAGAGAAAAGTCAAGCAGAGTCAAGCATTGGGAGCAGCAGGAGCAGATTCATCTGCGACTTTGCTAACGGCTTCATTCTCGACTTCCTCAGCATCCGCAACCTCGGCCTCCTCCGGAAGATTCCCTCCACCACCTTGAGTTTGAGTGGGCGACATGGCGCGAAAAGCCTCAGCCATTTCAGCGACTTCTGCTCCGAGGATAGAGAAGTCAAAGTTTGGGATTTTGGAAAGAGTGGTATAAATATAATCAGGAACTGCCTGATCATACTGTTTCTTCCCATTCTCCTTCTCGACCTCTAAGTCGCGAGCCATCTCCTCGATCTTCACCTGAGAGTTCTTGGCCTCGAGCTCAACCTGCTCCTTAGACTTGCGAAGGTCTTCAAGCTCTTTGTCCTTACCAGCCACCTCTTGTTTCAGTCTCTTTATGTTCTCCTGGAGCTGGGCATTTTTGCCTCTTCAGTGAGTCAGCTTCCTTAGAACCAGCGGCAACGGCTTTCATGAACAGAGTCATCGACTGCGAAGCCAACTCCACAGAGCGCGGAACAAGCTCCTCAGAAGGGATCTTCTCCGCCTTGGATATGAACTCCTCACCCACGAACTTCTCCTGCATAGCCAGAAAATCGCGGGCTCGGATAGTTGGCTCGATCATGACTTTCTTCCCTTTGTCCTGCGTGGTCTTAGCCAGCTTCTTGGAAGAATCTGCGGCAAGAGTAGTTATAGCATCGCTCTTCCTGTTCTGGGCAATGACGGGCGATGTCATCGGTGTTCCACTTTTTGGCTTGATTTTAAGGGCGGGCGCGGACTTCAAAAAAGTCATCTCTGCGAGGACAAATAAAAGATAAGTATGAATAAATTTCAAGGCACTAGTTACATGAGATATGTTACCTGAGACTGGTCGAGAAGTTTGCTTGGAGAGGCGTTTGTCTATCCGCTCTTGTTGTTTCTCAGATGGTTCATTGTATACTGGCTCTCTTTGAAGACTTGCGTTCTCTGGAATTAGCTGGTGTTCTCACAGCTTGGCAGTCGTACACAATAATCGCCAGTCGTGATCTTGTACCGGAAGGCTCCCGAGAATTTCAGCTATCTCTTTGCGAGTTGTGTTAAGTGCAGGTCGAGCTGGTCTATCTGCGAAGACAAAAAAGAGCGAGTTAGCATAAGATCTCAAAGTAATTCAGAAAATGTAGAAGACATGCGACGTACTAGGTCTGCGATTAAAATCAGTTCTAATCCCTGGGACTTTGAAGATGTAGAACCATTTTGATTTCCAGTCTCCCATATTCGACACCATTCCTTCTACCCCATTAATTTCAGAAGTCGCCCATTTGCTAAAGCAGTAGAAACCGTTATGAAGGCCTACGCTTTTTATATCGTAGAAGTAGCTGAACTCTTCTACTGAGGGAGCCCTATGAACGTACTCCATATACATCGCGTAAAAGGCCAGGGTAGTGCGATAACTATTGGGAGTTAGTTGGAAAGGTGACACATCATATCGTTTAAGGATGCCCGCGATGAAGGGATGGAAAGGGACTGATACCCCACATCGGAGAATGGGTATTGAGATTACCACATCCTCTGTGGGAATAATCGCAGGATTGGTAAAAGGAAGGTGCGCCCTCTGGGTCGGTTTAGGTCGCAAAAATGCAAGTCGCAGCAGGTTTAGCCTCGTAAAGGTAGTAAAGTCTGATTTGGTAACTCTCAAAACCAAATCCTCGCACGAGAAAGGCTCGTTCAGCTGGGCGTCATCGACCGAGTCTGTCCCGCTCCCTTCAGCCTCTTCTTCATCCTTGCCTGATTCGCGAGCTGGGGCCGTCCAGTCGTCGTCCATCTCCTCGACCTCGACGTCAGGAGAATGCCTCGAATGAATAAGGTAGTCGCGGGCCGACACCGTAGACTTGCTGTCTCGAATATCGATGGTCCCAGGTTCAGCGAGCTCCTACACCATTCTCTCGATGTCCGCAGAAGACATCGGGCCTAGCTCTATAGGTGCGACCTCCTCTTCTGAAATCGAAGCTGGGAGAAAACTATCTTCCTCCTGGTCCTCGTCGCCATCGAATGCATGGCCTCCCGAGCCGAGCAGTTGACTATTCGACAGGTCGCTCATCTGAAAGATAGAAGATCTTTTCAGCGCGATGAATGTGTGAAAGCAAAATAAGTGATCTCACCCGCATTAAAACTATAGAGTCGCACTTGATAGAATGGTCAGCATCCTTGGGAATGCTGACCACCCCATCCATATCCTAGTAGAGATGCGAATAAGTCACGCATCCTGGGCCAAGCAATATACCTCTAGAAACGGCTGGGAGAAACTCAGTTACTCAAGGGGCATGCGTTCTGAAGCATGACCCTGAAATTACTGAGTTACTCCCACCGTTCCGAGAATATCTATCAGCCAAGGAGTACGCTCATTTGAATATTAACGCATGTCGCAAATGGCTGGGTGTATCACAATATCTCAAGGGGCATATAACCGCGTATATGACCATTAGAATACTGTGACACACCCACCATTTGGAAAATCGATTAATACTCTCGCGACTCAATTCACAACATATAAAATCCTAAAAGATCTAGCCAATAATCAGAAGTAAATAAGTTTTGTCAATGTGCAAGTATTCAAAGTGTTCGTCCGAATACCCGCGAGTATTCAAAGCATGAAACAGTGCCTATTCAAGTATTTCTTATACAGTATGCGGTTATTCCAATTGGCAGGTCATTTTTCATGAGATTACCCAGTTTTTTACCTAAAAAACGTAACCTCATACATACCCCTTACAAGCATGCATTCCTAAAAAGTCTCGAAATACCAAAACCTAGAAAAAAGCATTCTTTCTCAAACACAGAAAACGAAAAATACAATGAAACTCGAAACTAACCTTTAGTTTTGGCAAGTTGTTCCTGTGATTGCTCTCGATCACTTCTGAGATTGAGGATATTTTAGAAAAGAACGGTAGAAATCTGGGCAAAATATGAAAGTGGGTTTGAAGTCTCTGTAAAGGAGGGAAGGAGGAAGTTAAGAACAAGAGGGGAAAATGGAGGATTTGATTCGTATCAAAGGGTTTAAATACCCATATCCCTTATTAATTGGGATCACGACACGTGGCAACCAGAATGCCTAAGGTCGCCCAATCCAACGGCCAACGATGGCCACGCCTACACGAAAATCGAGGAGTTTTGTGACGTGGCACCATAAATGCAATAAAAAGTAATAATTACAGCCGTCATTTTTTGAAACCCTCGATGGGACAACCAAAAGGTCACCTCCTCGTGACAACCTTTCACCTGTCTCTCGAGCAATAGTTTCCCTCTGTGACCGCACCTGTCACATCGCGAAACTAGGGGCATGTGTTATAGTGAGATTTCTCTCACCTAGAAACTCGAAACCAGACTCCTATTTAGAGGACACGTATATTTAGATTTCTAATGAAAGCTGAAATGTGCATGAGAGACTCCTCGAAGTTTAGACCTCGCCCAGGATGAAACCAGCGAGATACTGCGAGTACGACCAAAGTCGGATCGCATAACTGTAACTCGCATTATGCAGGATGGATCCAACTCGCATGTGTCAGGACATATGCGAGTATCCTCTCTATACTTCTGCGAAAGTATAGAGATCAACTCTCTATGATGTGATTTGGTCCCAACGACACAATAGCCTTGATAAATCGATATAGACTCGCATGTCTAGGTTCTATCAGCTCGACATGCGATGTCTACAAGAGGCGATTACCTAAGGACGTAGACATTCCAAACGTAATGATAACCCTGCGAGCTCAACAACGGAACATGAACAGTCAACTCGTAGATGCGGAAGACGCATACGTTGATGGACTTAGTAACTGTCATTCATTTATTAATGTTAACGTTGCTTGGGTTTAATTATTGCAATTCAATATGTAAATAATGGATTAACAATGAATGTGATCCTTGTGTATCTGATTGGACACCTACTTTGTATATAAAGGGGTGATCCACCATGAAATGGCACCTACGAATCCCTTGCTACAATGGACTAAGCAGATCATAATCTGACTGAACCACTATAATTCTCAGTCTTATTATTATTTTCCAGCTTTCGTTGATTATTTCTCATTCCCAGTCGAGTACTCGCTACTCTAGGTTGAATACTCGCATTTGTCTTTCCACGTAAATTTCTTCTTGTTACTAATAATATATTATATAATTTGGTGTTGCGAAATTCACTCGACAACATCTTCCATTATTTTATTTTACTCGAATAGTGATTCCTTGTACTTCATTACAAACATTCCACAATCGTGGCCATTTTGTTGTTGTGGGTAGTCCTTGCTTGAAGAAAGAATTAGAAATTCGCTGAAATTCAGGTCTCCTGGCTTGACAGGGGCAAACAATTGGTCCAAAGTCTTGAGCTGCAAAAAAATTAAACAATCACACTTGAGATTATTGCAATTGCACTAATAAAATAGCAAACCATGTACACACGTGCATACCATCTCTACGTAGGTGCTCCGACGTGACCTCTTATGCATTGCAGAAGACAACGAGTCCCTAATTTCCACTATTGTATTATCCATGCTCACATTCGCCGCAAACCAGTGCAGAGCACTCTCGGTATCTAATAGGGGTACCACCATCTGCGACAAAGTAAAACAAACAACGTCATCGGAAAATTGAACTACACACATTTGATTCAACACAAAAGTTTCAAGAAAATGCAAATTACAGTGTGACATAAACTCAAATCTGCATCGTAATAAAGAGTGGACCACTCTTGCTGCTTTGCCATCCTCTCCACAGTCATCGTTCTTCCAAGTAACTTGCTCTGCACAATAAGCACACATAATAAATTACATTTTAAATAAAAACATAGATTTAACAAAGTTTACAACACAAATACAAAAGATTCATGTCCACTTTTAAATATCAAATTTCATACCGAAATTCTGGTGGGCATAAACCAAGTTCTCTTTGTTCCAATGCTGTTGCGCTTCTTCTCTCGAAAATTCATGATTTGAGCAAAGCAATCAATGACCTGACATTTACACAAACAATATCTATTATGTTGTCATTCATACAATTTGTAAATGGCATTAACTAAAATAATGAACTACAAATTTCAAAGCAACCAAATGGGAACTTCTACGTACACTGTTTGATATATCGATCTCCGGTTTCATGCATTTGAAAAACCTCTGCTCGACCTCAACCTTCCCAAAATGGGCTAGCACTTCACTGAAATACAAAACAAATAATCAACAACGAAACGAATGTACTAATATCAACTACGTACACAGTAATCATGAAACATGAGATTACCTCGGATCATTGGCGCTAGAGAAAATGTAACGGAACAACTCGTACTGTTGATTTGAGTAACCTTTCTTCACAGTGAATGGACCAATCACCTTCCCTCCAAATTCTTTGAATCTTTCGAACGCAGCATCATCAAAATCATCCTTCACGGTCTGCTCAACTTCCTCTTTTATAATAGCGGGGAGATCTTCTCCCCAAAAGTTCATAACCTCAAACAAATCATCAGAAACAACCACCTCAGTTGGAACAACGACCTTGTCTTCTGATAGATTAAGTGAAGGGACACTCTCTACATCATCAACATCCTCTTCCAATTTATCCTTCGTCCCTTCACCTTCCTTTTCCTCGACACCCACGTCATCCTTCTTCTCGGTCTCCCCGTTGAACGAAAGCGAGCGCTGAACTTTGCTCGTCTCAGGTATCTCCAACACTTCATTCATAGTCCCCTTCCCAAGGTAAGTGGAGAGTACCTTCAGTAACAGCTCTTTTGCGCTGTTCACCTTCAAATCAAGCCGGAAGACCTCATCTTTCAACTCACACACAACTTTGTATATTGCGTCATTTGTGGGTTGCCCAACTGCAGCGGATTCAAAACTTGGTAGTAACACATATATGTTAGTCAATTTCACCTGCTTAGTACACCAAAAAAACTAGTTAGCATATCTCCCAAATAAAATTCTAACGCATTAGAAAATTGAAGTACTAAATGTACCTTTCCACTTGTGTGACCACCGTGGTCTCGAATCCACTTGTACACTGACTTGCACTGTTTTGTGGTCCAAAAGTCAATTGGAGCCATAGTGCGGTCCACGTGACTAGCAGTCCAGTCAACGTGTGTCAAATATACAAGCTGCCACCAAACAAAAGTGCATACATATATTACCACAGCAGTACACGAGAGAATAAAATTACTACCATCACAATAATTCGAAAACTTACCTGTAAAAATATCGTGCAACCGGAGACATTTTTGGTGTTCTTCGTCATGTACCGGTGTAGAGAGCTCATTAGATATCGAAACCCGCCAGTCGCCCAATTATTCTTCTTAATTGACCTTGTGTCAACTAAAGAATGCATGTAGCTAGTGCTGACCTCGGTACCATTCTTCGGCAGCAACACAATTCCAATACAGACAAGGAAAAACTTAATGAGAAATAGGTAGTCACTGTCGCTGGTTTCCTTGAGCTCATTCTCCAGCAAAGTCAGGGAATACCTATAGTCCTTGGCCTTAAAGAGGAGGTCAAACTCAACCAGGTCACGCTCACTTTCGGTTGCCAGGGGTTCTCCGCCATCCTGGATTCCCATGACATCCTCAAACAGCTTGGAGGATAGTTGGATCGTTCTTCCAAATATCTCCAGCCGAGAAGTGGTTGGATCCACGTGATCGATCAGCCAACTAACTATCTTAGCGTCTATGTACGGGGCATCCTCCCTTAAAAATATTGAGAAACCGGCATTTCTCACCATTTCTTTTTGAGCCTCGTTGAGCAGTGGGACTATTCTCCCCAAACGCTCGAAGGAGCAACGGCCAGAAACTTGAACGTCCCCCACACCTTCGTTGTTGTCAATCCCTGGCTCAGCAGATAATGTCTCCTTCACCTTCTTCCCTTTCCCTCTACCACAAACCTTGGAGGGGGAAGCCTCGACTTCGTATGAAGCCCAATTGTCAATCTCTTCCTCGCTAAGAAGCTTGAATTGCTCCTTAAAACTACGAAGCACCTGCAATATTAAGACTCTCGATTATTAAGTAAAGTACGCTAAATAAAAGATAAAAAAAAAAATAAAAGATCCATAACACAGTCCAAGTCACTCACATCTTCTTTAGATTTTTCTTTGTGTGCATCAGCATAAGCATAGAAATTGGCTTGGCTGCATCAATTAAATAAAGGAATGGAATTACAAATATTATTTTCAAAACCAAAAAATATTACCACTAAAATAACTGCCACAAATAACTCACTAGTACTTCGCCCAAGCTTCCTTCGGATCCTTCTTCTTTATCTCTGCTGCATCCTTTTTGTCTGTAGCAGCCCCCCTCTTCCATTTATATACCATTTTATAAACCTATTACACAAGACAAAATAACTTAAATTAACAAACATTCAAAACAATGAATGTTGGAAGACAAAGACTTTGAATAATTCATTGCAATCGTCTAACATTTCAGTGTATTCATGACATCCCGACACTTAATTTCCTATATGTATACAATAACAGGTAAGCATCTCTTGCTATATAACATAATTTCATTATATGTACTATAGTCTATTTGTTAAATATACTATATGGAAACTGTTAAGTACAATATACCAATATGCCTAAATAATGGATTCTGTAACTTGTTAGTCTCCCTTTGCAACAAGTAAGCATATTTTCCTTACATAATATACTATTACAATAACATCACAGCAAAGTCAGTTATACAGTATTCATTTTTAACATACAATGATGCCAACATATGTAACATAAAACTTAGAAAAAATTATTGACCTTCTCAATTAAATCTTGGAACTCTAGATGTTGAGGTTCTTAGGGCCTCAATTAAGCATGAAGCTTGCCAATGGTCAAAAAGATTACAATAATTTTTTATTTTTTGGAAAAGAGACAAAAAGGTTCACATGTCCACGGGTGACCTCCTCCCAAATATATTCAGACCTCTCACTCATGGTGGAGGAAATCCGTGGACACAAAACACCAACAAAGTACAGTACCAAACTTATGCAAAATGCAGTAAAGGAACAGAAAAAAGAAGAAGCATAATTAGTACAGAAAACTTCCCCATTCTCTACAAAGATCTAAGAAAGAAAGTTGTCAAAGTATTTTGTTTTATAAATACAAGTAGCAACCTAGAATTTGATCCTCTCAAGCCACTAAACTGAATTCGAATCACATCTTTCTTACAAGCTGTAAAATATAGTTTCTTGTATGGCCAAATGATTATACAAAATTTGTAATTGAAAAAGGACAAGCATTTACTAAGGATTTTTGTATGGCCCAAAAGATTATACAAAATTTGTGTTTATAGGCAATGTGAAGGTCAATAATTGGTGTTTAGGAGTTTGATCTGTACACTCATGAAAAAAGAAAAAAAATAATTGACAAGGAACTGTCTTAGATTTAATTTGTAAGACTAAGAACTGGATTACAATACCCTCAAGTATGCACATTAAGCTTTGATGGGGTTGCAAAAATTTTAAACATATATTTTTTTCAGTTAATTTTATCCGAATTTTTAATAGTATTCCTAATTTATGTGTGTTAAGTTTTTAGTTCAATACACAACTTGTTTCGTTTGATACAACTTGTTTGGTTTGATAAGATCTCCTATTTCGATTAATCTCCTACTTCTATTACGATATTTAAATTGTATGACATTGTGCTCGTTATCAATAAAGTTATCATTGCAATGAGTATAGTGCCTCTAAAATCGGTACCATACTTACCAATACTTGATGATTTCATATTTTATCCCAAAAACACTAAATAAAGCCAAATCATTTCCACAATCATAAGATCACTAAAAGACCATCTAACCTAATATTATAGAACTCATGCATTATTTTTTTGTCATATTGCTCAAAAAATCTCCATTTATCCAATCCCCAAATATTCAAAATCCAACAAAATCAACTAACACATTCCAAAAATACATAAATCAAAATACCCAAATCAAAACCCCTAAATTATAGTACAATGCAACCAATTCAATTTCAAAAATGCAACTCTTTATTGCAACAAACTCAATCAAAATACCAAATCACATATTCATAAAAAACTAAAACAAAAAACTCATAACACATTACAGTACATTCCACACTAAGAACCACAACACATGCACGGGGGGACACAGAGAAAGAAATGCAAACTCCCTTAAACACAGAACCAGAGACAGAGAGATAGAGAGAGAGAGAGAGACAAAGAAATACCTCGACAAAGATATGCAAACTCCCTTCACCACCTCACCCTCCACAACTGAGACAAAATGGAACTATTAAGTACACGAAAATGGAAAAACACCACATTCCCTTCAAAAATATATTTTTTTTTCTGTGAATAAGAAAGTGTATGTAAAGTAGAACGGAGTAATGTATAACCCACTGTCGACACCCCCCTCTAACAACTCCAACAATGGCACTTCGAGTAATGTACACCACAGTCACCACAATGTACAATATGGGTTTTACTACCTCAAACGAAAATAGAAAATGGAAAAAAAAAATAGAAAATGAAAAAGAAAATGGAAGAGGAAGAACTTTGCCCTAGCAGAGACGAAAATGGAAAAACGAATGACAAATTGAAAAATAAAAGAAAATGAAAGTGAAAAAGAGGAGGAGTGGAGGAGTACGACGGTTGATTAGACTTGATTGATGGATGGATGTCACTTTTCACTTTTCCATTTTTAATAAATTTAAATTTTAAAAAAAGTAACCGGTGCCCATTTTTTAAAACCTAACTACCCCTACATGAACCCCTACATGAACCCCAACCGTTGGATCAAATTAACTACCCATCCGACGGTTACAGTACATCACAGATTGAAATCTGTGTCCGTAAAGTAACGGGACGAAATCCGGTCCCAATAAATATATCATGAGCTAAAAGCACAAAATATATAAAATATATATCATGTGTTAAAAATATAAAATATATTATTCATAAATATGCTAAAGTAGTTAATTAGTTAGAAATTTATTAGCTTTTTAAATAGTTGTTATTTAGCATTTTAATTAGTTTGTTACGTGAGATTCTGTTACTTGAACCTCATTTCATGCTTCACCTGTCTTTTATATATATTCAATTGTTTTTAGCTTAATCAATAATAAGGAAATTTTTTTCAACCTTCTTCTTTAATTTTGTCTTTTCCTCTCTTTTATTTTATTCCTTCTTAGCTAAAATGTCTAAGAAATTCAATATGGTATCAGAGCTATTCCCACTGTTAATGGTGAATGTTGTCACTGAAAGTCACACCTCCGGTGCATTGGCAATGATGAAAGCAAAGAATAAAGATACAGCAAAATCATTCAGGGTTTAGCTCCACCGCCTAAATTTCTCTCAAGCGGGGATCAAGCTTTGACCACATTAAATACGACCTTCATTGATTGGCATGTTCAAGACCAACTACTTGTCTCATGACTTCTGTCTTCCATGTCTGAGAGTCTTTTAACTCACAAGGTAGGTTGTAAAACCCTTGGTCAGATTTGGCACATACTTCAAAAGTAGTTCACTCTTAAGGTTTTTGCAAAAAAATAAGAGTTTAGAATAGGCTCCAGAATCTCAAGAAAGGTAATCTTTCATTGAATGAATACCTTCTTAGAGTTAAGCAAAACGTCCATATGTTCTAGACTTAATAGAATTTATACATTAAATATAATCATGAAATAAATCATGTGAACCATGCAACATAAAACAATTTTTGATCTTTATTAATTAGTAAATCTGATTATTTTGAAATGAGTTTTATTTAGGGCACGAAACCCAACACTATGCACGTAGGGCCGATTTCTGCATTGAATCGGATGGAACCACTGTACAAAAGGTTCCACAAGCAGGCACCTCTAGTCTTTTTGGGAGGTTCCAACGTGATTAATGTCGAGCAGTGGCTGATGGTTATTACACAAATCTTGAACTTTATGGGTGTCATCGGCAACGAGAAAGTGGCTTGTGCCACATTCCGATTCCAGGAAGATACCCTAGTTTGGTGGGACATGGTGGCCCTGAAAGAACAACTTATCCGGATTTCATGATTCAAGTTACCGAGTTGTTCAAGATTAGATTGATTAATTTTAACTTAAACATTCAAGAATCAGATTGAAGAGTAAGCTGTAAAGAACACGATGACTTACAAGCTTCGTCTGCACTGAGAATAAATCTCAGTCGACTAGTGCTTGGGTTTCCCGAACCAAGGTAATAATGTCCACTAAATCCAAAAGATTCTTATTACAATCTTCAGTTCACAATTAGGAATTTAATACAATCTTTACAATAATTAGTAATGTATTACCAACAACAACCAAGATTCTTGGTTGTACGCACAAGATTCCCTGTGCAGGAGCTTATTGGGTTTTATGCCCTAAATAAAACTCTATTTCAATGTAATCCAGATTATTCAATATCAATAAAGTAACAAAAGTATTTTTCATTCATTTGTGTCTGTTTTGGTTTACTTAATCAATTGTTTGTCTATTTGATTTATAAATTCATCCAAACCCCTTTCACATACTTGATCATGTTTATTGTGTTGTCAACACAGTGGAAAGTAAACATGACTACGTGAATAAAGGATTCCTCGATTTATCAGAACACTGGGTTTTACTGATATGACAATCTACAACAGAGTTTACTTGCATTTGGAGATATGCTATGTTCTTTCTAGAACATTGGTTAAAGTAAAGCTCAGGTTGGATGCATGGAGTATGCATTGGAATGGACCGATATTGAACTTTGAAATAGATTTATAAAACTTACCGTAAATATCTATTCAATTCAATATCACTAAGTTGATCCTAGATCACATGATCGAAATCCTGATATGGTTAGGCTCAATCTCAAGAGTGTTATTCGTGTTCTTTGATTTGTTAGTTAAGCCTACTTTTGGGTCAGGGTGATACGTACATTTTGGGAACACGGTAGTGCGATTGAGTGGGAGCGCTAAGATAAATATGAAATCTATAGCTTCTATCTGGCGAATGGTAAGCAGAGGGTGATTTCCTTCGAGCTGAACCAAACGAGATAAATGATGGAGTACTCATTTCACTTAGTTGAAATATCATTTATACAGGGTTAAGTGTTTTAAGGATAAAATACATTGTAGGGTGTTACGGTAATTAAGTCCCTTTACAGTGTAAATCATCCATATAGAGGATCATTGATCACATTAGGATTGTAACAATGGATAAATAATGATGTGTCTATATGGTAGAACATATAGAGCATTCTATATACTGAGAGTGCAATTCTAAGTTCTATGTGTGGATTCAACGAAGAATTAATAAGTTAGTGAATTTAAGTAGTAAATTCTAGATCTGCTTATTGGAAGCTCGGATATATAGACCCATGGTCCCCCCACTAGTTGAGATAGTATTACTTGTAAGACTCATTTAATTGATTTTAATTAATCAATTATAATTCTCAAGATAGACTGTGTCTATTTGAGAATTTATCACTTATTAAGGGCAAAACAGTAAATAGAAATTTTGAAGGGCATATTTATTAATTAGGAAACTTTAATTAGTTTTATTATTAATAAATAAATGACAATATATTATTTGAGAATTAATTTTAATTATTAAATAATTAGATTTGACATTTATGTGGTTGAATTTGAGAATTGGCAGTTTTTGACAAAACAGGAAACTATCAATGTAGTAAAAGGAAAGTTGGAAAAGTTACAAGCTTTGTTTCCACAATGCCTAAGGCCGGCCACTTAAGCTTCCCTTTTCTCATTGATTTTTCAATTTTAAATGTCAATTAATTCAACCATAGCCCTGGGTGGTCTTCTATAAATAGAAGACAAAGGCTTCAGTTTTGAACACACATTATTCTGACAGAATTTTCTCACTCAAAACTCTCTCTGAGCCGCCACCCTCTCTCTCTCTCTATTCCTTCACTGTTTCGAAATCTATAAGTGTTAGAGTAGTGCCCACACACATCAAGTAATACCTCAATCATAGTGAGGAAGGCTGTGTAGAATTCAGAAACAACAAAGAAGGAATGTTTGGCTCAGATCTTGATTATACTCTGCGACAGAAAGGAAACAAGGGTTAGAGATCTGAGTGGGAGGAGACATATATTCCGCTGCACCCAATGTAAGATTTCTGATACTTTTATGTGTTTAATTTTCTATCGTTTTAGAAGTTCATATTTAGGTTGTTAAATCAACATACTTGTGAGTAGATCTAAGTTCCTAGTAAAATAGCTTCCAACAGAGCTAAGTTCTTCTTCGACACTTTTCTTCAATCTGAAATCCTTTCAGATCTGATGACGAAGATGACACTGAACTCCCTTCAGTCTGAACTCAGCAACACCAGGCTCTGATCTTTCTGCTATGGATATCCATCACAAGCTATGCAATCAGACCTGAAAAATAGCAACGAACAATGCAAGATACCACACACAATACCCCACGATATATCTGAACTAACCAAGATTATGAATTAGCTAGCTAACCCGTTTACAGAATGAAACTAGCTATTTATAGACAATAGTTCAACCGACCTAAGAACAATTTATATTAACAGTTAAAACATAACAGACTCACAAGGACTTTAACGGAAAATTGGTATGCAGTTATAACAGATTAAAACCACAGATAAGATTGGACTCCCTATTAATATAATCTGTCAAAACAATGAACCTTACAATCTCCTCCTTGACAGATTATATTCAATGATCACAAAAAAACTAAACAAAATAAAGACAATGACTTCAAAAGATATCCAGTAACACAGAACTATAGGACTATAAAATGTCTTTGCAACCATAAACATAGCAAACCATGAAACCATATCAAAAGAAAAACTTGAGACTATAGACATCTCCCTCTTCATTGAACATGAGCTGATTACTCCACATCTTTGTCAGACTCCCCCTGGGAAAGTGGCACAGAAGACACCAAGTTAGGTGTAGTGGTTACTGGAGACGGGCCAGCTGTAGGAGACAAATCCTATGGCACTCGACTTGAGACTGGGGCAGAAACAGACGGCTCCCCCTGCACATGTGCTTTACTACCAGACCCATCTGAGGATGCACCAAACGAATCTCTATGAAACTGGGGGAGAGATATATCAATTCATGGAGTTAAAGGATCCCCATAATGATGTTGCAGCACAGTAGACTTGATGATGCGAACCATTTTGTACATGGAGGCCTCAAAGGAAAGCTGGCGCTTTTGATCCTTCTTATATCTTTTGACAAAGGATTAAAACTCAGAAAAAAATTTCACCTTCAAACTGTAGTCCGATAACCCTTTGAATAGAGGAGACTTGCCTTTGCTCATTTTTGGAGTAGAAGGAGTGGTTGAAGAGGGCTGCCTGTTAACAACTGATAAAAAACTCTTACTAACAACGAGATTTGGAACTTGATAATCATGAGTTGTAAGAGGAGGGTGAGCAACCATGAGCACTTGTTGAATGAGAATTGGAAAGGGGAGTTTGTTACGAGTACCATTTTTTTTAGGCTTCGAGAATCCTTTCAAAGATGAGAGCTGGCAGATCAATGGATACATGAGTTCCTAAAGCATACAAGAACTTTCCAATATCAAGTGTGACTCAGTTCAAATGGGAATTAGGAAACCAATTGTACAAAGCAACCTGATGAAGAACCCTATAGAATGGAGTTAGATGAGTAGCGAAAATTTCCTGCTTTTCCCATAGATAGTCATCCCTACAAGTTAGCACTCTACCCATCATAGTTTGATTTGGATTGAACTGATTCCCATATGTTGGATTTTGACCGACTCAACTTTCAAAATGCATGCAATAGTAGATGGACCAAAAAGAATACGAGTACCCCTGACAAATGCACTCACTCATCCTGGATGACCCTCAGCAATAACAGTCCTATCTAGATTGGCATAGAATTCACGAATTAAATGGGATGAGGTGTAGACAACCTAGAGACAATGTGAACCCATTTCCTAATTTATAAAAAATCATGCAGGTCAGGAAAGTCATCTAAAATCACTATTTGTTCGAACCATAGCTCACGACTACCAAACCATCGTTGGTACATAGATGCTTTGGAGGCATCAACAAAGCATTAAACAGAGAATGGGTCGACAGTTGAGATAGGGTATTTTGGAGGTTTTTTCTTTTGGGAGCCTTTGGACGACTGTTTGGGAGACAAGTCTATAGATGGGACAAGAATAGACTTTGTCTTGGACTTTTGACAGGTAGTTGATAAGTGATATCATGCGATGATTTTCTTTTGGGCTGAACCCTTTCTTTGCTTTGGGAAGGTATAGAGACCTTATATGGAGGACGAGGTGGTCCTATGGGCCGGGTTTGATTTAGACAACGATGAAGACTGGACAGAGTACACAAGAGATTTTAAACTCGAAGAGGAACGGGTGACTCTCTTTGGACTGAGTGTATGACGACGAAGGAGAAGCGTTTTTAGAAAAGGGGGGGGGGGGCTTACCTTGAAATGTCTGAGGCTTTTGACTGACTGGAGGCAATGGCGGAGACGGGGATGACTCTAGACTTGGAAAGTGAGCTGGATTGGGCAGGCTAGTCACGACTGCAGGTTCGACAGGAGATATTGATGGTGGAATGAGAATTCCTTCAGGGGACACAACCATGGGAGTAATATTCTCCATTGTAGACAGATAGATTTGAGGACTACAGTGATTAGGGTTTCTTGAGAGTAAAGTGAAAGAGCCTATTCACTTTTCTTAGGCCTTAAGTAGAGAATACCCTGACAAAGTTTGACCATGCAAAGGAAAAAATGATATTTATTTAAAAAAATTAACTTTGCAAAATGAAATATGCACGTCCAAATAGAACAGTTTTCACCACACGTTTTGGCACAAAAATCAAAACAAACACATAGACATTAGGTATTGTGAGCAAAATGAACTAACAATTACAAATATGCCAGCAATATAAACCAACAGCCCAGACTTGTCAACTGAGATAAGAAATAGAAACTTAGAGATACTCAAAATCTTTTAGTAAAAATAGGATAGCCAACATCTGTTCAATAACAAGAATGAAGCCACTGAGCACGAAAAAAATGCAAAACATGAGCAACAGATCATATAAGCACACCAAACTCCAATGACAAACCAAGCAACACAAGACCTTGTACACCATAACTCTGTTTTAAGTGTCCCTATGTGCTCAAGGAAGAGAAGAGATCTTCTAGACCACTCCCTCAAATAAACACAAACTTTTGCTTTTTTTTTTGTTGTTGACATTTTTTTTTCTGTATGCCTTTTTTTATTAAGAACCACTCTGGCTTTTTCTATATTACCCAGACATGGCTTTCACTCTCTTCCAGAGATGTAGCCGTCCTCTTTAGACTACAAAAACTAATATAGAAGGAGCAAACTACTTATTAGTAGATGGGTTAAAGAGAGCTCTTTCCATTGCATATGGAAGAGGTAGCCTTTTATCTGGAGAAGATACAAGATCAATATCGTACGAAATAAATCAAAGGAGAAGGTCATAGAAATGAAAAAAAAAATTCTCATGTTAGGACTTTAAGAACAAAGTTTACTCAAAGACAAAAATATTTGACCAGATGCCACTGGGAACAGTTTAGATGGTACAGAGACCAATACATGTTCTTAAGTGAGTAAAAGTTTGAGTATCTAAAGCTTTAGTGAATAAATCTACTAGTTGATTAGTTGTGGACACATTAGATATTGACAACATATTTGAATCAACTAGATCACGAATGAAATAATACTTGATGTCGATGTGCTTAGTTCGAGAGTGATGAACTGGATTTTAAGAGATATTTATGGCACTTGTACAGTCACGAAAAATGGTCAGAGTTTGTTGTGGGTATCCATAATCAGTAAGCATTTATGGCACTTGTACAGTCACGAAAAATGGTCAGATTTTGTTGTGGGTATCCATAATCAGTAAGCATTTTGTTCAGCCAAATTAATTGAGTACAGCAGCTACCGACTGCAATGTATCCTTCCTGAGCAGTAGAAAGTTAAATAGACTGTTGTTTTTTGCTATACCAAGAGACTAGATTATTCCCAATGTAAAAACAACAACCTGAAGTACTTTTCCTACCATCTAGACATCCTGCCCAGTCAGAATCACTATATCCCACCAAGGTGGTATTTGTGTCACATGTATACCAGAGACCATAGTTAACAGTCCCAGCAAGATATTTGAAAATTCGTTTGACAGCTGAGAGATGTGACTGTTTAGGGTTGGCTTGATACCTAGCACATAGGCCGACACTAAAGGAGATATCAGATCGACTAGATGTGAGGTACAGCAAGCCACCTATCATGCTTCTGTATAGAGTGGGGTTAACAGGGTCGCCAAACTCATCACGTGGCAATTTTAATATTCAATGCAAAAAAAATTCATATATTTTAAAAGTTAATTATGTTGCTAATTCAATTTTAATTATGTTAGAAATAATATAATTAACATAATACAATTATTTAAATAAGGCAAATGGGCCTTCACAATTGAGGTGGTTCATGTGAGGGAGGGCTGGGTTCAGAATGTTGTACCCACTGCAATTGGCCCCCTAACTCTCACACAAGGCCCAAAGGAGAGGAATTTAACATTTAAATAAATAATTGTTATTCATTGAAGAAGCCCAAATCTAATTGGGCGTAAATAAAATTACTTATGTCAAATTTTATTTTAGCAACCTAGTCTATTTACTTAGTAAAACTTAAATGGGCTTCCTATATGCATCTAAGCCCAAAAGCAAACATATAGGCTCACACAGGTCAAATGATTTGGATGGGCCCTATCATGTTACTAGGTTTACACAGATGAAAGAAGTACAAAATTTACCTGTTACAAATTATTTATAAGATCTATTGACAATTGCACTATGATTAAAATCAGATCATTGGATCTGTCAACAAGTTAATCATAACAATTTAGATCAAATAAATAATAGGTTTGTTAAAAAAAAATTTGAATAAACAATATAAATAAACAAACAATGTCCATGTAACAGATGTGAAATAAGATATTAATATAATTAAATTATTATTTTAAACTAACCAACTAAATTTTGAAAATTTAGGGTTGTTAAAACCAACCTTAAAAATCTCATCAAAATTTAAATTCAAAAATGAAAAACTAATTTAAAATATCAATATTTATTTGAATTATTTTATCAAATTAAATTAAATATGAAATAAGATAAATGATTTGAAAATAATATTTTCAATATCATTTTCTAATCTTATAATTTAATAAAATTAAAATAATAAAATAAACCAATTTTAAAATAAATGTGGTTAGGTAATAATTATTTTAAGAATAAAATAATAAATAAATAATAATTATCCTAATTATATGACAAAATATCTCAAATTAAGCTTTATTCAAATTTCAACAAAAATATCTAAGTTATTTAAATATTTAAAATATAACTTATAAATTTCTAATAAGTAAAATGATATAAAATAGTAAAATATCATTTTTCAAACTTATAATTTATAAACAATTGAATATTTAACAAAATAACAAATTTTTGAATTTGAAAATATTATGGTTAGAATATCTATAAAAATATCTAGGTTAATTTCAAATTTATTAATTATTTAATTTATTATATAAGATAATTTTAATTTAAAGTATGTAAAATATAAAAATATCTAATCTTATAAATAAATAATATATAAATGTTAAAGAAATTAACAAATTTTTAAATCAGACCACAATTTTAAAAATAAAATAATCAATTTTTAAATTTAAACCTCAAAAATATCAAAAATTAATAATAATCTATTAAAAATAAATATTATTACTTTAAAAATGATATTTAAGTTTAAATATATTAAAAAATAATATTTTATTTTAGTTTTTGGTTTGAAAATTGCAAAAAATTGAAATTTGGGGAAAATCCCACAAAAATCGCATTTTGTGTGTGTGCTGCCAGGAGGCTATACGAGCAGCCCACGAGAGGCTGCTAGCAGCCCCATACGTGCGCGAGAGGAGGGTACGATGCGCAGAAATCTCGGCGTTGCGGCATAACCTCCGGCGGACGTGCAGGGTGCACACGGGCGAGTGTGCTGTCTGAAGACCGTGCGCTTCCGACAATGCTTGTCTAAAATTCGCCCGCGGAGGGGCTTGTCCGAATGCCTGATGCAGTCGATGCACCTACTCGACACCCCATTCATCCCAAAACTTCCAAAATTCATAACTTTTGCAATTTTTATCTGAATTGAGTTCCGTAAAAAACAAAATTGTTTAATTTTTCACAAGGAATCCAAATAAAATATTTTCAAAAAAAAAATAAAATTATTTCTATGGAAAAATTCTTTAAATCATATAACATCATCAAGTAACACATAAACCATCATGAAACCATCCAAATCAACACACAAACAAAATCATTGTTTTAAATCCATATTTCATGAAAGTAAATCATTACCATGGCTCTAAGGCTAGTTGTTGGAATTATTTCACCGAGATCTAGATTTACTAACAAGTATGTTTCATTAACATCCTAATATGAATTTCTAAAACAATGAAATAAACACATAAGGGTTTAAGAAATCTTACATTGATTGCAGCTAAATATAATGACTCCTTCCGTTCAGATCTCTAGCCCTTGATTCCTTTCTGTAGCAGAGCATTATCAAGATCTGAACCTGGATCTCTTTCTCTCCTTCTTTAATCCCGATTCTCCTTCTTGTTGATTGGATTCTTCATAGTCTTCCACACTATGATTGAGATATCACTTGATGTGTGTGGGCACTCACTCTATCACTAATGGCTGAATTTATTTAGTGTGAAGAAAGGCTTAGTGTTTCAAATTGAAGAAGAAAGAAGAAGGAAGAGGTCTCATCTAGGTTTTTAGCTTTAGAGGCATTAGTGGCATATTTTGCATTAGTTGGATGATGAGACTATAGCCTTCCTTTTATACTATTCTTTAATAGGGTTAGGGTTGAATTATATGGATTAAAAAAGAATAAAATATTGGGCAAAAATAACTTGTTGGCTGTACAAGATAGTGTACCAATCTCTAGTTACAATTTTGCCACTTTATTTCAACCACTTATTCTTTTTTTCAATAAGACTATATTTTCCAATTCAAACCTATAAATGCCAAAACTATTTATTTAATAATTAAACAATTATCAAATAAAATTATCATTTATGAAATTTATTAATTAGATTCCATAAAGTCTCTTAATTAACAAATAAACCCCAAAACACTATTTCTTCACAATCAAGTCATAACATAGTGAAAAATTCATAAACTAGACATACTCTAATTTAAGAATTATAATTAATTAATTAAAATCAATTAACTAAGTCTTACAAGCAATTTGTCTCAACTAGTATGGGGACCATGGGCCTATATAACCGAGCTTCCAATAAGCAGATTAAGAATTTACCAAGTAAATTCACTAACTTATTAATTCCTCTTTGCATCCACTCATAGAACTTGCAATTGCACTCTCAGTTTTATAAAACGGTCTATATGTTCCACGATATAGATACACTATTAATTATCCATTGTTATAATCCCAATAATCAATGATCTTCTATAGATGATCTACATTGCATAGGGATAAAATTACCGTTACACCCTTTCAATGTATTTTATCCTTAAAACACTTGACCACCTATAAATGATATTTTAGTGAAATAATATAATCACTAAAATGAGATCTCAATCATTTATCTCTATTCAGCCAAGCTCGAAGGAAATCATCGTTTCACTTCTAAATACCTATAGAAGCTATAGATTCCATATCTATGTTTAGCGCTCCCACTCAATTGTACTACCATGTTCCCAAAATGTACGTATCACCCTGACCAAAAAGTAGGCTTCACTAACAAATCAAAGAACATGTATAACACTCTTAAGATCAAACTTAACCATGTCAGGATTAAGATCATTTGATCTAGGATCAACTAGGTGATATTGAATTGAATAGAATAGATATTAACGGTAAATTTATCATATCTAATCAAAGTTCAATATCGGTCTCATCCAATGTATACTCCATACATCCGATACTGGTAAACTTTGCCAATGCCCTCGAAAGGACATAACACTTATCCAAGGTGTAAGTATACCTATCGCTGATTGTCATGACAGTCTAAATCTAGTGAACTGACAAATCAGGGAATTCAAATTTTGAACATATAATCATGATTATATTCCACTGTGCTGACAACACTATAATCATGAACAAATACATATGTTCTGGACCTAATACAATTTATACATTAAACAATCATGAAATAAATCATGTGAACCATGCAACATAAAATGTGATTTATGATCTTTATTAGTAAATCTGATTAGATTGAAATGGATTTTATTTAGGGCACAAAACCCAACAGCGATAATCTTTGAAAGACAACGTGGCGGCTCTGATACCAAATTGTAACACCCTACTAGTTTAGGCGTGTTATCGTGATTTTAAATTAATTATGCAATCCGGTTCTAACCAAGGGGTTTGTTGAAAATTGTGAATAATTAAAATTTTACTTAATTGCCCTTAAATTGAAAGTAAATAACTTTTATATAAACTGGGATCCCGTATTTAAAATATTTACAACTGTGATACAAAATATTCGATACAAAAGTTGTTGCCTAGCGACTATACAAAATACAGCGTACTGTCCCAAAGATTGTACGCCCTAGGTCTAACCTCTCTGACATGTACAATCTTCATCCACTTGCACTCACTACTGTTCAAACTTAGCTTTGCCCTTACTTAAAAATGCAAACAATAACTGTGACTCAACAAAATCAGTAAGAAAAAGCATAAAGCATAATCATAACATATTTATAATTCGGATTATAATTAGGTGCCCACACACCCAATCATAACCCTATCCTCGCGTCCCATGCGATACTGAGTTTAGAACGTTCATACAACAGTATTATTGACCATAATACCGGCCTATACTCGGTACTCTAGTCGTACCAATGTGATAGCGTAAATCAGTACTTAAGCCAAACATACATTCATTAGTATCCAATATAAATCTATATATATACTGATACCACTATTTCAATGTAATCTAACTGGTAATCATAAAAGTGCATACCAAATATGTGATCCCATATGCATATAATTATACTAATCTTACCTTTATTCTGAATTCAAGTGTGCTGGTCAACATGAGTGGAACTGCTGCTCGACGATTTACAGGCCCCTAAGTCACAATATTTGTAAAACTGATGAGTGATACGCTAAATCACTTTTTTGGAAAATTAATACCAAAAATTTCCCTATCGATGGATAACATAATAATACCCTAAATATATTAAAAACATAAAAATTTAGGGTACCCTAAACTGCCCCAACTGGTAAACCGAATCCCAGCCGTAAAATTGGTTTCTAAGTGTGCTGCCAAGGGAACTGGTCAACTGGTTCCACAGTGCAAAACTGAACCGGCCAACAGGTTTAGTTTAGGAACTACTAAAAATTTCACACACACCTCAAATCAACCCCAATTCGTACCAAACCTTCCAGAGTACCTAAAATACCATAATGAACTTAAATCAAGCAATAAAAACAACCTTAAACCACTGAAATAAACTTCACCATGAAAGAGCAAAGTTTGAGCTCTTAAGCTCAAACTTTGTCCAAACACAATCACTAGCATCAAATAAAGTCCAAATTAGCTTAAAGAACTTCCAAAACAACCTCTAAAAATACAGTCAACATAATTTTAACCCTATAGATTCTAACCTCAAAATCGCATGGATACTTAAGCTTAAAACCATAAAAATACAAAAGAAAGAGGGAGAGATCTTGCTTACCTTGAGTTGGTTCTTAAAGATCCTACCAAATCCAGCTAGAACACCCAGAAATTAAGATGAAAACCCTAGTTTTCTTCTGAGTTTCTTGAGAGGTCAAGATAGAGAGAAGGTGTTGGACAGAGAGTGTGTGTAATCTTTTTCTAATTTTGACTAATTGATAGTAAACTTAATTTTTATCTAATATAATTCCTAATTAAATCAGATCACCAACTCAATAATAATCCACTAATGGACAAAAGCCAACATAAGGCAAAAGACAATTTCTCCCTTGCTTAGTCAAAAAGTAATCATGCCACCTAAGAGCATTTTGGTCAAATCTAAAACAACTAAATTCCTGACATTCTTAATGTCTATCTAAATTGCCTCGCTATTTCTAAACTACTAAACCATAAGAAAAAGTGACTCTATCAGCCAAACGTTGCGTTCCACTAATACCAGGATAAAATATGAAAAACTTGAAATTTCACATATAACATAAATAGCACATCTAGAATTATGAATTTATATTGAACCTGAAAAACTGAGTTTTTGCAAATGTCAATAATATATACAAAAATATAAAACTGTATATGTCTGCAGAAGTAGAATGTAATTCAGTTACTGCAAAAACTAGTTTTGCAACGACAAAACAGAACAGGCAGAATATAAAAATATTTACAGAAAATAAAATAACTTGACACAAGAGATTTGTACGTGGTATCAGTGTTCTCCCGAACACTCCTAGTCGACGGGGCCACACCCAGAGAATTAAATCAATTAATTAAGTGTCAACAACTCTAAAGACAATTGACTTAAACAAGTTTAGATTCCCTCTAAATGATTGTCGCAATCCTTTGTAATGCACTTTATGAATTTGACTTCTGAAACACCTTCAAGCCCGAACTCCCTTCGTCTTTGAAGTGTGAGTGCTTACATCCTCCGGAAGTAAGGCTTCAACATGTCTTCTCCCGAAGACCAAAGTGCTTACTTCCTCCCGAAGTAAGGCTTCATCAAGTCTTCTCCCGAAGACTACTCTCTTGTTCAGTTAAGTCGTTCTTAACAAACTCTAGGACAGAGTAAGAACTGAAATATAAAATACTAGAACCTAGATGAACAACTAGGCTCTCACATAATAAAGAAACTCTCCTCACAAATAAGAGAAATGCAAAAAATGAATGATTGAAGAGCTGATTCGAATGGCTGCTCTCTAGGCTCTATTTATAGAACATAGAAACCCTAGAGACAGTCACAAGATCGAATCTACAGCTGTACAAAACTTTCCTAAGATAAACACGATCTCTAGCATCAGAATCGGAAGCTGACGCAACAAATCTGACTAGAATAAGGAAACTTGCGATAATCAGGTCTGATCATCTATTAAGTCTTGATTCCTGCCATAAACAGATTATATATTCTGATTGTATCAAGATACAATCGAATTCAATAAGGAAAAGTCCATAATCAAAGTTTCCTTAAAGAAACCAACTTTCCATAAGAGAATTACTTCTCTTACAAGAAGTTTCCAAACAAAAGAAAGTCCAACTGAAAAGTGCATCTTTATTAACATAGAAAATAGCAACTAAAACTGAATATACAAGGTAAGACAATCGGGTATGAATGCAAAACAATCTTACCATAAGAAAAAATATTTTGTCAACTAACTTGCCCAAAAAGGACTTTACAGAACCTACATTGTATTTTCTATTATTAATTAGTGTAGTATCACAATAGCACATCTAGAATTTAAATATATCACCATAGGTTGGTAGTTAGACTAGTTATGAAGATTTAAAATTGATACTACACTAATTAATAATAGAAAATACAATGCAGGTTCAATATAAATTCATACACATATTCATAAATTATTAAACAGTTAGAAAGTAATAAAGACACATGCAAATACAAAACAAATACATCTTAAATAATTTCTAAGGTTTTCAACAAGCTGATATATAGTGTCTCGGTAGGCGGGATTCAAAGATATCATCAGTTCAATATAGTAGTCAGCTCATTTAAAAAGGACACTATTTTAACAACCTTTTATTCGATCAAAATAAGAATCTAATATTGTCCCGGTAGGCGAGAGTCAAGGTTATTCTTATTTTATGACTTCCACTATTGTTTCATATTCATAAATTTATTTCTAAGTAGTCACCGTTATACAAAGGAAATTTTACAAAGTACTTATCTTTCGAGATGTTACGGTGTTAAATGTTCGATGTAAGACCATCCATAAGGGGATGAAGTCTAGCATCTCAAGGTCCCATTAAAATATTAACCATGTAAGATCAACAACGGAGATCGCATGTTCTTAAAATTAAAGCAAGAATTGTATTTTCATTTGATATTTATTTTAATCTATTCATTTAAATCTATTTATATTAATATTAATATATTTATTTAATTAAAATTAATAATTTAGATAAATTCAAAGACAAATTTTAGTTTAATATTTATAAATTATATACTCACATAGATCTGAAAAATAAAAAAATAAAAATATATTTCATCCATAGTTTTAATTGTCAATAAATATCAAGAAAAATGCTTAACTTGAGTTTGTCCATAATTAATTAAACTTAATTTTCAACTCAAATTTAATTTTCTATAAATATATATCTAATTAAATTCGAAACTAATGTATTTAATAATATATATTTTAAAAATCTATTAAAATAAAACAAAATAATTCTTGAAAATTATTCTAATTTATGTTAATATAAAATTAATTAATTAATTTTGAACACAAATATAATTTTCTTATTTAATTAAATCTCTTAAGAAAAATATCTAATATTTAAGCGTCTTTAACAACTCAACTTAAATATTAATTTTCTATTTACTTAAATACATCTGGAAAAAAATACCAAAAGTCTACTTAGAAAATAACTATCTAATATTTCATAATATAAATTTTGATTTTCTACTTAAGATATAATACAATTTAGTATATCTATTTTATCAAATCATTCATCAAAAATTACTTGATTTAAGTTGATCTAAAATTAATTAACGAATTAGTTTTCAACTCAATCTAATTTTAAAAATTAAAAATTTCAAAATATCTACATTTAAAATTAAATGTATTTCAAAATTACATAAGAATGATTATTAAAATAAAACAAAATATACTTTGAAAATTATAATAATTTAAGTTGATCTGAAATAAAAAAAAAATCCAACTTCAATATGATTTTCTTATTAAATGTATTAAAATAGATACAAAAAATTAAGTATCTTGAATAAAATCAACTTAATTATTAATTCTAGTTCAATATCCAAAATATTCTAATTTAAGTTGGTCTAAAATTAATTGTAAATTAATTTTCAACTTAAATATAGTTTACTATTTAATTCAATTCTTAAAATAGAAATAAATAATTAAGTATCTTGAATAAAATCAACTTAATTATTAATTCTAATTTATGTTCTAAGAAAAAATATTCTAATTTAAGTTGGTCTAAAATTAATTATAAATTAATTTTTAACTCAAATATATTTTTCTACCTAATTTATTATTAGAAAATTTAAATTAGTTACTAAAAATTACTATCTAGAATTATTTCATTAAAGTAAGTGTATTTTTTTAAATTAATTTTAAAATAATCTAATGAAAAACTAATTTTTATTTATTTTAAAATTAATTATGTTGCTAATTAATTTTAATTAGGTTAAACTAATATAATTAGCCTAGTACAATTATTTTAAATAAGGCAAATGTGCATTCACAGTTAGGGTGACTCATGTGAGGGAGGGTTGTGTTTAGTATATCGCACCCACTACTATTGGCCCCTTAACTCTCACACAAGGCCAGAAGAGAGGAATTTTACCTTTAAATAAATAATTGTTATTAATTGAATAAGCTCAATAGTAATTGGGCCTAAATAAAACTATCAAATTCATATTTTATTTAGCAACCTAGTCCATTTAGATATCCAAATTAAATGGGCTTCCTATATGCATCTAAGTCTAATAGCAAACATATAGGGTCATATATAAACCTATGTTGATGGGTTTTATCATGTTACTAGGTTTATCACAAATGAAAGAAATTACAAAATTACCTATTTTAAATTATTTATTTGATCTATTGACAATTGGACTATGATTAAAATTAGATCATTAGATCTATCAACAAGTTAATCATAGCAATTTAAATCAAATAAATGATATGTTTGTTAAAAAAAATGAATTAAACAACCAATTAAACAAACAAAACAACATAACAAGATCTTGAAAGTTGGTTAAAATATTTGTATTGTAAAATAAAATATTTAAAAAATATCTTAATTTGAATTTAAATTAGGTTGTTAGAAAATATTTGAAAAACATATTAAAATATAACAAAATTCCCATAATATCTAAAATTCAAATATCCAACCAATTTTCAAATATATAGTTTATTTAAATTTAATTAATTAAATAACTAATAAGATAATATAACATAACATCCCAATTTGAAAATTTAAATATTTCCAATATTATAATTTAACAAAATAAACAAATTTGAAAATAAAATACTTTTTATAGTTAGGCAATTATCAATTTTATTTAAAATAAATTTTTATAAATTTGAAAATTTTATGATTAGAAAACTCTAAAATATGATCTATTCAAAACAAAATTAACGAATTATTTAAAAAATAATGTTATTTTAACAAAAATATAAATTTTATTAAAGATAAATATTGTAATATGATAAAAGGTCAAATAGTTGACATTTAACTAATCTTATAATTTAAGTTAATAAAATATATTTAAATAAAATAACAAACTTTTTTAAAAACTCATATGGTTATCAATTAGAAACTTATCTAGATTACTTTAAGTTTTATTAATATTTTAATGTCAAAATAAGATCATTTTAAATTTTATTAATAAAATATGTAAATATCTAATCTTATAATTAAAATTAATAAATCTAAATAAGAATAATCAAATTTCAAAATAACTATAATGGCAAGTTTGTTGAGAAATTAATTTTTCAAATTTAAAGCCTACTAATATCTAAAACTAATTTAAATTAATTAAAAATTAATAGAAATTAATTTTTATCTGATAATTAGATTTTTATTTGAAAATTTAAATTCTACACAAAATGTTACCAAATTTTTAATTTTATTTCATTGAAAAACCATTTTTAAAAGTTATAAAATTGCCAAAATAGTGTAACACGTATCATGGGTCATGTGCGAGAGACAAGGCTGCATGCAGGGTTCTTGGCCGAGGAAGCTCGGTCACGAAGGGCTTCAGATAGCCTCGTGTCCGAGAAATCTCGAACATCCCCTATCCCAACTCGTGTCACAGCCGCGTGACTCCCGTCATCAGCGCGCGCACGTGGTGTCAACCATAGGCTAGATATTTTTAAACTTCAAATAACTAATTGAATTTAAATCCAAATTGAGTTCTATACCTAAATTGATTTATTTTTCATTTACTTTCTAGAAAAAATACTTCTAGTACGAAGATAAAAATATTTTTTATCGAAAATTTGTAATTAACTAACAATCATCAATTAAGTACGTAAATCAACATGAACACATCCAAATCTTCAAAATCATCGTTTTAAATCATATTTCATGAATGTAAATCATTACCAAGGCTCTGAGGCCAGATGTTAGAACTTATTTTACTAGGATCTAGATTTACTAACAAGTATATTTGATTATAATCTATAATCTAACATCCTAAATATGAATTTCCTAAAACAATCAAATAAACACATAAGAGATTAAAAAAAATCTGTACATTGATGGCAGCAAAATAATAATGACTCTTTCCATTTAGATCTCCAACCCTTGATTCCTTTCTGTAGCAGAGCATTATCAAGATCTAAACTTGGATTTTCTCTCCTTCACTTTGGTTAGACATAGTCATCCTCACTATGCTAGGTGTTGCTTAGACATGAGTGGGCATATTCTTAATTCACTGTGGGATTTGAAATTTATGAGGAAGAAGAAGAGAATTCGAATAGAAGGAGGCTCTTTTCTATTTTCTAATTGTTTGACAAAAGAAATTGATGTAGGTTATGAAATAAGAGCCATCATAATCTATTTATTGGATTCTTTCTAGGGTTAGGTTTAGAATTTAAATTGAATTAAAAAAGATAAAATAATGGCTTAAATTACCTTACGTGGTCGGCCTCATTGTGGACCCTACTAGTTTCAATTTTACAATTTTATTTAACAACTTATCTTTTCTTTCACAAATGCTATATTTTAGTTCTAACTCTATAAATGTCAATTCTATCTATTTAATAATTATAATTAATTATTAAATAAAATTATTGTTAACGCAAATTTTTGTTAACGAATAATCAACCTCTTTCGTAATAAATTAAGCACGAATATATAAGAAAATTGATAAGTATAATAATAATAATAATGACACCAGGTATTTTACGTGGTTTTGCAATTAAATCTGCATACTCCACGAGTCTATCTTATTCAAGATATTTTTAAATATTTAATACAACATTAAAATTAGTAATCTTTTTTCTCTCAAAAATTTTTCGTCCCTTTTTCTGTAGAATCTGCCCCTATTTATAGGAATATAGGTTGGCAGTTATTTACATTTAATTTTAAATTACATAATCGTTTCATAAAACGTGGGCTCTCATCACATTTCATTTAAACATGTGTAGATAAGAAATGATAACCGTACAACCTCTTATCATTCATATCTTCAAGGCGATCAACACTGACGTGTGTAGAGGTATCTCGCTTTGCATATAGATGACCAATAATAACTTGGTTTAATCATATGCCTTCCAGCAATGACATGAGCTCCAGTGTACAGAGCAAACTTAAGAACTGCGCTTTGATTATAAGGTCTCGCAGACTGGACAATCACGTCCTACATGTTTCCAAGTTATTACACTTAGTTATTATAATGTGGAATATACGCTAAGTATTTCAAGAGTTGATTCGTCTCGTCAATATTTGCTTATATGTAGCGAGGTGGATGTCTTGATATACATTACCTGTAGTTTCCTCGGGATTATGCCATCCGAGGCAAGATGGTCTCTTGTTAATCTAGGAATTAGTAGTTTGAGTATCCTTGTCTCGCCTAAGACTATACAGTCAGCGAGTTATGAATATATTCTATTAATTCTATATATAATGAGTTATTCTATTTTGCATTAAATGATATAATCATAATTATATCTGGTGGTTCATATTCCACTTGGTTGACACGTGTCACTCCCTAAAGTACAGTTGAATATCGGGTATAACAATTTCCCCTTAAGAAGTTCTTTTTTAATAAAAAAGTATTTTTTAAATAATTACAAAGGGTATATTTGTCTTAACCCGTTTTGAAAAATTGCATGCTTTCAAATTTTGGCGGTTCATAATTTTGAGGCACATCATTAGCATTAATGAGCCATGTTTTCCAATTCTCTCTTGTTCCTACCCGTTGGATCTCTATTCTTTTAATTTGACGGTGATCATCAAACTCAAGGTATAAATTGAAAAGGAGCCATTTTTCCACCATTTTAACATTCAAAATAAAAACTTTGAGCTTTTCTGCGAAAAAACCATTTTGATTTCGTAAAGCTTTGCATGCTCTCTTTGTCATTGACATACTTCTTGCGCATCAATTCAATATACTGTTTGACCTCAAGAATTAACAGAAGTTGTCACGCCACTTATCCCATTCTCGGTGTCGTCGTGCAAAAACTCAATTTCGAACGGTAAGTGATTCATCCCCTTTTCTCTGATCTTTTCTATTTTCCTGGGTTATGATCCTTATTATGTCAATTGCATCTGTGTCGTTCCATTTTATTTTAGTAATTTTGATTTAATCTTGTAGGTAATTTTTAGGGCTTAGACAGATTAAACAAATTTAGGTTTATCATATTTATAAGTTTCTGGTTTAATAAATTTCTTCCAGGAATTGGGATTGCTCTCTTTGTAAAAATGCCCCAATCTGGTTCTGAAGTTTATTCTTTAGAATCCTTAGAAATAGAATATCCTTAGAAATTAGCCCTCCCATATAAACCAAGAATTCTCAAACCTCAATCAAAAACTTGAGATAAACGATGCAAAAATTAACGACCATTTAATAAAATCCAACCAGGACAAAGTTGCTAGTCTTATAGGCGTTTCCTATAAGAAATAACTGAGGGTAAACGTCGTTACTTGCGAGATGCAGCCTGGCCTGAACTTTTGTCATTATCTTCTATTCCTTTGGCTAAACCCTTATTTTTACCCAGAGTCACAATTGCTTTTCCATGAGGTGACTTGGATTTTGAAATTATGTCTTCCAAGCCTCGTAAGTCAAAGACTCCCCAATATCCTAATGTCACTTTTGAGGCTAAGCTCATTGAGTCAAGAATAAGAGCTATAGGGCATTATGTTGGTGGTGTTTTAAGGACTTGTGGCATCAACCAAAAGTGAGGGTGACGTGTTAGATCCGTTGCACCTGGTAAATTCAGTTGTTATCCACCGGAACGACTTATCTACGAAGAATGTAGGGAGGCTAGTGATGAGGCCAGTACTAGCTAGTAGCTCGATTGGGATAGGCACTTGGAGCCTCAAGCATATCAGGGCTAGAGCAATTCTCCACTGAGAGATTATTATAAAGAATTCCTCAATCATCTTAGAATTGCTCCATTCCAATTAGTTCCAATTTCCTACAGAATCCTTGCAAGTCTAAAGATTATGTATCATATTTTAGGATGAGAGTGTCCCACTCCTCAAGAAATTGTTTATCTTTATTCGGTTAAGGCAGTTCCTACGAGGAAGCATTGTGCAGGGGTTTTTTCTATCATGGGACTCATGCAAATGATCGTAGGATTATCAAACAAGACCGCTTTTAAGGAGGATTTTCTTTTAGACAACTGGTCTTTTCCCAATTAACACGACTGCATTTTGCATTATACGTAAGTAAACTTTATCTCAAAAACTCGGTTTTGACTTATTTCATATTTGTAACCTTGGCCTCGCTGACATATCTTACTTATTATGTTGACAGCGGTCTTAAAAAGACCAGTTCTCACTCCTGAGATGCTCGAGCGACATAAAACTTTGTTGGGTCTTCCGTTCGGACTACGATCAACTGAGTTTCTCTTAAATGAGGCCAATCTGAAGACTGTTGGCCTTCTCGCTTCGAACGAGTATACTTGTGATTACAAATTTCCTATGTATACATCATGGGAGAAGGTTCCAGTTCCAGCTGACGAGGAAAGTCAAGATTATGTGGCTCGAGTGCACTATCTCCAGAATGTAGCCCCTCGGGAAGCTGAAGAAGTTTCATCCTGAGGTAATCAATGTGGATTGTCTCCCATTGTTCTTAGGGCAAGAGGTACTTTGTTAGTAACTTTCAATGATATTCGGTATAACTTTTACATTTGGAACTCATTCCTTATAGATTATGTTACCCATAGGTTTGATAGTTGGTATCCACAATTCCTGTTCAACTTAGTTGCACTAGTTAATACTATGGGATTGCCGAGCAGTATGGGACTAACTTGGATAGAGCGAGCCATCCAGATTCAGATTGGAATTTAGATCCAATTAACCCCTATGACATATTCATGATCACAGGATCTCGGGAGTTTAGTGAATACTATAGTCCCCCTTCTTCGTCGTCTGATGATTATGGTATCTTCCCTTAAGTGGGAATTTATTTCCCATTTTCCTCTTTATTTGTTTTTAAATAAGTATTGATGCATCTATTTGTCTCGCAAATATGGATTTAGAGAATCTCCTCCACTCCTCGAGCAAAAAGGGGAAAAAGAGAACTGCTACTTCAAAAACTTCTTTAGATGTTAATGTGGAACCCCTCAAGAGATCCAAAAAAAACCACTGCAAATAAGATGCGTGCCTCACAGTCTATAGCCCTCGAGACTCCTGAAGATCAAATTCAGGTTCATACTCTAGCCATTCCACATGTCGAGGAGCCAGTTCCAAAAACTCACCAAGCCACCACTTCTTCAAGTAAGGCACCTGAGACTTTGCCCATCAAGGCTGGAGGCACTGGTTTAGAGTATTTCTCGCAATTTGCTGCATCCTGCTTGCACCATTTCCAATCTTTCCAGTCTGGTGATTGGGATTCGGTCAATAATGGCAACCTAACAGAGATGCTTGAGAGGACTCTTACCTTCAATCTCTCAGTTAGTTTCCTTCTTCTTCTCTTTGTTTTTCAACATTTCTTTCAAGAATCCACAAGAATTCATGTGCATTTTTTTTGTAGGCCACCTTCTTATCTCATGTCTCCTAGAGTCGAGTTCTCCATAAACTAAAGCAATTAGACACTGAACTTTGTAAAACCATTGAGCAACGAAAGGCTGTTGCCAAACAATGGAACGATTCCCAAAAGGAGATTTCGCGTCTGAGCAAAGAGGTTGAGGACATGAAGAGGACTTATAAAACTAAACTTGAGGCAGCCCAAAAAGAAGCCAAGGAAAAATCTGAGGCTTGTCAAACACTCTAAGAGGAACTTAATGCAGCCAGTGTGAAGCTCAATGGCGCTGATGCCAATGCTAAAGAATGGTGCAATGTTGTTGCTAAGAGATCAATTTACAGAGCTTGGATGGCAAATCCTGAAATGGATTTAAGTTTCTTGGGAGAGGGTGCCAAAGAAGTCTTAGCTTATTGCGAGAAAGCTAAAAAAGAAGAAGAGGCAGTTGAGTCTGAAGAAGATGAAGACCCATCCAAGTCTCCTCCTATGTAAGCTTGGTTTTTAATTTCAAACCTTTTTTATTTAGAAAAATGGCCTTTTGGCTGAGACAATGGTTTGCCCCTTGTGGCAATATTTTTGTAAGGACAAATTTCCATTGTTGGATGTCCAACTTTGCTTTTTATTTATTGCCTCGGATCTTTATTTTTGAACTTGATATGTTTGTTCATTTGCGTGTTTAATTACAACTTAAACAATTATATTTTGATCAAACTTAAGATACTTTAAGTAACCATTTCCATTGATCTCGTTTTTCCTTTGAGATTGCTTAAGTAGTTATTAATCTACTATGTATGTATGCGAGCAGTTATATTCTGCCATGCTTTCTATTCGCGAGCAGTTCTTATCGGCTCTACTCCGAGCGAGCAGTTATAATCTGCCATTTATAATTTAATAAGCAAACTTAAACATACTTTTAATAATTAACTTTATGAATTACTTTGTACATCTTTTGATTGCCAATGAATAGTTAGGCCTTCTATTCATATTTTTAGGTTAAGTATTATTTTTTCAAGGCATCTCCGTGCCTCGTTCATAATACATGCCTGAATAATGCGAGTCGTTAAATATTCAGCCTCACCTGTAGTTTTATGTTATTTTATGAGTTAATCTCATTTACAACTGCTATTTCGATTTTCCTTTCTGAATAGAAAGGTTAAGTTTTTGACTTTATATTGTCTATAGACAATTTTAATCAATTATCCTTATTTGGAAAAATTTTTAAAATGGAGTGGGTTTGCAATATATCATGTATTTCTAGATAAATTCTAGTTGATATACACATATATATGCCCCTCAATTAATTTTACAGAATGTTTAAAAAAAAAAGTAATTTTACAGAATAATAATTTGAAATTACTTGAACATTACTCTAAATTTATTAATTTATAAGGATTTTCATTACAAATAGAAAATACAGCATTTACATTATAAGTTTACTGGTAATAGGGTCCCAAATGTTCAACATTCCAGTGGTTTTTTATTAGCAAGTCGTTAAGTTGAGCCAATTTATAAACCAGGTTCCAACTATTGCCTCGATATCATAAGGACCCTCCCAGTTTGGGTTAAACACTCTAGCAAATGCATCTCTCGTGTTTGCAAATACTCGTCTTAACACCAAATCTCCGACATTAAAGAGCTTTTTCTTCACTCTCTTGTTGAAGTATCTCATGATTCAATGATGATACACTGCATTAGTAATTTGTGATTCAGTACGCTTTCGCTCAAGTAGATCCAAGGACAATTTAAGGAGTTCTTGGTTTTCATCTTGATTATAGAAATCTTGCCTATGAGTCGCAATATTAACTTCCCCACTGGCAGTATTGCTTCCGAGCCAAATGCCAACGAGAATGGAATATGCCCTGTTGTTGTTTTCTCTATCATTCTGTGAGCCCAAAGTACTTGTGGTAGTTCATCTGCCCATTTTCCTTTTACAACATCCAACTTCTTCTTGATAGTATCCTTTAAGGTTTTATTAACAGCTTCTATTGGACCATTTGCTTGGGGTCTTAAAACTGAAGGGAAGCTCTTAATGATTTTATTCCTTTCACAGAACTCAGCAAATAATTCGCCATCAAACTGAACTCCATTGTCGGATACTATTTTAATGGGTATTCCAAATTTGTAAATTATGTTCTTGATAAGAAAATCGAGAACCTTCTTGCAAGTTATGGAAACTAGAGGTTCAGCCTCTATCCATTTTATGAAGAAGTCGACTGCCACTACCGCATACTTTGCTCCTCCTTGACCTGTGAGTAATGCCCCAATCAGGTCGATTCCCCATATTGCAAATGGGTATGGCAAGGTCATCATTCTAAGTTCTATTGGTGGTACGCGAGGTATATGTGAAAATCTTTGACATTTATCGCACCTCTTGAAAAATTCATGTGTGTCTTTATTTATTGTTGGCCAATAATATCCTTGGCAGATTATCTTCTTTGACAAGCTTTGGCCACCCGCATGATCCTCACAAAAACCTTCGTGAATTTCTTTGATTATCTCGCTTGCTTCTGTGGGGAGTACACACCGTAAGAGAGGCATTGAATAACCCCTTCTATATATTTTCCTTCTACTATCATGTAGCGAGGTATTGAACACAAGAGTTTGCGTGCTTCATTTTTGTCTGTAGTAAGTTGTCTGTTGAGTAGATAGTTAATTATGGGTGTCATCCATGTAGGCGAGCCATCAATCATCTCAACTTCTTCCTTTTCACATATACTTGGTTCGCTTAAGATTTCCACCGGTACCAAATTGAAGTTATCAAGTTCATTATGTGAGGCCATTTTGGCCAGTGCATTGACATTTGAGTTGTGTTCTCTCAAAATTTGTTCAATTTTAAAATAATCGAAGTTCTCCAAGTTTTTTAGAACTTTCTCCAAATATTTTGCCATCTTTAAACCTTTTGCCTGGTATTCGCCTAGAACTTGATTCACAATAAATTGTGAGTCACTAAAGCATATAAGATTTTTGACATTTAATGTTTCGGCCATTCTTAAATCAGCCAAGAAGGCTTCGTATTAAGCCTCGATGTTAGAAGTGTCAAATTGGAATCTTAATGCGTAGTGAAATTTAAAGTTTCCTGGCCAGATCAATATCACCCCTCCACCCGAGCCACATTCATTTGATGCTCAAACCACATATAATTTCCAAGTTTCTGCGTCTCGCTGGACAAGTGGATTTTCATTTAGAACTATTCCTTCTATTAGGAAATTGGCCAAAGCCCGACCCTTGATGGATGTTCTTAGGTGATAGGTTACATCAAACTGCCCTAGTTCGATAGACCATTTTATCAACCTTTCAGAAGTATCTGGTTTTGACAAAACTTGCCTTAATGGTTAATCAATTAACACCTTTATAGGATGTGCTTGAAAGTAAGGCCTTAGTTTGCAAGATGCATGGATTAGGCATAGGGAAAGTTTTTCAAGAGGGGAATATCTTGATTCTACCCCTGGTAACTTGTTACTAACATAGTAAACAGGTTGTTGGTGCTTTCCTTCTTCTCGCACTAATGTTGCAGTCATTGCATTTTCTGAGACAGCCAAGTAGAGGTATAAAGTCCATCTAGTTATTGGTTTAGCCAAAACTGGAGGTGTTGATAAATGTTTCTTTATGCCCCTAAAGGCTTCCTCGCACTCATCAGTCCATTCAAATTTTTTGTTGCCTCGCAACACATTCAAGAATGCTAGGCATTTATCAGTTGATTTCGATATGAATCTGTTTAGTGCTGCCATTCTCCCTGTTAAGGCTTGGACTTCTTTTGGCTTTGTGGGTGATGGCATCTCTATCAAAGCCTTAATTGTTTTAGGATTCGCTTCAATGCCCCTCGCGTTAACTATGAAACCTAGAAACTTCCCCGAGGAGACTCCAAAGGAACACTTCTTTGGGTTGAGTTTCATGTTGTATTTACTTAGTATTTCAAAGCATTTCGCGAGGACTTTTGTATGACATTCACACTTCACCGACTTTACCAATATATCATCGACATAGACTTCCATGTTCCTCCCTATTTGTTTTTTGAACATTCCATTTACTAATCGCTGATATGTTGCCCAAGCATTCTTCAAACCAAAAGGCATGACTTTATAACAATAAAGTCCCATATTGGTTACAGAACTTGTATGCTCGTGATTAGGGATATGCATCTTGATCTAGTTATATCCAAAATATGCATCCATGAATGTCATTAGCTCGTGCATGTCCAGCAGTTGCATCCACCAACCGGTCAATCCTTGGTAGTGGAAAGCAATCCTTTGGACATGCTTTGTTTAAATCTAAAAAAGTCAATACAAGTTCTCCAAGCACAGGTTGGCTTTGGAACAAGAAAGGGATCGATATCCACGAGGGGTAGAATGCCTTGCGTATAAAATTGTTGGTTAATAACTTGTCCACTTCTTCTTTAAGTCCCCATTATCTTTCAAAATCCAAGGATCTTCTTTTCTGTCTTTTACCTGGGTAATTTGGGTCGATATTCAAATGGTGACAAATCACTTTAAGGTCAATCCTACCATATCTGAATGGCTCCAGGCAAATGGATCCTGGTTTGCCTTCAGGAAATTTGTTAATTGCTATTTTAGTTTTTCATTCAGGTTTTTCCCAATAAACACACATCTAGTGGGATTGTCTGAATCTAAAACAACTGTTAGGTTTTATGCCCTAAATAAAACTTCATTTCAATTTAATCTATTTTATTCAACATCAATAAAGAAACAGAAGTATTTTTCATTCATTTGTGTATGTTTTGGTTCACTTTATCAATTGCTTGTCTATTTGATTTATAAATTCATCTCAAACCCTTTTCACATACTTGATCCTGTTTATTGTGTTGTCATCACATTGGAAAGTAAACATGACTATGTGAATAAAGTTTCCTAGATTTATCAGACACAGGATTTTACTGATATGATAATCTACAACAAGAGTTTACTTGCATTTGGAGAAATGCTATGTTCTTTCCAGAACATTGGTTAAAGTAAAGCTCACGTTGGATGCATGGAGTATGCATCGGAAAGGACCAATATTTAACTTTGACTTAGATTTAATTAAACTTACCGTAAAATCTATTCAAGTCAATATCGCCAAGTTGATCCTAGATCAAATGTTCTTAATCCTGTTATGATTAGGCTCAATCTTGAAAGGCTATTCGTGTTCTTTGATTTGTTAGTTAAACCTACTTTTAGGTCAGGGTGATACGTACATTTTGGGAACACGGTAGTGCAATTGAGTGGGAGCGATAGCATAAACATGGAATCTATAGCTTCTATCTGGAGAATAGTAAGCAAAGGATGATATCCTTCGAGCTTGACCAAACGAACATAAATGGTGGAGTACTCATTTCACATAAGCTGAATTATCATTTATACGGGGTCAAGCGTTTTAAGGATAAAATACATAGTAGGGTGTTACGGTAATCTAATCCCTTTACAGTGTAGATCATTCATATAGAGGATCATTGATCAAATTAGGATTATAACAATGGATAACTAATGATGCGTCTATATGGTGGAACATATAGAGCATTCTATATACTGAGAGTGCAATTCTAAGTTCTATGCGTGGATTCAACGAAGAATTAATAAGTTAGTGAATTTTGGTGCTAAATTCTTGATCTACTTATTGGAAGCTCGGTTATATAGACCCATGGTCCCCGCACTAGTTGAGATAATATTGTTTGTAAGACTCATGTAATTAGTTTTGATTAATCAATTATAATTCACAAATTAGACTATGTCTATTTGTGAATTTTTCACTAAGTAAGGGCGAAATTGTAAAGAAAGAGTTAATAGGGGCATATTTGTTAATTATGATACTTTGTATGGTTCAATTAATAAATATGATAAATGACAATATTATTTAATAATTATTTATAGTTATTAAATAGTTAGAATTGGCATTTAAATGGTTGAATTAGAAAATTGGCATTTTTGAGAAAATCAGATACAAAAGTGTTAAAATTGCAAAATTGCAAAAAGCAAGGCCCAAATCCATCAAGCCATGGCCGGCCACTTTTGTAGGCATTTTAAACTGATATTTTCATTATTTTAATGCCAAATAATTCAAACCTAACCCTAGTGGAATGCTATAAATAGATAGTGAAGGCTTCAAAAAAATTACACTTCTGAATCAGAAAACCTGAGCCTTTCTCTCTCTACCTTGGCCACCACCCTCTTTCTCTCTTCTTCCTTAGAATTTCGAAATTACCTTAGTGATTAGAGTAGTGCCCACACACAGCAAGCAATACCTCAATCATAGTGAGGAAGATCGTGAAGAAAGATCATCAACAAAGGAGTTTCAGCATCAAGGATTCAGAGAAAGAGATCCAGGTTCAGATCTTGATAATACTCCGCTACAGAATGGATACAAGGGTTAGAGATCTGAACGGAAGGAGTCATTTAATTCCGCTGCACCCAATGTAAGGTTTCTTAAACTTTCTACGTGTTTATTTCATCGTTTTAGAAAGTTCATATTTAGGATGTTAATAAACATACTTGTGAGTAGATCTAAGATCCTGGTAAAATAATTCCAACAACAACTTCTTCCAGTTCTTTAATTGGCTTTCACTAGTTTTTCTCATCTTGAATTCAAGGATCCAAATCCTCTTCTTTCTTCTTGCTTTCCTCTGTTATGGCCACCATTAATTGATGGTTGGCTCTTCTATTCTGGAGTTCTACGCGATAGCATTCGTGAGCCAACAGTTGGTCGCCTCGCACTACACCTACCCCTGACGGTGTTTGGAATTTCAAAGATAGGTGTTTGATTAAACTGACTGCCCCTAGTCCAATCAACGCAGGGCGACCCATCTATATGTTATACACTGATGGTAGATCCACAATTAGGAAATTTTGCATTAATGTTGTAGATTATGGTGGCTCGCCTATAGTCAATGGGAGTTCAATAATGCCTTGGCTGGCGACACTATCTCCGGTAAATCCACATAAATTGACCATATAAGGTTTTAACTTTGCATTTTGTATTCCCATCTTCTTTAATGTATCCTTATAAAGGATGTTTACCGAGCTTCCATTATCCACCAACACCCTTTCAATCCTTTTGTTGGTGAGTTGTAATGTAATCACTGGAGGATCGACGAGTGGATACCTCACGTGTTTTGTATCTTCCTCCAAGAACACAATTGGAGGTTCTTCTATCTTTTCTTTCTTTGATGGTTCCGGAGCAAACACTAATTGCTTGTTTTGACTTCATTGACATATCACTTTTGGGCATTACTGCTTTCTCCAGCGAAATGTGGCCCTCCCAAGATAACTAATATGCCATCCCCTTCCACAGGAGGAGGTTATAACTCTTGGTTTCCTGGGTTATTGGGCAGATTTTGCTAGTTTTGTTCATTACCTCGTCGTCTTACATACTGTCCAAAATAACCTCGCGAGATAAGGCTCTCTTTCTCGTCTTTCAACTGACGACATTCTTCCGTTGTATGCCCTATGTCCTTAGGAAATTGACAGAATTTTGTTGAATCTCCTTTGTGTCTCGCATGTCTCATTGGTTCAGGCTTGTAGAATGCAACCTTGTGCTCATTTGCAGGAAAGATATTTTCTCGAGTTTCATTAAGCTTGGTATCAATAGTGTAAATTGGCACGTACTTATCGTGCTTTTTCTGTTTCTTTTTATTTTTAGATGATTCCCTAGAGTTTTCTTTTCTCTTTGTGTTTGAACCATCTGGATTGTCGGCCTTTGTCGAGATGGTGCTTCCTATGGCAGTACTGGGTTTACTTCCTGAGCCATTCTCAACAATTTCATCTCATTCCTCGCTTCCTCTTTGTGCCCAAACATTTGTGCTCTCTCGTTGTATTCGTTGATGCTCCTCACCAAGCGACCTTGTAAGTTATCTCACAGCTCCCCCCAGCTTTTGAGAGGTTGGTCGTAATCCCTGCTTAAAGAGCAGTAAGTTGAATACTGTCGTTCAAGTTTCTAACTTTAGCAGTGGTAGTACTAAATCGACTTAGGTAACCCTTGAGTGACTCACCTGGTTGCTGCTTTATGTTAGTAAGGGAGGATGCTTCAGGTCGCCTGTCTTTTGCTGCCTAAAATTATTTCTTAAAATCTATGGATGGCTATTCCCAAGAAGTTATTGAATGATGGGTAAAATTATTGAGCCAGCTACTCGCTGCTCTAGTCAGCGAGGTGAGAAATAAAATACAACGTAAATTATTCGAGATATTGATGGCACGCATTATGGTATTGAAATTGTTAAGGTGAGCAACGGGGTCCAAAGTCCAATTGTATTGCGAGACATGAGGGTTTTTAAATCCATAGGGGAATTCAGAGTTCATAATGTCTAGATGGAAAGGCTCGGGCTCTTCATCCAAGTCATAACCAGGTAGTTTCCTGTATTCCCCATCTTAGTATCTTCTAAATTTATCTTCCAACTTAATGATTCGCAATTGGATTGGATCCTCTTGCTGTCAGTTAGCATTGAGTTGTTGGCATAAATCAGGTGCATTCTGATTTAAGCGCTCACATAAATCGGGTTGTCTCCGAATCAAATGTTCATGAAGATTTGGTTGTCTTCGTTCATAGTTACTCACGAACCTTGTATCTGAGTAACTCTCAGATTGATAGCTCCTCATATTTCTCACTCTTTTTATCAGCATAACGACGAGGTATATCTCTTCCTTGCGTATGCCTTTCCGATCAATTATGCCCTCGAGACCTTTAATGTCCCGAGCTAGAACTTGCCTTGTCCTGCACAGGCCTTCTCCTTCAGAAAAGGTTGAATACATGCCCTCTGTTGAGGTATGTGTATGCCTCCTCCCTATCATTTTGAGAAGGACGCTGGGGGTGTCTCAGTGGTAACCCACTTGTTCTAAGTTGTGTCCCAAGATTTCTCGCATTATTATGAGGGATCTCCTATTCCCTAGTTCTGGATTGCCTATGTTCTCGTTTCTACGAGAAGACTCTGGGATGTCATTGTTTTCATTCTCCTGATTCGTAAATCCCTGGGGTCTTTGAGGTACTTCTCGACGAGGTGCTTGATTATTCTGTTGTTCGTCTACTGGAACATCCCTAGTTTCCCCAGGTTGCTCCTCCTGGGTGATCTGGGGATTTTCTTAATTTGTCTCCTGCCTCGTGGCCTTCTTACTCCAGGATCAGGTTGGTTTTGTGCATTGTTTCCTTGAGTCGCCCTGGCTGCGGCTACCTCTCTTTCCAACTCAGCATTTCGGTTGTTAGATTCGGCCAGGCATTGCCGGAGTTGTCAATTTTTTAATTCTACTAATGGTACATCCCTAGTGGGATCATATGCATCCTCACTTCTGGGTACATAACCAGTATTAGTATTGGTTTCCTCATTCCTTCTTTCTGGGTTTTGATAATGACCACCTTGGCTTCTTCTTGAACGTGTTGTTCCTCAAATGGGTGGCCTCTGTGAACCCATTGGTTCTTTTTCAGGACAACAATTAGTCTTTTCAGGATGACTATTATCGTTTTGATTATGATCAGCTATGGACGAATTTTTTGTTGGTTAGGAGGGATTTTTTTGAGTTTTATCACGTAGGCTCTCTATGAAAGCACAAAACTGCTAACACAGATTTTTATTAACGAATAATGAGCCTTTTTCGTAATAAATTAAACACAGGTATACATAAGAAAATTGATAAGTATAATAATAATAATGTCACCAGGTATTTTACGTGGTCTTGCAGTTAAATCTGCCTACTCCACGAGTGTATCTTATTCAACCGCTTATCATTCCTATCTTCAAGGCGGTCAACACTGGAGTGGGTAGAGGCATCTCACTTTGTATATAGATGACCTATAGTAACTTGGGTCAATTATATGCCTTCCAGCAATGGCATGAGCTCCAGTGTACTGAGCAAACTTAAGAACTGCTCTTTGACCATAAGGTCTCGCAGACTGGACAATCATGTCCTACATGTTTCTAAGTTATTACACTTAGTTATTATAATGTAGAATATACGCTAAGTGTTTCAAGAGTTGATTCGTCTCATCAATATTTCCTTATATGTAGTGAGGTGGATGTCTCGCTATACATTACCCGTAATTTCCTTGGGATTATGTCGTCCGAGGCAAGACGGTCTCTCGTTAATACAGGAATTAGTAGTTTGAGTATCCTTGTCTCACCTAAGACTATACAGTCAGCGAGTTATGAATATAATCTATTAATTCTATATAATGAGTTATTTTATTTTGCATTAAATGATATAATCATAATTATATCTAGTACTTCATATTCCACTTGGTTGACACGTGTCACTCTCTGAAGTACAGTCAAATTTTGGGTATAACAATTGTCATTTAACTTATTTATTAATTAGACCTTACAAAGTCTCTTAATTAATAAAATAAACCTTAACTACTCTTTTCTTCTCAAATATGCCCTTGTTTAGTGAAAAAATCACAAACAAGACATAGTCTTATTTAGAATTCTAATTAGTTAATTAAAACCAATTAATTGAGTCTACAAGCCAATATCATCTCAACTAGTGTGGGGACCATGGGCCTATCTAATCAAGCTTCTAATAAGTAGATCTAGAATTTACTAAGTAAATTCCCTAACCTATTAATTTCTCCTAACTCCACTATAGATTTAGAATTGAACTCTTAATTACATAGAACGCTCTATTACCAAAAAATATGTGATTTGAATTACCCATTGTTTCAATCCAAATAGTTAAAGATCCTCCATAGATGATCTACATCGATTAGGGATAAATTTACTGTTCTACCCTTCAATGTATCTCATCCTTAAAACACTTAGATAGTTGTAAATGATATTTCAGTAAACTAATATAATTACTGAAATGATATCTCCATTATTTATCGTGTTAAGCCAAGCTCGAAAGAAATCATTGTTTGACTTCTAATAGTTATAGAAACTATAGATTCCATATCTATGATTAGTGCCCCACTCAATTGCACTACTATGCTCCTAAGATGGAAGTATTGGGCTGATCCAATTGGTCAGCTTTTACGAACAAGTCAAAGAACACAAATAATATATTTAAGCTAGGACCTAACTATCTCAAGATTAAGATCTATTGACCTAAGATCAACTAAGTGATATTGACTTAGAAAAATATAACGGTAAATTTATGATATCTTATCCAATGTCAAAATCGGTCCAGTTTGGTGTAAACTTTATTGTTGATTATCATGTCAGTGTAAATCTAGTGTACTGACAAATCATGGGACTTAAACTTTGAAATATATAATCATGATTGTTTTTCACTGTGTAGACAACATTATAATCATGAACAACTATATATTTTGAATTTAATAGAATTTATACATTAAACATATAATCATAAGAGAAATCATGTTAACCATGTAACATAAAATGATTTGTGATCTTTTATTAATTAGTAAATCTGATTCTAATGAAAAAAAATTTATTTAGGGCATAAAATCCTAACAGTAACACTATTTTCAGCTAAGGGAAAGCTTGGATACTCGGTGGTTCGTGATATTGCTGGGGATTTCACTGTAGCTCAGACCTAGTGCAAATCTGGGCAAGTGCGGGCTGAGTTGGCTGAAGCTTTCGGAATCAGAGAATCTTTGAGTTGGCTCAAGGAATACATTAATCACGATGCAACAGTTGAATAGAAATGTCAAGTTGTTGTTAAAGTTATGCTTAGATCTCTTCGTTTGAGTTCTTCTTATGACATTGTAATTGAGGATTGTCGTTCTTTATTTTTGTTTCTAGAGAATGTTTCTCTTTATTTTGGTAAGCTGTCTACTAACACGGTTGTTCATTAGCTTACTCGAGCATCATGTTTTTGTTGGGTTTTATGCCCTAAATAAAACTCATTTCATATAATCAGATTTACTTATTAATAAAGATCATAAATAACATTTTATGTTGCATGGTTCACATGATTTATTTCATGATTATATGTGTATATAATGTATGAATTCTTTTTAAGTCCAGAACATATGAGTTGGTTAAAGATTATAGTGTTGTCAGCACAGTGGAATATAATCTTTATTATATGTTCAAAAGTTGATTCCCTGATTTGTCAGAACACTGGATTTAGACTGACATGGTATAATCAACGATAGGTATTCTTACACCTTGGAAAAGTGTTATGTCCTTTCCAGGACATTGGCAAAGTTTACCAGTATCGGATGCATGGAGTATGCATTGGAATGGACCGATATTGAACTTTGAATTAGATTTTGAAACTTACCGTAAATATCTATTCAATTCAATATCATAAGTTGATCCTAGATCACATGATCGAAATCCTGATATGGTTAGGCTCAATTTCAAGAGTATTATTCGTGTTCTTTGATTTGTTAGTTAAGCCTAATCTTTAGTCTGGGAAATACGTACATTTTGGGAACACGGTAATGCAATTGAGTGGGGGAGCGCTAAAATAAATATGGAATCTATAGCTTCTATTTGGCAAATAGAAGTAAAGGATGATTTCCTTCGAGCTTAACCAAACGAAGATAAATGGTGGAGATCTCATTTCACTTAGGTGAAATATCATTTATACAGGGTTAAGTGTTTTAAGGATAAAATACATTGTAGGGTGTTACGGTAATTTAATCCTGTACAGTGTAAATCATCTATATAGAGGATCATTGATCACATTAGGGTTATAACAATGGATAACTAATGACGTGTCTATATCATGGAACATATAGAGCGTTTCTATATGACTGAGAGTGCAATTCCAAGTTCTAAGTGTGGATTCAATGAGGAATTAATAAGTTAGGGAATTTACTTGGTAAATTCGGTTCGACTTATTGGAAGCTCGGTTATATAGACCCATGGTCCCCATACTAGTTGAGGCCATAGTGCTTGTAAGACTCAGTTAATTGATTTTAATTAATCAATTATAATTCTAAAAGTTAGACTATGTCTACTTTATGAATTCTCACAGTTTAAGGATGAAATCGTAAAGAAAAGGGTTTCTAGGTTTAATTATTAATTAAGAGACTTTGTATGTCTAATTAATAATTATTTTAAATGACAATATTATTTAATAATCTATTTTAGTTATTAAATAATTAGTTTTGGCATTTAAATGATTAGAATTGGAAAAATGGCATTTTTGGAGAAATAGAAATAAAATTGAGGAAACTGCAAAATCCAAGTGAGACCCATATCACCCTATGGCCGAGCACTCCCTTTGTGTTTCCCAATTATTATTTTATTTTTTAATTGTCATGTAATTGCTAATCAAAGCCTAGCAATAATAGGAAAGTGGTGGATCACACTAAATAAGGCAGTTAATCAATTACACAGTAAAAGAGGAAACTGTTTTATTTGGAAAGTTGTGCTCTCCCTTCTCCCTATATATAGCAGCCCTTGTTCTCTTCTCTTGCACATCATTAGATGCTATCAGCCACGAAATTAAGAGAGAAAAGAGAGAGAATTTTCGAAATCCTTGTGAGATGAGTAGTGCCCACACACATCAAGTGGTATCTCAATCATAGTATGGAAGACTATGGAATTTCTGCATCAAAGAAGGAGAAAAGAAGATCCAGGTTCAGATCTTGGTGATGCTCTGCTACAGAAAGGAATCAAGGGCTAGAGATCTGAACGGAAGGAGTCATATTATTCCGTTGCACCCACTGTAAGGTTTTCTAACTTTATATGTGTTTATTTTCATTGTTTTAGAATTCATATTAGGTTGTTAATCCAACATACTTGTTAGTAAATCTAGATCCTGGTAAAATAATTTCCAACAACTGGCACCAGAGCCATGGTAATGATTTACTTTCATGTAATATGAATTAAAACGATGATTGCATGTTTCTGTGTTGATTTGGATGGTTTCATGTTGGTTTATGTGTTAGTTGATGAATGTATATGTTGTACAGTTTTGTTTTTCATGAAAAATATTTTTTCAATTTTTGAAAATATTTTATTTGGATTCCTTGTGAAAAATTAAGGAATTTTGTTTTTTACGGAACTCGATTCCGATAAAAATTGAGAAAGTTATGAATTTTGGAAGTTTGGAAATCATGGCTGCTGCATGCAGCCTATCCTGGCAGCTGCCTACAAATTGCGAATTTTTGAGTTTTTTCCCCCAAAAATCCAATATTTTCATGGGATTGTTTCCCAAAATTCAATTTTCCTTTTTAAATATTTCTAAATTGAAATGTTTCCAATTTTAAATATTTTCAATTTGAAATTTTTCCAATTTTAAATATTTCTATTTTGGATTGTTTCCAATTTTTAAATATTTTTTATTATGGTCAGATTTAAAAATTTGTTAACTTCTTTAATATTTATTTGTTATTTAATTATAAGATTAGATATTTTGATATTTAAGATATTTTAAATTAAAAGATAACTTTGTCTTTATTTAAAATATTATATTAAAATTATCTTATATGGCAAATTAAATAATTAATAAATTTGAAATTAACATAGATATTTTTATAGATATACTTACCATAATGTTTTTCAAATTCAAAAATTTGTTATTTTGTTAAATATTTAATTATTTATAAATTATAAGTTTAAAAATGATATTTTTTTCTATATATATCATTTTTTCCTTATTAGAAATTTATAAATCATATCTTAAATATTTAAATAACATAGATATTTTTGTAGAGATTTGAATATTGCTTAATTTGAGATATTTTGACATATAATTATGGTAATTATTATTTAACCAAATCTATTTTAAAATTGGTTTATTTTATTAAATTATAAGATTTGAAAGTGATATTGGAGATTCTTTCCTTTTAAATCATTGATCTTATTAGATATTTAATTTAATTTGATTCAAATAAATCTAGATATTTTAAAATTAGTTTCCTTTATTTGGTTAGTTTAAGAATAATAATTTAATTATATTAATATCTTGATTCACATCTGTTACATGGACAATGTTTGTTTATTTATATTGTTTATTCAAAACTTTTTAACAAACCTATTATTTATCTAATCTAAATTGCTATGATTAACTTGTTGACAGATCTTGATCCAATGATCTGATTTTAATCATAGTCCAATTGACGATAGATCTTATAAATAATTTGTAACAGGTAAATTTTGTACTTCTTTCATCTGTGTAAACCTAGTAACATGATAGGACCCATCCAAATCATTTGACCTGTGTGAGCCTATATGTTTGCTTTTGGGCTTAGATACATATAGGGAGCCCATTTAAGTTTTTACTAAGTAAATGGACTAGGTTGCTAAAATAAATTTTGACATAAGGAAATTTATTTAGGCCCAATTAGATTTGGGCTTATTCAATGAATAACAATTGTTTATTTTAAGGTTAAATTCCTCTCTTTTGGGCCTTGTGTGAGAGTTGGGGGCCATAGAAGTGGGTACGACATAATGAACCCAGCTCCCCCTCACATGAACAACCCCAATTGTGAAGGCCCATTTGCCTTATTTAAATAATTGTATTAGGTTAATTATATTAGTCTAACCTAATTAAAATTGAATTAGCAACATAATTAACTTTTAAAATATATGAAATTTATTTTTCATTGTAATATTTTAAAGTTAATTTTAGAAAAACACTTAGTCAATGATATATTCTAGATAGTTATTTCTAGTACTAGTTATTATTTCTAATATTAAATAGAAAAATATCATTGATTGTGAAATTAATTGTCTCATAATTAATTTTGGTACAATCTAAGTTTAGAATATTTTCCTAGTATTAAACTAGAATTAATAATTAAGTTTCCTCTTTACTTAATTATTTATTTCTTGAATTTAATACATTTAATTAAATTGAAAATTTCAATATCTAAGTTGATTTTCATCATGATACTTAAATATTGTTATTTTCATGTTATTTAATTAAAGTTGAAAATTATTTTAAGTTTGGAACCTTATTTCAGAATAACTTATGTTTGAATAATTTTCAAAGTATATTTTATTTTTATTTTATTAATCATTTCCCAAAATTTCGAAATTGCATCACCTTGATGCAGAAATTTCGAATTTTATTTGAAAAATAGATTAAAGTTGAAAATTATTTATTTAATTTTGGACCAACTTAAATCATTGATTTTTTCATTTAATGATTAATTAAAATAAATGAACTAAAATATATTATAATTAGAAATTGGATTAATTAGTCTATGAAAGTCTAGATAGATATTATCTGTTTTGCTTGAAGTATTTTTCTAGTGTATTTAATTAAATAGAAAATTAATATTTAAGTTGATTTTTTAATCATGATACTTAAATATTTGAAATTTTTCTTAGATATTTAATTAAATAGGAAAATTATATTTTTTGTTGAAAATTAATTTTTATTAATTTTGGGCCAACATAAAATTAAGGTAATTTTCCAGGATTTATTTTTATTTTATTTTAAAGCATTTTCGAAAATGGAATATATATTTATAGAAAATTAAGTTTGAGTTGTAAATTAATTTAAATTAATTTTGAAACAACTTAAATTGAATAATTTTCTAAATATTTATGGAAATTATTACTAAGATGGAAATAATTCACGTTATTTATCCATCTAAGTATAATTGATAAATATTAAATTAAAATTTATATTTGGAATTTTTTCATTCTAAATTGGAAATTTTAATTAAATAAATATATATTTAAAATAAATGGATCAAAATAAATATTAGAAGAAAATACAATCCTTCATTAAATAATGAGCTTTATTATAAGGATATTCGATCTCCATTGTTGGTTTTACATAGCTATTGTTTTAGTGAGTAATCCTCCCTAATGGAGGAACGTTCATTAGCAAGTTAGCACCGTTTAATCTCGAAAGATAAGTAATCTTGTAAGTTTTTTATATAGTTTATGACCACCCTAATGGTGGCGACTGTATAAGACTTGCAAGAATATGAAACAAATGGTGGAAGCTCATAAGATAGAATATTGACTCTCGCCTAAACGGGACAACGCGGATTCACATCTTGATCGAATAAAAGGTTGCTAGAATGTTTGACATTTTAGATGAGCTGACAACTCTGCTCAATGAATGGTAGCTTTGACTCTCGCCTAAACGGGACACTGATATCAGTTTGTTGAAAACCTTGGAAATTATTTAGGATTGTATGTTTTAGTATTTTCACTTGTCATTCCTACTTGCTATATGCTTGATAATTTCTGAATTGTGTATGAATTTGTATTGAACCATGTTATTTTCTGTTATTAAATTGTAGTTTAATTTCGAATCTTCATTGTTGGTCTAACTTGTTTTATTTTTCTAATGAGATAAATCCCTAATGGATTTTACCATTAGACTAACATAATAGTGTTAGATCTCGAAAGATAAATATTGTAAATGCAACATCTAGCTGTTCATCAATTGATGACACCTTAGACTAGTGTTTTACAATATGAAACAAGAAGATTGTATAAATAAGATTACTTTGACTCTCGCTAATCGGAGCATCGTTGGATTCTTATTTAAAACGAAATTATCCTAATTCCTCTTAGCTTATTCATTTCGAATTAGCTTAATGACATATCATTGGATGAATGGTCTATAAATCATATAAAGTCTTATTTTCTCTTAAGAAATTAGATGACGCATATGATTATATTCCCGGAATTCTATCCCTAAATGATATAAATCCTAAATCTTAGATATCTCCTACTTGTATAGGCAAATCATAGAGTTAGATTAGTAGTGGTGGTCCAATAAAGAATTACTAATTATACAGTTACACTTTCACAAGTGTTTCATAACCATTTTCTATCAATGGATTCAAACTGTATGAGTTTAGTAATCTGTGACCAGAATCCACTTGCACTATTCTAAGAACTCTATGTAACTAACCTAAGTCATCAAAAGATTCAACCACATATTTTATAAATCTATGGCATTTGTATCTTGTTCATAGTGGTTTTGACAAGATCATTCTCTGCAAAGAATTAATATGCCTATATCCATTGAAAGTAATTTCATCTCATTCGCAGATGGATGTACATTCAGGGGTGGATATGAGTTTTCGTTGTATTCTTAAAACGATCACTCTAGATTTTACCTTATGCAAAAGAAATTTGAAATGTTTGAAAAATTTCATGAATTTCTAGCAAAGGTAAGTGGTTAAAGATCTTGCGAACTGATAGGGGTGGAGAAAAAGTTAGTAGATATGCAGTTCAAAGATCATTAATTTGATTTTGAATTATATCCAAACTTACCTCCCCAGAAATTCGAGTTGCATATTGATGATTAGTTACAAGTCGTTGCCTAAATCCTTATATGGAAATTTCAGAATGATGTAATGGTTGTATACTTAATGTAAATCATTACTAGATTCATGGATGACCTAATCGAAATCTTAAGAAAAGCTAGAACTGCTAACCCTGGTTTGCATGTTTGTTAGCTATTCTAAGTGATTAGGGGTGGATCATCCCATAGTCATTAGATAAGAAAGTGTTTGTTTAAACAAATACTACTTTTCTAAGAAAATGAATAAGTCTGAAAATAAAGTAGCAAATAAAGGAGATATTTTTTTTCTTGATTCCATAAGTGTTCTATCATCTTATTTTATAAGATGATCTCACTGCCTCTGTTGTCTTAACACAACTGAGAGGTCTATACCATTTAGTTTTCTTTGACATAGTTCACGGTACCTTGTTGTAGTGGGAGAGTTTCTAGAAACTCACCTTCTTATAACTTGGAAGACACTACTGATTAAAATCCATTGTGAGTTTAAACAAGTAATGGATTGTCAAGATAAGAAACTAAGAAGAAAGCCAATAGAACTATGGTTTGATCCATTCACATGGAGTAACCTAAAGTTTTCTGTTACAAGGACATGAAAGGAAATTTTTGTTCATAAGTCTATTCAATGGACTTAACAAAACTTCCTGTTCCTAGTATAATAGGTTTGAGTTTATCTAAACCTATGGCTTGTGGTATACCTGGTAATTACTTACTCTAATGCAAGCAACTTACTTTAGTAGGATGCTGGAGCATTTTTCTTTCCAATAGAAATCTATAGAAGCTTCACAACTTCTTAGACATAGATTTTATTTATCTAAGGAAAAGTCTCAACTATTCCAGAGAAGATAAAGCCATGAAAGAATTTCTTAAATCAACAGTGAGAGGTCTCAGATATGCTTTAGTATGCCTTAGACCAGACACCTGCTGTTGAGTGGGAGTAATGAGTAGGTATCAGATTAATCCAGGAGAAGAACATTGGAAGACAATCAAGTAAATCTTAAGATTAAGAAGAGGAACTATATGTTAGTCAATAAGGGTGGTTTTGAAACTCTTAGACTACACCACATCAGATTTCAAGACTTGCCTTTGTGCTAGAAAGTCTGCTGATGAGATGGTGATTACTTTTGGGGGTGGAGTAGTGATTTTGGAGAAGTGTAAAAACCTATCTGAAATCTCTTAGTCTACCAGAAAGAGACTGAATGTTAAAAGTTGCAGGAAAGATACTTTTTCAGTCTAAGGAAAGTTCTATACATTTGTGGCAGTGTTCCAACTTGCCTTAACTACTAGGGTTACTTCCTGAATAACGAAAGAGAAGTTGCCCAAAAGTATAGAATCCAGTATCCCAAAAGAGTAAACATATAGAGAGGAATTTCACATTATCAAGGATTTTGTGATTAAGGAAGAGTAATAGTGGAGAAGAGGTTGTGTTTAATTCAACCTATCAGATCCTATTACGAGGAGTATACTACTATTACACTTGATTGGTATGTCAAGGTGTCAATGATTATTTGAAATGCACTTTTTGTTTTATATTAGTGCAAGTGGGAGTTTGTTGGGTTTTATGCCCTAAATAAAACTCATTTCATATAATCAGATTTACTTATTAATAAAGATCAGAAATAACATTTTATGTTGCATGGTTCACATGATTTATTTCATGATTATATGTGTATATAATGTATGAATTCTTTTTAAGTCCAGAACATATGAGTTGGTTAAAGATTATAGTGTTGTCAGCACAGTGGAATATAATCTTTATTATATGTTCAAAAGTTGATTCCCTGATTTGTCAGAACACTGGATTTAGACTGACATGGTATAATCAGCGATAAGTATTCTTACACCTTGGAAAAGTGTTATGTCCTTTCCAGGACATTGGCAAAGTTTACCAGTATCGGATGCATGGAGTATGCATTGGAATGGACCGATATTGAACTTTGAATTAGATTTTGAAACTTACCGTAAATATCTATTCAATTCAATATCATACGTTGATCCTAGATCACATGATCGAAATCCTGATATGGTTAGGCTCAATTTCAAGAGTATTATTTGTGTTCTTTTATTTGTTAGTTAAGCCTAATCTTTAGTCTGGGCAATACGTACATTTTGGGAACACGGTAATGCAATTGAGTGGGGGAGCGCTAAAATAAATATGGAATCTATAGCTTCTATTTGGCAAATAGAAGTAAAGGATGATTTCCTTCAAGCTTAACCAAACGAAGATAAATGGTGGAGATCTCATTTCACTTAGGTGAAATATCATTTATACAGGGTTAAGTGTTTTAAGGATAAAATACATTGTAGGGTGTTACGGTAATTTAATCCTGTACAGTGTAAATCATCTATATAGAGGATCATTGATCACATTAGGGTTATAACAATGGATAACTAATGATGTGTCTATATCGTGAAACATATAGAGCGTTTCTATATGACTGAGAGTGCAATTCCAAGTTCTAAGTGTGGATTCAATGAGGAATTAATAAGTTAGGGAATTTACTTGGTAAATTCGGTTCGACTTATTGGAAGCTCGGTTATATAGACCCATGGTCCCCATACTAGTTGAGGTCATACTGCTTGTAAGACTCAGTTAATTGATTTTAATTAATCAATTATAATTCTAAAAGTTAGACTATGTCTACTTTATGAATTCTCACAGTTTAAGGATGAAATCGTAAAGAAAAGGGTTTCTAGGTTTAATTATTAATTAAGAGACTTTGTATGTCTAATTAATAATTATTTTAAATGACAATATTATTTAATAATCTATTTTAGTTATTAAATAATTAGTTTTGGCATTTAAATGATTAGAATTGGAAAAATGGCATTTTTGGAGAAATAGAAATAAAATTGAGGAAACTGCAAAATCCAAGTGAGGCCCATATCACCCTATGGCCGAGCACTCCCTTTGTGTTTCCCAATTATTATTTTATTTTTTAATTGTCATGTAATTGCTAATCAAAGCCTAGCAATAATAGGAAAGTGGTGGATCACACTAAATAAGGCAGTTAATCAATTACACAGTAAAAGAGGAAACTGTTTTATTTGGAAAGTTGTGCTCTCCCTTCTCCCTATATATAGCAGCCCTTGTTCTCTTCTCTTGCACATCATTAGATGCTATCAGCCACGAAATTAAGAGAGAAAAGAGAGAGAATTTTCGAAATTCTTGTGAGATGAGTAGTGCCCACACACATCAAGTGGTATCTCAATCATAGTATGGAAGACTATGGAATTTCTGCATCAAAGAAGGAGAAAAGAAGATCCAGGTTCAGATCTTGGTGATGCTCTGCTACAGAAAGGAATCAAGGGCTAGAGATCTGAACGGAAGGAGTCATATTATTCCGCTGCACCCACTGTAAGGTTTTCTAACTTTATGTGTTTATTTTCATTGTTTTAGAATTCATATTAGGTTGTTAATCCAACATACTTGTTAGTAAATCTAGATCCTGGTAAAATAATTTCCAACAATTTTATTCCTTATTGTGCTATTAAGGAGGATTATTGTCCCCTTGAATTGTTGTCAATGTTGGCTAGGAGTGTTCCCGGTGCAGGTGGTGCTGTTTTTGACAATTTTTTCAAACCAACCTACACATGTAATTTTTCAAATTTTTTAAACCGCACCCGCACCGCGAAACTAAAAAACTACAAAAATCGCACCGTAAAAAATAGTGTGGTGCGGTGCGGTTTGGGCTATCACTAAATAATTAAACTATATCACAAATACAACAAAGCTTGAGCAACACTTGTCAAAAATACCATAAGGCATGAAAATAAAAATGAAAAAAAATTAAGTTTCAACAATACAATAATTAGCGTATTTTGGGTTGGACATTCACATATTAGACCTAAATAAATATAAAAAATTAGTATTCTTATAATGTGCGGTGTGTAACGTGCGTGTCAAGATGGCACGCTACAAGCTAAGTGATGCCCACAAGTTGGCCAAGTGGTGGTCAAGTAGTGGCGCATGTTGAGGTGCATGCTAGTGGCATGTTGATGCTTAGTTTGTACGGCAGTGGCATTTTTGTAAATATCTTCAATATTGTTCGGATTGGGACAGGACTTGGTATTCCCCATTTATTTGGGTCTGCAAATACAATTGTGCGGTCAGATTGACAAAACTATGTGATTTGGTTTACGGTTTGGTCGTATGTCTACAGAGCCAAAATCATGTATGTTCCTAGTAGAAGGCTAAAAGCTTAGAATGCACTTTAAGAGGGTACCCTGGTGTCAGCTCTCCAGCACCCCCTGGCACCTTGGTGCTAAGTGAGCTACTACTGGACAGCGGGATTAGTAGGACAGGCATATGAGGACCACAAGGGGACTCATATGTCTCCATGAGTTGGAGTACTCATGGACATTATTGGGCCGACCCGGTAGTGCGTTTAAGAAGCTGCCAGAGGTTAATGGGTACGTTTCTAGTGGCTTTCTGGTATGCCGCTTGCATGAGACGTGGCCTAAACTTCCAAGAGATGTTGTGGTGCACCTTGGCCACGAGTCTCAACACAAGATGACACGAGTAGTCATTCGTTGGCTAGTTTGTATACGCGCATGGGACGGATGCACAATGTTGGAAAGAGACAGAAGTCTAGCGTATGCAACTAATTTGGTGGCTTGTCTCGGGGGCCTGCCAACATTCGTGGAGGCATGGCACCTTGAGAATTAGTCCATGGACTTATGGAAGTCCTTAGGCGACGAGGGAGACTGTTGGGACAGTATCGAATGGGGCATGATAGAAGCGTTGGCACGTTGACTTGGTGTTGGCATCTTGCCACACATGCTACCTTGGTCACGAGTGACAAGGTGAGTGTCGGTGTTGGGATTTTTCTTATCATAGTGAGAACCTATAGACAGTGGGAGTATCTTGGCTAGAGAGCCTCGATGCATGGATGCACTCATGGATGCTTGCAAGCATGACTTGATGGGAATTGTTCGAGAGACGTAAGTGTGCACGAGGCACACGGTCGCGCGAAAAATGAGCCCATTGTTACTCGGATGGTTGGAAGGCTGACCTTGGCTTAGAGAAGTCAAGGTGCCGCACGGGTGTTCCGCTGCCTGAAAAGGTGAGCCCGTGACACGGTGCGGAGCAGTTTGAACATCATATTAACAATTCAAAATCGCAAACCGCATCGCACCGCGCAGTTAAGAAAAATTCAAACAGCGACTGCACCGTTAAGAATTTCAAATCGTATTTTTTTACGGTGCGAGCAGTTTGAGCAGTTTGATAAACACCCTTAATGTTGGCTAGTATTTATTTTAATTAATAAAAGTTCAATCTTTTTCTGAAGAAATAATATTAAATTTATTTTTATTTTATCTATGTAATTAGAATAGGGTAAATTGCAGTATAAATACCTAATGTTTCAGATTTTATACACTTAAATACCTAATGTTTATTTTTGGAGGCAAAAATACCTAATGTTACAATTCTCTTACACCGTTACTACCACTTCTGTTAACTCATAAATATGGACACATGAAGGGTTCAAATGCATTACATTTATTTTTATTTTATTTTAAAACTTAATATTCTTAATATCAGAAACTAAATGCTATTTTTTTTTAAAAAAAAAAAAAAACTTGTTCTCATTAACAATTTTCACATGATATTGGCACTTCATTTCATAATCATATTCTATATATTACACTGGTTCACTCAGTTATGGTAATTTAGTATTGTATCTCTCTTACTTTTTTTTAAAAAAAAAACAAGTAATATTTAGTTTTTTATATTAAGAATATTAAATTTTAAAATAAATTAAATAAATGTAATGCATTTGGGTCCTCCACGTGTCCATATTTATGAGTTAATAACGGAAGTGGTAGTAACTAAGAGAATTGTAACATTAGGTATTTTTGCCACAAAAAATAAACATTAGGTATTTAAGTGTATAAAATCAGAAACATTACGTATTTATGCCGCAATTTACTCATTAGAATATAAGAAAAGAGCCTTATAAAAAAAAATATGAGAGGAAAGAAAATAAAATAAAATTATATAAAAATTAAATTATACATTTTATAAAAAGTAAAAAATAATAAATAAGTGTTTTAATTTTTAAAATGTAAATAAAACTCTTAAAAACAAAAATGAGGAAGAAAAAAAATAAAAGCCGTTTGATTTTTTCTGGTGGTGGTACGTGTTGTTCGTTGTTATTATTATTATTTTGATATGAATGAAGGTGTTGTTCGTGCAATTTACAATTGTCGATATGCATGGAGAGGGTTTCGACACGTTATACAACCCTAACGATCTTCTATACTAAATTTGTACATTAAACTCAAACCAAACCCATCAAATGATATTAATTTTAAGACTTTTTTTTTTTTTTTGAAAAGAAGTATAAGAGACTTTAATGGTACTAAATAAACCCAAATACTTTTTCAAAATAAATAAATAAATAAACTAAAATTCAATTTTGCTTTGGCAGAGGGTCCTATATTGCAGAGATAAAGAAAAAGGAAAAAGAAACAACATTGTGTGTTTATTAATTTCTTCAATGATGAAACGAAGAAACCAACAAATATTCACTATGTTCGGTTATGCTATGGGGTATCTACGGGTCGCCATTCAGCATCGTGGGTTGTTATATCATGATTCATGTATTATAAGTATATATTTGAGCTGAATAGGACTTGTTTAATAATATTTTTAAAAAATAAAATTTAAATACGATCTTTTTAAAAAAGGATAATTACATTATATATTAAATTTTTTAATTTTTTTACTTTTATATTGTAGGCGGAATTTTTTTTAAAAATACTGTATAAGTTTTATACTGTGTACTATGTTAAGTTTTTAATGTTATTTTTTATTTTTTAGTTGTTCTACTATTATTTTTAGAGAACATTATACTCTATAACCTTTTTTATATTGTCCTCTTTTATTTTTACTTTCTTTTTAAAAGTCTATTATTTTTTATTTTTTTTTTTAAAACATTATACCAATTTTACCCTTGTCACTTCAAGATACTCTCCATGTAACTCTCTTATGTCAGGGTATTTTAGGTACAGTACATCTAAAAAGTAGTATTTTTCAATTAAATATAAAATTAGAGTTGAATTTGATTAATTGATTAATAAAAGTGTTATTTTTCAACTTACCCCTTATTTTTAATTGTTCTATTTTGTTGTTTTACGGTTGTTTTATAAAAAGACAGTATTTTTGTAAAAAAAATTCGCGTGGCAATAAAATTGTAAACTTTGACCTAAAATTCAATATTTTTGTAAAAATTCCTTTTATAAATGGGTTAACACAATACAATTTTTATAATCCATTTAAAAATAAATTTTGTTTAAATATATTAACCCATTAATTAATATATTAATGACATGTTTAATATATTTATGGGGTTTTTTCATTAGTGTACAACAAAAACAATTATATTACAAAAAATGTGCAAAAAAATACAATTTTAAAAATGTACACATTTGAAAATATATTTACAAAAATTCATACATATTTTTAATTAAATTATAATAGATATATTAATGATTCAACTTTCTATATTTAGATTTCTATAACTATATTTTATGACTAATTGATATGGTATTAATGAGTAAGTCTACTAATTAACAAAATTTATATATTAATAATTAAAAAACATAATAAGATTCTAATTATAAACAATAATATTTAAAATATACAGATGTAATATTTTAAATATAAAATAAAAAAATAATTAACGATTAAAAATAATAAACAGTTTTAAATTAATAATAAAAAGTGAAAAAAAATACATTAAAAAAATAAACAAAAACAACCCATCAAGTTTAACAAAAACATATATAAATTAAAAAAAAAATACTAAAAGCAAATAAACAATATTAAAAAAAATATTACAACACGATACACAACAAAACATAATAAAAAAACCACAAAACAACAAAAGAAAAAAAAAACAACTAACAAAGATAAAAATACCAAAGAAAGGACATTTATAGATGGAGCATGAATAATTCTTCTACCAAAAAAATACATTAAAAAAATAAACAAAAACAACCCATCAAGATTAACAAAAACATATATAAATTTTTTTAAAAAAAAACACTAAAAACAAATAAACAATATTAAAAAAATATTACAATGCGATACACAACAAAACATAATAAGAAACACCACAAAAAAACAAACAAAAAAAAAAAAAACAACTAACAAAGATAAAAATACCAAAAAAAAAAAAGGACCTTTATAGATGAAGCATGAATAATTCTTTCACCAAAAAAATACATTAAAACAATAAACAAAAACAACCCATCAAGTTTAACAAAAACATATATAAATTTTTTTAAGAAAAACACTAAAAACATATAAGCAATATTAAAAAAATATTACAATACCATACACAACAAAACATAATAAGAAAATAGTTATACAAATCTAAATATAGAAAGTTGAATCATTAATATATCTATTATAATTTAATTAAGAATTTGTATGAAATTTTGTAAATATGTTTTCAAATATGTGCATTTTTAAAATTGTATTTTTTTGCACATTTTTTGTAATTATTTAAAAAAATGTATACATTTATGTAAAATGCCTTATATTTATAACATATTCAATATGTTTATGACTTATTTGTGATCTGTTAAAGTTTTAAAATAATTTTAAATATGTTATTAATGGATTAATTTCTTGTTAGTCGTGTTACCTTGAATACGACCCGTTTATTAAACGGGTTAAACGAGTCAATTCAAACTCATTTAAGGTAAATCCAAATTCACTAATTTTTGTATGGGTTTTGAGTCGTATTATCGTGTCTTATTTGTTTTGCCAGCTCTAATTGTATCAGACTTGGATGGACCTCATCAGCAGAGAGTATGTCACATACGCCTCCCTACTAGTTTTTTTCAAGGGTAACTTATAAAAATACTGCTTTTTTACTAAATGTTTTCAAAAATATTGGACACGGCAAACTTTACATTTTTACTATCCAAGCCTATTTTTATTTCTTTTATACTGCTCAGGCCCAATATATTTACTTTTATACTGTAAACAGTAACAAAACACAAATGGCACCTCTCCTTCGTGGTTGGGGACAGACAAATCAACACCGGAATCATGAAAAACACTAGAAAAAAACTATAAAATCTGGAAAAGAGAAAAAATTACTGAATCAACAACAAATTACTATTTTGTAGTGTTATTTTACTGTTGTTTTAATATGAAAAAATGCCACGTAAATGAAATATTGTGAATTAGAAGAAGGAGGAGAGTCAAAAACAAGAGAATTTGAAAACGACAAATTTGACATAGTTGACTATGCGAAGCTGGTTGCTAAAAAAATGGTAGAAAAACTTGAAAACAACAGTAAAAAACTAGATCCAGAAATCGACATCAACAACGCGAAGCTAATAACAGACAAACACCAACTAGAAATTGAAAAAGGTCAGGCATACAAAGATAAGGAAACACTGAAGAAAGTGTACAGCTACTACGCATTCAAAAACAACTTCCAATACAGTTTTTGTAAACATATTTAATTGTGTTTCAGTAAGAAGTTTTTTAATATGTTCAATAACTAAGTAATAACTAGAGTTTATAACTCTGGAATGGTAGTATTCCGATTGGGTGTACTTGAATTTTCAATCCTATAAAAAATATAAGAAAACACTACTAAAACAACAAAAAAAAAATAAAGAACATAAAAACAAGGATAAAAAAACTCTGGAATGGTAGTATTCCGATCGGGTGTACTTGGATTCCCAATCCTATAAAAAGACATAAGAAAACACTACTAAAACAAAACTAAAACAAAAAAAAATAAATAAATAAAGAATATAAAAAACAAGCATAAAAAAACAATAACAAAATAAGCCATAAGAGCCATCAAAAGATACAATACCACCACTCAGAAAACCTGAGCTAATTATAACCCCAAAAAAGAAAAAAAAAACATAATTAGTAAAAACAACAAAAACCCAGTAAAATTTATGTCGTTCTAGAAAAAAATAAATAAAGAAAAAAAGAGATTTTTTTTTTTACTTAGAAAACTTGAGTTGTCTACTGTTCTTCTTCTTCCTCTGTATTGTTCTTCTTGAAGATATTCTTACTGAGATATGCTCTCTTCACCAAGAGAGCATCCACGCTCCATCATCGTTTCAAGTTTTTTCTCTCATCACACCCGTAAAAAATTTCTCTCTATTTATATCTTACTTTTCTCTCTCAAAACTCAAGTAAAAAAGTGAATGAAAGGAATGAGATTTGTAAGTTTTTGAAACATTGAAGAATGGAGAGAAGGGTTTTATGTAAAGTTCTTGGTTGATGGTCTTTATCTTGACACCAATCTCAAGAATTTTTTTATAGACATCAACCCACAAAAAGAGATAGAGAGAGAAACAAAATACATATATAAGCTTGGGAATGGAGATTACCTGGGTGGGTTGTCTTCAATTTCAAATTTAAGTAAAAATAAAGTTGTCCTATCAATCAACTAAACACATATAAATAGTTATATATATATATAAATAAATATATAAATTTTTTAAAATGAATTCATGTGAGTGATTAGACTTAAATTTCAAATTTAACTAACAAAATAAAATAAAAAATTTAACATAAAAGTGATGTAAAAGACATCAATCAACTTTTACAAACCTCTTTTTTATATATAAACACATATATATATTATTAAGTTAAATTAATTAGACTTAAAAAAAAAAAAAAGTTACACAATAAAAAAGTTATAATTGCCGTGTAACAGTACAAAAGAAATAAAATGAGAAAAATCAGTATAGGGTGTAAATTTTCCTTTTTTCAAAGATAAACAAAAGTTGAAAAAATATGTAGTTTAGTGTTAAAGAGAGTCTTACATTGCTAGTACCTACTCTTTTTTTTATTTGAGAGAAATATATAATTTATTAAGATAAATTCGCTGTTACCGAAGAATTTAAAAATCATGGACAAGCATCTGTCCAAATATAATCCCCTAAACTAGTAATAAAGGTTGTCAGTATGTGGGCAACACCATTCGCCAAATGCAAAATGGCGCTGCAAGAATTACCACCAACAACAACTAATAAAGAATAGATATATAATAAAATAGACTCAAAAATAAAATTTATTTGGAGCTTATTAATTCAACTAATTGTCTTAGTAGAATCACTATTAATAATGGAGATAATCAAACTAAGTTGAGGCGCAAGAGTCAAGCCCAGACGAGTGGCAAGCAGCTCTGCCACATTAGCAGAAAAATCACTTACCACAACTGATGACCAGGCTAACCAAACCACACCAGCTGCATCCCGTATCACTCCCCTTAACCGGACAAAGCCCTTCCCCGGAACTAGGACCTGCCCTAGGCATAGCAGGCTAGGCCCACTCATTTTAGGGGTCTAAATAAAAAAAAAAAATACCTTTTAAACAATGCATATTTACATAAATATAGGAAAAATAAAGCTAGTTTATATAAATATGGTCAGGAAACTTAATAGGAAAAAAAATATGGTATTTAAAATAAAAACTTATAACATATATAGGATATGCCACTTTGAATTACCATAAAAAATATTAAAATTCTCTTCATATATTTTTTTTTTTTAAAAAAATAAAACAAATGAAACTACAGTGATCGCTGGAGTTGTCACAAGTACCGAAAAAGGCACCAAAGTAGCTGCAGGTGCTGGAAAAGTCGTCGAAGTTGTTGCCAGTGCCGGAAAGGTTGTAAGAATTGGCATTGTTGCCGAAAAAATTACCAAAAAACTGGTTTCTTCATCAATAAGTTTCTTGATGAAGAAACCAGTTTCTTAGTGATTTTTTCGGAGACAATGCCAATTCTAACGACTTTTTCAAAGTTTGCTGTCGGTGCCGGAAAAGTTGTCAGAATTGGCTTTGTCGCCAAAAAAATCACCAAGAAAGTAGTTTCTTCATCAAGAAACCGTTTCTTGGTGATTTTCCAGTAACAATGCTGATTCCGACAACTTTTCCGGCATCAGCAACAACTCCAGTGACTTTTCCGGCACCTGCGGCTACTCCGACGACTTTTCCAGCGCCAATAGCAAACTCGCGCGATTTTTCCGACATCAGTGACAAATAAAACTGCTTGAATAAATAAAAACATTAAATATAGACTGTGAAAACCTAAATTACATATACATGATATATTAAATACTATAAAAATATCTAAAAAAAAAATGTCATATAAATATGTCATATTTAAGTAAACAACTATTAATATCTCGTAATGAGTAATTTCGTCTATAAATAATATATATTTTTTTAATTATTTTTAAAAATACTATTGATATTTATAGTAAGGATTTAAATTTTTTTTTTTACCTATCGAGGAGGTTGGCTTACAACTAGGTGGCATCCATCGAGTAGGTTGGCTTACAAGTTACAACTAGGTTTGCAAGGCGCTGCTAGTACCTGCTCTTATTACTTAGTTTTGAGATTGAACTTTAACCACGCTTCCAAATTCTAACATTGGGTAAAAATAATAATAAAAAGTGGTAAGTAAAACAGTTACTTTCGCATGAACCAAACACTTTCCCATGCTGACACATATGATGACATACAATTAACAAATATATACTTTGTCGATCAAAAAAAGATCCCACCAATCATATTCAATCTTTTTCACAAAAACATTAAAATAAGGCATGTGGGTCGTGTATATGTGTATACCAATATTTTTATATATACAGTCTATGCCGTTACCATCGAAACCCCCAAAGATAACCAAACTTATTTATCTAATGTAAGCCATTTGAATATTCCTCCACTCTTCTTCTTTTTCTCCTTCTCTCTTTCTTTCTGGTTTTTTGAAAAGAACAAAAGCAAAAAGGAAAATAGAGAAAAACGATGTCTTCAATACTGGGCTCACAAGGAGTGGTGTTGGCCACAGCCATGGCGGTCTCCGGCACTGTGATTCTCCTCGCTCTTCGTCTCCAGAAAGCTGTGCCCACAGCCCAATTCTCAGTCGGTCAAACTCAAATTCTACGATCATGTATTTCTTCTGGTATGTTATCCCAAACACCCCCAAAAAGATAAAAATAAAGTTGAAATCTTTGGTCTTATAATGTGAAAAAGGGGCAATTTCGTAAACGAATTCTTATATATTCTTGGTGGGTTTTGCAGAAGAGAACAAGAAAAGGAGAAATCATAATAAGCAAAAAAGGGTCCACTTTGCAGAGGACGTGATTGATCCTAGGAGTGATGGTGACGAGTTTAGAAGACAGCACAGTGTGATTAACAATTCTCTCAATTCAAAAACAACTTCTTCTTCTTCTTCTTCTTCTTCTTCTTCTTCTACTTCTCTAAAGTTGAAGAAAATGAATGGTGAAAAGTATAAAGGAATGCCTGCTAACAGAGCAGCTTTGTACAATGGAATTCTTAGAGATCGAGTGGTTCATCGTGTAGCTTACTCCTTTTGATTGATTTTCTTTTCTTTTTCATCTGTAAAAAACAAGAACAAAAATCTTTTCTTTTTCTTTTCTTCTCATGTACATTTGTTTTCTCTTAGGAAAGTACCATAGGAGATTATTGGGCCCATGGTTTTCTTTAGTTCTTGTACACATTAATATGTTCTTGGAGATTGTTAATTCTTCTAACCCCCTTAAGAATGAAAAGGTAAAGATTAGTATTGTCATTAGTTCAATGTGAATCTTCATTGGTATTAGTTTTGAGAGTGAGTCTTGTTTGTTCTCTTCTTCATATATAAATATATATTGGGTAAAAGCCTGAAAGTATATTTATTTAAACATTAATGTTCTTCATCTTGTTTAAATTTTATTAATCCCATTTATATGACATGTGAAAATGTCTGATCATACTTGCAGATAAAAAAAAAATGATGAAAGCAAATTCTGGCCAAACTTTGTTACATCAAATAATTGATCAGGTCTTTTTCCATATTCCCCAAACTTAAAACAGGTCATCTCATTACCTTTTTTATCTTTTTCTAGGAGAACAATTATCTTTTCTGTTTTTTACTCATTATTTCTCCTGTTTGCTTTTTTACATTGTTTCACCAAAGTGAAAAAGTTTAGCTTTTAGAAATTTCTAATGTAAAAAACTATTGAAGTTTGGAAATTGAAGAAAGATGAGATGATCGATCCTTTCAGTCTCTTTCAAGTCTTCTCATTATTTTTATTTGTTTATTTTGAGGCACTTCTTTTCTTTTTCCATCTTTGATTCTGTGTCATACACTTTTTAAATAATGGATAGATATCTCTACAACCTTCTAGTTTTTCCATCACACTACTTTGGATTCATACAAAAGATCTCTTAAGTGAAAATAACATGTTTCATAGGTTATAAATTTCTATGTTGTGGAACATATTAACAAAATAATTATTATAAGTAATGTATATATATGTATATGTATATGCTCTTCATGATATGGGGTACTATTTGAGTGTTTCTTTTGACAAATAAAAGCTTGTCACATGTAAATGTATGCTAGACTTCATACAAAGTGTGAACACAGGCATGTTCTTGGATGCTTCCTTTGTCAGCCATTCAACCATAGCATCTACTTTAAGGCCACACATAGTCACATTTATTGGGATAAAATAATAAAAAAAAATTAGAGGGGGGACTACAAATAAAACAGGACATATATAATAAAATTATGTACAGAAGACACACCAATTATGATCTATATATATAGAAAATAAAATACTCATATTATTGACTCAACTTAATTAGTATAAACAAAGCTTGGTCAAGCTGAGCCTGGACCAAATGGAGGCAAGGAAACTATGAAGTATTGACCAAGACATACTTAACTATAAACTTTTCTTATATCTTGCTATACATGAAAGATATCAAAGAGATAATGCCATTATAAGGGACCCTAAATTAATTTGTTATATGACTAAGCTTAAATATTTAGCATATATATGGTGATCGATTATGACAAAATCAAGAATATTCACATTTTTATATAATAAGTACTAAAACATTATTGCAATACATGTCTATGTTTGTTTTCTTTATCCATCATCCACTAAGTACTAGAAATAAAAATACTTTTGTGAAAAGACAAATAGAGAGAAATAGTATTTGTAGAGTAAACAAAGTAAGGCCTCTAGAAAGAATCATATGGGCAACTGAAATTTTTGTTGGGTTGTTTATTTCCTTTGGAACAGAATCATTTACATCAGTTTCTTTGTCCTCTTTTCTATCTTAAAAATTTAATAAGGGAATCAAGTGTGGATGTTGCTTGTGGGGGTCTTTTAAGTCCCACATGTTCTATTTTTTTTTTTCATATTTGTTTTCATATTTTATTATCCATTCATGCCATATTCCTTAAAATTCATTCTATATAATTCTACTATGACATTCATTCATTCATTAATTCATTATTACATGTTCTCAATTTTTAAAAGTTGGTTAGCCAACCTCCACTCCACATTGAGTGTTTGACCAATCATCAAATACCAAACTAAATGAGAAGACAAAATTGAGTTAGTGAGAATATTATACAGTTAATTATTATTGAATTTTGTTTTCTTTCTAGACCTCAAATTTTTTGTTTTAGTTTAATGATTTTTTTTCTAATTTTTTAATTTGAAAATAAAAAAATTATCTCGAATTCATTTATTCTTCTTATTATTATTTTTGTGGAGTCCAAAGTTGAAAAATGATCTTGAAGTAGTATAAGTACAATTGCGTGTTCAATTGACTATATTGAAAGAGCCAAATTCATCTAATAGCCATGTAATATTACGATTGAATATACATCCTTCTCACACAAAAGTTGAAATTCTTTAACTTGGTTTGGTAGATCATTCAATCTTAGGATGCGTTTTGAAAGTCATATATGAATTAAATTTGGATATAAGTGGAGGTAATTATATAGTTTGGCGTGTTTGTTTGGACGCGTAACTACACCATAACTGTGTTATTGAAAAAAATTGGGAGACCTCAATTATTCTCACCAATTCTCATACTTTACGAGAATTCGATGTAATTAAATTGTGTAATTACATACCAAACATAATTTCAATTATTTAGTTAATATAATAATTATTTAATGTGATTTAATTTTTTATTTTTATTTTCTTTTCTTATATACATAATTTTAATTTTTGTCCTGTATATATGATGTTATTTTTATAATATTTTTTATTGTGATTTTTATTTTATTGTTAGTAAATAAACAAAAAAAAAAACAAGAAGAAGAAGAAGGAAAAGAAAAAACCTAATATGAGAATATATGACATATGATTTTTTTAACATCAATTTTTTAGCTTTCTTTTAAATTAGATATCTAATAAATTTATTCATAATTTAGCATAATTTTGATTGATGAAATGCTTACATTTAATCTATAGCTTAATATATATAGAACGCAAGAATAATTAAATAGTCTTAACAAATAAAAATTATTTTAAATATTTATTACGAAATTACTATGGAATTTGAGTTTATTTTATGAAGAGATTTTTATTTATTTTATTTATTTTAAATATTATTAATAAATAAGAATTATTTTATATATTTATTACAAAATGATAATAATTATTATATTAAATATTACATAATATTAGTTTATTGTGTAATTGCTAACTGTTTTGCCAAACATGACAATAGAAATTCACATGTAATTAAATCTGATATTGAACTGAATAAGTGCTAAATGGTAATATTATAAATATTTTCTAACCTCAAATTGTCATGAGCTTATTTCTTTGCATTGTTCAAATGCTCATATCTTATTCTCCAGTCTAAGTATGGGCATGGTACTATGGTGATGCTTAGACTTGTGTCATATTTTGGATAATTGCATTTTTCGTCAAATTTTTATATATTTTTCCAACCAAGATCCTGCAATGTCAGAAGGCGCGGTTGACAGTTTTGCCATCAATCCTCGGATGCTTAAGTCAGTATTAAGATCTTAAATTAAAATTCAATTGATTGAAACTTTTTTACCTAACAGTCATGTACAAAGGTCTTGTGATGTTTGTATTTAGATCTTGAAATGTCAGGGGGTGCGGTTGACGGCAAAGACGTCGACCCTCTGATGCTTAAGTCAGTAAGGTGAAAGGAGTATGATAGAAATTAACACTTAAAATTGAAAATATCATGTCCTTTGATAGAAATTAACACTTAAATTTGATAGTTTAGAAATGATACTGTCTTAGATGAACAATGTTCCAACTGTTGCTTATATCATGTCCATCTGATATTTTGACTTTGTAGGCTCCTTGTCCAACTATCCTTAAAATCTTGTAAGTTCCTTCCCACATCAGACCTAATTTTCCACTCCTACTTCTCTCATATTTTGGAAAAGTTTCCTTAGAATCCAATGTCCAATGTTGAACCGAAGAACTCAGATGCTATTGTTAAAAGGTTGTGCCAGTTTATGTTGATACGCTGCAATCCTTGTCAATGCTTGTTCTCTTTGTTTGTCTAATGTATCAAGCATGTGAGCCATATTTTGCCAGTTTTCATCATTCGTCGTGTGTTCAAATCTTGTGGTTAGGAGCCCTGCCTTTGCAAAAATGTTTGCTTCTGTTCCATAGGTTAAGGAGAAAGGTGTTTCCTCAGTGGAATTCTTTGTCGTCATTCTGTATGCCCATAACACCCTTGGGTGTTCATCTACCCATCTTCCTTTAGCATCTTCTAGTCTTTTCTTTAAAGATGCTACCATTGTCTTGTTTGTCAATTGTGCTTGTTCATTCAATTGTGTGTATTTGGGTGTCGAGAATGTGAGTTGTATAACCCATTCGTTACAAAATCTTGAAAGTCTAAGCTTTTGAACTGCGAGCCATTGTCAATCACTATTTCTTTTGGCACACTGAAATTTGCATATGACACTCTTTCAAATAAAACTTTTGACTTCTCGATCCATGACTTGTGCATAGGTTTCTTCTTCTACCTATTTGGTGAACTAATCGTTACCGCCAACATGAAGACTCTTTGCCCCAGACCTGTAGGTATCTTCCCAACAATGTGCATTCCTCATTTCATGAAAGGCCAAGGAGTTAATGTTGAATGGAGTCTTTTGGTGGCATGTGTGATACTTGAGCGAACCTCTGGAATTTGTTGCATCTTTTGAAGATGACATATGAATCTGTCCTTATTGTCAACCAATAGTATCCAGTTGTAAGAGCCTTGTTGTATAAGCTTCTTAGTCCAGAGTGGTTACTGCAATCACCTTGTGTAATTCGTTCAGTATGTATTTTGCTTCGAATGGACTTAGACCTCTATGGAGGGGCCCCGAGAATGATCTCTTTGTTGGAAATTATTTTACCAAGATCTTAGATCTACTCACAAGTATGTTGATTAACACCCTAAATATGAACTTCTAAAACGATTATGAAATAAACACATATAAAGTATGAGAAACCTTACATTGGGTGCAGCAGAATTAAATGTCTCCTTCCGTTCAGATCTCTAACCCTTGTATCCTTTCTGTTGCAGAGTATTATCAAGATCTGAACCTGGATCTCTTTCTCTCCTTCTTTAGTGTTGAAACTCCTTCTTGTTGAATGTCTTTCTTCACGATCTTCCTCACTATGATTGAGGTATCACTTGCTGTGTGTGGGCACTACTCTAATCACTAAGTGGTTCAAAATTTCAAGGAAGAAGAGAGAGAAGAAGGTGGCAGCTAGGTATAGAGAGAGAAGGCTCAAGTTTTTCTCTGAAGGAAAAAGTAGAAAGTTAAGTGTAAATTTCCTGAAGCCTTCACTATCTATTTATAGCATTCCACTAGGGTTAGGTTTGAATTATTTGGCATTAAAATAATGAAAATATCAATTGATAAAGCCTATTAAAGTGGCCGGCCATGGCTATATGGATTTGGGCCTCACTTTTTACAATTTTGCAGTTTTATCATTTCTACATCTCATTTTCTCAAAAATGCCAATTTTCAAATTCAACCATTTAAATGCCAATTCTAACTATTTAATAACTATAAATAATTATTAAATAATATTTTCATTTATCATATTTATTAATTGAATCATAGAAAGTATCATAATTAAAAAAATATGCCCCTAAAACTCTTTCTTTACAATTTCGCACTTACTTAGTGAAAAATTCACAAATAGACATAGTCTAATTTGATAATTATAATTGGTTAATCAAAACCAATTATATGAGTCTTACAAGCAATATTATCTCAACTAGTGGGGGGACCATGGGTCTATATAACCAAGCTTCCAATAAGCAGATCAAGAATTTATAACCTAAATTCACTGACTTATTAATTCTTCGTTGAATCCACGCATAGAACTTAGAATTGCACTCTCAGTATATAGAATGCTCTATATGTTCCACCATATAGACACATCATTAGTTATCTATTGTTATAATCCTAATTTGATCAATGATCCTCTATATGAATGATCTACATTGTAAAGGGATTAGGTTACCGTTACACCCTACAATGTATTTTATCCTTAAAACACTTAACCCCATATAAATGAAATTTTAGCTTATGTGAAATGAGTACTCCACCATTTATTTTCGTTTGGTCAAGCTCAAAGGAGATCATCCTTTACTTACTATTCGCCAGATAGAAGCTATAGATTCCATGTTTATGTTAGCGCTCCCACTCAATTGCCTTCTTAGTGTTCCCAAAATGTACGTATCACCCTGACCTAAAAGTAGGCTTAACTAACAAATTAAAGAACACGAATAGCCTCTTGAGATTGAGCCTAATCATAACAGGATTAAGATCATTTGATCTAGGATCAACTAGGCGATATTAACTTGATTAGATATTACGGTAAGTTTAATAAATCTAAGTCAAAGTTCAATATCGGTCCCTTCCGATGCATACTCCATGCACCCAACCTGAGCTTTACTTTAGCCAATGCTCTGGAAAGAACATAGCATTTCTCCAAATGCAAGTAAACTCTGTTGTAGATTATCATATCAGTAAAACCCTGTGTCTGATAAATCTAGGAAACTTTATTCACGTAGTCATGTCTACTTTCCAATATGTTGACAACACAATAAACAGGATCAAGTATGTGAAAAGGGTTTCAGATGAATTTATAAATCAAATGGACAAGCAATTGATAAGGTGAACCAAAACATACACAAATGAATGAAAAATACTTCTGTTTCTTTATTGATGTTGAATAAAATGGATTACATTGAAATGGAGTTTTATTTAGGGCATAAAACCCAACACTCTTGTATAATCGATCATTGTATAAGGTGAACCTGGAGGCTTTGGTCCTCAACTTTTTTGATTCATACTTATCTGTAGGTAGGGTGCCATAGAGTAGGTATTCTTTGATTGGTGTGATTTTTGACTCTGTTCATTGAATATCCATGTTGCCTCCATATGGCTTTCCATTGCATGTACACTATTGAGATTGTTACCCCATTCTTAGTTTGAATTTTTGAGCCCAAGTTTGTGAGCGCATCTGCATGGTTATTATCTAGTCTAGGAACTTGGATAATTGAAAATTGAGTGAAGTATTTTACCTTTTCTTTGACTATCTCTAGGTATGTCATCATCTTGGACTCTTTTACTTAGTATGCTCCATTGAATTGGTTGACTACCAGTTGGGAGTCTGAGGTGACTTCAATACTCTTTACATTGAGATCCTTAGCTATATCAAGTCTAGCTATCAAAGCCTCTTACTCTACTTCATTATTTGTACCTTTGAAGTCACAATTGATTGATCGTTGAATAATGTCTCCAGTTGGGGTTGTGAATACTATCTCGAGTCCACATCCTTTGCTATTACTCAATCTATAGATTGACAATGTCCATTTTGAATTCAATTGTTGTTCTAGACAAAGCAATTCCTTCTCTGCTTGCACCTGTATCTCACTTTTTTTTTTTTTGAAAAATGCGTTTATAAATAAAACTGAAGTTAGACCTCATGGTCATTACAAAAGATATTAACAGGTATAATAGATATCTCTACCATGCCCGTAATATTGTTGGAAAACACTCATTTGGCCACATTATGGGCCGCGTAGTTACAGTTTTTAAAAATACAAGAAAAATTGCAATTAGTCATAAAAGTAGAGAGGAGCTTGCAATGTCGCACATAGTTCTCAATCCCCCAAATAGAGTCTTCCCCTTTAAGGTTCTTGATAACAATCTCTGAATCACTCTCCACCAAAACAAAAGGATGATGCAATGAGATCGTCGTCTCCATGGCTAAAAGACAGGTCGCAACTTCTCCAGTGAGTGTGTCAGTGAAGTGTAGCCTTTTTGCCGCCACCCACAAAACTAATTCGTTATGGTCCCGCGCAATCGCCACAGCACACATAGTTTCACCTCTGACTTTGACATCACAGTTGATTTTAACCCAATCTTCCGGCGGTGGAGACCAAGCCTGAGTCCCAACAGACTGTGGAGGGGAAAGAAGGCAGGAGCCATAATCTGTGTAACAAGAAGAAATAGAATCTATATAGTGTTTAATGTTACCCATTGATTTATTATGTACCTGTATATCACTAGAGAAGTTTGCAATAAAGTCAGGCAATATTTGTGATTTTATTGTGGTCCTTAGTTGGAATGTGACATTGTATTTACTGAGTTCTACAACCCACTTTGTTAATCTTCAGGATAGCTCTAGTTTATGTTGTATGGAATGGAGTGGATACTGGGCGAGTACCACTATAGAGTGGCATTGGAAGTACGGTCTGAGCTTTCTTCCTACTGTAACGAGTGCTAAGGCAAGCTTCTCTAGTTGGTTTTACCTAGTTTATGCATCCAAAACAGTTTTAGATGCATAATAGACTTGTTGTTACTTACAATTTTCTTCTCTTATGAGAACGAGGCTAACGACTATTGCTGCCACTACAAGGTAGATGTAAATCGTCTCTCCATCTTTAGGCTTCACCATTAGTAATGGAGATGAAAGATACGCCTTGACCTCGTTGAGTGCTTTTTGACATTATTTGGTCCATATAAAGTCTTTTGTCTTCTAGAGTTTTGAGAAGAAGATACTACTACGTTCTGATGACTTTGATATGAATCGGCTTAGTGCGGCTATCCATCCATTTAGGCATTGTATGTCTTTGATGTGCTTTGGTTGTTGAATATTTTGAATTGATCTTATTTTCTCAAGGTTCGCTTCTATTCCATGCTTAGTGACCATGTAGCTGTTGGGTTTTATGCCCTAAATAAAACTCATTTCAATATAATCAGATTTACTTATTAATATAGATCAGAAATAACATTTAATGTTGCATGGTTCACATGATTTATTTCATGATTATATGTACATAATGTATGAATTCATCTGAAACCCTTTTCACATACTTGATCCTGTTTATTGTGCCGTCAACACATTGGAAAGTAAACATGACTATGTGAATAAAGTTTCCTAGATTTATCAGACACAGGGTTTTACTGATATGATAATCTACAACAAGAGTTTACTTGTATTTGGAGAAATACTATGTTCTTTCCAAAACATTGGTTAAAGTAAAGCTCAGGTTGGATGCATGGAGTATGCATCGGAAGGGACCGATATTGAACTTTGACTTAGATTTAATTAAACTTACCGTAAAATCTATTCAAGTCAATATCGCCTAGTTGATCCTAGATCAAATGATCTTAATCCTGTTATGATTAGGCTCAATCTTGAAAGGCTATTCGTGTTCTTTGATTTGTTAGTTAAGCCTACTTTTAGGTCAGGGTGATACGTACATTTTGGGAACACGGTAGTGCAATTGAGTGGGAGCGCTAGCATAAACATGGAATCTATAGCTTCTATCTGGCGAATAGTAAGCAAAGGATGATCTTCTTCGAGCTTGACCAAACGAACATAAATGGTGGAGTACTCATTTCACATAAGCTGAAATATCATTTATACGGGGTCAAATGTTTTAAGGATAAAATACATAGTAGGGTGTAACGGTAATTTAATCCCTTTACAGTGTAGATCATTCATATAGAGGATCATTGATCACATTAGGATTATAACAATGGATAACTAATGATGTGTCTATATGGTGGAACTTATAGAGCATTCTATATACTGAGAGTGTAATTCTAAGTTCTATGCGTGGATTCAACGAAGAATTAATAAGTTAGTGAATTTTAGTGCTAAATTCTTGATCTACTTATTGGAAGCTCGGTTATATAGACCCATGGTCCCCCCACTAGTTGAGATAATATTGCTTGTAAGACTCATGTAATTGGTTTTGATTAATCAATTATAATTCTCAAATTAGACTGTCTCTTTGTGAATTTTTTACTAAGTAAGGGCGAAATTGTAAAGAAAGAGTTTTAGGGGCATATTTGTTAATTATGATACTTTGTATGGTTCAATTAATAAATATGATAAATGACAATATTATTTAATAATTATTTATAGTTATTAAATAGTTAGAATTGGCATTTAAATGGTTGAATTAGGAAATTGGTATTTTTGAGAAAATCAGATACAAAAGGTGTTAAAATTGCAAAATTGCAAAAAGCAAGGCCCAATCCACTAAGTGTATGGTCGGCCACCTTTGTGTGTATTTTAAGTTGATTTTTTCATTATTTTAATGCCATATAATTCAAATCTAACCCTAGTGGAATGCTATAAATAGATAGTGAAGGCTTCAGGAAAATTACACTTTTCTTCACACTTCTGAATCAAAAAAAAAAAAACTGAGCCTTCTCTCTCCCTATCTGGCTGACCACTCCCTCTCTTATTCTTCAATATTTTGAAATCCTTAGTGATTAGAGTAGTGCCCACACACATCAAGTGATACCTCAATCATAGTGAGGAAGATCGTGAAGAAAGATCATCAGCAAAGGAGTTTCAGCATCAAAGATTCAGAGAAAGAGATCCAGGTTCAGATATTGATAATGCTCTGCTACAGAAAGGAATCAAGGGCTAGATATCTGAACGGAAGGAGTCATTATATTCCGCTGCACCCAATGTAAGGTTTCTTAAACTTTATATGTGTTTAATTTATCGTTTTAGAAAGTTCATATTTAGGGTGTTAATAAACATACTTGTGAGTAGATCTAAGATCCTGGTAAAATAATTTCCAACAACTGGTATCAGAGCCATGGTAATTGATTTACTTGCAAGAAATTTGGACTTTAAAACGATTGTTTGTATGTTCTTTGGATGGTATCATGTTGTATTGCGTGTTATTTGATGATTGATTGATGTTTGTAAAATTTTCGTGAAAAATAATTGCGATTTTATCTCTGAAATTATTTTTATTGGATAGTATGGAAAAGATTAAGCAAGTTAGCCTTTTACAGAACTTAATTTGGATTTTATTTGAATTAGTTATGATTTTTTGAAGATTTGAAAAAAACGAGGCTGTGCTGATATTTTCCTGCGATCGCAAATCTGTCCGTACAGTTCACATTTTTTTTGTTTTTCTTCGATTTTTCATGCTTTTTCATGGAATTAACTTCCGATTTTTGGTATAGTTTTGTATTTATACTATTACTATTCCTAATTCAATTCTAATTATCATTTTGAATTAATTTAATATTTTTTAAATTTAATTCAAGATATTAGTGTAATTTGAATTTGAATAGAATTAGTATCTACCTTCTTGCTTAAATATCTATCTTATTTTAAAATTTGATTATATCTTATCTTATTTTAAATTTAAAAATAAGATATTTATAATCATGTAATTTTTAAATGATATAAGATATTTTGCTAATTTTTTAAATTTTGTTATTTTATTTATTTAAATTACATTTAAAATTTGAAAAAGATATTTATTTATCTTTTCTAATTTTTTATTTAATTTTTATTTATAAAATAACATTTAAAATTTAAAAGTAGTTAGCAAATTTTTGAAATGATATTTAGGTTGGTTGAAACCTAATTTTTTAAAATTTTAGGTTTAATTTTAAATTTAATTTTTTTAAAAAAAAATTTCGAATTTTTCAAATTTTTTTTAAATTTTCGAAATTTTTTTTATTAAAATTTTCGAATTTTTTATTTATTATTTAATTAATTATTTTTTCGAAATTAAATATTTAATTTAAAATTAAATAAATCCTACATCCAACTATCCAACTAACCTCGTTGGAGGAGTATGTGTTTTAGCTTGTGTGTAAGTTTTCAAAACCTATTATTACTTGATTGCAAATAGTCATGGTTACTTTTTGCCAGATCTAATGATCTGATGGCTCCCTTGGTTAAGATAATAATTTGTAACAGGTATATTTACAATCTTCTTTCATCTGTGTAAGACCTAGCAACATGATAGGACCCATCCAAAGTGTGCCTGTGTGAGCCTATGTGTTTAATTTGATTATAGATACATATAGGTTGTTGTTGCTAAAATAAATTATCATAGTTCTTGATAGAATTTATTTAGGCCCATTTAGTTATTGGGCTTATTCAATTAATAACAGTTGTTCTTATTAAGGTTAAATTCCTCTCTTTTGGGCCTTGTGTGAGAGTTGGGAGCCATAGAAGTGGGTACGACATACTGAACCCAGCACCCCCTCACATGAACCACCTCAATTGTGAAGGCCCATTTGCCTGATTTGAACAACTGTACTAGGTTAATTACACTAGTTTAACCTAATAAAATTGATTAGCAACATAATTAATTTCATTTATTTTGTAATTAATTTAAGAAAATTATAGTTTAAAGAATTTTTTATTCTAAGCTAAACTATATGTATTTTCTTGTATTTAATTAAATATAGAATTATAACCATCTAGATTCTTTCTGGAACTTAATTTCAATTTTTCATTAAATATTCTTATTTAAGTTGATATTTAGTTATCTACAACTAACCAACTTAAATCTGAATATCTTTTGAATTTCAAATTTCAAAATTAAGTTGAGGAATTTTAGGCATTGGTTATTAAGATTCTTTAGATATTTTTTAAGTTAATATCTTTTCGAATATTAACTTAAAATGGAATATTTTTGATATTTTTTAAGTTAATATCTTTTCGAATATTAACTTAAAATGGAATATTTTCAAATTAAGTGGTTACAACTTAATTTTTGATATTTAATTAAATTTAAATTTGAAAAATATTTAGGTTCTAGATTTTTTCTAATACAACCTAAATTACATATTTTTTTAAATTTTGTGGAAAAGATACTTAGTCAAATAAGATATTTTCTAGATAGTTATTTCTAGACTACTTATTATTTCTAATATTAAATAGGAAAATATTATACATTATGAAATTAATTATTTATATAATTAATTTTGGTACAATTTATTTTAAGTATATTTTTCCTAGTATTAAACTAGAAATTAATAATTAAGTCTTCTCTACACTTAATTATTTATTTCTTGAATTTAATACATTTAATTAATTTGAAAATTAAATATCTAAGTTGATTTTCATCATGATACTTAAATATTTCTTTTTCATGACACTTAATTGAATAGAAAATTATTTTTAGTTGAAATTTATTTTTTCAACTAAATTTAAATAATTTTCAAAATATATTTTTTCTTTATTTTATTAATCAAATTTCAAAACTGCATTTCTTAAATGCTGGAATTTCGAATTTTATTTGAAAAATAGATTAAAGTTGTAAATTATTTATTTTAATTTTGGACCAACTTAAATCAATGATTTTTTCATTAATTGATTAATTTAAAAATAAATGTATTAAAATATATTATTAGAAATTGAATTAATTAGTCAAAGGAAAATCTAGATAGGTGATATTTTTGCTTGAAGTATTTTTCTAGTGTATTTAATTAAATAGAAAATTAATATTTAAGTTGATTTTCATCATCATACTTAAATATTTGAAATTTTTCTTATATATATTTAATTAAATAGGAAAATTATATTTTTTGTTGTAAATTAATTTTACTAATTAATTTTGAGCCAACATTATATTAGAATAATTTTCCAGGATTTATTTTTTATTTTAACATGCATTTTTCGAAAATTGTATTCTTAAATACTTTAATTTTTCGAAATGCAATATATATTTATAGAAAATAAAATTTGAGTTGTAAATTAATTTAAATTAATTTTGTAACAACTTAAATTGAATATTTTTCTAAATATTTATTGGAAATTATTACTAAGATGGAAATAATTCATGTTATTTTCATATCCATCTAGGTAAAATTTATAAATATTAAATTAAAATTTATATTTAGAATTTTTCATTCTAAATTAGAAATTTTAATAAATATATATTTAAAATAAATAGAATAAATAAAGAGAATCAAAGAAAATACAACTCTTTTTAAATAATGAGCTTTATTATTAAGATATTCGATCTCCATTGTGGGTTTTACACCGCGTTTGTTTTAGTGAGTAATCCTCCCTAATGGAGGAACGTTCATTAGCAATTTCGCACCGTTTAACCTCGCATGATAAGTAGTTTGTAAGTGTTTTGTATGGTATGGATCACCCTAATGGCGGCGACCATACTTGACTTGCAAATTATGAAACAATGGTGGAAGCTCATAAGATAGAATTGCCTTGACTCTCGCCTAAACGGGACAACGCTGAATTCCAATCTTGATCGAATAAAAGGTTGCTAGAATGTTTAACATTTTAGACGAGCTGACAACTCTATTCAATGAATGGTAGCTTTGACTCTCGCCTAAACGGGACACTGATATCAGTTTGTTGAAAACCTTGGAAATTATTTAGGATTGTATGTTTTAGTATTTTCACTTGTCATTCCTACTTGCTATATGCTTATAATTTCTGAATTGTGTATGAATTTATATTGAACAATGTTATTTTCTGTTATTAAGTTGTAGTTTAATTTCGAATCTTCATTGTTGGTCTAACTTGGCTTGTTTATCTAATGAGATAAATCCCTAGTGGATTTTCACCATTAGACATACATAATAGTGTTAGATCTCGAAAGATAAATATTGTATATGCGACATCTAGCTGTTCATCAATTGATGACACCTTAGACTAGTATTTTTACGATATGAAACAAGAAGATTGTATAAATAAGATTACTTTGACTTTCGATAATCGAAGCATCGTTGGATTCTTATTTATAAACGAAATTATCCTAATTCCTCTTAGCTTATTCATTTTGAATTAGCTTCAAAACATATCATTGGATGAATGGTCTATAAATCATTTCATGTCATTCTATATTTTCTCTTAAGGAATTAAATGACGCTTATGATTATAATCCCAAAATTCTATTCCCAATTGATATAAATCCTTAATCTTAGAAATTTCCTACTTGTATGGGCAAATCAGACTTAGAATTAAATAGTAGTGCTGGTCCAAGATAGAATTACTCATTATATTTGGTATAAATTTTAAGTCTTTGACTTTAATTTTAGATTCCAAATAGAAATTTTCTTATATTTCTCATTCCAGATACAATACAGTTACACTTTCTCAAGTGTTTAATATCCATCTTTTATTAATGGATTCAAACTGTATGGAATATGAGTTAGGTATTCTGTGACCAGGATCCACTTGCACTATTCTAAGAATTCTTTGATGTAACTAAATCTAAGTCATCAAAAGACACTACCACATGTTTTTTAATCTATGGCATTTGTATCTTGTTCATAGTGGATTTGACAAGATCAATCTCTGCAAAGAGTTAATATGCCTATATCCACTGAAAGTAGTTTATCTCATTCGCAGATGGATGTACATTCAGGGGTGGATATGAGTTTTTCGTTGTATTCTTAAAACGATAACTCTAGATTATACCTTTTAGCAAAGAAATTTGAAATGTTTGAAAAATTTCATTAATTTCTAGCAATGGTTAAAACCATTAAGGTAAGTGGTTAAAGATCTTGCGGGCGATAGGGGTGGAGAAATAGTTAGTAGATATGCAGTTCAAAGATCATTAAATTGATTTTTGAATTATATCCAAACTTACCTCCCCAGAAATTTCGAGTTGCATGTTGATGATTAGTTACTAGTCGTTGCCTAATTCCTTCTATGGTAATACAATTTCAGAATGATGTAATGGTTGTATACTTAATGTAAATCATTACTAGATTCATGGATTACCTAATCAAAATCTTAAGAAAAGCTAGAACTGTTAACCATGGTTTGTTAGCTATTCTAAGTGATTAGGGGTGGACCATCCCATAGTCAATAGATAAGAAAGTGTTTGTTCAAACAAATACTACTTTTCTAAGAAAATGACTTAGTCTGAAAAACAAGTAGCTAATAAAGGAGATATTTTTTCTTGATTCCAAAAGTGTTCAATCATCTTATATGACATATGATGATCCCACTGCCTCTGTTGTCTTGTCACAACCAAAGAGGTTAATACCATTTAGTTTTCTTCGACATAATTCACGGTACCTTGTCGTAGTGGGAGAGTTTCTAGGAACTCACCTTCTTATGACTTGGGAGACACTAGTGATTAAAATCCATTGTGAGTTTAAACAAGTAATGGATTGTCAAGATAAGAAACTAAGAAGAAAGCCAATAGAACTATGGTTTAATCCATTCACATGGAGTAACCTAAAGTTTTCTATTACAAGGACATAAAAGGAAATTTTCGTTTATAAGTCTATTCTATGGACTTAACAAACTTCATGTTCCTAGTATTATAGGTTTGAGTTTATCTAAACCTATGGCTTATGGTATACCTGGTAATTACTTACTCTAATGCAAGCAACTTACTTTAGTAAGATGCTGAAGCATTTTCTTTCTAATGGCAATCTATAGAAGCTTCACAACTTCTTAGGTATAGATTTTATTTATCTAAGGAAAAGTCTTAACTATTCCAGAAAACATAAAGCCATGAAAGAATTTCTTAAATCAACAGTGAGAGGTCTTAGATATGCTTTTGTATGCCTTAGACCAGACACCTGCTGTTGAGTGGGAGTAATGAGTAGGTATCAGATTAATCCAGGAGAAGAACAATGGAAGACAATCAAGTAAATCTTAAGATAAAGAAGAGGAACTATATGTTGGTCTATAAGGGTGTGTTTAAAACTCTTAGACTATACCATATCAGATTTCGAAATTTGCCTTTGTGCTAGTAAATCTTTCTGATAAGATGGTGGTTACTCTGGGGGTGGAATAGTGATTTTGGAGAAGTGTAAAAACCTATCTGAAGTCTCTAGGTCTACCAGAGAGAGACTGAATGTTAAAGTTGCAGGAAAGGTACTTATTCAGTCTAAGGAAAGTTCTATACATCTTTGGCACCATTCCAAATTGCCTTAAACTACTAGTGTTAATTTCCTGATTAACCAAAAGTAGTTGCCAAAGATATAGAATCCAGTATCCCAAGAGAGTAGACATATAGAGAGGAATTTCACATTATCAATGATTTTGTGATTAAAGGAAGAGTAATAGTGGAGAAAAGGTTGTGGTTAATTCAACCTTTCAGATCCTACGAGGAGTTTACTACTACTACACTTGATTTGCATATCAAGGTGTTGAGATTATTTGAAACGCACTTTTTGTTTTATATTAGTGCAAGTGGGAGTTTGTTGGGTTTTATGCCCTAAATAAAACTCATTTCAATATAATCAGATTTACTTATTAATATAGATCAGAAATAACATTTAATGTTGCATGGTTCACATGCTTTATTTCATGATTATATGTACATAATGTATGAATTCATCTGAAACCCTTTTCACATACTTGATCCTGTTTATTGTGCCGTCAACATATTCGAAAGTAAACATGACTATGTGAATAAAGTTTCCTAGATTTATCAGACACAGGGTTTTACTGATATGATAATCTACAACAAGAGTTTACTTGTATTTGGAGAAATACTATGTTCTTTCCAGAACATTGGTTAAAGTAAAGCTCAGGTTGGATGCATGGAGTATGCATCGGAAGGGACCGATATTGAACTTTGACTTAGATTTAATTAAACTTACCGTAAAATCTATTCAAGTCAATATCGCCTAGTTGATCCTAGATCAAATGATCTTAATCCTGTTATGATTAGGCTCAATCTTGAAAGGTTATTCGTGTTCTTTGATTTGTTAGTTAAGCCTACTTTTAGGTCAGGGTGATACGTACATTTTGGGAACACGGTAGTGCAATTGAGTGGGAGCGCTAGCATAAACATGGAATCTATAGCTTCTATCTGGCGAATAGTAAGCAAAGGATGATCTCCTTCTGTAACGCCCTAATGATAAGGCACGCTACAGTGCTTTTTCAATTATTGTGCAATCTTTGCTAATCAAAGAAATTTCTTGAAAAACGTGTCAAATTAAAACTTTTGCTTTAAATATTAAACTTTGTAATATAATATAATATTTACAAATCCCGGGATCCCGATTTCAAACCTCGTAAAATTTACTTTTTAAACTTTACATTTCAAAATACATAATTCACAGGTCGCACAGCGACTTTCAAAATATAACACCCAGATGTCCCGAGACCGAACACTCCAAGTCGCGCTGCTTGACATGTACAATCTCACCCGAGCTCAGGTTCATTCCTGTTCAGCCTTCGCCTTTCCTTTACCTACACATGGAAGTAGAAACTGTGAGTCAACAGACTCAGTAAGAAATGCATATAACATACCATATAATTTCCGACCTGTAAATAGGCGCCCATACACCTATTTACAGAGCTTAACAGATGAGTATGAACGTTCGATACTAGGGTAAAACCACTATACCACATACACATCGTACCTCGTTGTACGAGTGTTGGTAGGGTTTATCCCGATCACTGAGTAACACTGAGTGATGTACCACACACCTTCCATGCTTGTGTTGGTATCACTGTATCGTACTCACAATCACAACAATCACTGTACCAATACACTCTATAACTTATTCATACAAGTGTTGGTAGTGTTTAACATAATTCAAGCATGCATATATAAACACATATACATACATTCAGATAATCACATCATACATTATACACAGTTCTTACCTGTTTTCCGAATTCAAGTGTGTTTGGCCAGGCACGAACGGAATTCACGTGCTAGATGGATGCCCTAATCACAATAATAGTAATACAGATGAGTGACTCGCTAAATCACTTTCCGGGACTTTAAACTTGAAACTGAAAGTTTCCCTATCGATAAACCTCATGACAATACCCTAAATATCTCAAAATTGGCCAAAACTAGGGTTCTGGAAAATCCCCCAACGAGCGGTAGTTCCCAACCGCATCCCGGTTCGGGTCACCAACCGGTCGACCCAGGTTGGTACGAGCCACCCGAACCGAATTCCGGTTCTACTGCTGGGAACCAAAAATCATCCCCCTTGATTCAATTCAATCCCAAACTTTACCAAACTCTCCAGTATACTTATACAATGCATAAACATCCATTTCCAACCAACAAATCACAGAACAAACCAATAATTCAAATTATGCCATTAAAGCTCAAAGCTTGAGTTTCAAAACTCAAGCTTGCTTAAAACCATTCTCAAGCATCAAAAACAATAGCTAGGGACTCAAAACAACTCAACCTAACCCCAGAATTCAAACCCTAAGCAATTCAAAACCCAACAGCCACTAAACCTAAAAATTCAAAGTGAAACTAAACTAAAATTTCAAAAACTTAAGGGGAGAAGAACTAGGGTTACCTTGCCTTGATTCCTCTTGAATCCTTTGCTGAAAACACAAGAATTCAGCTCCCAAAATCCCTTGCCCTTGCTGCCTTCGAAGAGAGAAAGAGAGAAGAAACAGCTTCTCTTGAATTTTTGGTTTTTCCTTTGATTTTTTTCCCTCAAATGAAATGATTTTTCCTTAATTAATTCATGGCTGAAAAGTCATGTGCTAGGTGTCAACTAGAGGGACAGCCACCTAATCCCTCATTAAACAAAATGTCTAAAATGCCCTTAGACTTAAAACTAGGGTATTTCTAAAGCTAGGCGTAAAATGGTCAATTTCCATAACCCCGCTCAATCTCGATAATTTATTTTCTCTAAAATATTTCCCACTATGAAATAGGGTTCTAAACTTACCCATGTGATCAATCTAGCCATCCATCGCATTTTCCGTTGTCGCCGAGCAAAAATTACAAAATTAACATATATCACATATAAGCTAAATAATACCCCTAGAGTTTAATAAAATCTCCGGAATTGAGAAATTATAACTCTAATATTTATTTCTAAATATTGGGGTCCACATTTAAAATTAATTCACAAATAATAATAAAATAATAAAAATTAGTGCTAATTGCCTTTTCTAATCCACATTACTAGAGCGGTCATTACAATTATCCCCCCGTTAATAGGATTTCGTCCCCGAAATCTAACCTGAATAGCTCTGGATGTTGAGTCCTCATATCTGACTCTAATTCCCAGGTGGCTTCTTCCACCTTACTGTTCCTCCAGAGCACCTTAACCAGTGCAATAGTCTTGTTGTGAAGAACTTTTTCTTTCCTATCCAAAATCTGAACAGGTTGCTCTTCATAGGATAAGTCTGGTTGTAGTTCAAGGGCTTCATAACTCAAGACATGAGTCGGGTCTGACACGTATTTCCTTAACATAGAGATGTGAAATACGTCATGAACAGCTAATAATGCTGGTGGTAAGGCTAGCCGATACGCTACCTGCCCGACCTTCTCGAGTATCTGAAATGGCCCAATGAACCTAGGGCTTAACTTACCCTTCTTCCCGAAGCGCCTAATACCCTTCATGGGTGAAACTCGCAGGAAAACATGTTCCCCTGCCTGAAATGTGACATCTCTGCGCTTCGGATCAGCATAACTTTTCTGCCTGCTTTGAGAAGCAAGCATCCGAGCCTTGATCTTATCAATAGCTTCATTGGTCTTTTGCACCAACTCTGGACCTAGGTACTTCCTTTCTCCTGTCTCGTCCCAATGAATAGGAGAACGACATTTCCTACCATATAACATCTCATAGGGGGCCATCCCTATTGTACTTTGGTAGCTGTTGTTGTAGGAGAATTCAATTAAAGGCAAGTACTTACTCCATGAACCCTCAAAGTCCATGACACAGGCTCGCAGTAGGTCTTCCAAAATCTGGATAGTTCTTTCTGACTGACCATCAGTCTGAGGGTGAAAGGCTGTACTAAACTTTAACTTGGTACCCATAGCCTTCTAAAGACTCACCCAAAACTTCGATGTGAACTTTGGATCCCTATCTGATACAATAGATTTAGGGGCTCCATGGAGACGAACTATCTCCTTCACATACAATTCAGCATACTGATCCACTGAATAGGTAACTTTCACTGGTAGAAAGTGAGCCGACTTTGTAAATCTATCCACAATGACCCATACAGAATCATACATCCCTGTAGTTCTAGGTAAACCAGTTACAAAGTCCATTGCGATGTCCTCCCACTTCCATTCTGGAAGGACTAAAGGTTGCAATAACCTGCTTAGGTCTCTGATGTTCAGCCTTAATCTGTTGGCAGGTTAAACACTTGGACACATAGTCCACCACATCTCTTTTCATCCCATACCACCAGAAGTAGGGTTTCAAATCCTGATACATCTTGGTGGTTCCCGGATGCAACGAATAAGGCGTGGTGTGAGCTTCATCAAGTATCTCTTTCTTAAGCTTATCAACACTAGGAACACAAACTCGAGCTTTATATAACAACATTCCACTGCTCAAGACTGAAAAACCTCTAGGCCGACCAGCCACCACTTCATCTCGAACTTTAACTAGCTCGGGATCTTCTAGTTGTGCCTTTCTGATTCTCTCCAACAAATCAGATTGGAGGGTTAAATTATGTAATTTCCCGACCACGAACTCAATTCCTGCACTAACCATTTCCGAGGCTAGTTGAGAGGCTATCATAACCGTAGTGCACACTTGCCCGGGACCCTTTCTGCTCAGAGCATCGGCCACAACATTGGCTTTCCCGGGGTGATACAGTATTTCACAATCGTAGTCTTTAACTAACTCCAACCACCTTCTCTGCCTCATATTCAAATCTTTTTGGGTGAAAAAGTATTTAAGACTTTTATGATCCGTATAAATCTCACACTTTTCACCGTAAAGATAATGTCGCCAAATCTTTAAAGCAAAAACCACGGCGGCCGAGCTCTAAATCATGAGTTGGGTAACGCCGCTCATAATCCTTCGATTGACGAGAGGCATAAGCTATGACTACGTCGGCTTGCATCGAACACATCCGGACTCGTCTGGATGCATCACAATAAACAACAAATTTCTCTTGATCTGATGGCAAAGCTAACACCGGAGCTGTTATCAAACGCTGCTTCAACTCCTGAAAGCTTGACTCACACTTATCTGACCACACAAATCTCTGATTTTTCTTGGTCAATTCGGTTAGGGGCATAGAAAGTTTAGAAAATCCTTCGACGAAACGTCGATAATACCCTGCTAACCCGAGAAAACTTCGAATTTCTGTCACAGACTTGGGCCTCGGCCAATTCTTCACTGATTCTATCTTATTTGGATCAACCATAATTCCATTTTTCCCAAAAATATGACCCAGAAAGGACACCTCGGACAACCAGAATTAGCACTTTTTGAACTTGGCATACAGCTTGTGATCCCTAAGTCGCTGTAACACCATTCGAAGATGATGCTCGTGCTCCTCTTCTGACTGAGAGTATAAAAGAATGTCATCGATAAACACTATAACGCAGTTATCGAGGAAATCCTTGAACACCCTATTCATGAGATCCATAAAGGCTGCAGGAGCATTAGTCAATCCGAACGACATTACCAGAAACTCATAGTGCCCATATCTGGTTCTAAAAGCAGTCTTCGGTATGTCCTCCTCCCGAATTCTGAGTTGATGATAACCCGACCGTAAATCAATCTTCGAAAACACTGTCTTTCCCTGAAGCTGATCGAACAGATCATCGATCCTGGGCAACGGGTACTTATTCTTAATCGTCAACTTGTTTAGTTCCCGATAATCAATACACATTCTGAGGGAACCATCTTTCTTTTTCACAAAAAGAACCGGAGCTCCCCAGGGCGATACACTGGGTCGAATAGACCCAATATCAAGCATCCCCTGAAGTTGTAACTTAAGCTCCTTGAGTTCTGCTGGAGCCATCCTATATGGAGCTTTAGAAACAGGTTCGACTCCAGGTGCCAAATCAATTACAAAGTCAATCTCTCGCTGTGGCGGCAATCCCGGCAATTCCTCGGGAAACACATCAAGAAAATCTTTCACCACCCAGACTACCTCAGGCCCAAATGTTTCAGGTCTGTTGTAGTCAAAAACTACCGCTAGAAATCCTACACAACCATTGCATAGTAAATCCCTAGCTCTCAACACAGAAATAACCGGGATCCGAGACCCCTGAACCGATCCAACATAAACAAATGGATCTTCACCTTCCAGCTGAAAAGTCACCATTTTACGCCTACAATCTATACTGGCCGAATACTTGGATAGAAAATCCATTCCCAGTATAATATCAAACTCAGTTAATTTCAATTCTATAAGGTCAGTACTCAATTCCCTATCTTCGATCCTAATCAGCATAGACCTAGTGCGCCTATTAGAGATAACCAATTCCCCGCTAGGCATTAGGGTTCCAAACCCTCTTTCTAATATATCACAAGGCCTACCCAAAAGATCAATCACTCTTGTAGCCACATATGAACGTGTAGCTCCCGAGTCAAATAATACTGTAAATAACAAGTTGTTGACGGGAAGCTGACCTGTCTATGAAGGACCGGCTGCGGCATCAGCTTGGGTAATGGCAAACACACGAGCAGGAACCGATTTCACCTCGGCTTTCGGCTCCTCTTTCTTTGCCTGGGGGCAATCTTTCTTGAAATGCCCCACCATGCCACACAGGAAGCATGTCTTCCGGTTACACTATCCCGGATGATGTTTCTTGCACCTTGGACACTCAGGATAAGAATAACCCTGGCGTCCTCCTCTCCCTTGGTTCCCACGGAACCGCTTGCTTTGCCCCGAGCCACCAGAAGCTGGAACAACTTTTCTTTTCTGCTCAGTGGTGGAGTCACCACCATCCCTACCATAAACAGGAGTAGGAACAGTGGGGTTTCCACCAACACTCGGAGTCACCCGGGGCTCCTGAAGATATTTTACTGCACCCTCGGCTCTCAAAGCCTTCTCAACCATATCTGCATATGTGGTTGCTTCAGTAGTGGTAATAACCAGATCATGCCGGATCTTTGCACTCAAACCCGCTAAATATTTTTCTTTCTTACTGAAGTCCGTGGGCACAATTCCTGCTGCCAACTTAGCCAACCGATCAAACTTCGTTGTGTACTCAGTGACTGACATTCCCTCAGTCTGAACTAGATCAGTGAACTCTTTCCGCTTTGCACTGCGGACCGCTTCGTTGTAATACTTGGAGTTAAATAACTCCCTAAATTCTTCCCAGGTCATCAGCGTGACGTCCCGAGTGAGGGTTATCAATTCCCACCACACGAGAGCATCTTCCTGAAACTGGAAAGTGGCGCAGGTCACCCGGTCATTTCCAACCACTCCCATAAAATTAAGGATGCGTTCAATCATTGAAAGTCACTGCTCGGCCTTCATCACATCAGGGCCTCCCAGAAACACTGGAGGTGCCTGTTTTCGAAATCTTTCGTACAACGGTTCCATACGATTGCCAACAACAGGTTGTTCTGCTGGCACCGCAGGAACTGCAACGGCCTGAACTTCTTGAGGAGGCACGGCAGGAGGACCCTGCTGCCTCAATCTTTGGATCTCTTCGTCTTGCTGACGGATTCTATCTTGCATTTCAGCAAATCTTTGCTCCCAGTCAGGAGGAGCTTGAGGTGGATTTACAGGCGACCACCCTGAGCTCTGCCACGGCCACGGCCGCGACCACGAGGATTTTGAAGATTCCCCTGACCGCCTCCGGTCTCAACCATGCCACCTTGACTTCTTGTATTTCGCGGGGCGTCCATTTAATAGGACTTAGCCTGCGAATCCATAAGCCAGGCAGGTTAGACAGCGATCAAAAATAACACCGCTCTTAATAACTTAAAGGCAACACACTTTCTTTTCTTTTTAAGGAAATATATTTAATTTAAATCTAATATGCTTCCTAACATGCTTTCACATCACACTTATTTAAAATACTAAACAAGTACAGGCTTACTGAACCGTGAACCGAGCTTTCTCTGATGAAGATTGTACATGTCATAGCAAGCTTCGGTAGACAAACCTGGCGGCTCTGATACCAAAATTGTAACGCCCTAATGCTAAGGCACGCTACAGTGCTTTTTCAATTATTGTGCAATCTTTGCTAATCAAAGAAATTTCTTGAAAAACGTGTCAAATTAAAACTTTTGCTTTAAATATTAAACTTTGTAATATAATATAATATTTACAAATCCCGGGATCCCGATTTCAAACCTCGTAAAATTTACTTTTTAAACTTTACATTTCAAAATACATAATTCACAGGTCGCACAGCGACTTTCAAAATATAACACCCAGATGTCCCGAGACCGAACACTCCAGGTCGCGCCGCTTGACATGTACAATCTCACCCGAGCTCAGGTTCATTCCTGTTCAGCCTTCGCCTTTCCTTTACCTACACATGGAAGTAGAAACTGTGAGTCAACAGACTCAGTAAGAAATGCATATAACATACCATATAATTTCCGACCTGTAAATAGGCGCCCATACACCTATTTACAGAGCTTAACAGATGAGTATGAACGTTCGATACTAGGGTACAACCACTATACCACATACACATCGTACCTCGTTGTACGAGTGTTGGTAGGGTTTATCCCGATCACTGAGTAACACTGAGTGATGTACCACACACCTTAGCATTTTCCATGCTTGTGTTGGTATCACTGTATCGTACTCACAATCACAACAATCACTGTACCAATACACTCTATAACTTATTCATACAAGTGTTGGTAGTGTTTAACATAATTCAAGCATGCATATATAAACACATATACATACATTCAGATAATCACATCATACATTATACACAGTTCTTACCTGTTTTCCGAATTCAAGTGTCTTGGCCAGGCTGAACGGAATTCACGTGCTAGATGGATGCCCTAATCACAATAATAGTAATACAGATGAGTGACTCGCTAAATCACTTTCCGGGACTTTAAACTTGAAACTGAAAGTTTCCCTATCGATAAACCTCATGACAATACCCTAAATATCTCAAAATTGGCCAAAACTAGGGTTCTGGAAAATCCCCCAACAGTGCGGGTTCCCAACCGCATCCCGGTGCGGGTCACCAACCGGTCGACCGGTTGGTACAGCCACGAACCGAATTCGGTTCTCTTTGCTGGGAACCAAAAATCATCCCCCTTGATTCAATTCAATCCCAAACTTTACCAAACTCTCCAGTATACCTATACAATGCATAAAAATCCATTTCCAACCAACAAATCACAGAACAAACCAATAATTCAAATTATGCCATTAAAGCTCAAAGCTTGAGTTTCAAAACTCAAGCTTGCTTAAAACCATTCTCAAGCATCAAAAACAATAGCTAGGGACTCAAAACAACTCAACCTAACCCCAGAATTCAAACCCTAAGCAATTCAAAACCTAACAGCCACTAAACCTAAAAATTCAAAGTGAAACTAAACTAAAATTTCAAAAACTTAAGGGGAGAAGAACTAGGGTTACCTTGCCTTGATTCCTCTTGAATCCTTTGCTGAAAACACAAGAATTCAGCTCCCAAAATCCCTTTCCCTTGCTGCCTTCGAAGAGAGAAAGAGAGAAGAAAGAGCTTCTCTTGAATTTTTGGTTTTTCCTTTGATTTTTTTCCCTCAAATGAAATGATTTTTCCTTAATTAATTCATGGCTGAAAAGTCATGTGCTAGGTGTCAACTAGAGGGACAGCCACCTAATCCCTCATTAAACAAAATGTCTAAAATGCCCTTAGACTTAAAACTAGGGTATTTCTAAAGCTAGGGGTAAAATGGTCAATTTCCATAACCCCGCTCGATCCCGATAATTGATTTTCTCTAAAATATTTCCCACTATGAAATAGGGTTCTAAACTTACCCATGTGATCAATCTAGCCATCCGTCGCATTTTTCGTTGTCGCCGAGCAAAAATTACAAAATTAACATATTTCACATATAAGCTAAATAATACCCCTAGAGTTTAATAAAATCTCCAGAATTGAGAAATTATAACTCTAATATTTATTTCTAAATATTGGGGTCCACATTTAAAATTAATTCACAAATAATAATAAAATAATAAAAATTAGTGCTAATTGCCTTTTCTAATCCACATTACTAGAGCGGTCATTACACCTTCGAGCTTGACCAAACGAACATAAATGGTGGAGTACTCATTTCACATAAGCTGAAATATCATTTATACGGGGTCAAGTGTTTTAAGGATAAAATACATAGTAGGGTGTAACGGTAATTTAATCCCTTTACAGTGTAGATCATTCATATAGAGGATCATTGATCACATTAGGATTATAACAATGGATAACTAATGATGTGTCTATATGGTAGAACATATAGAGCATTCTATATACTGAGAGTGCAATTCTAAGTTCTATGCGTGGATTCAACGAAGAATTAATAAGTTAGTGAATTTTAGTGCTAAATTCTTGATCTACTTATTGGAAGCTCGGTTATATAGACCCATGGTCTCCCCACTAGTTGAGATAATATTGCTTGTAAGACTCATGTAATTGGTTTTGATTAATCAATTATAATTCTCAAATTAGACTGTCTATTTGTGAATTTTTTACTAAGTAAGGGCGAAATTGTAAAGAAAGAGTTTTAGGGGCATATTTGTTAATTATGATACTTTGTATGGTTCAATTAATAAATATGATAAATGACAATATTATTTAATAATTATTTATAGTTATTAAATAGTTAGAATTGGCATTTAAATGGTTGAATTAGGAAATTGGCATTTTTGAGAAAATCCGATACAAAAGGTGTTAAAATTGCAAAATTGCAAAAAGCAAGGCCCAATCCACTAAGTGTATGGCCGGCCACCTTTGTGTGTATTTTAAGTTGATTTTTTCATTATTTTAATGCCATATAATTCAAATCTAACCCTAGTGGAATGCTATAAATAGATAGTGAAGGCTTGAGGAAAATTACACTTTTCTTCAGACTTCTGAATCAAAAAAAAAACTGAGCCTTCTCTCTCCCTATCTGGCTGACCACTCCCTCTCTTCTTCTTCAATATTTCGAAATCCTTAGTGATTAGAGTAGTGCCCACACACATCAAGTGATACCTCAATCATAGTGAGGAAGATCGTGAAGAAAGATCATCAGCAAAGGAGTTTCAGCATCAAAGATTCAGAGAAAGAGATCCAGGTTCAGATATTGATAATGCTCTGGTACAGATTGGAATCAAGGGCTAGATATCTGAACGGAAGGAGTCATTATATTCCGCTGCACCCAATGTAAGGTTTCTTAAACTTTATATGTGTTTAATTTATCGTTTTAGAAAGTTCATATTTAGGGTGTTAATAAACATACTTGTGAGTAGATCTAAGATCCTGGTAAAATAATTTCCAACAGTAGCCTAGGAATTTTCTTGAAGAAACAGAAAAAGAAAATTTTGTAGGATTTAATTTCATGTTATAATTTTCAAGTACCTCAAAAGCTTGTTGTAGATGATCAAGATGGTCTTGGGAACCTAAGGATTTGACTAGCATATTGCCTATGTAGACTTCCATTGTATCACCCAACATATTCACAAACATCTGACTTGCCTTTGGTACGTGGCCCCTGCATTCTTGACCCCAAAGAGTAAGAATTTGTAGCGAAAGATTCATCGTTTAGTGATGAATGTTGTCTTCTCCTGGTCATTTGAATGCATGAGGATCTGATTGTATCCTGAGAAAGCGTCAATGAAACTAAGTAACTCGTGGCCAGTTGTTGCATATATTATCATGTCTATGTGTGGTGATGGGAAAGAATCCTTAGGGTACGCCTTATTTAGATCAATAAAGTTGATATAGACACACCACTTACCATTCTTATTTTTTACCATAACAACGCTAGCCAACCAGTCGGTGTAGTCTACTTCTCTCACAGATCCTATGTCTATCAACTTTTGGATCTCTTTGTTGATAAATCAGTTGTGTTCTGGAGCAAATTTTCTCCTTTTTTGTTTGAATGGAGGATGGTTAGGGTCTACCTGCAAATTATGAACAATAATGTTATGATTGATACCTGTCATGTCCTCGTGAGACCACATGAAGATATGGTGGTACTTCTTTAGGAACTCGATGAGTCAAACACGGAACTTAGGTGTTAGCTTTGATCCTATATGGACAATATGTTCTAGAAAGTCTTTGATGATGCACACACCGTCGAGATCTTCCATTTCAGGCTCGGTAGGTGCACTATTGGAACCATAGCAGTCGGTACTTACTGCGGAGGCACTATAGGAGGACCTTGCTGCCTCAGCCTCTGAATCTCTTCATCTTAAGCTTGTGTATCTACAAATCTTTGCTCCCAATCCGGAGGAGCTTAAGGTACATTTTCATGTCTACCACCTTGAAACCTTCCACGACCTCTCCCTCGTCCAAGAGGATTTAGCGGATTTTGACCTCCCCGACCGCCTTCGATCTTAACCATGTTATCCTGACTCCTCATATTTCATGGGACGTTCATTTAATAAGTCAGTCTGTGAATCCATAAGTTAGGTAGGTCAGATAACGATCACATATAATCTATGTATCGCACTTTATGGATTTTTAGGCAATGCATTTAAACAATTATAAACTATTATGGTCCCTCCTTTTCTAATCACATAAATTACTAAACAAGTAAAGGCAACTCTGATACCAAAATTATAACGCCCTGATACTTAGGCGCACTACAGTAATTTTCTAATTAACATGCCACCTTTGCTAATCAAAAGGTTTTCCTCAAAAATCATGCCAAATTAAATTTTTGATTTTAACTATTAAACTTTATAAATATATATATATTTACAAAAATTGGGATCCCGTGTTTAAACTTTTACAATCTTCATCAAAATACTTTTACTACAAGTTGCACAGTGACAACAAAATACAACCCAATTCATCCTGACACCGAACACTCTAGGTCGCGCCGTCTTGACATGTACAATCATCCTCCGAGCTCGGAACTCACTCTTGTTCAGCTTTCACCTTACCTTTACCTACACACAAAAATAATATCTGTGAGTCGACAAATTCAGTAAGAAAAGCACATAACAGATAATATAATACTAACTTCCATGTAGGCGCCCATACACCTATCCACAAGGCTTATCAGATAAGTAAGAACGTTCTTTACTAAGGTATGACCACTATAACATATGCACTACGTACTGTTACTATACGAGTGTTGGTAGGATTTTCCCCGTACCTCGAGTACCCCTAAGTGTTATACCATATACACTCCGTACCTATCCGTACTAGTGTTGGTAACACCGTACTATACTTCAAACATTGTACATTGTGCCAACGCACTCAGTACCACTATCGTACTAGTGTTGGTCGTGTAAGAATCACAAATAACATGCATATACCACACATACACATACTCATATAAAATACGTTCTATGCTAGTCTTACCTCGTTTCCAAATTCAAGTGCGCTGACCGACTTGAACAGAAAATCATGTGTTGGATGGATGCCCTATGTCACATTTACGCAAATGGGTAAATAACACGCCAAAACCTAATTTGGGAACCTAAACACACAACACGAGTTTCACTATTGATAGTTAACTTGGCCATAACCTCATTATTGAGGAAATAACAAACTAAGGCTCTGAAAATAACACGAATCGAAAAATTGGATTTTTTGGGAACCCTGCCACTGATCTGGTTAACCAGTTCTACACGACCTGTTGAACCGGTTAACCAGTTTGCACCAGGTAACCCAAACAAGTCCAAAACTGGCCCAATTTGTGTCCAAACTAAGTCAAGCCTTCTCGAAAACCTGTACATACCTTAAACAACATTTTCCAACCAATAACAGCAAGAAAAATACTCAAAATCCAAAAGTGCCATATATGAATGAGGCTTGAGTTTTCAAACTCAAACTTGTTCATCCTCCTCACAAACCATCCCAACCAGCTACAAGAAATCAATTTTAACTTAAAATGAACCCAGAAACTGAATCACAAACACATCTAACTCTAAGAGCCACTAACTCTCAAAATTACTATATCAAACCAAAATTAAAGCTTAAACAACATAAAAAAATGAGAACTCTTGGGTTTACCTATGGCTTGAGCTACCTCGAATCCTACTAAAACCATGTTAAATTTGCAGAATTCAGCACCAAGCTTCTAGAGTTCTTCTTGGTTTGAAAGAGAGGGGAAGAGAAAATGGTGTTTTAGCTATTTTTTGTCTTTTTTTGCCTATTTGATTAAATCAATTTATCAACATTAACTTAGCCTGAAAATGACGATAAGGACCAGTTGTCATTCCCACAACCAGCCACCTAAATCAATAAATGAAATTCGTAAAATGCCCTTTGACCTCTAAGTTAAGCAATTATAAGCCTGGGGTAAAATGGTCAAAACCATAACTTCGCTTAAACCCGGTATTCATAATATCTCAAATATTTGTCCAACTAAGAATAGGTTCTAAATTTACCCATGTGACTCTAACGACCAACCATTGCATTTTTCATCGTCGCCGAGCAAAAATCATAAAAATTGCATAATTCATATTTAGCATAAATAATACTCTTAGAGTTTAATAAAATCTCCAGAATTGAAAAGTTATAATTCTAATGCCCATTTTTAAAAATGGGACCCGAAACAATATAAAATCATATATAATTATAAAATATCAATAATTAATGTTAATTGTCTTTATTAATACAAAATTTAACATGCAGTCATTACATTGAATGCCCAAACTTGAGTTCCATCATCAATGGATCTTCAAGACCCATTTAAGCCACTTCAATCCCTAGATCAAACTCGACCAAAGATAAGATAAACCAACCTTTTTAGTGGCTTCTAGGATAGAACAATTTGGCAAATATTTATGTCTCAAAATTTAAGTAGGCAAGAAATTTGAGTACAGAAATAATCTCCACACTTGTTTAGCCAAAAGAACTTGATTAAAAAATTGAAAATCTCCAAATTCTAGCCCACCCATTGCCTTACGCTGACATATTCACCCAAGAAATCTTCTTTTGATCACTATATTTATGAGCCCCACCAAAGTTATCTAACAATTGATTCTAATTTTTTACACGTTGTCGCCGGGAGCTAAAAGACACTTATCATATAAGTTGGAACAACTTAAAGAGTAGAAAAATAGAATTTGATAAGTTGAAATAGCTTAAATGACATGTTTTAGATAAAATACTAAAATCTCACCAAATTTAAAAATAGAAAGAAAAAAAGATACAATGTCACATAAATTCACTTGTTTTTTTTTTATATATATGTCTTATTTTATAATGTAAATTAAAAAATATTTAAATTTTAAAAATTATAACTAATCAAGTAAAGATAAGTTTATCGATCACGTAATATGAAAAATACTAATTTCGAGACAAAGTATAATTATCAAATAAAACTTTTAGTTATAATCTATACATACAACACTTTTAAAGAATGTGAGATTTTGTAAAAGTAAAATTAAATGACTACTTTTAATATTATTTCAGTTTTTATAAAAAAATAAAAATAAAAAAAAATGTTCAGTTGACATCATTTTTTTATTCCAGTATTTTATTTTATTTTTTTAAAAAAATACAATTTTAAAGTTTTTTTATGGTATTTCTCTTTGTATGTAATAATTTTTCCCATATTTTAATTTTTTTTTTTTAAATAAATGTAACATTTTATACATTTAAATTTTTATGCCATATATATCATAACTTGTATTTATTTTTCCATATTTTTTGTAAATAGCTCCACTTTTAAAGAATGTGAGATTTTGTAAGTATAAAGTTAAATGACTACTTTTTAGGCAAAATACTAAAATTTCACAAAATTTACAAGAAAAGAAAAAAATAGGATGCCACAAAAACTTAATTTAATTGTGTTTTCTTTTATATAAATATATTAGATATAGATAGATTATTATTAATTTAAAATAATAAGTAGTTTCTAGTAAAAGTAGATTTATAAACAAATCGTTGTTGTGACTTCTTACATATTCCATTCTTTCAAATTTTTTATTTATTTATTAATTTTTTTTGATTGACCATTCTTTCTAATATGAAGTATATTAAAAAGGGTTTTTCTTGTTCTTATTACTCTTTTTTTTTTTTTTTTGGGCTAAGAATTAAAAAGGAACAGAAAAAATGGTTTTGCAAGGACGTTAATGAAACTATAAGGAAAAAAGGTAACAAAAAGGAGCTAAACTTATTAATCATGGGGAAGGATAGAGACCTCACATGGTGCTTTTCGTGTGAATTGAGCTTAACATGAATATAGTATGAAGTAGAGAAATTATACTAGAAGGTCAATGTTAATTTTCATAGGAAAGTGACAATTTTGTGATTATTTGAATTTGGAACAAGGTAACAAAGTTAGAAAAGTAAATAAAAAAAGTTGTTGCTTATGCAAGATAGGTTCCTCTAGTTCCCAACTCTTGAAGCAAAAGAACACCTTTTCATTACTATAGTTCATTTGTTTAATTACGACTAATATAGGAGCTGCCCAGCTGGTTTGCTTATGAAATTATGAGCCAATACAAGACAACTAATTAATTTATTATTTCATTCATTTTGCTTCAATTTATTTATCAAAACATGCGTATATTTTTTAATGGGTGCAGTCCAGCCTGTGAAAAATTAACAAATTATTAAAAGAAATAACTGACGAATTAATGTAGAAGATTATGCCTTATTTTGTACGTAATATATGATTGGAATTAAGATATAAAGTCTCCTACAATTGGCTTTTGCAACCACGAAAAAGCACCATACTTTGATTATATTTATATAACTAAAAAATGATGTGCCTATTATATAGTTATATTTGTATAAGGCCATTTTTTTTAAAAAAAACATATAAAGATCATTTTATTTCGTCGATTAGTTTAGCTTTTTACTTGATCTCTTTTTTTTTTTCGCCTACAACCACTAAAATTGTAGTTTGGTTTGAAAGTATCATTAGAAATTATGAGAAAATAACTTCACTTAGAGTACTTGAGATTTTTTTTTTTTTTTAATTTTTTTTTTTTTTAAAAAAAAAGCCTGTAATAATAACATAAGCAGTGCAGTACAGGTTATAAAGATCAAGGACTACATGTTTGAAACACATCCCTTCCAAACTACCTCTTTATCACTTCCTAAAGACCTTGGAGCAAGGTCTTTAGGAAGTGATAAAGAGGTAGTCAATTTATTGGACTAAGTTAGAAAGGGAAGATCTGTCTCACTATTCACTACTACAAAAATGACTTTTTATTTTAATTTTTAAGTGACATATACACAATTTGTGTCGGTTAACCTTAGACGTACATACTCATATTTTTTGCTTCAATTAAGAACTGGGGCCAAAATATTATTACTTTGATTTAGAACTGACGCAAACAAATACATATAAAAAAGGCTAATTAGGATTTTTGTTCTCTAAACTTTGACAATTATCAAATTATGCCCCTTAAACTTTTCTGGCCATTAAACATTCCTTCTTGACTATTAAAATTGTTAGATTTAAGGACTTTAGTCCAATTGCATAGAATTTTACTAATTCAATGATTCTTTATGTACTAAATCATGCTCTCTAGACTTTGATATCTACCTAATCATGCCCCTCGAACTTTGACATGTACCAAATTATGCCCCCTGAACTTTCATCCACACACTATTCTTACTAAAATTGGACAAATGTCCTTATAATCCAACAATCTCAATAGTTCAGATTTTTTTTAACAAAGATCAGGGGGCATTATTTGGTACATGTCAAAGTTTAGGGAGCGAAAAATCCTAATTAGTCTAAAAAAAATAGTTTATGCATCGGTCAATAATTGGCGTTAACAAGAAAAAATTAAACAAAATGTACACGAGCAGGTTAATCCTCCGCCTTCTACAGATCAAAAGACCACAAAAAATTTGTTTCAAATGTAAGATCCACCCCGCGTCGTCCCCCACCTCAAATCCACCACCTAATTAAAAAACAAGAAAAATACCCAATCCATAAAATAAAAATACATTCAAGATGTTAAATAATTGGACAAAAGTAAAGAAACTAACCTTTAAAAACTCCGTTTGAGAGAGAGAAAGAGGGTAAGGGTGGCGGAGATGTAACTAGGCTCCACGATGTTCGTCAATGAGAGAGCTCCACATCACCTACCAAAAAAATGAGAAAGGGAGAATTAGAGTTTCAAATCTATGGGATGGATCAAGAAGAAAGGAAGAAGAAGAAGGTGATGATGGGTGGAGTTGGATGACACCGGGAGAGCTAACAGTTCAAGCGTAGCTTAGAAAGAAAGAGAGAGAGAGAGAGAGAGAGAGAGAGAGAGAGAGAGAGAGAGAGAGAGAGAGAGAGAGAGAGAGAGAGTAAGGAGAGGGGCGAGTGAGAAGGGTTAGGTTAAATTCGTTTTATATTATTAAGGTTAGGTTTTTTTTAAAATGAGCCGAAGCCCATAATTGATTCTCTTTTTTTTTTTCAATTGTTTGTTGTGTCGGTGCACAACCGACATTAAAAGTGTGGATATATATTTTTTAAAATTTCATCTTTTGCTTTGGTTTTCATTTTAGCATCAGATATACAACTGACGCTAATTAATTAATAATTATTTGCGTCGGTGGCCAACTGAAGTAAAAAATTATGGGTTTACTTTTGCCTCAGTTAACAAGTTTGACCAAACGCGTTGACCGACAAAAAAAATTCATTTTTGTAGTAGTGATTTGTATTTAATATTCTTTATCAAAACTTGGCAATAAAAAGCTATAATAACTATTGGTAATTACACTACTGAACACTAAGTAACTACTTTAAATAGAGCTTCTGTAGGCCTCACACACTTGTTGGCCGATTGTTTCAGGCTAGATATTATGTGGGAAAGGACTTTTTGAATGCAGAATTGGGAACTAATCCCAGGTTTGTTCGGCGTAGTATCTTTGAAACAAAGCTGGTAAGGATGGGGGCACGTAGGCGGTTCTAAAATTAATATAGTTTCAGATCCTTGGCTCCCTTGTGGTGAGAATCTGAGAATTAGTTCGAATCATCATGCCTTGTTAAATCAAAATGTTGTTGCTCTTATGATCACTGATTGTTTGGCCTGGTTGTTGACTTGGTGCGTGATTTGTTTAATACAATGGACACTCAACTCATCTTAAGTATTCCCTTAAATTCAAGTCGTATTGATGATGTTTGGTTCTGGTCTTTTGAGAGCTCAGGGAATTTTTCAGTGAAAAGTATGTATCGGCATTCGCAACAAAGAAAGGAAGATGATTTGCAGCTGGTGGGATCTGATTTCTGGGGTAAATTATGGCGTCTTAAAGTTCTTCCAAAGGTGAAAGATTTATTGTGGAGAGCTGCCTCGAATTGTCTACCAACTAAGGTACAGCTGCGGCATAGACATGTCAACATTGACTCCATTTTCCCTGTGTGTTCCTTAGATAGTGAGATAATATTACATCATCTGGTGGAGTGTTCTTTTGCTCGGGCTTGTTGGGTCAATACGAGACTCGGAGTTACAATAGATTATGCTAGAACTTTCACAGGTTGGCTTGCTCTTGTTTTAAAGCTTTTGAGGGGAAACAAAGAAAGATCATAGCCATGACTTATTGGGCTATATGGGAGGTAAGAAATGATTGTGTTTGAAAAGAGAAAAGTCCAAATGTGGCTGTTGTCACTCTTTTGGCTACAAGAATGTTGGAACAATGGAGCAAGGCGCAAGATAAATCATCTCAAGTTTTCACTGTTGCATTTTTGACAGCAGCTGATGGTGCTGAATTGTGGAAAACACCAGCAGCAGGGGAAGTTAAAATCAACATAGATGTAGCTCTTTTTTATTTTATGCTAACAGGTATAGCTTTGCTTGTATTGCTAGGGATGCATCGGGCCATGCTTTGGAAGCCATTTCCTGCTGCAAACAAGGCACCGTGACTCCAGAATTAGCAGAGGCTATGGGCGTGAGAGAGGCTTTAAGTTGGCTAAAGAGGAAGGGTTGGCATCGGGTTACCATTGAAACAGATTGTCTTATTGTGGTTCAAGCTCTTCGTAGTCCACTTCCTATGTTTTCCTATTTTGGAAGTGTAATTTCAGATTGTAAGACGTTATTGAAAGATGTCAATGATGTGTTTATTTTATTTGTTAAACGATCTGACAATGGTGTTGCTCATACAATTGCTCGAGCTTCATCTTGAGTAGCTAATCGTGTCATTAAGAGTAATGAATTTACTCATGATATTTGTGATGTAATCATGAAAAAAGTTTACTAATAAAGCTTCCTTTAATTTCAAAAAAACAGTTCAACTGTTTAAGTAATCTTAAATGTTGTACGTTATAAGTCCAATTTTTTCGGGATTATATTAGATTTTCCCCCTCTCTCTTTCTTTCGTGTACAAATCAAGAAGGTAAAATGAAATAAATAAACAATGGATCGAAGGGGCTTTGGTTCATATCCCAAATTGTCGTATATTAGTGAGAGATGATCTCATATCCACGTGTGCATAGAAACATATAAATTTATATACATAATGTACAATAACATCAGCCATATTGACTTGAAAATAAGCTGAAATTAAGCAAAATTTGAACACTTAGTTGTACAAGAACAAATTGAGGAGATAGAGCATGAATCAAATTCATGCTTTATTTACCAAAAAAAAAAAATCATGCTTTATTTCTCAGTTATGACTAATGAGGTTTTAGAAGAAAAAGAGAAAGGTTTCAAATTGACCCCACTTTGATTGTGCTGCAAAAAAGATTGATTTTAGGGTTGATATTGAATAAACCTCTCCAATGGTTGAATGACATATCAATAAAATATATACAGTGGAAATCTAATGGATCACCACTAGGCACTAGCCTCCTTTACAGTCCCCATGGGCCATGACATCTTCAAAATCTAAACCATAACTCCACTTTCTAATGACCTCATTAGCTTTATCACATTATTCTTCTCTGTAAATAATAAAATATAAACATAAACAATTAACTAAATAATATAATAATAAGAGATGGGGGCTTTTGTAGAAAAATGGGGATCCCTTTTTTATTTTTTTAATCTTTCCCTTAATGGTTGATGACCCTAATCACCATTTTAATCAATAAAATAAGTAAAGCAATTTGCTTGTTATAAATAAAGTACTATGGTATATACCTCTCAACCAACATTTTATTCCATATAATAGTGCAAAAGAGTGATCGCCAATAATGTTTCCTCATATTGCCTCATTCTTTTCTAACATTTTTATTATAAAATAAAATCTTTTCTGAACCAGGCAATCATATTGTGAAACGTCTTCCCTAGTTTCTTAAAGTGTTGCTATTGATTACGTTTCTTCTACTTCATTATGTAAAAATAATATTAAGGCACATTGCAACTTGTACATTAACTAACATTTTATATATTAGATATAATTTTAAGTGATGTAATTAAGCTTTTCAAAATTTTTACCATATGACCATTCCATTACCTTTTAAATTGTAGTTGACTCTTTCTTATATTGAAGATTCAAGAGTAAGAAGTTAGTACTGTTACAACAACATATACATTATTATATGTGAAAAAAATTAAAAAAAAAAACTTATTTATAAAAAATTGTATATTTTTTAACTATAAGAAATATATTTGTGTTTTTATATACAAATATATTAATTTAATTTAACAGTCTTATTATTAATTGATTAATCTTATGATGATGGTATCACGATTTTATTATATTATATATGCATCAATGGTAATTATCATTGTTAAGTATTAATTTTTGACTAATATATTGTAACAACCTTTCATGATATTATTGTGACAATAATAATAAATATTTATTTTTTATTTTCTTATTTTAAAAAAACTTAAATATAATTTTTTTAATACTAGATAAATGTTATGTGGCAAGTCACGTATGTTAATTTTATTTTAGTTTTTAGTTTTTTGTAATATCATAATTTTAAAATTAATAATATTCAATGTAGTGATAATTATTAAAATTTGAAAGCATAATAGTGATTTAAATAAAAACAAAAATTATTATTATACTTTGTAATAGTAATTTAAAAAAAAATTATTCGTCCTAAACTTATCTTCGGAATTAATGAAAATGCTCATCTGGTTAAACTATCAAAACATTCAAATTTAATTTAAAATAATATTTAAAATTTAATTAATTCTAAATATCAAAATTTGAAAATAATTTTTAATAAAAAAATAAACAATATGAATAAATTTATTATTAATTGCAACACTTTAGGTGGATTAATTATATTTAGGTTTAACTAACTACATGGATGCTGACCCTTTACGTGGCAACATCTAATAATTTATTATTTTTTTATCTAAAAAAAAAGTCACCCAATAATTTCTCATAAACCAAGAATTCAGTTATATAGCCACATTTTATATAGAATAGATATACTAGATAGATGTTACGTGTCAAGTCACGTATGTTAATTTTATTTTAGTTTTTAGTTTCTTTTAATATCATAATTTTAAAATTAATAATATTCAATGTAGTGATAATCATTGAAATTTGAAAGCATAATAGTGATTTAAATAGAAACAAAAATTACTATTATACTTTGTAATAGTAATTAAAAAAATTATTATTCATCCTAAACTTATCTTTCGGAATTAATGAAAATGCTCATCTGGTTAAACTATCAAAACATTCAAATTTAATTAAAAATAATATTTAAAATTTAACTAATTCTAAATATCAAAATTTGGAAATAATTTGTAATAAAAAAATAAACAATATGAACAAATTTATTATTAATTGCAAGGTTTAACTAACTACATGAATGTTGACCCTTTACGTGGCAACATCTAATAATTTGTTATTTTTTTATTTAAAAAAAAAGTCACCCAATAATTTCTCATAAACCAAGAATTCTGTTATATAGCCACATTTTATATTTTAATATATTACTGTTTGTAGTTTTGCATATATATTTTTTATTTATAATAAATCATAATAAAATAAAGAGATTTTTTTTATTTTTACACTTCAAAATAGTTTTTTTTTTTTGCATTTTTATGGAAATTCACATAGCAACCCACATAACAACTAACGGAGCAACCTAAATCGCAACCAAAATCAACATAGCAACCCACATAGAAACTATCGGATCAACTCAAATCGCGAATTTACGATGTTAATATTCGCCAATCGCGTGCGGGAATCTCCTCGAACCAAGATATCTCATTGTGTTAATGAAGGGCATGCTTTGCCAAACCATGAACTGCTTAAGTAAGCGAACAAAAATATGGGGCAAAACTGTCCCCATAATTTAGACATTAATAAAGCTATAACGTCCTCAAACAACATATCAGAAGAGCTGGAGATTTAGTGTAATGACTGCTTTAGTGATTTGGATTAGAAAAGGCAATTAGCACTAATTTCTATTATTTTATAAGTATTTGTGAATTAATTATTTGTGGACCCCAATATTTAGAAATAAATATTAGAGTTATAATTTTTCAATTCCGGAAATTTCATTAAACTCTAGGGGTATTATTTGATTAATATGTGAAATATGCAAATTTTGTAATTTTTGCTCTGTGACAACGGAAAATGCGATGGATGGCTAGTTTGATAAAATGGGTAAGTTTAGAACCTTATTTCTTAGTGGAAAATATTTTAGAGAAAATAAAATATTGGGATTAAGCGGGGTTATGGAGTTTGACCATTTTACCCCTAGCTTTTGAAAAACCTTAGTTTTGGGTTAAAGGGCATTTTGGTCATTTGGTTAAGTGGTGAGTTAGGTGGCTGCCCAACCTTGTGACACCTTGCAACTATTTTCTCAGCCAAGGTTAAGCGAATTAACCCATTATTCATGTAGAAAGAAAGAGGAAAATTAAAGAAATTAAGAGAAATCAAGAGAACCCTTTTCTCTCTCTCTTCTTGTTCGTGCACCTCAAACCAGGGGAGAATCAGCAGCTTCTTCATCTTATTTTCTAGGGTTTTAACCTTTGAATCAAGAGTAATTGGAGTAGGTAAGTTCTTGACTTTCTAACTTGGTGTTTTTACGTTTTAAAATTGGTTTGGTTATGTAATTTTGAAGATAGGGGCTGTTAAGGTTTAAAGTTTGTGTAATCTGATTTCTAGGTTGATTTTGAATTGATTTTAAGCTCTGGATATTAGTTTTAAACTATGGTGAGGGTATTGATCAAGCTTGAGCTTTGAAACTCAAGTTTAGGTCTTTAATGGCATAAATTGTTTTGGTATGTTTTTCTGTGAAATACTGGTTGGATTATATTGTGTATACCCTAATTAGGTACTCTGGAAGGTTTGGTAACATTTGGTGGAGGATTGAGCAAGAAATGAAATTTCTTGGGTGAACTGGTGCAAAACTGGGTAACCGGTAACCGGTTTTACACGTACCTGTAAAACCGGCTAGCCGGTTTTGGCAGGGTTCCCTGTGCCTTTGATTTTCTTAATTTTTGTCTTTTCAGTGCCGTGGTTGGGTGTTTCCCTATTTCCAGAGTTAGAGTAACCTATAGAAAGTATAACAGAACCTAGGTGTTTGGTTTTGGGTTTCCCAGGATTAGGGTTTTAATCATGTAACTTACCCGGTTTCAAAATTTGATTAGGGCATCCATCTAGCACGAGACTTTCCGTTTAGGTCGGCCAGCACACTTGAATTCGGAAAGAAGGTAAGAACTGTATATAACGTGTGATATGAGATATATTCATGCTGTATGTAGGATTGTATATGTTTGGGTGATGTCATAGCGACACAACTATTGTGTCGGTTCAGCAGTACCGGCATCGTACTGGTTAAGGGTGATATTCACCCCATAAGGTATGAATTGGTGCTATCATAGCGACACAACCATTGTGTCGGTTCAGCAGTACAGGCATCGTACTGGTTAAGAGTGATATCATGGCCAATAATACTTTTGGATGCTATTGATGCTATCATAGCAGCACGATCATAGTGCCGGTCCTGCAGTACGATCATAGTACTGGTAGTGGGTGATATCATGGTCAATAGCACAACTAGTATTGAACGTTCTTACTCATCTGTTAAGCCTTGTAAATAGGTGTATGGGCGCCTAGATACAAGTCGGTATTATATGATATGTTATATGCTTTTCTTACTGAGTCTATCGACTCACAGTTCTGTTTCCACGTGTAGGTAAAGGAAAGGCGAAAGCTAAACATGAGTGAACCTGAGCTAGGATGGGATTGTACATGTCAAAGCAGCGCGACCTGGAGTGTTCGGTCTCAGGACATTTGGGGATTATATTTTGTAGTCGCTGTGTGACCTGGATTATATGTATTTTGAGATATTAAGTTTAAAAGTTTGAAAACGGGATCCCGGCACTTGTAAATATTTTAATATATTATAAAGTTTAATATTTATTATCAAAGTTTTAATTTGACACGTTTTTCAAGAAATTTTTTTGATTAGCAAAGATTGCACTATAATTGAAAAAGTACTGTAGCGTGCTTTAGCATTAGGGCGTTACATTTAGCTTGTAACACTGAAAAACTACCTGAAAGGTCACAAAACAACAACCAAAAAATAAATTGTATTAGAATATCAATCTTCAAAGAAAAATAAATATATCAAAAAACTAAATTCTTAGACTCTACCGCTTGATTCAATCAAGTAAAACATAAACTAATAGAAAAACTTAAAAATAACTAGCCAAAGGTATTACCCTTTGGCTAGTAGCAATAAATCAATTAAATAATTAAACACAGATATAAATTATTAATACATTATTGTTTATTATTCTCACGAAATATTTTTATAAATAAACATATATTTATAATAAATCATATAAAATTGACAATAAATATTTATACTATAATAAAAAAAAAAGTATGTTTATTATATTAAATTGTTTGTTATCTATTACATTTTTATTTTAAAACATATATATTTATTTTTTAAAAAAAAAACTTATATTTATAATAAATCGTATATTTTATAATAAATATATTATAAAATAAACATAAAGTTATAATAGATCACATTAAAATAGATCATAAACATTTATATTATAATAAAACAAATATTGGGGTTTTTTAATTATTATTTTTACACTTTAAAGCAGTTTTTTTTTTATATTTTTACAGAAATTCACATGGCAACTCACATAATAACTAACGGAACAACCTAAATCGCAACCAAAATCCACATAGTAACTTATATAGAAACTACCAGAGTAACCCAATCCATAAATTAAAAAAAAAAATACAAGTTGAAAAATAATATATAAACTAATTTCTCAAAAATATTTAATATAGTTATTGTGTAAAATTATTTATTATTTTTCTTATGTTATATTATTATTAAAATATTTCAAAACATTACTAAAATAAACATACGATATTATTATATTATAAACATAAATTATAATAATTTAAGCATTAATAATTTTATTTTATTAGTATAATAATTTTATATAATTTTATTTTTTGTTTAAATTACTGGTTCTTTCTTAAGATCAACTTTTTCATGAGAAATGTACTTCAACTAATATTAATAATTATTATGAGTATCAAATAAGCATTTAAAGGCCACACTTTAATTCCCTCTCTTAATCTTTAATCTATATTTAAAGGATATGATTTATTATATATAAATATATATTTATAGTAAATTTAGTAAATATTACATTCACTTATTGAAATATTAGTTTTTTTATATGTATTTTTAAATTGTTTGAGTTTTTATAACTAAGTATTTTTTCACATTTTTTTTATATAATAGTTTTGTTGTACACTAATAAAAGAAGCCTACTTTTTAACCCTAGGCTAATTATTTGGAATCCATTCATTTTTATTTCTATTTTTATTTGATAATATTATTATACTAGGTAATAAAATTGCGTTTTGTACGGTATAGACACTAATGTATGTATACATGATGCTTTATAGTATTACATATTGAAGAATAATGAATTACAATAATAATATTAATAATTTTGTAGCGTGTTATTTGTTTAAAGGCTAATTAGTAATTTTTCTCCCCGAACTTTGACCTGTACCAAATCATGCTCCCTGAATTTTTTTGGCCGTGAAAAATTCCCCTTGAACTATTGAGATTGTTAGATTTAAGGACTTTTGTCTAATTTTAGTAAAAAAATTCTAACATGGATGAAAGTTCAGGGGGCATAATTTAGTACATATCAAAGTTTAAGGGGCATGATTTGGTAGATATCAAAGTCTATGGAGCATAATTTAGTACATAAACAATTATTAAAATAGTAAAATTGAATGAAATTAGACAAAAATCCTTAAATTTAACAATCTCAATAGTTCGAGGGGAATTTTTAACGGGCAAAAAAGTTCAAGGGACATAATTTAGTACATGTCAAAGCTCAGGGAGAAAAATTACTAATTAGCTTTTTTTAAATTAAGTGAAACATAAAAATAAAAAAACAAAACTATATAAATAAATATATATTTTAAAAATATAGGGACATATATATGAAGAAAAATATATGTAAACTTCACTTTTTTTAATGATAACTTTATACATAAAAATAAAATGTAATAGAACAATCCACCTCATAATACAATTATTTAATTTTTTAATTTTTTGAATATATGTTTATTGAATAAATTGAAATAATATCAAAAGTATCAAAACTTTTTGTCATCTGCGTTTTCGGTATTGGATGTGAATTCCAAGTCAGTACTTAAGATTCATCAGTAGAACACTCCTTAAAAGAAAAATAGGTCGAGCTCATTTTAATACATCCCTCCGGACACATATATGAGTTTCGTATTCGTAAAGCCCTCCGCATTCGGCGAGTCATATCTAGAAGCATGTTCAGTGCCACGAGACTAGAAGGACAAGATAGTACGTTCTCGAAAGACCACTTCTACCAAAATAGCTTTCTGCATCGGTCAACACGTCTGGTCAAAGTTGTTGACCGACACAAAAGCCAATACTCAATTTTTTGCTTCGGTTGGTAACCGACACAAATAATAATTAATTTGCATTATATATCTCTCTGACACTAAAACAAAAATCGACGCTAAGGATAATTTTTTTTTAAAAAAAAATTATACACATATTGCATTAGTTATTATTTGATGCAAACTACCTAGGGCTATTTACAAAAATATGGGAAAATAAAGATAAGTTTTGATATATATGGCATAAAAACTTAATTACACTAAATATGACATTTTTTTAAAAAACTTACCAATATGGGAAAAAGTCTTGAGGAATGCCATAAAAAACTTTAAATTTGTGTTTCTTTTTATTTATTTTTTCTTTTTTTAAAAAATAAAATACTAAAATAAATAAAAAATAATCTCAACTATAAATATTATTTTTTTTTACAGAAATTAAACTTGGTTTTTTTTTTTATTTAAACTACTATTTTTTTTTCTTTATTTTTTTGTTAAAAACTAATTATTTCATTAAAAACAGCAGAAAAAAAAAAACCAGTTTCATCAACATCATCCTGAAGAAAAAACAATATAAAAAATTATAATCTAAAGATAATATAAACTTTAAAAATCAGTTTCATCAACATTGAAAGAAACTATTAATTTCATTAAAAGAATAAAAAAAAATAGTTTCATTATGTTATTAGAATTTTTTTTCAAGTTACTTTTTTATTAATTTGTTTCTAGGTTGGAAACTTACACTTATATTTTGTTATTAAATTATTGGTAGGCATTATGTGTTGTTTTGATTATATTTGTGATTAGTATTTTTTTTTTTTGTATATTTGTGTGTGTGCATGTTTTTATTTGATTGTCTGATGAAACTGGTTTCAATTAACTTTATTATTAGCATTTGTATTTTGTTATGATTTTTTATAACGTCAAAACTAGTTTCACATGTCGAAACTGGTTTCACAGGTTTTAACTGTTCTGTAATGGGGCTGCTCAATTTTTATGATATTATTATATATTTTTTAGTTTGTATAAAACCAGTTTTATTATTGTATGATATTTGAACAACAATTTTTATTTTATTTTAATTAATCAGTTTCTGACACACATATTATTTTATTATTTTCATAACTGGTTTTTTTAAGTAACTAGTTTTTATAACTAGTTTTTTTATTGTTGTTCATAATTGAGTTTTATTCAATTTTTTATTAATTTATTTCAAGAAACTAGTTTTTATTTGTTTGTTTTTATTTTGGTTGTTTTACTAACTGGTTTCTCACATTCCACTGTTTTTTTTTTGTTATTCTTTTATGGTTTTTATTGCACTTTTGTCTCTTTAATTTATTTTGTTTCTTTTTTTTTTCTCTTTGATTTTAATTTATGATTCTCTTTGTTATATTTGTTGCATATTGTATGTTTAAATTAACTCTAATTTTTGAGCAAGCAAATAAAAAATTAAATGCCAAAATAAAGAATGAAGTTAAAAGTTTGATTATTAGGTATTGATATAAAATTTATATGGTCGAAACTGGTTTTTAAATTTAGTATCGTTAATTTGTAAAAGTTTAGTTATTAGGCATTGTGTATTTTTTATTATGTTATTGATGAAACTTTTTTTTTTTTGCCTCTTTTAATGAAATAATTCGTTTCTTTTAATATTGATGAAACTGGTTTTTAAAGTTAGTATCGTCTTTAGATTGTAATTTTTTTCATTATCTTGTTGATGAAACTATTTTTTGTATTCTTTAAATGAAATTATTAGTTTCTTTCAATGTTGATGAAACTAGTTTTTAAAGTTTGGATTCTTTTTAGATTATGATTTTTTATATTGTTTTTTTTTTTTCAGGATGATGTTGATGAAACTGGTTTTTTTTCTGCTGTTTTTAATGGAATAATTAGTTTTTAACAAAAAAAAAAAAACAAATAGTAGTTTAAATAAAAAAAAAACAAGTTTAATTTTTGTAAAAAAAAATGAAATATTAAAATGTACACTTATTATATATATTAAGAGAAAAAAATTAGGTTGAGAAAAAAAAATTAAAAAAAAAAAGAGACACAAAGAGAAATTAGAAAAAAAAATAGAGAGAGATAAGCGAAAGAAAGAAAAAAAAAAGTAGCAACTGACTTAAAAGTTGAAAAGAAAAAAGAGAGCCAAAATTGACTAAAAAATATATAAAAAAGTCAAAAAAAAAACTTTTTGAAGTTTCAATAAGTAAAAAAGAAAAAAAAAATTAATAAAAGTATAAAAGTAAAATGTTTTTGTCAAATTAAAAATGTAATGTTTGAAAAAAAATGTAGTATTTGGTGTAAATTTTTCAAATAAAAAGAAACTCTAAAATATAAGTGTAAAATAAATTAAAAAATAAATAAAACTAATTAAGCTAAAATCAAAAACATAAAATATGGGATTGGATAATAAGTTTATAAAAATATGGCATATCAAATACCATAAAAAATCTTAAATGTGAAGAAATACCATAGAAGAGTGGCAAACCTAAAAATGCCATATTTTCTAACTTTGTTATGAAATCCCATATTTCATATAATTTTCACAACTACCTATGCCTCATGTATGCACCGAAACAAACTACTTATGTGTGGGCTTCTAACTGACGCAAAATATTCTTTTTTTTTTGGACAAACAAATATTCCTTTTGTTAATAACCCCAAATTGAACCCACACCAACATTCCATTCTCCTTTTTATTCAATTTTTGATTGCCTCCGCCCTCTCTCTCGGTGGTGAACTGCGTGTTCCCTCCTTCCGCCTCATCTCTCCTCTTGAATCCCTTTGTGCATGAAAAGCTCTTGTTTGGCTCTCTTCTCTCGAGTGTGGACGGCATTGATGACCCTCTTTCGGCTCAGCTCTCCTATCTCGTTTGAGCAGCGCCCGCTTAGCTCTGACTCTCTCTATTAGTCCCTCTCTCACTCTTCCATATGTAGATTTTTACTTTGGGTTTACTAGCAAAAAATAACTCAATATCCAGGAATATAAATGTGTTTTGTTTTCTCAAGCTAGCATTTTACTTTGGGTTTTATGATATAAATTATTATTTGGTTTAATCTGTGACAAAATTTATTTTCTGTGTTTGTGATATAGTAGTTCTATATTATAGTGGTTTTATATATATAATCACCTTCACACTATAAATATATGTACAAAATAATAAGATAAAATAAGAATCACTATCTTTATATATTAAAAGTGCCTATCTAACGGCAATTCTTGTTTTAACAGAATATACTTAAAATTAAAAGAATATTCTGTTAAATTTAACGATTAGGTTTGATCTCCCGTTAACAAATAAACCCAATAATTAAACCAAAAAATTAAACAATCTTTTAAATATTAATATTCTCTTTTTAAATTAAAAAAATCATATTAGCCACATATCTCTCTAACAAACCTATCTTAGGAGAATATTAATAATTCTTTTTATTTATTTTTTTAAAAAGAAAAATATAGATAAAATGTATAGATAAATATATATATGTGAGACTGTATATGTAAGAGAATTTAATTAAAAAAAAAATAATATAAATAATTACAGAAGGAGCAACTCATTGCTATCCGGAAAAAAAAAGATTGATTGTGTTGGTTTAGAGATTTTTGGGCTTGGGCTTAAAAAAATAAAAAGAAGATAAAATGGGCTATAATTAGTATTTACCTTATATGTTTGTGCATTTTTTTAGTTTTATTTTTAATTTTACCACCAAGAGGAGAATGTTGAAAAATATTAGAATATGAAAATATTATTGGTGCTTATTAGTAATTTGCAAAGAATGTGAAAGCCTATAAATATATAATTGTGTAACTATTATTAGATATGAAATGAGATAATAGAACTTTTTCAATTAGAAGATTAATGTACATTTTACTATTAATAACATACATTATTATAACACAACTATGGAATATACTGACACATATTTTATTTTTATAAAACAAATCGTTCAAATAATTATACTATTTTAATTATTAATTAAAATAAAAAACTAAAATATTAAATAAAACTAACACTACGTGGCTTGGCACGTAACAATCACCTAGTATATATATATATATATATCAATAAATATTGAGTCATGGGAATTATTACAAAATTTCAAAATTAGGAGGAATGAATTAAGTATAGAGCAGTAATTAGATTAGTAGAGAGTATCATAGTTTGTAGACTGTATTAAGAATCAATCTTTTGTCAGCCATTAGATAAGATTAGTAAATTTTTGCTTTATTTTGGTGTTAAACTAAGAAAGATGGTTTTAAATAATTAACAGTTTAAACATATACAGAATAACAAAGAATATGTAATGGCATTTTTATTTAATAAAATAATAAAATATTATTTATATATCATAAAATAATAATAATACAATTAAATTCTTGCCACGGAACGAATTAAATTTGTATACATCTTTGAATGATTTGATGTTACTCTTATGTAATAAAAAGAGTTTCGTTATATGCATGCAATTTGATTACTCGACAATGGTTTGAGCTTCCTAAGATTTCTCAAGTTCTTAATAAATATACAATGAAAAGAGATCTTCAACCATTTAAAGGAATTGCTAGATTGGTTTGTCGGCCAAATAATAATAATAATAATAATAATATATGCAAAGTTGTGATAATATCTATTCTATATAAAGTGTGCCTATTCAACTGAAATTCTTAGTTTATAAGAAATTCATGGGTAACTTTATTTTTTTTATTTAATAAAATAATAAAATATTATTTATATATCATAAAATAATAATAAAACAAATTCTATTAATATTTGAACTGATATTTAACAAATTTCAACTCATATATAATCACAACTATAGATCTATATATAATCACAACTATAACTCTAGAAATTAAAAATATATATATAAAATAAATTGAACTTTAAACCGCATATACAATTAGTTTGTTGAGAGAGATCAGAAAAAGAACGAATTATATATGGAATTTTTTTTTACCAAAAAAAATGGACAATCCAGTTATATGCAGACTCGGTTAGAATGAAAAGTGCAAAATAAAAAATTATACTATTGTCTCTGTCGAAGCAAATGTTATCTTCAATTATCAATAATTTAGAAATTAATTTTTAATTTTCTTTTTATCTTACACACATTGTGTTTCCTTAAGTATTTGAACATCAATTTTTAGTTTATTGTTGGATTAACTTAAGAACATATTTAAATTATCAAGCTTTTTTAAACACTAATATATTGCATTCGGTATTTACTTTTTATTTATATTAAAAATAAAATGGTTTATTATTAAAAATAAAATGGTTTATGAGAAATTCATGGGTCACTTTTCATTTATATATAATAAAATAAACAAAATAAATCCCATTCAATCCAAAAAAAAATACGATTGAGTTTTTGCTGTTGTACATCTACGATTAGGTTTTCTTCAATTATTTATTGTATTCCTTTTCCTATTACAATTTGGACATTCCCATGGGATCACATATAATATTCCAATCCGCACTTCTCTTTTTTCTTCTTCACAACTTAATAACAAATTATATAAGTAATAATGAGAATAAAAAAGAAGCGTGACTTTGATCAAAGTTCACAAAACCAAGCATCAATGGCGAAAAAAACCTAACAAAATTTACAGCCAATAAATGATTCTAAATGCTCGGCATATGCATTAGTTGCCAGGAGTAAAGTTTTTTAAAGTTACGTAATAATTTACATATATGTTGCAAACATAATATACAAAAAATAAAGAAGAATATGGAAGAAAGAAGAGACCATTATGCACATCTAGAAAGGCAGTGGAGATAATAATTGAAACTTTTCATTTTTTTTTCTTTTTTTTATCAATTTTTTTTTCTTTTTGAGTAAAGATAAATATGAAATTTTAATCGCATAGAGTTTTATTTTAATAAAATATAGTATTTTAAAATAATTTAATAGTATTTTGTTATAGAATACTATCACTTTTTGTTAAACATGGTTTTCACTTTTTGTCGACACTACCATATTCAATTTATCAACGAAAAAATGGACAATCCAAATATATGCGGACCCGGCTAGAATGAAAAGTGTAAAATACAAAAATTACACTATTGTCTCTATCGAAGCAAATGAAGATTGAAATCCACCAATGACTATCATTAGTTTTCTTATATCTACAATTTTTAGACAAATGCTATCTTCAATTATCAATAATGTAGAGATTGATTTTTAATTTTCTTTTTATCTTACATCCATTTAAGTAATGTTTCTTTAAGTATTGGAACATCAATTTTTAATTTATTTTTCGATTAACTTAAAACATATTTAAATCATCAAGCTTTTTTAAACACTAATATATTGCATTCGGTATTCACTTTTAATTGACAACATTATAAAATATAATATTTGGATACACATAATAATCTCACCTAATAATTAATAATATTTTTTTTTTAATTTTTAATTGTATCGCTTTCAAATAACATAGAAAAAAAATTAGCATAAATTTTAGTATACGTGTCTCGCACGTAGTTTTTTGCTAGTATATATATATATATATATATATATATATATATTGGTTTCTGTCCATGTATCACTTTGCTGAGTTTTAGGAGATGAGCTTTGTTTGTGTGGTAGTGTTGAAACTACTAAGATTTGGGTAATGAAAAATGAATGTAGTAAGAAAAAATCTTAGGTTAAGTTATTTAGTACTATTGGTACTATTGATTGGCCTTGTTTTGGTTTATTGTCAAACCTTTGAATCTCTTTAAAACTAGAGCTCTTTTGATGTTTTGTAACTGTATACATGGTTTTTTTTATTATAACAAAAAATACTTTAGAAACATATGTTGGGATTCATGGCCTTAAATCATGATATGGGGCTATAGTTCATTAGACAGTGACACAAGTAATATCAATGTTTTTGGTGTTTTCATGAAGATTGAATTTTATATTTGAGAATTTAAATGAATCTGCTCCAATATATTATGCATCGTTAGTAGTTATTCTAATGGGTTAATTTCACAAATGCACAAAAACAGCAAAAAAAATTACAAAAATACGGTTTTATGGAATTTTAAATATTTTTACGATTTTTTTGATTTTATTTACATAAAATACGGTCTTTTATGTTGAAATTTTGTTCATTTGTTGTTAATTTTTTGTTATATGTATGTTATTTTTTGTTGTTTTTTTGTTGTTATTTTGATGTTATTTTCATGTTACTTTTATGTTATTTTCTTGTTGATTTTATGTTGCTTTCGTGTTATTTTTTGGAAAACCGTAAAAATGTAAAAAAACATTCTTTGAACGTAAAAATGTAAATATTTTACAAAAAATGGTGCCTTATGTAATTATTCCTATTCTAATTATAGTTAATATCAAGTATAGTAGATATTATGTTATATTTTTTCCATAAAATTTTATCAATAACCAGTATCATTATTTAGTTAATGAACTTGCACAAAGTTATGAAAAGAACAATAATGAATGAAGATAAACCACTCAAAGTCTTAATTTTTTAAACAAGTTGTAATACTAAGTGGTTATTATATATTTTCTTTTGTTAATTTAGATAGTATTACATGTAAAATAGTAACTAAATATTTTATGTTGCTTTTGAAAGTTCAAGTAATTAAGTAACTAGTTACTTAGTGGTATTTAAATAAGGTTAATTTATTGATCTATTTGTTATTTTTGTAAATAGTCTTATCATTAATGGCTAAAATACTCAATAAGTATTCTTATGTCTTTCCTCTAGTAGGATTAGTGTTATTGTATGAAATTAGTTTATTTGGTTTAATTATTTTGATTTAAATCATGTTTAATTGTTAATTTAGTTTAGGTGTTCAATTGTGGTGGATTAATTTGAAGATTTTGAAAATTAGAGTTTGACATGGTGTTCAATTAAGTTGTTGTTGGTAGTTTTGATAATTACCTAATTTTTTTTGGGAGATTTTCAATATTATACCTAAAATTGATTTTATTTATAAAAGTACCTTTAAGAAAATTATTAGCACAAATACCGATGTGCCACATCAGCATACATACTGAAATTCAAAACAAATACCGAAAATAATTAAAGCTAGAAAAATCTCGATTTCCAAAAATTTTGGCTTTTTGGGAGTTATAAAAAAAGTAACCATTTAATTGCCTTTGATCTGAATAAGATATCAATTAGTAATTTTTCTAGTAAAAAAATTATTTTAAAATTTCACACATATATAAATAATAAAATAACCATTTAATATGTGAGAAAAATATATTAACCTTTTAGTTGCTTTTGATATAAATAATATATCAATTAGTTACTTTTTATTAAAAAAAAAATTATTTTAAGATAATTTTTTATCTCGTACATTTCTAATTACTTATTTTGGTTAGTTAACTTTGAAAATATTATTTTATTTTTTAATTTTTAGACTATATTATATTATTTTATTGTTTAAGATACATTGACATTACCTTTTTTTTTTAACAATTTCAATATATATTTTGAAATATGAAAATATATACATATATTTTTTTTTTTATATAAAAAATGATAACCAATAAAAGTAATTTTTTTTAATATCATTTTTTAAAAAAAGTAACTAAATTAGTAACTACACATCATATATAAATATCTAAAATATATATATTTGAAAAAAAAAAAAAGCATTAAACTAGTAATCGCCATTGCAACAAGTTCAACAACTATTCACAAATGCAAAACCCTAAAATTAACTCTAACCCAAAACACATGTTAAAGTATAACAGAGAAAACGAAAGAAAAACCAAAAAGAAAGAAGAAAAGATTATGAGTTGCTGGTTCATATCACAAGATATATATATATATATAAATATATATAGAGAGAGAGAGAAAGAGAGAGGAACTCACTTCAGAAACCATCTTAAATAGTGACTAGAAAAGTAATCAGAGAGAAAGAGAAAGAAAAAATGGATTGAGAGAAGAGAAGTTATCGTTTGAGAGAGAGAGAGAGAGAGAGAGAGAGAGAGAGAGAGAGAGAGAGAGAGAGAGAGAGAGAGAGAGAGAGAAAGTAGCTTTTGAAGTATAGCTCAAAGACTATAATCGTGTAATACACCCATAAAATATGGAACAAGAAAAACGGTATACGAGACATCTATTTTTAAGCTTAATTACAGTATAAAATAGGATTAAATAATATAGGACCATTTCCGTAAATAAAAACAAGATAACGTCTCCTGCCCTAAATTATCCATTTTTTTTTTTGCTCAAGTTGAGCTTCATGACAAAGTTATAATTATACCCTTTTACTATTTTTGTAAGTTTACTGTCGTTGATTCAAACTATAGTGTCCTCATTTAGAACTTGCTGGATTCAAACTATACTGTCTTCATTTAGAACTTGATGGTTTTTGTCTTTTCTAAGATTATTTACCTAATTTAGCATCATTACAATAATGAGTTGTGGATCTTTTCTCTTTTCATGTTTTTTCTAGTACTAGATACTACATGCCATTTTTATTATAAAGGCCTTTTAAACTCAGTTACAAGATGGTTTGGGATAAGTCAGTGGGGTATGATTTGTTAGAATATTTTGATTTAATCTATATTTTTTTAGTATAATATAATTAATGGAGGAAGAGGGTATTTGAATGTAAAGCTTCCAACTTTAAAATTATACTCTATTTGTAAATGTAACTTTTCGTATTTTACTGCTCCTCACTCATTTTTGCTGTTGCTCTACTTTAGGTGAAGGGACAGTCATTGCTCATGGCTGAAGAGGTTTGATTGGCTCTACTATCATAATATTATTCATTAATTTGACACAAAATTTGCTTTTATAAATACAAAATAAAAATTATAAGTGCTATTGCTTCACATTTTCACAGGTTAGAGGACGTTGGTATCATTTGTACTCTGCTCACTATGGTGAGCTGGACTGAGATTGATCATTTCTTCTATTAGTCAGGTGAGTTCAACCACAGTTATTTATAAACTCCATGTAATCTCGTCAGTACAAGTGTTCTCCAAAACAATAGTTATTTTACAATCTTGTTTCTTACAAATCTGAGTATTTCAATTGTTTGATGAGTTTTATTTTTTGCTTGTTTATTTTAATGTCTATGTTAGTTGTATTTTTAGGTTAAGATAAATTAGTTTGTTCTTATTTATGCAAGACAATATTTGATCCTAACTCTATTGGTTCCATTTAGAATTTTTCTATTTTTGTCTTATATGGAGTTATTTACCTAACTTATCATCATTTAAATGATGGTTATAGAACTGAATGTGGGACTAATATTTTCCAAAATATTTGTGTTTGTTTTTTAGTTTAAGGGGACTTACTATGGAGGAATGTTTCTAAAATAATAATAATAGAAATAAAGTGTATGGAAGGGAGTAGTACTAGTACTTATGATTGTATTGATGAATAGATGTTTGGAGTAGTACCTAAGATTGTATTGATAGTGTATGAAGAGGAGTAGTACATTACTAAATATTTAATAGGTTGTTGTATTGATATTGGGAATGGTGAGAATGAATCATTAGAGTTAATCTTAAATTAGTATATATATAATAGGCACCAATATAATAGGCACCATTGGTGCCTAGCACTCTCCTTTGTGTCAATATCGCTATTGGTCTAACTAAGTATCGAGTCCTATATAATATATAATAGCTTTTAGGGAGTATCGCTAACCAATCGCAATGCGACATGTCGAGAAGGTGCTAGGCACCACTAATGCCTAATAGCAATGCTCTATATAATATCATGCCTTTTGAATTTGTGGGAATCACTCTAAATAAACGACATTTTGAACATAAAAGTGAGATGTATAATAGTGTCGTGGTGGTTGTTGTTGGATTTTGTGCCCTAAATAAAATCCATTTTAATATAATCAGATTTACTAATTAATAAAGATCAGAAATCATTTTATGTTGCATGATTCACATGATTTATTTCATGATTATACTTAATGTATAAATTCTATTAAGTCTAGAACATATGTATTTGTTCATGATTATAGTGTCGTCAGCACAGTGAAATATAATCATGATTATATGTTCAAAAGTTTAATTCCCATGATTTGTCAGCTCACTGAATTTGGACTGGCATGATAATCTGTGATATAGGTATACTTACACCTTGGATAAGTGTTATGTCCTTTCTAGGCCATTGGCAAAGTTTACCAGTATCGGATGTATGGAGTATACATTGGAAGGGATCGATATTGATCTTAGATAAGATATCATAAACTTACCGTTATATCTTTCTAAGTCAATATCAATGGTTGATCTTAGGTCTATGGATCTTAATCCTGACATGGTTAGGTTCGATCTCAAGAGTGTTATTTGTGTTCTTTGATTTGTTAGTTAAGCCTACCTTTTGGTCTGGGTGATACGTACATTTTGGGAACATGATAGTACAATTGAGTGGGAGCGCTAATCATAGATATGGAATCTATAGCTTCTATTTGGACATAGAAGTGAAATGCTGATTTCCTTCGAGCTTGGCTGAATAGAGATAAATGATTGAGATCTCATTTCAGTAAATATATTAGTTTACTAAAATATCATTTATAGGTAGCTAAGTGTTTTAAGGATAAAATACATTAAAGGGTAGAACGGTAAATTTGTCCCTATTCAGTTTAGATCATCTATAAAGGATCCTTGACTATTAGGATTGTAACAATGGATAATCATAACGTATCCATATCGTGGTACATATAGAGCGTTCTATATAACTGAGAGTGTATTCAATTCCAAGTTCTATAGTGGTTCAATTAGAAATTAATAAGTTTAGATTTACTTGGTGAATTCTAGATCTACTTATTGAAAGCTCGGTTATATAGGCCCATGGTCCCCTCACTAGTTGAGATAATGTTGCTTGCATACTCAATTAATTGGTTTTAATTAATCAATTATAATTCTAAAATTAAACTATATCTTGTTTAAGAATTTTCACTAAGCATGGGCTTAATTGTGAAGAAAAGAGGTTTTTGGGTCAATTTGTTAATTAAGAGACTTTGCATGGTCTAATTAATAAATTACATAAATGATAATTTTATTTAGTAATTAATTATAATTATTAAATAAATAATTTTGGCATTTATAAAGTTTAATTTTAAAATATGGTATTATTGAAAAGAAGAATAAGTGGTTGAAAAAAGTTGCAAAATTGTAACTTGAAAGTGGTCCACTATTGTGTACGGCCACAAGTGTTTTTTACCCAATATTTTATTCTTTTTTAATCCATATAATTCAACTCTAAGCCCTAGTTGAAACACTATTAAAGGAACATGATGTCCTCATCTCATCCACTTGACACTTTGTCAAACTTTTGTCATCTTAACTATTCAACCAAACTTAGATGAGAGTTCCTTCCTTAGTGATTCAAAACCTCCTTCATTATTCTTCACCTATTCAAACCCATAGTTAATGAGTGTCATGCCCACACATAACAAGTCAAGTACTCAATCATAGTGAGTAAGACGGTGGTAACCAAACCCGAAGGAGAGAAAGGTATCCAGGTTCAAATCTTGATAATGCTCTGCTACAGAAAGGAATCAAAGGCTAGAGATCTTGAACATAAGGAGTCATTATATTCCGCTACAACCAATGTAAGGTTTTCTTACACCCTTATGTGTTTATTTCATTATTTTAGAGAATTTATATGTTATAGTGAGATTTCTCTCACCTAGAAACTCGAGACCAGACCCCTACCAAGAGGACACGTATACTCAGTTTTTCCACAAAAAGCTGAGATGTCCCTGAGGGACTCCTCGAAGTTTTAAACCTCACTTAAGGTATAACCAGCGAGAGGTGGCGAGCATGACCGAAGTCTAATCGCATCCAACACAAGAGAGTAGATCGCGTATACCGAATATATGCGATCATCCTCCCCTTGTCCTCGTATCAACAAGGAGAACGATTCCCTGTAAGTACGAGTTGATCTTAGGAACCCTGCAGCCTTTATAAAGCGATATAGACTCACATGTCTAGGTTCTATCAGCTCAACACACGATGTCTAGAAGAAGCAACTACCTAAAAACGCAGACATAGTGATGACCCTGCGAGCTGTACATCGGAATATGAACAGTCAACTCGCAGGGGTGGAAGACGCATGCGTTGATGAACTTAGTAACTGCCATTCATTTATTAATGTTAACGTTGCTTAGTTTTATTATTGCAATTCAATGTGTAAATAATGGATTAACAATGAATGTGATCCTTGTGTAACCGATTGGACACCTACTTTGTATATAAAGAGGTGATCCACCATGAAATGACACCTATGAATCCTTTGCTACAGTGGACTAAGCAGATCACAATCTGACTGAACCACTATAATTCTCTGCCTTATTGATATTTTCCTGTTTTGTTGATTGTTTTCCCATTCCCAGTCGAGTACTCTCCGTTCTAGGTTGAATACTCGCACTTGTCGTTTCTCTTAAAATTCTCTTTCGTATTAGTAAAAATAATATAATTTGGTGTTGCGAAATTCACTCGACAACATTTGGCGCCGTCTGTGGGAATTCGACTAAAAGATTTTATTCATTTCAAAGAACAATAATCATCATGGCTGGAAATCACGCTAACGGAGCTAACAACGGGTCCATCAACATTGGAATGATGAATGTACCGCTATCTGGAGCTAGAGCGCCACCTGTGGACGTCAGTAACGGCGGAGTAGGGAGAAGCAATATCAGACCTCTCAACCTATTCCCAGAAACGACTGATCCTCAAGTTGGGGACACATCCACGCCACTAGCAACCATGCATTTTCCCCCCGTCACTCCGGCGGTGGTATCCGAGGGAATGATCCAGCTCACCACTAATCAATATGCTGCGATCCAGGATCAACTGCGGGCACTACAGGCCGAAGTAGATGGACAAAGCCGAGCTCGACGCCCTCCTCGAGTTCCCGCTATTCGCACCGATAACCCTCAGGTAACAACTTCTAGACGTCATACTAACCGTGTACGCAGGGAACGAAGAACTAACCCTGAAGGTCTGGACCTGAACCATCCAATGTCGAGGGATCAATCCGCAAGGTATCCACACCAGAGCGAACAAATCGATGAAGATCCCGAGCGCCGTAATCCTCGCAGCCGACCATCAAGAGACAACGACGCAGAATCAGCCTCTTCGTCGTCGCATGGTCGCACTCCAAGCAGGTACACAAGGTCCGGCTCTGTACAGACACAACAGGGAGGACGTTATCAGGTACACCGAGGTGATCTGCATGATCATCTCAACGCAGTTTTCAGGGCACGCTCTCGCGGCCCACATAATACTGAGACACTCCGTGATCCCCATGCGGGCGATCAGGGTGCCAACACTGATAATAACCCGCCTACCGCGCCGATCGCGACCACTGGGATTAATGTCCCAGCAAATCTCGCCGCAGTAGTTGCGAGCCCCGCAGTTGCAGCAACCCCGGCTCCTGCGACAGGAGGGATTGACCAAAGCATGCTTATGCAGGCTTTTAAAATGCTCGAACAGCAACGAAAGCCTATATATAAGTTGCATGGCACCTCGCCTTTTACTACAGAAGTGTGACAGGCTCAACTTCCAAAAGGGTTTCGTCTATCCGAGTCCCTCAAATATAAAGGTACTTCTAACCCGATAGACTATCTTGAAAAATTTAATACTATAATGGAAGTGGACCAGGTACCGCAGCTCGCAAAGTGCCGCATTCTTGCGGCAACACTCGAGGAAAATGCCCATGATTGGTTCACCCAATTACCTAAGGCATCGATATCGACGTGGGAAACCTTCGTCGACCTATTCCTCACTCATTTCCAAGCCACAATGACGTATAGGCCACCTTATACGACTTTGGCCAACATCAAACAAGAACCTGGTGAGTCTTTACAAGACTATTTCAAACGCTTTAACGCAGAAGTAACAAAAGTCGAGAAGGCCCCCGAGTCTTCGCTTGTTTGCATGTTGATAACAGGTATCTTGCCAAGGACCGACTTTTGGAAGGAACTACAGGCTCAAAGGCCCGAATCCTTAGTGGAGTTCTTCGCCATGGCCGAACCTCACAAAAGAATCGAGAATTCTCTAGCAGAGTTAGAGAAAGGGAAGGACAAGCGCCGGTCACCCATACCGCGATCACGATCTCGCAGTCCACGAGGGAAAAACTCCAGGGGCCGAAGCCCAAGAAGACGCAGCCCACGAAGACAGCGAAGTCCGAAGCTGGCCAAGTCTCCTCCAAAGAAGGAATCCTCGCCAAAAAGGAAAGGTGGACCTCGCTTCGTCAATTATACTGAACTCGCAGTCCCTCGAGACCATATCTACGCAATTGAAGAAAGAAACGGAGTCTTCAAGAAGCCGCCCTTTATCAGGTGAAATCGCGACAGGAGAGACCCTAAAAAATTCTGTAAGTACCACAAGGACATTGGTCACACTACTTTAGAATGTTGGGTCTTGCAGGATGAAATCGAGGAGCTAATCCGGAGAGGGAAATTCGACAAGTATAAGAAGAGCGAGGAAAGTCGTCCCCAAGCGGATGACAAAGGAGAAAACCAGAATGCGAGTTGCTCCAGAACACCTCGCAATATCCTGACTATAATTGGAGGACCTCACATCGCAGGGAACTCTCGCAAATCACAAGAACGATATGCCCGAGAAGCCAAGGAGAAGCCGCTTACTTATGTGAATAATCTTAGTGAGCGACCCGAGAAGCTGTTTAAGAAAGAATGCGACAAAATCACCTTTATGGAGAGTGATGCGAGATGGGTCCATCACCCGCATTCTGATGCACTGGTGATAGTCACCAATATTGGTGGGGACAATGTCCATCGCATACTGGTTGACAATGGGAGTTCAGTGAATCTGCTGAATTTCCAAGCCTTCAAACAAATGGGGTTGCAGGAGAAGGATTTGCGACCTATGACATCGAGCATTTATGGTTTTTCGGGAGATGTCATAGCAATAAAAGGAATGATCAAACTACCAATCACTTTGGGAACTACCCCAGTGACAGCCAAGTCAATGGCAAATTTTGCAGTAATCGACCAGTACTCAACGTATAACGCCGTAATTGGTCGACTAATCCTGAAGGAGATGAAGATCATAACCTCGATCTATCATCTGACAATGAAGTTCCCTACTCCCGCTGGAGTAGGTTCGGTGCGGGGAGTCCAATCCGAATCACGAGAATGTTATAACACAGCAGTTAAACTCGCAGAAAAAAGGACGGTAAATGTTATCTACCTTTTGAAGGCACAACCTCCTCGCCAGGAGATCCTCAGAATCGAGGAAGTGCCGCACATAGATGAACCAGACTTGGATCCTAGAATCCTCGATCACACCGCCGCAGCCCAAGCCGCGGAAGACACAATTGAGGTACCTATAGATCCTGTAGATAATAACAAGGTTTTAAAAATTGGTTCTAAATTAAATTTTCAGCTGCGAGAACAATTAACGACCTTTTTAAAGCAAAATCTTGATGTTTTTGCTTGGAAACATTCAGATATGGTCGGGATATCTCCGCAAGTCATGTGTCATCACTTGAACATTGACCCCAAAGTGCGAGGTGTCCGACAAAAGCGCCGCAAAATGGACCCCGCGAGGTACCAAGCGTTAAAAGAAGAAGTCGACCGCCTCCTTGCCTGCGGCATTATACGGGAGTCGTTTTACCCCAACTGGTTAGCAAACCCCGTACTTGTGCCAAAGCCTAATGGCTCATGGCGCACATGTGTTGACTTTACAGATCTAAACAAATCCTGTCCCAAAGACAGCTTTCCCCTTCCTAGCATTGACCAGCTTGTCGATGCCACTGCAGGTCACGAACTCTTGAGTTTCATGGATGCATACTCGGGATATAATCAAATCCCGATGTATGAACCAGACCAGGAACATACCTCGTTCATTACTGATCGAGGATTATACTGTTACAAAGTAATGCCTTTTGGTTTAATAAACGCAGGTGCGACTTATCAAAGGCTAGTGAATATGATGTTCGCAGATCTCATTGGAAAAACCATGGAAGTGTATGTTGACGATATGCTCGTGAAATCACAACATGCGAAGGATCATATTACCCACTTACAGGCCATGTTTGATATATTGCGACGATATAAGATGCGCTTAAATCCACTGAAGTGCGTCTTTGGAGTTGGCTCTGGGAAATTCCTTGGATTCATGGTTAATCAGCGAGGAATAGAAGCCAATCCTGCGAAGATCAGGGCATTGGTGGAAATGCCATCACCGACCAAACCAAAGGAGGTTCAAAGCCTCATAGGTAAAGTCGCAGCTTTAAACCGCTTTATATCCCGATCCTCTGATAAGTGCAAGGAGTTTTTTCAGATTTTGAAAGGCAACAGAAAGTTCCATTGGAATGAAAAGTGCGAGCAGGCCTTTCAAGCTTTAAAAACACACTTGGGGCAGCCTCCGATCTTGTCAAAGCCATTGTCCGGAGAAATCTTGTCCATCTATTTGGCCGTCTCAGAATATGCGATTAGTTCGGTACTAATACGCGAGGACCGGGGACGCCAATACCCGGTGTATTACGTCAGTAAGCGATTACTGGATGCCGAGACGCGTTATCCCCAAATGGAGAAATTGGCTTTCGCCTTGATAATATCCTCAAGAAAATTGCGACCTTATTTCTAGGCTCACAGCATTAAAGTTTTGACGAACTACCCCTTAAGACAAGTTCTAGCCAAACCAGAGGCATCGGGGAGATTGTTAAAATGGGCGATGGAGTTGAGTCAGTTTGACATCAAGTATAAACCCAGAACTGCGATCAAGGGGCAAGCCTTGGCAGATTTTATACTTGAATTCCCCAGCACCGAGGTAGCACTCATAGAGGACAGAAGCGACATTGCTATAGTGAACAAAGAGACGTGGACATTGTACGTCGATGGAGCCTCAAATAGCGAAGGTTCTGGTAGTGGGATCTTGTTAATCAGTCCCAATAATTTCAAGGTACATGCTGCTTTACGTTTTGAATTTTCTGCATCTAACAATGAAGCCGAGTATGAAGCTTTAATCGCAGGATTGAAACTTGCTCTCGAGATGAAAGTCGAGTATCTTCAGGCTTTTAGCGACTCCCAAATCGTGGTATGCCAGGTGAATGGAGAATACCTAGCAAGAGGCGGGAGATTGGTTAAGTACTTAGCCATTGTTCGCGAAATAATGCAGAAGTTCAAAAGTATAGTCGTGTCTCGAGTACCACGTGCTCAAAATGCACATGCAGACGCATTGGCCCGTTTGGCCTCAACTAGAGAAGCCGAATTGCTCGATGTGATTCCGGTAGACATATTGGCTCACCCAACTATAAATCAAGAAGTGATCATGGAGATAGATACCATTCAGGAGATAACCTGGATGACACCTATCCTCGCAAATCTGGAAAAAGGGCTCTTGCCCGATGATAAAATAGAAGCAAGAAAGTTGCGACAGTGAGCCGCCCGTTATGTAATATATGACCAAAGGTTGTATCGCAGGAGTTTTAGTCAACCCCTTCTCAAATGTATCAGCGGAGAGGATTGTGGTTACATACTTCGTGAAGTACACGAGGGGATTTGTGGCAATCATACCGGAGGTAACTCCCTTGCGTTAAAAATCATGCGGCAAGGGTATTACTGGCCAACATTGCGACAAGATGCTCTCGCGTTTGCAAAGAAGTGTGATAGGTGTCAGCGAATAGCCACTTATACCCACCAGCCTCCGAGTAACCTCCATTCTATCACAAGTCCATGGCCCTTTGCAATATGGGGAATTGATCTAATCGGCGAGTTACCCAAAGGAAAAGGTGGAGTCAAATATGCGGTAGTCGCAGTTGATTACTTCACGAAGTGGGCCGAAGCCAAAGCACTCGCAACCATCACTGCAACAAAATTGCGCGAGTTTTTCTATACCTCCATCATTTGTCGCTTTGGTATTCCGCATAAACTCATTTCAGACAATGGAAAACAGTTTGACTGCAAAGAGATGCGACAACTATGCGACGATTTGGGAATTAAAAAGGCTTTTTCCGCAGTTGCTTACCCGCAGAGTAATGGACAAACTGAAGCCATTAATAAAATAATCAAGCACACCATAAAAGGGAAACTAGAAGATCGCAAAGGAGCTTGGCCGGACGAGTTACCGCAAGTCCTATGGTCTTATAATACAACTCCTCAATCTACAACTGGCGAAACACCCTTCTCACTTTCTTACGGCTGTGAGGCCATGTTGCCAGTTGAGATTGGGGCAGGTTCCCTACGCAGAGATATTCTCAACACCTCGCAGAACAACGAGAAACAGCTATTCTGCCTTGATCTTTTGTAAGAAAAGCGTGACCAAGCGCACTTAAAAAATGCGACTTACCAGCAGCGAAATGCAAGATACTTTAACTCCAAAGTGAAAGTAAAAGCCTTGCGAGCAAGAGACTTGGTCCTTAGAAGAGTAATGCCAAATACTAATAACCCGTCGCACGGGGTCTTTGGGGATAATTGGGAAGGACCATACCTCATCGCAGAAAAAATTGGTGATGCCACATACCGACTCGCAACACTCGATTGAACTGCGATTCCACGAGCATGGAATGGCGAGAGTTTAAAATTATATTATCAATAGTACTCGCATTATTCGACTATGTTCACTCTTGTACTTATACTTAGATAATTTTCATGAAAAATCCTAAGTATAGGGGGGTATATATGCCCGAATGTACTATTGATTATATAAATGAAATTGATTCATGATTGCTAAATTTATAAAATTTTATCAGACTTGTACATATTTCTACTTATTACACCAAGCTGTAATTAAAGTCGCGAATATATGTATAGAAAACGTGACTACCCATGTACTGCAAAAATTTTAAAGGATAATTATCCCCGCGAGGATATAAATTTGTCCAAAATAAAAGGAAATTTGTCTAAGTACAAAGCGCGAGTACCCCTGTACCGCATATAAAGAAAAAGAGAGAAGTAAAATTAAAAAGCATAACATAGAAAAAAAATCAGACATCTGGAGCAACAGGAGCAGTCTCATCCGCAACTTTGCTGATGACCTCGTTCTCGACTTCTTCAGTATCCGCACCCTTGACCTCATCAGGAAGGTCCCCTCCACCACCTTGGGTCTGAGTAGGCGACATAGCACGAAAAGCCTCGGCCATCTCAGCAGCTTCTGCTCCGAGGAGAGAGAAGTCGAAGTCTGGAACTTTGGAAAGAGTGGTGTAAATGTAATCAGACACTGCCTGATCATATTGTTTCTTCCCATTCTCTTTCTCAGCATCCAAATCTCGAGTCATCTCCTCGATCTTCACCCGCGAGTTCCTGACCTCGAGCTCCGCCTGCTCCTTAGCTTTGCTAAGCTCTTCAAGCTCCTTCTCCTTCCTAGCCGCTTCTTGCTTCAGCCTTTTTATGTCCTCCTGAAACTGGGCATTTTGCCTCTTCAGCGAGTCGGCTTCCTTCGAACCTGCGGCAACAGCCTTTATGAACAGAGTTATGGACTGCGAGGCCAACTCAGAGAGCGCGTAACAAGCTCCTCAGAAGGGATCTCGGCCAGGAACTTCTCCTGCATGGCTAAGAAGTCGCGAGCTCGAACAGGTGGATCGATTACGACTTTCTTCCCCTTGTCTTGTGCGGTCTTGGCCAGCTTCTTGGAAGAGTCTGTGGCAAGGGTAGCCATCGCATCGCTCTTCCTCTTTTGGGCGACAACGGGCGAGGTCGTCGTTGCTCCACCCTTCGGCTTGATCTTAAGGACAGGTGCGGACTTCAAAAAAGTCATATCTGCGAAGATAAATGAAAGATAAGTATAAATAAAACTCCATCTACTAGTTTATAACAAGAGATAAATTACCTGAGATTGGTCGAGAAGTTTGCTTGGAGAGGCGTTTGTCTATCCGCTCTTGTTGCCTCTCGGATGGTTCTTTGTATACTGGCTCCCTTTGAAGACTTGCGTTCTCAGGAATCAGCTGGTGCTCTCGCAACTTCCCAGTTGTACACAGTAATCGCCAGTCGCGATCTTGTACCGGAAGGCTCCCGAGGATTTCAGCTGTCTCTCTGCGAGTAGCGTCAAGTGCCGGTCGAACTGGTCTATCTGCGAGAGCAAGAAAGAGCGAGTAAGCAAAGGATCTCAAAAGTAATTCAGAAAATGTCTAAGTTAAAAAATCACGCGACATACTAGGTCTGCGATTAAAGTCAGTTCTAATCCCAGGGACTTTAAAGACATAAAACCACTTCGATTTCCAGTCCCCCATGTTCGATACCATTCCTTCTACTCCATTGATCTCAGAAGTCGCCCATTTGCTAAAACAGTAGAAGCCATTATGAAGACCTACACTTTTTATGTCGTAGAAATAGCTGAACTCTTCTACTGAGGGAGCCCCGTGAACATATTCCATGTACATCGCATAGAAGGCTAGGGCAGTGCGATAACTGTTTGGAGTTAGCTGAAAAGGTGATACATCGTATCTCCTGAGAATAGCTGCAATGAAAGGATGGAAGGGGACCGATACTCCACATCAGAGAATGGGTATTGAGACTACCACATCCTCTGTGGGAATAATCGCAGGGTTGGTAAACGGAAGATGTGCCTTCTGGGACGGTTTAGGTCGCTGAAACACAAGTCGCAGCAAATTTAACCTCACAAAGGTAGTGAAATCTGATTTGGAAACCCTCGAAATCAGGTCTTCACACGTGAAAGGCTCATTCAGCTGGGTATCGTCAACCGAGTCTGTCCCGCTCCCTTCCGCCTCCTCTTCATCCTCGCCTGACTCGCGAACTGGGGTCGTCCAGCCATCATCCATCTCCTCGACCTCGACATCAGGAGCATGCCTCGAGTGTATAAGGTAGTCGCGGGCCGACACCGTGGACTCGCTGTCTCGAATGTCGATGGACCCAGGTTCAGCGAGTTCCTGCACCATCCTTTCGATGTCTGCAGAAGACATCGGGCCTAACTCTATTAGTGCGGCCTCCTCTTCTGAAATCGAGGTTGGGAGAAAGCTGTCCTCCTCCAAGTCCACTTCACCATCGAATGCACGGCCTCTAGAGCCGAGCTGTTGGCTATCCGACAAGTCGCTCATCTGAAAGATAGAAGATCTTTTCAGCGTGATGGATGTGTGAAAAGCAAAATAAGTGATCTCACCCGCATTAAACTATAAAGTCGCACTTGATAGAATGATCAGCATCCTTGCGAATACTGACCGCCCCATCAATATGCGAGCAGAGATAATACTAAAAACGCGAGTAAGTCACGCATCCTGGGCTAAGCGATATGCCTCCAGAAACGGCTGGGAGAATCCCAGTGACTCAAGAGGCATGCGTTTTCAAGCATGACCCTGAAGTTACTGGGGTACTCCCACCGTTCCGAGACTACCTATCAGCCAAGGAGTACGATCATTTGAGTACCATCGCATATTGCAAATGGCTGGGTGTATCTCAGTATCTCAAGGGGCATATAATCGCATATATGACCATTAGAATACTGAGACACACCCACCATTCGAAATAGTGATTGATACCCTCGCAATTCAACCCACAGCATATAAAAATCCTAAAAGATCTAGCCATCAATCAAAAGAAAGTAAATCTTGTCAATACGCGAGTATTCGAATTGTTCATCTGAATACCCGCCAGTATTCGAGTTGTTCATCTGAATACCCGCGAGTATTCGAGTTGTTCATCTGAATACCCGCGAGTATTCAAGACGTGAAATAGTGCCTATACAAGTATATCGTATGCAGTTATGTCAATTTACAGGTCATATTCTATGAAATTACACAGGTTTTTTTTTACCTAAAACACATAGCCTCATAAACATTCATCCTTACACAACCCTCATGCACGCTAAAAACCCAGAAATATAGTCCCCACTCAAACAGAAAACGAAGCATGGTGAAGATTTAAAAAAACTAACCTTTTACTTTGATAAATCTGTTTCCACGAATCGCCCTTGACAGTAATATAGAATCAAGAAGAATCCACGAATAAAGGCGAAAATCTGGGCAATTTATGAAGATTTTTCGTGTTGTTTTCTCTGAGAGTGAAAGAACAAGGAAGTTAAGGAAGTTAAAGGAAAGTGAGGGAAAATGGGGATTTTTGGTTCGAATCAGGGGGTTTGATTACTCAAATCCCTCATTCATTGGGATCATGACACGTGGCAGTTGGAATGCCTGGAGTCGCCTAATCCAACGGCCAGAGATGACCACGCCTACACAGACACCGAAGAGTTTTGTGACGTGGCACCATAAATGCAATAAAAATAATGATTATAGCCGTCATTTTTCGAAACCCTCGAAGGGACAACCAAAGGTCACCTCCTTGTGACAACCTTTCACCTGTCTCTCGAATGTAGTTTCCCTTGTGACCGCACCTGTCACGTCGCGAAACTAGGGGCATGTGTTATAGTGAGATTTCTCTCACCTAGAAACTCGAGACCAGACCCCTACCAAGAGGACACGTATACTCAGTTTTTCCACAAAAAGCTGAGATGTCCCTGAGGGACTCCTCGAAGTTTTAAACCTCGCTTAAGGTATAACCAGGGAGAGGTGGCGAGCATGACCGAAGTCTAATTGCATCCAAGACAAGAGAGTAGATCGCGTATACCGAATATATGCGATCATCCTCCCCTTGTCCTCGTATCAACCAGGAGAACGATTCCCTGTAAGTACGAGTTGATCTTAGGAACCCTACAGCCTTTATAAAGCGATATAGACTCGCATGTCTAGGTTCTATCAGCTCAACACACGATGTCTAGAAGAAGCGACTACCTAAAAACGCAGACATAGTGATGACCCTGCGAGTTGTACATCGGAATATGAACAGTCAACTCGCAGGGGTGGAAGACGCATGCGTTGATCAACTTAGTAACTGCCATTCATTTATTAATGTTAACGTTGCTTAGTTTTATTATTGCAATTCAATGTGTAAATAATGGATTGACAATGAATGTGATCCGTGTGTAACCGATTGGACACCTGCTTTGTATATAAAGAGGTGATCCACCATGAAATGGCACCTACGAATCCTTTGCTATAATGGACTAAGCAGATCACAATCTGACTGAACCACTATAATTCTCTGCCTTATTGATATTTTCCAGTTTTGTTGATTGTTTTCCCATTCCCAGTCGAGTACTCGCCGTTCTAGGTTGAATACTCGCACTTGTCGTTTCTCTTAAAATTCTCTTTCGTATTAGTAAAAATAATATAATTTGGTGTTGCGAAATTCACTCGACAACATTATATTTAGGATGTTAATTTAACATACTTGTTAGTTAATCTAGATCTTGGTAAAATATTCCTAACAACTGGCCTCAGAGCCATGGTAATGATTTACTTTCATGAAATATGGATTTAAAACGATGAATATTGTTTGCATGTTGATTTGGATATGTTCATGGTGGTTTATGTGTTAATTGATGAATGTATGTGATTTACGAATTTTTTCCATGAAAATAATTTTATTTTCTTTCTCAAAATATTTTATTTGGATTCCTTGTGAAAAATTAAGCAATTTTAGTTTTTACGGAACTCGATTTTGATAAAAATTGAAAAAGTTATGGTGTTTTGAAATTTTGGATCCATGGGTGTCAAGATGGTGCACACGCGCACCAGGAACTCAGACAAGAAGCTCCTTGCGTGCGCGGATTCAGACCAAATTTTGTCTGAAGCGCACGCTGATGCCCGTGTCCTCACCCTGCATGTCCCGTGTCCTGAGGCTACAATGGCCAAAGGTTACCGCACATCCGAGGTTCCAACATCTCACTCCCGCGCGCGGAATGGGCTGATTGCAGCCTGTTTCGTGGCCAGCTGGGAGTTTTTCTGAAAAAGTGCGATTTTTGTGATTTTTTTTCCACAAATTTTGAATTTTTTCTATTTTCAAAATCCAATTTCAAAATAAAATATTATTTTTAATATATTTAAACTTAAATATCAATTTTAAATTAATAATATTTAATTTTTAATAGATTATTATTAATTTTATCATATTTTGAGGTTTAAATTTAAAAATTGATTATTTTATTTTTAAATTAAGGCAAGATTATAAAAATTTATTCATTTATTTAATATTTATATATTATTTAATTATAAGGTTAGATATGTTAATATTAAGTATATTTTAAATTAAAGATAGCATTATTCTTTTAATTTGAAATATTATATTAAAATTATCTTATAGGATAAATTAAATAATTAATAAATTTTAAATTAACCTAGATATTTTTATAGATATTCTAACCATAATATTTTCAAATTCACAACTTTGTTATTTTGTTAAATATTTAATTGTTTATAAATTATTGGTTAGAAAAATGATATTTATGATATTTTATATCATTTTACTTATTATGTATTTTAAATATTTAAATAACGTAGATATTTTTGTAAAAATTTGAATAATGCTTAATTTGAGATATTTGGACATATAATTTGGATAATTATTATTTGTTTATTATTTTATTCTTAAAATAATAATTGCCTAACCACATTTATTTTAAAATTAGTTTATTTTGCTATTTTAATTTTATTAAATTATAAGATTAGAAAATGATATTGAAAATATCTTTTTTGGTTATTTTCAAATCATTTATCTTATTAGATATTTAATTTAATTTGATAAAAATAATTCAAATAAACCTAGATATTTTAAATTAGTTTCATTTTTTAATTTCAAATTTTGATGAGATATTTAAGGTTGTTTTTAACAACCCTAAGCTTTCAAAATTTAGTTGGTTAGTTTAAAATAATAACTTAATTATATTAATATCTTATTTCACATTTGTTACATGGACATTGTTTGTTAAATATTTAAATTGTTTATTCAAAACTTTTTTTTTAACAAACCTATTATTTATTTGATCTAAATTGCTATGATTAACTTGACAGATCCAATGATCTGAGTTTAATCATAGTCTAATTGTCAATAGATCCTATAAATAAATTGTAACAGGTAAATTTTGTAATTTCTTTCATCTGTGTAAACCTAGTAACAAGATAGGGCCCATCCAAATCAATTTGACCTGTGTGAGCTTTTATATGTTTGCTTTTGGGCTTAGATGCATATAGGGAGCCCATTTATTTCTAGATATTTAAATGGACTAGGTTGTTAAAATAAAATATCACTTATGATAGTTTTATTTAGGCCCAATTAGTATTGGACTTATTCAATGAATAACAATTGTTTAATGAAAGGTTAAATTTCTCTCCTTTGGGCTTTGTGTGAGAGTTAGGGGCAATTAGTAGTGGGTACGACATACCGAACCTAGCCCTCCCTCACATGAACAACCCCAATAGTGAAGGCCCATTTGCCTTATTTAAATAATTGTATTAGGCTAATTATACTAGTTTAACCTAATTAAAATTAAATTAGCAACATAAATAATTTTAAAATAAATGAAATTAATTTTTCATTGGATTATTTTAAAAATAATTTAGATAAATACACTTAGTTTAATGAAATATTCTAGATAGTGATTTATAGTAACTAATTTATATTTTCTAATATTTAATTAAGTAGAAAAATATATTTAAGTTGCAAATTAATATTAATCAATTTCAGACCAACTTAAATTAGAATATTTTTCTTATAACATAGAATTTAAATAGAATTAATAATTAAGTTGATTTTATTTAAGATACTTAATTATTTCTATTTTAATGAATTTAATTATATAGAAAATTATATTTAAGTTGGAAATTTTTCAATTTCAGATCAACTTAAATTAGAATAATTTTCAGAATATATTTTATTTTATTTAAATAATCATTTTCCCACGTAATTTTGAATTGCATTTGTTTATTTTAAATGCAAATATTTCGAAATATTTCAATTTTGAAAATTAGAGTAAGTTGGAAATTAATTTTAGATCTACTTAAATCAAGTAATTTTTATTAATGATTTATTTAAAATAAATAGAATAAAATATATTATATTTTAATTAGAAAATCAATAATTAGTTTATTAATTATCTAGATAGATATTTTCTAGGTAAACTTTTTGATATTTTTCTAGATATATTTAATTAAATAAGAAAATTAATATTTAAGTTGATTTTATTTAAGACACTTAAAGATTTGAAATTTTTCTTAAGAGATTTAATTAAATTGAAAAATTATATTTATGTTGAAAATTAATTTATTTAATTTTAGACCAACATAAATTAGAATAATTTTTCTAGTTTTATTTTATTTAATGTAATTTTCAAAAATGTATTTCTTAATACATTGGATTTTGAAATTCAGTTGTATATTTATAGAAAATTAAATTTGAGTTGAAAATTAATTTAATTAATTTTGGACCAACTTAAATTGAATAATTCTGATAATATTTATTGGAAAATTAATACTAAGGATGGAAAATAAATTTTTATTTTTCAAATCTTCCTAGGGTATAATTTATAAATATTAAATTAAAATTTATATTTAGAGTTATCTAAATTAGTAATTTTAATTAAATAAGTATATAATAAAATAAATAGATTAAAATAAGTATCAAATGAAAATACAATTCTTTAAAATAATGAAGTTTAGTTATAAGGATATTCGATCTCCATTGTTGGTCCTACATGGTTAATTTTTTTTCAATATAACCTCAAGATGCTAGACTTCGTCCCCCTAATGGATGGTTATTCGTTGAAGCATTTAACACTGTAACGATCTCTTATGATAAGTATTTTGTAAGTTTTCGTCTCTATTAGACTCTCCCCTACGGTGACTACTTAGAGATAAATTTACGAAGTATGAAACAATGGTAGAAGCTCATAAAATAAGAATAACTTTGACTCTCGCCTACCGGGACAACTTTAGATTCTTATTTTGATCGAATAAAAGGTTGCTAGAATGGTGTCCATTTTAGATGAGCTGACAACTATATTCAATGAATGATATCTTTGACTCTCGCCTACTGGGACACTGTATCAGTTTGTTGGAAACCTTGAAATTATTTAAGATATGATAGTTTTGTATTTTCACATGTCTTTGTTATTTGCTAAATGCTTATAATTTTTTAATTGTGTGTGAATTTATATTGAACCATGTTGTTTTCTGTTATTAACTGTAGTTGTAAATTTTGTGTAAAATAAGAATAACTTTGACCCTCGCTTACCGGGACATTGTTGGATTCTTATTTTAATCGAAATTATCCTAATTTTTCCTCTTAGCTTATTCATTTCGAATTTGCTATGATAGTATATCATTGGATGAATAGTTTATAAATCATTTGCTTATGATGTCATTCTGTTTTCTCTTAAGAAATTGAATGGCGCAAATGACTATATTCCCGACATTCTATCCCGAAATGATATAAATCCTCAATCTTAGAATCTCCTACTTATATATGCTTACTTTAGGCAAATTAAACTTAGAGTTAGATAAGTAGTGGTGGTCCAAGCTAGAATAATTACTCTTGTATATTTCGTATAAATTTAAGTCTTTGACTTTAAATTTTAGATTCCAAATAGAAACTTTTATTTCAGTTTCCAGAATACAATACATTTCAACTTTCACAAGTTATTAATATCCATTTTCTTTCAATGGATTTGAACTGTATCTTAATGTATGGAATATGAGTTTTGTATTCTGTGACAAGGATCCACTTGGACTATTCTAAGAACTCTTTATTGTAATAAGACCTAAGTCATCAAAAGACCACAACCACATTCTTATATATCTATGGCATTTGTATCTTGTTCATAGTGGTTTTGACAAGATCATTCTCTGCAAAGAGAAAATATGCATATATCCACTTGAAAGTAAGATCATCTATATTCGAATATGGATGTACATTCAGGGGTGGATATGAGTTATCGTTAAATTCTTAAGACGATCACTCAAGATTTTACCTTATGCAAAGAAATTTGAAATGTTTGAGAAATTTCATGAATTTCTAGCAATGTTGAAAAACTTTAGGGTAAGTGGTTAAAGATCTTGCGAACTGATAGGGGTAGAGAAATATTTGGTAGATATGCAGTTCAAAGATCATTAAGTTGATTTTTTGAATTGTATCCAAACTTACCTCCCCAGAATTTGATTTGCATATTGATGAAAGTAAAAGGTCTATGATTAGTTACTAGTTGTTGCCTAAGTCCTTCTAGGGAATACCCTAGTGATAGGAAAATTTCAGAATGATGGAATGGTTGTGTACTTAGTGTAAACCATTACTAGATTCATGGATGACCTGATCGTGATCTTCAGAAAAGCTAAAACTGTTAACTAAGGTTTGCAAGTTTGATAGCTATTCTAAGTGATTAGGGGTGGACCATCCCATAGTCATTAGATAAGAAAGTGTTTGTTTCAATAAATACTACTTTTCTAAGAATATGACTAAGTCTGAAGACAAAGTAGCAAAGTAGAGGAGATATTTTTTTGATTCCAAAAGTGTTCTATCATCTTATTTTGTATAAGATGGTCCCACTGCCTCTTTTGTCTTGACACAACCGAAGAGGATAATTCCACTTATGTTCTTAGATAGAAAGTCATAGTACCTTGTCATAGTGGGAGGGTTTCAAGGAACTCACCCTGTTATGACTTGAAAGACACTTGTGATAAAATCCATTGTTAGTTTAAACAAGTAATGGATATTCAGAATAAGGAACTAAGTAAAGCCAAGAGAACCATGGTTGAAACAATTCATATGGTGTAACCAAAAGTTTTCTATTACAAGGACAAGATTGGAAATTTTTAAAAATAAGTTTATTCAATGGACTTAACAAAACTTCCTATTCTTAGTATTATTAAAGGTTTGAATTTATCTAAACCTATGGCTTGTGGTATGCTTGGTAATTTACTTACTCTAGTGCAAGAAACTTACTTTAGTAAGATGCTGGAGCATTTTTCTAATGGCAATCTATAGAAGCTTCTTGACTTCTAAATATAGATTTTATGTATCTAAGGAAAAGTTTCAACTATTCCAGAAAAGATAAAGGCTAATGAAAGAATTCCTTGAATCAACAGTGAGAGGTCTTTGATATGCTTTAGTATGCATTAGACCAGACACCTGCTGTTGAGTGGGAGTAATGAGTTGGTATCAGATTAATCCAGAAAAAGAATATTGGAAGACAATCAAGTAAATCTTAAGATCAAGAATAGGAACTATATGTTAGTCGATATGGTATTTAATACTCTTTGAATACACCAAATTAGATTTCTAGACTTGCCTTAGTGCTAGAAAGTCTGCTGATGAGATGGTGATTACTCTTGGGGTTGAGTAGTGATTTTGGAGAAGTGTAAAAACCTATGTGAAGTCTCTAAGCCTACCAGTGAGACTGAATGTTAAAGTTGCAGGAAAGATACTTATTCAATCTATGGAAAGTTCTATACAATTTTGGCATTGTACCAATACTTAATGGCTAATTAGCAATTTTTCCCCCCAAACTTTGACATGTACTAAATCGTGCCCCCTGAACTTTTTTGGCCATTAGAAATTCCCCTCGAACTATTGAGATTGTTAAGTTTAAGGACTTTTGTCTAATTTCATTCAATTTTACTGTTCAGTGATGGTTTATGTACTAAACCATGCTCCCCAGACTTTGATATCTATCAAATCACGCCCCTCAAACTTTGATATGTACTAAATCATGTCCCATGAACTTTCATCCATGTTACAATTTTTTTACTAAAATTAGATAAAAGTCCTTAAATTTAATAATCTCAATAGTTCGAGGGGAATTTTTAACGGCCAAAAAAGTTCAGGGGGCACGATTTAGTACATGTCAAAGTTCGGGGGGAAAAATTACTAATTAAGCCATAATTAATTAACTATTAGTGTTACTTCCTGACTAACACAAAAGTAGTTGCCAAAAAGTAAAGAATCCAGTATCCCTAGAGGAGTAGACATATAGTGAGGAATTCCACAATATCAAGCATTTTGTGATTAAGGAAATGTAATGGTGGAGGAAAGGTTGTATTGTATACAACCTGTCAGATTCTATTACAGACAAAATACTACATACTACACTTGATCTGTATATCAAGGTGTTGAGATTATTTGAAATGCACTTTTTGTTTTATATTAGGGAAAGTGGGAGTTTGTTGGGTTTTGTGCCCTAATAAAACCCATTTCAATATAATCAGATTTACTAATTAATAAAGATCATAAATCATTTTATGTTGCATGGTTCACATGATTTATTTTATGATTATACTTAAATGTATAAATTCTATTAAGTCCAGAACATATGTATTTGTTCATGATTATAGTGTCGTCAGCACAGTGGAATATAATCATGATTATATGTTCAAAAGTTTAATTCCCATGATTAATCAGTTCACTGGATTTAGACTGGCATGATAATCTGCGATAAGGTATACTTACATCTTGGATAAGGGTTATGTCCTTTCCAAGGTATTGGCAAAGTTTACCAGTATCGGATGTATGAAGTATACATTGGAAGGAACCGATATTGATCTTAGATAAGATAACATAAACTTACCATTATATCTTTCTAAGTCAATATCAATGTTTGATCTTAGATTTATGGATCTTAATCCTGACATGGTTAGGTCCGATCTCAAGAGTGTTATTTGTGTTCTTTGATTTATTAGTTAAGCCTACCTTTTTGTCTAGGTGATACGTACATTTTGGAAACATGATAGTACAATTGAGTGGGAGTGCTAATCATAGATATGGAATCTATAGCTTCTATCTGGACATAGAAGTGAAACGATGATTTCCTTCGAGCTTGGCTGAATAGATATAAATGATTGAGATCTTATTTCAGTAATTATATTAGTTTACTGAAATATCATTTATAGGTAGCTAAGTGTTTTAAGGATAAAATACATTGAAGGTAGAACGGTAAATTTGTCCCTATTCAGTGTAGATCATCTATAGAGGATCCTTGACTATTAGGATTGTAACAATGGATAATCATAATGTATCTATATTATGGTACATATAAAGCGTTCTATATAAATGAGAGTTTATTCAATTCCAAGTTCTATAGTTGTTCAATTAGGAATTAATAAGTTGGGAATTTACTTGGTGAATTCTAGATCTACTTATTGAAAGCTCGGTTATATAGGCCCATGATCCCCTCACTAGTTGAGATAATATTGCTTGCATACTCAGTTAATTGGTTTTAATTAATCAATTATAATTCTAAAATTAGACTATGTCTTATTTACGAATTTTCACTAAGCAAGGGCTTAATTGTGAAGAAAAGAGATTTTAAGGTCAATTTGTTAATTAACAGACTTTGCATGGTCTAATTAATAAAGTACATAAATGGCAATTTTATGTAATTAATTATATTTATTAAATAAATAGTTTTGACATGTATAAGGTTGAATCAGAAAATATGGTATTATTGAAAAGAAGAATAAGTGGTTGAAAAAAGTGGCAAAATTGTAACTAAAAAGTGGTCCACTATTGTGTAAGTGTTTTTTGCCCAATATTTTATTCTTTTTTAATCCATATAATTCAACCCTAAGCCCTAGTTGAAACACTATAAAAGGAACATGATGCTCTCATCTCATCCACTTGACACTTTGTCAAACTTTTGTCATCTTGACTATTCAACAAAACCTAGATGAGAGAGTTCATTCCTTATTGATTCAAAACCTCCTTCACTGTTCTTCACTATTCGAACCCATAGTGAATGAGTGCCATGCCCACACATAGCAAGTCAAGTACTCAATCATAGTGAGTAAGACGGTGGTAACCAAACCCGAAGGAGAGAAAGAGATCCAAGTTCAGATCTTGATAATGCTCTGCTACAGAATGGAATCAAGGGCTAGAGATCTTGAGCGGAAGGAGTCATTATATTCCACTGCAATCAATGTAAGGTTTTCTTAAACCCTTATGTGTTTATTTCATTAGTTTAGAAAATTCATATTTAGGATGTTAATTCAACATAATTGTTAGTAAATCTAGATCCTGGTAAAATATTCCCAACAGTTGTGTAGTGAGGCGGTACAGTGGTTTAAACTTGTGTTTTTTGGGTTTAAATGGTCGTTTAAATATGTGCATATGTGGTGGTATGTGATGTATAATAGTGTAGTGGTGGTGGTGATGCGTTGGTACTGATTTTATTTTATAAAATAAATTCTTTTACTTCGGTTCATAATCGAAGTAAAAAACCAATTAGCGTCGGTGCACTGGCTTTTTTGCTTCGGTTATGAACCGAAGTAAAAGCTTTCTTTTTGCTTCAGTTCATAACTGAAACAATATACATTTAGCGTCGGTTCGAAATTGAAACAAAAAAAATCAATATTTGCGTCTACGCCTATAATGTCGATTACACAAACCGAAGCAAATTGTATATGTGTCACTTTAAAATCGAAGCAAAAGGTTCTTTTTGTAGTAATGGATCCTTCTAGTTTCCCATTTTATTCATGCACACAAATAAGGAAATTTTAGCTGTCAATTGTATTGTATTAGGAGTAATAAGGAAACTTCTTGTAACAAATATTATGCAATTAATTCAGAGATTAATTGCCCACAATCAGTGCACACGGTGTTGACCAAATCAACCTAAATCTTATCAGCCTTGTAACACCCTAACTAACATAGGCGTGTTACGTGATTTTTAAACGTACTGTGCAGCTCGTTGCTAATCAATGAGGTTTATGGAAAAACGTGATTAATTAAAATTTTGCTTTTTAATTAAACTTATAAAACAATATTACAAAAGACTCGGGATCCCAATTATAAAATTATTTACAAAAAGTTTTAACTGTTTAACTGTTACATAAAATAAAGGTCGTCTAACGACCAGTTACAAAAATCAGCCTTACTGTCCCGAGGATCGTACGCTCCAGGCCTAACCGCCCTGACATGTACAATCTTCACAAGCTCGCTCACGGCCCATCAGCTTTAGCCTTGCCTTTACCTACACATAAACGTAAACTGTGAGTCGACAGACTCAGTAAGAAAAGCATAATAATACTCATACATAATTCTAACTGCCGTGTCCAACACGATACTGAGTCCCGCTACTGCCATGTCCAACATGGTACTGAGCCACTACTGCCATGTCCAACATGGTACTGAGTTTTGAACGTTCACAGGGACGGTACTATTGACAAGTATCCTCCTGATCGGTCGAACCGGTCATACTCCGGCTGCTGGTCATACTCCAGCCTGTACCGACGGGATAGGTCAATAGCACGGAACCACCAACCAAATGTCAGCCTCATCGGTCGAACCGGTCATACTCCAGCCTGTACCGACGTGACAGGGTTGGATGGTTCGAAGCCAATATACATAACTAATGTAATCTAATAGGCTTCCTACATGCACGCTAAACATGTAATCTACATATGCATACTGTTATACTAATCTTACCTGGATTCCGAATTCAGGTGTGCCGGTCAACCTGACTGGAACTGTAGCTGAGCGGCGGATTACTGGCTCCTAAACCATAAAAATCACAACGCTATAAGTGACACGCTAAATCACTTCCCGGGGACTTAAACTAGGAACTAAAAGTTTCCCTATCGATAAAAAGCATGGCAATACCCCTAAAAACATAAAAACGAGGAAAACACGGGTTCTGAAAATTCCCCAACCGGTAGACCGGTTGCCCAACCGGAATTCCGGTTCTGGGAAATTCAGGACCCCCATCCAGAATTCTGGATGCACAACCGGAATTCCGGTTCCTCGCAGGCAGCAACAACAAATTCTCATATCTCAACCAATTCAACCCCAAATTGATTCAAACTTTCCAGACCTGTTCTATACCTTCCCTAGGACATTTCTAAGGCCTCAAAACAACCCAGAATACACAGAAACAAAAATCACCATTGGAGCTCAAACTTTGAGTTCCAAACTCAAACTTGAGCAAATCTAAACAACATGCATACCAAGCAGCTTAATTCTACTTAAACATGCTTAAAATAGCTTCTGAAATCAAGTAAAAACATACACAACAACCCAGCAACAGATTCACAATATTTTCACCAAAATCACATATTTAAGCTTAAAAATTCCAAACCTTGAACAACACAACTAGCATGCATTAAAACCTAGATAATCCATCCATTTAAAACCTAATTAAGCTACTGTAAACAACAATTAAACACAGCAACAAACAGCCATACAAACTAACATGCAACCTACCATTTTCACTTCAAAAACATCAAGAACACAAAGAAAGGTTGAGAACCACTTACTAGCAACTAAGGATCACAAAATCTACACAAGAAGGACTTGAATCACCAAGAAAAACTCCTCCTCCTTGCTGCTCAAAGAGGGCCGAAAAGAGAGAGGCTTGAGAGAGTTTCTTTTTCAAAGTTTTTTCTAATTTCTACACTTAGCATTTTTTGTAAAAATTGGAGAATAAAATAAAGGCACTTATCTCATTTACTTCAGCCAATAAAATAAACAAATAACATTTATTTTTCAAATAAACAAGTCACTAAAAGACAAAAAGTCATTGGGGCAAAAAAACCATTTTGCCCCTCCATTCTAAAATCACATAAAAATCACTAAAGGGGTATTTTTGGGACATTCTAAATTCCCGGCCATTCCCGACATTCCCAATGTCTAAAACCCGTCCCCAACTACTAACATACTAAGTTGTGATTTCTACTGAGCCAAACGCCGAGTTCCAAAATACCAGGCACCGAAAATGCAAAATATGAAAACTACTGAATAACATAAACATGCATTTCTGAATTCCATAAATAACAGCATAATAAATTATTTAAATAGCTATAAATAATTTCATAATTAATCAATTAACTGATAATTTCCAAATTAACTAAGCGGGCTTTACATGCCTAGTCAGCATATCATCTTCTTTATAGGCGAGACTTCATGAGATAGCCTAAGAGTATTAGTTACTCTAAACTCCCCAATAGTGGGAGAGAAAAAACCTAATGTAATTCTCAAACTAATATAAATACTCCAGGAATCTTCTGGATTAGAGGTGGAACTCTCTTGTAAACTTGGCTCGGGCAAACTTGAAAACATATGTTCTCTTTATTCTTGAAGGTTTTTACAAGATAAGTATTTACTAAATAATACTATTCGTGGACTAGGGCTAGTTACCTCTCTAACCACGTAAAAACTATTTGTCTCTTTTTATACTTGCTCTTTTGATTAATTATTCATCAGTTCTTATTATTTAAATTCCATTTCTGAAAATTTCGATAAATATTTTGGTGCTTTCATTGAGAGCTGAAGAAAGGAATGAGACCATTTATAGATTACGTTCGAGTAATCATGGCGCTCACCTGAACCAAGTCAGGTCTTCGTTTCATTGGCCCTAGTGCCAGAGCTGGAGACTCTAATGACCCTCAAGAGGTGACTAGTCGTTAGAAAGGTCGTCAACATGAAGATCAAAATCGAGACGATCCCATTATTAAGGATGCAAAATCTGGGGAAAGTAGCTTTGGGGATGTTGAAGTTAATAGTAAAGACGTACTAGAGGATATGCATGAAGACGACCCTCAGGAAAAAGTCACTGATGATAACGTTGGAGAGAAAAGCCAGCCTAATGAGTCAGATCCTGTGGTTATCATGGCAAGACAACTCTAATTGGCCAAAAGCAGGTTAACTCCGACAGATCAATTCAATGAGTTATTACTCTGCAAGATGACCAGAATGGAAGCTGTAATGACTGTCTAAACTAAACTATCTCCTAACGTGCTAGCTCCTCCAACAACTGATGCACCTGAGAAAGTAGATCCGAAAGATCCAGGAACTTCAGGCGTTTGCAAGGACAAAGGAAAGAGAATCGCTATTGAAGAACGAAAGAAGAATCCTTCGACAAAACAACCGAAAAATTCTAAAGTTGTTGACCAACCTCAATAGAAGAGGAAAGGAAACCACACCTCAGGGCATAGTGACCAAACCAATTCAAGAGGTAGAGTCACAAAGAAGAACAAGATAGAGGTCGAAGTCCAGAAGCTAGAGTCTCAAAGGGAAAAGCCTCCTCCTAGTGATTCCAGTAACCACGATGAGGATGTTGACAAAGTACATCCGGCATCAGATGACAGTGGCGGAAGCCTTTCCACAAATGATCTCCGAAGAAGATTGAATGCCAAGAAGGAAAGAACCAAAGCTGAAAAAGTAAGACCCCACAGGAACGATTTGATAAACCACATCCATGATCGCATCTGCGGAAGAGAATCATCTAGTGATAAGACTCAACGACTGAAACGTAAGGTCGAGGAGTTGATGAAGATCACAGAAAAGATTTCTAGAAAACAAAGTTGTGCCTTATATGACTCTGAGGCAAAGGAGACGGAGCCTTCTGTGAAGATAATCATTGATGCACCATTATCAAAACATTTTAGAATGCCCCAGATAGAACTGTATGAAGGACGCACAGACCCCAGGGACCATTTGTCCAAATACAATTGCATCATGAAAGTTTCCAAGGCCCGTGATGATGCAAAATGTTTATATTTTTCATTAACATTGAGTAAGTTCCCAGAGGATTGGTGGAAGAGGTTGTCTCCGGGATCGATCCAAAACTAGAGAGAGCTACATGTAATGTTCAGAAAGTAGATTATAGTAGCCAAGGACTATGATTTGGAAGCTAGCTCCTTAACCAGTGTCAAGAAACAATAAGAAGAGAGCTTGAATAAGTTTATTCAATGCATGATGGATGTGGCTGCTTAAACCAAAGTCAATGATGACATGAAAATAGTGGCTCTAACATCAGGACTTACAACTAGATGTTAACTGTGGGAGATCTCCAGCGCAAAAGGGCAGATGCATTAAGTGAATTCTTAAAAAGAGCCCAAGTGCCCAATGTTTTAAGGATAAAATACATTGAGGGGTGAAACAGTAAATTTATCCCTACTCAGTGTAAATCATCTATAGAGGATCTTTGATTATTGGGATTAGCACGATGGTTAAATGTTCATAGCGTATCTATATCGTGGAACATATAGAGCATTCTATATGACTGAGACTGCAATTCCAAGTTCTATGGTGGATGCAATAAGGAATTAATAAGTTAGGGAGTTTACTTGGTAAATTCTAGTTCTGCTTATTGGAAGCTCGGTTGTATAGGCCCATCGTCCCCATACTAGTTGAGACCATACTGCTTGTAAGACTCAGTTAATTGATTTTAATTAATCAATTATAATTCTAAAATTATACTATGTCTAGTTTATGAATTTTCACTAAGCAAGGGCTTAATTGTGAAGAAAAGAGATTCTAGGGCTTATTTATCAATTAAGAGACTTTACTGAGTCTAATTAATAAATATATTAAATGTCAATTTTATTTGATAATTAATTGTAATTATTAAATAAATAGTTTTGGCATTTAAGTGGTTGAACTGGAAAAATGGTGTTTTTGAGAAAATAAAGAAAAATTGGAAAAATGGCGAAATTGCAAAGTGGGCCTACATATCCATGGCCGACCACTTATCCCTATTTTACCATTTATTTTTTCAATATTTTAATGCCAAATAATTCTAACCTAAACCTAGGTGATTGCCTATAAATAGATAGTGATGACCTCAAATCAAAAGATGATGAACATTCAAGCCTTCAGTCAAATTTTTGAGCCATCTCTTCTACATATTTGTAATACCCTGGATTTAAGAAATGGATTAGCAAAACCCTAATTAGATAATTATGAATAATTGAGGAATTATATTATTATATAGTTCAATATATGAGAATTTATTTGATTTATAACATGGTAAGACCCCGTTGGTGAGCCAGGGGCATTTTAGTAATTATTACCCAGAAGGGTAAAATGATGAAATTAATTTAATTATGTGCTTAATAAAACTATATTATTATATAGTATGCCTGTGTTGTCTTTTCAGATGTGTTTTGATAGGTTGGCGCGGTATAGTCACAACGGGGTATTTCAGGCCAAACCGGGTTCGGGCCAGAAATGCCATTTGAATTGAGATATTTGGCGTTTTTATTTATTAGTGATAATCTAAAAATTATGTTGGGTTTACATGTGAATGAAATGACTAAATTACCCTTGTATGTGTGTATATGTGAGAATTGGCTCCAGGGGCAAAATGGTCTTTTGACCTTTACTTTACATTTAAGTAAAAGATGAATTTTTAGAATTAAAAAAAAGGAAAATTCTGGTTTTGATATCCCTCTCACTCGACCCCTCTCTCTCTCTCTCAAACCCTCTCCTTATGCTAGCTTTGATTTTGATGGAAATTGCATGATTTGGAGCTTGGAGTTTGTGGATTATTGAGCTTGAAAGTGAAGGAAGTTTTAGCTATATTGGAGGTAGCTTTTTCAGATTTTAATTTTGACCTTCTTGCTGAATTTTTTTGTTAATGGAACATGAAATTGGTTGTTGAGAATGTTATGTTCCATGTGGTGATGTTCTCTTGTTAGTTTGAGTATATTTTGTTGAATTCTTGTTTTGATGGTTGTTGAAGCTCTAGATGGGATTCTAGGGTGTTCTCTAAGTTGAAATCAATGTTTTATTTGTTATATATGCTGTTGGAAAAAAAATAGTTGAGATTGAAGGTTTAAAGCTCAAGTCTTTGAACTTGAAGAGTTGTGAGTTTAAGCATGATTTTGTGTTGAATTGTGGGATTTGTTTTTGGTAAATTCAGAGGCATTTTTAGGGTTTCATTGAGTTTAAAGTTTGATTGTAAACTCTGATTTTGGTTGTGTAAAGCAAGCTTGAGTTCATGTTTAATATGTCAAGCTTGGAGCTTTAATGGCACTTTTTGATTTTTAGTGAAATTATTGTGTTTGAGCTGTGGAATATGTTTAATATGTCATATGTTGATGCTCTGGAAAGTTTGGTGGTGTTTGGGGAAGATTTGAGTAGGTCATGGGGGCTTAAAGATTGAAATTTTTCGTGTTGTTGCTGCCCAGACAACCAGAATTCCGGTTGGTTCGTAGTCGTTCCAACCGAATTTGCTATCGTATCAGGGAAAATGCTGAATTTTGTTTTGGCCATAACTTTTGACTCGGGACTCCGTTTTAGGAGTTCTTTATATCGTTGGAATGCTCATTCCGAGCTCTATGTGATTATCTGTATTTTAAATGCCATGATTATATTTTATGAACGTGGAATTGGAGTTTAACCCTTTTTGTGTAAATCCCGGTATTATGACTAGGATTACCGGTACCTGATCAGGAGTACCCGAGGATTTGGAATCTCTTCTTTTGCTGGACAATAGGTAAGACAGTAGTTGCACATAGAGATATGCACGGTGGTGCTTATATTGAATATTATATTGGTGATAAATTAGAAACCGAGATTAGGGTTATTACCCTAAAGTGAGCGGTTTAATGGCCTAGGGTTATTACCCTAGTAATTATCAATGTTTAAATGCTATACCATGCTAAATATATTGTAATAAAGAATTATGCGTTCAAGGTATAATTAAGTTAGACTCGGTAAGTTAGTACCTTGAGTTTGATAGTAATGCGGTCTAGGGTTATTACCCTAGAATTTATGTGAAGGTAAGAAAGCGATGATGTACAATAATATTGCTAATCAAGTGAAAGCATGAATTAGGGTTATTAATCTCTATAAGTGTTATTTTGAGCATGTAATAATATGTTATATGAGAGACTATTTGGTATGCAAGTTAGGGTTCTTACCCTAAGATTTTATAGGTTATAGTGTATATGGAATGTATGTATATATATCAAGAGTTATGTGTATAAGACATAACTTGGTTAGACCTGGTATATATTATCAATATAAACCACTGAAAGAACGTAATGTATGGATTACGTAAATATATACGAATAGGGTTATGCGAGCAAGGCATAACCAGGTTAGACTCGATAATTATAACCGAGATAAACCTTACTAAGGCCTTATTGTAAATAGACGTGTGAGCGTAACACGTAGATCTATGCCACATAGACATATATAGACGTGTGAGAGCAACATGTAAGTCTATGCCACATAGACATATATAGGCGTGTGAGCGTAACACGCAGGTCTATAGCAAATAGACAAATAGTGCAGTGGCACCATTAATTATGTGATAAATATATATGTTGAGATTAAGGGTTATGCGTTCAAGGCATAATCAGATTGTACTCGGTATCAAGAACCGAGATGAACTGTTCTAAGGCCTTATTATATTTAGACGTGTGAGAGCAACACGTAGGTCTACGCCACGTAGACATAAATAGACGTGTGAGAGCAACATGTAGGTTTACGCCACGTAAACATAAAGAGGCATGTGAGCGCAACATCCTTGTATGTGTCACACATGTAGATTTAAATGGCAATGTTGCTTATATTATATGATAAGCATGTTAATGATATGCTTTATACTGTCTTTCTGGGCTTGGCTCACCAGTGCTCTACTGTGCAGGTTAGGGTAAGACTATTGCTGATCAGCCATGAGTGCAGGAGCTGGACGAAGAATGTACATGTCCGGGCCATATCAGACCAAGCGGGTTGGGGTCTACCAGTGTTGTGTATTTAAAACTCTATTTTGCCGCTTAGGCCGGCTGAAAGAAAATGACTTGTAATAATATTTTGTAAATGTTTTTGGGATCCCAACATCTGTAACTTTTAGTTTATAAAGTTTAAAGTATTACAAGTTTATTTTCATTCCTATTGTTATTAAAGTTTAAATTCCTCACTGTTTTTTATTAGTAATCCCGTTTAGGGGATTAGGGTTTAATAAGTGACTTGAGTAGCGTGACTAATTATTTAGGGCGTTACAATATTCGAACCTGTCTTCTCTCTTCCTCACTTCATATTTTTAAACCCTATAGTGATAGAGTAAGTGCCCACACACATCAAGTGGTACTTAATCATAGTGTGTAAGGCTGTGAATAATCCAGTTTCAAGAGAAGGAGATTCAGGCTCAGATCTTGGTGATACTCTGCTACAGATAGGAAATAAGGGTTAGAGATCTGAGTGGAAGGAGCCATTATTATTCTGCTGCACCCACTGTAAGGTTTCTGAAACTTTAAATGTGTTTAAATTATATTGTTTTAGAAATTCATATTTAGGATATTAAATAACATACATGGTAGTAAATCTAGATCCTGGTAAAACATATTCCAACAACGATATCATAAACTTACCGTTATATCTTTCTAAGTTAATATCACTGGTTGATCTTAGGTCTATAGATCTTAATCCTGAGATGGTTAGGTTCAATCTTAATTGTATTATTTATGTTCTTAAAGTTGTTCGTTAAAGCTCGTACGGCTGAATACTTACGTTTTGGGAACATGGTAGTTCAATTGACAGGGAGCGCAATCTATAGCTTCTATAAGTATTTAGAAGTGAAACGATGATTTCCTTCGAACTTGGCTCAATAGAGATAAATGATTGAGGCCTCATTTCAGTAATTATATTAATTTACTGAAATATTATTTATAGGTAGCTAAGTGTTTTAAGGATAAAATACATTGAAGGGTAGAACAGAAATTTGTCTCTATTCGATGTAGATCATCTGTAGAGGATCTTTGACTATTTGAATTGTAACAAGGGTCTATTCACAACGAATCTATATCTTGGTAAATATAGAGTGTTCTATATAATTAAGATTGAAATTTCGAATCTATAGTGGCACAAGGAGGAATTAATAAGTTAGAGAATTTACTTAGTCAATTCTAGATCTACTTATTGGAAGTTTAATTATATAGGCCCATGGTCCAAATACTAGTTGAGATAATACTGCTTCCAAACTCAGTTAATTGGTTTTAATTAATCATTTATAATTCTAAAATTAGATTATGTATTATTTATGAATTTTTACTAAGCAAGGGCTTAATTGTGAAGAAAAAAGGTTTTGGGGTTTATTTATTAATTAAGAGACTTTGTGTGGTCTAATTTGTTGACTTCGCTTTTAGCCAACGACAATGAGTCTTTTTGATAAGCGATAAATGATATGTCGTAATAAAAATTTGTGATAAAGCAATAATAAGACATAGAAATTTTATAGAGGTTCAGCCCCGAGCAGTTCGGTAATAGCCTAATCCTCGTTAAGTGTATTAACTTAAGAATAAGGAAGAAGTTTCCTTTTCGAATAGCTCTTACAATAATATCTCTGAATATATAATTCGTAGATAGCATTAGCTTATAGCGTTTCGGCTTATAATTTCTCGGTCCTTTGCCCAGTGAACATTCCTCACTATTTATAGGGCTGGAAACTTGAGGAGGAAGAGTTTCCTCTCTCGTTACAATGCGCATAAACAGAAAGATCGTGTGATCAATGCTGAATGCAAGGATCGTGGGATTGAGGCTGAATACACTGATAGTGGGATCGTGTGTATGCCACATCCACGTAAGTTGATCCCTGAGTTATAGGGATTGAGCTGGTGACTCATGATGCGTTAAGCTGAATTCGCTAAGTGTTGCTCATTCTCCACGGCTTGTTGAGTGTTCCATTCTAGATATGCCAGCGAGGCATCCTACTCGGCATGTTGATCCAAACAGATGCTCTAAGTAGAGTCCACGTGTCACCATTCTTGTGATGCCAAGTCAAAGTGCCAAATTTGGGATAACATTTGCCCCCATGTCTGTACGGGACCTCCGAGGTTGCGTGTAGACTTATTCCGAGTTGGCTCTGCCTTTGTATGGGGACACGTGTCGAGCATGACCATTCAAGACTCGATGTGAAGCTGACTGGGCGTCCCTTTAGTTTTCGGCTAATTAATGCTTTGACAATTAATATTTTGAAAATCCGAATTTCTCTCTCCACGGCTGACGGTCACACTCGATTACTTTTGATTTCCCATATTCGCTTTTGAGGCGGGAAGCCGAGGCGTCTAAGGTTCCTTTATGTACAGTTATCCTTTTGCCTATAAATACTTGGAGTACTGGCACATTACTCATTTTATCACCCTTCGAAGTAAACTTCAGAGCTAAAAGAGAGAATTTTTTGGCTTCGAAGTTTCCAAAGTGCCTACAGACGATTGTGTTGGGTTTTGTGCCCTAAATAAAACTCATTTCAATATAATAAGATTTACTTATTAATAAAGATCAGAAATAACATTTTCTACTGCATGGTTCACATGATTTATTTCATGATTATATATATAATGTATGAATTCCATTTAAGTCCAAAACATATAAATTTATTAATGATTATAGTGTTGTCAGCATAGTGGAATATAATCTTAATTATATGTTCGAAAGTTTATCCCCTAATTTGTCAGAACACTGGATTTAGACTGACATGGTATAATCAGCGATAGGTATTCTTACACCTTGGAAAAGTGTTATGTCCTTTCCAGGACATTGGCAAAGTTTACCAGTATCGGATGTATGGAGTATACATCGGAAGGGACCGATATTGAACTTTGATTAGATATATTAAAATTTACCGTAATATCTATTCAATTCAATATCACCTGTTAATCCTCGATCAAATGATCTTAATCCTGATATTATTAGGTTCAATCTCAAGAGTGTTATTCGTGTTCTTTGATTTGTTAGTTAAGCCTACTTTTGGGTCAGGGTGATACGTACATTTTGGGAACACGGTAGTGCAATTGAGTGGGAGCGCTAACATAAATATGGAATCTATAGCTTCTATCTGGCGAATAGAAAGTAAAGGATGATTTCCTTCGAGCTTAACCAAACAAAAATAAATGGTGGAATACACATTTCACTTAGCTGAAATATCATTTATACAGGGTTAAGTATTTTAAGGATAAAATACATTGTAGGGTGTTACGGTAATTTAATCCCTTTACAGTGTAAATCATCTATATAGAGGATCATTGATCAAATTAGGATTATAACAATGGATAACTAATGACGTATCTATATCGTAGAATATATAGAGCGTTCTATATGATTGAGAGTGCAATTCCAAGTTCTAAGAGTGGATTCAATAAGGAATTAATAAGTTAGTGAATTTACTTGGTAAATTCGGTTCGACTTATTGGAAGCTCGGTTATATAGACCTGATAACTCTATGTTATAGAGTTAAATTTTATGCTTTTAAACTAAAGTATTGTGAGGAGAGTAGTGAAAATGTGTTTATTTTGCTTAATTTTAATTAGTTTTACTGTTATTTTCTATTTAGTAATCAAGACCTTTAAGTTTTGTAAATATTGATATTGTTGGGTGTATTTTTCCAATTAACTGTGCTTATTTTGTTGAAAAAGGAGGAATTAAATTGATAGGTAAAAGAAAAAGAAGCAAGGAAGAAAAGGAGCACAAGCTGAAACTGGGCTGATTGCTGAAGCAATGCTAAAGCAATGCTGAAGTGAATTCAGCATCCTGGCAGTGACGTGGAAACACGAATTTCACTTATCCACCTCAGCAACTTCGGTCCAGTCACTCAAATTGCACCAGCCAGCTGACGTGGAATAAAGCGGTCTAACCCTAGTGGGCCAAAGTGGAAAAGTTGGGGCTTCTATTTTGTGGTATGAAGTTTGTACCCTAAAAACTCAACAACAAAAAGAGAAGGAAAGGGAAGTACACCATCATCATCTTCATCATCCAGTACGTGAGGAGCTGCTGCAACTCTTTTGGAGGAGTAAATGTAGCAGAAAGTACACCATAGAAGAAGGAAGAGGGGACCAAGCCTAGTGTTTGAATTTTCTTTTACCCTTTCTTGATAGTCTTCTTTATTTTCCTCTTTTATTGTTGTTTGTACTTAGTATCAAAAACTTCTTGAGATTGTTAATTTGGGCAGCAGCCATGGATGAATTGTTTTTAGCTTGGATTTTAACTTCTTACTTGAATATGAGCTAAACTTTTGAGGCTTGAATGGCTATGAACTTCTAAGTTGGGTATGATTAGATTCTAAGCTTACTTTAGCATTTGTTTGCCTTTGTTCATTCAAGTGAGTTTCATTTTAATTGATTGTTGTTTCTTGGCCATGAATAACAATTTGCTAAGCTAGATCTTGTACCGAAAGGGCTAGATCTAGTAGTTTAACTTGAATGGAGCAAGTGAAAACCTAGATTTAGGCTTTTCTTTGTAAGTGGAATAGGAATATTTCATTTACCATGCATAACTTACAAAATTAATGTTTGAATAGTGTTCTGCTTGCTGGTTTGATATAGGAATATATTGAGCTCAATGGTAGAATTAAAGTTGTGAGTGTTGGAAAATTCTCACAAGCCTAGAGGAATTTGTTGTTATCTCTGTGCAGAATGCTAGAGTAATGCTGAACCGATGCTGTACTGACTGTAAAAAAAACCTGACTAGAAGGAATTAGTTATTCAAGCCATTTTTACCATATTACAACTTTTATCTTGCAACCAATTTTTTTTTCTTAGCAGCAGTAGTTTAATTCTAACAAGATTAATTCATGTCATTTCTAATTTTGAACCATTACTCAACCATTTGCATATTATTTCTTTTTATTTTAAGTTTTAATTAGTTGGTTTTACAAGATATCTTTGTTTGCAATCCCTGTGGAGACGATCTTACTTATCACTTTATTACTTGTTTGACTGCGTATACTTGCGTATATAATTTTCACAACAAGTTTTTGGCGCCGTTGCCGGGGATTGAAACTAAATATTGTGTATTATCAACTATTGTGCAATTTATTTTCTGGTTTAAAGTTTTAATCCTATTTGGTGCGCTGAATTTTTTTTCTTTTTCAGATTTAATCTAGTGCATGAACGAGCAAGAAGAAGACCTTGAACTTGCTCCTATTGACCCCGAAATTGAACGCACTTTTAGACAAAGGAGGAAGGAACAAAAGGCTAAAAAACGCTGCAATATGGCCGATGGGTTTGAAATTGGGGGTGCTCATAATGATGCCAATCCTATTGCTTTGGCCGATGATAGAGCCCGAGCAATAAGAGAGTATGCAGCCCCTATGTTCAATGAACTAAATCCGGGTATTGTGAGACCCGAAATCCAAGCACCTCACTTTGAGCTCAAGCCCGTCATGTTTCAAATGCTCCAAACGGTTGGTCAATTTGGTGGATCGCCAACGGAAGATCCTCACCTCCATATTCGCTCATTTTTGGAGGTGAGTGATTCTTTCAAGCTACAAGGAGTAAGTGAAGAGGCTTTAAGATTGAAGTTGTTCCCATTTTCCTTGAGGGATCGGGCTAGAGCATGGCTTAACACTCTTCCTCCCGATTCGGTGACTAATTGGAATGACTTGGCTGAAAAATTCTTGAGAAAGTACTTTCCTCCAACAAGAAATGCAAAGTTTTGAAGCGAGGTCATGTCTTTTCAACAATTGGAAGACGAGACTACTAGTGATGCATGGGAAAGATTCAAGGAGTTGTTAAGGAAGTGCCCACACCATGGTATTCCTCATTGTATTCAACTTGAGACATTTTACAATGGTCTCAATGCGGCCTCTAGGATGGTGTTGGATGCTTCCGCTAATGGAGCCATTCTTTCCAAGTCTTACAATGAAGCTTTTGAGATTTTGGAAAGGATAGCTAGCAACAACTATCAATGGTCAACTAATAGAGCTCCTACAAGCCGAAAAGTAGCGGGTGTTCTTGAAGTAGATGCTTTGACCGCTCTAACCGCTCAAATGGCCTCAATGACCAACATTTTGAAGAATATGAATATGGGAGGAAGTGTACAACCAGCCGCTGCCATTCAAAGGGCAGAAATCTCTTGTGTGTATTGTGGTGATGGGCATACTTTTAAAAATTGCCCTTCAAATCCAGCTTCGGTTTGCTATGTGGGTAATCAAAACTTCAACCGCAACAACAATCCATACTCAAACTCCTACAATCCAGCATGGAAGCATCATCCGAACTTTTCATGGGGAGGTCAAGGGGCAAGTTCAAGTGGAGCACAACAAGCACAAGGAAAGCAATCATTTCCACCGGGTTTTTCTCAACAACCAAGACCTCAACAACCTCACCAACCTCAAGGCTCTCAAACTAGTTCTTTGGAGAGCTTAATGAGAGATTATATGGCCAAGAATGACGCTATAATTCAAAGCCAAGCAGCATCTCTTCGGAATCTTGAAGTTCAATTGGGGCAATTGGCCAATGATTTGAAGAATAGACCACAAGGCACTTTGCCTAGTGACACTGAAAACCCAAGAAGAGATTGCAAAGAACATTGCAAAGCGGTAACCTTGAGAAGTGGAAAAATAATTGAGTCAAATGTGGCTGCAGCAGGCAATAAAGAGCCCTCTTCAATCCAAAAAGAGGGGGAAATGAAGAAAAAACCAGCAACTTCTTTGAAATTCCCCAAAGTAGTTACAGCATCCAGTCAGCATTCTACTGCAGAAAAGTCTTTTCAAAAGCCACCGCCACCATTTCCTCAACGGTTCAAGAAGCAACAAGACGATGGTCAATTCCGGAGATTTCTTGATGTTCTAAAGCAGCTCCACATCAATATACCTTTAGTGGAAGCTTTGGAGCAAATGCCAACTTATGTGAAGTTTTTGAAGGATATTTCGACAAAGAAAAGGAGGCTTGGCGAGTTTGAAACGGTGGCTTTGACGGAGGGATGTAGTGCTATGTTGAAAAGTAAAATTCCACCCAAATTGAAAGATCCGGGCAGCTTTACGATTCCTATTTCTATAGGGGGTCGAGATGTTGGAAGAGCTCTTTGTGACTTGGGAGCTAGTATTAATCTCATGCCTATGTCTATTTTTAGGAAGTTGGGAATTGGAGAAGCAAGGCCAACCACCGTCACTTTGCAATTAGCGGATCGTTCCATGGCTCATCCGGAAGGGAAAATTGAAGATGTGTTGGTACAAGTGGATAAGTTCATTTTTCCGGCCGATTTCATTATTCTTGACTATGAGGAAGATAGGGAAGTTCCAATCATTTTAGGGAGGCCATTTCTTGCCACGGGAAGAACTTTGATAGATGTTGAAAAGGGAGAGCTTACCATGAGAGCTCAAGATGAGCAAGCCACATTCAAGGTCTTTCATCCTATGCGTGCTCCGGATGCAATAGGAGAATACTTAGCAATTGGAGATATGGATCCTAACATGGTTGAGGAGTCCAAATTCAAAAATAGTAAGAAGGTGAGAAAGAAGATTCCCCTTAAAGAAATTGCTAAGGATCACGAGCCGCAAGAAAGCAAAGACAAAACATCATTTGACCCTAAAAAACCACCCAAAAAGAAGAGAAAGAAAAAGAAGTTTAGTAGAAAATTTTGGTCTCAAATGTTTGAAGTTGGGCAACAAGTGATTTTTGCTAACTCTTTAACGAAGGCTACTCATGGACGACTAGATTCAAGGTGTGATGGATCTTTCTTGGTGGTGAGAGTGTACCCCGATGGGGTGGTAGAACTACGTGATGCACTTTCAAGAAGAAAATTTTTGGCGAAAGGCCAAGGAGTGAAGTTTGGGAGTGGTGAGGTTGATCGAGCAAAGACCTCCATCACATTGGAAGAGGCTTGAGGAAGAAGGGTCTCGGGTTGTCATGGCTTTAGTGAATCACATTTGGGCAACCCAAGAGCAGAGGAACAAGATTATATTTAGTTATATATATGCTATGTAATAAGTTTGGGGTGTGCCACCCCTTGAAAAAAATATATATGTATTTACAATTAAGTTTGGGGTGTGCCACCCCTTGAAAAAAATATATATGTATTTACAATTAAGTTTGGGGTGTGCCACCCCTTGAAAAAAAAAAAAGAAATAAAAAAAAAAGAAAAAAAGAAAAAGAAAAAAAAAAGAGGAAAAGAAGAAAAAGGAAAAAAAATTAGTATATACATACTTATATAATTACATATATATATATATAACTTTTAATTTCCTACATTTACTAATGATTTTGCTGTAGTGTGGTGATCTTTATTGCTGGTGCAAAGCAATGAATGACAGAAAAAAGGGGCTGCTGCAATATGGTGTGAGCAAATTTGTATGTTGAAGCAGTAGGTCCCAAGACAAAGATTGGATCAGCATCGCTTCAGCATTTTGAAGCAGAGACTCTAGTGGGGAAGAGTTCAAATCTTGAGGGAGTTTTCTTTTTCTCCTTAGTTAAATTGTTATTGCTGGTTGTGTTTGATTGTTTACTTAGTTTACTTTTATTGTCGTCTTTAGTTGTGTGAGTAATAAATATTATGTGGATTAGATGTGTATTAATCATGTTGTTTTGTCATGTTTGTGATGTTATGTTTTAGCTTGCAAATGAGAAAAATACTGCATGTATTTTCAGCTTGGTTTAGGGTAGCGCTCGATGATGAAAAATATCCATTTCCCTCCATTTGTGGAGTGCCTTGGTTTGTGTGTTGAAAATGCTAATTTTAAGTGTTATTTTTGTCCAAATGCTAGCCTATGAGGAATGCTTTCAACAATTATGTGCTTGTGTTATTCCACCATACCTTGAGTTTTTAGAATAGCTAACACTTTGAGAGAGTTTAAGCATCTAGAATTAGCTAGTGTAATCCTTGAGGCGAAATCCTAGCGAGCTTTATAACTTAGAAATGATTTAGGCCATCTTTGGATGTTTGAGCCTTTCTAACCTTCCCTATAAAATCAATTTTTCTCTAGTCACCCAAGTTTGAGCCGTTTAGCCTATTCTTGTTGTGCAACCCAATCATACATCTAACGCCAATCCTAATTTGCATTTCCACATATACCCTAACTTAATTGCTCACTTGTCAAGAGCCAAGTTTCACATTAAGTTTGGGGTGAGTGCGGTGAGTGTAACTTGTGGCGAGCTAATTCAAGGTTATACTTTTAGCCACATTGGGGACAATGTTGGATTGTATGTTTGGGGTGGGGGAATTAGCTCACAAAGTATATGAGTATGAACTTTCAATTAACCTTCTCTTGCTATTTATTATATAAGTATAATATAGTAATAAATGTCTTTCTAATATATGAAAAAAAAAATCAGCAATGAAAAAAAAAAAAAGAAGAGAATAAACATAGCAAGAGAAGTCAATTTTAATATCAAGTACTTGTGAGTATTGAATTAGGGAAGAGGGTCAAGAGAAAAAAAAAACTAAGGAAGAGACTCGGTTTTTGACAAGTGAAGTGGTTAGGTGTTGAGCTAGCTTAAATACATCCTATACCATACCCTAACCCAAGCCTAACATTCAAGCCTAGTCAAGTCCTTTTGATCTAAGTTGCAAAGCTAAGCTACATTAGTGGAGAGGATTGCACTAATTCAACTTATGGAAGCAAACCTTTAAACTTGAGGATCAAAGGTGGTTGTTATAGAAATTCAAGTTGTTGGTGGGAAGTATTTGCACACTTATTTGATCGAATTACTCTTGATAAGTTTTAAGGACATAAATAGCATGCAAAATTCTGTTGAAACACACAAGTTCAAGGCATATTCACTACTACCAATTACATTTCCATTTCATCTAATTCTGAGAGCAAATTTCGTCCCTAGACCAAGTGTGAAAGAGCAAGATTTTCTCTACTGCAAGCGTGTTAGTGTCGCTGTCATTTTCTGTTCTTATTATTTAGTTCTTTGTGTTTTTCATTACTCGAGGACGAGCAATACTCTAAGTTTGGGGTGTGATAACTCTATGTTATAGAGTTAATTTTTATGCTTTTAAACTAAAGTATTGTGAGGAGAGTAGTGAAAATGTGTTTATTTTGCTTAATTTTAAATCTAGAGCGTTCTATATGATTGAGAGTGCAATTCCAAGTTCTAAGAGTGGAATCAATAAGGAATTAATAAGTTAGTGAATTTACTTGGTAAATTCGGTTCGACTTATTGGAAGCTCGGTTATATAGACCCATGGTCCCCGTACTAGTTGAGACCATACTGCATGTAAGACTCAGTTAATTGATTTTAATTAATCAATTATAATTCTAAAGTTAGACTATGTCTACTTTATGAATTTTCACTAAGCAAGGGAAAATTGTAAAGAAAAGAAATTTTAAGTTTATTTATTAATTAAGATTCTTTATATGTCTAAATTAATAAATATATTAAATTACAATATTATCTAATAATTAATTTTTAGTTATTAAATAATTAGAATTGGCATCTAAAAGGTTAAATTGGAAAATTGGCATTTTTGAGAAAATGGGAATGAGAAATAAAAAAATGGGAAAGTTGCAAAGTGAGGCCCAATTTCCTTAAATGGCCGCCCACTATGCAAAGCCTTTTTACCATTTTATTTTTCCATTATTTTAATGTCATACAATTCTAACCTAAACCTAGATGGCATTCTATAAATAGAAAGTGTTGGCTTCAGGAAACTATGACTTTGCACATTTGTTTCTTTCAAAAAAAAGCCTAGTCGCCCCTCTCTCTCTTTTCATCTCTTCTAATTTCGAAATTCCCTTTAGTGATAGAGTAGTGCCCACACACATCAAGTGGTACCTCAATCATAGTATGTAAGACTGGAAAATCAGCATCAAAGAAGGAGAGAATGAGATCCAGATTCAGATCTTGATAATGCTCTGCTACAGAAAGGAATCAAGGGCTAGAGATCTTAATGGAAGGAGTCATTATATTCTGCTGCACCCAATGTAAGGTTTTCTTAAACTCTTATGTGTTTATTTCATTGTTTTAGAATTCATATTAGGATGTTAATGAAACGTACTTGGTAGTAAATCTAGATCCTGGTAAAAGATTTCCAACAGATTGCTGGCTTGCTTGAACCCGGACATTCGAATCTTTGAGTAAGTTTCTAATTCCCTTTATGCTTTTCCTTTGCATGTTTACGCTTTGAATGTAACTTCGTTGTAGAAAGAACACTTTAGAAAACCCTAGGGTTTGAAACTTCTGCGACTCTTCTTTTCCATGTCCTTATGTTAGCTTTCAGCCGTAAGGCTTATTTTAGAACTGCATTGCGTCTATTTTTCATTTTGCTTTTTCCAAGCTTCATGAACTTTTTTGCCCTAACTCAAGAAAACTTTCTGACTTCTCGAGTTTAGACTTTTCTTTGAACATGGTCGCTCTTTAATCTATTGGGTACTCCTGGTCGGCATATTTGCTTGTTTTTCGTTTGATACTCCGTCCAACACTCATCTTGTGTGTTGTCTTTTGTAGATGAACCCAGGTGAGTCTTGGGAGCCCGAGCATCAAATCGACCAGGAGCTGCTTCAACTTCTGCACGAAGTCCACCCTCATCTTCGTGCTAACTCTCCTTCTAGAGAAGGAAATTCTTCTGATTCCGTACCCAGCCATAGGATGATGGATCGTACGAAGAAAACCACGCGTCTGGTTGACGCTTCTGACCATCAAGTGGCTCGACTTGCTACTCTACCCGACGCCAAACAAGATTTGGCGGTCCCAATGGAGGAGGACCGTGAGGGGGACGCTGAAGTCCAGGAGGTTGAGGAGTTGGACGAGGCGCGTCCGGGCAGTCCTTTCGCTGCTGAGGGAGAGGAAGAGATTGGACCCCCTAATTTTGGGGAGTACAATGAGGCTGGGCAACAAGACGATGCTGACAGGGATATCCTGGTTGAGGGCGCTGACTACGTCAGTGAGGAGCTTGCTGAGGCGGTTCCTCACAGGAGGCAGGGTGCCTTGGGCGCCAGGTGGGTAAGTCCTCCGTCCAAAATTTCGGAGGCACGCCTCCGCAATCTTGACCAGGACGGACACCTGGGCGAGCTGGACTGCTACATTCCCGCCCACGACAATCGTGCCACAAACCCTGATAAGGGGATGTGCGCCTGGTCGAGGGCTCACAGCCAGCAAGGGGCGCTGATGCCCTTGCATAAGTACTTCCGGGATGTGGCGGACTTCTTTGGCCTCTGCCCGGCTCAGATTACTCCAAAGGGCATTAAGTATTTGTCTGCTCTCTTCGTCCTTTACGCTTCTTAGGGATGGGATGCTCCTTGTCCCCACGAGGTCGCTTGGTTCTTCGACCTGAAGTCTACTCCCAAGCAAGGCAAGTCAGGGTATTTTTACTTCTCTCAGCCAGGCTTCAAGTGGTTGAGCGGGACGGACGACAAGGCCATCAACAAAATAGGGCATTTTGTTGAAGAGTACTTCATGGTGAAGGATCCGAGCATCACCCGGACTTGGTTTCAGCAGATCCCGACATATCACCATCCTCCACTCACTCTTGCTCTTAGGGATAGAGCTCAAAAACTTTCCTGGTTGCCGGAGGAAGACAGGAATATCATCCAGTTGACCTCCAATGAGAATCCGGAGGAAGACAGGATATCTCCTAAGTCCGTGGCGGGAAAGAAAGGGAAATCTGAAGCTACCCGGCCCGAACGAGCTAATAAGGAGGATGAGATCATTCAACTTAAGCGTGAAGCTAAGTTGAAGGGAAGTGCCCGGGCAAAGCAGTATGCTCAGGAGCCTATGAATCCTGAAGATGAAGCCGAGGCTGAGGCTGAGGCTGAGCAGGTGACCCCATTGAAGAGGAAGAAGAAACTCCCGGCCACGCCCAGGCCTGTCGAACATGCACTTCGCATAAGGGAGCCCATTTCACCTGTACGGCCAAATTGCTGGAAAATGGAAGGCTGTTACGTCTGAGATAAACTCGATGTCAGGTGATGATGGACTTCTGACTTTCTCGGCGGGCAGTCACTCTGCGCTTTACTTCTTTTTTAGCTTCTTGAATTTCATACTTCGTATTTTCTGCTGGTTTTTGCTAACCACGCTGTTTTTGTTCTGTGCAGACATGTCTCGGTAGATGCTCGACGCTTTAAGGAAGAGGATGGCCAGAAGTTCTAGCGCCTCCCCTCTGGCCAAGAAGCTTAAGGGCAGAGAGGGGTCGTCGGAGAAGAGACCTTCTGGAGAGGTTATTGACCTTTCCGAGGAGCTGACTGCTGCGAATCCTTCTATTCCCGAATCTACCAAGCCTAAGGAGTTTGGGCCATCATCAACTGGGTCTGAACTGGTCAGGAGAATCCCTGAGCGAGTGCAGGCACCAACTCCACTCGTGACCGTGCTGCCTGAGGCCAAGAAGGGCAAGAAGATGCTGGCTCACTACATGAACCAGCTGGTTCCTGAAGTTAGCGAGCAACTGGCTGGTGCTGACAACGACTCATCTCTGGATGTGTTGGTGGGCGGAGTCTTGAAGGAGCTCACCAGGGTTAGTCTCTTTTGATACTTCCCTTTTAACTTTTCACACTTAGCTCCATATGCTGACTTTTTCCTTTATGCAGGCCAGTTTGAAGTTGGCTTACACTTACTCCCGGGCTAAATCTGCTACTTCCAAGAGTGTGGCTCTGTCCGACACCTTGAGGGCGGAAGTGGACTTGGCAAAGAAGATAGCTGAGGAGGTCAGGGCGGAGACTGGAGCTGTCCGACATGAGTTGGGTGAGGCCAACAAGAAGATATTTACCGCTGAGAAGATTATCTCCATGCTAACAAAGGACCTCGAGGTTGCTGATCGCTTTGAGGAAACCATCGAGACCTTATTTGCTGAAGTTGACCGCCTTCAGGATGAGAGGAGTTCTCTGCGGCAAGTTCTTCTTCGGCTAAAGGAGGATAAGGACGCCCAGGTGACCGAGGCGGATCGTTTGAAGGAGAAGGTCAATGCTTTAGAGACTGTCGGCCTCGAGTTCTTCTTTGATTTCTGGAAGGCTAATCCCCGGGCCAATATTGACTACTTGGGCGACGCTAAGGACATGTACCTCGAGTACTGTGCGGCCCAAGTTGCCTATGGTGGGAAAGAGGTGGCTGCTTCAACTTCTGACCAAGCTTCTGACTAGGCTGCTGATGCTTCTCCTGCTCGAACAACAGATCCTCCTGCTCCAGTTGGCTCAGAAGAACCGAACCAAGAGCCTGGGACTCCAGCTGTTTGAACACTTCTCTTTTTATCTCATGTTTATATATATATTATATGTGGCCTTAAGACCTTTAAGACATCGTGACCGACCAAGCGGTCTTTAAACTTGGAATTATTTTTCATTTTTTGGACAACGGGCTGACCAGGCAGCTTTTAATCCCGGTACTATATGCTCTTGTTATCCTTAATGAATTTCATTCTCTGTTTTTAATTGTCGTGCAATTGAGATTGTTTTACGTTTACCAAATGCTTTGTACAGGTATAGGTGCCCTCCAAGTGACCGAGCAGACGTATGACTCTTGGTCACTTGTCTTTCGCAAATATGTTGCTTTTCTATTCGGTGTTTTGGGTGTGACCAAACCTTTTGTACGCACTTTAGGTAAATTATAATCATGTTGATTTTTTCGACTCAATAGAATTGGAAATACTATCTTTATTCTTTTATTGATCGAAAATGTATTTGTTACCGTAGTAACTTACATCAGAGCTAGTGATCTAATATGATCTTTTTAGCTTAACATGACATAAAATAAATAAGAAACTGTACTTTAAAGTGGTCTACCCGACCTGAGTACTTTTGTTTCTGAAGCCTTTGCGCGTAGTCCGCCCAAGAGGCCATTCACTTAGAAGCGAATGTTCAATAGTACTTTAATGTGGTCTACCAGACTTGAATACTTTGAAATGGTCTATCTGACCTGAGTACTTTGAAATGGTATACCCGACCTGAGTACTCTATTGGTAGTATTTCTTTAAATGTTCTCCATTCCAATACCGTGGTACTAGAATGAGTTGCATTTTTTTGTATACTTACCCAGTTTGTATGCTCCGGAGTCGAGAACTTCGACCACCTGGTATGGTCCTTCCCAGTTGGGTCCTAGTACGCCTGACGTGCTATCTTTGGTGTTTAGGAATACCCTTCTTAGGACCATATCTCCCACAAATAATTTCCGAGCTTTCACTTGTTTGTTGAAATACCGAGGTACTTTTTGTTGATGAGCTACCAATTTTAAGTTTGCAGTTGCTCGTTTTTCTTCGATTTCATCAAATGATTCTGCAAGGAGTATGTGATTGGTACCTTGATCGTACGTCAATCTTCTGTGGGATGGTGGCTCGAGTTCGACGGGCAGCATAGCTTCATAACCGTACGCCATTGAAAATGGTGTCTGACCGGTTGCTATTTTTTGCGTTGTACGGTATGAGCATAGAACTTCGAGGAGTTCTTCCGGCCAATTTCCTTTGCATCTTCAAGCTTCTTCTTTAGTGTATCCTTCAAGGTCTTGTTGACTGGTTCAACTTGACCGTTTGCTTGGGGATGTGCCACTGCGAATAAGCTTTTGATGATGCCATGGTTTGCACAGAAATCAATGAAATATTGACTGTCGAACTGCTTGCCGTTGTCCAAAACTATTTTGTACGGTAGTCCGAACCGGCATATGATGTTCTTCACTATAAAGTCTTGAACCTTCTTTGACGTGATAGTTGCGAGTGGTTCGGCTTCAGTCCACTTACTAAAGTAGTCGACTGCTACCACTGCGTACTGCACTCCGCCTTTACCTTTAGGTAACTGTCCGATTAGGTCAATTCCCCAGATGGCAAAGGGCCACGGACTTTGCATTTGTGTCAGCTCGTTGGGCGGACCTCTTGGCATCTTTGAAAATCTCTGGCATTAGTCGCACTTCTTGACATAAGCTTTCGAATCTTCAATCATCGTCGGCCATAGGTAGCCTTGCCTTAGGATTTTCTTAGATAGGCTCTGTCCGGCTGCATGATTTCCACAGAATTCGTCGTGAACTTCATATAGAAGTCGTGCAGCTTCATTTTGTGTGACGCATCTGAGTAATGGCATTGAGAATCCTCTTCTGTACATGATCCCTTCTACGATGATGTACCGTGCTGCCTTTCTTCTCATTTTCCAAGCTTCATTTCGGTTATCTGGGAGTTCCCCAAAGTTGAGATAGGCTGCTATTGCCGTCATCCAGTTCGGAGATGTGTCGATCATTTCAATTTCTTCCGTGTCGGTGATGCTAGGCTCTTCAAGAAACTGGATCGGGACCAAGTTCGCCTTGTCACTTATATTACTGCTCGCCAATCGGGCTAACGCATCTGCTATTGTATTTTCTTCTCTTGGAATTTGCCTGAGGCAGTAGCTTTTGAATGGTGCGAGTAGATCGTGTATTTTGCTCAGATATGCTATCATTTTTTCTCCCTGGGCCTCGTATTCGCCAGATACATGATTTACCACTAGCTTTGAGTCACTGCAGATCTCGATGTGTTCGTCCTTCATCTCCTTCGCTAGTTTGAGTCCAGTGATTAGGGCTTCGTATTCGGCCTCGTTGTTGGAGGCTTTGAATCTCAATTTGACTGCTGCATGCAGGTGTTGCCCCCAGGTGTGATAAGGGCAATTCCTGCGCCGGATAGTTGATCTGTGGCCGACCCATCCACATGTAGCTTCCAGGTCGGTTTGTTTTCAGTGTTGCTCGGCTGTGGTGTTGACTCGAGATCGCCTTCTAGGATGCTTCTGGTTTTTCCTGTGCATTCTACCACAAAGTCGGCCAAGGCTTGGCCTTTGATAGTTGTTCGGGGTTGGAAGTTGATTTCGTACTGACCCAATTCCACCGCCCACTTGAGTAACTGTCCAGAGGCATCTGGCTTTTGCAGTATTTGTCGTAGTGGTTGGTCGGTGTACACCCGAACAGGATGAGCTTGAAAGTAAGGTCTTAGCTTTCTTGTTGCTAGGATGAGGCATTAGGCGAGCTTTTCTATCAACGGATATCGGCCTTCAGCCTCAATGAGTCTTTTACTAATGTAATAGACTGGATGTTGCACGCCGTCTTCTTCTCTGATTAGTGCGGTGCTTACGGCATGCTCCGTTACTGCTAGGTATATCTCCAGTTCCTCACCGTCCAGAGGTTTAGAAAGGACGGGAGGTTTTGCGAGCTGTGCCTTTAGGTCTTGAAAAGCTCTTTCACATTCTTCTGTCCATTCGAACTTTTTGTTTCCTCGCAGGATGTTGAAGAATGGGACACATTTATCTGTTGATTTTGACACGAATCTGCTAAGTGCGGCGATTCGACCAGTTAGGCTTTGTACCTCTTTGGTTTTTGTTGGTGAGTTCATATCCAGGAGGGCTTGGATTTTTTCCAGATTGGCTTCAATTCCTCGAGCATTGACGATGAAGCCTAGAAACTTTCCCGAGCTGACTCTAAAGGAGCATTTTAGGGGATTTAGTTTCATGTTGTATTTTCTGAGGACTTTGAAACATTCATCCAGGTCGTCTATGTGCCCCCCAACCTTTCTGGATTTGACGAGCATATCATCAACTTACACTTCCATATTTCTGCCGATCTGATCTTTAAACATCTTGTTGACCAGTCTTTGGTATGTAGCTCCGGCGTTTTTAAGACCAAACGGCATGACTTTGTAGCAGTAGACACCCATATCTGTCCAGAAACTTGTATGTTCTTTATCTGGTGGATGCATCTTGATTTGATTGTAGCCCGAATAAGCATCCATGAAGCTTAATATTTCGTGCTTGACTGTTGCATCAACGAGCTGGTCGATTCTTGGAAGTGGGAAACAGTCTTTAGGGCATGCTTTGTTGAGGTCTGTGAAGTCAATACAGACTCGCCATTTCTTGTTCGGCTTAGGCACGAGTACGGGGTTCGCGACCCAAGCCGCGTAAAAGGCTTCAATGATGAAGTTGTTGTTGCGCAGCTTTTCAACTTCGTCTTTCAGGGCTACTGCTCGTTCTTTATTCAGCAATCTTCGTTTTTGCTGAACTGGACAGATGTTGGGATCGATATTCAGGATGTGCGAAATAATAGAAGGATCGATTTCGACCATATCCGCATGTGACCAGGCGAAAACATCTAGGTTTGCTCTCAGAAATTTTATCAATTCCGATTTTACTTCGAGCAACAAACCCTTTCTGATTTTCAGCTTTCTAGTCGGGATAGCTGGATCGATCTCGATCTCTTCTAATTCTTCCACAGGTCCAACATTGCTGCTTGGGTCCCCAAGTCGAGGATCCACATCTTTATCCTCGCCTTGGGAAGTTTCCTACTTGGGAATATTTATTCCCCTGTCTGGGCTCTGGCTGGAGGATACTTCCTTCTTAGCCTTGGCCACTGCAAGGTTGTAATATTCCCGAGCAGATTGTTGATTTCCTCTAAGACACCCTACCCCATTTTTGGTAGGAAACTTCAGGCACGAGTGGAATATTGATGTGACAGCTTTTAAGTCATACAAGGTTGGTCGGCCTAGCATTACGTTAAAGGCTGAAGGAACATCCAATATCAGGAATTGTGCCATGATAGTTATGCTCGTCGGAGCTTGTGCAACTGTGAAGGGTAGCCGGATTTGTCCTAGAGGCGCAACTCCTTGGCTGGAGAATCCATAGACGGGCTGAAGGCATGGAGTTAAATCCTTGAGCTGGAGCCCCATCTTCTCGTAAGCAGTTTTAAACAAAATATTTGAAGAAGCCCCATTATCGATCATGGTCCCGGACACCATTTTGTTTGTTATCTGGACTTCCACGACTAGCGGGTCGTTGTGCAAAAATCTTATCTGGACAGCATCTTCGTCGTTGAATGTTATGGTTGGCTCTCCTGCGTGTGGAACTTTGGGCTTCCTTTTTCCACGGCCAGGATGACTTCTTCTTGCTCGTATTGAGCTGTTCGGGCATATCTTTCTCGAGCTTTTCCCGTGTCTCCAGCGATGTGTGGGCCTCCAATGATGACTTGCAAGTGTCCATCTATTGGCAGAGGCATCAGATCCTGGTTATTCTGACCTCGGTTGGCCTTGACGTACTTCTGTAAGTGCGGGTTGTTTTTCTTGATTAGAAGTTCTATTTCTCGCTTCAAGTTGTAGCATTCGTTGGTGTCGTGGCCGTAGTCTCCATGGAACCGACAAAATTTTGTCATGTCCCTTTTGCTGGTATCTTTTTTCATGGGCCCAGGCTTCTTGTACGGAATTAATGACTGAGTTGCTATGTACACACTTTCTATATCTTTAGTTAAGATAGTGAATGCAGTGTGTTTGGCGTGATCACGGGGAGTCTGTCTGGGTTTTTCGGTGATCTTTCCCTTCTTCCTGTTTCCTTGCTTGTGGTTGTTCCCTGAACGCTTGCCACTATAATTGCTGGAATAATGGGGAAGTTGGGCAGACGTTCCAGTAGAAGGAATAGGGGTGAAAATCGGTCGGTTATGGTCGGTTTTTAAAATTTTATAACCGACCGGTCGGTTACGGTTTTTATTTTACGAAAACCATAACCGACCGTTTAGAAATTATAACCGTATAAAATCGACTGTACGGTTTTTGGCGGTTTTTGGTTTGGCGATTTTAGGCAGTTTTTGGCGGTTTTGGGCAGTTTTAGGCGGTTTTTGGCGGTTTTAGGCGGTTTTTGGCGGTTTTGACGGTTTTTTGGTTAAACTATTTTTTTATTTCAAGAACCGAAACCGACTGCCATGTTAAAAAAACCAAAACCAAAACCGACCGCCAAATTCAGTGATGACGTGGAACCGAAAATTCGGTTACGGTCTGGTCAGTTTGATGGTCGGTTTTGGTTTTTCGATTTTTATGAACACCCCTAAGAAGGAACCTTCGTTTTTCTCAGCTTTTGCTCACCTTCTGCTCGCTGAATGGCTTCTTCGAGCTTGATGAAACCTTCGGCCAAGTCAAGGAAATCACTCATTGAGTCGACTGGTCCGTTTTTCCTTATATCCTTCCACAGTTCGCCAAGGACTTCAATGCCCCCCAATATCGCGGATAACTTTCCATCCTCGGTTACCCCGTGATACCTTGGTCGCTTCCGTCATGAATCTGCTGATGTATGCCCGGAGTGGCTCGCCTGGTCGCTGTTTTACTTCGACCAAATCTCCCAGATGCAATGGGAGTTGGCGTGAGGAAGAGAATTGTGCATGGAATTCCGAAGAGAAGGTTTTCCATGAACTAAACTTTCCAGGAGCCAACTTGAAATACCATTGTTGTGCGGCCTCTGACAGAGTGGCGGGGAAGATTCTGCAACATATGTCTCCTCGTACCCCTTGTAAATCCATTTGCATCTCAAAATACTTGAGATGGGAGAGAGGATCCTCTCTCCCAGTGTACATCTTCCACGTTGGCATCTTGAACTTGTGGGGTAGTAGCAGGAGATTGATCTCTGGTGAGAAGGGAGTTTCGCGTGCACGGTCTAACTCAAGATCATTATTACGCTGCCCGGCCATGCCATGAAACATATTCTTCAGTTCGTCGAGCTGGGCCTGTACGGCTGAGCTGACTTGATTGGCATTTTGGTCGGGTTAGATTACGTCAGCATCTTTCTGAGCAGGGATTTGAGTATGGGCTTCAGACTGCACGTTCGTTGTAGTATTCTGCTCGTCTGTTCCCTTTCTTCTGTTTAGATCGTCCCTTAGGTCATGGGTTTTTCCCAACCTATCGAACACAGAAGAACCCGACTGCCTTAGCGATTGGTTCGCTTAGTTGGCAGGTGGAATGGCTCCATTATTTTGCGTGGATCCATCGAGCATGACCCCTCCGGATGAATTCCCGAACAAGGTCTGTCCGCCTACCTCTTGGTCCACAAGTGGAACTCGTGACCGGGGATTGGACGGCTGACCGTTGGTTGTCTGGGAGGCATTCACCATTGGGTCATCCTCGGTTTCTCCTAGGGGAATGACGCTCGGCGTTTGCTGGCCTATAGTCTAATAGGCTCTTCGTATCAGCACAGTGGCTTGCCGACTACGATCTTCGATTTCTACATGGTGAGCACTTAATGCCTCCATCTCTTTGTCCCTCCACTCGGCAAACATACGCCTCTGTTCGTCAAACGCGAGGTTTCCTGCGGCACATAATTCCTCCTGATCGTGATGCAGGGTATTGTTGTGACCCTGCATGAGTCCGAGCGCAGCGCGGAGGTTTTGCAATTCGGTTGCGTCTCCGATGGTCGTTTGGGCATTGATGCCTGGTGGAACAGTCGTGTTATGAATGCCCTGGCTGTGTGCGGAACCGTTGTTTCCGGTCTCTTGCACACCAGGCGCAGTTTCAGTAACAGGAGTTGTCCCACCATTCACCACGCTTCCCGTCTGTCCAGGATTGACAGCAAGTGGAACCCTTGAACTCCCTGGGTCCTGCAACGTCGGATCTAGCGTCTGTGAGTTTGCTGGGTCGGACAGGCCTCTACGAGTTTGTACCATCGTGTCGAGTATTGAAAAGAGCGATCTGTGATTCTTCTCTCAATGAAAGCACCAAAATGTTGACTTCGCTTTTAGCCAACGACAATGAGTCTTTTTGATAAGCGATAAACGATATGTCGTAATAAGAATTTGTGATAAAGCAATAATAAGACACAGAAATTTTATAGAGGTTCAGCCCCAAGCAGTTCTGTAATAGCCTAATCCTCGTTAGTTGTATTGACTTAAGAATAAGGAAGAAGTTTCCTTTTCTTATAGCTCTTACAATAATATCTCTGAATATATAATTCTTAGATAGCCTTAGCTTATAGCGTTTCGGCTTATAATTTCTCGGTCCTTTGCCCAGTGAACATTCCTCACTATTTATAGGGCTGGAAACTTGAGGAGGAAGAGTTTCCTCTCTCGTTACAATGCGCATAAATAGAAAGATAGTGTGATCAATGCTGAATGCAAGGATCGTGGGATTGAGGCTGAATACACTGATAGTGGGATCGTGTGTATGCCACATCCACGTAAGTTGATCCCTGAGTTATAGGGATTGAGCTAGTGACTCATGATGCGTTAAGCTGAATTCGCTAAGTGTTGCTCATTCTGCACGACTCGTTGAATGTTCCATTCTGGATATGCTAGCGAGGCATCCTGCTCGGCATGTTGATCCGAACAGATGCTCTAAGTAGAGTTCACGTGTCACCATTCTCGTGATGCCACGTCAGAGTGCCAAATTTGGGATAACATAATTAATAAGATAAATGGAATTTTATTTGATAATTAAATATAATCATTAAATAAATAGTTTTGATATTTATAAGATTGAAATTGAAAAATATGGCATTATTGAGAAAAGGATAAATGGTTGAAAAAGTTGCAAAATTGTAACTAGTGAAGCCTATTAAGTGGCCTGCCACTAGTGATGAATTTACCCATTATTTTATTCTTTTTTAATCCATATAATTAAATCCTAAACCCTAGTTGAAAAACTATAAAAGGAACATGATGCTCTCATTCTCATCCAACCTACTTCAACCTAAACGTAGTTTTCTAACTAGTAGATGAGAGACTCCTTTCTATAGTGATTTCACCTCTTGCTTTTCTTCACCAATTCGAGCCATAGTGATAGTGTACCATGCTCACACATACCAAGTCAAGTACTCAATCATAGTGCGGAAGACGGTGGTTAACCAAAAATAAAGGAGAAGGAGATTCAGGCTTAGATCTTGTTATTACTTTGCGACAGAAAAGGAACAAGGGTTAGAGATATGAGTGGAAGGAGTCATATTATTCCGCTGCCATCAATGTAAGATTTTTTAAACTCTTATGGGTTTAATTTGATTGTACTAGAGAATTCACATTTAGGGTGTTAATTAAACATACATGTTAGTAAATCTAGATCCTGGTCAAATAAATCCCAACAAAAACTACATGTAAATATAAATGAATTTTATTCTTCTATTGATAACGTATAAGATTATACTAAAATGAGTTTTATTTAGGGCATAAAATCCCAACACGATGTCGCTCCACAATCACCTTGGTTGGTTATGGGAGATTTTAATGAGATATTATGGAATGATGACAAAATTGGGGGACCGCCAAGATGTCCAAATCAGATTAGAGATTTCCAATCTACTATTGATGCTTGTATCTTAACTTGGATACCTTTTGATGGAGAGTTAGCCACTTGACAAATAAAAGTAAGGGTGCTGGTAATGTTAAAGAAAGACTTGATTCTTGCTTTACCAATGACTGGTGGGCTATAACCTTCCTTGTGCCTACATGGCAACATTTAGACTTTTACCATTCAAACCATCGAGCATTGAAAGTTACCATTCAAATTCATGATAATGTTGTTGCTGCTCCTGTTTTCAAATCGATATTTCACTTTGAGAAAATCTGGTTGGAAGAGCAAGAATGTTCTGATATCATTCTCTGGTCCTGGCTTCAATCAAATTCTTCAGTTGTCAACCAAGTGATCACCAACATCTCAAATTGTGCTAACAAGCTACAGCTTTAGCATCATTCAAAATTTGGAAACATGAAGAAAAAGATCAAAAAAATCTCATGAACATGTTTCTATGCTTCAAAACTCATCTCGTATAGACTATCATCATTATGAAGCTCTTGAAAATGCTAAAACTGTTGGATTTTATGCTCTAAATAAAACCTATTTCAATATAATCAGATTTACTAATTAATATAAGATTAGAAATTGCTTTTATGTTGCATGGTTCACATAATTTATTTCATGATTATATTTAATGTATAAATTCTATTAAGTCCAAAATATACATATAAATATGTATATATTTTTTCATGATTATAGTGTCGTCAACACAATAGAATATAATCATAATTATATGTTCAAAAGTTTAATTCCCATGATTTTTCAGTTCACTGGATTTAGACTGGCATGATAACCAGCAATAAGGTATACTTACACCTTGGGTAAGTGCTATGTCCTTTCCAGGGCATTAGCAAAGTTTACCAGTACCGGATGTATGGAGTATACATTGGAAGGGACCGATATTGATCTTGGATAAGATATCATAAACTTACCTTTATATCTTTCTAAGTCAATATCAATGGTTGATATTTGGTCTATGGATCTTAATCCTGATATTGTTAGGTTCAACTTAGTTGTGTTATTTATGTTCTTCAAGTTGTTCGTGGAAGCTAACTTTTGGTTCTGGCAGATATTTACATCTTAGGAACATGATAGCTCAATTGAGTGGGAGCGTTGATCATAGATATAGAATCTATAGCTTCTATAAGTATTTAGAAGTGAAACGATGATTTCCTTCGAGCTTGGCTGAATTGAGATAAATGATTGAGGCCTCATTTCAGTAATTATATTAGTTTACTGAAGTATCATTTATAGGTTGCTAAGTGTTTTAAGGATAAAATATATCGAAGGGTAGAACGGTAAATTTGTCCTTATTCAGTGTAGATCATCTATAGAGGATCTTTGACTATTAGGATTGTAACAAAGGATAATCATAACGTATCTATATTGTGGTACATATAGAGCGTTCTATATAATTGAGAGTGATATTCATTTCCAAATCTATAGTGGCACAAGGCGAAATTAATAAGTTAGGGAATTTACTTGGTAAATTTTAGATCTACTTATTGAAAGCTCGGTTATATAAGCCCATGGTCCCCTCACTAGTTGAGATAAAACTGCTTCCAAACTCAGTTAATTGATTTTAATTAATCAATTATAATTCTAAAATTAGACTATGTCTTATTTATGAATTTTCACTAAGCAAGGGCTTAATTGTGAAGAGAAGAGGTTTTGGGGTCAATTTGTTAATTAACAGACTTTGTATGGCCTAATTAATAAATTACATAAATGACAATTTTATTTAGTAATTAATTATAATTATTAAATAAATAGTTTTGGCATTTATAAAGTTGAATTGGAAAATATAGTATTATTGAAAATAAGAATAAGTGGTTGAAATAAAGTGGCAAAAATCTAACTAGAAACTGGTCCACTTAAGTGTATGGCCATAAAGTTTATTTTGCGCAATATTTTATTCTTTTTTAATCCATATAATTCAGCCCTAAGCCCTAGTTGAAACACTATAAAAGGAACATGATGCTCTCACTCATCCAACTAATGTCAACTTGATGCCTTCAACCAAATCAAACCTAGTTTTCTATGTCAAACAACTAGTAAATGAGAGAGTTCCTTCCTAGTGATTTCACCTCCTTCATTGTTCTTCACATTCGAAACTCATAGTGAATGAGTTCCATGCGCGCACATAGCAAGTCAAGTACTCAATCATAGTGAGTAAGACGGTGGTAACCAAACCCGAAGGTGAGAAAGAGATCTAGGTTGAGATCTTGATAATGCTCTGCTACAGAAAGGAATCAAGGGCTAGAGATCTTGAACAGAAGGAGTCATTATATTCTGCTGCAATAAATGTAAGGTCTTATTAAACCCTTATGTGTTTATTTCATTATTTTAGAGAATTCATATTTAGGATGTTAATTCAACATACTTGTTAGTAAATCTAGATCCTTGTAAAATATTCCCAACAGAAACTATCTTGGATGAGCTACTATCTCAGGAGGAAGATTATTGGCACCAAAGATCTCAAATTTCTTGACTAAAATCGAGTGACTATAATACTCGTTTCTTTCACCAACGAGTGAATGCACGCTGCAACAATAATAAGATCAAAATGCTTGAAGCACAAATGGACAACCTCAAAAAAGTCTTCCTAGTTTTCTTAATGTCATTGAGATATACTTCCAAGGAATTTCATAAGTATGCTCTACTGATGTCTTGCTGCAATCCCATCGACTATCTCTATTGAAGCCTATTCTGCTATATCTGCTCCTTACTCATCTAAAGAGGTTTATGTTGCTCTAAAATCAATGAGGAGTGATAGGAGTTCAGGCTTGGATGGCATGTCGGTAATGTTCTACACTAATTATTGGCATATTGTGGGTGATATGGTTACCCAAGCTATGTTTGATGTTTTGAATAATGGAGGGGATCCATCTAGTTTCAACAAAACACTTATCACACTTATACCATAGATTTAAAAGCCTAAGCTGGTTCCACAACACCGACCTATAAGCATCTGCATTGTTCTCTAAAAAATTATATCCAAAACCATAATCTTGCGAATGCAGCCACATTTGTCCATGGTTATTTCTGAATTTTAGAGTGCTTTCCTCAGCCAAAGATTGATTACAGATAATGTATTGATTGCTTTTTAGTTAATTCACTCTCTAAAGAACCGAAAATGTGGTCGACAGGGTTATGCAACAATGAAACTTGATATGAGCAAGGCATTCAATAGGGTGGAATGTCATTTTCTTAGTCGTGTAATGTTAAAGATGGGTTTTTGTGTAAAAATTGTTGAGCTTATCCTTCACTGTCTCTAATCAGTCTCCTATTCTTTTCTATTAAATGGTGTTGTCCATGGTGCTCTCACTCCTAGTCGAGGTATCCGACAAGGATATCATTTATCTCCATATCTTTTCTTTATTTGTGCTGAAGGTCTATCTCTTCTACAATAAGAGGAGTCTAATGGTGCTCTCCATGGTCTGAAAGTTTCCCGATCTACTCCATCAATCTCTCATTTATTCTTTACAGATGACAGTGTTCTTTTCTTTCGTGCTTCTTGAGATTCTGCTCGCTCAATCCAGTGTTGTCTTGAATTATACAGTCGTGCCTCTAGTCAAGTCATTAATCCTAAGAAGTGTGTGCTTTCTTTTTCACCTAATACTAGTGTTTCTGATCAATAATTCCTCCAACGAATGTTTGGCATGCCAATTCAACCTTGCCATGAGACATATCTGGGTCTACCCTCTTTCTATAGTCGCGATAAAATGAATCTCTTCAGTGGAATCACTAATCGCATCTGGAAACTACTTAATTCATGGAAAGAGCAGTTTTTCTCAATCAGTGGTAAAGAGGTTCTTCTTAAGGTAGTTGTCCAAGCAATTCCTACTTATGTTATGAGCTGTTTTAGGTTGCCAATCAATTGTGTCAACAAATTGAAAGTTTAATGGCCAACTTCTTGTGGGGGTCCTCTGCCTGGGGTAATTCTATCCATTGGAAGAATTTGAATTTTCTTTGCAAGGAAAAAGTTCATGGAGGAATGTGATTTAAGAATTTCATTCACTTTTAACCAAGCCCTATTAGCTAAATAGGCTTGGAGACTTTTCGACAATCCTGGATCTCTTCTTGGCAAAATTCTACATCATAGATATTTTCCTTAAGGATGATTTTTAGAGGCAAAAGAAGGGCGGTCACCATCTTTGACATGGCGAAGCATTGTTTGGGGTAAAGACTTGCTACAGAAAGGCCTTCGGTTTAGAATTGGTACTGGTCTAAGTGTCAGTTGCAAATTTGATCCTTGGATACCGAGCACTCTTTCTTCAAACCTCTTGTTTTTATGGGATGTAATCTATCATTACTAGTTGTTGATTATATTACATCTCAACGACAATGGGATCACACAACACTTTGTGCTAACTTTTGCCAATTGGATATCGATCGCATCATCACCATCCCTTTAAGCTTGTTTCCATCTGATGATATTTTTACTTGGTATTACTCCTCAACTGGGCTCTATGATGTTAAATTAGGATACAAGTTTGCCTCGAACATGGCTGCACAAGATGAAATAAGTCCCTCCAATTCTGCTAATCATTGGTGGCAATCATTCTGGAGCTTGAAAATACCATCTAAAGTTATAATATTTGCTTGGAAAGTCTTTCATGGAGTGTTTTCAGTTGCTGCAACCCTTAATAAAAGGCATATTACTTCGGATCCAAGATGCATAATTTGTGAACATCATAGTGGATCAAATTAATCATGCCTTGTTCTAGTGTAGCCGTGCTAAAGAAGTAAGGGAATCTACTGATGTGGTGTTCGATTATCACCTGTCTTCAACGATGAGTAGCAAAGATTTTTTAATTCATGTATCAACAAAGCTTCCCAAAGATCAGTTTGAGCAGTTCATTATTCTTCTCTGGTGTATCCGGTTTGAACACAATGCTGAAGTTCATGGTAAAAAAGCTAAGCCTGCTGCTTTAATTCTCAGCTTTGTTACAAAGTTCTTAACTGAATATAGAAGAGTGCATAAACCATCAGCTACCCTTTCTCTGTTACCACAATTAGAGATTGCAATGGAAGTTTCTCGCAGCAAAGATAAATAGAAGTGGCTAGCTCCTCGCTCAAGCCGACTGAAGTTAAATACGGATGCAACCATTGGTCTCTCTAATGGAATTATTGGAATTGGTGCTATCCTAAGAAACTCATCTAGCAACATTATTGCTTCTTACTCAAAACCAATCTCAAGTAATTTTAAATTAGAGGAAATGGAGGCTTTAGCCATTGTTCACAGCCTCCAATGGCTTATTCGCTGTGATTTTTCTATCCATTTTATTGAAACAAACTCATTAATGATTCTTCAAGGTCTTCAACATGTGGCTAATTATCGTTCGACTTTCCATGGCATCTTAAATGATATTCGTCTTCTTGTATCCAATTTCCCACGAGCTCAGGTATCTCATGTATATCGATTTGCAAATATTGAAGTCTATTTATTGGCTAATTTACTCTTACGGTGAATACAAAATGTACTTAGTTGGAGGATTGTCTACCTCCACTTAAGACTATAATATAATTGTTATGATCTATATAATTATCTTTTCTAAAAGAAAAAAAATTATCATTTTGTGTAAAAATTCCTAATAAAATTAATATTTTATAAATTATGACTGCTGATTTCATATTCTTCGTGTGCACCTTCACTCACTAAAACATTTAAACAAGAACCCTATTCGATAGTCCTCAATATCTCTCTAAAGCAACCGCCCTGTGAGTTCCTCACCGCCAAGCACCGATTATCGCTGCAAACTTCTCGCACAGTCGCCTCCTGCTCGCTGCAACCCATCCTTCGTCTGCAGATTCAGGTTTTTTTTCCTTTTTCTTTATCAATTTTCTACTATTCTTTCCCCACCGTATCTATATCTTATGGAGTTAATGGAAGAAAAGAAAAAAGAATACGGTTTTTGATTTCCTGGAAATTACAGATTATATTAACCCTTATACTTTTGTTTCGCACGGTTTCCTTCGTTAAAGACTTTAGTTTATTGTTCCTTAGTAAAATAATGGTAATTTACTTATTGTGTATTTACTTTGTGATTATATATGAATGCATTATTATGTATATGCTGGTATTGAGTTGTCTCTTACCTTCTCTCTTACTGTTCTGGTGTTGAGAATGCATGGGAAATGAGATTAGTGATTCACTGTAGCTAAGAAGAATTTTGTTTTTTGGGTTTCACTTATGTTGATATTAGGTCTGAATAATTATCCCAATTGAGGTTTCTAATTACCATCGTAGAAAATTTTCACACCCTCTTGGTCCTAGATTGAGTATTGAATTTAGCATGAACTACTATGTCCCTTTATCTTCTGAGTTCTATTTGTCACAACAAGGTTTTCTTTTGTGATTTATTAAAGTTAGTACCATATTACTAATTTGCAGAAATAAATTGTCATATATAAGATGAATGGGCTAGTCCTTTCATTCCCAATTGCTTTTGAGATAGAACCCTATGCATCTTATCCCAAATTCTAACATGATATCAAAGCCCATTGTGATCCGTTGTGAGCCCAAAGTGCCTTCGGTCCAAAAAGACGAGCCAAACTAAAAAAACTTTTGTTGTTTCCCCTTTAACTTCTATTTTGGACCTTTCGGCTAATGTGTGCCAATTTTCAGTATTGGGAGCTTTGGCATGTTTCAAAATCTACAAATTTCGCGACATGTACACCTACAAATTTCTCGATGTTTGGCTTTGTGTGATTCTTTCAAATGTCACGTTCGGCCATGTAGTCTGTTAAAGGTCGTTCGTTATGCCCACACATTCTAAGTCTAAACTTGAGGAGGGTATATTAGAGTTAATCTCACATTGCTAATGTGTGGAAACAAATTGTCATGTATAAGATGAATAGGCTATTCCTCTCATTGCTAATTGGTTTTGAGATGGAATCCCATGCATCTTATCCCAAATTCCAACATGATTTGAGCATATGATTAGGGGATTTTGCTTTCTTATTATAAATTTTTATTTTCAGACTGATTTGGTGCTATTATGCTCTACTGGGCTTTGTATCCTGATTGTGTGATTGATGGTTTCTATTACAGAATCAACATGAAGGTGCGCTCATCAGTGAAGAAAATGTGTGAATTTTGTAGAACAGTTAAACGCCGCGGACGTGTTTATGTGCTCTGCACAGCCAATCCAAAGCACAAGCAACGACAAGGCGTTTCGACCTTTGCTTACCAAGGTCCGTTGCCTCCTATGTATGTCTACCTTTTCATTTGACCCTTCTTCTTCTTTTTGCACCTTAAACTGTTTATGGGTTCTGCAATCAGTTATGTTAAAGAGTTTTGTTAAAATTTCTGTGTTAGTTTTAGAATTGTTCAATTTTTGAATGTATTCCTGTTTACAAACTAATTCCTTATTATGCAATATTTCTGTAGGCTCACATAAAGATTGCAGTAATTAATCGTTTTCATCTATTTGGTGCATACCAATTTGATTGCATTTGAAATTATACATATTGATATCTATTTGGTGCATATCTGGTTATACATATTGATATGTATTTTTTTTAATCTGTTATTCGACTGATGTGGCCTGCTTTGCTTTGTTCAATCTTGTTGATTATAGAGTATATTTTATATCTGGGTTAGAGTGATTGTCTCAGCCTACTAGTTCATACCAATTTTATTATTGCATTTGCCATTATAGATTGGGATCAAATAATGTTATACTGAATAATCATTGTGAAGGCTTATATGAACATCATATATTCTGTTTGAATCAAAAGCCTATGAAAGCTTATTAGACTTTGGCTAGAATTTATTTCATATTTGGTAATAGGCTATAGTCTTAATGATTTAATTGCATAAAATCTACTTGAAGTTGCTCCTTGTAGTTTTGAGTTTTGAATATTGAATATGGAATGGGCTGCTTAAAGATTAGACATCAATGGTCACCAGTCATAGTATTACCATTATTAGTTTAGCACGGCTCTTGTGCGACTAATTTTCTCGAAAGATTAGAAGAAAAAGAATGAAAAATAGTAGTTTTCTGAACTGAGGATTTTACCGTTTGCAAGTATCACTTTTTGTCTTTCTTTATAGTCTTTAAGTAAATGATGTCATCACATTAGAATCCCATGTTTGCAATGTACGAATAAGATTGTTATTTGCATTGATTCCAGGTCCTTAGGAACAAGTTACAAGCAGGAAATGAGCTTCGGCCAAGGCTTGCAGGCAGGTCTGGCATCTCTGGTACAGAAGAAACCCGAGCACTCGATGACCCCTGGATGGAGGATGGGTTTGGCATCTCTCCTGTTCAAAAGGAGCAATTAGCATCTGAATATGAAATGGGAAAATTTCTGAACTGCTCAATCTAAGTACACCTGTTTTTGTGCATCATCTTTTTGTTATATTCATGATGTTATTCCTTCATATTTCATGGATTTAAACTTTAAAGGTTCTCCTTATTAAGGGAAAATAAGAAATTGTGTTACAAGAGAAGCAGATCAAAATTCGGATCTTGTTCAAGTGGTTTTAGTAAATTGTTGTCCATTGTGTTAAACAAAGCAGTTTGAAGTAGACTAACTACATCACATTATGAATGACAATATCTCTAGATTTTGAAAAGTTGCCTTTCGAGAGAGTTCTGAGAAAAAGTTTTATATATGAAATAATGTTGTTGTGCTTCAAGATAGAAAAGTACATGTTTTTTCCGTCATTGTGAAAATATATCGCTCGTGATATATATAAATATGTATGTTTATTACCCATTAATTAAATTAATGCTTATTACCCATTAAAAAATATTCCATATATTTATATGTTTCATTTTTACATAATACATTAATAATTAGATTTGTTAGGGTGTATTTTCATTTTTACATAATTAATAATTAGATTTGTTAGGTTATAAGTTATAGAGATACTATGGTGAATATTAATACTATGATTATAATTTATAATATACTAAAATAATTGTAGCATATTTTTCTCGAAACTGTAAATTTATTACTTTGATGATGTTTATTGATGATGCATGTGTGTATAAACTATAAATGTATATTTGGAAATAATTGATATTACATCTCTACATTAATATTTTTGAGTTTAAAAAAATATATATAACAATATTGGTAATTAATTTTTTGTTTTAAAATTGCTTTAAATATCTTTATCTATTCTTTCCTTAACTCATTCCATTGTAGTCAACTCATAATGATTGAGACATAAGGTAGTGACATAATGCTTTTTTTCTATAGTAGTTAACTCATTATTCATTATTTGATTTATTTTATGTTGATGGCAAACCTAGCATGGCAATGACAGTGACGACTACAAATGAGATACGGTGATGACTCAGTTTTCAATGTAGTGACAACTATAAGTGAGATATAGTGATGACAACAACCTTGAATATAGTGGCAACAACAATGAGATACGACGATGATAATAATTTTGAAATCGTATGATGAGTTTTCTATAGATTTATCAATTATCTTTTTAGACCTCAATTTTATGTGAAGATTCTTTAATTTTTTTTGTTTTAATTTTAACCTTTGAAAATATTTTTTTTTTACTTTTATTTTAAGATAAGAAATTGTATGATAATTTTCTACAATATCAATTTGTTTTTTACGTAAAAAAAAATAGTAGAATAATTATTCTTATTATTAAAAGAAATTATATTAAAAATACTAAAATTTGAAATTTGATATATTATTATGACTTAATGATCACTAAATAAAATACAAACCGCACGCAAAGCGCAGTTTGTTTCCTAGTTTATATCTATTCTATATAAAATGTGCCTATATAACAGAATTCTTGGTTTATGAGAAATTATTGAGTGATTTTTTTTTTAAAGTTTTCTATTCAAAAATAGCAAATTTTTTTTTTTGGCTGAGGTTAATGGGGTTAAATTTTCCAACTCCTTCCGTCTTTCTCCTTGTGATTTTCACGCAAAACACTCCTTCAAATTCTCTGATTATATGTTACGTGCAAATTTAACAATAAAAGTTAACACCCTCTTTTAACTTTCAAATATAAATATAACTTAAACCCCTAAAATCTTAACCCGATTCAAATATAAATTTCTCTTCCATTGAACTCCACTTTTCATCACAGAATATTAGTCTAACGAATCCTTTTCCCATGACTAACTCAAATGAAAACCCATGTTTTTGGTATTTTCCCTAAGTTATTTCTTAATATAACTACTATACACTTTAAATAAAATTAGTATATATATATTTATGCTGTCAAAATTATTATAATAATGATATATCTGTTATAAAATAATATAAAATAGATGAGAAGAAAGAAGAAGAAAAAGAAGAGAGAAAGAGAAAGTGAATGAGAATTTCTCAGTTGTTTATTCCAATAGGGTGAACCCCTATTTATACAAATACAAGAGTGAGATATTAAGAAACTAAGAAAAAGGGAAACTAAAAAAAAGAGGAATGTTGATTACAATTAATGGTAATAAATAAAAGATTTGGACATCCACATAATTATTAATATTTATAACACTCCCCCTTGGATGTCCATAATAACTGTCTTATTAAAAATCTTGCTGAAAACTTGATCAAAGGAAAAAGAGTATAGTGTAAACTAACTCCCCCTCATTTAAGCATTTGTGGAGATCTTCTAATCGACGAATTTTGATCTTATCTGCCGTCTTCTCAAATTTTGATGTTGGTAATAACTTTGTGAATAAGTTTACAAGATTGACACTTGATTAAATATGTTGAACACCAATATGTATTTTCTTAAAGCGTATAAAGAAGAATTTCGTGAAATGTGTTCTAACTCTATCTCCTTCAATATACCTCCTTTTAGTTGAGCGATACAAGCAGTATTATCCATAGAGAATTGCTTGGGTTGATACTTCTTTATTGAGTGCAATCTATATGTTTCTCGAATATGCTATGTCAATGATCTCACTCACACACATTCTCTACTTGCTTCATAAAATGCAAGTATGTTAACATGATTTATAGTTGCCTCTTTAAAAACCTTGCCAGAAAAACCCAGTGGGACAAAATCTGAGCTAGGGAAAAAGAGTACAATATATATTTCATATTCATAATTATTTGCAAGTTGCCTCGTTAAAAACCTTGCCAGGAAAACCCAGTGAGACAAAACCTGAGCTAAGGAAAAAAGAGTGCAACATGAATATGTCTCCCCCTCATGCACATATGATCCATAATTCTTTTGGTGATAATATATCTCATAAGATTATTGTTATCACTTTCAAAATATCATCATATACAATCTTTGATCATATATTTTCTATAACTCTTCAAGAGTATCTATGGACTTCTAAATTATAGATGAGGGGTTCGTGGAATATTAGTCTTTATCTAACTAATTGTATCATTCATGCGTGTACACAACTTTGTTCATACTAAAATTTAAAATTTCAAGTAGATATGAACATAACACATTAATGGTATTATAAATTTTCATTTGTGACAATGATGATACTCCAAGACCATATATTTGTTCCATCTTGTTGTATGATCTTAATTTCCATATCAAATGATCATATATATATAATTCTTGATACATATGAAGTACTTCAGGACTTCAATACTAATGAACAAACTTTATACATTAATATTTCTCGAAATACAAAAGAAATAAAATTTTGTTCTTCAATTAATCAAAAACTCTTCAAGAGTCTATCACAACGTATAATTTACGTATTTATACTGCATAGACAACCATACATATTTTTCAAACAATAATTTACTTACATGTCTTTTTCATACAAAGATCTTTGTCATATAGTGCGTGCGACTTATAATTTATATCACTTAAGACATGTATTAAATTCTTCTAGAATTTTTAAATAAGGCTTATTTCAAATTCTCACTATTTTAGGAGCTCCAAATGAATAACTTTTGTTGCAACATTTATGTGACGCTTATAAATCCTCATAAAATATATTCCAGGCTATAATCAAATCATGATTATATTTTCTCAATATTTAAGTCTTACTTCAATCAATCTCATGTCTATGCAAACTTTGTATAATAATTCATTATGTACAAATACATATATGCAAATTTCTCATAAGAAATATTTATTTGCACACCCTACAGGTCTTACTTCACTTTATGTGAGTAAATTTGCCTGGACTGCGTCATAATATTTTGGCCAAAAACAAAATATATGTCGATGATTCTCGACAAATCTAATACCATGATCCTTGCTATCTCATGTTAGTTTATTGCATATGCACACATTCCATATTTATTGTCGACAAAAATTATATGATAATTTCCTCCCATATTGACATAATTTATAGATATCTCTTTAAATTACATATTTTTCAAATATGTTTATCATTTATAGGTACCTATATAGAATCACTTTAGGGATTCAATTATGATCAAATGTGTTATGTCTAACTTCTCTTGGTAGTCTCTTCAAGTACCGTTTTCATCACGGTTATCATTTTAATCAGCAATACTTTATAACATTAAGGTATCTTTATGAGTACCTCTATATTTAACAACTTCAGGTTAAATCAAATGAACATTTATTAATAATTTCTATATTGTTCATTTACGCTTCAGGCGTTTTCAACTCATTCTAACTCAACTTTGAATAATATTGATTTGCAGTTGGTATATATCATTTTGAACTATATTGTTCTTATATACTTTGTGCAAGGATCATTTTTCAAAAATTATCATCGATCCCAACTGCTTCTCTCCCCCTGATCGAGAGAATTTTAAAAAAATTGTGATATCTAATAATATTAATACACCTGTAGGGATTTCAATATATCACAATGAATCAATATTTATTTAAACCCATATATACTATATGACATTGAACTTCAGGTTCAAGTTCAATACTTATGAACTTAATTCATTTCTAAGAATGAGTCACACGTGTATAATAAGAAATACATAAATTTACACATTTTGGAAATGCATGATCATAAAATCTTATCACATCGATAAGAAACTATGCAATAAAAATCTAACAATGGCTCAAGATTATTAAAGAAATATAATTTAAATATTTTTTATGTGCAAATATATGCACATTCTTCTTTTGAGCCTTATAAATTAACAATGAGAAGAATCTTCTGGTTCTTCAACAAAATTTAGTCAAATTCTTTGACAATTTATTGCATATGATTGATCATGTCAAAATAATTCAATTCATGAACTTCAGGTTCACTATAATTTATATTTCAATGAAACTTTCAAAAGGTAATGTAAATTCATTACAACATAATCATTACAAGTTTCATTTTTATATACACGAATAATATAATTATATTATTCTCCAAAACATACACTCTTCAGGGGTCACTATTATGTTTATCAAACTTTATATTTCTTCAGGAATCACTATCATCAATTCAATGATGTGTATAATATAAAATGTACATGACAACTTCATCATGTTGTTATAATGGTCAAATAGATATAACCATAATATATCATTCATTTTTCCTGGTATCTTTTTAACAAGTCGTCTAATTTATTAATAGACTATTCATCAGTCTAATTATCATGACTTGATATATTTGTTGGAAATTATTTCACCAGGATCTTAGATCTACTCACAAGTATGTTGATTAACACCCTAAATATGAACTTTCTAAAACGATGAAATAAACACATATAAAGTTTAGGAAACCTTACATTGGGTGCAGCGGAATATAATGACTCCTTCCGTTCAGATATCTAGCCCTTGATTCCTTTCTTTAGCAGAGCATTATCAATATCTGAAACTGGATCTCTTTCTCTGAATCTTTGATGCTGAAACTCCTTCTTGCTAAAAGTCTTTCTTCACGATCTTCCTCACTATGGTTGAGGTATCACTTGCTGTGTGTGGGCACTATTCTCACACTAAGAATTTCGAAATTCAAGAGGGAAGAAAGAGAGTGGGAGTGGTCGGCCAGCTAGGGAGAGAGAAGGCTCAGGTTTTTCTCTGAAGGAAAAATAGAAAATTTAAAAGTAAATTTCCTGAAGCCTTCACTATCTATTTATAGCATTCCACTAGGGTTAGGTTTTAATTATTTGGCATTAAAATAATGAAAATATCAGTTTAAATTTCCTACAAAAGTGGCCGGCCCTATACAAGTGGATTTGGGCCTCACTTTTTGTAATTTTGCAGTTTTATCTTTTCTGCATCTGATTTTCTCAAAAATGCCAATTTTCAAATTCAACCATTTAAATGCCAATTCTAAATATTTAATTGTCGGGTTTTATGCCCTAAATAAAACTCATTTCAAAATAATCAGATTTACTTATTAATATAGATCAGAAATAACATTTAATGTTGCATGGTTCACATGATTTATTTCATGATTATATGTACATAATGTATAAATTCATCTGAAACCCTTTTCACATACTTGATCCTGTTTATTGTGCCGTCAACACATTGGAAAGTAAACATGACTATGTGAATAAAGTTTCCTAGATTTATCAAACATAGGGTTTTACTGATATGATAATCTACAACAGAGTTTACTTGCATTTGGAGAAGTGCTATGTTCTTTCCAGAGCATTGGTTAAAGTAAGGCTCAGGTTGGATGCATGGAGTATGCATCGGAAGGGACTGATATTGAACTTTGACTTAGATTTATTAAACTTACCGTAATATCTATTCAAGTCAATATCGCCTAGTTGATCCTAGATCAAATGTTCTTAATCCTGTTATGATTAGGCTCAATCTTGAAAGGATATTCGTGTTCTTTGATTTGTTAGTTAAGCCTACTTTTAGGTCAGGGTGATACGTACATTTTGGGAACACGGTAGTGCAATTGAGTGGGAGCGCTAGCATAAACATGGAATCTATAGCTTCTATCTGGCAAATAGTAAGCAAAGGATGATCTCCTTCGAGCTTGACCAAACGAACATAAATGATGGAGTACTCATTTCACATAAGCTGAAATATCATTTATACGGGGTCAAGTGTTTTAAGGATAAAATACATTGTAGGGTGTAACGGTAATCTAATCCCTTTACAGTGTAGATCATTCATATAGAGGATCACTGATCACATTAGGATTATAACAATGGATAACTAATGATGTGTCTATATGGTGGAACATATAGAGCATTCTATATAACTGAGAGTGCAATTCTAAGTTCTATGCGTGGATTCAACGAAGAATTAATAAGTTAGTGAATTTTAGTAATAAATTCTTGATCTATTTATTGGAAGCTCAGTTATATAGACCATGGTCCCCGCACTAGTTGAGATAATATTGCTTGTAAGACTCATATGATTGGTTTTGACTAATCAATTATAATTCTCAAATTAGACTATGTCTATTTGTGAATTTTTCACTAAGGGCGAAATTGTAAAGAAAGAGTTTTAGGGGCATATTTGTTAATTATGATACTTAGTATGGTTCAATTAATAAATATGATAAATGACAATATTATTTAATAATTATTTATAGTTATTAAATAGTTAGAATTGGCATTTAAATGGTTGAATTAGAAAATTAGCGTTTTTGAGAAAATCAGATGCAGAAAAGATAAAACTGCAAAATTGCAAAAAGTGAGGCCCAAATCCACTAAGCATGGCCGGCCACTTTTGTAGGCAATTTAAACTGATATTTTCATTATTTTAATGCCAAATAATTCAAACCTAACCCTAGTGGAATGCTATAAATAGATAGTGAAGGCTTCAGGATATTACACTAAATTTCTACACTTCTAATTCAGAAAAAACTGAGTCTTCTCTCTCCCTATCTTTGGCCGACCCTTCTCTTTCTCCTTCCCTCTTCAATTTCGAAAATCTTAGTGTGAGAGTAGTGCCCACACACAGCAAGTGATACCTCAATCATAGTGAGGAAGATCGTGAAGAAAGACTATAAGCAAAAAGGAGTTTCAGCATCAAAGATTCAGAGAAAGAGATCCAGGTTCAGATATTGATAATGCTCTGCTACAGAAAGAAATCAAGGGCTAGATATCTGAACGGAAGGAGTCATATTATTCCGCTGCACCCAATGTAAGGTTTCTTAAACTTTATATGTGTTTATTTCATCGTTTTAGAAAGTTCATATTTATGGTGTTAATCAACATACTTGTGAGTAAATCTAAGATCCTGGTAAAATAATTTCCAACAACTGGCCTCAGAGCCATGTTAATTGATTTTCTTGCAAGAAATTTGGACTTTAAAATGATTTTAAGTTTGTTTTTGGATGGTATCATGTTGTATTGAGTGTTATTTGATGATTGATTGGTGTTTGTAAATTTCGTTAAAAATAATTGAATGTCTGTTTCTGGAATTATTTTTATTGGATAGTATGGAAAAAATTAAGCAAGTTACTTTTTTACCGAACTCAATTTCGATTCAATTTGAATTAGTTATGATTTTTTGAAGATTCGAAAAAATCGGAGTTGTGCTGAAATTCTCATGCGCGCGCGAAAACTGTCCGTACAGCTCGCATTTTTTTTCGTTTTTCTTCGTTTTTTCATGCTTTTTCATGGAATTAACTTCCGATTTTTTGTGTAGTTCTGTATTTATACTATTACTATTCCTAATTCAATTCTAATTCTCATTTTGAATTAATTTAATATTTTTTTAAATTTAATTCAAGATATTAGTGTAATTTGAATTTGAAAATAGTTAGTATCTATCTTTTTTGCTTAATAATCTATCTTATTTTTAAATTTGATTATATCTTATCTTATTTTAAATTTAAGGTCAGATTTTAAATTTTTAAGTTAATTTTTTTTAAAATAATTTGACCTTATTTAAATTTAAAATAAGATAACTATAATCATGTAATTTTAAATAGATGTAAGATATTTTGCTAACTGTTAAATTTTCTTATTTTATTTATTTAAATTACATTTAAAATCTGAAAAAAATATTCATTTATCTTTTTTTAATTTTTTATTTAATTTTTATTTATAAAATAACATTTAAATTTTAAAAGTAGTTAGCAAATTTTGAAATGATATTTAGGTTGGTTGAAACCTAATTTTTCAAAATTGTAGGTTTAATTTTAAATTTAATTTTTTTTATTTAATTAATTATTTCGAAATTAATTATTTAATTTAAAATTAAATAAATCCTACATCCAACTATCCAGCTAACCTTGTTGCAGGAGTATATGTTTTAGCTTATGTGTAAGTTTTCAAAACCTATTATTGCTTGATTACAAATAGTCATGGTTAACTTGTTGACAGATCCAATGATCTGATTTTAACTCATGGCTCCCTTGGTCAAGTTAATAATTTGTAACAGGTATATTTACAATCTTCTTTCATCTGTGTATGACCTAGCAACAAGATATGACCCATCCAAAGTGTGCCTGTGTGAGCCTATGTGTTTAATTTCATTATAGATGCATATAGGTTGCTGTTGCTAAATAAAATGTCATAGTTCTTGATAGATTTTATTTAGGCCCATTTAGTTTTTGGGCTTAGTCAATTAATAACAGTTTTTCATTTTAAGGTTAAATTCCTCTTTTTTGGGCCTTGTGTGAGACTTGGGAGCCATAGTAGTGGGTACGACATACAGAACCCAGCACCCCCTCACATGAACCACCCCAATTGTGAAGGCCCATTTGCCTGATTTGAATAACTGTACTAGGTTAATTAAACTAGTTTAACCTAATAAAATTGATTAGCAACATAATTAATTTCATTTATTTTGAAATTAATTTAAGAAAATTATAGTTTAAAGAATTTTTTATTCTAAGCTAAACTATATGTATTTTCTTGTATTTAATTAAATATAGAGTTATAACCATCTAGATTCTTTCTGAAGCTTAATTTAAATTTTTCATTAAATATTCCTATTTAAGTTGATATTTAGTTATCTACAACTAACCAACTTAAACCTGAATATCTTTTGGATTTAAAATTTCAAAATTAAGTTGAGGAATTTTAGGCATTAGTTATTAAGATTCTTTAGATATTTTTTAAGTTAATATCTTTTCGAATATTAACTTAAAATGGAATATTTTAGATATTTTTTAGGTTAATATCTTTTCGAATATTAACTTAAAATGGAATAATTTTTGAATTAAGTGGTTACAACTTAATTTTTGATATTTAATTAAATTTAAATTTGAAAATATTTAAGTTCTAGACTTTTTCTAATACAACTTAAATTAGATATTTTTTCAAATTTTGTGGAAAAGATACTTAGTCAAATAAGATATTTTCTAGATAGTTATTTCTAGACTACTTATTATTTCTAATATTAAATAGGAAAATATTATACATTGTGAAATTAATTATTTAAATAATTAATATTGGTATAATTTATTTTAAGTATATTTTTTCCTAGTATTAAACTAGAGATTAATAATTAAGCCTTCTCTACACTTAATTATTTATTTCTTGAATTTAATACATTTAATTAATTTGAAAATTAAATATCTAAGTTGATTTTCATCATGATACTTAAATATTTCTTTTTCATGACACTTAATTAAATAGAAAATTATTTTAGTTGAAATTTATTTTTTCAACTAAATTCATTTCGAAAAATTTCAACTAAAAATAATTTTCAACAAGGTTAGCTGAATAGTTGGATGTAGGATTTATTTAATTTTAAATTAAATAATTAATTAAATAAAAAAATAATTTTTCGAAATTTAAAAAAAAATGAAAAATTCGAAATAAAAAAAATTAAATTTAAAATTAAACCTACAATTTTAAAAAATTAGGTTTCAACCAACCTAAATATCCTTTCAAAATTTGCTAACTACTTTTAAAAAATTAAATGTTATTTTATAAATGAAAATTAAATAAAAAATTAAAAAAGATAAATGAATATCTTTTTCAGATTTTAAATGTAATTTAAATAAATAAAATAACAAAATTTAAAAGTTAGCAAAATATCTTACATCTATTTAAAATTACATGATTATAGTTATCTTATTTTAAATTTAAATAAGGTCAAATTATTTAAAAAAAAATTAAAATCTGACCTTAAATTTAAAAATAAGATAAGATATAATCAAATTTAAAAATAAGATAGATTATTAAGCAAAAAAGATAGATACTAACTATTTTTAAATTCAAATTACACTAATATCATGAATTAAATTTAAAAAATATTAAATTAATTCATTATGATAATTAGAGTTGAATTAGGAATAGTAATAGTATAAATACAGAACTACACAAAAAATCGGAAGTTAATTCCATGAAAAAGCATGAAAAAACGAAGAAATTGCGAGCTGTACGGACGGGATGTTGTGCATACCCGTCCGCGCGCGTGCTGGGGCTGTTTGGGCGTGCAAACTCGGCGCAGGGGAAATCAGCATGATTTCCGCGCGCGCAGGTGGTGCAGCGACACAACCCGATTTTTTCGAAACTTCAAAAAATCATAACTAATTCAAATTAAATCGAAATTGAGTTCTGTAAAAAAGTAACTTGCTTAATTTTTTCCATACTATCCAATAAAAATAATTCCAGAAACAGATATTCAATTATTTTTCACGAAAATTCACAAACATCAATCAATCATCAAATAACACTCAATACAACATGATACCATCCAAAACATCAAACAATCGTTTTAAAGTCCAAATTTCTTGCAAGAAAATCAATTACCATGGCTCTCAGACCAATTGTTGGAAATTATTTTACCAGGATCTTAGATCTACTCACAAGTATGTTGATTAACACCCTAAATATGAACTTTCTAAAACGATGAAATAAACACATATAAAGTTTTGGAAACCTTACATTGGGTGCAGCGGAATATAATGACTCCTTCCGTTCAGATATCTAGCCCTTGATTCCTTTCTGTAGCAGAGCATTATCAATATCTGAATCTGGATCTCTTTCTCTGAATCTTTGATGCTGAAAGTCTTTCTTCACGATCTTCCTCACTATGGTTGAGGTATCACTTGCTGTGTGTGGGCAAAATTCTCACACTAAGAATTTCAAAATTCAAGAGGGAAGAAAGAGAGAGGGAGTGGTCGGCCAGATAGGGAGAGAGAAGGCTCAGGTTTTTCTCTGAAGGAAAAATAGAAAATTTAAAAGTAAATTTCCTGAAGCCTTCACTATCTATTTATAGCATTCCACTAGGGTTAGGTTTGAATTATTTGGCATTAAAATAATGAAAATATCAGTTTAAATTTCCTACAAAAGTGGCCGGCCCTATACAAGTGGATTTGGGCCTCACTTTTTTCAATTTTGCAGTTTTATCTTTTCTACATCTGATTTTCTCAAAAACGCCAATTTTCAAATTCAACCATTTAAATGTCAATTCTAACTATTTAATAACTATAAATAATTATTAAATAATATTGTCATTGATCATATTTATTAATTGAACCATACAAAGTATCATAATTAACAAATATGCCCCTAAAACTCTTTCTTTACAATTTCGCCCTTACTTAGTGAAAAATTCACAAATAGACATAGTCTAATTTGAGAATTATAATTGATTAATCAAAATTAATTACATGAGTCTTACAAGCAATATTATCTCAACTAGTGCGGGGACCATGGGTCTATATAACCGAGCTTCCAATAAGCAGATCAAGAATTTATAACCTAAATTCACTGACTTATTAATTCTTCGTTGAATCCACGCATAGAACTTAGAATTGCACTCTCAGTATATCGAATGCTCTATATGTTCCACCATATAGACACATCATTAGTTATCTATTGTTATAATCCTAATTTGATCAATGATCCTCCATATGAATGATCTACACTGTAAAGGGATTAGATTACCGTTACACCCTACAATGTATTTAATCCTTAAAACACTTAACCCCGTATAAATGATATTTCAGCTTATGTGAAATGAGATCTCCACCATTTATTTTCGTTTGGTCAAGCTCGAAGGTTATCATCCTTTACTTACTATTCGCCAGATAGAAGCTATAGATTCCATGTTTATGTTAGCGCTCCCACTCAATTGCACTACCGTGTTCCCAAAATGTACGTATCACCATGACCTAAAAGTAGGCTTAACTAACAAATCAAAGAACACGAATAGCCTCGCGAGATCGAGCCTAATCATAACAGTTAAGATCATTTGATCTAGGATCAACTAGGCGATATTGACTTGAATAGATATTACGGTAAGTTTAATAAATCTAAGTCAAAGTTCAATATCGGTCCCTTCCGATGCATACTCCATGCATCCAACCTGAGCTTTACTTTAACCAATGCTCTGGAAAGAACATAGCACTTCTCCAAATGCAAGTAAACTCTGTTGTAGATTATCATATCAGTAAAACCCTGTGTCTGATAAATCTAGGAAACTTTATTCACATAGTCATGTTTACTTTCCAATGTGTTGACAACACAATAAACAGGATCAATTATGTGAAAAGGGTTTCAGATGAATTCATACATTATGTACATATAATCATGAAATAAATCATGTGAACCATGCAACATTAAATGTTATTTCTGATCTATATTAATAAGTAATTTTGATTATATTGAAATGAGTTTTATTTAGAGCATAAACCCAACAATATTATATATTTAAATGTACAACCAGTACATATAATAAGTTATTTCTTATCACTTTCATAACTAGATAAAAGGTATACATCTAGGTACATACAAAGATATTTTACTACTCAAAGTAGCAATTGTATGTAAGACTTCTTCAGGAAGCTTTTAAAATAATCATTTTGTGATTCTTTATCACTTTGATTATATTAGATCACTCACAAATATTAGTAAATTATATATCCACTTTTGGGAATATGCAAACTGAATTATATAGTAACTATATATATACATATCATGTACCAACAATAGTTTGAAACTACTGATTTCAAGAAATAATAAAATATGTATATATTAATTTGCTTTTGGCATTACAATATATGTGAAATTTATATTCTTTGAAATAGAATTTCATGTCTATTCATTCTCTTCAGGGAATGATATTTAAATATTCTAAATGTACAATCAATTTGTACAATTCACACTTATTCAATAATCAAATATACTTTTATCTTGATTATAAGTGTGTCCGTACTACAGGTACGCGACTACTATTATTCAATTCTACACATGATATATAGATTTCATGCACTTTGATTGTGTGTGGTATCTCATCTTTTGGTTGTTTCCACTTTTTTCTGGAAATATTTGAGTAGTAAATAATGTCATTGATTATTTAAAATCATTACATTCACTTCGGGGAATGACGTTGAACAAGTAGAACATTATTATAAATTTCTTAAAAATTTATTACTTGTTCATCCATAAAAATATAAGAAATTATTCAACAATTTCTTTTACGATATTTATTCAAAGAATAAATAAATGCAATTTTGCATAGTCTCCAAGATGTATGCAAAATTTAATCTTTAATATATGTCAGATTCAATAATTTCTAACATTGCAAGTAATAATAATGTATAATAACATGACTAATACGAGGAATCTTTAAAAGTAATTGACTTCAATTCGTATCATTCTCTGCAGGGAATGATGAATAATAAATACATGCTCATGTATTTAATTAACATTAGTCATGCTCATTGTTATTGTTATTCTTATACTTTGATGTTTCAATGCAATTTTCTTAACATTCTTTTTGGGTATTCAAAACCCACTATAAAATTGCATCAATAATAATCATTTTTAATGATTAAATACAATCATTTTTTTTTTGACAAATATAAAACATTTACTTCAGGAAATGTTTGTCAAAATCTATATCGATATTAGATTACTTTTCATTGTCCTCAAAGAATACAAGAACATATATATAAATATGTACTCATTTCTTTCATTATATATCCATCAACTATATAATGAATATTACGTTTGCATAATCTTCAGGATATATGCAAGATTTTATTGAGGACGCATCATCATCAGGATATATGCAATATTTTATCGAGGATGCATAATCTTCAGGATATATGCAATATTTTATCGATGATGAATAATCTTTAGGATATATGTAATATTTTATCGATGATGCATAATCTTTAGGATATATGCAATATTTTATCGATGATACATAATCTTCTGGATATATGTATAATTTATATAGATTTTCTCTATCATATCATAAGCACACATATATTGTAAATATTATGAATGATAAGAACATAATATATATATATATATGAAATCAATAATAAATATATAAAAACATATACATACATATATAATATATAGATATATAGATAAAAAGAAAAAAAAACCAAATGATTCTTGAAATTGTTTCAGTCAGAGGAATTTATATATAAATATATATTTAGTGTATTTTAACTTTGAAACAATTCAAAAACTTTAACAAGATACTTACATTGAGACTTGGGCAGAGACTCATGCTTGAAGCTTGGACAGAGACTCGTATTGATAACGTGTTATAAAATAATATAAAATAGATGAGAAGAAAGAAGAAGAAGAAGAAGAGAGAAAAAGAAAGTGAATGAGAATTTCTCAGTTGTTTATTGGTGAACCCCTATTTATATAAATACAAGAGTGAGATATTAAGAAACTAAGAAAAAGGGAAAGAAAAAGAGGAATGTTAATTACAATTAATGGTAATAAATAAAAAATTTAGACATCCACATAATTATTAATATTTATAACAATATCTTAATTTTTTTTGGCAACTTTTATGCAACCTCAGGTGACGAATGGTTTGTTTCCATGAGTTGGGAAGCTGGTGTGAGTGCCTATTCCTTCCAATGCTAACAGAATGTTGATGTAAAAAAAATCTTATTTTTATTAACAATCGTAATATTTCTAAAGATTCACTCAGAAAACTGACTTTTTATCTCCAAAAAAACTATCAAAAACCATGTCCAGCAAGTTAAAATCTGCACTAGTAAACCAACATGGAGAAAAACAAATGTTTCTCTCTAGAGTAATAAATTTAAGCTACAATACAGGGAACTTCATGTATTCTGCCCATTCTATGAACAAGCATCCTGGCATTGGAAGTCGAAAAGAAATTCCCAGAATAACTTCACAAGAAATTGTGTTATTTTATAGTAACGCCCCACTAAACAGCCAAACTATAGGATTCATACAATGAATTTACCAGCAGACTTATCGTACTGATATTTATACTTAACTTTAGCTCTGATAGTTCGTTCTATTATTACTAAAAAAAAGGTGAATCAGTTCTTGGCCTTAATAGAGTTGTTTTCCTTGATCCTTGCTCGGTTGTCCAGCTTCACAAAACGTTTGAGATCTTCGTAAGGGAGAGTTTCAACATTCCTCCTGCGCAATTCACTCAAAGCAGGGCGCTTATCAATCAGATGGAATAGCCAATCCGGATATTCAGAATCTGCCAATACTTTTGGATCAGCTCCTTCTTTGAGAATATTTGCCCCAACTACAGTTGAAGATTTCACTTCTTTACTAAGAATGGATGCTTTTGGCGCATCTCCAGCCGCACCACCTTTGGCTCCCTTCTTTTTGGCTCCTGCTGCAAACGTTCGCCGGAAAACTGAACTCACTTCGTCATTGCCAACTATTCGACTCCTAAACAACCTAGCATGATTCATTGCCATAATTCTGCTCCTGCAACATCACAAAGCTGAGCTAAAGGCTCTAAATAGGCACTAGATTTTGGTAACACACAAAGTTTGTTCTTCTCATAAACAATTCTCAGTCTAAGTCAATTAAGAAAAGATATAAATATATATAAATTTATATATTACTAAGAATTATACATGGTCATGTTTGAACTGAAATTTAATCTTCCTCAATGCTTTTAAAAATATAATAAAGCAATGTCAATTCATTATCCAGAAATAAAACAGAATCGCTGCCATCTATCTGTCAAGTTCTTGATGCCTACCATGTTTAATCAAATTTCTAGGCCCAACCTTTTCTTAGGAGCCAAACAATCAAATCAGTATACAGAAGAAAGGGAAGAAGAGTGAAGTAGAACAGGAACATAAGGAAATCCAAAAGGCCTCAGATAAAGAAATGAATTGGAATATGGATTACACAGGAATGAATAATCATATAAACACGCATCCAATTAACATTTTATGTTTCACAATATTAATGTCTTTCATCTTGGAAATTATCATCACTTACCACCAAATTTGAAAATGGCAACAAATTCGCTCTCTATGATTTGAATAAACAATCTTTTATGATTTAATCTCAATTATGGTTTACTAATCTAGCAACCTAAGCCCCAACATCAAAAGGGGTTTTTACAGACGCATATGATCACACAAAAGCTTCACTTTTTATCTCTTCTTATTGAACCGCTGCATTGGGTTTCTCAGGTTAACCCGCATGTCAAATTCTAACAGGAATGCTGAAGAGATGCAAATGAATAAACCGTAATTGTTCTAAACTTCTCTAAACAGGTTATTAGTTCAATGAAGTATTGTCCATCTTGGTTCAAAACTTCTCTAAACACGTAATTAATTGGTAACTATTCAATTAACCATTGCCAATTTTGCTTCTCCTATTAAAATACCGGATAAATTTTGAAGCTACAAATTATCTCTCCAATCAACAACAGAACACTGTTCCAAGTATTTTTTTTGTCACTACGAGTAATTAAAATCATTAAAATTCAAATTTCCTAGAAATACCATAAATTAGATTATATTTGGAGAGAAGTATCTCTATGTCATCAAACACTTCATCACCCCAAGACATATAATTATCCCAAACTTAAACACAGTACTGAAATAAAATATATGTAGGAACCAATACCATACAAATGGGATTCACATGAAAGAAACAGAATATTTTTATCGAACCAAAATCAGAAAATTATGAAAGTCTCTTTGTCCTTGGCCCGTAAGATTGAGAACAAGATGTCGGAACCATCCAGACTAGAACAAAAGCTCGTACATATTCATATAATAACGTTTCAAATGATACTACATACAGCTAAACATTATAAACTAACTATGACAAAACTAAACATTCATATCTCTGTAAAATGCCAATGTAGAACTCTATACAAAACAAGAGAATCACTTCGAGAAAACCCAAACAATCATACAAAGTTTAAATGGTCTCACTGTATTTAATACTCATTAGCAGCTTCAAAACAGTAACTACAGTACCTGTTGTGAGCGAAGTAATTGTTTATCCGGGCAACGATTGAAATGGAATTCCTCCCCTCCGATTTCCGATCAGTAAGGACCGGTGATGGGTTACTGACAGAAGCGAAGAAAGCCGAAAAGGCCCAATAGAGGGATTGAGTAACAGAGAGAGAAGAGAGCCAAGGAATTATGCGATACTTTGGATGAAACCCTAATAAATACGGCTATAGTTTTGGGTTTGCTATCATAATTGGGCTAACCCAAAGAATACAACATACCCACACAATGATACACAATTACAAACTTAATTGCAAAAGCCAAAAAATTTGGAGTGGTAAAAGTTGATAATTTTACTGCCACACCGATATTTTTATAATTTTTTTTTTTTTTTATGACTTTGTTTGGCAACAAAGAAACCGTATTGGTGCAAATGTAGTTGTTTCAGCAAGAACTCTACTTGATCAATACAAATTCGCTCAAAAAAGAAAGGGTTTTTCTTTGTCTCCGTTGATTGATGGGGACCGTGTGCTTGAGCGTTGGACTGCACCTGCTATATATAAGATCAAAGTTAATGTTGATGGCACTTCGTTTGAGCGAGAAGGTCAGTTTGGTTTTGGTTGTGTGGCTCGAGATTCTAGCGGTAATTTGGTAGAAGCTTACACGATGGGAAAGGTGGGGCTAGTGCAACCTGAAATAGCTGAAATAATTGGCATCAAAGAAGCTTTAAGCTGGATTGACCGTCATTCGTAGGGACAAGTGATTTTGGAAACTGATAGCTTAGTTTGTGTTCAAGCCGTGCAAAGCCAAATTACTTTGTCATCCTCTTTTAGTTTTTTAGTTCATGATGTTCGTACTCTTCTCTTATCCTTAAATAATATTGAGTTGTCTTTTGTCAAACGATCTGCAAACAAGTTAACTCATACTTTAGCCAGGGATTCTTGTTTCTCTACAGGTCGTGTGCTTCAGTTAGAGGATCGTTCCAACGTAGGGCGTTCTATTGTTATTAACGAATGCTAGTTAATAAAATTGCTAAGTTTTATTCAAAAAAAAAAAAAAACAACAATAAAACAACTAAAAAATAACAATAGAATAACAGTAAAAATTTAACACAGTATATAGTATAAAAAATACATAATATCTCTTTTATTTATCAATTAACCAAATCTACCTCTAATTTATAATGAAAATACTTCTTTTTATATGCACTGTGCCCAAAATACCTTGACATAAGGGAGTCACATAGAGAGTATATTGAAGTGACGGGAGAAAAATTAATAAAGTGCTTAAAAAAAATAAAAATGATAGACTTGAAAAAAGAGTAAAATAAAAAAGGACAATATAAAATGGATATAGAGTCTAATTTCCTAAAAAAAAAAATAGTATATGATATAAAAACCTCAAAATATTATAAAAAGAATATTAAAATAATTAATATTTTTGCCTCGTAAACTTATGACACTACGTTACTACCAAATAATGCCTCAAATATATCCTATCATGCCCTTTTAAAATATAACCTTTGTAGCAATGTGTCCTTTCTTGTGTTAAATTTTATTATCAAAAATTAAGGGTAAATTGCAGCATAAATATGTAATGTTTCAGATTTTATACACTTAAATACTTTATGTTTATTTTTGGAGGAAAAAATACCTAATGTTACAATTCTCTTACACCGTTACTACCACTTTCGCTAACTCATAAATATGGACACGTAAAGGGTTCATATGCAATATATTTATTTTTACTTTATTTTAAAAGTTAATATTTTTCATATCAGAAACTAAATGCTACTTGTTTCAAAAAAAAAAAAAAAACTGTTCTCATAACAATTTTCACATGATATTGACACTTCAATTCGATAATCATGTTCCATATATACTGCACTGGTTCACTCAACTATGGTAATTTTGTATTCTATCTCTCTTATTTTTTTTAAACAAATAGTATTTAGTTTTTGATATTAAGAATATTAAATTTTAAAATAAAATAAATAAATGTAATGTATTTTTGTCATCCACGTGTCTATATTTATGGAAGTGGCAGTAAGGGTGTAAGAGAATTGTAACATTATGTATTTTTGCCTCTAAAAATAAATATTAGGTATTTAAGTGTATAAAATGTGAAACATTAAGTATTTATGCTGCAGTTTACTTAAAAATTAATGTAGTTAATCAATTGAATACTCTCATGCCTTTTTACTTTTAACATTAATTAAAGGCTAATTAGGATTTTTGCCCCCTGAACTTTGACATGTACCAAATCCTGCCCCCTGAATTTTTCAGGTCATTGAAAATGCCCCCTGAACTATTGAGATTGTTGGATTTAAGGACTTTTGTCTAATTTTATTCAATTTTAATATTTCAATGATTGTTTATGTACTAAACCATGTTCCCCAGACTTTGATATCTACCAAATCATGCCCTTCGAACTTTGACATGCACTAAATTATGCCCCCTGAACTTTCATCCATGTTAGACCTTTTTACTAAAATTAGAAAAAAAAAATCCTTAAATCCAACAATCTCAATAGTTTAAGGGGCATTTTTAATGACCTTAAAAGTTCAGGGGACATGATTTGGTACATGTCAAAGTTCAAGGGGTAAAAATCCTAATTAGCCTTAATTAAAATAATAATAATAAAAGAATTACACCATTGTAAAGCTAAAATTTATCAAATAGGGTATTTTTTTCTATTGTGTTCTTCATCAATAGAAATTATAAAAGAAAAATTCTCATTCAATATATTAAACTATTCTATTCTATTCTTCCTTTTTCAAATATTGACTGAAGTATTTTTTTTATTATTATTGACTAGTGGGTTTTATAGCCTTTTAGATTAGTAATTTTATTTTAGATTTTTTTCACAGGGTATTATTATTGAGTGATGGGTTTTATAGCTTTTTAATTTTTTGACAATAAAATTTAACACAAAGTTTTTTTTCAGTTTTAACTAAAAAAAGTAATAATATTACAAAAATACTTTTAACTGGTCAAACAAATAAATACACAACCCAAATAAAAAAAATTATATAAATACCACTTACACACACACCTTCAACCCAGGATCCATGCTTCTTGGACAATCATCGCTCAACCACGCAGCAACCCAACGCAATTGAAACGAAAATTCAACCAAATTGATAACCACCATTAATTCCGGCAACTTCACCTAAGAAGATGACCAAAAACAATCAAAACAGGGGCTGTTTCGAATTCATGAAAAAAATGTAGAAAAACTACTACGAAACTAAAATTCAAGCATAAATCTAGTTTAATTTGCATAAAACTAATGTCCTAACTTCAATTTTCAGATCCATGAAATACAAATCTCAAAAAGTTGAACTGGAGTTCCCAAACAATCTAACTCAAGTATAATCCAAAAAAAATTACATCAATACTATAGTAAAATGTTTATCCTCGTGTATTATTGTTATTTTCTAAATTTTTAATGGTGAATTTGTTCATATTATCATAAAGGGACATGTAGATAGAGTTACGTATGTAGAAACATTGTTATGATTTTTAATATTTCATAACAATTGCATTACAGTTGCATAAACATTTTGCTAACAGTTATTTTGTCTGACTGAAACCTTCGGCCAACCACCCAGCAACTTTCGTCTGATTGAAACCTTCGTCTGATGCAACATTCGGCCAACCATCCAGTAATCTTTGTTTGATTGAAACCTTCCTCTTATACAACCTTCGGCCAACCACCCAACAACCATCTTGTGTAAGTGATAGTGTAAGAAGTATTTTAGCAATTAAAAGCACATAAAATATATAAATGTTATTCATACCTTATGGAGGTATTTTTATAAAGGGTAAATTGCGGCATAAATACCTAATATTTCAAATTTTAAATAATTAAATACCTAATGTTTATTTTTGGAGGAAAAAATACCTAATGTTACAATTCTCTTACACCGATACTACTATTTTCGTTAACTCATAAATATAAACATGTGGAGGGTTCAAATGCATTACATTTATTTTTATTTTATTTTAAAACTTAATATTCTTAATATTAGAAACTAAATGCTACTTTTTTCAAAAAAAAAAAAAAAACCAATTCTCATAAAAATTTTCACATGATATTGGACTTCAATTCGATAATCATGTTCCATATACTGCACTGGTTCACTTAGCTATGGTAATTTAGTATTGCATCTCTTTTTCTTTTTAAACAAGTACTATTTAGTTTTTTATATTAAGAATATTAAATTTTAAAATAAAATAAATAAATGTAATGCATTTGAGCCCTCCACGTGTCTATATTTATGATAAGTTAACGGAATTGGTAGTAACAATGAAAGATAATTGTAACATTAGGTATTTTTGCATCCAAAAATAAACATTAGGTATTTAAGTGTATAAAATCTAAAACATTAGATATTCATGCAGCAATTTACCTTTTTATAAATAAAGTGTCAATTTATATTTTTCATGTAATAATTTCGATGTTTTTGAAAGCATTTATTATTTATATATATAAATATATTCAGAACTAAAGTTGAGAGAGTGCATACTTTTTTTTTTTTTGGTAAGGGAGACAAAAAGGAAACTAAATATGCTTTTATTATGATTTGAACTCTTAATCTCTAGAAAAAGTATGAGACAGTCTAACCAACATGCCAAAGCTATTATTATGTTTATATTTTATCACCTTTAATTCCAAATATATGCTCTAAGAAACTAAAATACACATATATATTTTCTCAATTTTTTAGGAGATAGTATTATAACCATCATTGTTATATTTTTTAACCTATAAAAGCAAGTTACCAACAGGTAATAATTATTTGTTAAAAATTAAATTAATTATAATTAAATATTTTTTAAAATAATTAATTTTTAATTTAACTATTTAACAAGACTCTTTTTAGCAATTAATATTTGTAAACAACTTTATTTTTATATTTAAATTCCTTTTATAATTTTTTTAATAATTTTTTTAACAGTTAAACTATTTAACTATAATATTTATAATAAAATTCTATTTTTACACATTTTAAAATAAACTTTTGAATAATTAATTTTTTTTTTTAAAAAAATCACATCTAACTATTTTTTTGCAACAACCGCTTGACCCATCTTCCCTCCTTATGAGGAAAAAAAATCTCCAATTTTAAAAATTAGAGTTTCAGTCTGTCCCAACCTAAAATTGTCACGACCCGAGCCCAAGGCCGTAGTAGATTTGTAATATCCATAACTTGGGTGGTCAAAGGTCACACTTTGACCCTTGTAGGAAGATAAAGCTTATAAATGATTCTTTTATTTATAACACAAAATACTAATTTAAAATAACTGGATTAACTCCTATATTAATAAAAAAATATTAGTAACAAAATGAGGACCACTCATCAATATAAAAGAACAATAATATCCCCACAGTTATGTAATCACCAAATAGATAGATTTAATAAGTCAATAAAATACCAAAATAATACCTAGCATCCATCATTCCTCATTTCTAACTAGTACATAGCTAATTTAAGTCATCCAGACCATCCATTTTAGCTTAATTACAAAATCAGTTTCATTAAAAGATTTAAGAGTAGAATAAGACTAAACTAATAACAACTTCTTTTTCCAACGGTACCATTCTCATCCACTAGCGTCAAACTGAGTTCCTGGAATGGGAGAAAATAGGGGGTGAGCTTATAAAGCCCAGTAGTTAAACAACTAACATCAAAGGACCCTTGATTTAATAAAATTCCTGCATGGTTAGCTTAGTAAAAATAAAATATCTCATCACCAGTATCAAAATGTATAAACAAAGTAGAGAGACCACAAAGAATCACAAAATCAAGCATCAAATGCATATCACACCGTCCACTAGACCCCTATCTCTCAATATCAATCATAGAAAACGACATCCAAAACTGGGTAGTCGCATCTGATATCCACCATAAATACCGGGGCTCAGATTTAATTCACTCCCTGTACAGATTCTAGGTCTTTCACTTACAGGTGAGTGCACACCTGATCTACATATGATGACAGAGAGACTAGGTCCTGAAACAACAATATGCACCGAACATGACCAACATGGCTCTCATCAGTATAACCAAAGCAGGCAAAGAATAAGCATAACAAACGAACAATTCCTTTTTATTTTCTAGAAAATTCGGTAGCATAACAGCTGTATTTTGAATAAACCCAAAAATCATAACCTGCATAAATATTTGTACAAAAATATATATGGTAATCAGTGCCCCAAAACAGTCCAGAAAATATGCAGATTAAGTTTCCAATTTTTCAAACAATTTGTAAATCATAAAAATTGGAATATGTGCAATGTTATACAACACATATAAAAATCAAGTCCAATAATCAAGTTGAGTCCCTACCTCTCCTGAGTCGTTAAACTTTTTCCAAAAGACGATCTTAAGCTCTTAAGTCCCGAGCTCCAATTGTTTAGTCCAATCTTACATATTACTCTCACCTATACCATCAAATGGTTAAATAATTATTATCATCGCATTCTACATTCAAAACCGAGTCCAACGACATATAATATGACTATATTAAAATTTAGGGTTCCGAAACCTCACCTAAGCGGTGCACATTAATAATCAGTGGCGGTAAAAATCGGTGTCTGGAAATGTCGCCGAAAATAGGGGTAGTGTATGTTAAAATGACCACCCCGATGAGTAGATCACACCCATGCCAACCGTTTGTCAAAACGGTACACGGTGTCGCTGAAAAGTTGTTGGAAAGGGGCGGAGCTACAAAAATGTCACCAGTTGAAGTAGCGAACCGGGCAAAATAGTTTAGAGTAGGTTGTTCTTATCGACGAGCTGAGTTTAGTGGTGAAAACGTCTCGTCAAACGGACGCCGGAGGTCACCGAAAAATCCGTTCAAAGTTTGTACCACCAAACTTTGACTTGCGATCCCAAGCTAACGGCGGCGAAAGGAGTGGCGCCGCTTGGGGGTGAGGTCGCCGGCACCTGGGGTTCCGATTTGTCTGGCGCGTGGGACCGAGCGGTGGCCGGAGGTGGGTCGCCGGAGTTTGGTGGTTATGGAGTTTGTGGGTTTTCTTTCTTGTGTTTGAAGAGAGAGAAAAAGAGAGATAGGTAGAGAGAGAGGGGGGCGAAGGGGTCTGTTATTGTATATATTATTTTTTTGTTATACATACATATATATTATTATTTAATTATTATTTTATATATATATACATATTTGACTCGGTCAAAACCGAATCTTTACAAAAATCATGTGAATTTTCTACTTCGATACAATCTCCTACATCTCTCCCACGAACCCATTCCTCCAATCCACCACTACACAAAAAAAAGCTACTTTTAGTGACATCTTTTTAGCCACAACATAATTTTTTTTTGTAACTTAATATGACTTTTAGTCACAACAAAAAATTACTTGTGACAAAAACATACTATTTAGATACAAGTAGTCACTAATTTACTATTCACAGCAAGTACTGTGACTAAAAATATATTTAATCACAACAAATTATAATTTTTGTGACAAATACTTTTAGGCACAGATCTTTTAGTCATAACATAGGAATGGATATTTATAATTAGTCACAATTTTTTTTTTTACTTTTAGTCATAAATTTTGTTGTAACTAAAAATAAGATTTTCTGTAGCGCACCAGCTACAGTTAGATTTCTCTTTAGTTTTTAGTGAATTGATTACTATTTTCTTACTATTATGCTTATTTGTAAAAAAAAAAAAAAACTAACAATCTCGATTGATTGATAATCTACTTAGTTATTTTTTTTTTATCAATCTCTAGATTGATGAAGATAATTTCAACAAGCAAAAATAGTTAACTAATTTTTAATTTTATAATTGTTATTACATTTTAAAATTATTTTTTAATTTAATTTTCATTTTTCTTTTAAAAATTCTAAATAACTTGAACCAATTTGGAAATGACACATTGGCACTTAAATGTATTGAAAATAAGATAGAGTGTAAAATTACCTCTAACTAGAGGTCATTCTTTCTAATTTTATTAAATAAAGTGATGTGTGTAATAATTTTAAATACAAAGAGTTTTGTTACAAATATTTCGATTATTTAAGTTCAAAAAAAAATTGCTAATACATTTTTATTAGGTAACTAATTGCATAAAATTAATTAATAGTTATTAGTAATTTAATTTTAAAAATAATTAATTTTTATTAAGATTTTATAAGGATATAAAGTATTGGGTTACAAGTTATTTATTATTTTTTTTTTCTTTTAATTTCTAAATTATCACAACCATTCAATAATAATTTAATAGCTAAAAATATATGTGACTATGTACATTAATAAAATCTCCTCCATATATATAAATATATTTATATTCTTTATTCTATTTTTAGATATAAATATTTATCTTTTAATACTTGTCATTTTATATATATATAGGAATATGATTTTGTTCCGTGATGTACTTTCACGGAATGTACTCCGTGGTACATTAGATGGGTCTTAGGGTACATTAAATAAGTGTCAGGGTACGTTTCTACTTTTTAACCCTAATTACCCCTAGATCAATCTCAACTGTCAGATCAAATAACTCCCTCATCTGACGGCTGTCGTACATCACGGATTACAATCCGTGAAAGTACAATAACAAGACAAAATCATATCCCTATATATATAAATTTATGTTTAATGTTAACTCTTTTTTTTCTCTCATAAATTAGTGTCAATTACTTTTTTTTGTGCTTCACTAAAATACCATATCACCAATTAAATAGTTAAATATAACAAAAAGTAATATAAGGGGCACGTTTCTATAGTTGTATTATGTTCAAATGTATTTTTTTACAAGTTGCATATTATATGGACATCATTTGATAGTGTCACAAATTTAGGAAACAAAAATACTAATAATTTGAGATATTATATTAATGACAAGATTTTTTTTAATATCTTCATCTTGAGATCTTCCTATTTTGATGGAAGAATTCCAAATGAAAATTGATATGTAATTATAAATTAGGCCAATAAATTTTTTATATCTCTCTTTAGTGCGAGTTCCTGTTTTGATACTTTTAATTTGATACATAAAATCTATATGTATAATATTTATGTATTATTTTTTTATTATTGTTAGGTTGTAAGATTTTGTTCTATTATTGTAAAGTTGTTAGTTATGATTATTTTGTGAGTTAACAAAAAAAAAATTGAATTTGAGAAATGTTAGAGGATTATTGGTCTTTATAAAAAGTCTAATGAAGATATAGAGATCATATTTGTTGACTCGGAAATTTAGACACAGATCTTTGAGCCATACCCGCTCCCTAAATTAACGAGAATAAAATATGAGTTAAGTATAAGTAGAGAGAAACAATAATTTATTGTAATTTACTTCCTGTATCACAACAGTGATGGACTTACGTCTACTTCGAGTTTTATTTTTCACGAGATGGATTACAAAAAAATGGTGAAGTCTGGATGCTTTAATTTCTAGAGAGAGAAACTAGAGAGAGATACTCTGACCTTATGGCTACTTTTCTCAACTTAAAAAATGAGCTAGTGGAGTTCTCTTTTTATAGGTGAAGGAGGTCCTATTAAATGGGAATAAAATTATCCAAGGTATAGAAAATACATTTATGCTATTTTTGACCGTAGATGATGATCTAACGGTCAAAATTAACTTACGGAGTTAATTGTTAATTTTTGGAGTTTGAGGCGCGCTGGAGGGACTTGCTCCGGGTAAGTTACAACTTAAATTCGTAACTCCCTTGGGGGTAAAATTTAGAGTCGATAATTTCATAATTGTGATTGAAGTGTGAGATATAACTTGATATAACATTGAAATAGCAAAACGCAAGTTTAATCGCATCAATTAGATATTGAGTGAGTTATGAATTTTACTGAAGGTTGTTTTGGACCAAGCGCCCAGGTTGACATCCCAGTGCCCAGATTGACATGTGATGTCAACTTGGATGCTGGGTGAGTGGGAAAATATGCTAGGGATATAGTTTTTGATGCCTAAGTGACATTTTGACATCATTTAGTCCATTTATGTGTTCTAGCGAAGCTAGTCACCAATTCTCAGGCATATTGCTACTTTGAAGAAACAAGAGACTTGAAACTACTCGATTTCTGAGTTAATCAACTTGTTAGAAAAGTAAAATATGAAGTTGTGAAATTGACTCTTCTGAATTCATGGCTCTCAGTTTTTATGAAAAATTAGAAGAACGGTCAAGACAGAATAAGAATAAGATAAGCAAAATCCAGTACACCAAGCCATTTGTTAACTTGGGTGATGAATGCTTATTTTAGAGCTTCTAGGATGTTGTTTTTGTACTTCCAAGGTTCTGGAACTTGAGGACAAGGTCTCCTAATCCATTTTTTTTTACCATTTTGGAGAGAATGCTTGGAGCAGAATTGATGAGGGTCCAATCAAAGTTCACTGCAAAGACTAGAATGATTCACATGCTTGGATTCTGATTTCAGAAATGCTGCAAGAGGATGCTGAATTCCTAATCTCAATTGATGGGTGCAGATATGTTAAGGAAGTGGCAAACATGTTCCTTCTTTGGCCTAAATACCTAATTGCAACATCTGAGGTAACTTTTGTTATAAATTAATTATTAATGATGTGGAGTTTGAATATTTTAAATATTCAACTATAGTGAAGTAAGTTCTGCAAATATATGTGTTGTAGTGGGATGGATGAATAAATAATTGTTATATCTAAGTTATTTGTCATTATATAGGCATGTTTAAATTTTTGGGAGCATTAATTTACAGCTGTTATGCTGCCGAAAATTAGGTAGAATTAGGATAAAATTTGATAAATTATGGTGTGTTTTGTATAGGGTCCACTCGCTCAACCACCATCTCAAGACGTGATGTATCGAAGGGGATAGGTCCCATGCCTTCTCCACAAGGCGGTGCTGACGAAGAAGATGAATTATTCTCACGAAAGGTCATGGCTTTAACCCCTAAGTCACTAAAATAGATGGTTGCTGAACTTCTAAGAATCAAAGATAAACGTGATATAATCACAATTCCAGTGCCCTGAGGATTCATAGCACAGCGTCTCTAGATCACGTTATCTGAAGAGGATTTGCAACAGGTTGCATTGTGTGACTTCATCGGCAACTAGGGAATGTTGTTTGGAATGATGTATACTTTTCTTTAATCTAATTAAACTTATATACCAAATTCTAGTGAAATTATTATTAGACACTAATACTTAGCAATTTAATGCAGGCACATCTGGGAGAGCATAAAAGATTTGAGAAAAAATTTTAAGTTTTACGACCCAGAGCTTCTCGCGGTGAATGGTATTGTTAACACAAATTTTCGTTAACTAAAATTGAGCCTCACAATTTTAATCTCACATAGAAAAAGTAAAAGCTATCAAAATAAAGAATATGAACACTGGGTTTTTTACGTGGTTTTGAAGTTAAAATTCTGCATAGTTCACGAGTCAATCTTATTCAGATTTCTGAGTATTTTTCAGGGCTTCTTTCATATGAGTTTTTTTTGTCCCCCTTCTTGATCTTGTCTGTCACTATTTATAATTACATAGTGGGCAGTAATTTACAAAAGTTGACAATAATCGGTACAGCAATTATTCCCTCAAATCATGGGATTTGATTACAAATCAAGCTAGGTAAATGAGGCTTTTATAATTCGCACAGCTGTGAGTATCCCGCTTTTATTGGGCCGAGATGAACGCGTAATTAAAGATATATGGTAAACCTTATCCCATATGGATGTCTCGCTAAGGATGGAGCCAAGTTAACTTTGATGTCGAGCAGTCGCTTGTTATCTGACTTCCCGAGACTAATATTGTTTTAACTCTAATAACTATATTTTCTAGTATCGAGATGATCTTCCTCACATGCACACCATCTTCCAGCAAGATAAACGCCTCGTTGTCTATTATCTTGACTCGCCAAACTATCTACACTTAGTTTGTATATCGTGTAATATACGCTAAGTGTTTTTATTGTTATCATTTCTCTTTCACGCAGCGAGGTTGAGGCCTCGTCATGCACACATGCACCCACATGGTTTCTTATCGATACATAAGTTAGCAGTTTGTACGTTTCTATCTCCCAAAAGGCTATTTAGCCAGTCGAGTTATAAACATACTCTACGAATTATGTTTCCAACAAGTTGTTCCATGCTAAATGTACTTTTGTTTGCGTGTTTGAGTTCTTCGTTCTTCCTAGCTCGACACGTGTCTTCCTCTGATGTGCTTACCAAATTTTGGGTATAATAATTGCCCCTTAAAAAGTTCTTTTTAATTAAAAAGAGTTTTTTAATGATTACAAAGGGTATTTCCGTCATGTTCCTCTTTTTTGAAAAGACGCATATCCTCTAATTTTGGCGGTTGTGCGGTTTCGAGGTACATCAGAATTAAATGACCATCTTTTCCACTTCTGCTTTGAATTTCTTCCATAGGATCAAATCTTTCTCTGATCTAACGAAGCCACTATCACAGGTATAAAGTAAGAAAAATAGGCGACGGTTAAAAACCGTTGCTAATGTGGACTTTCCGGCAATTTAAAATTGTCCCCTATAATACAGGGAACGATTTAAAACAGTCATCTATACCCTGTTATAGGCGACAGTTTTAAACCGTCGGGAATGTAAGAAAAAAAAGAGAAAAAAAAATACAGATTTTTCTACCATTTTTCCTATTTTTTTCTTCATTAGTTTTATAATTTTACCTAAATTAAAATAAAATAACAAATTAATTTTATTATAATAACAGTTAACTTTAAGACACATCAAATTTATACAATAACAAAATAAATATATATAATAAATAAAAAAGTATATAAATAAATAAATAAATATATTTATACCGAGATCAGAGAGAGAGAGAAAGAGAGAGAGGGAGACGGACGTGAGGTGGTACGGTGGTGGTTCGACGTATGAGATGGAGATGAGAGGGACACTGACGGGAGGTGGTGGTGGTCCGATAGAGAGACAAGAAGAAAGGGAGATCGAGAGAGGGAGGAAGACGGCGAGAGAGGAGGGTGATGGTGCGGAGGCATGGGTGGGGTTTTGGAGAGTTAAGATTTTTGTTTTAGGGTGTGGAAAATGGAGAAGAAATAAGTGAGAAGAAATAGGTGGGCATGTGGGAAATAGAAAAGAAGTAGGTGGGTACATGGGAAATGTGGCGAGAAGTAGGTAACGATTTTTTATTAGGCACTTATACCCAACAATTTAAAGCTGTCGCCTATAGTATAGGTGACGGTTTATAAGGGCAAAACTGTCGGGTATAAGGACCCAATAAATTCACGAATTCCAATTAAAAATGTCACCTATTCCTGTAATTACTGTTATAAACTGTCAAGAATACGAATTTTTCTCGACGATTTTAAACAGTTACTGAATTTTTTTTAGCGATGGTCCCCTAAAAATAGCATTTTTAGGACCGTCGCAGATTTTGACTTTTGTAATAGTGTCAGCATATAAGTGTTAAACCTTAAGTTCCATTTCCTAGGTGCCTACTTGATGCCATAAAGAGACTTCTTGAGTAGACATACCTCATTTTGATTCCCATTGTCAAAGCTCTCAGGCTGTTGCGTATAGATTTCCTCTTCTAATTCACCATGTAAGAAAGCTGTTCTTACATTCATTTGTTCAATTTCTAGGTCCGTGCTTGCTGCCTTTGCCATCATGGCTCTGATTGAAGCTTGCTTGACCACTGAAAAGAAAATCTCATTGTAATCGATGCCTTCTTTTTGAGTGAACCCCTTGACAACTAACCTTGCCTTGAATTTGTTAGGTTCATTCCCTGAACCTTCTATATGCTTGAAAAGCCATTTACATCCTACCAGCTTGAGAACTCTTATTTCTTCACAACAATCCAGGTTCTATTCTTCCTAAGAGACCGCATCTCTTCTTGAATGGCCTGCAGCCATGCTGCAGCATCTTTACTTCACATGTGAAAGCTAATGTGTTCTGAACTATCAACCTCTTCTACAATCATAAGTGCATATGCAATGAATTTAGCATAACCAAAACGATCAAGGGCTTTTCTCTATCTTCTCTCTCTCTCTCTCTCTCTCTCTCTCTCTCTCTCTCTCTCTCTCTCTCTCTCTCTCTCTCTCTCTATCTCTAACTAATTGAAAGTTGGTTAGTTCCTGCTGATCTTCATTATCTTCCCCTTTTGTTGTCTCAGTTCCATCTGGAACAACATTAGTTGGTGATGTAAGAGCAACATGCTCCACCTCAATCTGGACATCCTCATCTTATACAGCTTCACTGTCTTTGGAAGTGCTCTTGGTTTTTATGGCCATTTCATCTTCCTTGAAAATAACATCTCTACTAATCAACCACTTCTTGAATCCAGGTTCTAAACACTGCACTCTATATTCGTTAACCCCTTGATGGTAGCCTAGAAACATGCATCTCAATGCTCTAGGTTGCAACTTATCTTGTCTAACATGCACAAATATAGTACATCCAAACACTTTCAAGTGATCTAAATTTGAGGGTTTACCTGTCTATAACTCTTGTGGGGTCTTAAAATTGTTTGGCACAGAGGGTGATCTATTGATTAGGTAACATGCTATTTTAAGAGCTTCTCCCCAAAAGGTTCTATCCAAACCAGCTCCTAATAACATGCATCTAACCCTCTCCATCAATGTTCTATTCATCCTCTCAGCAACACAATTTTGCTGAGGGGTTTTGATCACAGTTCTATGTCTCTTGATTCCCATTTCCTCACATAATCCCTTGAACTCATTTGAGCAGTACTCAAGACCATTGTCAGTTCTTAGTACCTTGATTTGATTCCCAGACTGGTTTTCTAGTAGGCTCTTCCATATATCAAAGGTTCCTAGAGCCTCATCTTTGCTTTTCAACAAATAAACCCACACTTTCCTGATGTAGTCATCAATTATACTCATAAAGTAGTGTGATCCACCTTTGGTTGGAATCTTAGATGGCTCCCAAAGGTCAGAATGGAAATAAGCTAACCATTCTGTGGTGGTGTGTTCTGCCTTGCTGAACTTCAATCTGCAAGCCTTCCCCAAAACACATTCATCAAAGAATTCAAGTCTTTCTATTAGCTACTCTTTGAACAGTCCTTGCCTATTCATTTCCTCAAGTCTCTTCTGACTTACATGCCCCAATCTAAGGTGCCATAGACTTGCTTGACTGTGTTTAGTTGAGTCCATAACAAGTGTTGCACAACCTGTTATTGTCTTTCCATCCATGAAATACAATTCATTACTCAACCTTACTCTCATCACAGTTTTTGTGCCTTGTACAATTTTCATTACACCTTCCTCAACTTTGATAACATACCCCAGTTTATCAAACATACCAATAGAGAGAAGATTTCTTTTGAGATCTGGAACATATCTGACCTGCTGCAAGGTCTTCATGACTTCATCATGATTCTTTTACAAGATTGTTCCCACACCTTTGATCTCAAATACTTTGTTGTTCCCAAGAAGAACTATGCCCCCATGACTCTCTAAAAGAGTCCTAAACAATTCTTTTTTTAGTGTCATATAAAATGAACAACCTGAATCTAGAATCCAATCTCCACCTAAATATGATCTAGACATCACAAGTGCATCAGATGACACTGCAAGTGCATCAGATGACTCATAGCTATCAGCAACATTAGTAACTCCATGCTTCCTAGACTTGTGATGATTTCTCTCTTTAGTTTAACCTTCAAAGCCAAATAATAATCTCTAAAGTGGTCTTCCTTCTTGCAAGAATAACATTGCTTTCCTGCAGCTCCATTAGAGCTTGGCCCTCCAGTGGAGTTTCTAGAAACGGATCTTGAATGATTACCTTTGTAGCCATTTGAGTTCTGATTTCCCTTATATTCCCTCTTGGGGAATTTTCCCTTAACAATGAGTAATCCTTCCCCATTGAACTCATCTTTCTCATCTCCTTTTTTCTAAATTTCTTTAGAATTCAATGCAGCCTTAACCTCTATCATAGTTAGAGTTTCTTTGCCATACAAGATTGTATCAATAAAGTGCTCATACATCTTGGGAAGTGAACCCATCATTATTATAGCCTGGTCTTCATCATCAATCAATTTTCATCCCAAGATTATTCATATCAAGAATGATTCTGTTATCATCATCTAGATGATAACAGAATGATTGAGGAGGATTGATATCAAGATTATTGATGATAACAGAATGATTGATGATAACAGAATGATTGATGATTCTGTTATCATCAATCAATTTTCATCCCAAGATTATTCATATCAAGAATGATTTTGTTATCATCATCTAGATGATTTCTCAATTCCTTTGACTCATTTATTCAAAGTGTGTACAACTTCTTCTTGAGATACAACTTATTTATAAGAGATTTTTTTATGTAGATTGATGCGAACTTGTTCCAAAGACCCAAGGACTTGTGTTCATCTGAAACTTCCCTCTAAACCTCATCACCAAGATTGAGGAGGATGGCACTATGTGCTTTGGCTTCAATCTCAAGTTTCTTCTTGTATTCTTCAATTAATTTCATGGCTTCATCATCAAGTGCCTCATAGATCCCTTCGTGAAATAGAAAGGCCTTGATTTTGATTCTCCGTAGACTAAAATCATTCAAACCATTGAACTTATCCATCTCAAATCTTGCTGAAGCCATTCAAACCAGTTCTTGATTACTTGAATCTAGTTCTTGAAAGTTCAAGTTTGATTCTTGAAATGTTGAAGATGAGTCTTAATTGGTTGAATGTGATTCTTGAACTCTAAACCCTGAGCTCTGATACAATTTGTGGTGAATTCTCACCCTCAAAACAGGTTGTTACAATAGTAACAATATTCAAGAATGTTGGAATATATTTTACCAGGACCTAGATTTACTAACAAGTATGTTTTTAACATCTTAAATATGAACTTATAAAACAATGAAAATTAAACACATATAAAGTATGAGAAACCTTACATTGGTTGCAGCAAAATTAAATGACTCCTTCTGCTCAGATCTCTAACCCTTGTTCCTTTCTGTCGCAGAGTATAATCAAGATCTGAGCCCAACACTCCTTCAGTTGTTTGGATTCTTCACAATCTTACACATTATGATTGAGGACTAACATGCTATGGGTGGGAATGCACTCAATCACTAAGTCTTGAATTTTAATGTGAAGAAGACTATATGATTTTGAAATTAGAAGAGAGAAAAGAAGAAGAAGAAGTCTCAAACTCTCTAGTTGTTTGACAAGATGAAAACTAGGTTTAGAGTCATTAGTTGGATAATGAGACCATTCTTTTCTTTTTATACTAATTCACTTAGGGTTAGGATTGAATTATATGAAAAAAATAATAAAAAAATAGCCAAAAATAGAGATAAGTGGCCGGCCATATGCTTAGTAGCAACTCTAATCTTCTTAAATCCTTGTTGATTGAAGCTTTAAAGACATTCGTGTACATATTAAACCGAGTTCCAACAAAGGCAGTCTCAAAAACTCCTTTTGAATTATGGAAAGGTTGGAAACCAAGTTCAAATCATGTACGCATTTGGGGATGTTCATCTGAAGTCAGAATATATAATCCACAAGAGAAGAAATTCGACCCAAGGACCATAAGCGAATTCTTTATAGGGTACGCTAAAAAGTCTAAAGGTTACAAGTTTTATTGTCCATCTCATAGCACAAGAATTGTGGAATCAAAGAATGCAAAATTTCGTAAGAATGCCTTGATTAGTGGAAGTGATCAATTAAGGGACTTAGGTCCTGAGAAATATCCTTCAGAACCTTCCACTTCAAAAGCAAGATTGATAATGGTCAACACTCCTGTAGTTCAAACGAATGTTGAACAACCATTACCAATCATTAAAGATCCACAAGTTGGTAATGATAATCTAGTATATCAAGATGTTCAAGAGTTGCTTGCAACTATTGAACAACCTGCTGAACCAGCTGCTGCTCCCCAAAAGCCTGTTGGTGAAGTCTTAAGAAGATCTAATAGACCTGTCAAACCAAGGACTTACAAAGGCTATGTTGTGTATTTATTAGAATCTGATATTAGAATTGGAAATAATCCAGAAACATTTTTACAAGCTATGAACAGTAGAGAATCAAAACTGTGGTACAATGCCATGGATGATGAAATGAATTTTATGAAGTGCAACAAAATCTGGGAACTTATAATGTTGCCTCTGTTGGAAGTTATTTTACCAGGATCTTAGATCTACTCACAAGTATGTTGATTTAACAACCTAAATATGAGCTTCTAAAACGATAGGAAATTAAACACATAAGAGTATCAGAAATCTTACAGTGATTGCAGCGGAATATATGTCTCCTCCCACTCAGATCTCTAACCCTTGATTCCTTTCTGTAGCAGAGTATAATCAAGATCTGAGCCCGATAGTCCTTCTTTGTTGTTTCTGAATTCTACACAGCCTTCCTCACTATGATTGAGGTATTACTTGATGTGTGTGGGCACTACTCTAGCACTTATACATTTCGAAACAGTGAAGGAAGAGAGAGAGAGAGGGTGGCGGCTCAGAGAGAATTTTCTGAGAGAAAATTCTTTCAGAATAATATTGTGAAAAGGTTGTACAGTTGTGTTCAACTCTGAAGCCTTTGCCTTCTATTTATAGAAGACCACCAAGGGCTATGATTGACATTTGGAATTGAAAAAATCAAAGAGAAAAGGAAGCTAAGTGGCCGGCCTAGGCATTGTGGAAACAAGGCTTGCCACATTTCCAACTTTCCTTTCCCTACACTGATAGTTTCCTGTTTTGTCAAAAACTGCCAATTCCTTTGTTCAACCACATAAATGTCAAATCTAATTATTTAATAATTAAAATTAATTATCAAATAATATATTGTCATTTATTTTATTAATAATGAAACTAATTAAAGTATCCTAATTAATAAATATGCCCTTCAAAATCTCTATTTACTGTTTTGCCCTTAATAAGTGATAAATTTTCAAATAGACAAGTCTATCTTGAGAATTTTTAATTGATTAATTAAAATCAATTAAATGAGTCTTACAAGTAATATCATCTCAACTAGTGAGGGGACCATGAGTCTATATATCCGAGCTTCCAATAAGCAGATCTAGAATTTACCACTTAAATTCACTGACTTATTAATTCTTCATTGAATCCACACATAGAACTCAGAATTGCACTCTCAGTATATAGAATGCTCTATATGTTCCACCATATAGACACATTATTAGTTATCCATTGTTATAATCCTAATGTGATCAATGATCCTCTATATGGATGATTTACACTGTAAAGGGACTAAATTACTGTAACACCCTACAATGTATTTTATCCTTAAAACACTTAACCCTGTATAAATGATATTCCAACTAAGTGAAATGAGTACTCAATCATTTATCTCGTTTGGTTAAGCTCGAAGGAAATCACCCTTTGCTTACTATTCGCCAGATAGAAGCTATAGATTCCATATTTATGTTAGCGCTCCCACTCAATCGTACTACCGTGTTCCCAAAATGTATGTATTGCCCAGACTAAAGATTAGGCTTAACTAACAAATCAAAGAACACGAATAATACTCTTGAAATTGAGCCTAACCATATCAGGATTTCGATCATGTGATCTAGGATCAACTTATGATATTGAATTGAATAGATATTTACGATAAGTTTCAAAATCTAATTCAAAGTTCAATATCGGTCCATTCCAATGCATACTCCATGCATCCAACCTGAGCTTTACTTTAACCTATGTTCTGGAAAGAACATAACATTTCTCCAAATGTAAGTAAACTCTGTTGTAGATTGTCATATCAGTAAAACCCAGTGTTCTGATAAATCTAGGAATACTTTATTCACATAGTCATGTTTATTTTCCACTGTGTTGACAACACAATAAACATGATCAAGTATGTGAAAAGGGGTTTGGATGAATTTATAAATCAAATAGACAAGCAATTGATTAAGTGAACCAAAACATACACAAGTGAATGAAAAATTACTTCTGTTACTTTATTGATATTGAATAATCTGGATTACATTGAAACAGAGTTTTATTTAGGGCATAAAACCCAACAAACTCCCACTTGCACTAATATAAAACAAATCAGTACATTTCAATTAATCCTAAATTCTAACGGTGCTTTTCGAATGAAGTTACTACCAAGACTTTGGTGAATGGATCAGCCAAGTTATCCTGCGTATCCACTTTCTCCACCAGTACATCCCCTCTTGCCACATATTCTCTGATAATATGATACTTTCTTTCTATATGCTTACTTCTCTTGTTGCTCCGAGGTTCCTTACTGTTGGCTATAGCTCCAGTGTTATCACAAAGCAGGACTAGAGGCCTTTCCATTCCAGGAACTACATCGAGACTGGTGAAGAACTTCCTAAGCCAGACAACCTCTTTAGCTGCTTCTTCGCATGACTATGTATTCTGCCTCCATGGTAGAATCCGAAATCGCAGTTTGTTTAGCACTTCTCCAAACCACTGCTCCACCCCCAAGAGTAAACACCATCCCAGATGTAGATTTCCTGTCTTCAAGACATCCCTGGAAATCTGAGTCGGTATAGCCTAAGGGATTTAAAGCACCACCCTTGTAGACTAATACATAATCTCTTGTACTCTTTAAGTATTTCAAAATATACTTAACAGCATTCCAATGTACCCGTCCTGGATTTGACTGATACCTGCTCACGATTCCAACTGCATAGCAGATGTCAGGTCTAGTGCATAGCATAGCATACATTAGACTTCCAACTGCAGAAGCATAAGGAATTTTTGCCATGTCTTCTATCTCTTGAGGATCAGTAGGACACTGTTCCTTAGATAGACGAATACCATGTCTAGAAGGCATGTTTGCCCCTTTGGTATTGGTCATGGAAAATCTCTCTAGAACTTTGTCAATGTAAGCCGTTTGAGAGAGAGCAAGGGATCTGTTCTTCCGGTTTCTGACAATCTGAATACCAAGAACATAGGCTGCCTCACCCAAGTCTTTCATGTCGAATTGAGTGTCAAGCCATTCCTTGATGTGAGTCATTTTCTTGACATTGTTTCCAATGATCAAAATGTCATCAACATAAAGGACCAGGAATACTACTACTTGATTTTCCTTGAGTTGGTAAACACAAGGTTCATCTTCATTCTGATGAAAGCCGTAGGTTTTGATGATTTCATCAAACCTTTTATTCCATGAGCGAGAAGCTTGCTTAAGTCCATATATGGACCTATTTAATTTGCAAACTTTATTCTCCTGCCCAGGAAGAACATAACCTTCTGGTTGCTCCATATAGATGGTTTCTTCAAGAAGCCCATTAAGAAAGGCTGTCTTGACATCCATTTGCCAAATTTCATAATCTAAAGCGGCAGCTATGGAGAGAAGAATTCGGATGGATTTGAGCATGGCAACGGGACTAAAAGTTTCCTCATAGTCCACACCTTCTCTTTGGGTATAACCCTTGGCGACCGATATAGCTTTGAAAGTTTCGACTTCGCCTCCAGCACCTCTTTTCTTCTTGTAGACCCATTTACATCCAATTGGACGAAAATCATCAGGTGGTTCTACATATTCCCAGACTTTGTTCCTTTTCATGGAATCAATTTCTGAATCCATACCGGCTGACCATCGCTTCCGTTGCGGACTTGCCATTGCCTGTTTATAGGTTAATGGGTCGTCATCAATACTGTCACCAACGACCATATTGATTTCACCATCCAAGCCATAACGAGATGGTTTTGTAGAAACCCTCCCACTACGACGAGGAGCGGTGACCTTCTGAACAGGAGCTTTAGTAGTAGTTTTCTCAGTTGCTAACTGGCGAGGGAGTGGGATGTTCCTCTTCTTGAGTAGAAGAAGATGGTACATTTGAAGGAACAGTATCTGTGAGCATTTCCTCTAATACAATTTCACTTTTCGGTTCGTTGTCTTTCATATAGTTATCTTCAAGGAAAGTAGCATTTGTAGAAACAAACACTTTGTTATCCTTGTGACTATAGAATAGTCCACCCCTAGTCTCTTTAGAATTTCCGACAAACATGCAAACTTCAGTTCGCGATTCCAGTTTGCCTTCTTTCTTTCTTAAGACGTGAGCAGGGCACCCCCAAATCCTATAATGGCGCAAACTAGGTGTGCGACCATTCCATAGTTCGACGGGTGTCTTAGGAACTGCTTTAGATGGAACAACATTTAAAATGTCGTTTGCCATTTGAATAGCATATCCCCAGAAGGACGTAGACAGAATTGAATAACTCAGCATAGACCTAACCATTTCTAAGAGAGTGCGATTTCTTCTTTCTGCAACTCCATTCTGTTGTGGAGTGCTTGGGGCAGTATATTGGGATTCAATTCCAAGTTCAATTAAATGATCTTTGAACTGCATATCCATATATTCTCCACCCCTATCAGTTCGCAAGATCTTTAATATTTTACCTAATTGGTTTTGAGCCAAAGTATGAAATTCCTGAAACTTTTCAAACGTTTCAGATTTCTTTTGCATTAGGTAAAGAAAACTATATCTAGAGAAATCGTCAATAAAAGTGACGAAATACTCATAACCTCCTTTGGCTTTTACATTCAGCGGTCCGCAAACATCTGAATGTACTAACCCTAGGGGTTCTTTGGCACGCTCTCCCTTTGCAGAGAAAGAACGTTTGGTCATTTTTCCTTCTAGGCAAGACTCTCAGACTGGCAGTTCTCCTAAGACGACATTTTTCAATGGACCATCTTTGGTTAGCCTATTGAGTCTATCAAAACCTATATGACCTAAACGTAAATGCCATAGATAAGTTTGATCATCATTATCAATCTCTTTTCTCTTAAGGCTTCTAGGTTTAGCTACATTGAAAAGTTCAGTATTTAGTGAGATTTGAGTATCAGGTCTTAAAACATAAAGCCCTCGTTCCATGTTTGCAACACATATATGAAATCCATTACGAGAAATTGAACAATTTGAACTCGAAAAATTCAATATATAAAATTGTGTCTGTAAACATGAAACGCTAATCAAGTTTCTACTAAAATTAGGAATATATAAAACATTCTCTAAACGTAAAAACTTCTTAGAATTAAACTTGATTCGGGCTGTTCCTCTTGCTTTAACTGATACCAACTCGCCATTTCCAACTTTAAGCTTTAACTCATCTGGGTGAAGATTCTCCCAAGTTTCAAGCAGCTGCAATGAAGAACATACATGGTTAGTAGATCCAGAATCAACAATCCAAGAGGATTTGTCATTCTCTAAAACACATGATTCAAATACAAAAGCATCACCTTCGTTTGAATTGTCTAGAAGCCTGGGACATTGTTCTTCTTTATGTCCCTTTCCATTACAATTCGCACATAGAACATGATGTCTGATAATTGTACTTGAAGAAGCAGCTTTGTTAGAGCCCTTATGCTTAATCTTCTTCCTCTGATTAAAGCTTGCAATACCAGGATGTCTCATTGCAATCAGATTCCGCTCATGGACCCTTAACTCAGACTCGAGTTTGTCCATGTCGGAGGAGTTAGGATTGTTCAATAAATAATATAGAACAAAACTGTTATACTCCTGAGGAAGACTATAAAGTATGAGTCTTACCCATTGTTCCTTTGATAAATCAATTCCTAGTAGATTTGCCTTTTGGAATTTCAGATTCATCAACAATAGGTGCGAGTTAATGCAACTACCAGATGCATTTTCACACTATTGAGTTCTTTTGCAAAGATACTAACTAGGAGTGGATCGGGATGAGGGTTATTCATATTGGCACTACAACATATCAATAAACGAAGTAAGGTTTTGGTTCTATAAATTCATACACGGAGTTCGGAAAACAAATAATCACATATGTTATAAAAATACTAAATCTAACATAGTTTATTTTCCAAGGTTTCCAACGAACTGATACAGTGTCCCGTTTAGGCGAGAGTCAAAGCATCATCCATTGAATAGAGTTGTCAATTCATCTAAAATGTCAAACATTCTAGCAACCTTTTATTCGATCAAGATTGGAATTCAGCGTTGTCCCGTTTAGGCGAGAGTCAAGGCAATTCTATCTTATGAGCTTCTACCATTGTTTCGCATTCTTGTAAGTCTTATACAGTCGCCACCATTAGGGTGGTCATGAACCATATAAAATAAACTTATAAGAATACTTATCTTTCGAGATTAAACGGCGCTAACTTGCTAATGAACGTTCCTCCATTAGGGAGGATTACTCACTAAAACAATAGCTATGTAAAACCAACAATGGAGATCGAATTTCTCTTGATTAAAGCTCATTATTTAACAATGTATTTTGTTTAATCATTTATATTCCATATCTCAATAATGAAATATTACAAATTAAAGTAAAAACTTTAATTAAATTTCAAAAATGGAATAATTTTGAAAAATATCTTATTTAAGTTGTTTAGAAAAATCTAAATACCCAACTTAAAATATTCTTCAAACAATGACTTAATTAAATATTACCAATTAAGTAGTAACCACTTAATTTAGAAGATATTCCATTTTAAGTTCCCATATTTATAAAATATCAACTTAAAAAATATCTAAAGAATCTTAATAACCAATTCCCAAAATTCCTCAACTTAATTTATAATAGGAAATTCAAAAATATTCAAATCTAAGTTGATTTGATAGATTTAACTAAATCTCAACTTAAATAGGAATATTTAATGAAATTATAAAATTAAGATTCAGAAAGAATTTATATGGTTACAATTCCATATTTAATTAAAAACAAGAAAAATACATATAGCTTTCCAGAATATAACTATTCAAACTATGTTTTTCTTAAATTAATTTCAAGGAAGAATGAAATTAATTATGTTGCTAATCAATTTTTATTAGGTCAAACTAATATAATTAACCTAGCACAGTTATCCAAATCAGGCAAATGGGCCTTCACAATTGGGGTTGTTCATGTGAGGGGGGCTGGGTCCAGTATGTCGTACCCACTTCTAAGGCTCCCAACTCTCACACAAGGCCCAAAAGAGAGGAATTTAACCTTAAAATGAATAACTGTTATTAATTGAATAGGCTCACTACTAAATGAGCCTAAATTAAATCTATCAGTTATGATATTTTATTTAGCAACAACAACCTATATGTATCTATAATAGAAATTAAACATATAGGCTCACACAGGCATACCCATTTGGATGGATCCTATCATGTTGCTAGGTCATACACAGATGAAAGAAGTTTGTAAAAATTACCTGTTACAAATTATTTACTTGATCTATCATCAATTGAACCTTTGGTTAAAATTAGATCATTGGATCTATCATCAAGTTAACCAAGGCAATTTAGATCAAGCAATAATAGGTTTTTGAAAACTTACAAACAATCTAAAGCACATACTCCTGCAACAAGGTTAGATTTGGATAGTTGGATGTAGGATTTATTTAATTTTAAACATTTATTTCGAAAATAAAATTAAAATTAAACCTACCATTTTGAAAAATTAGGTTTTGGGTAACCTAAATGTCATTTCAAAATTAAATTGCTAACTTTCCTTTTAAATTTCATGTTATTTAATAAATTAAATAATAAAATAGAAAATGGTAAATACATACCCTTTTCTTGTTTTACAATTCAATTTAATTAAAAAATAACAAAATTTAAAAGTTAACAAAAATACCTTATTTCCTCTTTTAAAATTATCATGATTATCTTGATCTTATTTTAATTAAGGTCAAGTTACCAAAAAAAATTAATATCTGACCTTAAAAAAAATAAAATAATCAAATTTTAAAGGAAATAAGAAAAGAGGTAAGCAAAACTTGATTTTTCCTATTTTCAAAATCAAATTACACTAATATCTAAAATTAATTTTAAAAAATTAAAATTAATTTATTTCTCATAATTAGATTTGAAATTTGAAAAACAAAAATCAACATACAAAACTACACAAAAAATCGGAATTTAATTCCATGAAATAGCATGAAAAATCGAAAAAATTGGAAAATTGGATGAACTGTACGGATGGCATGCCATGCATGGCCATCCGCGCGCGTATCTGGGGTGCTTGACCGAGAAATCACGGCGCAGGAAGGCTGCAAGCAGCCATTCCGCGCACGTGATGAGGTTGCTCGTCACCCCGATTTTTCCAATTTTCAAAAATTCATAACTAATTCAAATTAAATCGAAATCGAGTTCTGTAAAAAAGTAAATTGCTTAGAATTTTCCAAACTATCCAACAAAAATAATTACAGAATCAGAACAGTAACCATTTTTTCCAAGAATTCACAAACAACAATCAAACATCAATATGACACTCAAAGCAACATGATACCATCCAAAAAACAAGCAAATCGTTTTAAGTCCAAATTTCTTGCAAGCAAATCAATTACCATGGCTCTGGTGCCAGTTGTTGGAAGTTATTTTACCAGGATCTTAGATCTACTCACAAGTATGTTGATTTAACAACCTAAATATGAACTTCTAAAACGATAGGAAATTAAACACATAAGAGTATCAGAAATCTTACAGTGATTGCAGCGGAATATATGTCTCCTCCCACTCAGATCTCTAACCCTTGATTCCTTTCTGTAGCAGAGTATAATCAAGATCTGAGCCCGATAGTCCTTCTTTGTTGTTTCTGAATTCTACACAGCCTTCCTCACTATGATTGAGGTATTACTTGATGTGTGTGGGCACTTCTCTAGCACTTATACATTTCGAAACAGTGAAGGAAGAGAGAGAGAGAGGGTGGTGGCTCAGAGAGAATTTTCTGAGAGAAAATTCTTTCAGAATAATATTGTGAAAAGGTTGTACAGTTGTGTTCAACTCTGAACCTTTGCCTTCTATTTATAGAAGACCACCAAGGGCTATGATTGACATTTGGAATTGAAAAAATCAAAGAGAAAAGGAAGCTAAGTGGCCGGCCTAGGCATTGTGGAAACAAGGCTTGCCACTTTTCCAACTTTCCTTTTCCTACACTGATAGTTTCCTGTTTTGTCAAAAACTGCCAATTCCTTTGTTCAACCACATAAATGTCAAATCTAATTATTTAATAATTAAAATTAATTATCAAATAATATATTGTCATTTATTTTATTAATAATGAAACTAATTAAAGTTTCCTAATGAATAAATATGCCCTTCAAAATCTCTATTTACTGTTTTGCCCTTAATAAGTGATAAATTCTCAAATAGACAAGTCTATCTTGAGAATTTTTAATTGATTAATTAAAATCAATTAAATGAGTCTTACAAGTAATATCATCTCAACTAGTGAGGGGAACATGGGTCTATATATCCGAGCTTCCAATAAGCAGATCTAGAATTTACCACTTAAATTCACTGACTTATTAATTCTTCGTTGAATCCACACATAGAACTCAGAATTGCACTCTCAGTATATAGAATTGTAACGCCCCGATATTTTGCCTTATTTTACAAAAATACTATTTTCATGCATAATTTGAAAAGATAAAAAAAATAATTTAAATACAACAGTGGATTTTAAAAAAAAATCAAAATGCAACAGAGAAGGATCCTTCATTTGTAAAACAAGATACAGTAAGTAAATAATTTTAAATAATGCATTTCCATTGTGTTAGATTTATCAACTGCTTAAAATAAAACTAAGGCACCACCGGCGTTCTAGATCGTTTGTCCGCCCGTAGCCGCTCACAGTATACGTACCAGAACTGACCCTGCTCACTATACATACTTCCCTGTCTAATACCTGTAGGGGGAAAGTAAGGGGGGTGAGCTAAAAGCTCAGTAAGGAAATGCTTATCAAACAATACCATATAATATCACACATACCATTAATGTATTTATTAAGTTTTAGCAATATCATACATGCTCTTTTATAACTATAACCAAATAACTGTACATATGGAAACCTTTATCATACAAGTCTATACTATTTGTTCACACCGTACACATATACAGAGATCATAACTCCAATATCATACTCATAACATAATCATATCAATACTATAAATAATAATGTCATTATCACAACATTGGCATATCATAGCCATTACTTACATAACCCGGCCTAGCTCGACCCTACAATATCCTGGGCCTAATCTGCCCATATAATAACATGGGCCTATGCAGCCCTACCATTGTTATAGGATAGGGTATCTCTATATTCAACAGTAACATCACTGTATCATACCCACCATAACAATCTCATACACGACTCAGTAAAATGCAGGGTAGGGTATCTCTACATTCAATGGCCTTATCCCGTATCATACCCCACCATGGTCCCCCACTTTACCTGAGACGTTAGCATACAACATACAACATATAACATGCAACATACAAATACATCATACAACACACAACCTGAAATATACAAATACAACATACAACATATACAAGTCATACAACCATAATCTATGTATCAATTCACAAAGTCATATTGTGTCCATACCACACATTCTCAGTACCATATACATATTCATAAAAACAAATCATAAGTCATATTTCAATACATAAAGAATTTAAATTTATGCAGATAAACACATACAAAACTATCTAATTTCTTTACCTCAAATCCCGCTGCTTAAGAGTTGTTATCTCGTCACTACTACCTATAATAAGACATGGGTCAAGGCCCTAATATTAAAATTCGTACTCTTACAATACAGCAGAAAGATTACTATTTTTGACCAACAACTACACTAATTCAGTAAAAGTTGTCTTCATAAAAATTATAGAAAATTCCATTATCTTTCCAATGATATAAAGATCATTAAAAATAGATTAAAAATGAGAGAGTTATGATTGTTTTACTGAAACTATTTCTGAGAAGGAATATGGAGTAACGAATTATACGATTTAGCAAAAATACAAACTTTTTGTATTGAAAGGTTCAGAACTAGAAGATAACATCTTCATGAAAGTTTTAGGAAATTAAATTCCCTTTCCAATGATACCAAAATCTCTGAAATTGGAATTATATTCAAAGAGATATTACAATTTTACCAAAACAGTTTTGGAAGAACAAGGTTCAAGAAACGAATTACATGATACAGAAGGAAACTAACTTTTCGACATAGTATAACTCCGAATTCACGAAATGTTTCTTCATGAAACTTATGGAAAATTGAATAAGCTTTGAAACCATATATAGATCATTAAAAATGGACAAGAATTGAGAGAGTTATGGTATTTTAAGTGAAAGTACTTTTTCTGGGAATATGAAAAAAAACGATTTACAACAATATCAGAAAGATGATAATTTTCGACATAGAATATCACCGAAATGGTGAATAGTTTCTTCATAAAAATTTTAGATCATCGAATAAGCTTTCTAACGATACAAAAATCGCTGGAAACGGATCAATATTGAGAGAGATATGACTATTTTACTAAGACAATAATTTTCAGAAAAAAAAAATAAAAAAACGAGATTTCATAGTTTAACCTAAAAGTTCACAACAATAAGTGGAAGAACTCTCTTACCTCTTGATGACTCTTCTTAGATCTTGAAATCTCAAATTATTAGAATGGTGATGATGATCTCAATGTTATGTTGATGAAAATCATGAGTGTTGTTTGGCGAAGAGAATGAAACAAGAAGGAAAATTATAAATCTTTGATAGGTAGCGAGATGGATAACTTGTAGGGTATAGGATTTTATGAGTGTCCTCTCTAAGAATTGTATTCAGGCTGAAAGAAAGAGATTGAGATTGAGTTTTTTTTTTCTCAAGGGTTAGAGGCTCTGCATATTACGTGTCAAGAATGTGATAGATTTAGGTTTTATAATCTAATTAAACCTATAAAAGAAAATAATAAAAAAATCCCTATAATCTGATACTAATTTAACTCTAAATAGAATAATTAAATAAAAATCGTATTTGTTAGATATAAGTTTTAAATTTAAATTTCAAAACATAGGATTTCTAAGCTTAACAGGTCGTCACTTTGTAGCTTAATTTTGACCCCAATAAAGTTAAAATTACGATAAATCTATTTCTACATAATTGATAGATCTCTGAATTATCTTTCCAACGCCACTGAAATCACCTCAATCCGAGCTCTAGAACTCCAGATATGATCATTTTAGTAAAACAGTTTTTAATCCTGCGAATTTATCCAAACCTACGAATTTTTAACATTAATTAATTAAACTCACTAAATATATTATAAAACCCTAATGAACCTTCATATTGGGCTTTAATTAAACGATTACTTACTCTGTAAAAGTACCATAATATTTTACTTTCGTAGTTAATACAACTTTAACTCTCTCTAGAAAATTGGTACAACTACTCTAAGCAATAATATCAACTCACTAACAACACAAAGAAACGAGATAATTATCCTCACTCAATTAATATCCAAAAAAAAAAATTAAATACTATTTTAATCTGGATATTACATTCTACCCTCCTTAAAAGAAATTTCGTCCTCGAAATTTAACTACCCAACACTCGGGGTGTTGAGTCTTGATGTCTTTCACCACTTACTGCATTACCTCCTTATCTACAATATATATGGACCCAATAAACATGCATTTAACCTATGTCTTATCAGTCAATCCATAACACATAAAATATACACAACTTAATTAAGTATTATTATTTCTCTATACATTACTTAAATACCAAAATGTACTCCATCATAATAACTTACATATACATGCTTTAAATACTAAGTTTTGCAATCACATGCTCGTAATATTTGAAAAGTTTTTCTTTCTCTTATGACCATCCTTACATGCCATTAAGAGTGAAACTATTTATTCTTCTATGAGCATCCTTACATGCCATTTAAAGTAACACTAATTATTCTCTAAATGAACATCCTTACATGTCACTTGAGAACACATTATACAATACAAAATAACAAACACAAAGAGTAGGGTAGAAGACCTTATGCAAACTTGTCTTTAATCATTCCCATTCTTTAGTTGAATGTTATTACCTATAAAAATCTTACTTCTCTACTTGATTTTCTACTATAAGGCTACAATGTCATTCTTTCAATTTCATAGGTGTTACCCACTCATCGATAGACACTTGTTCCATGACACTTGGAAATAAACATTTAAGCTCTTTAAAAGGTCTTCTATATATAAATATTTAATGATCCATTTCGACCACCTTTTTGTCTAACATTCACATCTTGATATCCTTTATCCATGTATTCATTGCACTTGTCACGCCTTCCCATTTTCCTAGGTAACCACTGTCGGTTCCTTTTGTAGCCTCTTTCTTGTATCACTATATTGTATTTTCTTTGCTAATCTCTCCTATTGTGCTTGGTCCTCCATTACCCCCTTCAATCAAGTTGACTTGATTATGAGATTAGCTAGTTTTCTATACTAACTTTTATCTACTTTGGTATTATCTTGCTATAGTGGTGAACTTTGAATCTGTAATGCCGATAGATTCTGATAGTTATGTTCAATGATTGCTTCTTCTAATATACTAGCCATCTAAGGTATCACATAATTTCATACTTATCATAGCATTGATTATTTTAGCCATATTCATGCCCTGTATATTGTAGCCTTCTTTAATTCACCAAAAAATTATCTCAACTTCTTAATTGTACTTCTAAAACTTTTAAATCTCTTAAACATACATTCCAATACTGATTATTTACTTAAGACTATACCATATATGTAGGGGTGTGCATAAATCGATCCAATCCAATGAGAACCGACCGATCCAATTACAACCGACCGCCAAACATTGGATATCCAATTGTGATCGGATCGGATTGGATGTTATTTTTAAATATCCAATTGGATCGGATCGGATGGTGGATGGAGTGTCTAAAAATCCAATACATCCAACATCCAATCGAACTAATTAGTATTTTCATTTAGTTTGAATGAGTAATTAGATTTTATATTGTTATACGTCAAATCTATATGTATATATGAAAATTAACATTAAAGTTTTACCTTTTTTTTTCTTTGGATGGATCCAGTCCAATCCAATATATACTGGATCTAAAATATTGGATGGATCCAATCCGATCCAAAAAATACTAGGTCTAAAATATTAGATAAACTCAAATTAAATAAATAAATATATATGAAATACATCCAATGGATAGAACCGATCCAATCCAACATCCAATGGATGTTGGATCGATTGGATGACGAAATTAATTGGATCGGATCGGATGGTAAAATCTAACATCCAATATATGATTGGATCGGATCTGGATAGACCTAAAAACATTGGATGTGATCCAATGAACACCCCTACATATATGTATTAAAACATAGAAAACACACTAATAACCCTTTTAAAATAAGTTCAACCCTACCATGGCTTATCGTAGCCTACCTATTTATTATATGTTGACTTTTAACAATAAGTCAACCATACCAATCTCACAACGTATTGATCAGCTAAGTTATCAGGGTAAGGATACTATATATATAATTTGCAAACTATGCCGAACAGACCTTACTCTGTCCATCACTATTATACCTCCTATACCCCTACTTGTATTTGATTTATTACTAGAGACTCACTATTTATAATTCCTTAGTCAGGAATTTTTTATTTTTACTTCCCATACTACCTTTAAGCACAAGTCAATAATTCGTTCAAGCGTCTCATTTTACATCCAAACGCCACCAAATTATCAATACCTATCTTGTTTTTTTTTTCTACTTCTAACTTTTTGCACTTTCAATTGGACAAGACTTAGTAGTGTGCAATAAGTTAGTTATTGTCAGCTTGAGAGAGTCCTTCCAAAGATCTCTATTACTGGCTTTTTAGATTGAGAAAAATATCTAATATTTTTCCTTTTTTTTTTCGCTCTTAACAATTTTAGCTTTTGACAAATCCATAGTCATTTTCTTCTCGGGCACTATAGGGCCTAGAAACACCATCTCTTTTCAGCAGGGCTGGACTTTGTGAGTTTTCCTCTTAGTTTCTCATTAGATGACACTCCAACATACTTATACTATTGCCCATAATATAAGTCGTAATTGGATTGTAGTATCCTTTGCTTACATTGTGCCTTGAATTCCTTTATGTTGCATGAGTGTATTTTCTAATCCCAACACTTATCAAAAACTTGTATAGTCCTTGACATGCCATGACATTCTTCAATATATGTTACTTTGGTCCTAATTGTGTCTCACTTTTCTCCTGTCTCTAAGTGAGGCTTTCCTAACATTTTCTCATTGAGCTATACTCCACACCATTGTTGTTGTATCAGTGAGTATTTGGAATCTAGGGATGTCACCCTTGAATGCTAATTCCTCCTCTTTCTCAAGTTTTGAATTTGCAATCTACTCTCTATAGTTGTTTGTTGTACACCCGCCACAAAGCTGCATCCACAATCTCTTAGTTGTGTAGTTGTGATCAATTCCGAGTAGTCACCCTCTTAGTTGTCTCTCATTCATGTTGTACCCAAATTGTTAGCCGTGCCTGGACTTTTTTTTTTTTTTTTGTCTTTCTCCTTTGAAAATGTCTCTGTCGAAACCATACACATTTTTCTCTATTGTCTCCTCCACCAAGTAGATGACCTTGAGTTTAAAGTTTACAACTTTCCTTCGGTAATCTAATATTTGTTGATGCTCTGCTTATCTCTTAGTGTTTAAGATACCTTCATAAGTTATTACCTCTAGTAATTTTATCATGTCTCTTTCTAACTTCTTATTTTGGATTCTATTCAGCACACTACACTCCTTTCTATATGATGGCATCGTCCTCTCCTGACTCATTTCTATAACATACTTATCTCCAATGTCTTTGCATACAGTACTCATACTTCTTACCATCTAACTTAGGAGTGTGTAACTTATAGAATATCCAACAAGATAGTTCTCCTTAAAGATCTATTATTTCATCCTTCTTAATAAGTAGGTTTCGTAAATTATACTGTTCCAGTCTGGTATAACGTCTACTATTCTAAGTCATCCCTACTTCCTATATGTTGGGCTTCCATTCATGGCTAGGTGTAGAGACCGCTTCTTCAACCATTCATAGATAGGTGAAAATATATGCGTCGGTACTTAGTTGGCTATTGGTACATTTCATTATGTGCTTCAAGTTCCACTACTAGTGTTGGTGATATTTTGCTGAGCCTGTGAAAACTCTTCAACAAATTGTCTTAGTCATGCTCGTAGTCCTTCCAATACCTCTATTAGATCGTTAGCCTTAACTATTATTGGGTTCTCTGGAACATCAACCATCTGTGGGTCAGCAGAACACACATCCTTCGCCCCCACCTCTATTGATCGTTCCTTTCACATTGATTCTAACTGATCTTCTAGTTTCATGTGTGAGCTCTTACAAGAAATGTTGATTTAAAAGAAACAAAAGAGTTCAATTATTGGAAGAGAAGATTCTATGTACATATCTAAACTTAATGTTGTTAAGCTTAACTAGTAATATTCTATTTATCAAATAAAGTCTTATGAACTCCTAATATAATTTATTCTAAATTTTCAAGAAAGGAACACGGTCCTTCCTAGTTCAATTCAAGACAATAAAGAAATATAAACCTATACATCTTCTTCCTATAAAGTGTAATCAATCATAAGAGATAGAGGGTACTATTGATGTCTCTAAGCACCACCTAAGATGAGGCTCTAATTATATGTATCACATATAAGACTATTAATGGCAATACCAAGAAAATTAAAACTAACACTTACATAATAGTGAGAGGGATCTTTTTCAGTCTTCTGTATGTATACCGTGAGTATCCTTCGGGCTAACGGACGATCGGCTCTGATACCAACTGTAACGCCCCGATATTTTGCCTTATTTTACAAAAATACTATTTTCATGCATAATTTGAAAAGATAAAAAAAATAATTTAAATACAACAGTGGATTTTAAAAAAAAATCAAAATGCAACAGAGAAGGATCCTTCATTTGTAAAACAAGATACAGTAAGTAAATAATTTTAAATAATGCATTTCCACTGTGTTAGATTTATCAACTGCTTAAAATAAAACTAAGGCACCACCGGCGTTCTAGATCGTTTGTCCGCCCGTAGCCGCTCACAGTATACGTACTTAACCGACCCTCGCTCACTATACATACTTCCCCGTCTAATACGTAGGGGGAAAGTAAGGGGGTGAGCTAAAAGCTCAGTAAGGAAATGCTTATCAAACAATACCATATAATATCACACATACCATTAATGTATTTATTAAGTTTTAGCAATATCATACATGCTCTTTTATAACTATAACCAAATAACTGTACATATGGAAACCTTTATCATACAAGTCTATACTATTTGTTCACACCGTACACATATACAGAGATCATAACTCCAATATCATACTCATAATATAATCATATCAATACTATAAATAATAATGTCATTATCACAACATTGGCATATCATAGCCATTACTTACATAACCCGGGCCTAGCCTGACCCTACAATATCCTGGGCCTAATCTGCCCATATAATAACATGGGCCTATGCAGCCCTACCATTGTTATAGGATAGGGTATCTCTATATTCAACAGTAACATCACTGTATCATACCCACCATAACAATCTCATACACGACTCAGTAAAATGCAGGGTAGGGTATCTCTACATTCAACGGCCTTATCCCATATCATACCCCACCATGGTCCCCCACTTTACCTGAGACGTTAGCATACAACATACAACATATAACATGCAACATACAAATACATCATACAACACACAACCTGAAACATACAAATACAACATACAACATATACAAGTCATACAACCATAATCTATGTATCAATTCACAAAGTCATATTGTGTCCATACCACACATTCTCAGTACCATATACATATTCATAAAAACAAATCATAAGTCATATTTCAATACATAAAGAATTTAAATTTATGCAGATAAACACATACAAAACTATCTAATTTCCTTACCTCAAATCCCGCTGCTTAAGAGTTGTTATCTCGTCACTACTACCTATAATAAGACATGGGTCAAGGCCCTAATATTAAAATTCGTACTCTTACAATACAGCAGAAAGATTACTATTTTTGACCAACAACTACACTAATTCAGTAAAAGTTGTCTTCATAAAAATTATAGAAAATTCCATTATCTTTCCAATGATATAAAGATCATTAAAAATAGATTAAAACTGAGAGAGTTATGATTGTTTTACTGAAACTATTTCTGAGAAGGAATATGGAGTAACGAATTATACGATTTAGCAAAAATACAAACTTTTTGTATTGAAAGGTTCAGAACTAGAAGATAACATCTTCATGAAAGTTTTAGGAAACTAAATTCCCTTTCCAATGATACCAAAATCTCTGAAATTGGAATTATATTCAAAGAGATATTACAATTTTACCAAAACAGTTTTGGAAGAACAAGGTTCAAGAAACGAATTACATGATACAGAAGGAAACTAACTTTTCGACATAGTATAACTCCGAATTCACGAAATGTTTCTTCATGAAACTTATGGCAAATTGAATAAGCTTTGAAACCATATATAGATCATTAAAAATGGACAAGAATTGAGAGAGTTATGGTATTTTAAGTGAAAGTACTTTTTCTGGGAATATGAAAAAAAAAACGATTTACAACAATATCAGAAAGATGATAATTTTCGACATAGAATATCACCGAAATGGTGAATAGTTTCTTCATAAAAATTTTAGATCATCGAATAAGCTTTCTAACGATACAAAAATCGCTGGAAACGGATCAATATTGAGAGAGATATGACTATTTTACTAAGAGAATAATTTTCAGAAAAAAAAAATAAAAAAACGAGATTTCATAGTTTAACCTAAAAGTTCACAACAATAAGTGGAAGAACTCTCTTACCTCTTGATGACTCTTCTTAGATCTTGAAATCTCAAATTATTAGAATGGTGATGATGATCTCAATGTTATGTTGATGAAAATCATGAGTGTTGTTTGGCGAAGAGAATGAAACAAGAAGGAAAATTATAAATCTTTGATAGGTAGCGAGATGGATAACTTGTAGGGTATAGGATTTTATGAGTGTCCTCTCTAAGAATTGTATTCCGGCTGAAAGAAAGAGATTGAGATTGAGTTTTATTTTTCTCAAGGGTTAGAGGCTCTGCATATTACGTATCAAGAATGTGATAGATTTAGGTTTTATAATCTAATTAAACCTATAAAAGAAAATAATAAAAAAATCCCTATAATCTGATACTAATTTAACTCTAAATAGAATAATTAAATAAAAATCGTATTTGTTAGATATAAGTTTTAAATTTAAATTTCAAAACATAGGATTTCTAAGCTTAACAGGTCGTCACTTTGTAGCTTAATTTTGACCCCAATAAAGTTAAAATTACGATAAATCTATTTCTACATAATTGATAGATCTCTGAATTATCTTTCCAACGCCACTGAAATCACCTCAATCCGAGCTCTAGAACTCCAGATATGATCATTTTAGTAAAATAGTTTTTAATCCTGCGAATTTATCCAAACCTACGAATTTTTAACATTAATTAATTAAACTCACTAAATATATTATAAAACCCTAATGGACCTTCATATTGGGCTTTAATTAAACGATTACTTACTCTGTAAAAATACCATAATATTTTACTTTCGTAGTTAATACAACTTTAACTCTCTCTAGAAAATTGGTACAACTACTCTAAGCAATAATATCAACTCACTAACAACACAAAGAAACAAGATAATTATCCTCACTCAATTAATATCCAAAAAAAAAAAAATTAAATACTATTTTAATCTGGATATTACAAGAATGCTCTATATGTTCCACCATATAGACACATTATTAGTTATCCATTGTTATAATCCTAATGTGATCAATGATCCTCTATATGGATGATTTACACTGTAAAGGGACTAAATTACCGTAACACCCTACAATGTATTTTATCCTTAAAACACTTAACCCTGTATAAATGATATTCCAACTAAGTGAAATGAGTACTCAATCATTTATCTCGTTTGGTTAAGCTCGAAGGAAATCACCCTTTGCTTACTATTCGCCAGATAGAAGCTATAGATTCCATATTTATGTTAGCGCTCCCACTCAATCGTACTACCGTGTTCCCAAAATATATGTATTGCCCAGACTAAAGATTAGGCTTAACTAACAAATCAAAGAACACGAATAATACTCTTGAAATTGAGCCTAACCATATCAGGATTTCGATCATGTGATCTAGGATCAACTTATGATATTGAATTGAATAGATATTTACGGTAAGTTTCAAAATCTAATTCAAAGTTCAATATCGGTCCATTCCAATGCATACTCCATGCATCCAACCTGAGCTTTACTTTAACCTATGTTCTGGAAAGAACATAACATTTCTCCAAATGTAAGTAAACTCTGTTGTAGATTGTCATATCAGTAAAACCCAGTGTTCTGATAAATCTAGGAATACTTTATTCACATAGTCATGTTTATTTTCCACTGTGTTGACAACACAATAAACATGATCAAGTATGTGAAAAGGGGTTTGGATGAATTTATAAATCAAATAGACAAGCAATTGATTAAGTGAACCAAAACATACACAAGTGAATGAAAAATTACTTCTGTTCCTTTATTGATATTGAATAATCTGGATTACATTGAAACAGAGTTTTATTTAGGGCATAAAACCCAACAGCCTCATGGGGCGAGAGTCATTGGGTGTAAATAGGTCTATAAAACTAAAAAAAAGGACTCATTAGGCAACACAAAGAGATACAAATCGAGACTTGTTGCTAAAGGATTCACTCAAGAAGAAGGAATTGACTATACGAAGACTTTTTCTCTTGTATTAAAGAAAGATTCCCTCAGAGTCATCTTGGCATTAGTTGCTCATTTCGATTTAGAGCTTGAGCAGATGGATGTAAAAACTGCTTTTCTTAATGGTGATCTGGAGGAGGAGGTATACATGAAACAACCAGAAGGATTCTCCTCTAGTGAAGGTCAGGATTTGGTATGCAAGCTCAAGAAGTCCATCTATGGATTAAAACAAGCATCCCACCAATGGTATTTAAAATTTCATGATGTCATCTCTTCCTTTGGATTTGAAGAGAATGTCATGGATCAATGCATATACCTAAAGGAAAGTGGGAGTAAGATTTGTTTTCTTGTTTTATATGTGGACAATATTCTTCTTGCATCCAATGATCATAAAGGGTTGCTATGTGAAATGAAATAATTTCTTTAAAAGAACTTTGAGATGAAAGACATGGGTGAAGCATCCTATGTCATAGGCATTAAGATTCATAGAGATAGATACCGAGGTATCTTAGGTTTATCAAAAGAAGCCTACATCAACAAAGTTTTAAAAAGATTTCATATGAAAGATTGTTCACCCAGCGTTGCTCCAATTGTGAAGGGTGATAAATTGAATTTGGGCCGGTGTCTAAAGAATAATTTTGAAAGAGAAGAAATGAAGAACATTCCTTATGCTTCTGCTATCGGAAGCTTAATGTATGCTCAGGTGTGCACAAGACCTGACATTGCTTATTCTGTCGGAGTGTTAGGAAGATTTAAGAGTAACCCAGGGATAGACCACTAGAAAGTTGGAAAGAAGGTAATGAGGTATCTTTAGGGTACTAAGGATTACAAACTGATGTTCAAACGAACCGACAATCTAGAAGTAGTTGACTACTCAGACTCAGATTTTGCTAGTTGTACTGATTCACGTAAATCGATATCTGGTTACGTGTTTATGTTTACTGGTGGAGCTGTGTCCTAAAGGAGTAACAAACAAACTTTCAGTGCTACTTCTACTATGGAGGCTGAGTTTGTTTCTTGTTTTGAGGCTACATCACATGGTGTATGGCTAAAGAGTTTCATTTCAGGCCTTAGAGTTGTTGATTCCATAGGAAGGCCGTTAAAGATGTTTTGTGACAATTCAGCTGTTGTTTTCATGGCTAAGAACAACAAAAGTAGAAGTCCAAGCAAGCACATCGACATTAAGTACTTAGCTATTAGAGAACGTGTTAAAGAAAATAAAGTGGTCATTCAACACATTAGCACTGAATTGATGATTGCCGATCCTATGACAAAAGGCTTGCCACCTCATAAATTCAAGGATCATGTAGAGAACATGGGACTTGGTTCCCTTATGTAATTTATACAAATAAAGTCATTATTAATGAAACTCTTATTTTGTTATTTTCTCATATTTATGCGCATCTTAATTTTACATTTGAGAAAATTTTAGAGGACTTGAGTAAACATAAGGTTTAGAATTTATTCACTTAAGTACATTGCCACATAAAGTACATTGTTATATAGTAAATATATTGTAATACATGAAAGATAATACTCGACTCATAATGAGGGCATATCGTTATGATTCATATGTTTATTATATAATGAGGAACGTTGGGTTTGAATGTTTTAGTCTAAATACTGAACAAGTGGGAGAATATTAGAATATTTCTATTTAAAGAATATAATAAATATTAATTTTGTGATAAATGAATATTTTATGTTCATTAAATCTGGACAAAATTAATTACGTAATATTTTATATATGGTCAGATTTCAATATTCATTATCTGATTTGATTTCCTAAATTAATTGTCAAAATATTCTGACAATTAATGTGGCGCAGATACTAATGGAGTATCTCACCTACAAATTCAGGGTCTTGGTCCCCGAGCTCCTCACTCATTCTATTCATAACACCAAAATTTTATCCAAAGAAAGTTAAGAGAGCGAGGAAGCCCGAACTCCAGTATCAAAGCTATCACAGGGATTAAAGCTTAAAGATCAATAGCTGGAGGTATTTCGATCTTTCATTGCATATACATTTCAATATGTTTATAGTTTATTCCTTATTACATATAGTTCATATATGTTGTATTTCCATATTATATATTATAGTCTAACATTTCTCACATGTTAAAATGGTTAATTTATTATTTATATATGTGTAAAATTTTGAAATTATTTTTTTAATGAAAAAGTAACAAATTAATAGCATATTCACATCAAAACCAATTTAATAGTTGCTTTTTTCAAAATTCCCAAAAAATAAAAATTTTTAGAGAATATTTTTCCATTTTTTTTATTTTCAATAATTATTTTAAGTTTCAGTATGTATATTGACGTGGCACATCGGTATTTATGCAAATAATTTTCTTTAAATATTTTTATAATTAAAATCAATATAATATTAAAAAATTCCTATTTTATAAACCCCTGTATATAAGCGTATTATGAAGATGTATTTTATGATACATTCCTTTTTAAAATACATCAATGATTGATTATTATACTCTTACAAAATAAAAAAAAAATTTATGGATGATTATACAGATTTTTGTTAAATAGTTGTAATCAGTTTAGTAGGCCAATTTTATTTTCCATGATTAGTAATTACCAAATCACAATATCTACAATTAGTAACAAACAATTTTAATGTAGTTTTTTATTCAAACATTAATGGTCTACACGGCTTTGCACTTTTTCTTTTTTCTTTCTTTTTTGATAACTTTGAAAAGCTTGTTATATGTACATATAAAACTATATATATTGTATGTATATATATGTATAAAGCTAATTAACAATTTGCACACGGTTCATGCATTATACAAAGTCTTTGATTATAATTTATCTAGAGCTGGTGGTCGGTACGTCATCATACATATGTTTGCTAATAATAGATAAGAATAAATAGGTTATAAAAAAAGATTGCATTGTTCACTTAATCTATTAATTACTAATGGTTTTGTTGAGTTTTTAATTATAAATATATAATTTATTTTTTATAACAGAGCCTGCTTTGTCTTCTGTAGTCCATGTTCATGACTTTTTTCCATACCTTTTTCTTTTAAACTATTATCCTTTCTTTATTATTCCTTGCAAAGGATCTTGGCCTTAATCTATGGTTTTTTATACTTAATTTTGGGTATCAAATCCATTTATTAAGCCAATCCATTTGTGCATGATTTAAGAACAACAACAAATTAGTTAATACTTTATTGGGGTTTTTTAATTATTTTTATTTTATTAAAAAAATATGATAAAGAAAAGGGGAAGAAATTGAAGTGGGGTTTAATGGTATTTTTTGGGGGGAATATGCATTGTATATGGGTGTCTATTTGAACTCAATGAAATTATAATTTAAAATTGGCAAACGGAAAAATACATTATGTGTTTGTATATGTATTAAAAAGAAGTTTTCGGGTCCTATATGGTCCCCCAGAGATATGAGAGCCCATCAAAAGAGTTGGGAGCTTTGTTTGTTGGCCATTGGAGATTGAAATAATTAAAGTCTATAAACACTATAGTGTTTGACTCTTTGTCATAGTGTACCCTTATTGAGTTAATTCTTTAATGATCCTTTGTCTTTGTGTTGGGTTACATACAATGAAACAAGTTTGACAAATTCTACAAGAAATACCAATTTAAAATGAAGTGCCATTATTGTAAGTAGAGTTAATGTCAAAAAAATCAATATTGTTGGTAAAATTTGTGGCTATTTCATTGAACACATATTTAGTTTATATTGTTGAATACTATTCTAGGAGGGCTGATGTTTGGAGGGGATGAGCATGGGAGGAAGTTAATGCTGTAAAGAAAGAAAATGGCATAATGTCATTCAGCAACAACCGGCCACACTATTTTTGTCATTAAATACGGGAAGTGTTTTTTTTTTTACTTTAAGCATATCCATGGGGAATTACTGTTATACCATTTATTATAACATATGTTCTAATCATATACAAGGGTATGATAGTAAATACATACTACTACAAAAAATGCTATTCAAGTCGATCAACGCAATTATTCATTGCATCGACCGACATGAATAGTGTCCCAATCTATTGAGCTATCGGTTCCTAAACAGCATTCAAAATATTGATTCGTGTCATTTACTAAAATGACATAAAAAAGAAAATTGACGAATAAAGTGAAAATTACTTTTTTTTGTTCATTACATATTGTGTCGGTTTAAAAAAATTGAATACAATGTTCACGAGCATTTATAACAGACACGACATATAATTGTGAAGGCCCTCTACCAACGCAAATTTTTTTGAAATCCCTAAACCCCCAAAAATTAGATTCTTGCATGTTCACTTCATCTCAATCCAGACTTGCGCAAAAAGATCTGACAATTTTGAAAGTGATCCCCTCTCGTCACTTCGTCTTGATCCTCTTCTTATTGTCTTCTTCATGTCTATCGGTGACCTAGCCCCAACCCCCAACCTCAATCCCAATCCTGACCTTCTTGTCTCTTCTTCTTAATCAGGCAGCACAACCACAACCTTCTCCTCTCTTCACGTAAGTCTTTCCCTCTCTTTCTCTCCATCTCTCTTTCTCAACTAGTAAGCCTGCCACCTAGAAATGTTTATTTATATATATTTTTTTATATATATTTAAATATAAATAAATTTTTATTTATTTATTTATTCATATTAATAAATATTTTGATTTATATTTCTTATCTTTAGATAAAAAAATTATTTATTTTTTGTATAAATTATTTTAATTTAATTTATTATAGGTAAAATATATTATTTATTTAGTTAAATATTATGTGTATGTGTTGTTAGAAAAATTAATTTAAACTCCAAGATCAATTTGTATATAACATAGAACACAATAATAATATATAATAATTAGGCATGCGTACCTGATTGATCCATAGCAATTACCTCAATTCGATCCATAGCAATTACTTCAATTTGATAGTGCAATACTATCAACTAAGTCTCCCTCCCTAGATCTCTAAATCAGAAGCAGTTTATTTATCTGATTATCAAAAGGTATACAATTATGATGAGAATATGTATTTATAGAGTTAGGGAGGGGACTTAGCTACATAACCCTAGTTGGACTGGGCCTGCTCATCAAAGGCTTCAGTTAACTAGAAAAGCCCACACTTCTGCTTCACCTAGACTTTACACACAGATGCTAAGCCCATTAACAATTGATCACCAACAATATGGGCTAACGCAGCAAAAAACTATCCAATCAACCCAAGTTTTAATAAAACCAATAAAAGTTAATATAAACCCAAATAAAAAGTCTAATATGTGTGTGTTATGTAAAATTTAATTAGTTATGTTAATTTAGTTATTTTGCTTTAGGTAAGAAAATTAGTTATGCAGAAAAGTTACATAGATCTCAAGCGCCGAGACATTACATTTCAACCAAGAGATCATGTTTTCCTGCATGTGTGTGACCAATGAAGGGAATCAGGCGTTTTGGGAAGAAAGGCAAATGAAGTCCTAGATTTATAGGACCTTTCGAAATACTTGAAAAGATTGAACAAGTTGCATACCGATTAGCCTTGCCACCAGCATTGTCACCTGTGCACAACGTATTTCATGTCTCAATGTTGAGGAAGTATGTATCTGATTTAATGCATATTCTGAGTTATGAGGCATTGGAGTTACAACTGGATCTGTCTTTTGATGAGCAACCAGTGCAAGTCCTCGACATGAAGAAGAAAGTTTTTCGAAACAAAACTATAGCATTGGTTAAGGTACTTTGGAGGAATAACAAAGTGGAAGAGGCCACTTTGGAGTTGGAGTCTGATATGAGGACTCAATATCCAGAGCTATTCAGGTTAGATTTCAAGGACGAATTTTTTTTAACGTGGGATAATTGTAAAAACCACCTATGTTGATATATTGGATTATCAAATAATTAGGGCTTATTTATTAGATTTAATTATTAATTATGATTTGCATATTTATGAAAATTTATTTAATTTCAACATGTATTAATTATGCTATACATGTGAATTTCTCGTTTTTCTGTGATTGTGTTTGGTAGCAGTGGAAAGTGACGTTGGGCCATTAGAAAGTCACGTTTTGTATGATTTAGAATATTATTAGCAGGGTACCATTGTTAGGCATTGGAAGTATTGGGGATTTGTCGAGAGTGGTAAATAACTAAACTACCCTTGGATGGTTTTAAACATTTGAATTATATTTAAGGGCAAAAGGGTCATTATGTTGGAAACCCTTTTTTATCTTTTGTGGACATTATAGGCTGAATATTAGGCTGATTTTAATAAAATAAAATGAGTTTTATTTATATTAGAAAAAAGATAAGAGAAAAAACTAGAAAACCTATTCTCTCTCTCTCTCTCTCTCTCTCTCTCTCTCTCTCTCTCTCTCTCTCTCTCTCTCTCTCTCTCTCTCTCTCTCTCTCTCTCTCTCTCTCTCTCTCTCTCTCTCTCTCTCTCTCTCTCTCTCTCTCTCTCTCTCTCTCTCTCTCTCGAATTCTCTAAGGAACCAACTAGGATTCAGATTTTCAGCTTCAATTCTGTGATTCTAGCAGGCCTTGAGTGTTCTAATTCAAGGTAAAATTCATTTAGCTTCTTCTCCTTTGATTTTTTTAAGCTCAAGTTAAGTCTAAATGTTAGAATTTTAGTTCTAGGTTGTTGTATTATGAATTGGTATTTGTTTTGGTGTTTTGAAGTTTATTTGGGATTATTTAAGTTAAATTAAGTTGCAATTGTTAGTTGTGATGATGTTTGAGCAAAGTTTGAGTTTAAGAACTCAAACCTTGCTCTCTAATGGTGAATTAGAATTTTGTGTAAATTGTTAGGTTTAGTTGCTTGAAATAAGTTTATTATGGTGCATACAAGTATTTTGGAGATTATTGGAGAGTTTAGGGTTGAATTGTGCTATTGGGGACATTTTTGGTGGTTCCTGCACTAAACCGATCGACCGGTTCAGGAAAACCTGTAACAATTGGCCGACCAGTTGGTCCCCGAAAAATCTCATCGAACCAAAATTCCGGTTGAGACAATTTTGGAACCTTAGTTTTTCCTATTTTTGTACTATTTAGGTTATTGCCATGTCATTGATCGATAGAGTTATTTCTAGTTTAATTTTAAAGTCCCTGGGATGTGTTTTAGCGTGTCTCTCATCGAAATTTTGAATATTGTGTTTTAGGGCCCTATAAAGTGTCGAGCTGCAGTTCCACTCAGGCTAACCGGCACACGTGAGCACAGAAACGATCGGTAAGATAGCATAAAGTATATATATGTAAATGTATGCATGTTAATAATTGTTTACACTACTAACACTAACGAAAATATGGTTTTAAGGGTGTTAGTACACTGTAGGGTTTTAGGGTAGTTACAGTGTTACCAACACGAGTATCAAGGGGTACATCGTGCATGTGGTACAACACTCAGTAACTCCGAGTAGTACATATAATGGCCCTACCAACACAAGTACAGAGTTGGTACTCTAGTGCATATGGTACAGTGGTCGCACTTCCATTGAGAACATTCTTAACCATTTGGTGAGCTTAGCAATTGAGCTCAGGACGGATCAGGCATAAAGACGGTATAACATTGATTGTATATAATTATGCATATCTTACTGAGTTTGTCGACTCATCAATTTTCTACCTTGTGTAGGTGAAGGTAAATCTAAGCTGGAGGAGCAGTGAGATGAGCTTGGCAAGGATTGTACATATCGCGACAGTGCAACCTAGAGGGTTCCGATCTTATTGCATTTTGAGTTTCATTTTGTGGTTGCCCTGTAGTTTGTAAAAAAAAAATATTATGTAACTTTAAATACAATACATGTATTTTCAACAAATGATTTTAAACTCGGGATCCCGATTAATGAAATTATATAGATATAATAAAATGAGTTTAAATCTAAATTAGTCAATTTTTAAATACGGACATTATAATAAGGCTTTTTCAGTCTTAACGAACTAAGGCTCGTTAACGCCTTAACCACGCAAAAATTCTAATGTTATTTCTTTATTAATCATCTATTTAATTTTAACATATTTTATATTATTATCTGAAAATTTCAGTTAACAATATGCATAATAAATATAAGTAATATTACAATTTTAAAAGACAATACCTATATCATTAAATAAAAATTATTAATAGATATTATGATCTGCTTTTAACTTTTAACTTTCAAGTGTTCAAAAAATAACGTGCATGAGTGTCACTCCAAGGCTTTCACTGCCTACTCAAGTTCAAGCGTCGTAGCAACCACCTATTATAGGAAACTTGAAATTGAATGTGGATGTTGCTTTGGATGCTCCCACGAACATTATTGGCGTTGGTACTATAGTTTGGGAAGCTAATGGAGAGTTGTTGTCGCTCTTTCAAAACCTACTAATATATGTTGGTAACTTTGCATCACATGAGATAGAGGCAAAATTATTTTTCATAATTTAAATTATAGTTTTTGTTGCTTCCAATTGCATAGTTAAGACAAACACTAGGATGGTTTTGGACCTTTAAATGCTTTTTTTTTTAATTGTTTCTTTTGAAGATTTAATTGTGGATATTTTTAATTTTCTATAGCGTACAACCTATATGTCACGGTTTGACTATGTTGTAAAATTGGATAAATCTTGCTTTTAGTTGGAGAATATTTTTACTGATATACTTTGTTATTATAAATAATTTTCATGTATTTCTCTCTAAAATATATATATACTCAAGTGTGAAAAAAAATGAAATGCCCGTAAATATTAAATCTTTATATATTAAAAGTGTCTATCTAACGACATTTCTTGGTTTAACAGAATATACTTAAAAACTAAAAGAATATTCTGTTAAATTTAACGATTACGTTTGATCTCCTGTTAATAAATAAACCTAATAATTAAACCAAAAAATGAAACAATCTTTTAAATATTAATAATCTCTTTTTAAATTAAAAAAATCATCTTACCCCATCTCTCTCTAACAAACCTATCTTGGGAGAATATTAATAATTTTTTTATTTATCTTTTAAAAAAAGAAAAATATAGATAAAATATATAGAAAAGATAATATAAATGTGAGACTGTATATGAGTATTTACCTTATATGTTTGTGCTTATTTTTAGTTTTATTTTTAATTTTACCACCAAGAGGAGAAGGTTGAAAAATATTAGAATATGAAAATATTATTGGTGCTTATTAGTAATTTGCAAAGAATGTGAAAGTTTATAAATATAGTTGTGTAGCTATTATTAGATATGAAATGAGATAATAGAACTTTTTTCAATTAGAAGATTAATGTACATTTTACTATTAATAACATACATTATTATAGCACAAACTATGTTTTACTTACTAAATATACTGACACATATTTTATTTTTATAAAACAAATTGTTCAAATAATTATACTATTTTAATTATTAATTAAAATAAAAAACTAAAATATTAAATAAAACTAACACTACGTGGCTTGGCACGTAACAATCACCTAGTACATTAAAATACATGTAAATATACTTTGTTACTTTGTTGGAGAATAGTCATGTAAATGTAAATATTAGTGAGATGTAATATTGCATTTAGATCATGTCTTAAATGCCCGTATATTAAAATACATTAATTATTAAATAAATCTATATTTAAATTTATATATATAAAAAAACAATTAATTAGAGAAAAAAAAACAGAATATAGTGTCAGTAAAAGCATCCTTAATACATGTTATCCCAAAATAATTACCCGTTTTTTCTTTTTGGGATTCTTGTTGTTGAAGATTAATATTGTATGCATGCACATGTACTCTTAGAGATTCTATTTGAATATTGATCAATTGGCATTATTATTATTAATCATCAATTATTATTAATCAACAATAGTAAAGTATATATTCTGTCATCGAGAAAAACATTATGAAATAACCACCATTCCATATAGGGATGACAGCACTTTGCTTTGGTGTCCTTATAAAGAAACATTGAGTATCATGAGGTACTAATAAATATATATGAACCTCAATTAATTGTTTCTTTCACACTATGAGAATATATATAGTAATGGTATTTATCAACTTGGTCACATGCCATTGGAAAAACAATTCCAAAATTAAAGATAATTTTTTAATAAGAAAATAAAATATGTGTTTGTGCTGTGTGGTGTGGTGTGGTGTGGTGTCAAAAAAATAAATGAGAGAAGGAATTAAAAAGTTTCATTATTACTTCATGTGCTTTGTACCATATAATGTGATTCTGATCATACATTTGTTAAAATAAATACATAAAAGAAAATCATGAGATATGGTGAGCATTGATTGATAGGTGAATATTCTGATTGCTGCATTGAAATTTCCAAGAAATTTACTTCATTTACTACATAAATAATCTTGGCATGAATAGATCAATCACAAACCATAAGTTTTTCAATTATATAATGTAGATGACAAATATAATTGGGAATGTATGAGCTATCAAACATTGATCCATTGATTCTAGCCTTTTGTTGAGGATTTTTTTTTCTTTTTTTCCTGCTCACAAGTCATTTTCTTTATTATTTTTTTTTTTTTGCCCACTCCTAGTAATCAGGATTTCTTTTCATACCTGATACCCCATACCAATTTGAGATTTCTTATTCTTATCTACTAATATCTAAAAATCCACATATATCTTTGCATCATAAATAAAATATGCATGTGTGTATAACAGCATAAATGAGTTATGCATGAAGATTTTCGAGCATAATAAGAGGAGGAAAAAAAATGAGAAGATAATACAAGAAATATCTTTTATATAGCTGTATGAATTATTTGGGACTGAAATTGGAAAGTATATGCCATATTAAAATGTTCAAAATGTTATTCACTTTTTTTTATAGTTATTAAAATAACATCGTATTAATAAGACTTTTATCTTTAATATGTATATATTGCTATTATTATATATGATTGTTTATCTTCATAAAGTGTATCTATAAAAATTTGGTTAGTTAGGGGTTTTTTAATTTTTATACTTTAAATTAGAGTTTTTTTTTTTTTTGTGTATTTTTACAAAAATTCATTTAGCGACCAACGAAACAATTTAAATCACAATCAAAATCTATATAGCAACTCACTTAAAAATTACTGAAGCAACCCAAACCTTAAATTTAAAAAAAAATAAAAATAGTATATAAAATAATTTTTTTAATATTATAATTTTTATATAATCTTATAATTTTGTCTGGAGCCACTTCGGTTCCCATTTAGGCGAGAATCAAGAAGGATTCTTAAAAGTTGGGGTAAAAAGTGACAACGAATTATTAACTTTTTAAACAAACCTATTAATGCTACAGAATAGATTATAATAAGAAATTTTAGTTCTTATTATTATTATGATTATTATTAGAATAATTAGTAATTTCATTCACTGAATTTTCGATAATATTAATTTTTTCCCCTAAAATATATGGCATGTTAAGAATCTTCTAAACTTTTATATTTACAGAAATTTAGTTCTTCTGTTACGTTTGGTCCTATTATTTTATTTAAATGTTGATGTGTCTTTATAAATTAATAACTTTGTCCCTTAAACTTTGACAACTATTAAATCGTACCCTTTCAGAATAAAAATGAGAAAGATTCAATATTTTTTTTTAAAATAAATCTTAAAAAATTATGTAGATCTTAAGAAAAAAAATATTTTTGGATGATTAAATAAATTAAAATAGTAAAACTCATTAAGCGATTTAAAAACTATTTATTTTTTATTAAAAAGTTCATTTAAATATTAAAAAAATATTAAATTTCAATTTTATAAAAACTAAATTTTACATGAACAAACTTGAGTATATTTTATTTTTCTCAAAAAATGCAGATTTGTTTAAGATAACATAACTTTTTTTTAGTTTAATTTATAATTTTTTTGCAAAATAATTTTATATTTTTTATTGAATTTGTTTGTTAAGATATGAGTTAATAAATATAAATAAGTTTGATTTTTTTTTCAAAAAATCTTAGTTTATTTAAATTACTGATTAGATTCTTAATTATTTTGGTTTAATTTATTAAAATACGTGTTTATAAATAAAATAAAATTTGAAAATATATTTTAGGAATAATTTAATTTTTTTAAATAAAATTAATATTTTTAATTAATTTAATATTTTGATCAATTTTTTAAAAATTTTTTATTATTTTTTCAGAATTAATAGAATATTATAATTACTTAAAAAATAGAATATTATAATTTTTAAAATTATTTTTTAATAAAAATTGGAAAAAATTTATATTTGTTAAAGTTGAGGGGGTAAAATAATAATTTTTAACGGTATATAACAGAACTTAACAGAAATGGCATAATTATGTAACTATTATATTTTAGGAAAAAATTTTAATAAGCCGTATATTTTAGAGGACAAATTAAGTAGTGTTGAAAGTTCAAAGAACAAAAATGCTTATAATTCTTATTATTATTGCATATTTTAAATAAATATGAGATAATTATTGCTTTTTATGAGTAAATTTTTATATTATCCACTGAACAATTTAAAAATATTAAATATAATCATGATATAATTAACTTATTTACATCATAAGTTGAGAATAAGTTTTATTTTAAATGCACATATCAAATTTAACCAAGTATATATATTTTAAAAATGTGTATATATATATTAAGTTCGACAATTAATCCGTTTGAATGGAAAGAATTTTCCCAGACTCTCCAACCTTTCTAGGTAGTTTGTTTTTTCTTGAGTGTTTGAAAAATAAAAACTAATGATATATATATATATATATGAGTACATACAAGTGATGGGACAAGACAATAACTAGCCCAACGGTAAGGTATAGGCATACGTACATTCATTCAAGATTTTTTCATAAAGTTGAAAATGATATCAAATTAGAACAACCCAATGGGGCAACTTGTACTGTAGTAGTAATTAAATTTAATAGTACTCTTAGTAGGATGGATAATACTCAAATTAAAAGGGGGGTTGTATTTAATTATATGGGAGGCGTGTCCCAAAACGTTTAAAGAGGTTCAAGTGGGTTGAGAACATCAACTGACAAATTTTTGGTTGTCATATACCTTACAATTATTTGTGTTCAATGTCCCTTTCAAATAAAATTCACGTGGCGCCATATTATGCTAATTAGGATTTTTTTCTTTAAACTTTGACATGTACCAAATCATGTTCTCTTAACTTTTAAGGTGGTTAAAAATACCTTCTAAGCTATAGAGATTGTTAGATTTAAGGATTTTTTTTCCAATTTTAGTAAAAAAGTCTAACATGGATGAAAATTCAGCGGGCATAATTTAATACATGTCAAAGTTCGATAGGCATAATTTGGTAGATATCAAAGTCTGGGGAGCATGATTTAGTACATAAACAATCACTGAAATAGTAAAATTGAATGAAATTAGACAAAAGTCCTTAAATCCAACAATCTCAATAGTTCAGGGGGCATTTTTAACGACCTTAAAAGTTCAGGGGGCAATATTTGGTACATGTCAAAGTTCAGAGAAAAAAAATCCTAATTAGCCGCCATATTATATATATTGTAAGAAAATATTATGGGTTGAACCCTTTTAAAAGTATGAACTTGTGTGTCTTTTTGGTGAATTTTTTAGTTTAATTTTTTAAAAAAATTATGTAGGTTGTAGTTATTTAAAATTTTATATAAAATTTAAAAAAAAAATGTTAAAAATAAGTTTAAACAGTTTGTTGTACATTTTGTTTTATTTTATACCTAAAATAAACAGTTTAAACATTATTTTTTATATTATAAATTATTTTGAATTTTTTTAATTTTTATAGAATATCTTAAAATAATTATAATATATACAATGATTAAAAAAAATTACAGACATATGTTGTTTGCTGTAATTTTGAGCTTACTATATACATATATGTGTGCTAGAAAATGAAGCAACCAATAAGTGGGTTTTCTTTGTTTTCAATATTTACTTCATCTGGGGTTTGCTACAGGACAGTTCATGCACTTGTTTAATAATTAAATTTATATCATAGCTTCGTTTGATTAATGATTATAACATAGGGCTTGTAGTGCAACTTTCTTTTTCCCTTTTTGTCAAACTTGTAAGATAAGTTAATTCATTTTTTCTATATAGTACTATATATACTCTTTTATATGATTTTATTTTCTTTCAAGCCACGTACGTACACAATAATCATAATCTTCAAGGTAAATTAATTGTATTCTCTTATCCAAACTACCTTCTAAGAGCACTATAATAGACTTTCTTCTTTATTTTTGAAAAATACCTAATTAAAATCCTACTTTATTTATTTTATAATAAATTTTTACATATATTACATATGTATTCCTTTCTTTAATATTCTATCTTTCAATATATTTATTTTTTAAAAATATATAATATATACACACATTAAAAATAATTTTAAACTAAAAAACACTAATAAAACAAATTTAAAGTAATAAATAGTATTTTTCAACATGTAAAAGAGCATTATTCATTACTCTAAAAATTTATATAAAATAATAAAGCAGCTATTATATCCTATATATTTTTTTAATAAATTTGTATGTTCTCTTCTGTATTTTAGAGAAATAAGGAATGAGTCAAAATAAAAGAGGAAAGATGCAATGTACCCACATTTACAATATGCATAAATTAATGTTAGCTATATATATAATATAATCTCTATATATGATCATATTCATATGGTGATTTCTCAACTTATTTGGTTGAGAAAAGTAACCAAGGAATGAAAAGATTAACAAATGTGAAAAATGTACAATGGACAAAAACATATTAAAAAAAGAGGGGGCAAATTTGTTGCCAACAAATAGGTATTAATTACATATTTATTATACAAATGATAATGCAAAATTTAGTGCTTAACACACACGTACACAACTTGAATAATAAATTAATAATACCGATAAGAAGAATAAATTTGTTATTATTATATAATTATAAAGAAAAAAAGGGAATTAAATTAAAATTAAAAGGATGGAAATAAGATAGGTAGGGGGGCAAGTGAGCAAAAGCCAAAGTTTGTATAGTTTTAGAGTGCTTGAAAGCGATCCATTGATTCCATATCTCAAACTTTTGTTTATGAATTTTCAGAGCAATATGTTGTTTTTTCTAGCCATACTTGGACCCCTTCATGTACAATATTATATTAATAATAAATAATAATAATATTAGTTATAATATATATCAAATTCATTGCACTTATTATACTATTTTGTCTAAGAGAAGAGAACCCAGGAAAGGGTTTTATTAATGCCCTACCATATGATGATACCAAATGTATGACGTGGCCTTTCTCTATACCAGAAAAGAAAAACTTACATTGTGACTTAATTAGTCAACCAAATTAATCTATAAAGTTCAAACACACAACAGTTACAAAAATTTGTGTTGTAAATTTCAAGGATAACCCATTTTGACCGCTGTTGGAGCTCCAACTCTGACTGTTTGACTAGTATATAATAGCTGATATTTTTTTTTATAGAATAATTGATATTAATATATTGTTTAAAAAAAATTAAGGGACAGCAAGTTTAATGAAAAAAACTTTTTTGATATAATTTTCTAAATACTAGATAATAGCAATGTTTGCAAAAGAAAGTGGAAATAAAAAGTAATAAATTCTCATATTTCCTAAGGAAAAATAAATTGACTAAGATTCCTTTTAACTCCATAGCAAGGTTTTGGGATACTTAGTTGAATTATGGTTTTGTTTAGACTCTATGAAAGTTAAAAATGGGTTCTTTGATCTTTTTCTAGTTTAGTATTGCTTTGAGTTGCTAGTTTAACGTGAAAGGTTAGTTTTGATCTTCATGTTTTAAAGTTTGAGCTCTAATGGTAATTCTTGTATTTATAGATTATAATTTTCAATTAAGTTAATATTTTAATCTTATATATTTATTTTTATAAAGTATTCTGGGAAGTTTGGATTATAAGAATATTTTTTATTTAAGGAAATATATTTCTATTTAAAGAAATAAATTTTTATTTAAAGAAATAAATAAATAATTGATTTTCTGATAAATGAATATTTTATATTCATTGAATCTGGATAAAATTAATTATGTAATATTCTATATATGGTCAGATTTCTATATTCATTACCTGATTTGATTTCCTGAATTAATTGTCAAAATATTCTGACAATTAATGTGGCACAGATACTGATGGAGTATCTCACCTATAAATATAGGGTCTCGGTCCCCGAGCTCCTTACTCATTCTGTTCATAACAGCAAATTCCATCTAAAGAGAGTTGAGAGAGCGAGGAAGCCCGATTACCCACATCAACCAGTTTTCTTTGCAGATCAAAGCTTATGTGGGTTTGAAGCTCAAGAATCAATGGTTGGAGGTATTTCGATCCTTATTCATTGTAACGCCCTAATGCTAAGGCACGCTACAGTGCTTTTTCAATAATTGTGCGATCTTTGCTAATCAAAGAAATTTCTTGAAAAACGTGTCAAATTAAAACTTTTGTATTAAACATTAAACTTTGTAATTTAATAAAATATTTACAAGTGCCGGGATCCCGATTTTTAAAACTTTACAAACTTTACTTTTTGAATATACATTCCAAAATATACAGATTTACAGGTCGCACAGCGACTTTCAAAATACAACTCCCAGATGTCCCGAGACCGAACACTCCAGGTCGCGCTGCTTGACATGTACAATCTCACCCGAGCTCAGGTTCACTCCTGTTCAGCTTTCGCCTTTCCTTTACCTACACATGGAAGCGTAAACCGTGAGTCACCGTACCCGCAAGAAATGCATATAACATACCATATAATTTCCGACCTGTAAATAGGCGCCCATACACCTATTTACAGAGCTTAACAGATGAGCATGAACGTTCAATACCAGGGTACAACCACTATACCACATACACAACGTACCTAGCTGTACGAGTGTTGGTAGGGTTTAACCCGATCAGTGAGTAACACTGAGTGATGTACCACACACCTTAGCATTTTCCTATGCTTGTGTTGGTATCACTGTATTGTACTCAAATCAACAACAATCACTGTACCAATACACTCTATAACTTAATTATACAAGTGTTGGTAGTGTTTAACATAACTCAAGCATGCATATATAAACACATATACACACATTCAGATAATCACATCATACATTATACACAGTTCTTACCTGTTTTCCGAATTCAAGTGTGCTGGCCGACCTGAACGGAATTCACGTGCTAGATGGATGCCCTAATCACAATAACGGTAACACAGATGAGTGACTCGCCAAATCACTTTCTGGGACTTAAAACTCGAAACTAAAAGTTTCCCTATCAATAAACCTCATGGCAATACCCTATATAACCCAAAATTGGCCAAAACTAGGGTTCTGGAAAATCCTCCAACAGGCAGACCGGATCCAACCGGTATCCCGGTTCTGGGTCACCAACCGGTCGACCGGTTGGTATAGACCACCCAGAACCGGAATTCCGGTTCATCTGCAGAAACCCAAAAATTTATCCCCCTTGATTCAAATCAATCCCAAACTTTACCAAACTTTCCAGTATACCTATACAATGTATAAACATCCATTTCCAATCAACAAATCACAGAACAAACCAATAATTCACTTTATGCCATTAAAGCTCAAAGCTTGAGTTTCCAAAACTCAAGCTTGCTTAGAACCATTATCAAGCATCAAAACCAGCAATTAGGGACTTAAATCAACTCAAAATAACTCTAGAATTCGAACCCTAAACATTTTAAAACTTAACAGCCCCAGAAATTCAATTTCACACCTTCAACCTAAGCTTAAAACTTGAAAACTAAAGAAGAGTTCCATTGAAGCTTACCTTAGGTTGTTCCCCTTGAATCTATGGCTGAAAACACAGAAAAATCCCAGCCCCTTCCCCCTTGATTCTTGCTGCCTTCGAAGAGAGAGAGAGAGAAGAAAGAACTTCTCACCAATTTCCAATTTTCCAATTTCTTTTCTTTCTTCTTTTTAATTAAGTTAAGCAACATATTAAACTTATCTTGGCTGAGAAAAAGGGGTGCTAGGTGTCACCAAAATAACCAGCCACCTAGCCTCAAATAAATCAAATGACTAAATTGCCCTTAGACTTAAAACTAGGGTATTTTCAAAGCTAGGGGTAAAATGGTCAAAATCCATAACCCCGCTCAATCCCGATAATTATTTTCTCTAAAATATTCCCCACTATGAAATAGGGTTCTAAACTTACCCATGTGATCAGTCTAGCCATCCATCGCATTTTCCGTTGTCGCCGAGCAAAAATTACAAAATTAACATATTTCACATATAGGCTAAATAATACCCCTAGAGTTTAATAAAATCTCCAGAATTGAGAAATTATAACTCTAATATTTATTTCTAAATATTGGGGTCCATATTCAAAATTAATTCACAAATAATACTAAAATAATAAAATAATAACAATTAGTGCTAATTGCCTTTTTTAATCCACATTACTAGAGCGGTCATTACAATTATCCCCCCGTTAATAGGATTTCGTCCCCGAAATCTAACCTGAATAGCTCTGGATGTTGAGTCCTCATATCTGACTCCAACTCCCAGGTGGCTTCTTCCACCTTACTATTCCTCCAGAGCACCTTAACCAGCGCAATAGTCTTGTTCCGAAGAACTTTTTCTTTTCTATCCAAAATTTGAACAGGTTGCTCTTCATAGGATAAGTCTGGTTGAAGTTCAAGGGCTTCATAACTCAAGACATGAGTCGGGTCTGACACGTATTTCCTTAACATAGAAATGTGAAATACGTCATGAACAGCTGACAATGCTGGTGGTAAGGCTAGCCGATACGCTACCTGCCCGACCTTCTCAAGTATCTGAAATGGCCCAATGAACCTAGGGCTTAACTTACCCTTCTTCCCGAAGCGTCTAATACCCTTCATTGGTGAAACCCGCAGGAAAACATGTTCCCCTGCCTGAAATGTAACATCTCTGCGCTTCGGATCAGCATAACTTTTCTGCCTGCTTTGAGAAGCAAGCATCCGAGCCTTGATCTTATCAATAGCTTCATTGGTCCTCTGCACTAACTCAGGACCCAGGTACTTCCTTTCTCCTGTCTCGTCCCAATGAATAGGAGAACGACATTTTCTACCATATAACATCTCATAGGGAGCCATCCCTATTGTACTTTGGTAGCTGTTGTTGTAGGAGAATTCAATTAGAGGCAAGTACTTAACCCATGAACCCTCAAAGTCCATGACACAGGCTCGTAATAGGTCTTCTAAAATCTGGATAGTTCTTTCTGACTGACCATCAGTCTGAGGGTGAAAGGCTGTACTAAACTTTAACTTGGTACCCATAGCCTTCTGGAGACTCACCCAAAACTTCGATGTGAACTTTGGATCCTGTACGATACAATAGATTTAGGGGCTCCATGGAGACGAACTATCTCCTTCACATACAATTCAGCATATTGATCCACTGAATATGTAACTTTCACTGGTAAGAAGTGAGCTGACTTTGTGAATCTGTCCACGATAACCCAAACGGAATCATACATTCCTGTAGTTCTAGGCAAACCAGTTACAAAGTCCATTGCAATGTCCTCCCACTTCCATTCAGGAAGGACTAAAGGTTGCAATAATCCTGCCGGCCTCTGATGTTCAGCCTTAATCTGCTGGCAGGTTAAACATTTGGACACATAGTCCACTACATCTCTTTTCATCCCATACCACCAGAAGTAGGGTTTCAAATCCTGATACATCTTGGTGGTTCCCGGATGCAACGAATAAGGTGTGGTGTGAGCTTCATCAAGTATCTCTTTCTTAAGCTCATCCACACTAGGAACACAAACTCGAGCTTTATATAGCAACATTCCACTGCTCGAGACTGCAAAACCTTTAGGCCGACCAGCTAACATTTCATCTCGAACTTTAACTAGCTCGGGATCTCCCAGTTGTGCCTTTCTGATTCTCTCCAGCAGATCAGATTGGAGTGTTAAATTATGTAATTTCCCGACCACAAACTCAATTCCTGCACTAACCATTTCCGAGGCTAGTTGAGGAGCTATCATAACCGTAGTACACACTTGATCGGGACCTTTTCTGCTCAGTGCGTCGGCCACAACATTGGCTTTCCCGGGGTGATACAGTATTTCACAATCGTAGTCCTTAACCAACTCCAACCACCTTCTCTGCCTCATATTCAGATCTTTTTGGGTGAAAAAGTATTTCAGACTTTTGTGATCAGTATAAATTTCACACTTTTCACCGTAAAGATAATGTCGCCATATCTTTAAAGCAAAAACCACAGCAGCGAGCTCTAAATCATGAGTTGGGTAACGTTGCTCATAATCCTTCAGTTGACGAGAGGCATAGGCTATAACTCTGTCAGCTTGCATCAGAACACATCCCAGACCCTGTCTGGATGCATCACAATACACAACCAATTTCTCTTGATCTGATGGCAAAGCTAACACCGGAGCTGTTATCAAACGCTGCTTCAACTCCTGAAAGCTTGATTCACACTTATCTGACCACACGAATCTCTGATTTTTCTTAGTCAATTCGGTTAGGGGCATAGAAAGTTTAGAAAATCCTTCGACGAAACGTCGATAATACCCTGCTAACCCGAGAAAACTTCGAATTTCCGTCACAGACCTAGGCCTCGGCCAATTCTTCACTGATTCCACCTTGTTTGGATCGACCATAATTCCATTCTTTCCCACAATATGACCCAGAAAAGATACCTCGGACAACCAGAATTCACACTTTTTGAACTTGGCATACAGCTTGTGATCCCTAAGTCGCTGTAACACCATTCGAAGATGATACTCGTGCTCCTCTTCTGACTGAGAGTATACAAGAATGTCATCGATAAACACTATAACGCAGTTATCGAGGAAATCCTTGAACACCCTATTCATGAGATCCATAAAGGCTGCAGGAGCATTGGTCAATCCGAACGACATTACCAGAAACTCATAGTGCCCATATCTGGTTCTAAAAGCAGTCTTCGGTATGTCCTCCTCCCGAATTCTGAGTTGATGATAACCAGACCGTAAATCAATCTTCGAAAAGCTCTTGCCTTTCCCTGAAGCTGATCGAACAGATCATCGATCCTAGGCAACGGGTACTTGTTCTTAATCGTCAGCTTGTTTAGTTCCCGATAATCAATACACATTCTGAGGGAACCATCTTTCTTTTTCACAAAAAGAACCGGAGCTCCCCAGGGCGACACACTGGGTCGAATAAACCCAATATCAAGCATCCCCTGAAGTTGTAACTTAAGCTCCTTGAGTTCCGCTGGAGCCATCCTATATGGAGCTTTAGAAACAGGTTCGACTCCAGGTGCCAAATCAATTATAAAATCAATCTCTCGCTGTGGCGGCAATCCCGGCAATTCCTCGGGAAACACATCAAGAAAATCTTTCACCACCCGGACTACCTCAGGCCCAAATGTTTCAGGTCTGCTGGAGTCAAAAACTACTGCTAGAAATCCTACACAACCATTGCATAGTAAATCCCTAGCTCTCAACACCGAAATAACCGGGATCCGAGACCCCTGAACCGATCCAACATAAACAAATGGATCTTCACCTTAAATTTGAAAAGTCACCATTTTACGCCTACAATCAATACTGGCCGAATACTTGGATAGAAAATCCATTCCCAGTATAATATCAAACTCAGTTAATTTCAATTCTATAAGGTCAGTACTCAATTCCCTATCTTCGATCCTAATCGGCATAGACCTAATGCGCCTATTAGAGATAACCAATTCCCCGCTAGGCATTAGGGTTCCAAACCCTCTTTCTAAAATATCACAAGGCCTACCCAAAAGATCAATCACCCTTGTAGCCACATATGAACGTGTAGCTCCTGAGTCAAATAATACCGTAAATAACAAGTTGTTGACGGGAAGCTGACCTGTCACAACAGAAGGACTGGCTGCAGCATCAGCTTGGGTGATGGCAAACACACGAGCAGGAACCGGTTTCACCTCAACTTTTGGCTCCTCTTTCTTAGACTGGGGGCAATCTTTCTTGAAATGCCCCACCATGCCACATAGGAAGCATGTCTTCCGGTTACACTCTCCCGGATGGTGTTTCTTGCATCTTGGACACTCGGGATAAGAGTAACCCCGGCGTCCTCCTGCTGCCTTGGTTCCCACGGAACCGCTTGCTTTGCCCCGAGCCACGGAAGGCTGGAACAACCTTTCTTTTACGCTCGGTGGTGGAGTCACCACCATCCCTACCATAAACAGGAGTAGGAACAGTGGGGGTTCCACCAACACTCGGAGTCACCCGGGGCTCCTGAAGAAATTTTACTGCACCCTCGGCTCTCAAAGCCTTCTCAACCATATCTGCATACGTGGTTGCTTCGGTAGTGGTAATAACCAGATCATGCCGGATCTTTGCACTCAAGCCCGCTAAATATTTTTCTTTCTTACTGAAGTCCGTGGGTACAATTCCTGCCGCCAACTTAGCCAACCGATCAAACTTCGTTGTATACTCAGTGACTGACATACCCTCAGTCTGAACTAGATCAGTGAACTCTTTCCGCTTTGCACTGCGGACCGCTTCATTGTAATACTTGGAGTTAAATAACTCCCTGAATTCTTCCCAAGTCATCAGCGTGACGTCCCGTGTGAGGGTTATCAATTCCCACCACACAAGGGCATCTTCCTGAAACTGGAAAGTGGCGCAGGTCACCCGATCATTTCCAACCACTCCCATAAAGTTGAGAATACGCTCAATCATCGAAAGCCATTGCTCGGCCTTCATCACATCAGGGCCTCCCAGAAACACTGAAGGTGCCTGCTTTCGAAATCTTTCATACAACGGTTCCATACGGTTGCCAACAACAGGTTGTTACGCGCCGGCACCGCTGGAACTGCAACGGCCTGAACTTCTTGAGGAGGCACGGCAGGAGGACCCTGCTGCCTCAATCTTTGGATCTCTTCATCTTGCTGACGAATTCTCTCTTGCATTTCAGCAAATCTTTGCTCCCAATCAGGAGGAGCTTGAGGTGGATTTACAGGGCGACCACCCTGAGCTCTGCCACGGCCACGGCCGCGACCACGGGGATTTTGAGGATTCCCCTGACCGCCTCCGGTCTCAACCATGCCACCCTGACTTCTTGTATTTCGCGGGGCGTCCATTTAATAGGACTTAGCCTGCGAATCCATAAGCCAGGCAGGTTAGACAGCGATCAAAGTTAACACCGCTCTTTAATAACTTAAAGGCAACACACTTCTTTTCTTTTAAGAAAATATATTTAATTTAAATCTAATATGCTTCCTAACATGCTTTCACATTCACATTTATTTAAAATACTAAACAAATACAGGCTTACTGAACCGTGAACCGAGCTTTCTCTGATGAAGATTGTACATGTCATAGCAAGCTTCGGTAGACAAACCTGGCGGCTCTGATACCAAAATTGTAACGCCCTAATGCTAAGGCACGCTACAGTGCTTTTTCAATAATTGTGCGATCTTTGCTAATCAAAGAAATTTCTTGAAAAACGTGTCAAATTAAAACTTTTGTATTAAACATTAAACTTTGTAATTTAATAAAATATTTACAAGTGCCGGGATCCCGATTTTTAAAACTTTACAAACTTTACTTTTTGAATATACATTCCAAAATATACAGATTTACAGGTCGCACAGCGACTTTCAAAATACAACTCCCAGATGTCCCGAGACCGAACACTCCAGGTCGCGCTGCTTGACATGTACAATCTCACCCGAGCTCAGGTTCACTCCTGTTCAGCTTTCGCCTTTCCTTTACCTACACATGGAAGCAGAAACTGTGAGTCAACAGACTCGCAAGAAATGCATATAACATACCATATAATTTCCGACCTGTAAATAGGCGCCCATACACCTATTTACAGAGCTTAACAGATGAGCATGAACGTTCAATACCAGGGTACAACCACTATACCACATACACAACGTACCTAGCTGTACGAGTGTTGGTAGGGTTTAACCCGATCAGTGAGTAACACTGAGTGATGTACCACACACCTTAGCATTTTCCTATGCTTGTGTTGGTATCACTGTATTGTACTCAAATCAACAACAATCACTGTACCAATACACTCTATAACTTAATTATACAAGTGTTGGTAGTGTTTAACATAACTCAAGCATGCATATATAAACACATATACACACATTCAGATAATCACATCATACATTATACACGATTCTTTGTTTTCCGAATTCAAGTGTCTTTGGCGGCACACGAACGGAATTCACGTGCTAGATGGATGCCCTAATCACAATAACGGTAACACAGATGAGTGACTCGCCAAATCACTTTCTGGGACTTAAAACTCGAAACTAAAAGTTTCCCTATCAATAAACCTCATGGCAATACCCTATATAACCCAAAATTGGCCAAAACTAGGGTTCTGGAAAATCCCCCAACAAAGTGAGGATCCAACCGGTATCCGCTTCGGGTCACCAACCGGTCGACCGGTTGGTATAGACCACCCAGAACCGGAATTCCGGTTCATCTGCAGAAACCCAAAAATTTATCCCCCTTGATTCAAATCAATCCCAAACTTTACCAAACTTTCCAGTATACCTATACAATGTATAAACATCCATTTCCAATCAACAAATCACAGAACAAACCAATAATTCACTTTATGCCATTAAAGCTCAAAGCTTGAGTTTCCAAAACTCAAGCTTGCTTAGAACCATTATCAAGCATCAAAACCAGCAATTAGGGACTTAAATCAACTCAAAATAACTCTAGAATTCGAACCCTAAACATTTTAAAACTTAACAGCCCCAGAAATTCAATTTCACACCTTCAACCTAAGCTTAAAACTTGAAAACTAAAGAAGAGTTCCATTGAAGCTTACCTTAGGTTGTTCCCCTTGAATCTATGGCTGAAAACACAGAAAAATCCCAGCCCCTTCCCCCTTGATTCTTGCTGCCTTCGAAGAGAGAGAGAGAGAAGAAAGAACTTCTCACCAATTTCCAATTTTCCAATTTCTTTTCTTTCTTCTTTTTAATTAAGTTAAGCAACATATTAAACTTATCTTGGCTGAGAAAAAGGGGTGCTAGGTGTCACCAAAATAACCAGCCACCTAGCCTCAAATAAATCAAATGACTAAATTGCCCTTAGACTTAAAACTAGGGTATTTTCAAAGCTAGGGGTAAAATGGTCAAAATCCATAACCCCGCTCAATCCCGATAATTATTTTCTCTAAAATATTCCCCACTATGAAATAGGGTTTTAAACTTACCCATGTGATCAGTCTAGCCATCCATCGCATTTTCCGTTGTCGCCGAGCAAAAATTACAAAATTAACATATTTCACATATAGGCTAAATAATACCCCTAGAGTTTAATAAAATCTCCAGAATTGAGAAATTATAACTCTAATATTTATTTCTAAATATTGGGGTCCATATTCAAAATTAATTCACAAATAATACTAAAATAATAAAATAATAACAATTAGTGCTAATTGCCTTTTTTAATCCACATTACTAGAGCGGTCATTACATTCATAGTGTATATATGTTGACTTAATTCCGCACTTTATATACGCATACATATATTTCAGTTTATACATATAAATGTCTAACAGTTGGTATCAGAGCGGATTATATATCTCTGCCTTGATTTATTTTGAGTTTTATATATATATATTTACGGGGTTCTTCATTTATAATATAAATTATATATACTTTTATATTATATAATCTCGATTATATATATATTTATACTCAATTTATTTTTATATATACATATATATTTCTGGGTATACATTTTCATATTATATTCATTTATTCATTGATTTCTTTCCATATAATTAATTATCATATTCTATTATATATTTTTATGATATTTTATATGGTTTAATGTGTATATGCAAGTATATATGTATATATATACGTATACAGTATCGGTTTTTGTTTATATATATTTTATATATATACATTTTCTTTTCATTTATGTATATATATATATTCATATTCATATATATATATACACTTCTATATTCATATTTCATAATCTATATGTTCATATATATATATACACATTCATATTTATATTCATATACTGTGTATATACATATAATTTTCATGTATATATGTTTATATATAATACTCAATGCCTTCATATTTTTATTGCATAAAATTGTAAGTAATTCTCTCTTCCATACATTAATGATGATTTTATGCAGTATATACATTGTATACGAGTATATTTATATACATGAAAGTTTTATTTTTCGGTCTGTAATTTTTTCGTGTTCATTTTCGGTATTTATTTTAAATCCTCTATTTATTACTATATTCATATAATATTTTAGATCGATTTTATGAATGAAAAGGATTTAAAAACCATCTGAAAACTGAAAAAATTCTCTTAAAAACACGATCGGACCCGAAAGAATTTTTATGAAATTAAAGTCTACATTTTACGTATTTTCGATGCTTGAAATCAATATGGATCTCTTAATTAATTCATTTAGATCATTTTAGAATTGGTTTCATGAATTTCGGTCGTCGCTGTCGTTTTTCAGGGCAGTTTTCTTTCTCAAAAAAAAAAGGGAAAATTCCAAATTTTTATAAATTTTTATTTATTTGGAATATTAATTATTTTCCTATTTTGTGTTAATTTAGTCAATAAATTACATTCATTCAATTTTCATTTTTAATTTAATACATATATTTAGAATTAATATGTTATTTAGTATAAATTGAAAATGGAAATTTATATTAAATTAGTAATTAATTACATGATTTATTTAGGCATGTAATAATTGTGCATTTAATTATTTATTACCAAATTTATGTAATTTATTGTTTAAATTAATAAAAGTTGAAAAAAATCTGCCATTAAGTATATTCTTTAATTTTGCATTTAATTCATTTCATATAATTAATTGTACTAATATGTATATTTACCTTATTTATACAAATTTATTATTAGTGCAAATATTTAAGATATTATATGGTCATAAATGCATAATTAATTATATATTATGAAATTAAGTATTTAATTTATCATCATACAATAATTGTATTAATTTGTATTTATTTGGCAAACTTATTTTTAATACAATTAATTTTGATTTGAATGATTTAAATGCTATACATAAATTCCTTTTATAGTGCTAGATATATTTAGAAATATTCAAACATTAAGATAGGTTGAATATTTTATATAGCACATTAAGTTTCATAAAACTTCATAAAATTATTCATAAAATATTCATAAAACTTCCTAATATGAATAAAATGTAAGTAATTTTGTGGTTTGACATAAGAAAACATGAACTTGGGACAAATGCTCATATCTAGAACAGTTTTTAATGATCTTCGGACGACCACACTAGGAGCACTAATCTCAGTGATTGTCTATTATGTTAATAACGAAATTACTTTTAGGTAGAGCCCAATACCTAATGTCAAAGTGAAAATATAATTTTATATAATTAGGGAGTAGCCACAGCATCCTTATTTGTATAAAATTATATATTTATTAAAATTCACCTTAATGGACATAACTTGTAATTAATTATATAGGTATAATAATTTTACCCCACAGGGATTTTATTATATTTGTATAATTAATTAGGATAATATGTTAAATTAAATTCTCTTAATTTACCCCACAAGGATTTATGGGGATTTAATTTAATAGTGTTATCACAAATTTAATTAAAGATAGATAATAAATCTTCATTTTCCTAAACTAATTGTTTAATTAAATCTATCATAAGGTTCATCTAATTTTATTAAATTTAAAATTTAGCCCATAGGAAATTTTAGATTTAGTAAAATTTTAATCTTCAGTTTATACTTTGGTGTCTAGTGAACCACATAATTTTAAATAATTAGGAAGTAGCCACAGCATCCTTAATTATATAAAATTATATATATTAAGTGGATCAAGATCACATAATGGACATAAATTATGTGAACATAATAATCTTACCCTACAGAGATTTTATTATATTTACATAATTAATATGTTAAATTAAATTCTCTTAATTTATCCCACAGGGAATTATGTAGATTTAATTTAATAATTTTATCATAAAGTATAAAATTTTGAAACATTTATAAATAATTAAGTGTTTCATACCTTTCATTGAGATAGAAATATTAAACTTTAAGTTTTTCATAAATTGTGTAAATCTATCATAATCTACATCTAAATCTAATCTTATTAAATTAAAAATTTAGCCCACAGGCAATTTTTGTTTAATAAGATTTCATATTTAAGCATGTTTATTCATTGGTAAAAACATGATTCATTTAAACCTCAAAACTATATATGTAATTTTATTACATCACTATTCATAAATTTCTTTCATACCAGTAGAAATTTCCAAAAATTTATTCTGATAACTTAATCTAAAATGTACAGTTTTTACTGTATAATTAAAAAAAATAAATCACACTTTATTATCACCAATAAATTTTAATTTATTGTGTATGAATGGTATATAATTATTCCACATTAACACACAGTGGATTATTTTAGATTGTTATTCCACATTCATAATTTCTTGCAAGGTTTACAAATAAACCTGAGAAAGTCAGTAACTGTGAGCAAATCTTATCCACAGACAAGATAAGTTCTCACATTTAGAAGTTTAAGGAACAAGCAATATAGTAATGACTTTGTTTTAAAATTGGCAAAGACCTTTATGTTCCAAGATTCTATTGAAACTTGATTTAGACACATTTAGAGGTCTTTACTACAAAATGATGTCACTCATAAAGATATGCAAGTTCAATCTGACAATAAAAAAAAATGTGTTGTTAATAAGAATTCTTCTACATTATAGCACCAAAAATTATGGAACATATATCCATAAATAGAATAAATGTTAGTAAATGGTGGGGATATTCATTACACTGATTTTACTAACTTTATTTAGAACTTGTCTGAAATTCATTAAAAATATGTATTCCAACAAGTCAAAATCGGTGCATATTAGAATTCTATCATATTAGAAATCATACAAGTCAATTAATTTTGAAGACATGAATTCAAATTTTGCATCTCATTTTTAATGATTACTCACATAAATTATATTTCTACAAAAGTATAGATTTATATGTTTCAAAGACATTTAAATCTTAAGTAGAGAAATAATGCATTTTGCATATTAAGATAGTGAGATCGAATATAAAATGGAGAATACTACATTAAAATTTGTGAGTATGGATAAACTCCCAGTCCATTTGCGAAGTTTCTTTAAAAGCATGGGTTCATTGCCCGATACATATGCTTGGTACACCCAAATTATAGTGTGTGACAGATTTAAGAAACTAAGCATTTTTTGGACATGGGGTGGAGCCTACATAGCAAACTCCAAACTTTCCTAAATCTTTCTCTATTGATACTCTTCAATGGGGTGTACATATCGAATCGTGTTCTAACCAAAGTTGTTTCTCAAACATATTTTGAGTTGTGATAAGGTTGAAAACCGACTTGATGACATGTACACATTTTTATAAATACCCATATACAGTTAGAGTACAATTGTCAAAGAAAAGATCTGGGCCCAAATACCATAAATAAGCATTTCATCATAAAAGCTATAAGGTCTAAGGGTTACATATTTTATTATCTATCTTACAATACTAGAATTGTGGAATTAAGAATTGACTTGATCAGTGGGAGTGATCAATCTAGGAACCTAGTTTCTGAGAAAGATCATTCATATTTTCTCAAACTTCCACCTCAAGTATTAGATTAATTATGATTTAGTACAACAACCCTTAAGGTTAATGGTTATTGAGAATGCATAACTAATCATTAATAATCTACAAGTCATTGATACAATTCTAATAAGTTATGTTATTTAGTAATTGCTTACAATTTCTAAAATAACATGCATATTGAACCATTTGCTCTTTTAAGAGTTTGTTGGTCCATCCTTAAGATGACTTATTAGAATAGTAAGATCAATGTTTTCTAGTGATTACATTTTGTACAATAAGAGTTCAACTACAATATTAATTTGAGACACAAATTAAATTATAGAATGATAAAAAATTGAAGTTGTAGTACAATATGCCATGAATGAAGAAATGAATATCTTAAAGAGTAATAAAGTTTATCTTTAGTAAAGTTGCCTAATGGGGTGGAGAACATTAATTAAGCATAGGTTTTTTCACCAATAATATTCATTAGGCAACATTGAGAAACATAAAGATATAAAAGAATATTCATTGCTAAGAAGTTCATTTTGAAATAAGAATGAATAACAAAGGAGATTTACATTCTCACTTGTTTTTATAAATGATTCTATTATAGACCTTGGCATTTGTTGCTCGTTTCAATTCATTAATCAATTTCAAACAGTGAACTAGAGGAAAAGGTATACAGACTGCCATAAAGATTTTTCTCTAATATTGGTGAACATATGTAAGCTTAAAGTGTCTACCTATAGATTAAAACAAACATCTCACAAATTGGTATTATATCATCTTTTCCTTTAGGTTTGAAAAGAGAATTATGGAAATAATTATATACCAGAAGGTTAGTGGGAGTAATATTTGTTTTATACGTAGACATTATGTTACTTGCAAATGATGATAAAAGTTTTCTATATAAGTTGAAATAATTCATATCTCAAATTATAATTTTGAGATAAGGAATATAAATAATATATATAATTTTAATTAATTAGAGAGTAGCCACAGCATCTCTGATTAAATAAAATTATGTATTATTTATCTGATATAACTTTTATCTTTAAGTGTGATAAATTCAACTCGAACCAGCATCTGAAAAATGATCTGGAGTGAGAATAAATTAAGAACATTCATTTGCTTCTATTTTAGAAGCCTAATGTATGCCTAAGAGTCTGAATAAGACTTTGCATTGCATTTGTTTCAGGATCGTTAAGTAGTATCAGAATAACTAAAGTTAAGACCACTTTATTCTTCATCGAAAGTGATGAGGTGTCTTTAAGATACTAAAAATTATATTCATACATATTTTGTTAAGATGAATTGACCATCTGGAAATATAGTTAACCAATCAGATTCTAACGTACTTCACTGGTTGTATTGATTCACGTAAATCAATATTTTATTACAACCTTAAGATTACCAGTAAGATTATATTGTGGAGAATCTTGATTGTTATTTCTACTTTAGAAGTTACATTCATTTATTTTTTTTGAGGATACATCTCGTATGATGTATTATAGAGTTTCATAGTAGGCCTAGAGTTCAGAATTACAGTTTCATTAGGCCATTAAGAAAATTTTGCGATAAATTCAGCTACAATAATTATGGCTAATAACTCTAAGAGTACTGGTCGAAGCTAGCATATCGACATTAAGTATTTAGACATAAAAAGGCGTGATAAGTGGTCATTAATCACGCAAACTGAATTGGGTGATTGCATAAATCCTTGACTAAAGGCATGCCGCAACACAAATTCAAGGATCATAAAGTAAATATGGGATTCAGTTAACCCATATGCATTTTTTTATTTGTACAACCAAAAATTATTTAATGAAACTCTAATTTCGATATTTTCTCATATTTATGTGCACCTTAATTTCATCTGAGAAAATTATCGTAAGAGGACCTTAATAAACATAAGGGTTAGGGTTTATTCGCTTAAGTACATTGCCACATAAAGTACATTGTTATATAATAAATATATCGTAATACATGGAAGATAATACTCGACTTATAATGAGGACATGTCGCTATGATTCGTATGTTTATTATATAATGAGGAACGTTTGGGTTTGAATGTTTTAGTCTAAATGCTGACCAAGTGGGAGAATATAAGAATATTTTTTATTTAAGGAAATATATTTCTATTTAAAGAAATAAATTTCTATTTAAGGAAATAAATAAATAATTGATTTTCTGATAAATGAATATTTTATATTCATTGAATCTGGACAAAATCAATTATGTAATATTCTATATATGGTCAGATTTCTATATTCATTACCTGATTTGATTTCCTGAATTAATTGTCAAAATATTCTGACAATTAATGTGGCACGAATCGATGGAGTATCTCACCTATAAATATAGGGTCTCGGTCCCCGAGCTCCTTACTCATTCTGTTCATAACAGCAAATTCCATCTAAAGAGAGTTGAGAGAGCGAGGAAGCCCGATTACCCACATCAACCAGTTTTCTTTGCAGATCAAAGCTTATGTGGGTTTGAAGCTCAAGAATCAATGGTTGGAGGTATTTCGATCCTTATTCATAGTGTATATATGTTGACTTAATTCCGCACTTTATATACGCATACATATATTTCAGTTTATACATATAAATGTCTAACATGGATAGTATTGAACAGGTTTAGGGTATGAAAATTTGAGAAAAAGTCGAGTTTAGTTTCAGTCGTAAATTGGTCTACCAGCTCTATGAATTCGGTCTGCTAGTTTCGTAATTTTGATATACGATTTGTAATTCTAGTTTGTTAGGTTGGACTTTTTTGGGAGTGACTTAATTTTTGTTTGTCAGGAGTATTTAGGTATTTCCACCGTATAGTCGATAGGGAAACTCTAAATTTTGTATCCAAGTAATAGAAAGTGTTTTAGATAGACACTTATCAATTTACTGCTAATGTGACTTAAGGTCTCTGATGACTGAACGGAATTCCACTTAGATTGGCGGACACACTTGAATTGAATTCCAAGTTACACATATGCACATGTTTAGTATATATGTATTATATTTTTATATAGCTACCAATTTCAATACAACGAGGGTACTGAAATTAAATTTGCATTATGGTTAATCATACTATAGGTATGAACGTTTAAATCTAAATTAGTTTATTTATGTTAACTGAGTGTATGGGTGCTCATTTACAAATCAAATAATTATGTTCTGTTATGCGTGTTTTCGTTGTCAAGTCTGTAGACGCACAGTTACTTTACTATATGTAGGTAAAGAAAAGACTAAAGTTGAATAGCGCTGAGTCGAAAGCTCGGGTGAAGATTGTATATATATATATGGCTATTTAAACCTGGGGAGTTGTAATCTATGGGAAATCAAACAGCGTGAAGTGAGGAGCAAGAAATATGTCAGCTTTTCAATTGGAGTATACCGGCTTTTAGCGTCGATTAATTTCTTACTGACATAATAGATTGGGTGTTGTGCGCTACTCTCCTCCCTGATCAGTACAACACTTATTGTAGATTCGGTCACTACTAGGTATATTCTTAATTATTCACTGTCTAGATGTTTTAATACGATAGGAGGTTGTGCAAATTGCTTCTTTAGTTCCTGAAAGGCTACCTCACTTTCCTCGATCCATTCAAATTTCTTATTTCTTCGGAGGATATTAAAAAAAGAAAACACTTGTCAGTAGATTTTGACACAAAAGTGCTCAGGGTGGCTATTCGATCAATGAGGCTTTATACTTCCTTAATTTTTGTTGGCAACTTCATATCCAAAAGGGCTTAGATTTTCTCTGGGTTAGCTCCAATTCCTTAGGCATTAACAATAAAGCATAGAAATTTTCCCCAACTGACTCCAAATGAACACTTGAGGGGATTGAGCTTCATGTTGTATTTCTTAAGGATTTTGAAGCACTAATTCAGGTCCTTTATATGCCCCTATCCATTTTGGATTTGATGAGCATGTTGTCCACATATACCTCCATGTTATGTCTTATTTGATCTTCGAACATCCAATAGACCAATTGTTGGTAGGTGGATCTGACATTCTTCAATCTGAATGTCATAACATTGTAGCAGCATAAGCTAACATCAGTCCGAAAGCTTGTATGTTCTTTGTTGGGAGGATGTATTTTTATCTAATTATATCTCGAGTAGGCATCCATAAAGCTTAGGGTCTCATGACCGGCAGTAGCATCTACAAGATGGTCGATCCTTGGAAGTAGGAAAAATCCTTTGGACATGGCTTATTGAGGTCGGTAAAATCGATGCATATATGCCACTTTTTATTGGGCTTCGGTAGTAAAACTAGGTTGGCTACCTAGAAAAGGTAGAAGGCTCTATGAAGAACTTGTCGTTTTGGAGCTTTACTACTTCTCCTTTAGTTCTTGTGCCCTTTCTTTTTCTAAAAATCTTCGGTTTTGTTAGACTGGTCAGACATTAGGATCAATGTTTAAGGCGTGGGAAATTATTGATAAATCAATCCCGACCATGTCTCCATGCGACCAGGAAAATTTTTTGAGATTTGATCTTAGAAATTTGATCAAAGACTAATCCCAGAATTGTTGAATTTCCCCTTCTTTCTGTTCCCCTGGTTATTCCCAGTATTGGACCTTTTGCCACCATTATTGTTATTTCTAGTCTGAGGTTGGAAGGTTTGGATGGGCTGGCGGATATATTTGCTACAATCGAGGTGGGTGTGTGACTTGGGTCAACTTTACCCTGGTAAACATTGTCCACTTGCCTGACTGCTTCTTCAATCTTTATAAAATCCATCTTCTCAGTCTAGAAATTCCCCCATTGAACCTACAGTTAGCCTCTTGATGTCCTTCCACAACTCACCTTTAGGCTCAATACCTCCTAGCATTGTTGTCAGTCTTCCTCTTCTATTAGTCACTTCACCTTGGTTGCTTCGGTCATGAACCGACTAATGTAATATTTTAGGGGCTCTCCTGGTATCTGTTTCACTTCTACCAGGTCTTTTAGATGAGCGGGAAGTTGCCTTGAAAAGGAGAATTATGTGTAAAACTCGGAGCCAAAGGCGTTCCATGAATTGAGCTTCCCAAGTGTCAACTTGAAGTACGAATATTGAGCGGTCTCTGCAAATGTTGCTAGGAATACTCTACAGCTAACATCACCTCTTACTCCTCGCAGGTCCATTTCTATCTCAAAGTACTTGATGTGAGACAATGGATCTTCCTTCCCTGTGTAAATCTTCCAAGTTGGCATATTAAACTTGGTCGGAAGGTCAAGGGAATTGATTTGAGTAGAGAATGGCAAACCTCTTGTCCGATAGAGTTCCAGATCAGTGAGTTTTGGACGGTCAAGCTTTGTATTAAGCCCTTAAGTTAATCTAATTAGGCTTGCATGCCTGGATCGACTTGGCCTATCTATTGACTGACTTGTGTCACCTGATGACCTTCTGGAGCCTCAAAGGGCACAAAATTGTCTCTATTTTATGGGAAATAATTTTCCACATTTATTAACTGATAATTGGGTGGGGGGCAAAGTGTCCATCCCGATTATCTCTCCTCTGGTTTAAGTTGTTTCAGAGGTCACTTCCAGGCTTAAGTCTTCTGTTTAGGTTTTGGCTGGTGGACCTTGTCGGCCTGGGAGGGTCTTCATCATTCTGGTTGTTACTTTGATTACCATCATTAGGCAATTTGTCTTGATGGTAATCACACCTTCGATTGTCGTTACGGGGCCTACTATCAGCTGCGTCGTCATTCCTGCTAGGGTGTATGACTGTCCACTCTAGGATCTTGAATGGCCTTGTATAGGTTGTTGGTTGGCATATTAGTTCTGACCGTGAACCTGGATTCTTCCATCCTAATTATATAAAAGTTCTCATATCCCTGAGATCCTCTAGCTAGTCGAGGAGGTACTTCTTCTCTCCTTGCCTCGGGTTTGGGTTAGAAGTTTGTCTGGTTGTTTCTCCCAAGGTAGTGACCAAGAAAAACTTGATCATCCACAGGACGACCAATGATTTGATCATGGGGTCTGGAACTAAAAGGTACATAATTGGTAGGGTGTTCCTCCAACTCATACTCTGGTCTTCTACTCAAGATGTAGGGACCTTTCCCTCTCCTAGTGTCTCATCTGGGCAGTTGGACCTCGTGTGTTTTCCCCCAGTCTATTGGATAAATCACCTGATCAGGTTGGTAACTTCCCTGGAGCGGCAATTTATCTCTTCCTATTATGCATGCATGGACTGAGCCCGACGTTCCATCCACTCTTGGAACTCATGCCATTCCTTTTACAATGCATGGTTTAGATGGTACGTGTTTCCTCTTGGTTATGGTGAAGTGTGTTGGTATGAATTTAGACTTTTCCTAACACGTCTCTTAGGTTCTCCAATTTGGTATTGTCCCCTAAATCTACTCAGGGCTCTCCTTCAGATGGCTGACCAGTGCCATGTCTAGTTTCTCCAATATACTAACTGTTGGTCGTCCCAGTTTCGTGAACACCAGGTTTGAAGCTGGCCAGTGGGGTTGTGATTCCAGTAGCTCTAGTATTAGTCCCTATAATACTGTATCTTTTTCTTGTCCTTATAGGTGGGTTGCCTCGAGGAGGCAACCGAGCATTGGGGTTGTCAACCCCTAGGTCAGTGGGCGCTTAGACATTAGGGTCTGTTGCCATTGGATTACGCAGTTCATTCGATGAGGATATCCTTGTCAAAACCATTATTTTTTTATTCTCAAGTGTGGATCAAAGATTGAAGATTGACGAGAGCAAGATGATATTTCAGGCTCTCAATGAAAGCACCAAAATATTAACCTCATTTTTAGCCAATGACCCGGAGTCTTTAAAGCGATAATATTTGTGGAGTAATTAATAATAAAATGAGAACAATAAATGACACAATATTTATAGAGGTTCGACCGCTGATTATGGTAATAACCTACTCCTCTTTTAGTTGTATTACTATGAAGAATTATCAAGATTATAAGGTCCGATCAGGTGAGTTTCTCAATAACTTTGTAAAGCGTACAAATATTTTTACAGAGTGTTTGCTCTTTCAAATGCCAAAAAGGATCCCCTGAATAGTGAAATAGATTCACTATTTATAGGATAAGTGAGATTACATAAGTTGCTAAATTATATGAGTTATTATATAAAATTCTCGATATTAAAAGGAAAAAATCGAGGAAGGAGTTAAATCTAAAATTCCACGATTATTTTAGTCTGGTTAGCAAATTCTACGAAAATAGAGATTTAATTGAGTTACATTTAAGGAAACAGTTAAGGAAAAGATTTGCGGAAGATCTTCACTCAATGCGTGCCTCTAGTCGGTCATTATAATTGTTCGACACGCTAGGTCTACTCGACATTTTACGAGATCTCGGCTCTGCCTGGATGATTGTTGTTGTGGGTCAGACTATAATCAATTTAACTTTATTCTAGACTATCGAAATAACTAGGAGATATACTTTGCCCAAGTTCAATTATGCCAGTCACATGTCACCTTGCTGAGTGCCACATTATCAGTACGAATTTTGAGATAACAATAATAATATTCTTGACTTTTTAAGTGTATTAAATCATATTCAGTTTACAAGACTTAAGCACTCTTAATAGTTTCTCTACTTTATTCTTTCAAATATATTACCCAAACCTCACTTTATTTATTTTATCGCGAACTTTTATATTATACCATACACTAATTTTTTTATTTTTTTTGTCTGTACATCATTTAAATATTATATTTTTGATATATTACATTTCTTTTCTAAAATTAAAACATAAAATATTACATAGAAAAGTTAAAAAATTAATAGTAAAATATATTGAGCTATTTTTTTTTTTAATAAATCACACTAAACATAATATCAATCCAATTATGAAAACTTTATTATTGGATTAAGGTTTAGTAACTATTAACTGTAATATAAACATCAAAAATTACTCACACATGAGCATTGTGGGACAAACACACAAAGTTTCTTTTTTTCTTGTAAATCGTATTTATTTAATTACAAAAAAAAATATATGTTTAGCTCAATAAATAATTATCTCTATATTTAGTTAAGCACTATTTATTAAAGTAAAAAATATGTAAAAATAAAATATATAATTTTTTATTTTAACTCATCTGTTAGGAGTTATTTAGAGAATGACTTGGCAGAGAAAGAAAAATATAAGACAATACCATATACATTAATGAATCTCTCGCTCATCCATTTTGGCATTAAGAATCAAGTTGTCTTTTATTGATTGCACATAATTTCTTGTGCATAAATAATTAATACACTATTAGATTAGATTAATCGATAAAATGAAAATAAATAAATAAATAAAGTAGCTAATTCTGCCCTGGAATTCCAAACCCCAAGTGGTTTTCTCACTTAATAAGCCAAGTGGGAAAGCTCGCACCTTTACTTTACCCAAAACATGTACCTTCCATGTACTTAGGCTTGACCAAGTACTATCAATACAATTTAAATTAAATAATCACTACCAAAACCCACTTTTTTTGGTCTCATTCTCAAATTATGTGTCATGGAATGATGATCAACTTGCGCAAATTGTTGTAACCCGTTCATGATTATAATAGATAAGGGGAAAAAGCTGAAATAGCCAAACTAATTGTTTATTTTCTTAAATCAGATAATATTTCCTGAAAATAAGGTAATTTGATAGTATTTTCTGAAATCAATTTAATTCTAGTAATATACATATTAGTGTGCCATGTGTGCATGAATCTTACTGTCATAGGGTCATATCAAATGTAAATAAAATCCATTAGTGATAAGCTCAAGCTTAACAATTTCCGATTTTGTAGGGGAAATTTGATTAATTAAGCATTTATTAGACTATTTGTTTTTTTTAAATCTAAACTATCCAATATTGGTAGAATATGTTATTTTTTTTTTTTAAATCTCATTTTACCTAGGCCTGCACATGGGTTGGGTTGGGCGGTTTTTGGGCGGTTTGGCGGTTTTTTTATTTGGCGGTTTTTTAAAATCACAACCCATACCTGCCCAATAAAAGTTTGGGTTGGGCGGTTTTTTAGAGGGCGGTTTTATGCGGTTTTTTGGGCGGTTTGGGTTGCTTAAAAATCAAAACTTCCAAAGTATATTGCCACAAGTATAGACTCCACTTTTTGCTTAAACAACATATGTAAATTTTACTCAGCAAAAAAATATCTCTCTCCCTTCCCCCATACAAATACAACCTGTGGTATACTATATTATCACCAAAATTGAAGCTTTGGTTTGGTTTACTATCACAAGTTAAAGCCACCATCTAAATAACTATAAGGCAATTATTTATTTTCACACATAGTGCGACAATTAGTTTTAGGTTTTTTTTTTTTTTTTTTTTTTTTTGTTTTAGGCAGCCTTAGGAATAAATTTTTTAAAATATATATGTATAATAATAAATAACGGGTACGGGTTGGACCCGCTCCTTTTAGGCTAACCCGTACCCGCCCGCCAATCAACGGGTTAAAACTCAACCCAACCCAATTTTTGCGGTTTTTTAATGGGCGGTTTCCATGCGGGCGGATTCTAATGGGTTAGGCGGTTCCCACGGTTTAGCGGTTTTTATGTTCCGGCCTAATTTTACCCCTCTCATTTGAACAACACTCTCTCTCTCTGTAAACACGCACACGGAGGAGCACACAATCGACCTACAATCCACCACCCACAACCTTGGTTCCTTCTCTCCACAACCACCATGACCACTGACCCAAGGACCCACGAACTCAATGACCACCGCGGATCACGACTTCACTATCCACAATGTTGTCAAAGGAATAAATTGTATGATTAATGTTTATAGTCTGTGAGTAGATGTTAGATTTAGGGTCGAAAATAGTCAGATTAATTTGAGTTTTGGGCAAAAACTAGTTTTTTTGTTAGGCCCGATGGTGGTCCGATAGTGGTTTGATGCCTTCCTGTTGTTAAAATGAGTAAAGGTTGAAGATGAACTTCCGATGGTAGCCCGATGATATGGTCTGATGGGATCCGATGGTGGTCTGATGTTGGCCCGATGCCTTCCTCACGAGCTTAATGAATGGAGCTTAACATCTATAAATGTAGATATGGTCTGATGGTGGTCCGATGGTCACCTGATGCTACTTTTTATGTACAAAAATATATAAAAAAAAAATAGTAGCAGATATGGTCCGATGGTGGTCTGATAGTGGTTCGATGGTCACCTGATGCTACTTTTTTTTATGTACAAAAACATTAAAAAAAAAATTGGTAGTAGATATGGTCTGATGGTAGTCTGATAGTGGTCTGATGGTTACCTGATGCTACTTTTTTTATGTACAAAAATATAAAAAAAAATAAAAAAATGGGTAGCATCGGGCCACCATCGGACCACTATCGGACCCCCATCAGACCCGACTGCTTTTTGTGTATTATTTATTTTTGGTCCGATGTGATGTAAATGGGGAGGGTAATTTGGGGATAACATTAAAGTTGGCCTAGATTACAAATATTTGTAATTATAAGTTTAGAGGAAAAATTTTAAAGTTATGTAAGCATATTTAGTCAAATTTCCCTTTTGTAGCTGCTATAGTGTAATCAAAATTTAGGGGTGGGCATCATCAATCCAATTCAATTGAACCGAATTGATCTAATCCAATCCAATTATAAAAAATTGAATATTCAATTACAACTGGATTGGACGCTAAAAGTTAGATTCTAATTGGATTTGATCGGTTATTGAATGTCAATCTCATAATCCAATTAAAAACCGATCTAATCCAATTACATTTATATATGTTACAAAATTATTTATATAATAAAAAATATTAAAAAATATAATATACATTTATTATATTTTTATTAGATTTTTTTGTATGTTGAATTTATAACACTTGGTTATATTGTGTATTTATTTTCATAATGTTTTGTTCTATTTTATTACTTAGAAAAATTATTTTTTAATTATTTAAAATTTTTGTCTACATTACACTTGTAACGATAATATGTTTATGATGTATTAAACTTAAATAAAATGTGATAATTAGTTTTTAAGTATTTTTTTTCATATTTTTAAGTTAATATTAGAATTTAGGTGTGTAATTGGATATCCGATTAAAAAATCGATCCAATCCAATTAGTAATTAGATTGGATTGGATTTTGAGGTCTAATTAGATTAGATAGGATGATAATTTTCCAAATCTAATTACTGATTGGATTGGATTCGGATAAGAAAAAAAAAAGTTAGATTGGATCGGATGCCCACCCTTAATCAAAATCATATATAAATCTTTCAAAAAAAAAAAAAATCATATATGTAAGGGATATTGACGGCTAAACCACCTGAACTTTAAATATTTTAACACTTAACCATAAAAATCGATTTTTTGGGGGCAAAACTACCTAAACTCCCATTTCGTTTTTCTTTGTACCCCTCTGTCCAAAAATTATAGTTAAATGTCACAGTGGACTGCCTACGTGTACACACTTGTACACGTGGTAAATTTTTATTGGTCCACACAATTTAATTATTTTAAATATTAGAAAATTAATTAAATTTTAAAAATAATTTATTTTTTAAAAAGAAAAATAATTAAAAAAAATAAAAAATTCTATTTTTTTTCCTTTTTTCCCTTTTTCTTTTCTTTGTAACCCTTGACAACTCCTCCTCCTCCTCCTCCTCTTCTTCTTCTTCTTCTTCTTCTTCTACCAATACCACCACCAGAAATCCGCCTGTGCTCCCCAAAAAATTCCAAACTTCCTTTCTTCATTATGGAGAAGAAACATGGTTTCTTTGCTGCTCTAAAAGATGAGGTGGTTCAGCGCCTTTCTTTGGCGAGGTCTCAAGGAAACAGTTCGTAGAGGTCTTCTTCTCCCACCATATCTGGTTTGCTAAGGAGGAAGAAGCACAGTTAAGGATTTCCTCGTTATGCACGTTATAAGAGTATATTGATGATATTTTTAAGTACTCTCAAATAGAAACGAAGTATGGACAACATCTATGGATGATTTTGTAGTGACTATGGAACCACGATCAACACGGGGTAAGGTTGAATCAGTCAAGATTTGGCTGAAGTCAAAAGCAATTATTGGAATTGAAGTTTTTAGGGTTTAGATGAATTATGGTATTACAACATAGAAGGATTATTTCAAATCTCAATGTTTTCAACAAAGTTAGCTAAAAAAAAGTAAAGATATATGTGGATAGATAAAGGTAAAACTGGTTTCCAGAAGCTAAAGTCACAATTGATGAATTAAGATAAGTTCTAAGTCTTTTTGTAAGGCATCTAGTTAGGATGTAAAATGCGATTGAATGTAAGTTGTTAGGGTTAGTAATTATTCTCCTTGTTAGTTGAAGGAGTATAAGTAGTGTTACTAAACTTATTACTTGGAACTTGTGAATAGAGATTTTGTAAGTAAAAGTTGGCAGAAGTATTTCTATAGAGAAAACTTAAAGTATTTAGTTATTCAGAAAGATCGGAATTCAGATTAGAGGCGGTGATTAGAATTAGCACAAGGTTGGGACTACGTAACTTATTATTACCCTAGAAGGCCAATGCAGTGGCAGAAAACTTAAGTAGGAAACATCTCAAGCGAGTAATCAGTACAACCATGATTTAATTCCCTTCAGTTAGTAGATGTCATGATCAAATTTAAGAGTAGAGTTTGTGCTAGGTAAACTCAGTGAGTTAACACTTCAACCAGGTTTATTTGATAAAAATAGAAGTGCTCAGTTGGTGGAGGTAAATTCGGTGAAAACCTTTAAGGAAGCCTTAGCAGGCTAACTCAGAGATATCTTAGTATTTGATCGCAGAATGTTAAGTCATAAAACTCAAGTTTGTGTTTCAAGCAGTTTGAGCTCAGAAGTGATATTTTACAAAAAAGCTCGTACCACTTTTTAATTGTTATATTTTGGTAGTATTAAGATGTATAAAAATTTAAAATTCTACTTATGGTGTAGAATGTAGAAAGATGTGGTGGATAATGTATTCAGATACTTAGTTTGTTAATGAATTAGGATTAATCACCAAAAATTTGTAAGATTATTATGATCTATTAATTCTCGAATAAGATGAGAAGAAGTTGCTAGGAATCTTGTAGTTGGATTACCTAGAACCATGAGTATGTCTGATTTGGTATGGTACTACTTGGGTATAAGAGCTAGTATGGAAAATTATAAGGGAGATAGTATGACTTTATGCAACTCTAAAGTCCATTGTTTCGGATAGGAAACCAAAATTCATCTTTAGGTTTTAATAAAGTCTACAAAAGGCCATTATTATGTAAGTGAAGTTTTATACAACTTCTTACCTTTTGATAGATGGCCAGTCCGGAGGGACAATTCAAGTATTGAAAGATGTATTGCAAGTTTATGTGATGAATTACAAGAATGTATATAAAAAGTACCTGTTTGATTAAGTCCTCATGCAACCATCAGATATCAAATTGTAATAAAGATGGCTCCCTATATGATGTTAAAAGGTATGAAGTGTGATGTTGTTTTGAGGTTCAAAACAATATCTAGATTTGAGGTCAGTTCAGCAGACTAATAAGACTATAGAGAAGATTATGGCTAGGGTACTTGCTCCTCAACACAGACAATAAAGACATGTTAATCCGAAACTCAGAATCTCCAAGTAAGCGAAATATTTTGAGGACAAGGGTAAGATATACCCTAGGTTCCTAAGACTTTTGGAATTTCCTGAGAAGAATCAAGTTAATAATTTCTCATTTAGCCTTACGAGTAGCATTGGCAGCACACATGATGCTTCCATGTGGTATGGTAAGAATTCGACTCATAACTTAAAGTTATAAAATCTTAGAACTTCAGTAAGGCATATCTTATAGAGAGGAATAAGTTGAAATTCTCGATAAGAAAGGTAAAGTTATTTGAAATAGAGCTATAATATTGGTCAAATTATTAGGTGGAGGGAATCACCTGGAAATTAGAATCCGACTTGAGGACTCAAGGTCCCAATTATTCAGATTTGATTTTGAGGACGAAATCCTTTAACGGGGGATAATTGTAATGACCACACAGTTAAATCATAGGAATTAGTAGATAATTAAGAGGTTTAATTATTATTATGTGATTATATATCTCTTCGTAAAAACTAGGGCTTATTGCTAGAAATAGGTCTTAGAAAAATATTTTTTCAATTACGGAGATATATTTGAATTCTAGATGCATTATAATGTTGTATATGAAATTTTATGATTTTCATATTTTGTGCCTAGTAACAGTGGAATGCGATGAATTGGTCAATAGAGTCACTTAGATTTGATTGTCTATCATAGAATTAGCAGGGCTAGATATTTAGACATTTAGAATGTCGGGATTATTGGAGTTATAGTTTTGGACTATTTTACTCCTACAAAATGAGGTTGCTTCCTAATGAAGCTAAGGATATAATTGTCTTTTGGTTTATTTATTATTGGAGAATAGATAATCCTACTACTAATTATCCTTAAGTTTAACTAGATTAAGTTTAAGCTGAATAAAACAAAACTAAGTTATTTTATCCAAACTCATCTCACACACTCTTCTCCCTTTCTCTCTCTTGGGGTTCGGCTACAAGAGAACACAAGGAGACCCAGCCTTTTTCTTTGAATTCAAACCAAGTAAGAGGAATTCAGCTTAGGTTTTTATGGTTTTATGGTTGTGAAGGTTAAAGGGCCTATAAGTCATCGAGCAACAGTTCCACTCAGGTTGACCGACACACCTGAATTTGAAATCAAAGTAAGATTAGTATAATGATATGCATATGTGATTACGTGTTTAGTATACATGTTTATGATTTTCTGTTAGATTACATTAGAATAGCGGTATCAGTATACATAGAGTTATACTGGATAACAAAGAATGTATGTTTGGCATAGTACTGATTGACGATATCACATCGGTACGACTAGAGTACAGAGTATAGGCTGATATTGTGGTCAATAGTGCTGTCGTATGAACGTTCTTGACTCAGTACCATGTGGGACACGGGGAGGGATTATGATTGGGTGTATGGGCGCCTAATCGTTATCCGGTTTATATCTATATTATGATCATGGTTTTCTTACTGAGTCTATCGACTCACAATTATTACGTGTATGTGCAGGTAAGAATTAGAACCGAACCAGTGTGGGTCTAAAGCTAAGGATGAAGATTGTACATATCAAGAAGGTTAGACTTGGAGTGTTTAGGGTCTTTGGGACAGTTTTGACTCACTTCATTGGTCGCTAGACGACAACTTTTGAAGTTTAAATATTTTGTAACTTTTAAAAAGGGATCCCAAATTATGTATATTATTATGTTTAATTATTAAAGTGAAGTTATTTAATAAAGTTTTCATTATTCATGTTTTTTATTAAACCCTTTGATTAGCAAAGGCATGCACAATATTTAGAAAACACTGTAAACGCTTAATCAGTAGGGTGTTACAGACTTACATCTAAGATGGAAGATATATCCAAAACGGATGACTTACATTCAAGATAGAGAATATATACAATACTTAGCAAAGGCATGCACAATATTTAGAAAATACTGTAACACGCTTAATCAGTAGGGTGTTACAGACTTACATCTAAGATGGAAGATATATCCAAAACGGATGACTTACATTCAAGATAGAGAATATATACAAGATGAAAGACATAAATATCATAGGTAAGAAAGTTACATATCATGGATAGGAGAGACATAAAATATATACTTCTAAGATAAAATAAAGGACACTTATCAAAGTATGTAAAAATACCTCATAGGAAGTAATAGATACATGTCAAAGTAAGGTCTTGTTAAGTTGACACCTAAAGGTAAAAGAGTTATATAAATAGAGGGGGTAGTGTAAGAGAAGGGGGCCTTTTTGAACCAGGGAAAAACTAAGAAAAGATCAAGAATGAACAGGGGTAAAAGGTTCCCAAAAAATAAAAAAATTCTTAACTGGCTTTTTTTTTTTTTGACATGATCACTTTAATTGGTTAGAGAAAGAAAGCACAACAAAGAGGAGGGTTCTCTCCCATCTAAGAAATTTCATTAAGGGCATCCTTAGTCAATCTATGAATCGCATTATAAAATTATGATATGACTAACATAAGAGAGAGATACCCTAGGAAAACTAGATAATAAAACCTTAATGTCTAAAAATAAAACACATTGGGCCCATCTTAGTCCTACCAATAAAGCAAGAACTTCTGCAAAATCATCAAAAATAGATAAAACTAGTAATTTCTTTAAAAGATATTAAAATAAGTAATTTAGAATTTATGCCATGTATAAGTTTAAGAAATAATAAATTTTAAAAATAAATCGTAATAAAAACTTATGTCATATTGAAACTCCTTGATCCTTGAATAAACAAGTGAGTGAAGTAAAAAAACCACATATAAAAATATATGAAATTCAATAATGTCACATTCTATTGAATGAAAATATGAATTTAAGTTCTAGTGCTTGAAAAACATTCTAGATTATAATTGTAGTAAATAAAAAACTTATTTTAGAAATCCCTTAAACTGAGAGTGTCACTGCTACCGCACATTATTTTTAAGACGAGCCCAAAAATACTTTAAACGTCAAACTACCATTTATGACAACCACCATACATAGTACCTAACAAATCATAGTGACACATAAATAAACTACCACAATCCATACAACATAATACACAACAACTATGTAAAAAATAAAATAAATAATTTTTATTTATCATATGTAAAAATAAAATAAATAAATTTTATCCTTGATTAAATAATTTTTGGTCAAAACACATATTATCATATGTTTTTTTATCAAATTCAAATTGCCTCACTTATGAAAATCTACAATCCATCATTTTAATATGGATAATTTGGATTTTTGCCACTTAAATTTTGATATATACAAATCATGCTTCTTGAACTTTTCAGGTCGTTAAAAATTCTCCTCGAACTATTAAGATTTTTGAATTTAAGGATTTTTGTCTAATTTTACTAAAAAAATCTGATGTGGATGAAAATTTAGAGGTCACAATTCGGTACATGTTAAAGTTCAGGAACAATAATTTTGTAAATATTAAAATTCAGGGGTACAATGTAGTTAGCGGTGAACAAAATATGGGCCAAACTATTCAACCCGGCCAACCCAACCTATTTTTTTGTAGTAAAAGGTTATGTTAAGAGTAGGCCATGACTTATTGAGCTGAAAAGTGATAGACCATATAATTATGGGTTGGTTATGGGTTAGACACATTTTAACTCTATATAACCCAAACCAACCCATTTCTTGAAAGATGTCCCAAATTTGAGATTTCTTTCATACATAAAATATACTTTATATACACAAAATATATACAAATATATATTTTACGTTTTTTATACATAAATAAATAAATTATATTGAACCTTAAAATGTGAATTAACCAAAACACATCACTAACATGTAGTCTATAGTTGCCCTACTACTTCTACCAATAAGTCTAATGTGAGAATCAATCACTATTGTTAACTTTGCTACTCACAAAATGATACCCCTACTACCTTATTTTTTTTAAAGCACTATATTACAACACATATATATATGTATCATTTTTTTTTTTATGTATATAGTAGGTTGAATAATTTTATCCTGTTTGTAACATAAATATTAAAGTTTAAAATATTCATCTTAACCCAATGAACCCACCCCACCCCACCCCTTATATTATTGTACTAAGTAGAGTTGGGTTGTACAATAATAAAAATTGAATGATTTATAGCTTATCCAGACTGCAATCATTGGGTTGACTTATTAAAATACCTCTAACTCAGCCAACCCAGTCCATGTGCACCCCTAAATGTAGTATTTTGATAATCGCCATATTTAGAAAATTGAATGAAATTAGATAAAAAGTCTTTAAATCTAACAATCTCAATAATTTAAAAAGAATTTTTCACGACTTGAAGAGTTTAAGAGACTTAATTTAATACGTGTGAAAATGCCAGAAAAATATATTTTTTTTTAATGAGAATTTCAGCTTTATTAAATCAAAGTTTCAGCTACCAAACAAGGTAGTAAAACTGAAGGAACATTCTCCATTCTGAACTGACAATCAGGGTAAAATATAGAGGCTTTAGCAAAAGTATGAGCCACTATATTAGCTGATCGTTTAACAAAATAAACAGGAATATTATGCAAATCACTAATTAAGCTTTTACAATCTTTAATCACTTGACCAAAAATAGAGACCATCTGAATAGAACTCCGTAAAGCTTGTATAGTCGTCAAGCAATCCGATTCAAGTGAAACATGTTGCCATTGATGATCTTTGATCCAACTAAGTGCCTCTCGTATCCCCATGGCCTCAGCTAATGCAGGAGCAACGGTACCATGAAGGAGCTTTGTGTATTCTTCCAACAAGAAACCTTTGTCATCTCTAGCAACAAACCCGAAGCCAAAGCAATTGAATTCCTCAAATAAAGCCGCATCAACATTGACCTTAATACTACCAATATGAGTTGAACTCCATTGCTCTAGAAAAATACATTAATTAGCCTCTTAATTTTGATTTGAAAAAAATAGAGGACTTAATTGTAAAAAGTACAACTATTACGACTCTCAATGGCATGGTCAAATCAATGTACCTGCCTATAATCACATTTGACACTAGTAACCAAACCAACCACTACTAGTACTAGTTCATGCATATTAGATTACCAACAAGGCAACTTTCTATTTATTTTTTATTTTATTTTTTTATTAATAAATAAATAAATTTAATAATAGTCCCTGGTATTGTGTTTCCTGTATTGCTGAGGTGGTGGTTGGAGTTGGACTAGGAGAATTGTAGTGTGGGGGAGAGGAATAACTGGATTTGAGGATGAATACATTGCATGTACCAAAAAACCACACCATTGTTTTTTGATAACGACACCTTTTATTGTCCCTTTTCCCAATAAAAGCCTTTTTTTTCCCACCACTTACACATATATTCCTTCCTTCCATAACCATTCCTCACAAACCCAAATCCTAAAGCTTTCATTTTTTTTTTCCTTTGTTGGGTTCTCTTTTTGCCCTGCTTGTTGGGGTTTCTTCTCTCGTCATTTCAAATGCTCTTGTGCTTTCTTTGGATCTTAATCTGTTTTGCTGCAAAAGATTTCACTCCAAGTTTCAACCTTTTTGCTCTCTTTGGAGGGTTTTTGTGCCTTGAGGAACTCTTCGGCTTTGTTCTTATTCGACTGTCCTCATGCCTACCCTTGTTAATTACAGTGGTACGTTTCTGGGTTTTGTTTCTTTTCTTTTTTCTTTTTTATTTTTTTTTTCTTTTTTTATGATTTTCTTGATTTGGGTTTTTTCTTTTGGTATATATGATGATGATCATGCTAGTTTTATTCAATGATTTTTGGATTGTTCATAGTTTTGAATATGTGATAGGGGCATATGCTTAGAATATTTTTAGATCGGATTAAATTCTCTGATATCTAATCATTTGAAATTAGCTATAAGAAATCTGATCCTGTATATATGTATATTTATTTTCTTTGGGAGGTGGGAGGGTGGGAAGGCTATGATTTTAGGTCTATGAGTTGTTAATTCTGGTTAAATTTTTTATGGCAGAATATTTAGAATAGAATTAGATCAGGAAAAAACTAATCATGAAAAGAACTGTGACTGATATTAGATTGCTATTGGGTTCAGGTGATGATGAATTTTACTCTGGGAGCTCTTGTTACCCAAACCAGGGGCTGTTTGGTTCCTATGTTGATGTGTATTGTCCCCCTAGCAAGAGAGCACGGATCAGTGCCCCATTTTCCTTCGAAGGGAGCTTCTTGGAGCAGGTTTCAAAGCCCTCCATTGAAGTACTCCCCGATGAGTGCCTTTTTGAGATCCTAAGGCGCCTGCAAGGCGGTAAAGAGAGGAGTTCCTGTGCTTGTGTTTCAAGGAAATGGCTTTCAATGTTGACCAGTATCCGCAGAATTGAGATGCCATCAAAGTTAGAGAATGAAGTGGTTTCCTCTAGTGACATTGATATGATCAGTTCTGATGAAGATCAAGAGCTTAAAAGTGATGGATATCTTACAAGGTGTGTGGTGGGAAAGAAAGCAACTGATACTCGACTAGCTGCCATTTCAGTTGGAACTAGTAGCCGTGGGGGTCTTGGAAAGCTTTCAATCCGAGGAAGCAACACTGTTCGTGGTGTTACAGATGTTGGATTGTCTGCTATTGCTCGTGGTTGTCCATCATTGAAGTCCCTTTCTTTGTGGAATGTTCCCTGTGTTGGAGATGCGGGTCTATACGAGATAGCTAAAGGATGCCCTATGTTAGAGAAGCTTGACCTTTGCCAGTGTCCTTCAATTTCCAGCAGGGGTTTGATGGCAATTGCTGAGAATTGCCCTAATTTGACAGCTTTGAATATTGAATCGTGCTCTAAGATTGGTAACGATGGATTGCAAGCTGTTGGAAGGTTTTGCTCCAAGCTGCAGTCTGTGTCTATCAGAGACTGTCCTCTTGTTGGGGATCATGGAGTGTCAAGTCTGTTATCATCAGCTTCTTTAGTACTATCAAAGGTAAAGCTTCAGGCTTTGAATATCACAGACTTCTCAATTGCAGTGATAGGACATTATGGCAAGGCTATTACCAATCTTAGTCTCATTGGTCTCCAAAATGTAAGTGAGAAAGGATTTTCGGTCATAAAAAATGCTCAAGGTCTTCAGAAGTTGGTGTCACTAGCAATTACTTCTTGCCGGGGAATAACCGATACCAGCCTCGAGGCTATGGGCAAGGGTTGTGTGAATCTTAAGCAGATGTGCCTCCGTAAGTGTTGCTTTGTCTCTGATAATGGCCTGGTAGCTTTTGCCAAAGCGGCTACATCACTGGAGAGCCTGCAATTGGAGGAGTGTAATAGAGTTACTCAGGCAGGGATTGTTGGTGCTCTCTCAAACTGTGGAACAAAGTTGAAGTCCCTTGCCCTAGTGAAGTGCATGGGGATCAAGGATATCACTTCTGAAGTATCCATGCCCTCTCCTTGCAGATCTCTTCGATCTCTATCCATCCGAAACTGCCCTGGTTTTGGTAGTGTTAGCCTGGCAATGGTGGGGAGTTTGTGCCCTCAACTTCAGGATATAGATCTGAGCGGGCTTTATGGAATAACAGATGCTGGGATTCTTCCACTTCTTGAGAACTGTGAGGAAGGACTTGTGAAAGTGAATCTAAGCGATTGCTTCAATTTGACAGATGAGGTAGTCATTGCTTTGGCTAAGTTTCACGGAGGAACAGTAGAGTCGTTGAATCTTGACGGATGCAGGAAGATCACCGATGCAAGTTTGGCAGCAATTGCCGAGGATTGCTTGTTACTCAGAGACCTAGACCTTTCTAAATGCGCAATCACAGATTCTGGCATTTCAGCCCTTTCTAATGCAAACCAGATCAATTTGCAAGTGCTCTCTCTTTCTGGCTGCTCTGATGTGACGAACAAGAGCGCATTTTTCCTTAAGAAATTGGGTGAGACTCTAGTTGGGTTGAATCTCCAACATTGCAATTCAATCAGCAGCAGAACAGTTGAGCTGCTTGTGGAGAGCTTGTGGAGATGTGATATCTTGGCCTAATTAAGAGATTGAACAGAACAATATGCTCTTATCTCTAAAAGAGAGGCAGATATAGAGATGCTGGAGATAGCAGAGTCCCTGAATTCTGGCTTTGATTTTTAAGTTGTTACTTGATAGGTGGTTTTTAGCACTTATGGTTTAACCGATATGGATAGCGCAACGTTCAGCATACTGTTTTTGCTCATCAGGAGTGGGCTTTCTGGCTGGCTTGGTTGTTTCCCGGGTAACTTTGGCCGATACTTCGTTATCATTTTTTAGCAGGCTCTCATACCTGTTTTCACTGTTTAGCCCCTGATCAGCAGGAGGCTACATCTTTCATGGCCATGGTTCCCTGCGAATATTACCAACTGTTAGTCCCAAGGTTTTCCACTTGCTGGAGCTTTTTCTTACTGCATGCTTTCGGCTCCTGCTATTCCATCTGGTGTTTTTAGCTTTCCTGCACATTCCTCCAATGGTGTGTCTGATCAAGCTTTCTTTTTTATGTTTTTGCCTTTGCGAAAACCCAGTTGTTTGAAGTCATTTCTTTGTAGTAGAGTGACTAGAGTCAAAGTGTGTCTGTTTCAGGGATTTGCATAGTTGTAGTGAGTTTGTTTTTCCCTTTCATGAAGTGTTTATCAGTGTTGGGTAGTTGATTTAGGCAGTTCTTTAGGGAAGGGTACCTCGGATCTATGTGGGCTTTGATGGTGGCATTCTCTTATGTGTGCCTTTACAACCTTGTTTTGGTTGTTTTTTCTCATTTTATCATCTTTGTCCCCATATAGTTTTTGCTGGTTTCTCATTCTACTGAGCTGTACTTTGTCACTACTTAAATAATAAATAAATAAAGGTAATTTAGCTTTAATTTTGTGTTCTGAATTATGATGCACTTACCACACTGAACCACGCAATGATATTTATTCAACAGTATTTATACCATTTGATACATGATTAGCATTTTCTATAGGCAGCCTATGCTTTTTTCATTGAAAGATATAATACTAGAAGACAAGTCACATCAATTACTATTATTTCGAATGATTACCTTTTACATTCGTCGGTGTTAGGTAAAATAAATTCTAACATATAATTCTTTTGCTTAGAATGATTTAAGCACTATTTGGTACGTTGAAAATTTTCCACGCATGATTCATCATGATTCATGTGTGGTCATTTGGCTGAAAATGAGATTAGAAATGTATATCTATATTATTACAGCCTGACAAACATTTTTGGGGCACTGATAAATATGTTGTATTGGATTTGGAAATCAATTTTCGAGCTACCAAGATACATACGATTCTCAAATAGATTTGAAGTATTATTTTAACAGATAAGATATAGATTTTACATGTGAATTCTAAATATATGCATACATTTTTGGAAGGGTATATATTAGATTTAGGAAGGAAGTTGTGTTATATATTATTGATTGTAGAGTGATAACGTGGTGGGAAGAAGCAATAGTTGACAATGGAAGTTGAGTGCCATGTGATGGTCGGTTGGGATGAAATGATGATGTTTAGAACGTAAATAAGTGCACTCAACTAGCTTAATTTGTTCACTCTCCACATTACCATTTTCATATGTTCCTCTCTCTCTCTTTCTATATATATATATTTATATTGATGCTCGTATGTACTTTGTACCATATATCTGTTGGAAATATTTTACCAGGATCTAGATTTACTACCATGTATGTTTCATTAACATCCTAATATGAATTCTAAAACAATGAAATAAACACATAAGAGTTTAAGAAAACCTTACATTGAGTGCAGCGGAATATAATGACTCCTTCCGTTCAGATCTCTAGTCCTTGATTCCTTTCTGTAGCAGAACATAATCAAGATCTGAACCTGGATCTCTTTCTCTCCTTCCTTTGTTGCTGATTCTCCTTCTTGTTGTTTAGAATCTCCTACAGTCTTACACACTATGATTGAGATACCACTTGATGTGTGTGGGCACTAATCTATCACTCAAGGATTTCGAAATTGAAGAAGAAAAGAGAAGGGAAGTGGTTTCGGCTATAGAGAAAAGAATAGGAGGCTCAACTTTTCATCTGACAGAATTAACAAAAGTTAAGTGTGAATATGAGCCATCACTATCTATTTATAGGTAACCACCTAGGTTTAAGTTAGAATTATTTGACATTAAAATAATGAAAAAATAAATGATAAAATCCATTTAAGTGTGGCCGGCCATGGGCTTTGGATAATGGGCCTCACTTATGCAATTTGTTTTTTTATCATTTCTACATCTCATTTTCTCAAAAACGCCAATTTTCAAATTCAACCATTTAAATGCCAATTCTAATTATTTAATAACTAAAAATTAATTATTAAATAATATTGTCATTCAATATATTTATTAATTAGACATATGAAGTCTCTTAATTAATAAATAAACCTAGAATCTCTTTTCTTTATAATTTCGCCCTTGCTTAGTGAAAATTCACAAAGTAGACATAGTCTAACTTTAGAATTATAATTGATTAATTAAAATCAATTAACTGAGTCTTACAAGCAGTATGGTCTCAACTAGTATGGGGACCATGGGTCTATATTTCCGAGCTTCCAATAAGTCGAACCGAATTTATCAAGTAAATTTCTTAACTTATTAATTCCTTATTGAATCCACACTTAGAACTTGGAATTGCACTCTCAGTCATATAGAACGCTCTATATGTTCCACGATATAGATACGCTATTAATTATCCATTGTTATAATCCTAATTTGATCAATGACCCTCTAATAGATGATCTACATTGAATAGGCACTAAGTTACCGTTACACCTTCAATGTATTTTATCCTTAAAACATTTAGCTCCGTATAAATGATATTTCAGCGAAGTGAAATGAGATCTCCACCATTTATCTCTGTTTAGCCAAGCTCGAAGGATATCATCGTTTCACTTCTAAATTCCTATAGAAGTTATAGACTCCATATTTATGTTAGCGCTCCCACTCAATTATACTATCATGTTCCCAAAATGTACGTATCACCCTGACCCTAAAGTAGGCTTAACTAACAAATCAAAGAACATGCATAATACTCTTGAGATCGAACCTAAACTTATCAGGATCAACGGGTGATATTGAATTGAATAGATATTACGGTAAATTTTAATATATCTAATTAAAGTTCAATATCGTTTCCTTCCGATGTATACTCCATATATCCGATACTGGTAAACTTTGCCAATACCCTGGAAAGGACATAACACTTATCCAAGGTGTAAGAATACCTATCGCTGATTATACCATGCAGTCTAAATCCAATGTTCTAAAAAATCAGGGAATAAACTTTCGAACATATAATCAAGATTGTATTCCACTGTGCTGACAACACCATAATCATTAACAAATTCACATGTTCTGGACTTAAATAGAATTCATACATTATGTATATATAATCATGAAATAAATCATGTGAACCATGCAACATAAAATGTTATTTCTGATCTTTATTAATAAGTAAATCTGATTATATTGAAATGAGTTTTATTTAGGGCATAAAACCCAACAATATCACATTTAAAAATATCTTTTCATCATTTTTTAGGATAAAATCAACGAAGAAGGAGGTGAGATCGTATTAGTATTACTGAATAGCATCTGTTATTAATAAGTTCTGAATATAATTAAGAGAACTCGACCACCAAACAGTACTAGAGGATGCTGTAAGAACGACTTTAGTTAAGTTGTGAGCAATAACATTAAAATCTCTAGAACAATATAAAAAAGAATCATGAAAACCATTACAAAAATTACTAATTTCATTCAAGACAAGACCCAAAGAGAAAATTAGAGATACTTTGTTCACCATTTTTTGTGCAACATTTAAGCAATCCATTTCAAAGATGATATTATCATACCCAAAGCAAAGATATTGGACCTTGGAATTCCGTAGCGGCAAAGCCTCCATTACTTCATAATCAAGACAACCTTCTAGGCGCCAAACAGCAAAAGCAAGAACAGTACTCAAATAATCACGCACCACCATGCCAAGGTAACTACAAATGTGAATTTTATCAATAGAAGCATTACTATTAACCTTGATGGATCCAACTAACGGAGGAGACCATTTCGAAACAATCTTAACAAAAGGCAAAGAGGTCACCTGTCTAATAGAGAGAGAAGGCTTAGTTCGAGCCTGGCTATGTTGGAAATTCCAAAAAAATTCATGGGCCAATTCCCCACCACCAAGTCACGAGGTAAATTAGTATTGTTATGCAACTTTTTATTTTTCTTAAACTAGATACACCACATAATGACTAGGGGTGAGCAAAAATATTCGCTTAACAGCAAAACCTACAAAATTCACACTGCATTTTGGATTGGGGTGTGGTGGTTAATTTTATTTGTAGTGCAGGTTAACTTTTTTACCACCGCTGAAGTGTGGTGCGGTTAAGTAAAATATATTTTAAAAAGTTGTCATACCTGCACCACACCACACCACATCAGGGTCGGCCCAACCAATTTGGGGACCTTGGGCGAAAAATCAAAATTGGGCCTTTTATTGAAAATAAAATCATTAATTAATACTTCATAAATTTAACTTAAAAAAATAATACCTCATAAATTCCTTTACATTTATTTAGTAAATTTAAATATTCTTAATAAAAGTACAATCAAAATATTATTCAAATTTCCAATCTATAAAACTTAATAATAACATTAATTTATTCAAAATTATTAGAAAAAAATAACATAGATTGTGTCATCTAAAAATTTATCTTTCTTGCCTTTTTGGAATGCAAATTTATTAATCAAATCATTGTATTCGAGTTTATTTAGCAAATTATTTTCAATTGACAACATAGCTAATCCACTCAATCTCTTGGAACATAGTCGTTCTTAAATAAGAGTTGATTAATTTTAATTTTGAAAAACTTCTCTCTGCCGATGCAACTGTAACTGGAATTGTTAGTAATATTCTATAGGTAATGAATGTTGAGTTTTGTGCCCTAAATAAAACCCATTTCAATATAATCAGATTTACTATAAAGATCAGAAATAACATTTTATGTTGCACGGTTCACATGATTTATTTCATGATTATATATATATATATATAATGTATAAATTCTATTTAAGTCCAGAACATATGAATTTGTTAATGATTATAGTGTTGTCAACACAGTGGAATATAATCTTAATTATATGTTCGAAAGTTTATTCCCTGATTTGTCAGTTCACTGGATTTAGACTGACATGATAATCAGCGATAGGTATTCTTACACCTTGGATAAGTGTTATGTCCTTTCCAGGGCATTGGCAAAGTTTACCAGTATCGGATGTATGGAGTATACATCGGAAGGGACCGGTATTGAAGTTTGATTAGATATATTAAAATTTACCGTAATATTTATTCAACTCAATATCACCCGTTGATCCTAGATCAAATGATCTTAATCCTGATATGGTTAGATTCAATCTCAAGAGTATTATACATGTTCTTTGATTTGTTAGTTAAGCCTACTTTTGGGTCAGGGTGATACGTACATTTTGGGAACATGATAGTATGATTGAGTTGGAGCGCTAACATAAATATGGAGTCTATAACTTCTATAGGAATTTAGAAGTGAAACGATGATATCCTTCGAGCTTGGCTAAACAGAGATAAATGGTTGAGATCTCATTTCACTTCACTGACATATCATTTATACGGAGCTAAGTATTTTAAGGATAAAATACATTGAAGGTGTAACGGTAACTTAGTGCCTATTCAATGTAGATCATCTATTAGAGGGTCATTGATCAAATTAGGATTATAACAATGGATAACTAATGACGTATCTATATCGTGGAACATATAGAGCGTTCTATATGACTGAGAGTGCAATTCCAATTTCTAAGTGTGGATTCAATAAGGAATTAATAAGTTAGGGAATTTACTTGGTAAATTCAGTTTGTCTTATTGGAAGCTCGGTTATATAAACCCATGGTCCCCATACTAGTTGAGACCATACTGCTTGTAAGACTCAGTTAATTGATTTTGATTAATCAATTATAATTCTAAAGTTAGACTATGTCTAGTTTATGAATTTTCACTAAGCAAGAGCGAAATTGTAAAGAAAAGAGATTCTAGGTTTATTTATTAATTAAGGGACTTTATATGTCCAATTAATAAATACATTAAATGACAATATTATTTAATAATTATTTTTTAGTTGTTAAATAATTAGAATTGACATTTAAATGGTTAAATTGAATAATTGGTATTTTTGAGAAAATGGGATTGAAAAATAACAAAATGGGAAAGTTGCAAAGTGAGGCCCGATTTCCCTATATGGGTAGGCCACTATGCAAGCTTTTACCATTTTATTTTTCCATTATTTTAATGCCATACAATTCTAACCTAAACCTAGAGGGCATTCTATAAATAGAAAGTGTTGGCTTCAGGAAACTTAGGTCTTGCACATTGTTTCTTTTAGAGAAAGCCATAGCCGCCCCTCTCTCTCTTTTCCTCTCTTCAATTTTGAAATAGCCTTGAGTGATAGAGTAGTGCCCACACACATCAAGTGGTATCTCAATCATAGTGTGTAAGACTGTAGGAGAATCCAAACAACAAAGAAGGAGAATCAACATCAAGGAAGGAGAGAAAAAGATCCAGGTTCAGATCTTGATTATGCTCTGCTACAGAAAGGAATGAAGGGCTAGAGATCTGAACGGAAGGAGTCATAATATTCCGCTGCACCCATTGTAAAGTTTTCTTAAACTCTTATGTGTTTATTTCATTGTTTTAGAATTCATATTAGGTTGTTAATAAAACATACATGGTAGTAAATCTAGATCTTGGTAAAAATATTTCAAACAACTGGCACCAGAGCCATGGTAATGATTTACTTTCGTGAAATATGAATTTAAAACGATGTTATGTGTTGATTTGGATGGTTTCATGTGCTTTATGTGTTAGTTGATGAATGTATGTGTTGTACAGAATCTTTTTCCATGAAAAATATTTTTTCTATTTTTGAAAATATTTTTTTTTGGATTCCTTGTGAAAAATTAAGCAATTTTTGTTTTTTACGGAACTCGATTCTGATAAAAATTGAGAAAGTTATGATTTTTGGAAAAATCGGATTTTGGGTGTCCATGGGTGCTCAATCGCACGCATCAGGCTTCGGACAACGAAGCCGTGTGCGCGCGTGAGCCTCGCCCAAACGACCCTGCACATCCGCCCGTGCCTATCCTGCAAGCGCTGGGGTTTGCCGCACGCCAGACCCTGCTCCTCTCCCCATGCGCGCGCGGAAGGCTTGATTTGCAGCCTCCTGAGGCTGCACGTGCATCCCCTCCTGAGCAGCCAACACCTAGTTGCGATTTTTGGGATATTTTTTTTCAAAATTCAATTTTTTCCAATTTTAGATTTTTCCAATTTTAAATATTTCCAATTTGAAATATTTTTATTTTTTTAAATATTTCCAATTTGAAATATTTTCAATTATGGTCAGATTTAAAAATTTGTTAACTTCTTTAATATTTATATATTATTTAATTATAAAATTAGATATTTTGATATTTACCATATTTTAAATTAAAAGATAACTTTGTCTTTTTATTTAAAATATTATATTAAAATTATCTTATATGATAAATTAAATAATTAATAAATTTGAAATTAACATATATATTTTTACAGATACACTTACCATAATATTTTCAAATTCAAAAGTTTGTTATTTTGTTAAATATTTAATTATTTATAAATTATAAGTTTAAAAATGATATTTTTCTATATATATATATATATCATTTTTTTCCTTATTGGAAATTTATGAATTATATTTTAAATAATTAAATAACTTGGATATTTTTGTAGAAATTTGAATATTGCTTAATTTGAGATATTTTGACATATAATTATGGTAATTATTATTTATTTATTATTTTATTCCTAAAATAATAACTATCTAACCATATCTATTTTAAAATTGGTTTATTTTAATTTCATTAAATTATAAGATTTGAAAGTGATATTGAAAATTCTTTCTTTCAAATCATTGTTCTTATTTGATATTTAATTTAATTTGATTCAAATAAACCTAGATATTTTAAAATTAGTTTTTTTTTTTTGAGATTTTTAAGGTTTGTTTTAACAACCCTAAATTTTTAAAATTTATTTGGTTAGTTTAAGAATAATAATTTAATTGTATTAATATCTTATTTCACATTTGTTACATGGACAATGTTTTCTTAATTTTATATTGTTTATTCAAATTTTTGTAACAAACCTATTATTTATTTGATCTAAATTGCTATGATTAACTTGTTGACAGATCCAATGATCTGATTTTAATCATAGTCAAATTGTCAATAGATCTTATAAATAATTTGTAACACCCTAACTAGCATAGGCGTATTACGTGATTTTTAAACATAATGTGCAGCTCGTTGCTAATCAACGAGGTTTATGAAAATCGTGGTTAATTAAAATTTTTGCTTTTTAATTAAACTTATAAAATATTTATACAAAAATACTCGGGATCCCGATTACAAAACACTTTGCAATAGTTTACTGTCTAATATAAAATACTTGTCGCCTAGCGACTAATTACAAAACAAGCACTGCTGTCCCGAGGATCGTACGCTCCAGGCCTAACCGCCTCGACATGTACAATCTTCATAGGCTCGTCCTCACGGTTCACAGCTTTGGCCTTGCCCTTACCTACACATAAACATAGCACTGTGCGTCGACAGACTCAGTAAGAAAAGCATAATAATAATCATACATAAATCCCGAGTTATGATCAGACGCCCATACCCCTGACCATAACCCTAACTGCCGTGTCCCATACGATACTGAGTCCTGAACTTTCATAAGACGGTACTATTGACAAGTAACAGCCTATACTCGGTACACTGGTCATACTCTAGCCTGTACCGATGTGTTACAGTATCAGCCTATACTCAGTACACTGGTCATACTCCAACTGCTAGTCATACTCTAACCTGTACTGATGTGATACGTCAAATAGTACAGAACCACCAACCCTAGTATCAGCCTATACTCGGTACACTGGTCATACTCCAGCTGCTAGTCATACTCTAGCCTGTACCGATGTGATACAGTGTCAGCCTATACTCGGTACACTTGTCATACTCCAGCTGCTACTCATACTCTAGCCTGTACCAATGTGACACAGTCGGATGGTTCGAAGCCAACATACATATCTAATGTAATCTAAGAGGCTTCCTACATGCACGCTAATCATGTAATATATATATGCATACTGTTATACTAATCTTACCTCAATTCTGAATTCAGGTGTGCCGGTCAACCTGAATGGAATGAACTGCGCGGCGGTTTACAGGCTCCTAAACCATAACAATCACAACACTATAAGTGATACGCTAAATCACTTCCCGGGGACTTAAACTAGGAACTAAAAGTTTCCCTATCGATAAAAAGCATGGCAATACCCCAAATACCATAAAAACGAGAAAATCTGGGGTTCCAGAAAATCACCCAACCGGCAGACCGGTTGTCCAACCGGAATTCCGGTTCTGGAAATTTTCAAAACCCCATCCGGAATTCCGGATGCACAACCGGAATTCCGGATGCACAACCAGAGTTCCGGTTCCTCGCAGACTAAAATCAAAAATTCATAACTCCATCAATTCGAACCCAAAGCATATCAAATCTTCCAGACCTGTTCTAGACACCCCTAGGAACAATTCCAAAGCACTAAAACCGAGCTTCAACCACAGAAACTCATTTCACCATTGGAGGTTCAAGATTGAGTTCTAAACTCAAAACTTGACTAATCCCTCCAAACAGCCACTAAATCATGCATAGCTCAACCTATTTCAACATAATAAAACTCCAGAACATACATCTAAACCGCAACAACAATTACAGCAACAAACTTCATCATCTTTCTTTAAAAACTCTAGCTTTGAACTAAAAACTACCAACTTGAATCAAAGCAAACAACATACATCAAACTAGCTCTAAACCATTCAAAATAACAAGATTAATCCTCTGTAAACAACAACAAAATCACAGCAGCAAGCATCACAACAAATCAACATGCAACAATCATCTTTTAATCATTTTCAATAAATTACAAAAGGGAAAGGTATAGAAACCTTACCAACACTTGAAGAACACTTAGATTGGATGAATTTAAGCTAGAATCACTAAGAAGAAGCCACAAATCCTTGCTGCACAAGGAGACCGAAAGAGAGAGAGAGAGAGACTAGAGAGAAAAACAATTTTTCAATTTTTTCTAATTTCTTCCTTTGAAACCAAATGAGGATAAATGCAAAATAAATCTTTTATTTCAGCCAACATAACAATCAAATAACATTTAATTTCCAATCTCTGAGTCCACTAAAGGACAAAACATAAATGGGGTAAAATGACCATTTTGCCCCTTCACACTAAAATAGCATAAAGAGCACTAAAGGGGGTATTTTGGGAAATTCTAAATTCCCAGCCAATCTCGACATTTCCAATGTCTAATAAACCGTCCCAATAAACTAACATACTAAGTTGTGATTTTACTGAGCCAAACACCGAGTTCCATGTTACTGGGCACCGGAAATGCAAAATGATGAAAATCGCTAAATAACAAATAATGCATTTAAGAATTCTACAATAACAACATAATAATTATTTAAATAGCTATAAATAATTTTCCATAATTAAACATAATTAATTGCTAATTTCCAAATTAAACTAAGCGGTCTTTACAACTATTCCCCCCTTAAAAGGATTTAATCCCCGAAATCTAACCTGAATAACTCCGGAAATTGAGCTCTCATATCTGACTCTAGCTCCAAGGTGGCTTCCTCCACCTTGCTGTTTCTCCAGAGTACTTTGACCAATGCTATGGTCTTATTCCGAAGGACTTTATCCTTTCTATCCAGGATCTGCACTGGCTGTTCTTCGTAATACATATCTGCTGCAGTTCAAGGCTCTCATAACTGAGTATATGAGAGGGATCTGAAATGTATTTTCTCGACATAGAGACATGGAATATGTTATGAACTGCTGATAAAGCTGGAGGCAATGCTAACCGGTATGCCACTTGACCTATCTTCTCGAGAATCTCGAAAGGTCCTTTAAATCTAGGGCATAACTTGCCTCTGTTCCCGAAATGTTTGATCCCCTTTCATTGGAGATACCCGTAAAAACACATGGTCCCCTACTCGGAACTCAACATCTCTGCGTTTCGGATCTGCGTAACTTTTCCGTCTACTTTGTGAGGCAAGCATTCTAGCTTTTATTTTCTCTATTGCCTCATTGGTCCGTTGCACTGACTCCGGACCTAGGTATTTCTTCTCCCCTGTCTCATCCCAGTGGATGGGAGATCTACACTTCCTACCGTATAATAGTTCATAGGGGGCCATCCCTATCGTACTCTGATAACTGTTGTTGTAAGAGAATTCTATCAACGGTAGGTATTTATTCCAAGAGCCTTCGAAATCCATAACACAGGCTCGTAACATGTCCTCCAATATCTGAATTGTCCTTTCAGACTGACCATCTGTTTGAGGATGGAATGCTGTACTAAATTTCAGTTTTGTACCCATTGCTCGTTGCAAACTCTGCCAAAACTTGGAGGTGAACTTCGGATCTCTATCCGAAACTATAGACTTCGGTACCCCGTGAAGTCTTACAATCTCTCTAACATATAATTCTGCCAACTGATCCACTGTAAAGGTTGTTCTAACGGACAGAAAATGAGCAGATTTTGTGAATCGATACGCCACTACCCAGATGGAATCAAACAAGCCCGTGGTTCTAGGTAACACAACCACGAAATCCATCGTGATATCTTCCCACTTCCATTCAGGTAGGGTTAAAGGTTGCAACAACCCTGCTGGTCTCTGATGTTCAGCCTTAATTTGCAGACATGTGAGGCATCTCGATACGAATTCTACCAAATTCTTCTTCATACCGCTCCACCAGAAGTACGGTTTAAGATCTTGGTACATTTTAGTGGTTGCGGGATGCAGAGAATAAGGGGTAGAATGAGCCTCCTCAAAGATCTCATTCCTGAGTTCCACACTACTCGAAACACAAACCCTAGCTTTATACAGAAGGATCCCGTTGTCCGACACTGAGAAATCCCTGGCTTGACCAGCCAAAACCTGATCTCTGATTTTCACTAACTCTGGATTAGTCATCTGAGCGGCTTTAATTCTTTCCAACAGATCAGATTGTAGAGTTAAGTTATGAAGCTGACCTACCACAAACTCGATGCTTGATCTAACCATGTCCTCTGCTAAATGAGGTGAGATCTGAATCATGCTAGCTACCTGCCCGGGACCCAAACCTGCTCAGGGCATCGGCCACTACATTGGCCTTCCCAGGGTGATAAAGAATCTCACAGTCGTAATTTTTTACTAACTCCAACCAACGCCTCTGTCTCATATTCAAATCTTTTTGAGTAAAGAAATACTTGAGACTTTTATGGTGGGTATAGATTTCACACCTTTCTCCGTAAAGGTAATGCCGCCAGATCTTCAATGCAAAAACCACCGCGGCCAACTCTAGATCATGAGTCGGGTATCGCTGTTCATAATCCTTTAACTGACGGGAGGCATAAGCGATAACCCAATCGGCTTGCATCAGCGCACACCCCAGACCCTATATGGATGCATCGCAAAAAACTACAAATTTCTCTTTTGTCTGAAGGCAAAGCTAGCACTGGAGCGGTAATCAACCTCTGTTTTAGCTCCTGAAAACTAGCTTCGCACCTATCTGACCAAACAAACCGCTGATTCTTCTTTGTAAGTTCGGTTAAGGGTGTTGAAATCTTAGAAAACCCTTCCACAAACCTACGATAATACCTGGCTAAACCCAAGAAGTTTCTAATTTCTGTCACTGTCTTCGGTCTCGGCCAATCCCTGACGGATTCTATCTTTCCGGGATCCACCTTGATCCCATCTTTGCTAACGATGTGCCCTAAGAAGGACACGTGAGATAGCCAAAATTCACGTTTCTTGAATTTGCATAAAGCTTTTGTTCCCGAAGCCGTTGTAAAACCATCTGAAGATGTAACTCATGCTCCTCTTCTGATTGAGAGTACACAAGGATGTCGTCGATAAACACAATCACACAGATATCGAGGAAATCCTTGAGTACTCTATTCATCAAATCCATAAGTGCTGCAGGAGCATTGGTTAGTCCAAACGACATAACCAGTAATTCCTAATGTCCATACCTAGTATGGAAAGCCGTCTTCGGAATGTCCTCCTCTCGGATTTTTAACTGATGATAACCCGATCGAAGATCAATCTTGGAAAAGACCGTCTTCCCCTGAAGTTGATCGAACAGATCCTCGATCCTAGGTAGTGGATATTTATTCTTCACTGTTAGCTTGTTCAATTCTCTGTAATCGATACACATCCTCATAGTTCCATCTTTCTTCTTGACGAACAAAACCGGGGCTCCCCAGGGTGACACACTAGGCCGAATAAACCCTATGTCAAGCAACCCCTGAAGTTGAATCTTTAACTCCTTAAGTTCAACTGGAGCCATTCTATATGGAGCCTTGGAAACCGGTTCCACTCCTGGTGCCAGATCTATAACGAAATCAATCTCCCGCTGAGGTTGTAACCCTGGAAGTTCTTCGGGAAAACATCTAGAAATTCCCGAACCACCCTAATGTCCTCTGGCCGAATGGTATCTGGCCGAGTGGTGTCCTTCACCACGGCCAGAAACCCTAAACAACCGCCATGTAGTAATTCCTTAGCTGACATGGCCGAAATCACCGGGATCCGAGATCCCTGAACCGAACCAACAAACACAAACGGTTCTTCACTTTCCAGTTGGAAGATCACCATCTTCCTCTTGCAATCAATACTAGCTGAGTATTGAGATAGGAAATCCATTCCTAAAATAATATCGAAATCTACTAGGCTCATCTCTATCAAGTCAGCGCTTAACTCTCTACCATCTATTCTGATCGGCATAGACCTAATCCACCTTTTGAAGATAACTAATTCTCCGCCAGGTAATAGGGTTCCAAAACCTGATTCATACCTATCCCACGGTCTATCCAATTTACTAAAGATTCTGGCTGCCACACTAAAAGCATCCCTGACCTTAGCACTCACCCGGATGATGCCTCTTACAAAAGGAACACTCCGGGTAGGAATAACGGGTTTCGACACTACCTTGACGACCGCCTCGATTCTGGTTCCCTCAGAACCTCTTGTTCTGCCCCGAGCCACCGGATGCAGTGGATGATTTCCTCCTCTGGTCCATGGCCGAACCACTACCTCCCCTGCTGAAACCTGATGCAAGAGGGGTAGGAGCCCCGCCACTTACTGGAGTCCTAACTGACTCCAACATACATCCAACTGCGCCCTCAGCTCGCAGTGCTTTCTCCACCGTCTCAGCACAGGTGATCTTGTCGTCGGTAGTGAGCATAAGGTCATACTTGATCTTCACATTAAGTCCATCAAGATATATTTTTCTTTCTTACTGAAATCGGTTGGCACAAATCCCGAGGCCAACCTCACCAACCGATCAAACTGCGTAGTGTATTCCGTCACACTCATAAAATTCAATATTCTCGTAATTCTTGATAGCCACTTCTCGACTTCCATGACGTCCGGACCTCCCAGAGAAACCGGAGGTGTCTGCTCGCAGAACCTTTCATACAGGGGTCCCATTCAGCTTGCTACTACTACTATCTGGGCCTGAGCAGCAGGGGTGGGTGCCACAGGAACTTCTGGCACAGGCACTGCAGGAGCATCCTGCTGTCTCAATCTCTGAATCTCATTATCTTGCTCCTCTATTCTGGCTTGCATTTCAGCAAACCTAACATCCCAATTCTAGGCTTCCTGATTGGCTTGGGCAGCTTGAGGCGGGTTAACATCACCCCGACCACGAACCCTGCCCTTGGGACCTCTACCTCGGCCCATAACACTTGGGGAAACTGAGCTCCTTGACCCTGATTTGACCCGACCGAGCTGCCCTGACTCCTGGTATTTCGCCTGGCGTCCATCTAGTCTGAACAGCCTCAAAACCCCGAGTTGGCACATCAGGTCACGATCAACGAGAGCTTACTAATGCCGCTTAATTTGGAAATTAAAAACAAAACATGCGCCTATTCTACTATCAGGCTACTAACATGCTTCCTAGCAGACTTTTCTTATTTCATAAAAATTAAATAAACTACTAAAGCAATAAAAGCTTGCTGAACCGTAGAACGAGCTAACTGCTGATGATGATTGTACATGTCGTGACGATCTTCGGAAGACAACCTGGCGGCTCTGATACCAAATTGTAACACCCTAACTAGCATAGGCGTATTACGTGATTTTTAAACATACTGTGCAGCTCGTTGCTAATCAACGAGGTTTATGAAAATCGTGGTTAATTAAAATTTTTGCTTTTTAATTAAACTTATAAAATATTTATACAAAAATACTCGGGATCCCGATTACAAAACACTTTGCAATAGTTTAATGTCTAATATAAAATACTTGTCGCCTAGCGACTAATTACAAAATAAGCACTGCTGTCCCGAGGATCGTACGCTCCAGGCCTAACCACCCCGAGATGTACAATCTTCATAGGCTCGTCGTCACGGTTCACAGCTTTGGCCTTGCCCTTACCTACACATAAACATAGCACTGTGAGTCGACAGACTCAGTAAGAAAAGCATAATAATAATCATACATAAATCCCGAGTTATGATCAGACACCCATACCCCTGACCATAACCCTAACTGCCATGTCCCACACGATACTGAGTCTTGAACGTTCATAAGACGGTACTATTGACAAGTAACAGCCTATACTCGGTACACTGGTCATACTCCAGCTGCTAGTCATACTCTAGCCTGTACCGATGTGTTACAGTATCAGCCTATACTCAGTACACTGGTCATACTCCAACTGCTTGTCATACTCTAGCCTGTACTGATGTGATACGTCAAATAGTACAGAACCACCAACCCTAGTATCAGCCTATACTCGTTACACTGGTCATACTCTAGCTGCTAGTCATACTCTAGCCTGTACAGATGTGATATAGTGTCAGCCTATACTCGGTACACTGGTCATACTCCAGCTGCTACTCATACTCTAGCCTGTACCGATGTGACACAGTCGGATGGTTCGAAGCCAACATACATATCTAATGTAATCTAACAGGCTTCCTACATGCACGCTAAACATGTAATATATATATGCATACTGTTATACTTATCTTACCTCAATTCCGAATTCAGGTGTGCCGGTCAACCTGACTGGAACGAACTGCGCGGCGGTTTACAGGCTCCTAAACCATAACAATCACAACACTATATGTGATACGCTAAATTACTTCCCGGGGACTTAAACTAGGAACTAAAAGTTTCCCTATCGATAAAAAGCATGGCAATACCCCAAATAACATAAAAACGAGAAAATCTGGGGTTCCTGAAAATCACCCAACCGGCAGACCGGTTGTCCAACCGGAATTCCGGTTCTGGAAATTTTCAAAACCCCATCCGGAATTCCGGATGCACAACCGGAATTCCGGTTCCTCGCAGACTAAAATAAAAAATTCATAACTCCATCAATTCGAACCCAAAACATATCAAATATTCCAGACCTGTTCTAGACACCCCTAGGAACAATTCCAAAGCACTAAAACCGAGCTTCAACCACAGAAACTCATTTCACCATTGGAGGTTCAAGATTGAGTTCTAAACTCAAAACTTGACTAATCCCTCCAAACAGCCACTAAATCATGCATATCTCAACATATTTCAACATAATAAAACTCCAGAACATACATCTAAACCGCAGTAACAATTACAGCAACAAACTTCATCATCTTTCTTTAAGAACTCTAGCTTTGAACTAAAAACTACCAACTTGAATCAAAGCAAAAAACATGCATCAAACTAGCTCTAAACCATTCAAAATAACAAGATTAATCCTCTGTAAACAACAACAAAATCACAGCAGGAAGCATCACAACAAATCAATATGCAACAATCATCTTTTAATCATTTTCAATAAATTACAAAAGGGAAAGGTATAGAAACCTTACCAACACTTGAAGAACACTTAGATTGGATGAATTTAAGCTAGAATCACTAAGAAGTAGCCACAAATCCTTGCTGCACAAGGAGGCCGAAAGAGAGAGAGAGACTAGAGAGAAAAGCAATTTTCTAATTTTTTCTAATTTCTTCCTTTGAAACCAAATGAGGATAAATGCAAAATAAATCTTTTATTTCAGCCAACATAACAATCAAATAACATTAATTTCCAATCTCTAAGTCCACTAAAGGACAAAACATAAATGGGGCAAAATGACCATTTTGCCCCTTCACACTAAAATAGCATAAAGAGCACTAAAGGAGGTATTTTGGGAAATTCCAAATTCTTGGCCAATCCCGACATTCCCAATGTCTAATAAATCGTCCCAATAAACTAACATACTAAGTTGTGATTTTACTGAGCCAAACACCGAGTTCCATGTTACCGGACACCGGAAATGCAAAATGATGAAAATCGCTAAATAACAAATAATGCATTTCAGAATTCAACAATAACAACATAATAATTATTTAAATACCTATAAATAATTTTCCATAATTAAACATAATTAACTGCTAATTTCCAAATTAAACTAAGTGGTCTTTACATAATTTGTAACAATTAAATTTTGTACTTCTTTCATCTGTGTAAACCTAGTAAGATGATAGGGCGCATCCAAATCATTTTACCTGTGTGAGCCTATATGTTTGCTATTGGGCTAAGATGCATATAGAAAGCCCATTTAAGTTTTACTAAGTAAATGGACTAGGTTGCTAAAATAAAATTTGACATAAGTAATTTTATTTAGGCCCAAATTAGATTTGGGCTTATTCAATGAATAACAATTGTTTATTTAAAGGTTAAATTCCTCTCTTTCGGGCTTTGTGTGAGAGTTGGGGGCCAATAGAAGTGGGTACGACATACTGAACCCAGCTCTCCCTCACATGAACTACCCCAATTGTGAAGGTCCATTTGCCTTATTTAAATAATTGTATTAGGTTAATTATATTAGTCTAACCTAATTAAAATTGAATTAGCAACATAATTAACTTTTAAAATATATGAAATTTATTTTTTCATTTAATATTTTAAAGTTAATTTTAGAAAAACACTTAGTTAATGATATATATTCTAGATAGTTATTTCTATTCTAGTTATTATTTCTAATATTAATTAGGAAAATATCATTAATTGTGAAATTAATTGTTTAATAATTAGTTTTGGTACAATCTAAGTTTAGTATATTTTCCTAGTATTAAAGTAGAATTAATAATTAAGTTTCCTCTATACTTAATTATTTATTTCTTGAATTTAATACATTTAATTAAATAGAAAATTTCAATATCTAAGTTGATTTTCATCATGATACTTAAATATTGTCATTTTCATGTTATTTAATTAAAGTTGAAAATTATGTTAAGTTTAGAATCTTATTTCAGAATAACTTAAATCTGAATAATTTTCAAAATATATTTTATTTTATTTTATTAATCTTTTTCCCACAATTTCAAAATTGCATTTCTTTAATGCAGAAATTTCAAATTTTATTTGAAAAATAGATTAAAGTCGAAAATTATTTATTTTAATGTTGGACTAACTTAAATCAATGCTTTTTTTCATTTAATGATTAATTAAAATAAATGAACTAAAATATACTATTATTAGAAATTGAATTAATTGGTCAATGAAAGTCTAGATAGTTATTATCTGTTTTGCTTGAAGTATTTTTCTAGTGATATTTAATTAAATAGAAAATTAATATTGAAGTTGATTCTTAATCATGATACTTAAATATTTGAAATTTTTCTTTAATATTTAATTAAATAAGGAAAATTATATTTTTTGTTGTAAATTAATTTTATTAATTAATTTTGGGCCAACATAAAATTAGAATAACTTTTCAGGATTTATTTTTATTTTATTTTTAAAAGCATTTTTCGAAAGTAGTATTGTTATATACTTTATTTTTTGAAATGCAATATATATTTATAGAAAATTAAATTTGAGTTGTAAGTTAATTTAAATTAATTTTGAAACAACTTAAATTGAATATTTTTCTAAATATTTATTGGAAATTATTACTAAGATGGAAATAATTCACGTTATTTTCATATCCATCTAAGTATAATTTATAAATATTAAATTTAAAATTTATATTTAGAATTTTTATTCTAAATTGGAAATTTTAATTAAATATATATATTTAAAATAAATTGAATAAAATAAATATTAGAAGAAAATACACTTTAAATAATGAGCTTTATTATTAGGATATTCGATCTCCATTGTTGGTTTTACATAGCTATTCTTTTAGTGAGTGATCCTCCCTAATGGATGAACTTTCACTAGCAAGTTAGCACCGTTTAATCTCGAAAGATAAGTATTCTTGTAAGTTTTTTATACAGTATTAATCACCCTAATGGTGGCGACTGTATAAGACTCGCAAGAGTATGAAACAATGGTGGAAGCTCATAAGATAGAATAGCCTTGACTCTCGCCTAAACGGGACAACGCTGGATTCCAATCTTGATCGAATAAAAGGTTGCTAGAATGTTTATCATTTTAGATGAGCTGACAACTCTATTCAATGGATGGTATCACTGACTCTCGCCTAAACGGGACACTGATATCAGTTTGTTGAAGACCTTGGAAATTATTTAGGATTCTATGTTTTAGTATTTTCACTTGTCATTCCTACTTGCTATGTGTTTAATAATTTCTGAATTGTGTATGAATTTATATTGAACCATGTTATTTTCTGTTATTAAATTGTAGTTTAATTTCGAATCTTCATTGTTGGTCTAACTTGGTTTGTTTTTCTAATGGGACAAATCCCTAATGGATTGTCAACATTAGACAAACATAATAGTGTTAGATCTCGAAAGATAAATATTGTAAATGCAACATCTAGCTGTTCATCAATTGATTACACCTTAGGCTAGTATTTACAATATGAAACAAGAAGATTGTATAAATAAGATTACTTTGACTCTCGCTAATCGAAGCATCGTTGGATTCTTATTTAAAAACGAAATTATCCTAATTCCTCTTAGCTTATTCATTTCGAATTAGCTCAATAACATATCATTGGATGAATGGTCTATAAATAATTTCATGTCATTCTATATTTTCTCTTAAGAAATTAAATGATGCATATGATTATATTCCAGAAATTCTATCCCAAAATGATATAAATCTTCAATCTTAGAAATCTCCTACTTTTATGGACAAATCAGACTTAGAGTTAAATTAGTAGTGGTGGTCCAAGAAAGAATTACTCATTATACAGTTACACTTTCACAAGTGTTTAATAACCATTTTCTATCAATGGATTCAAACTGTATGAATATGAGTTTAGTATTCTGTGACCAGGATCCACTTGCACTATTCTAAGAACTCTTTAATGTAACTAAACCTGAGTCATCAAAAGACACAACCATATTTTATAAATCTATGGCATTTGTATCTTGTTCATAGTGGTTTTGACAAGGTCATTCTCTGCAAAGAGTTAATATGCCTATATCCACTGAAAGTAGTTCATCTCATTAGCAGATGGATGTACATTCAGGGGTGGATATGAGTTTTCGCTGTATTCTTAAAACGATCACTCTAGATTTTACCTTAAGCAAAAGAAATTTGAAATGTTTGAAAAATTTCATGAATTTCTAGCAATGGTGAAAAAACCATTAATGTAAGTGGTTAAAGATCTTGCGAACTGATAGGGGTGGAGAAATAGTTAGTAGATATGCAGTTCAAAGATCATTAAATTGATTTTGAATTATATCCATACTTACCTCCCCCGAAATTCGATTTGCATATTGATGATTAGTTACTAGTCGTTGCCTAAATCCTTCTATGGTAATACAATTTCAGAATAATGCAATGGTTGTATACTTAATGTAAATCATTACTAGATTCATGGATGACCTAATCGAAATCTTAAGAAAAGCTAGAACTGTTAACCTTGGTTTGCATGTTTGTTAGCTATTCTAAGTGATTAGGGGTGGAACATCCCATAGACAATAGATAAGAAAGTGTTTGTTTAAACAAATACTAATTTTCTAAGAAAATGACTAAGTCTGAAAATAAAGTAGCAAATAAAGGAGATAATTTTTCTTTGATTCCAAAAGTATTCTATCATCTTATTCTTTACAAGATGATCCCACTGCCTTTGTTGTCTTGACACAACCAAAGAGGTCAATACCATTTAGTTTTTTTTGACATAATTCACGGTACCTTGTCGTAGGGCGAGGGTTTCAAGGAACTCACTCTTCTTATGACTTGGAAGACACTAGTGATTAAAATCCATTGTGAGTTTAAACAAGTAATAGATTGTCAAGATAAGAAACTAAGAAGAAAAGCCAATAGAACTATGGTTTGATCCATTCACATGGAGTAACCTAAAGTTTTCTATTACAAGGACATAAAAGGAAATTTTCGTTAATAAGTCTATTCAATGGACTTAACAAAACTTCCTGTTCCTAGTATTATAGGTTTGAGTTTATCTAAACCTATGGCTCATGGTATACCTGGTAATTACTTACTCTAATGCAAGTAACTTACTTTAGTAAGATTATGAAGCATTTTCTTTTCTAATGGAAATCTATAGAAGCCTCTCGACTTCTATGCATAGATTTTATTTATCTAAGGAAAAGTCTCAACTATTCCAGAAAAGATAAAGCCATGAAAGAATTTATTAAATCAACAGTGAGAGGTCTCGATATGCTTTAGTATGCGTTAGATCAGACACCTGCTGTTGAGTGGGAGTAATGAGGAGGTATCAAATTAATCCAAGAGAGGAATATTGGAAGACAATCAAGTAAATCTTAAGATTAAGAAGAGGAACTATATGTTAGTCGATAAGGGTGTGTTTAAAACTCTTAGACTACACCACATCAGATTTCGAGACTTGCCTTTGTGCTAGAAAGTCTGCTGATAAGATGGTGATTACTCTGGGGGTGGAGTAGTGATTTTGGAGAAGTGTAAAAACCTATCTTAAGTCTCTAGGTCTACCAGAGAAAGACTGAATGTTAAAGTTGCAGGAAAGGTACTTATTCAGTCTAAGGAAAGTTCTATACATTTGTGGCACCGTTCCAACTTGTCTTAACTAATAGTGTTATTTCCTGATTAACCAAAAGTAGTTGCCAAAAGTATAGAATCCAGTATCCCAAGAGAGTAGACATATAGAGAGGAATTTAACAATATCAAGAATTTTGTGATTAAGGAAGAGTAATGGTGGAGAAGAGGTTGTGTTTAATTCAACCTGTCAGATCCTATTACGAGGAGTATACTACTACTACACTTGATTTGTATATCAAGGTGTTGAGATTATTTGAAATGCACATTTTGTTTTATATTAGTGCAAGTGGGAGTTTGTTGGGTTTGTGCTCTAAATAAAACCCATTTCAATATAATCAGATTTACTTATTAATAAAGATCAGAAATAACATTTTATGTTGCATGGTTCACATGATTTATTTCATGATTATATATATAATGTATAAATTCTATTTAAGTCCAGAACATGTGAATTTGTTAATGATTATAGTGTTGTCAACACATTGGAATATAATCTTAATTATATGTTTGAAAGTTTATTCCCTGATTTGTCAGTTCACTGGATTTAGACTGACATGATAATCAGCGATAGGTATTCTTACACCTTGGATAAGTGGTATGTCCTTTCCAGGGTATTGGCAAAGTTTACCAGTATCGGATGTATAGAGTATACATCGAAGGGAACCGATATTGAACTTTGATTAGATATATTAAAATTTACCGTAATATCTATTCAATTCAATATCACTCGTTGATCCTAGATCAAATGATCTTAATCCTGATATGGTTAGGTTCGATCTCAAGAGTATTATACATGTTCTTTGATTTGTTAGTTAAGCCTACTTTTGGGTCAGGGTGATACGTACATTTTGGGAACATGATAGTATGATTGAGTGGGAGCGCTAACATAAATATGGAGTCTATAACTTCTATAGGAATTTAGAAGTGAAACGATGATATCCTTCGAGCTTGGCTAAATAGAGATAAATGGTTGAGATCTCATTTCACTTCGCTGAAATATCATTTATACGGAGCTAAGTGTTTTAAGGATAAAATACATTGAAGGTGTAACGGTAACTTAGTGCCTATTCATTGTAGATCATCTATTAGAGGGTCATTGATCAAATTAAGATTATAACAATGGATAACTAATGACGTATCTATATCGTGGAACATATAGAGCATTCTATATGACTGAGAGTGCAATTCCAAGTTCTAAGTGTGGATTCAATAAGGAATTAATAAGTTAGGGAATTTACTTGGTAAATTCAGTTCGACTTATTGGAAGCTCGGTTATATAGACCCATGGTCCCCATACTAGTTGAGACCATACTGCTTGTAAGACTCAGTTAATTGATTTTGATTAATCAATTATAATTCTAAAGTTAGACTATGTCTAGTTTATGAATTTTCACTAAGGGCGCGTTTGGAAAGCCACCTGGGAATTGGAATTGGATGTAATTGGAGGTAATTACACAGTTTAACGTGTTTGTGTGGCCACGTAATTACATAGTAATTGTGTAATTAGAGGTAATTGGGAGGCCTCAATTACTCTCTCCAATTCTCATACCCCCTCATGAGAATTGGGTGTAATTACACTGTGTAATTACATACCAAAAATAAATTCAAATTATTTTAATTAATTAATATGATATTTTAATTAATTGATATGATATTTTAAGTATTTTTAATGTATGGACTTTCCCTTTTTCTATCAATCATCAAAAAACATGGTTGGATTGTATTAGCATGTTGTGTAATTCACAATTTTATTCGCAAGTGGAATTGAGATGATGAATTTTTCGAAGAGGTCATGGAAAATGAAATAGCTAGGAAATTGTGAAAGTTTGAACAATATTGATTTTGATTCAGATTCAGATGAAGGACTTGGTGACGGGCCAAGAGATGATGACAAGCAATATATGTTTAATTTTAGAGATATAATAGCTCAAAATATATGGAACGCAAGACCAATTACATAGTCTTAAAAAAATTATTTTAAATATTTGCTACTAAATTGTTATAGTTTTGACTTTATTTTATGAAGAGATTATTATTTATTTATATATTATTAATTGATGAAATTTATTTTTAAATATTATAATATTAATTTAATGTGTAATTACTAACTATCATGCCAAACATGATATTAGGAATTCACATGTAATTACCACTTGACATCCAAACACACCTTGTATTTTAAAATACAATGTAATTACTATACAGTGTAATTACTACCCTAGTAATTATTCGAAATTATTTTACCAGGATCTTAGATCTACTCACAAGTATGTTTATTAACATCCTAAATAAGAACTTTCTAAAACGATAAATTAAACACATATAGAGTTTAAGAAACCTTACATTGGGTGCAGCGGAATATAATGACTCCTTCCGTTCAGATATCTAGCCCTTGATTCCTTTCTGTAGCAGAGCATTATCAATATCTGAACATGGATCTCTTTCTCTGAATCTTTGATGCTGAAACTCCTTCTTGCTGAAAGTCTTTCTTCACGATCTTCCTAACTATGATTGAGGTATCACTTGCTGTGTGTGGGCACTACTCATACACTAAGAATTTCGAAATTCAAGAGGGAAGAGAAAGAAGAAGTGGCAGCTAAAGATAGGGAGAGAGAAAGGCTCATGTTTTTCTCTGAAGGAAAAATAGAAAATTTAAGTGTAATTTTTCTGAAGCCTTCACTATCTATTTATAGCATTCCACGCTTGAATTATTTGGCATTAAAATAATGAAAATATCAGAGGGAAAACCCTACAAAAGTGGCCGGCCATGCAAGGTGGATTTGGGCCTCACTTTTTGCAATTTTGCAGTTTTATCTTTTCTGCATATGATTTTCTCAAAAACGCCAATTTTCTAATTCAACCATTTAAATGCCAATTCTAACTATTTGATAACTATAAATAATTATTAAATAATATTGTCATTTATCATATTTATTAATTGAGCCATACAAAGTATCATAATTAACAAATATGCCCCTATAAACTCTTTCTTTACAATTTCGCCCTTACTTAGTGAAAAATTCACAAATAGACATAGTCTACATTGAGAATTATAATTGATTAATCAAAACCAATTACATGAGTCTTACAAGCAATATTATCTCAACTAGTGCGGGGACTATGAGTCTATATAACCGAGCTTCCAATAAGTAGATCAAGAATTTAGCACTAAAATTCACTAACTTATTAATTCTTCGTTGAATCCACGCATAGAACTTAGAATTGCACTCTCAGTATATAGAATGCTCTATATGTTCCACCATATAGACACATCATTAGTTATCCATTGTTATAATCCTAATTTGATCACTGATCCTCTATATGAATGATCTACACTGTAAAGGGATTAGATTACCGTTACACCCTACAATGTATTTTATCCTTAAAACACTTGACCCTGTATAAATGATATTTCAGCTTATGTGAAATGAGTACTCCACCATTTATGTTCGTTTGGTCAAGCTCGAAGGAGATCATCCTTTGCTTACTATTCGACAGATAGAAGCTATAGATTCCATGTTTATGATAGCGCTCCCACTCAATTGCACTACCGTGTTCCCAAAATGTACGTATCACCCTGACCTAAAAGTAGGCTTAACTAACAAATTAAAGAACACGAATAGCCTCTCGAGATTGAGCCTAATCATATCAGGATTAAGATCATTTGATCTAGGATCAACTAGGCGATATTGACTTGAATAGATATTACGGTAAGTTTAATAAATCTAAGTCAAAGTTCATTATCGGTCCCTTCCGATGCATACTCCATGCATCCAACCTGAGCTTTACTTTAACTAATGCTCTGGAAAGAACATAGCACTTCTCCAAATGCAAGTAAATTCTGTTGTAGATTATCATATCAGTAAAACCTGATGTCTGATAAATCTAGGAAACTTTATTCACATAGTCATGTTTACTTTCCAATGTGTTGACGGCACAATAAACAGGATCAAGTATGTGAAAAGGGTTTCAGATGAATTTATACATTATGTACATATAATCATGAAATAAATCATGTGAACCATGCAACATTAAATGTTATTTCTGATCTATATTAATAAGTAAATCTGATTATATTGAAATGAGTTTTATTTAGGGCATAAAACCCAACAAACTCCCACTTGCACTAATATAAAACAAAAAGTGCATTTCAAATAATCTCAACACCTTGATATACAAATCAAGTGTAGTAGTAGTAAACTCCTCGTAATAGGATCTGAAAGGTTGAATTAACCACAACCTTTTCTCCACCATTACTCTTCCTTAATCACAAAATCATTGATAATGTGAAATTCCTCTCTATATGTCTACTCTCTTGGGATACTGGATTCTATATCTTTGGCAACTACTTTTGGTTAATCAGGAAATTAACACTAGTAGTTTAAGGCAATTTGGAATGGTGCCAAAGATGTATAGAACTTTCCTTAGACTGAATAAGTACCTTTCCTGCAGCTTTAACATTCAGTCCCTCTCTGGTAGACCTAGAGACTTCAGATAGATTTTTACACTTCTCTAAAATCACTATTCCACCCCAGAGTAATCACCATCTTATCAGAAAGATTTACTAGCACAAGGGCAAATTTCGAAATCTGATATGGTGTAGTCTAAGAGTTTTTAAACACACCCTTATAGACTAACATATAGTTCCTCTTCTTTATCTTAAGATTTACTTGATTGTCTTCCAATGTTCTTCTCCTGGATTAATCTGATATCTACTCATTACTCCCACTCAACAGCAGGTGTCTGGTCTAAGGCATACAAAAGCATATCTAAGACCTCTCACTGTTGATATAAGAAATTCTTTCATGGCTTTATCTTTTCTGGAATAGTTGAGACTTTTCCTTAGATAAATAAAATCTATGTCTAAGAAGTTGTGAAGCTTCTATAGATTGCCATTAGAAAGAAAATGCTTCAGCATCTTACTAAAGTAAGTTGCTTGCATTAGAGTAAGTAATTACCAGGTATACCACAAGCCATAGGTTTAGATAAACTCAAACCTATAATACTAGGAACAGGAAGTTTGTTAAGTCCATAGAATAGACTTATAAACGAAAATTCCTTTTATGTCCTTGTTATAGAAAGTTTAGGTTATTCCATGTGAATGGATTAAACCATAGTTCTATTGGCTTTTCTTCTTAGTTTCTTATCTTGACAATCCATTACTTGTTTAAACTCACAATGGATTTTAATCACTAGTGTCTCCCAAGTCATAAGAAGGTGAGTTCCTAGAAACTCTCCCACTACGACAAGGTACCGTGAATTATGTCGAAGAAAACTAAATGGTATTAACCTCTTTGGTTGTGACAAGACAACAGAGGCAGTGGGATCATCATATGTTATATAAGGTGATAGAACACTTTTGGAATCAAGAAAAAAATATCTCCTTTATTTTGCTACTTGTTTTCAGACTTAGTCATTATCCTAGAAAAGTAGTATTTGTTTGAACAAACACTTTCTTATCTATTGACAATGGGATGGTCCACCCCTAATCACTTAGAATAGCTAACAAACCATGGTTAATAGTTCTAGCTTTTCTTAAGATTTTGATTAGGTCATCCATGAATCTAGTAATGATTTACATTAAGTATACAACCATTACATCATTCTGAAATTGTATTACCATAGAAGGAATTAGGCAACGACTAGTAACTAATCATCAATATGCAACTCGAAATTTCTGGGGAGGTAAGTTTGGATATAATTCAAAAATCAATTTAATGATCTTTGAACTGCATATCTACTAACTATTTCTCCACCCCTATCAGTTCGCAAGATCTTTAACCACATACCTTAATGGTGTTTAACCATTGCTAGAAATTAATGAAATTTTAAACATTTCAAATTTCTTTGGTTAAGGTATAATCTAGAGTTATCGTTTTAAGAATACAACGAAAAACTCATATCCACCTCTGAATGTGCATCCATCTGCGAATGAGATGAACTTACTTTCATTGGATATAGGCATATTAACTCTTTGCAGAGATTGATCTTGTCAAATCCACTATGAACAAGATACAAATGCCATAGATTAAAAAATGGTAGTGTCTTTTGATGACATAGTTTTAGTTACATCAAAGAGTTTTTAGAATACTGCAAGTGGATCCTGGTCACAGAATACCTAACTCATATTCCATACAGTTTTAATCCATTAATAGAAGATGGATATTAAACACTTGAGAAAGTGTAACTGTATTGTATTCTGGAATTAGAAATATAAGAAAATTTCTATTTGGAATCTAAAATTAAAGTCAAAGACTTAAATTTATACCAAATATAATGAGTAATTCTATCTTGGACCACCACTACAAATTTAAACTCTAAGTCAGATTTGCCCATACAAGTAGGAGATTTCTAAGATTGAGGATTTATATCAATTGGGAATAGAATTTCGGGATTATAATCATATGCGTCATATAAAATGACATGGAATGATTTATAGACCATTCATCCAATGATATGTTTTTAAAGCTAATTCGAAATGAATAAGCTAAGAGGAATTAGAATAATTTCGTTTAAAATAAGAATCCAACGATGCTTCGATTAGCGAAAGTCAAAGTAATCTTATTTATACAATCTTCTTGTTTCATATCGTAAAAATACTAGTCTAAGGTGTCATCAATTGATGAACAGCTAGATGTCGCATATACAATATTTATCTTTCGAGATCTAACACTATTATGTATGTCTAATGGTGAAAATCCACTAGGAATTTATCTCATTAGATAAACAAGCCAAGTTAGACCAACAATGAAGATTCGAAATTAAACTACAACTTAATAACAGAAAATAACATGGTTCAATATAAATTCATACACAATTCAGAAATTATAAACATATAGCAAGTAGGAATGAAAAGTGAAAATACTAAAACTTACAATCCTAAATAATTTCCAAGGTTTTCAACAAACTGATATCAGTGTCCCGTTTAGGCGAGAGTCAAAGCTACCATTCATTGAATAGAGTTGTCAGCTCGTCTAAAATGTTAAACATTCTAGCAACCTTTTATTCGATCAAGATTGGAATTCAGCGTTGTCCCGTTTAGGCGAGAGTCAAGGCAATTCTATCTTATGAGCTTCCACCATTGTTTTATAATTTGCAAGTCAAGTATGGTCGCCACCATTAGGGTGATCCATACCATACAATACACTTACAAACTACTTATCATGCGAGGTTAAACGGTGCGAAATTGCTAATGAACGTTTCTCCATTAGGGAGGATTACTCACTAAAACAAACGCGGTGTAAAACCCACAATGGAGATCGAATGTCTTAATAATAAAGCTCATTATTTAAAGAGAGTTGTATTTTCTTTGATTCTCTTTATTTATTTTATTTATTTTAAATATATATTTATTTAATTAAAATTTCCAATTTAGAATGAAAAATTCTAAATATAAATTTTAATTTAATATTTATAAATTTTACTTAGATGGATATGAAATAACATGAATTATTTCCATCTTAGTAATAATTTCCAATAAATATTTAGAAAAATATTCAATTTAAGTTGTTACAAAATTAATTTAAATTAATTTACAACTCAAATTTAATTTTCTATAAATATATATTGCATTTCGAAAAATTAAAGTATTCAAGGATACAATTTTCGAAAATGCATGTTAAAATAAAAAATTAATCCTGGAAAAATTATTCTAATTTAATGTTGGCCCAAAATTAATTAATAAAATTAATTTACAAGAAAAAATATAATTTTCCTATTTAATTAAATATATAAGAAAAATTTCACATATTTAAGTATGATGATGAAAATCAACTTAAATATTAATTTTCTATTTAATTAAATACACTAGAAAAATACGTCAAGCAAAAATATCACCTATCTAGATTTTCCTTTGACTAATTAATTCAATTTCTAATAATATACTTTAATTCAATTTATTTTAAATTAATCAATAAATGAAAAAATCATTGATTTAAGTTGATCCAAGAATTAATTAAAATAAATAATTAATTTACAACTTAATCTATTTTTCAAATAAAATTTGAAATTCCAGCATTTAAGAAATGCAATTTCGAAATTTGATTAATAAAATAAAGAAAAGTATATTTTGAAAATTATTTAAATTTAGTTGAAAAAATAAATTTCAACTAAAAATAATTTTAAATTTAATTAAGTGTCATGAAAAAGAAATATTTAAGTATCATGATGAAAATCAACTTAGATATTTAATTTTTCAAATTAATTAAATGTATTAAATTCAAGAAATAAATAATTAAGTGTAGAGAAGGCTTAATTATTAATCTCTAGTTTAATACTAGGAAAAATATACTTAAAATAAATTGTACCAAAATTAATTATTTAAACAATTAATTTCACAATTTATAATATTTCCTATTTAATATTAGAAATAATAAGTAGTCTAGAAATAACTATCTAGAAAATATCTTATTTGATTAAGTATCTTTTCCACAAAATTTGAAAAAATATCTAATTTAAGTTGTATTAGAAAAAATCTAGAACTTAAATATTTTCAAATTTAAATTTAATTAAATATCAAAAATTAAGTTGTAACCACTTAATTTGAAAATATTCCATTTTAAGTTAATATTTGAAAAGATATTTACTTAAAAATATCTAAAAAATTCCATTTTAAGTTAATATTCGAAAAGATATTAACTTAAAAAATATCTAAAGAATCGTAATAACCAATGCCTAAAATTACTCAACTTAATTTTGAAATTTGAAGTTCAAAAGATATTCAGATTTAAGTTGGTTAGTTGTAGATAACTAAATTTCAACTTAAATAGGAATATTTAATGAAAAATTTAAATGAAGCTCCAGAAAGAATCTAGATGGTTATAATTCTATATTTAATTAAATACAAGAAAATACATATAGTTTAGCTTAGAATAAAAAATTCTTTAAACTATAATTTTCTTAAATTAATTTCAAAATAAATGAAATTAATTATGTTGCTAATCAATTTTATTAGGTTAAACTAGTTTAATTAACCTAGTACAGCTATTCAAATCAGGCAAATGGGCCTTCACAATTGGGGTGGTTCATGTGAGGGGGTGCTGGGTTCAGTATGTTGTACCCACTTCTATGGCTCCCAACTCTGACACAAGGCCCAAAAGAGAGGAATTTAACCTTAAAATGAACAACTGTTATTAATTGAATATGCCCAATAACTAAATGGGCCTAAATAAATTCTATCAAGAACTATGATAATTTATTTTAGCAACAGCAACCTATATGCATCTATAATAAAATTAAACACATAGGCTCACACAGGCACACTTTGGATGGGTCCTATCATGTTGCTAGGTCATACACAGATGAAAGAAGATTGTAAATATACCTGTTACAAATTATTTACTTGACCAAGGGAGCCATCAGATCATTAGATCTGGCAAAAAGTAACCATGGCTATTTGCAATCAAGTAATAATAGGTTTTGAAAACTCACAAACAAGCTAAAACACATACTCCTGCAACAAGGTTAGCTGGATAGTTGGATGTAGGATTTATTTAGTTTTAAATTAAATAATTAATTTCGAAATAATTAATTAAATAAATAAAATATTTATTTTCGAAAAATTTCAAAAATTTTAATAAAAAAAATCTAAATTTAAAATTAAACCTACAATTTTGAAAATTAGGTTTCAATCAACCTAAATATCATTTGAAAATTTGCTAACTACTTTTAAAAATTAAATGTTATTTTATAAATAAAAATTAAATAAAAATTAGAAAAGATAAGTTAAATATCTTTTTCAGATTTTAAATTTAATTTAAATAAATAAAATAACAAAATTTAAAAGTTAGCAAAATATCTTACATCTATTTAAAATTACATGATTATAATTATCTTATTTTAAATCTAAATAAGGTCAAAATATCTAAAAAAGATTTAATTTAAAAAATATATATATAAAATCTGACCTTAAATTTAAAAATAAGATAAGATATAATCAAATTTAAAAATAAGATAGATTTTTAAGCAAGAAGATAGATACTAATTCTATTCAAATTCAAATTACACTAATATCTTGAATTAAATTTAAAAAATATTAAATTAATTCAAAATGATAATTAGAATTGAATTAGGAATAGTAATAGTATATATATAGAACTACACAAAAAATCGGAAGTTAATTCCATGAAAAAGCATGAAAAATCGAAGAAAAACGAAAAAAATTGTGAGCTGTACGGACAGTTTTCGCGATCGCAGGAAAATTTCAACACAGCTCCGATTTTTTCAAATCTTCAAAAATTCATAACTAATTCAAATAAAATCGAAATTGAGTTCTGTAAAAGGCTAATTTGCTTAATTTTTTCCATACTATCCAATAAAAATAATGCCAGAAACAGAATCGCAACTATTTTTCACGAAAATTTACAAACATCAATCAATCATCAAATAACACTCAATACAACATGATACCATCCAAAAAAACATACAAACAATCATTTTAAAGTCCAAATTTCTTGCAAGTAAATCAATTACCATGGCTCTGAGGCCAGTTGTTGGAAATTATTTTACCAGGATCTTAGATCTACTCACAAGTATGTTTATTAACATCCTAAATAAGAACTTTCTAAAACGATAAATTAAACACATATAAAGTTTAAGAAACCTTACATTGGGTGCAGCGGAATATAATGACTCCTTCCGTTCAGATATCTAGCCCTTGATTCCTTCCTGTAGCAGAGCATTATCAATATCTGAACATGGATCTCTTTCTCTGAATCTTTGATGCTGAAACTCCTTCTTGCTGAAAGTCTTTCTTCACGATCTTCCTCACTATGATTGAGGTATCACTTGCTGTGTGTGGGCACTACTCATACACTAAGAATTTCGAAATTCAAGAGGGAAGAGAAAGAAGAAGTGGCAGCTAAAGATAGGGAGAGAGAAAGGCTCAGGTTTTTCTCTGAAGGAAAAATAGAAAATTTAAGTGTAATTTTTCTGAAGCCTTCACTATCTATTTATAGCATTCAACTAGGGTTAGGTTTGAATTATTTGGCATGAAAATAATGAAAATATGAGAGGGAAAACCCTACAAAAGTGGCCGGCCATGCAAGGTTGATTTGGGCCTCACTTTTTGCAATTTTGCCGTTTTATCTTTTCTGCATCTGATTTTCTCAAAAACGCCAATTTTCTAATTCAACCATTTAAATGCCAATTCTAACTATTTAATAACTATAAATAATTATTATATAATATTGTCATTTATCATATTTATTAATTGAACCATACAAAGTATCATAATTAACAAATATGCCCCTATAAACTCTTTCTTTACAATTTCGCCCTTACTTAGTGAAAAATTCACAAATAGACATAGTCTAAATTGAGAATTATAATTGATTAATCAAAACCAATTACATGAGTCTTACAAGCAATATTATCTCAACTAGTGCGGGGACCATGGGTCTATATAACCGAGCTTCCAATAAGTAGATCAAGAATTTAGCACTAAAATTCACTAACTTATTAATTCTTCGTTGAATCCACGCATAGAACTTAGAATTGCACTCTCAGTATATAGAATGCTCTATATGTTCCACCATATAGACACATCATTAGTTATCCATTTTTATAATCCTAATTTGATCACTGATCCTCTATATGAATGATCTACACCGTAAAGGGATTAGATTACCGTTACATCCTACAATGTATTTTATCCTTAAAACACTTGACCCCGTATAAATGATATTTCAGCTTATGTGAAATGAGTACTCCACCATTTATGTTCGTTTGGTCAAGCTCGAAGGAGATCATCCTTTGCTTACTATTCGCCAGATAGAAGCTATAGATTTCATGTTTATGATAGCGCTCCCACTCAATTGCACTACCGTGTTCCCAAAATGTACGTATCACCCTGACCTAAAAGTAGGCTTAACTAACAAATCAAAGAAAACGAATAGCCTCTCGAGATTGAGCCTAATCATATCAGGATTAAGATCATTTGATCTAGGATCAACTAGGTGATATTGACTTGAATAGATATTACGGTAAGTTTAATAAATCTAAGTCAAAGTTCAATATCGGTCCCTTCCGATGCATACTCCATGCATCCAACCTGAGCTTTACTTTAACCAATGCTCTGGAAAGAACATAGCACTTCTCCAAATGCAAGTAAATTCTGTTGTAGATTATCATATCAGTAAAACCCTATGTCTGATAAATCTAAGAAACTTTATTCACATAGTCATGTTTACTTTCCAATGTGTTGACGACACAATAAACAGGATCAAGTATGTGAAAAGGGTTTCAGATGAATTTATACATTATGTACATATAATCATGAAATAAATCATGTGAACCATGCAACATTAAATGTTATTTCAGATCTATATTAATAAGTAAATCTGATTATATTGAAATGAGTTTTATTTAGGGCATAAAACCCAACAGTAATTACTACCCTAGTAATTACACTGCATAGTAATTACACAGTTATTTCCAAACAGACCCTAAGCAAGGGCGAAATTGTAAAAAAAAGTGATTCTAGGTTTATTTATTAATTAAGGGACTTTATATGTCCAATTAATAAATATATTAAATGACAATATTATTTAATAATTATTTTTTAGTTATTAAATAATTAGAATTGGCATTTAAATGGTTAAATTAGAAAATTGGCATTTTTGAGGAAATGGGATTGAAAAATAACAAAATGGGAAAGTTGCAAAGTGAGGCCCAATTTCCTTATATGGGTTGGCCACTATGCAAGCTTTTACTATTTTATTTTTCCATTATTTTAATGCCATACAATTCTAACCTAAACTTAGAGGGTATTCTATAAATAGAAAGTGTTGGCTTCAGGAAACTTAGGTCTTTCACATTGTTTCTTTCAGAGAAAGCCATAGCCTCCCCTCTCTCTCTTTTCCTCTCTTCAATTTCGAAATAGCTTTGAGTGATAAAGTAGTGCCCACACACATCAAGTGGTATCTCAATCATAGTGTGTAAGACTGTAGAAGAATCGAAACAACAAAGAAGGAGAATCAGCATCAAGGAAGGAGAGAAAAAGATCTAGGTTCAAATCTTGATTATGTTCTGCTACAGAAAGGAATCAAGGGCTAGAGATCTGAACGGAAGGAGTCGTAATATTCCGCTGCACCCAATGTAAGGTTTTCTTAAACTCTTATATATTTATTTCATTGTTTTAGAATTCATATTAGGTTGTTAATAAAACATACATGGTAGTAAATCTAGATCCTGGTAAAAATATTTCCAACAATGAATGCATTTGGAAATGAATCAATTTTTTTTATGTAATCAAGTATCTCGATTGAACTACCATTTTTATTTGAAAAAAATTATCTTAACACTTTTAATTCTAAAAACAAATCACAACCATCAATATCAGAAATTCCATTGTATTTTAAAACATTTTCAAGATTTCAAGATTGATATTTTAAATTATTTTCATCAAGGGGTTTTAGGTTTTTCAAATTGAATAAAAATCCAAAAATATTTGCATACTCTTGAAACTTTTCAAATCTATTTTTAAGTGAAGAAATAATTTGGTCAACCATGAAAATAAAATAATCAATCCGAAATGATTCTTCAGCAGACTTTACTATCTCACCATCACCAATATTTCGTCCCATTATTTTTTCTACGAATCACACGCTTTTCACAAAATTTAGGCTCAATTTTCATCTCATTTGAAATTTCTTTAGTTGTAATCATAGCTGAAACATATCCTTCTTTCTTATAATTTTCAAAATAAGAAACTAGACCATTTAACTTATTTATAGCATTATCAATGTCTATATTTTTACTTTTTAAATTTTTACTAATTGAACTGACAACAAATAAAATATCAAACCAAATAGTCATGCCCAATAAAAATTCAAAATTCTTTAATTCAAAAGTTGCTAGGGACTTAGCTTCACTATTTATTTTAGGATCGTCACTTGATTCTGCTAGTTTAAGCAAAGCATCTCTTATTTTCGAAACTTGAAATCTAATTGCCTTAACACTTTCAATACGACTTTCCCAACAAGTTTGAGATAATGATTTCACAATTAACGTAGATATATTATTTTTCAGTATTGTCCATTACTTATGTGAAGAAGAGAATAATGAATATATACGTTACAAAACACCAAAAAAAGTTACACTTTAACACAGGAGTTAGCAACATCGCAAATCACTAAGTTAAGACTATGATAACCACAAGGTGTATATAATGCTCTAGGATTTATCTCTAATAATCTTTTTTGTACACCTTGGTGTTTTCCTTTCATGTTGGATCCATTATCATATCCTTGTCCTCTTATGTCATTAATGTCAAGTTTTAAACTTTCAATTTCTCTTATAAGTTCGGTAAAGAGATCTTTTCCTGAAGTATTATCTACTTTCAAAAATCCCAGAAAATATTCTTCTACTCTTATGGGACTAATTGAAGTATATACAAATCTTAGTATAAGAGACATTTGTTCTTGATGACTTAAATCAAGAGTACAATCAAGTATAACTGAAAAATATTTTGCTTCTTTGATTTTTTTCAAAATTGTATTTTTTACTTCACTTGCTAACAATTGTATTAACTCATTTTGAATTCTATATCCCAAATAATGATTACGAATATCACTATTTTGAATACATCGAACATGTTCTTGCATTATTGGATCAAATTTAGCAATCATTTCAATTATACTCAAAAAATTTCTATTGTTCTCTTGGTAATTTCTTTCTTTACTTCCCCGAAAGGCCAAATTATTTTTTGCTAGATTTTTGACAATGGCAATTATTCTTGCTAAAAGATTCCTCCAATGTTCTTTGTCCTTGTTAAGTTTTTCTTGAGCATCTTTATCAATTGTTCTATTTTTTTGATAATCTCAATTCTAAATCAAACTAAACACTCATGTTAACTATATGCTCATTATTTATATCATGACTCTTCAACATAGCACTTAGATGCCTCCAATCATTAGTTCCACTGTTGACTAATTGAAACGTATGATTCGCACTAGATTTTGTACCAAAAATTTTACAACAAAAATAATATACCTTATAATTTTTTTTTTAATATACTAACTATTTTCTATCATATTTTTCTCCATTTGACAACTTTCACATATAATAAGAAGTAGAAAAACGTCTACCATTTTCATCTTTTAGGAATTCGATGTCTCTTACTTTTATTAGACCATTTTCTACTAATAATTCTATTAATTTATTATCAAGAGTTTTCCAATTTCCTGGATCATAAATACAATCTAAATCATTTTTAGGATTTCTAGTTCCATGCTCTCTTTAATATTTTCTTGACTTTCTTCATCATCCATCACATCATCACATATTTCATTATTAGCCCCCAAATTTTCTCTATTTAATTGTTCATTAGTTTTTTCATTTGAATTACTTTCATCTTTTTTGTTAGTGACAACTGATTTTTCTAAAGCTCCTCTCTGAGAGTTAATTAAACTTTCTATTTTTATTTTTTTTTTTATTTTTTTAAGTTTTTCATTACCATATGGATATTTTCTACTAGACATACTTATTTTAGGTAGGAAAAATAAACTTAGAAAAAACCACAATAATTGCAATGGAAAAATAAAATAAAAACCTAAACTATTGCATATATATAGAAATTAACAACAATTAATTAAAATAATAATTAAAAAAATATATATGTGTACCTTTTATATATATATATTTTTTCTTGACCTCTTCTATGCAAATTGCAAACCAATTGATTTGAAGGAGAAAGAGTAATGAGATATGAGAGCAACATAAATAATAAAATATATTAGAATATATAAAAATTGTGTAAAACTAAAACAATCTTTACAACTATATATAACAGTTTCATATTTCCAATTCAGGAAAAAAAAAGATAAATGATGTGTGTAAAGGTTGGAACTTTTAAAATGCCAACCGATTAAAATTTTGGAAAAAAAACCCCATAAAATTAGGCTAAAACTAACAATAAATAATTGACTTAGTTTTTAATTTTGGAACCATGTGTGTATTAAGAACACAAATTTCATTATCAGTTTTTTTTTCTTAGTGCTAACATTTATTATATGTATATTATAAAAAAAATATTATATATAAAGGGATTTGAAAAAAAAGGGGGCCTTTTAATTTTGGGGCCTTGTGCAATGGCCCAAGCTGCTCAATGCTTGGGCCGGCCCTGCACCACATATGTATTTATATAAGGGTAAATAGCGGCATAAGTACTCAAAGATTTAAGTTTGTAAGTGGCATAATCTCAATGTTTATTTTTAGCGGCATAAGTACCTAATATTTGTAAAACTGTAATTTTTTTCTAATTTCTCCAGTACAAACTCTTTTGTTTTCTTAAACAGGCCACATATAAGGTCCAGATTCTTGATCATTAGGTCTTGATAGAAACATATAGTATCAGTTACTTTCAAATGTTCCTTTAATAAATTCAAAACGGAGTATGTATTGACAAAACTGGAGGAAAATTATAGTTTTACAAATATTGGGTACTTATGTCGCTAAAATAAATATTGGATTTATACCGCTTACAAACTTAAAACTTTAGGTACTTATGCCACTATTTACTTTTTATATAATAAATTGTATATATTATGATTTTTGTTATAAAATAATATAAAATTATACAAAGTAGATGACAAGAAAGAAGAAGAAGATGAAGAGAGAAAGAGAAAGTGAATGAGAATTTCTCAGTTGTTTATTCCAATAGGGTAAATCCCTATTTATGCAAATACAAGAATCAAATATTAAGAAACTAAGAAAAATGAAAACTAAGAAAAAGAGGAATGTTGATTACAATTAATGGTAATAAATAAAAGATTTGGACATCCACATAATTATTAATATTTATAACACTCCCCCTTGGATGTCCATATTAACTGCCTTATTAAAAATCTTGTTGAAAACTTGATCAAAAGAAAAAGACTATAGTGTAAACTAACTCCCCTCATTTAGGCATTTGTGGATATCTTCTAATCGACTAATTTCGATCTTTTCTGCCGTCTTCTCAAATGTTGATGTTGGTAATAACTTTGTAAATAAGTTTGCAAGATTGACACTTGATTGAATATGTTGAACACCAATATGCGTTTTCTTGAACCGTATAAAGAAGAATTTGGTGAAATGTGTTCTAACTCTATCTCCTTCAATGTACCCTCCTTTTAGTTGAGCGATCCAAGCAGTATTATCCTTAGAGAATTGCTTGGGTTGATACTTCTTTATTGAGTGCAATCCATATGTTTCCCGAATATGCTATGTCAATGATCTCACTCACACACATTCTCTACTTGCTTCATAGAATGCAAGTATGTTAACATGATTTATAGTTTCCTCGTTAAAAACCTTGCCAAAAAAACCCAGTGGGACAAAATCTGAGCTAGGAAAAAGAGTACAATATATATTTCATATTCATAATTATTTTCAAGTTGCCTCGTTAAAAACCTTGCCAGGAAAATCAGTGGGACAAAACCTGAACTAAGGGAAAAAGAGTGCAACATAAATATATCTCCCCCTCATGCACATAGGATCCATAATTCTTTTGGTGATAATAGATCTCATAAGATTATTGTTATCACTTTTAAAATATCACCATATACAATCTTTGATCATATATTTTGTATAACTCTTCCAGAGTATGTATGGACTTCTAAATTATAGATGAGGGGTTCGTGGAACATTAATCTTTATCCAACTAATTGTATCATTTATGTGTGTATACAATCTTGTACATACTAAAATTTAAAATTTCAAGTAGATATGAACATAATACATTAATGGTACTATAAATTTTCATTTGTGACAATGATGGTACTCCAAGACCATATATTTGTTCCATCTTGTTGTATGATCTTAATTTTCATATCAAATGATCATATATCTATAATTCTTGATACATATGAAGTACTTTAGGACTTCAATACTAATGAACAAACTTTATACATTTAATATTTCTCGATATACAAAAGAAATAAAAGTTTGTTCTTCAATTAATCAAAAACTCTTCAAGAGTCTATCACAATGTATAATTTACGAATTTATACCGCATAGACAACCATACGTATTTTCAAACAATAATTTACTTACATGTCTTTATTTCATACAAAGATCTTTGTCATATAGTGCGCGCGACTTTGAATTTATATCACTTAAGACATGTATTAAATTCTTCTAGAATTTTTAGATAAGGCTTATTTTAATTCTCATTATATTAGGAGTTTCAAATAAATAACTTTTGTTGCAACATTTATGTGACGCTTATAAATCCTCATAAAATATATTCTAGGCTATAATCAAATCATGATTATATTTTCTCAATATTTAAGCCTTACGTCAATCAATCTCATGTCTATGCAAACTTTGTACAATAATTCATTATGTACAAATACATATGCAAATTTCTCATTAGAAATATTTATTTGCACACCCTACAGGTCTTACTTCACTTTATGTGAGTAAATTTGCCTGGACTGCGTCATAATATTTTGGCCAAGAATCAAAATATATGTCGATAATTCTCGACAAATCTAATACCATGATCCTTGCTATCTCATGTTAGTTTATTGCATATGCAAACATTCAAAATCTATTGTCGAAAAAAATTTCATTATATGATAATTTCCTCACATATTGACATAACTTATAGAGATTTCATTAAATTACATATTTTTCAAATATGTTTATCATTTATAGGTACCTATATAGAACCACTTCAAGGATTCAATTATAATCAAATGTGTTATGTCTAACTTTTCTTGGGAGTCTCTTCAAGAGTACTGTTTTCATCACGGTTATCATTTTAATCATCAATACTTTATAACATTAAGGTATCCTCATGAGTACCTCTAGATTTAACAACTTCAGGATAAATTAAATGAACATTTATTAATAATTTCTACATTGTTCATTTACGCTTCAGGCGTTTTCAACTCATTCTATCTCAACTTTGAATAATATTGATTTACAGTTTGTATATATCATTTTGAAGTATACCGTTCTTATATACTTTGTGCAAGGATCATTTTTCAAAAATTATCATCGATCCCAACTGCTTCTCTCCCCCTGATCGAGAGAATTTTTAAAAATTGTGATCTCTAATAATATTAATACACCTGTAGGATTTTAATATATCACAATGAATCAACACCTATTTAAACTCATATGACATTGAACTTTAGGTTTAATAAACTTCTGTTTCAAGTTCAATACTTATGGACTTAATTCATTTCTAAGAATGAGTCATACATGTATAATTAGAAATACTTAAATTTACACATTTTGTAAATGCATGATCATGTAATCTTATCACATCGATAAGAAACTATGCAATAAAAATCTAACAATGACTCAAAATTGTTAAAGAAATATAATTTAAATATTTTCTATGTGCAAATATATGCACATTCTTCTTTTGAGCATTATAAATTAACAATGAGAAGAATCTTCTGGTTCTTCAAAAAAATTTAGTCAAATCATTTGACAATTTATTGCATATGATTGATCATGTCAAAATAATTCAATTCATGAACTTCAAGTTCACTATAATTTGTATTTCAATGAAACTTTCAAAAGGTAATATAAATTCATTACAACATAATCATTACAAGTTTCATTTTTGTATACACGAATCATATAATTATATTATTTTCCAAAACATATACACTCTTCAAGAGTCACTATTATGTTTATCAAACTTTATATTTCTTCAGGATTCACTATCATCAATTCAATGATGTGTATACTTTAAAAGATACATGGCAACTTCATCATGTTATTGTAATGGTCAAATAGATATAACCATAATATATCATTCATTTTTCCTGGTATCTTTTTAACAAGTCGTCTAATTTATTAATAGACTATTCATGTAACACCCTAACTAGCATAGGCGTATTACGTGATTTTTAAACGTACTGTGCAGCTCGTTGCTAATCAATGAGGTTTATGGAAATCGTGATTAATTAAAATTTTTTGCTTTTAATTAAACTTAAATAATATTTCATACAAAATACTTTGGGATCCCATTTACAAAATACTTTACAAAAAGTTTACTGTCTATTACAAAATACATGTCGCCCAGCGACTAACTACAAAAGCGTTGTTGTCCCGAGGATCGTACGCTCTAGGCCTAACCGCCCCGACATGTACAATCTTCATCGGCTCGTCCTCACGATTCTCCAGCTTTGGCCTTGCCCTTACCTACACATAAACATAGCACTGTGAGTCGACAAACTCAGTAAGAAAAGCATAAATCATAATCATACATAAATCCCGGGTTATGATCAGACGGCCATACCCTTGACCACAACCCTAACTGCCGTGTCCCACACGATACTGAGTCCCAAACGTTCGTACGACGGTACTTTTGACAGAGTAACAGCCTATACTCGGTACACTGGTCATACTCAAGCTGCTAGTCATACTCTAGCCTTACTGATGTGTTACAGTATCAGCCTATACTCGGTACACTGGTCATACTCCAGCTGCTAGTCATACTCTAGCCTTACCGATGTGATACGGTCAAACAGTACAGTACCACCGACCATATTATCAGCCTATACTCGGTACACTGGTAATACTCCAGTTGCTAGTCATACTCTAGCGGTACCGATGTGATACTGTCGGATGGTACGAAGCCAACATACATATCTAATTTAATCTAACAGGCTTCCTAACATGCACGCTAAACATCTAATACATATGTATACTATTATACTAATCTTACCTCGATTCCGAATTCAGTTGTGCCGGTCAACCTGAGTGGAATGAACTGCACGGCGATTTACAGGCTCCTAAACCATAACGATCACAACACTAGATAAGTGATACGCTAAATCACTTCCCGGGGACTTGAACTAGAAACTAAAAGTTTCCCTATCGATAAAAAGTATGGAAATACCCTAAACAACATAAAAATGGGAAAAACTAGGGTTCCCAAAAATCCCCCAATCGGCAGATCGGTTCTACAACCGGAATTCCGGTTCTGGGAATCTTGGAACACCATCCGGAAATCTGGTTGCTGAACCGGAATTCCAGTTCTGAGCAGGAAACACACAAAATTTCATAACTTGCTCAAAACAAACCCAAACTTTTTCAAACCTTCCAGACCTGCTCTACATATCCCAAACAACAAAACTCAAGCAATAGAACCAAGCTTTAAACATAGAAACACATTTCACCATGTGAGCTCCAAGCTTTGAGTTCCAAACTCAAACTTGGCTAAAGCTCACCTACAAGCATCACAACCAGTTTAAATCTAGTCAAACATGCATATAAAAACTTCTGTAAACATTGGAAATCAACCCCAACAAACACAACAACAAAACTCATCAATTTACCTTGAAAATCATAGTTTTTGAGCTAAAATTCACAAACTTGAACAAGGATAACTAGCATGCATCAAAACATATCTTAACTCACTTAATTAAACATTTTTAAACCACAGAAAACAACAACAACAATTAACAGCAGCTACAACCACAATTCACAAGCATGCATTAACTCATTTTTTCCTAAAACTTCAAGAAACTAAAAGAGAACCTTGAACAAGGATTACCTCCACTAGAATTACTCTAAAATTGATGGAAATCACTTGAATTTTGCAAAGAAATCACAGCCCTAGCAGCTCCCAAGCAAGGCCGAGAGAGAGAGAGAGAGAGAGAGAGAGAGAGAGAGAGAGAGAGAGAGAGAGAGAGAGAGAGAGAGAGAGAGAGAGAGAGAGAGAGAGAGAGAGAGAGAGAGAGAGAGAGAGAGAGAGAGAGAGAGAGAGAGAGAGAGAGAGAGAGAGAGAGAGAGAGAGAGAGAGAGAGAGAGAGAGAGAGAGAGAGAGAGAGCTCTTGAATGAAAAATGCAATTTTTCTCTTTCTTTGATTTTTCTTCCAATTTCTAATTTTTTGAATAAATGAAGAAAAGCATAACTCTAATCTTATTTCAGCCAACAAATATCCAAAAAAATCACATATTTTCACAACGTAAAGTCCACTAAAGGACAAAATATCATTGGAGAAAAATGACCATTTTGCCCCTCACACTAAAATTACCTACAAGGGCACTAAAGGGTATTTTTGGGAAATTCTAAATTCCCGACCAATCTTGACATTTCCAATGTCTAATAAACTACGCCGCTATACTAACATACTAAATTGTGATTCTACTGAGCCAAACACAGAGTTCTATATTGTCGGGCACCGAAAATGCAAAATTATGTAATTTCACTATATGACATAAAATGCATTTAGGATCTGCACTGGCTGTTCTTCGTATGTCATGTCTGGCTGCAGCTCAAGGTTCTCATAACTAAGTATATGAGAAGGATCTGAAACGTATTTTCTCAACATAGAGACATGGAATACGTTGTGAACTGCAGAAAGAGCTAGAGGCAACAGTAACCAGTATGCCACTTGACCAACCTTCTCGAGAATCTCAAAAGGTCCTGTAAACCTAGGGCATAACTTGCCTCTTTTCCCGAAATGTTTGATCCCCTTCATTGGAGACACCCGTAAAAACACATGGTCCCCTACTTGGAACTCAACATCTCTGCGTTTCAGATCCGCATAACTTTTCTATCTACTCTGTGAGGCAAGCATTCTAGCTTTAATTTTCTCAATTGCCTCATTGGTCCGCTGCACTAACTCTGGACCTAAGTATTTCCTCTCCCCGGTCTCATCCCAGTGGATGGGAGATCTACACTTCCTACCGTATAACAAATCATAGGGAGCCATCCCTATCGTACTCTGATAACTGTTGTTGTATGAAAATTCAATCAACGGTAGATATTTACTCCAAGAGCCTTCAAAATCCATAACACAGGCTCACAACATGTCCTTCAGTATCTGAATTGTCCTTTCGGACTGTCCATTAGTCTGAGGATGGAATGCTGTACTGAATTTCAGTTTTGTACCCATTGCTCGTTGCAAACTCTGCCAAAACTTGGAGGTGAACTTCGGATCCCTATCCGAAGCTATAGACTTCGGTACCCCGTGAAGTCTTACTATCTCTTTAACGTAGAATTCTGCCAATTGGTCTACTGAATAGGTTTTTCTAACAGGCAGAAAATGAGCACACTTCGTGAATCGATCCACCACAACCCAGATGGAATCGAACAAACCCGTGGTTCTAGGTAATCCAACCACGGAATCCATTGTGATATCCTCCCACTTCCATTCAGGTAAAGTTAAAGGCTGCAACAACCCTGCTGGTCTCTGATGTTCAACCTTAATCTGCTGACAGGTTAGGCACCTCAATACGAATTCTACCAAATTCTTTTTCATACTGCTCCACCAGAAGTACGGTTTAAGATCCTGGTACATGTTGGTGGTGTCAGGATGTAGGGAATAAGGGGTAGAATGAGCCTCTTCAAAGATTTCATTCTTGAGTTCCACATTATCCGGAACACAAATCTTAGCCTTATACAATAGCATCCCGTTGTCAGACACTGAAAAGTCCTTGGCTTGACCCGCTGAAACCTCGTTTCTGATTTTTACTAACTCTGGATCAGTCATCTGAGCGACTTTAATTCTTTCTAACAGATCAGATTGCAGCGTCAAGTTGTGAAGCTGGCCTACCACAAACTCAATGTTGGATCTGACCATGTCCTCTGCTAACTGAGGTGAGATCTGAATCATGCTAGCTACCTACCCGGGACACTTCCTGCTCAGGGCATCGGCCACTACATTGGCCTTCCCGGGGTGATAGAGAATCTCACAATCATAATCTTTCACTAACTCCAACCAACGTCTCTGTCTCATATTCAAATCTTTCCGACTAAAGAAATATTTGAGACTTTTGTGGTCGGTATAGATTTCACACCTTTCTCCGTAGAGGTAATGCCGCCAAATCTTCAATGCAAAAACCACTGCGGCCAACTCTAGGTCATGAGTCGGGTATCGCTGTTCATAATCCTTTAACTGACGGGAGGCATAAGCGATAACTCGATCGGCCTGCATCAACACACACCCCAGACCCTGTTTGGATGCATCGCAATAAACTACAAATTTCTCTTTGTCTGAAGGCAAAGCCAGCACTGGAGCTGTAATCAACCTCTGTTTCAGCTCCTGAAAACTAGCTTCGCATTTATCTGACCACACAAACTGCTGATTTTTCTTTGTAAGTTCGGTTAAGGGTGCTAAGATCTTAGAAAACCCTTCCACGAACCGACGATAATAACCGGCTAAACCCAAGAGGCTTCTAATTTCTATCACTGTCTTTGGTCTTGGCCAATCCCTGACGGATTCTATTTTCCCTGGATCCACCTTGATCCCATCTTTGCTCACAATGTGCCCTAAGAAAGACACCTGAGATAGCCAAAATTCACATTTCTTGAATTTGGCATAAAGCTTGTGTTCTCGAAGCCGTTGCAGAACCATCTGAAGATGTAACTCGTGCTCCTCTTCTAATTAAGAGTACACAAGGATGTCGTCGATAAACACAATTACACAGATATTGAGGAAATCCTTGAATACTCTATTCATCAAATCCATAAATGTTGCAGGAGCATTGGTTAGTCCAAACGACATAACCAAGAATTCGTAATGTCCATACCTAGTACGGAAAGCCGTCTTCGGAATGTCCTCCTCTCGGATTTTCAACTGATGATAACCCGATCAGAGATCAATCTTGGAGAAGACCGTCTTCCCCCGAAGTTGATCAAAAAGATCATCGATTCTAGGTAGTGGATATTTATTCTTCACTGTTAGCTTGTTTAACTCTCGATAATCGATGCACATTCTCATAGTCCCATCTTTCTTCTTGACGAATAATACTGGAGCTCCCCAGGGTGACACACTAGGCCGAATAAACCCTACGTCAAGTAACCCTTGAAGCTGAATCTTTTATTCTTTAAGCTCAGCTGGTGCCATTCTATACGGAGCCTTGGAAACCGGTTCCACTCCTGGTGGCAAATCAATTACAAAATCAATCTCCCGCTGGGGTGGTAAACCCGGAAGTTCTTCGGGAAAAACTGTTGGGTTTTATGCCCTAAATAAAACTCATTTCAATATAATCAGATTTACTTATTAATATAGATCAGAAATAACATTTAATGTTGCATGGTTCACAATATTTATTTCATGATTATATGTACATAATATATGAATTCATCTGAAGCCCTTTCCACATACTTGATCCTGTTTATTGTGTTGTCAACATATTGGAAAGTAAACATGACTATGTGAATAAAGTTTCCTAGATTTATCAAACACAGGGTTTTACTGATATGATAATCTACAACAAGAGTTTACTTGCATATGGAGAAATGCTATATTCTTTCCAGAGCATTGGTTAAAGTAAAGCTCAGGTTGGATGCATGGAGTATGCATCGGAAGGGACCGATATTGAACTTTGACTTAGATTTATTAAACTTACCGTAATATCTATTCAAGTCAATATCGCCTAGTTGATCCTAGATCAAATGATCTTAATCCTGTTATGATTAGGATCAATCTCAAGAGGCTATTTGTGTTCTTTGATTTGTTAGTTAAGCCTACTTTTAGGTCAGGGTGATACGTACGTTTCGAGAACACGGTAGTGCAATTGAGTGGGAGCGCTAACATAAACATGGAATCTATAGCTTCTATCTGGCGAATAGTAAGTAAAGGATGATCTCCTTCGAGCTTGACCAAACGAAAATAAATGGTGGAGATCTCATTTCACATAAGCTGAAATATTATTTATACGAGGTTAAGTGTTTTAAGGATTAAATACATTGTAGGGTGTAACGGTAATCTAATCCCTTTACAGTGTAGATCATTCATATGGAGGATCATTGATCAAATTAGGATTATAACAATGGATAACTAATGATGTGTCTATATGGTGGAACATATAGAGCATTCTATATACTGAGAGTGCAATTCTAAGTTCTATGCGTGGGTTCAACAAAGAATTAATAAGTAAGTGAATTTATGTTATAAATTCTTGATCTGCTTATTGGAAGCTCGGTTATATAGACCCATGGTCCCCCCACTAGTTGAGATAATATTGCTTGTAAGACTCATATAATTGGTTTTGATTAATCAATTATAATTCTCAAATTAGACTATGTCTATTTGTGAATTTTTCACTAAGTAAGGGCGAAATTGTAAAGAAAGAGTTTTAAGGGCATATTTGTTAATTATGTTACTTTGTATGGTTCAATTAATAAATATGATAAATGACAATATTATTTAATAATTATTTATAGTTATTAAATAGTTAGAATTGGCATTTAAATGGTTGAATTGGAAAATTAGCGTTTTTGAGAAAATCAGATGCAGAAAAGATAAAACTGCAAAATTGCAAAAAGTGAGGCCCAAATCTACATTGCATGGCCGGCCACTTTTGTAGGGTTTTCCCTCTGATATTTTCATTATTTTAATGCCAAATAATTCAAACCTAACCCTAGTGGAATGCTATAAATAGATAGTGAAGGCTTCAGGAAATTTACACACTAAAATTTTCTATTTTTCCTTCAGAGAAAAACCTGAGCCTTTCTCTCTCCCTATCTTTAGCCGCCACTTCTTCTTTCTCTTCCCTCTTGAATTTCGAAATTCTTAGTGTGAGAATAGTGCCCACACACAGCAAGTGATACCTCAACCATAGTGAGGAAGATCGTGAAGAAAGACTTTCAGCAAGAAGGAGTTTCAGCATCAAAGAATCAGAGAAAGAGATCAAGGTTCATATATTGATAATGCTCTGCTACAGAAAGGAATCAAGTGTTAGATATCTGAACGGAAGGAGTCATTATATTCCGCTACACCCAATGTAAGGTTTACTAAACTTTATATGTGTTTATTTCATCATTTTAGAAAGTTCATATTTAGGGTGTTAATCAACATACTTGTGAGTAGATCTAAGATCCTGGTAAAATAATTTCCAACAATTGGCCTCAAAGCCATGGTAATTGATTTTCTTGCAAGGAATTTGGACTTAAAACGATTTGTTTGATGTTTTGGATGGTATCATGTTGTATTGAGTGTTATTTGATGATTGATTGATGTTTGTGAATTTTCGTAAAAACTAATTGAATATCTGTTTCTGGAATTATTTTTATTGGATAGTATGGAAAAAATTAAGCAAGTTACTTTTTTACAGAACTCAATTTCGATTTAATTTGAATTAGTTATGATTATTTGAAGTTTCGAAAATATCTGGGTGGTGTCGCTGCACCTCGTGCGCGCGCGGAAATCATGCAACCTCCCCCTGCGCCGAGTTTTCACGCCCAAATACCCCCCATGCGCGCGCGGACATGTATGCTCAGCATACTGTCCGTACAACTCGCATTGTTTTTTCGTTTTTCTTCGATTTTTCATGCTTTTTCATGGATTTAACTTTCGATTTTTTGTGTAGTTCTGTATTTATACATTTACTATGACCTAGCAACATGATAGGATCCATCCAAATTGTGTGCCTGTGTGAGCATATGTGTTTAATTTGTTATAGATGCATATACGTTGTTGTTGCTAAATAAAATATCATAGTTTTTGATAGATTTTATTTAGGCCCATTTAGTTTTGGGCCTATTCAATTAATAACAGTTGTTCATTTTAAGGTTAAATTCCTCTCTTTTGGGCCTTGTGTGAGAGTTGGGAGCGATAGTAGTGGGTACGACTTACTGAACCCAACACCTCCTCACATGAACTACCCCAATTGTGAAGGCCCATTTTCCTAATTTGAATAACTGTACTAGGTTAATTAAACTAGTTTAACCTAATAAAATTGATTAGCAACATAATTAATTTCATTTATTTTGAAATTAATTTAAGAAAATCATAGTTTAAAGAATTTTATTCTAAGCTAAACTGTATGTATTTTCTTGTATTTAATTAAATATAGAATTATAACCATCTAGATTCTTTCTGAAGCTTAATTTAAATTTTTCATTAAATATTCCTATTTAAGTTGATATTTAGTTATCTCTAACTAACCAACTTAAATCTAAATATCTTTTGGATTTAAAATTTCAAAATTAAGTTGAGGAATTTTAGGCATTGGTTATTAAGATTCTTTAGATATTTTTTTAAGTTAATATCTTTTCGAATATTAACTTAAAATGGAATATTTTAGATATTTTTTGAGTTAATATGTTTTCGAATATTAACTTAAAATAGAATATTTTAGATATTTTTTGAGTTAATATCTTTTCGAATATTAACTTAAAATAGAATATTTTCAAATTAAGTGGTTACAACTTAATTTTTGATATTTAATTAAATTTAAATTTTGAAAATATTTAAGTTCTAGATTTTTCTAATACAACGTAAATTAGATATTTTTTCAAATTTTGTGGAAAAGATACTTAGTCAAATAAGATATTTTCAAGATAGTTATTTTCTAGACTACTTATTATTTCTAATATTAAATAGGAAAATATTATACATTGTGAAATTAATTATTTATATAATTAATTTTGGTACAATTTAGTTTAAGTATATTTTTTCCTAGTATTAAACTAGAGATTAATAATTAAGCATTCTCTACACTTAATTATTTATTTCTTGAATTTAATACATTTCATTAATTTGAAAATTAAATATCTAAGTTGATTTTCATCATGATACTTAAATATTTCTTTTTCATGACACTTAATTAAATAGAATATTATTTTAAGTTGAAATTTATTTTTTCAACTTAAATTTAAATAATTTTCAAAATATATTTTTCTTTATTTTATTATTCAAATTTTGAAATTGCATTTCTTAAATGCTGGAATTTTGAATTTTATTTGAAAAATAGATTAAAGTTGGAAATTATTTATTTTAATTTTGGACCAACTTAAATCAATGATTTTTTTATTTAATGATTAATTAAAATAAATTAAGTAAAATATATTTAATTAGAAAATGAATTAATTAATCCATGATAATCTAGATAGATATTATCTGTTTTTGCTTGAAGTATTTTTCTAGTGTATTTAATTAAATAGAAAATTAATATTTAAGTTGATTTTCATCATAATACTTAAATATTTGAAATTTTTTTTTATATATTTAATTAAATAGGAAAATTATATTTTTTGTTGTAAATTAATTTTATTAATTAATTTTGGGCAAACATTAAATTAAAATAATTTTTCCAGAATTTATTTTAAATTTTAACATGCATTTTCGAAAATTGTATTCTTAAATACTTTAATTTTTCGAAATGCAATATATAGTTATAGAAAATTAAATTTGAGTTGTAAATTAATTTAAATTAATTTTGTAACAACTTAAATTGAATATTTTCCTAAATATTTATTGGAAATTATTACTAAGAAGGAAGAAATTTATGTTATTTTCATACTGTTGTCACAGGAATTTTGACAACACCAATTTTGTGCGAGTATTCAAGGGTTGCTTGGATACCAAAAAATATATATGCGAGTACTCCCTTAGAATGGCGAGTACTCAAAGAATATAGTGTATAATATATGCGAGTATTGTAAATAGTATAAAATAGACACACAAAAGTATAGTGGTTCAGCAGGAGCTTCGGGCTTGGCCTGCCTAATCCACTGTTGAAAAGAGTACTCTGGCTCTATTTTTTTATTCAAATCCGCCCCCTTGAATGGAGGGGGAAGCCCCTACTTATAGGTAGTAGGCATCGGTTACAAATAATGGCCATAATGAGGTCGTTACAAAATAATAACAATAATAGGCTTATTAATCAAATTAATTACAACGATTATATAACGTTTGTCATGAATGCTCCTTGAATGCTTGACTGTTGACTTCCGTTGATTGGTGTATGTATTTGCGCCTTTTCCTATCGATACTGCGAGTTCACCAAATATGCGATGTGTGCCTTTCTTAATATAGCGAGGTCTCTTTAAGTTAATATTGCGAGATCCTTTCTCTCGGTACTGCGAGTTCTATAATATTGCGAGCCACCTTCAATACAGCGAGTTCTCTATAGACAAGTCCTTCTCGCGGGGAGGGTAAATTTATGCCGATAACACATGCCCCTAGTTCTTCAGTATAGCTTGCTCTGTGCTGGAGAACTTAAAATAGTCCGAGCCCGCGTTTGTCGATGATCATGATGCCTTATTCATGTTGTGCGTCACATTTTTGATTGGTTATCGAAACTCGCAGGTTTCTTATAAGACCATCGCACCATAAAAATGTGAATCTTGCGGGATTCTTTTGGATGTGTGAACCGCTCGTGGTTCATATTGATGCATGGACCTCGCAGGGTTTTCATCGTTGCATGAACCTATCGGGGTTCTTATGAACCTTGTGAGGTTCTAATTGATGCATGAACTTCTCGGAGTTTGCACTGATGTATGAACCTTACGGGGTTCAAATAAATGCACAAACCTCTCGGGGTTTGTTTTTTTGTGTGAACCTATCGGGGTTCTTAATTCATGGAATGGCTACAACCGAACGGGTCGCGTATTGGGCATTCGTGTATGAACCTCTCGGGGTTCTTATTTCATGGAATGCCTGCGACTAAACGGGTCGCATATCGGGCATTCGTGTATGAACCTCTCGGGGTTCTTATTTCATGGAATGCCTGCGACTAAACGCGTCGCATATCGGGCATTCGTGTATGAACCTCTCGGGGCTCTTACTTCATGGAATGTCTGCGACTAAACGGGTCGCGTATTGGGCATTCGTGTAGGAACCTCTTACGGTTCTTATTTCATGGAATGCCTGCGACTAAACGGGTCGCGTATTGGGCATTCGTGTAGGAACCTCTCAGGGTTCTTATTTCATGGAATGCCTGCGACTAAATGGGTCGCGTATCGGGCATACATGTACGAACCTCTCGGGGTTCCTATTTCATGGAATGCCTGCGACTAAATGGGTCGCGTATTGGGCATTCGTGTAGGAACCTCTTAGGGTTCTTATTTCATGGAATGCCTGCGACTAAACGGGTCGCATATTGGGCATACATGTACTGACAACATAGAACTCGCGGGTTCCGGTCAAGTTGTCGTGCACATTGGTCATCCGGACCAAACGCCGGTAAAGATGCAGTCTTTACATAAGCTTGAGGGAGAAACACCGGGTCATCGTATATACTCGATATATGTCGCGACTGTGCTAACTTCTCTCTACGTCCCGCTTTTATTATTTTTACTATGCGATGCATAGTGTGCGACTAGACCATATCTCGGTCGCACCTTCTCACAAGTTTTGATCATGCAAGGAAATATTGTGGGAATTGCTCCCTTATCATGCCCCTAGTTCTTGCGATGACATGTTGCTGTCTAATCGTTGAACATTTCTTGAGGGACATTTGATCTGTCACATTGCAGGTGATCTTTAGTTTTACCTTATCGAGATTTTCATAATGACTATCAATCATCATTTATATTTTAAAGATGCCCTGTCAGCGGAACTCTTTGGACTCTGTACTGTCCGTTAGGACGGAGAGGCAATTTGTTCATGAATCGTCCAAATAAGGCATAGATTTGGCCATATATATGATGTGCTAGTATTAAAAGTACCGAGCACCATCAGGGATTTGCAAAAAACTTGTTATTTTATCATGCAAAAATGAGTCTTTGGACTCGCCTATTTATGATTATTAAAATAATTATTGCAATAGAATCTCTAAATAATTAAGCAAAAATGAGCGCACATAGTTTGCCAATTTGCGATTACTTAAGAATGAGCATAGTTGGCTCTAAGTATCATGCAAAAAATGAGCATACATTGGGCTCGCCAATGAATGAATAAATGTATAAAGAGCATATTTGGCTCCTAAATAACCATGCAAAAATGAGCACAGACATTGCTCGCCAATTTGCGATTAGATAAGCATAATCGTGGGCAAATATGAACACTATTTTTTACTTGCCAATTATTTGTGAGCGTATGTAAAAATGAGCATTATAGTTGGCTCTAAGTATCATGAAAAAATGAGCACACATTGGGCTCGCCAATTTGCGATTATGAAAAAATAGGTATTGCAATACACTTATAAATAATTATGCAAGAAATAAGTGTCATGTTTCACTCTATTTTGCAAATAAAATGAGCACATGTAAAATCATAGATTCACCATGCATTCAGATATATTTCTCTTAGAAGTGAACGAATAATAATGTATCAAATATAAAGTGATTATTTTGACCAAAGTATTGGACTTGATTAAAATAAAGGAGAAAGTGCACCTGGCAAGTTGTAGGTGTTGGGCTATTCGCACATATAGCGTCTGAGCATTGATTGATTCCTTCTCGTTCATCTGATGTACAGTTCCTCTTTACTTTTATATATTCGATATATAAGAGGGTGGTATTTACCAAGTGGGCCATCGAGCCCTAAAATAAGACAAAAAAGTCTTTTGCCTTTGGTTATAAATTCATCGCCCGAACCTTTTCAGTAGGGTTCAACTCTTTCATTTTTCTGCGATGTTAGCCAGCAAACCTTTTGGGTTTGTTTTGTCCGATTAAATTGGAGTGGTGCCTAAGCGAGGCATTGGCCTTATCTGCGATGTGCTAATGGGTAAAAATAATCGAGCACTATCGCGAGCTTGCCATATACTTGGTATTTTAGTATGCAAAAAATAAGTGTTTGAGATTGCCTCTTTGAGAGTACATAAGCATAGTTTGTCAAATAATTTTGCAAAAAATGAGCACACATTGGGCTCGCCAATTTACAAATAGAAGTACAATAGCAAAATGCGAAAATGAGCACACATGGGGCTCGCCAATTTTGTAATTACAATAAAACTAGACTTCAATATGTGGTAGCTCCATATATATATTTTACTTTTTTACCAAATTAACTGATACTAATCTCGAAAGTATTAAAATTGATAAAATGAAATACGAGATGAAATAAGTGCACCTGATAATAATCCGCATATTGAATGAGGCTAGAATTTTCTTGAGCCAATCATTAGGCTTGTTTACCATAGTGGAAAACTCTTAATTGGGCCCTCCAAATAACAATCTCGTACTACTGCTTCTTTGGCAGAACACAAAACATATATATATTCTTGTTGAAAGTCTTTGGGCTCTTGAAAGTAAATGATACCTTAAGGCAATAAGGCCCCAACGATTTTATTTTGCATGGGACTTCATGCTTTATCAATGAATATCTCTTTTCCAATGTGTAAGATAAAATTTAAATTGGGCTCCTCATGACACAAAAAGCCCAAAACCTTATTAGGGATTTTTCTTATCAATCAAGCATCATCTTTGAAACTTGGTAGAGACGCCGTCGACTCATGCATCATGTGATGATCGTGCATCTTTTCTTCTTTCCTCCTCCTCGTCGTCGTGCAATAGTCGATGTCTTTCCATCATAACTGCACTTTAGAGCACACATTAATCTTCTTTGCGTTTCTAATCCGTTACGATTTTAATGTGATACCGTTTTATTTTAATCCTATGGTATACTGGATGAGCCGTTTTGATCTGAGACAAAGAAGTATCGCTTGGGATTCTCCGATCATCTTCTCCTCCGGTGACGTGAAAGACACCCAGGTGGGGAATTGAAGATTCTCATTGTTGTTGTTATTACTTGTTTTGTACGATTATGCTTTCTTTGCACAAGGTAGAAATCTGATTTAGAAAGTTTATTATTATCGTTGCTGCAGGGACCTTACTCGGCCTTTCCTTCATCCCTGGGTTTTGCAATTCATACTCTGTTCTTAGCTCGAGGCTCTTCTAGCTTTGAGATCAATATTTAAGAATTTTCTCGGTAAGAATTTTTTCTTCTGGACTCTCTGATGTTGCTTGCTTCTCCTTGCAAGAATAAGAACCACCTCTTAGTTTGATTTTATAGGTCGCAAGACCAGCAAAATCTGTGAGACTTTTTATTGTTGTCGGTTTTGCCATAAAATCCTTCATCTTCAATGATTTTTTTTTAATGTCTTCGCTGATGGTTCTACATATGGCCTCTGTATAAACCGCGTTGTCCTTTGGCCTATGCAATTTCTCGGTGTTATAACCTTTGAGATGATTTGTAATCGCCGCTTGGGGCTCTTGCGGTAAGTTCTTTTGTTCTGACGTTTGACTTTGTAGATGGCAAGGCCTGCCACAATCCGTTTTGATATTTCTTGCATCTCTTTCTGATATTGTCGTCTTCGTTGTAGGGTTTTCGAAAGAAATTAACAGTCGAGATATTTTGATGCTTGAGCGGTTCCAAAATATGAGCGTCCTCAGAACAAGGATAGTGATAGAATTCGTGCTCTAGGACCTGAGCGGCTCCACAATCTAAGCGTCCTCGAGATCTGGGCGACTCCAAAGTCTGAGCTAGCAGTAAGATTTGCTCCTCCTTCGTTAAATATAGTATATATATTATCTTTCCTTCTCTCTGAACCGATGTTTTTTTTCAGGTTGGAGGCTGTTGAGATTGCTTGCTGATGTGAATTTTTGTATTTTCTCTGAACAGTGCTTTGATAATCTTGAAAGATGATCTGTATTGATTCTGGCTGATCTATGATTGCTAGGGGCTGATTTCTGGGTTTACTCGTCTCGCAACACCATGATTCTCCTCCAAAAATTATAGAGATATTACAAAAATCGTTCCCACAGACGGCGCCAAATGTTGTCACAGGAATTTTGACAACACCAATTTTGTGCGAGTATTCAAGGGTTGCTTGGATACCAAAAAATATATATGCGAGTACTCCCTTAGAATGGCGAGTACTCAAAGAATATAGTGTATAATATATGCGAGTATTGTAAATAGTATAAAATAGACACACAAAAGTATAGTGGTTCAGCAGAAGCTTCGGGCTTGGCCTGCCTAATCCACTGTTGAAAAGAGTACTCTGGCTCTGTTTTTTTATTCAGATCTGCCCCCTTGAATGGAGGGGGAAGCCCCTACTTATAGGTAGTAGGCATCGGTTACAAATAATGGCCATAATGAGGTCGTTACAAAATAATAACAATAATAGGCTTATTAATCAAATTAATTACAACGATTATATAACGTTTGTCATGAATGCTCCTTGAATGCTTGACTGTTGACTTCCGTTGATTGGTGTATGTATTTGCACCTTTTCCTATCGATACTGCGAGTTCACCAAATATGCGATGTGTGCCTTTCTTAATATAGCGAGGTCTCTTTAAGTTAATATTGCGAGATCCTTTCTCTCGGTACTGCGAGTTCTATAATATTGCGAGCCACCTTCAATACAGCGAGTTCTCTATAGACAAGTCCTTCTCGCGGGGAGGGTAAATTTATGCCGATAACACATACCCATCTAAGTAAAATTTATAAATATTAAATTAAAGTTTATATTTAGAATTTTTCATTCTAAATTGGAAATTTTAATTAATAAATATATATTTAAAATAAATAGATTAAAATGAGATTCAAAGAAAATACAACTCTCTTTAAATAATGAGCTTTATTATTAAGATATTCGATCTCCATTGTTAGTTTTACATCGCGTTTGTTTTGGTGAGTAATCCTCCCTAATGGAGGAACGTTCATTAGCAATTTCGCACTGTTTAATCTCGAAAGATAAGTAGTTTGTAAGTATTTTATATGGTATGGATCACCCTAATGGTGGCGACCATATTTGACTTGCAAATTATGAAACAATGGTGGAAGCTCATAAGATAGAATTTCCTTGACTCTCGCCTAAACGGGACAACGCTGAATTCCAATCTTGATCGAATAAAAGTTTGCTACAATGTTTAACATTTTAGATGAGCTGACAACTCTATTAAATGAATGGTAGCATTGACTCTCGCCTAAACGGGACACTGATATCAGTTTGTTGAAAACCTTAGAAATTATTTTTCGAATCTTCATTGTTGGTCTAACTTGGTTTGTTTATCTAATGAGATAAATCCCTAATGGATTTTCACCATTAGACATACATAATAGTGTTAGATCTCGAAAGATAAATATTGTATATGCGACATCTAGCTGTTCATCAATCGATGACACCTTAGACTAGTATTTTTACGATATGAAACAAGAAGATTATATAAATAAGATTACTTTGACTTTCGCTAATCGAAGCATCGTTGGATTCTTATTTAAACAACGAAATTATCCTAATTCCTCTTAGCTTATTCATTGCAAATTAGCTCAATAAAATATCATTGGATGAATGGTCTATAAATCATTTCATGTCATTCTATATTTTCTCTTAAGAAATTAAATAATGCATACGATTATAATCCCGTAATTCTATTCCCAATTGATATAAATCCTCAATCTTAGAAATCTCCTACTTGTATGGGCAAATCAGACTTAGAGTTAAATTAGTAGTGGTGGTCCAAGAAAGAATTATTCATTATATTTGGTTGAATTTAAGTCTTTGACTTTAATTTTAGAATCCAAACAGAAATTTTCTTATATTTCTATTTCCAGGAAGCAATACAGTTACACTTTCCAAGTGTTCAATATCCATCTTCTATTAATGGATTCAAACTGTATAGAATATGAGTTTAGTATTCTGTGACCAGGATCCACTTGCACTATTCTAAGAACTCTTTGATGTAACTAAACCTAAGTCATCAAAAGACACTACCACATTTTTTTTAATCTATGGCATTTGTATCTTGTTCATAGTGGATTTGACAAGATCAATCTCTGCAAAGAGTTAATATGCCTACATCCACTGAAAGTAGTTCATCTCATTCGCAGATTGATGTACATTCAGGGGTGGATATGAGTTTTTCGTTGTATTCTTAAAACGATCACTCTAGATTATACCTTATGCAAAGAAATTTGAAATGTTTGAAAAATTTCTTAATTTTCTAGCAATGGTTAAATCCATTAAGGTAAGTGGTTAAAGATCTTGCGAATTGATAGGGATGGAGAAATAGTTAGTAGATATGCAGTTCAAGATAAGAAACTAAGAAGAAAAGCCAATAGAACTATGGTTTAATCCATTCACATGGAATAACCTAAATTTTTCTATTACAAGGACATAAAAAGAAATTTTCGTTTATAAGTCTATTCAATGGACTTAACAAAACTTCCTGTTCCTAGTATTATAGATTTGAGTTTATCTAAACCTATGGCTTGTGGTATACCTGGTAATTACTTACTCTAATGTAAGCAACTTACTTAAGTAAGATGCTGAAGCATTTTCTTTCTAATGGAAATCTATAGAAGCTTCTTGACTTCTAGGCATAGATTTTATTTATCTAAGGAGAAGTCTCAACTATTCCAGAAAAGATAAAGCCATGAAAGAATTTCTTATATCAACAGTGAGAGGTCTTATATATGCTTTTGTATGCCTTAGACCAGACACCTGGTGCTGAGTGGGAGTAATGAGTAGGTATCAGATTAATCCAGGAGAAGAACATTGGAAGACAATCAAGTAAATCTTAAGATTAAGAAGAGGAACTATATGTTAGTCTATAAGGGTGTGTTTAAAACTCTTAGACTACACCATATCAGATTTCGAAATTTGCCTTTGTGCTAAAAAATCTTTCTGATAAGATGGTGATTACTCTGGGGGTGGAATAGTGATTTTGGAGAAGTGTAAAAACCTATCTAAAGTCTCTAGGTCTACCAGAAAGGGACTGAATGTTAAAAGTTGCAGGAAAGGTACTTATTCAGTCTAAGGAAAGTTCTATACATTTTTGGCACCATTCCAAATTGCCTTAACTACTAGTGTTACTTCCTGAATAACCAAGAAGTAGTTGCCAAAGGTATAGAATCGAGTATCCCAAGAGAGTAGACATATAGAGAGGAATTTCACATTATCAATGATTTTGTGATTAAAGAAGAGTAATGGTGGAGAAAAGGATGTGTTTAATTCAACCTTTCAGATCCTATTACGAGGAGTTTACTACTACTACACTTGATTTGTATATCAAGGTGTTGAGATTATTTGAAATGCACATTTTGTTTTATATTAGTGCAAGTGGGAGTTTGTTGGGTTTTATGCCCTAAATAAAACTCATTTCAATATAATAAGATTTACTTATTAATATAGATCAGAAATAACATTTAATGTTGCATAGTTCACATGATTTATTTCATGATTATATGTACATAATGTATGAATTCATCTGAAGCCCTTTTCACATACTTGATCCTGTTTATTGTGTTGTCAACATATTGGAAAGTAAACATGACTATGTGAATAAAGTTTCCTAGATTTATCAGACACAGGGTTTTACTTATATGATAATCTACAACAAGAGTTTACTTGCATATGGAGAAATGCTATGTTCTTTCCAGAGCATTAGTTAAAGTAAAGCTCAGGTTGGATGCATGGAGTATGCATCGGAAGGGACCGATATTGAACTTTGACTTAGATTTATTAAACTTACTGTAATATCTATTCAAGTCAATATCGCCTAGTTGATCCTAGATCAAATGATCTTAATCCTGTTATGATTAGGCTCAATCTCAAGAGGCTATTCGTGTTCTTTGATTTGTTAGTTAAGCCTACTTTTAGGTCAGGGTGATACGTACATTTTGAGAACACGGTAGTGCAATTGAGTGGGAGCGCTAACATAAACATGGAATCTATAGCTTCTATCGGGCGAATAGTAAGTAAAGGATGATCTCCTTCGAGCTTGACCGAACGAAAATAAATGGTGGAGATCTCATTTCACATAAGCTGAAATATCATTTATACGAGGTTAAGTGTTTTAAGGATTAAATACATTGTAGGGTGTAACGGTAATCTAATCCCTTTACAGTTTAGATCATTCATATGGAGGATCATTGATCAAATTAAGATTATAACAATGGATAACTAATGATGCGTCTATATGGTGGAACATATAGAGCATTCTATATACTGAGAGTGCAATTCTAAGTTCTATGCGTGGGTTCAACAAAGAATTAATAAGTCAGTGAATTTAGGTTATAAATTCTTGATCTGCTTATTGGAAGCTTGGTTATATAGACCCATGGTCCCGCCACTAGTTGAGATAATATTGCTTTTAAGACTCATATAATTGGTTTTATTAATCAATTATAATTCTCAAATTAGACTATGTCTATTTGTGAATTTTTCACTAAGTAAGGGCGAAATTGTAAAGAAAGAGTTTTAGGGGCATATTTGTTAATTATGATACTTTCTATGGTTCAATTAATAAATATGATAAATGACAATATTATTTAATAATTATTTATAGTTATTAAATAGTTAGAATTGGCATTTAAATGGTTGAATTTGAAAATTGGCGTTTTTGAGAAAATCAGATGCAAAAAAGATACAACTGCAAAGTTGCAAAAAGTGAGGCCCAAATCCACATTGCATGGCCGGCCACTTTTGTAGGGTTTTCCCTCTTATATTTTCATTATTTTAATGCCAAATAATTCAAACCTAACCCTAGTGGAATGCTATAAATAGATAGTGAAGGCTTCAGGAAATTTACACACTAAAATTTTCTATTTTTCCTTAGAGAAAAACCTGAGCCTTTCTCTCTCCCTATCTTTAGCCGCCACTTCTTCTTTCTCTTCCCTCTTGAATTTCGAAATTCTTAGTGTGAGAATAGTGCCCACACACAGCAAGTGATACCTCAACCATAGTGAGGAAGATCGTGAAGAAAGACTTTCAGCAAGAAGGAGTTTCAGCATCAAAGAATCAGAGAAAGAGATCCAGGTTCAGATATTGATAATACTCTGCTACAGAAAGGAATCAAGGGATAGATATCTGAACGGAAGGAGTCATTATATTCCGCTGCACCCAATGTAAGGTTTACTAAACTTTATATGTGTTTATTTCATCGTTTTAGAAAGTTCATATTTAGGGTGTTAATCAACATACTTGTGAGTAGATCTAAGATCCTGGTAAAATAATTTCCAACAAAAGCATCTAGAAATTCCCGAACCACCTTGATGTCCTCTGGCCGAATGGTATCTGGTCGAGTGGAATCTGTCACCACGGCCAGAAACCCTAAACAACCGCCATGCAGTAACTCCCTAGTTGACATGGCTGAAATCACCGGGATCCGAGATCCCCGAACTGAACCGACAAAAACAAACAGTTCTTCACTTTCCAGTTGGAAGATTACCATCTTCCTCTTGCACTCAATACCGGCTAAGTATTTAGATAGGAAATCCATTCTTAGAATAATATCGAAATCTACTAAGCTCATTTCTATTAGGTCAGCACTTAACTCTCTACCGTCTATTCTGATCGGCATAGACCTAATCCACCTTTTGGAGATAACTAACTCTCCGCCAGGTAATAGGGTTCCAAACCCTAATTCATAACTATCATGCGGTCTATCCAATTTACTAAAGATTCTGGCTGCCACATAAGAATGTGTGGCCCCAGAATCAAACAATACTGAGTAAAATGAGTTGTTAACTGAGAGCTGACCTGTCACCACTGAAGGGCTGGCTTCTGCATCAGCCTGCGTAATGGCGAACACCCTAGCTGGAGTGAGTCTCGCCGGAGCCCTTGGTGCTTCTGTTTTAAGCTGGGGACAATCCCTCTTGTAGTGTCCGGGCATGACACACTGAAAGCATCCCTGACCTCTGCACTCACCCAGATGGTGCCTTTTACAACTAGGGCACTCTGGGTAGGAAAAACGGGTCTCAGCACTTCCCTCACGACCGCCTCGATTTTGGTTACCCCAGAACCTCTTGTTCTGCCCCGAGCCATCGGATGCAGTGGATGTTTTCCTCTTCTTATCCATGGCCGAACCACTACCTCCCCTGCTAAAGCCTGATGCAGGAGGGGTAGGAGCCCCGCCACTCACTGGAGTCCTAACTGACTCTGACATACATCCAACTGCGCCCTCAGCTCGCAGTGCTTTTTCCACCATCTCTGAATAGGTGGTCTTGTTGTCTGTAGTGATCATCAGGTCATGCTTGATCTTCACATTCAACCCATCAAGATATTTTTCCTTCTTACTGAAATCGGTTGGCACAATTCCCGAGGCCAACCGATCAAACTGAGTTGTATACTCTGTCACACTCATATTTTCCTTCTAGGTCAGGTGGGAAAACTCTTTCCTTTTGGCACTTCTAACGGCCTCATTGTAGTACTTTGCATTAAAAAGTTCCTGAAACTTTTCCCAGGTCATTGTGGTGACGTCGTGTATATGAGACACCATGTCCCACCAGACCAGCGCATCCTCTTGAAACTGAAAGGTGGCACACACCACCCTGTCATTCCCGGTGACACCCATAAAGTTCAATATCCTCGTAATCACTGTTAGCCACTGCTCGACTTTCATGACATCCGGACCTCCCAGAAAAACTGGAGGTGCCTGCTTGCGGAACCTTTCATACAGGGTTTCCATTCTATTCGCCGCTACTACTAGTTGGCCTTGACAACAGGGGCAGGTGCCACTGGAGCTTCTGGCATAGGCACTGCAGGAGCACCCTGCTATCTCAATCTCTGAATCTCACTGTCTTGCTCCTCTATTCTGGCTTGCATTTCAGCAAACCTAATTTCCCAATTCTGGCCTTCCTGATTGGCTTGGGCAGCCTGTGGCAGGTTCACACCATCCCGACCACGAGCCCTGCCCTTGGGACCTCTACCTCGCCCCCTAAGATTTGGGCAAAACTAAGCTCCCTGACCTTGATTTGACCCGACCGAGTTGCCCTGACTCCTGGTATTTCGCCTGGCGTTCATCTTGTCTAAACAGCCTACAAAACCAAGAGTTGGCATATCAGGTCATGATCAACGAGAGCTTACTAATGCCGCTTAATTTGTAAATTAAAAACATGCGCCTATTCTACTATCAGGCTACTAACATGCTTCCTATCAGGCTTTTCTTATTTCATAATAATTAAATAAACTACTAAAGCACTAAAAGCTTACTGAACCGTAGAACGAGCTAACTGCTGAAGATGAGTGTACATGTCGTGACGATCTTCGAAAGACAACCTGGTGGCTCTGATACCAAATTGTAACACCCTAACTAGCATAGGCGTATTACGCGATTTTTAAACGTACTCTGCAGCTCGTTGCTAATCAACGAGGTTTATGGAAATCGTGATTAATTAAAAAATTTAGCTTTTAATTAAACTTAAATAATATTTCATACAAAATACTTTGGGATCCCATTTACAAAATACTTTACAAAAAGTTTACTGTCTATTACAAAATACATGTCGCCCAGCGACAGACTACAAAAGCGCTGTTGTCTCGAGGATCGTACGCTCCAGGCCTAACTGCCCCGACATGTACAATCTTCATCAGCTCATCCTCACGGTTCTTCAGCTTTGGCCTTGCCCTTACCTACACATAAACATAGCACTGCGAGTCGACAGACTCAGTAAGAAAAGCATAAATCATAATCATACATAAATCCCGGGTTATGATCAGACGCCCATACCCCTGACCACAACCCTAACTTCCGTGTCCCACATGATACTGAGTCCCAAACGTTCGTACGATGGTTCTTTTGACAGAGTAACAGCCTATACTCGGTACACTGGTCATACTCTAGCTGCTAGTCATACTCTAGCCTTACCGATGTGTTACAGTATCAGCCTATACTCGGTACACTGGTCATACTCCAGCTGCTAGTCATACTCTAGCCTTAACGATGTGATACGGTCAAACAGTATAGTACCACCGACCATATTATAAGCCTATACTCGGTACACTGGTCATACTCCAGTTGCTAGTCATACTCTAACGGTACCAATGAGATACTGTCGGATGGTACGAAGCCAACATACATATCTAATGTAATCTAACAGGCTTCCTAACATGCACGCTAAACATGTAATACATATGCATACTATTATACTAATCTTACCTCGATTCTGAATTCAAGTGTGCCGGTCAACCTGAGAGGAACGAACTGCACGGCGATTTACAGGCTCCTAAACCATAACGATCACAACACTAGATAAGTGATACGCTAAATCACTTCCCGGGGACTTGAACTAGAAACTAAAAGTTTCCCTATCGATAAAAAGCATGGCAATACCCTAAACAACATAAAAATGGGAAAAACTAGGGTTCCCAAAAATCCCCCAACTGGCAGACCGGTTCTACAACTGGAATTCCGGTTCTGGGAATCCTGGAACACCATCCGGAATTCCGGTTGCTGAACCGGAATTCCAGTTCTGAGCAGGAAACACACAAAATTTCATAACTTGCTCAAAACAAACCCAAACTGTTTCAAACCTTCCAGACCTACTCTACATATTCCAAACAACAAAACCCAAGCAATAGACCCAAGCTTTAAACACAGAAACACATTTCACCATGTGAGCTCCAAGCTTTGAGTTCCAAACTCAAACTTTGCTAAAGCTACCTACAAGCATCACAACCAATTTAAATCTACTCAAACATGCATATAAAAACTTTTGTAAACACTGGAAATCAACCCCAACAAACACAACAACAAAACTCATCAATTTACCTTGAAAATCATAGTTTTTGAGCTAAAATTCACAAACTTGAACAAGGATAACTAGCATGCATCAAAACCTATCTTAACTCACTTAATTAAACATTTTTAAACCACAAAAACAACAACAACAATTAACAGCAGCTACAACAACAATTCACAAGCATGCATTAACTCATTTTTTCCTAAAACTTCAAGAAACTAAAAGAGAAGCTTGAACAAGGATTACCTCCACTAAAATTACTCTAAAATTGATGGAAATCACTTAAATTTTTCAAAGAAATCACAGCCCTAGCAGCTCCCAAGCAAGGCCGAGAGAGAGAGAGAGAGAGAGAGAGAGAGAGAGAGAGAGAGAGAGAGAGAGAGAGAGAGAGAGAGAGAGAGAGAGAGAGAGAGAGAGAGAGAGAGAGAGAGAGAGAGAGAGAGAGAGAGAGAGAGAGCCCTTGAATGAAAAATGCAATTTTGCTCTTTCTTTGATTTTTCTTCCAATTTCTAATTTTTTGAATAAATGAAGAAAAGCATAACTCTAATCTTATTTCAGCCAACAAATATCCAACAAAATCACATATTTTCACAACATAAAGTCCACTAAAGGATAAAATATCATTGGGGCAAAATGACCATTTTGCCCCTCCACACTAAAATTACCTACAAGGGCACTAAAGGGTATTTTTGGAAAATTCTAAATTCCCGACCAATCTCGACATTCCCAATGTCTAATAAACTGCCTCGCTATACTAACATACTAAATTGTGATTCTACTGAGCCAAACACCGAGTTCCATGTTGTCGGGCACCGAAAATGCAAAATTATGAAATTTCACTATATGTCATAAAATGCATTCAAGTATCGAATAATAACAGCATAAATAATTATTTAAATATCGATAAATAATTTTCCATAATTAAATCATAATTAACTGCTAATTTCTAAATTAAACTAAGCGGTCTTTACAATTTATCAGTCTAATTATCATGACTTGATATATTATGTATTTAAATGTACAACCAGTACATATAACAAGTTATTTCTTATCACTTTCATAATTAGTTAGAAGTTATACATTTAGGTACATACAAATATATTTTACTACTCTAAGTAGCAATTGTATGTAAGACTACTTCATGAAGTTTTTCAAATAATCTTTTTGTGATTCTTTATCACTTTGATTATATTAGATCACTAACAAATATTAGTAAGTTATATATTTACTTCTGGGAATATGCAAACTGAATTAAATAGTAACTGCATATATACATATCTTATACCAACAATAGTTTGAAACTATTGATTTTAAGAAATAATAAAATATGTATATATTAATTTGCTTCTAGCATTACCAATATATGTGAAATCTATATTCTTTGAAATAGGAATTTCATGTCTATTCATTCTCTTCAGGGAATGATATTTAAATATTCTAAATGTACAGTAAATTTGTACAATTCACATTCTATTAAATAATCAAAAATACTTTTATCTTGATTATAAGTGTGTCAGTACTACAGGTACGCGACCACTATTATTCAATTCCACACATGATATATAGATTTCACGCACTTTGATTGTGTGTGGTATCTCATTTTTTGGTTGTTTCCACTTTCTTCTAGAAATATTTGAGTAGTAAATAATGCCATCGATTATTTAAAGTCATTACATTCACTTTATGGAATGACGTTGAACAAGTAGAACATTATTATAAATTTCTTAAAAATTTATTACTTGTTCATCCATAAAAATATAAGAAATTATTCAGCAATTTCTTTTATGATATTTCAAAGAATATATGAATGCAATTTTTTGCATAGTCTCCAAGATGTATGCAAAATTTAATCTTTAATATATGTCAGATTCAATAATTTCCAACATTGCAAGTAATAACAATGTATAATAACATGACTAATACGAACAATCTTTAAAAGTAATTGACTTCAATTCGTATCATTCTCTACAGGGAATGATGAACAATAAATACATGCATCATGTATTTAAATAACATTAGTCATGCTCATTGTTATTCTTATACTTTGATGTTTCAATGCAATTTTCTTTACATTCTTTTTGAGTATTCAAAACCCACTATAAAATTGCATCAATAATAATCATTTTTAATGATTATTTAGTTGTATTCACATAAGTACAATCATTTTTTTTTTCGACAAATATAAAACATTTACTTCAGGAAATGTTTGTCAAAATCTATATCGATATTAGATTACTTTTCATTGTCCTCAAAGAATACAAGAACATATATATAAATATGTATTCATCTCTTTCATTATATATCCATCAACTATATAATGAATATTACGTTTGCATAATCTTCAGGATACATGCAATATTTTATCGATGATACATAATCTTCAGGATATATGTATATAGAATTTTCTCTACTATATATATCATAGACACACATATATTGTAAATATTATAAATAATAAGAACATAATATATATATGAAATCAATAATAAATATATAAAAACATATATATATACATACATATATAATATATAGATATATTAATAAAAAGAAAAAAGAAAACAAAGGATTCTTGAAATTGTTTCAGTCATTTAAGTATATATATAAATATATATTTAGTGTATCGTGACCTTGAAACAATTCAAGAACTTTAACAAAATACTTACATTGGGACTTGGGCAGAGACTCATGCTTGAAGCTTGGGCAGAGACTCGTGCTGATAACGTGTTATTTTTTTGAAAATAAAGCGTATATATATTAGAAGGAAATAAATAGTCACATCTCACGGTCATTACAGAAAATATTACTCGGAATAGTAGAGACTTCTACCATACCAGAAACATTGTTGGCAACCGCCCACTTGGCCACATTATGGGCTGCAAAATTATAGTTTCTAGAAATATAAGAAAAATTACAACAAGTGAAAAAAGTAGAGAGATGTTTGCATTGTCTTGTGTAGTTCTCAAGCTGCCAAAAGGATTCGACACCCTTTAGGTTCTTGATCACCATCTTAGAATCACTCTCCACCATAACAAAAGGGTGATGCATTTTGGCCGCCGTCTCCAAAGCTAACATACAAGCCGCCGCTTCCCCGATAAGAGACTCAGTGAAGTGAAGCTTGTTAGTCGCCACCCACAAAATCGATTCCGAATGATCTCTGGCAATTGCCACCACACACATGGATTCCACCCCGACTCTGACATCGCAGTTGATCTTGACCCAATCCTCAGGCAGGGGGGACCAACCCAGAGTATCAGCAACCTGTCGAGACTTGAGCAAACTTGATCCATAATCAGCGTAACAATAATTTATAGAGTCAATATAATGTTTCAAGCTACCCATTGTTATTATGAACCTTGTCGTTTCGAGCCCTCCAAATCGTGTCAACCACGATAGAAGCATAAAGGAATAAACCATTTGTATCCACTCCTCTGGTCCTAAGGTTCCAAAGAAAACTAACCCAGTCCCACATACGGGCCCCGGATTCTACAACAGGCATAACTCCCCAAGGGGAAGATCTCCAAAGGTGAGACGCCAGATCGCAATAGAGAAATAAATGCTCCATAGTTTCATCACCATTACCACAAAAGGGGCAGGTGGTTTCATTAATAGCCATTCTCTTAGAAAGGATATCCCTAACAGGTAGCGCATTCGAGAGGATACTCCACCAAAGGACTTTGTGACGCTCCAGAACTTTTGAACTCCACAGCTTGTTCCATAGGTTCGAAGCTACATTACACAACAGAGCCCATCTCATAGCTTGGATAAGATAGGCTGATTTGGTAGAGAATCGACCATTTGAGTTCTTAGTCCAGATCCATCTATCCCTACCCTGACCACTCGGTTTACCGCCCTTCAAGATACTATTAATTGTTTCCCTGTGAAAGAGCTCATTGAGCTTCCGGATGTCCCAATTCCCGTCAAGTAAAAGCAGATCCGACACAAATTCAGGTGTTCCCTGGTAGTTGTGCTTGGGCTTAGGGTAAAAATCTCTGCCATGTATAACCCAAGGGTCATTCCAAATGCTTGTATCGTTCCCATTTGCTATCAGTTTGCAAGCCCCTTCCTTTAGAATCTCTTTTGTACGCACCACATTCCTCCAGAACCAAGAGTCAGAACTCTTACAATCACAATCAAAGAATTGTCTACCTCGCAGGTATTTCGCTCTAAGCACCTTACAACATAAAGACTGGTTCTCATTGAGAAGATCCCAACCCCACTTGGCTAAAAGGGCTTGGTTCATTTCCAAAGATTTTCGAAATCCAAGACCGCCCTGAGACTTGGGTAGACACAAGTGGTCCCAAGCCCTAAGACAGATCCCTCTGTTACCTTGTTCACAACCCCACCAAAAGTCTCTTACCATCCCGTCAATCCTTGAAGCTAGTTTTTTTTGAGAGTTTCGTCGTCTGCATGGTATAAACAGGCAAAGCAAGGCCAACAGATTTGATCAACGTGGCACGACCTGCTTTAGAAAGTGATTTTAATTTCCACCCATGCAACTTTTTAACCAAATTATCCAGGATGAAGTTGAAATCAGCATCCTTCTGACGGGATCTAAACAAGGGGAGTCCCAGATAATTTATGTTTCCCATCCCACAATTGAGCCCCAAAGCCTGTTTAATACTCCTCTTCATCCCGATACTTGTATTACCAGAGAAGAAAATGGATGTTTTGAGCTTGTTAATGCTTTGGCCCGACCAATCACAGAATTTCTCTAAGCACTGCCCCATTCCCTTGGCTTCAATCAAATTTGCCCTGCCCACCAGAATTAGATCATCGGCAAAGAAAAGGGGGGACAAAGATGGGCCATCTCTGCTCAACTTGATACCTTTTATAGATCCACAGTTTAGGGCATTCTCAAGGATGCGTGAAAGAATTTCCGCTGCCCAGATAAAAATGTAAGGGGAGAGGGGATCCCCTTGCCGAATGCCACATTCTGGGCTAAACCCACTAATCTTCCTACCATTGAGCAGGAGGTTGAAAGATGTCGTTGTGAGGCATTGACGGATCCAATGGCGAAACTTCTCAGGAGCCCTGAAGCTGCACAAGACATGATCAATAAAAGACCAGCTTAACTTATCATACGCTTTAACTAAGTCAATTTTGATAGCAAAAAAACCCTCCTTCCCTTTCTTTTTCTTAAACGAATGGATAATCTCTTGGATTAAGACATTATTATCCTGAATGCTCCTGCCCGGGACAAAAGCAGCTTGGGTAGGATAAATCAGTCTCGGGAGGATTGCTCTAACTCTATTAGCAATAACTTTGGAGATCACCTTATAGATGACATTGCACAGGGAAATCGGTCTAAACTGAGACACTTTCTTTGGGTTAGGGACTTTAGGAATGAGTGTCACATTAGTAGTGTTGAAGCCCTTATGTAAATTTCCAGTGAGGAAGAAGTCTGTCACAGCATCACAGAAATCCTTCCCTACCGAGTTCCAATAATGTTTGAAGAAGAGAACAGACATCCTATCTGGCCCTGGAGCCTTCAAACTACCCATCGAGAACAGAGTTTGTCTTATTTCTTCCTGACAAGGGATAACCTCTAGCCCTGCTTGTTCCGAGGGGGAGAGGTGGTCCGAAATCAGGTGGTATAAGCTTTCCAAAGGCTCCTGGGGCGGGTTTTTAAAAATATTCCCCAAAAAATCAGTGAATTCTTTTCCAATTGCATCTCGATCAGTTAACCAAACCCCATCAGTGCTCAGGATGCTCTCCACTGAGTTCCTTCTATTCCGAATTGTAGCCGAGAGGAAAAAGAACTTGGAACATTTATCACCATCCTTGATCCACGAAACACGGGATCTTTGCTGCCAGTAAATTGACTTCCGTCTTAGGGCCTCATTAAGATTATTCCTTATCTCCACCTCCTGAGCCCAAGATCTAGAACCCGCAGACATACATTGGATAACTTGTAACTGTTCTTGTAGCTTGGAAATGCACGTATCCAACTTGCCGTATTGCTCCCGGTTCCAATTGAGCAGAGCAAGGCGTGATGCACCCATTCTCTTATAAACATTGGCCGGGGCCCAATCATGCGAAACAGATCCCCACGCATGTTCCACAATTAAGGAGCTACGTAGGTCCCTGGTCCACCAGGCCTCGAAACGAAAAGGACGTCTGCTCCTGGATTCCTGGAAAGCAGACTGAATAAAGAGAGGCCTATGATCAGAATTGCAGGTGGCAAGAGAATGAACTACCCCCCTAGGAAAGAGTCTTAGCCAATCATCATTGCTAAGCGCTTTATCCAGGGCTGACTTGGTGTGCCTGTTGCCATCTCTATGGTTGTCCCAAGTCATGCAATCCCCTTTAATTGGTAAATCAACCAGAGCGTGATCATTGATGAGGTTTGAGATAAAGGGGATAAACTGGTCCTTCCCCCAGGATCCTACTCTCTCCGAGTCACTTAGCACAAAATTCACATCCCCAAGGATCAGCCAAGGACCCCCGAACTTACGACCAAGCTCCATCAAGTTAGACCAAAAGAGCCTCTTTCCATGGTAATAGGGGGCACGTACACACAAGAATGTAACCAAGGATTCCTAGGAGGGTCCGAATAAACAAGACCGGAGATCTGATTTTTCGAGATCATAATAGATTCAAACATAAACCCCTCTTTCCAAGCCAAAATAATACCCCTTGCAAGCCCCTCAGCCGGGAAAACAATATTATGATAAAAATGGAGATATTTAAGAGTACGTACCAAACTTGTAGCTTCCACTTTTAGTTCGGTAATGAAGATGAAATCAAGATCGCACGACCGAATGAGGGCTTTTAATTCCAGAACTGTAGAGGTCTGCCCTAACCCTCTACAGTTCCAAGCCACACCTCTCATGGCTCCTGCGGAGGAGGAACAACGTCCTCCTCCACAGGGGTCAAAATCACCTCATTAGCACCGACCGCCGAGCCCACATCATCAATTTGAAACAAATTCGGTGGCGGAATTAAGAGATCCGCCATACGGGCCTTGGCCTTCCAAGCCGTCAGTCTAGAAGACTGTTTAAGGGAAACTGGCATGTCAACTTGCAGATATACAATTGCGGAGGTCTTAAAACCCACTTTCACTATAGAGGTCTGTCCATTAACATCACAAGGTCCACTTTCACTATATGCATCACACGAGCTCACACCAAGAGCACTCACGAGCTTACCATCAATTAAAATATTATTATTAGGGCCCACACCAAGAGCACTAAGAGCACTCACGGGCTCTACAAATGTCTTCACAATTAAATTAGATGTCTCAGGCCTTCTAAAATGAAGAGTCTCCTTGGTGGGCCGGCCCACTAAATGAACAAAGGGATCCTCCACATTTGCTATATTCAAATTAATCACGTTCCCCAAGGAACGGCATTCTATAGGCTCAGAATTAGTTGACTTCAAACCTGGTAGAGTGTCAGGTACCTTTCGCATACCATCAAACCCAACATCGACCTTAATATCAAAAATAGCAAATTGTGGGAACACACTATCAGGCTTTGAATTGGAGATCCACATAGCCTGCTGGGCTTTACCCGAGGCCACCGTCCAACGCCTAGTCGCCATCAAGCTACGTCTCGAGCCACGGGGATCCAAGGAGGACGACCTCGAGACACCACCATCCCCGTTCCTAGCTACCACCGGCTTGAGAGGACGACGGTAGGGGCCAAACAACATAAATCTAGGGAGTTCTCGAAATGGCGAGAAAGAGATGGCACTTGAGGACGCCTCACAAAAAATAGAGGACGTAGAAAACCACGATCGGAAAAGTGGAAACGGCACTCCATTGTCACTGGCCACCGTAACCGGAGAGAGAGAGAGAAAATGTAACAGAAAAAGAGAGAGAGAGAGAGAGAGAGAGAGAGAGAGAGAGAGAGAGAGAGAGAGAGAGAGAGAGAGAGAGAGAGAGAGAGAGAGAGAGAAAATGTAACAGAAAAGTAAGAGAAGCCAGTGACAATGGAGTGCCATTTCCACTTTTCCGATCGTGGTTTTCTACGTCCTCTACTTTTTGTGAGGCGTCCTCAAGTGCCAGCTCTTTCTCGCCATTTCGAACGCACAGCACAGTCATGGCCATGGCTGCACAGTCCTTTCCTGAGTATTTTGTTCCCGGTGTTTTTGTATAATTGTTGTTGGTTTGAGTGGTTTTTATCAGTGTTTTTAGTGTAGTGTGTTTGTGAGTGAGTTGAGTTTTTTTTTTTTTTTAGTTCTTTTCTCTGGTTCTTCTTGGTTACTCCCTCTTTTTGAAACAGTTGATGTTTTTTCTTTCGTTATTGTCAATGTTCTTTTTTGAAAGCTTGGTCCCCAACCAATACTATTCCACTCAAGCTTGTTCGATGCGGGTATGGGTACAAGTTCATATTATTCCCCATGAACACTTTTCAAAGGATAATGGTTCTGTAATGGGTGGAAAGGCAGGGAAGGTTACTCAGGTTGAGTTACAAGAGGATAACCCTGCCTGTCGGAGTAAGCTGCTGAAAGTTTTGGTTGAGAAGGATATAAACGCGCCCCTATTTTCGGGTTGTTTTTTCGACTTGGAAAAAGGAGTCAAGAAATGGCTCCAATTCAAATATGAACAAATTGGCTTTGTTTGTCACATTTGTAGATGCCTTGGGCATCATAGAAGAGGGTGCTGATAACGTGTTATAAAATAATATAAAATTATATAAAGTAGATGAGAAGAAAGAAGAAGATGAAAAGAGAAAGAGAAAGTGAATGAAAATTTCTCAGTTGTTTATTCCAATGGGGTGAACCCCTATTTATACAAATACAAGATTCAAATATTAAGAAACTAAGTAAAAGAGAAACTAAGAAAAAGAGGAATGTTGATTACAATTAATGTTAATAAATAAAAGATTTGGACATCCACATAATTATTAATATTTATAACAATTTTATATTTTTTTCTTAAAAATTATTAGTGATACTTTCCAAAAAAAAAAGATATTACTGTATTGATACATATACTATAATAATATATTACAACTGCCATTTAGTTTTCTAATTTCCTTCTCTTGTATGCATGGCTCCAACCACCAATGCCAAGAATCATGATATTTTCCATATTTCTTTAAATCAAATTGTTATATTCATTTATATTTTTATTAAAAGAATTTATTCTCTCCCCTTGAACCACTCATTTCCTTCTACAAATTTTCTACGATTTATTTTCTAATCTTCACTTTGACTCAAAGGCTCGATCACTACTCACTGCAACTCTCCACCAATTTTTGATCTGACCTTCCCCTTACCACTACCAACACTGGAACTCTTCAACACGCCCAATACCTGCAGGACTTTAGGTACAGTTTTTTGTAATTAATTTTAATAAATAATAAATTATTTTAATATTTTAGTTTTAGAGTTCTTTGTTGAGATGAGTTGAATACCGAGGCATTATTTACTAATTTAATATTTTAATCATAGTAGTTATATTGTTTGTTAATTAGATAGTGTTTGTGTCTTTTTTTTTTCATTTTAGTTTTGTGAAGAAATAGAGATTTGAAAAGGAACAACACGGTGTTGATAGTTGCAGCAAAATTGTTGAAGCAAACCCAATTACTACTGCTACATCCCATACACCTGTATCTAAGACTTCCAAATTAAACCCCCATTGGTAAAGAAAAACTGCTAGGCTATCTTCAGAAGTTTGAGATCATTTTACCAACCCAAAGTCTAAACATGATAACCAAAAAGCACTCTGTAATTATTATGGGAAAAGTTATGTGCATGAAATAGGAATTATGGGACTAGCACTCTATGGTATCATCTAAAAAATTAGTGCATGAAATATCTTTATAGGGATAAAAGTAAAGGTGAGAAGAGAGTTTTATGTTCAACAAAATTGGTACAGAGGGTGGGGCTAATAAGCTTGTAGCAGTTAGGTTTAGTCAGTTTGCTTGTAGGACAACTTGTGCTAAGATGATTGTGCTTGATGAATTACCATTTAGATTTGTCAAGAAAGAAGATTTTAAATATTTTTGTAGCGTGCCATGTCCTAATTTTGAAGTTCCATCTCGATGGACAATTACTAGAGATATTATGCAAACCTTCCTCGATGAGAAGAATAAATTAAAATTGTGGTTACATATTCCATTGCAGACCGTGATGAGATTTTGTCTGGTGGATACACTTTCTTCAACAATCGGCCAGTGATCATGAGGGCGTGGGATCCAAACAAGAATTTCAGGAAAGAGGATATTCACTCCGTACCTATATGGGTTCAATTGCAGGGATTAGAATTGAAATACTCGGGTGAGCAAGTCTTGTTTCGAATTATTAGGCAAGTTGGTGAGCCAGTGATGCTTGATTCTTTTACTAAAGCAAAGGAGAAACTGAACTATCCGAGAATCCTTATTGAAGTTTCTTTAAATCAACATTTCCCTGAGCAGATTGAGTTTGAAGATGAATATGAAGATGACATTTCAGTTTTTGTGCAATATGAATGGAAACCTACAGTGTGTACTCATTGCAAAGGTGTTGGTCATGTAGCTATTAATTGCAGGAAGAAAGAAGGAAACAAAACTGAGTGGGTGGTCAAAAAACCTGCTGTGGAGACTTGGGCAAAACCAACCAGTGATGAGGATGGGTTTGTACTACCAAAGAAAACATGGAAGGAGAAGCTAACCGAAGCAAAAGCACCAGAGGTTATAGCAGTGGCTAATACTTTTGGCGGGCTGCAACATGTTACTGATCAAGGGGAAGATGATGGGGGAACTGAAGGAGAGAACAATGTTCTGCTTGGCAAAGAAAGAGGCAAAGAGTTCATTGGGAACACAAGAGGAGGGGGAGAACCTCCTCTTCCCAATGGATAAAATTGCTAGTTGGAATGTTCGAGGAGTCAACAACCAACAAAAGCAACAAATGGTTAAACAATTTATTCATTCTCAAAAAGTTGGTTTGGTTGGCCTCCTCGAAACTAGAGTTAAGGCCTCAAAACTTGGGGCCTTATACTCAAGTGTTTTTAGTGGTTGGTGCTTTACTTCGAATAATCCTTGGCACCCGGGTAGGAGAATTGTAGTTAGTTGGAAACCAACTAGCTATAATGTGAATATCTTGAAGTGCTCTAGTCAATTGATTCATTTAGAAGTTTCAACTATATATATGAAGGAATCCTTCTATGTTACCTTTGTATATGCGTTTAATGATGAAAATGGAAGGAAGAAGCTCTGGTATGAGCTTCAAGAACTACATTCCTTGAAACCATGGATAGTAATGGGGGATTTCAATGATATTTTGCCAAAGGAGGAGAGAATTGGTAAGAGAGTTAGATTTTCAACTTCTACTGAATTTGTGGATTGTATTGCTCACTGCCGGTTGGAGGATGTCAAATTCAGTGGGAGTTTCTATACTTGGTGCAACAAGCAATTTGGGGATGATAGAATATACTCCAAGATTGATCGTGTACTTGCAAACCAACAATGGATGGCTGTCCACCCCACTGCTGAAGTCATTTTCATGAATGAACATGCCTTTGATCACACTCCAGCAGTCCTTAACTTTCGCAATAATGTCATTGGCGGACGGAAGCCTTTTAAATATTTTTCCATGTGGGAATCGCATCCCGGATATGATGAAATCATTCAACAACAGTGGCAACAACATTTCAATGGCACTTTGATGTTTCGAATTGTTTCCAAGCTCAAAGGTATCAAAACTGTCTTGAGGGAATTGAATAAGAACTATTATTCTGACATTTGTGCGCAGGAGTGCCTTGCCAAAGCAAAATTAGATGAGTGCCAAGCCTTATTGCAGCAGCAGCCACTCAATGAAAACCTACACCAACAGGAGAAGGAACTCAGAGCTAATTACACTAATGTTTTCAAGAGTTATATGTCTTTTTTGCAACAAAAAGCCAAGCTGAATTGGGCAAGGGCAGGTGATGAAAACTCAGTTTTTTTTCACAATAGTATCCGAGAGAGAAGGAGACATAATCAAGTGATTACTATTGTGAATGCTGAAGGTGTAAGGATGGAAGAACCAAAGGCTATTATTGAAGCTTTTATTCAGTATTATCAAGAACTTTTGGGCAGCAATGTATACGAGAGGAAGATGGTGCAACAGAAAATAATTAGAGAAGGAGGGACTCTTACACAACAACAGATGAGTTTTCTTTTGAGAGATTACAAACATGAGGAAGTTAAAGAAGCAATATTTGCCATCCCTGGTTGTAAGGCGCCAGGTCCAGATGGCTTTGGGAGTTCTTTCTTCCAAAAAAACTGGAGTATCATAGGTGCTGAAGTAGCAGAAGCAATAATCAGCTTACTCAATACAGGGAAATTGCTTCGAGAAATCAATAACACTACTCTCACACTTGTACCTAAGTTGAAATGCCCTAACACAGTGAGAGACTACAGGCCCATTGCATGCTGTAATGTGATATACAAGGCAGCCACCAAATTGATTTGCTCGAGACTCAATTGTTTGCTACCTCAGCTTGTAGCTGATAATCAAGGAGGATTCATTCAAGGGAGATTTATTGCACACAATGTTATGATATGCCAGGATCTGATACGACATTATGGAAGGAAGCAGACAAAGCCAAGTTGTGTTATTAAGCTTGATTTGCAAAAGGCTTATGACACAATAGAATGGAATTTCATTGAAGAAATGCTGCAATGATTGAAGTTCCCTACTCAGTTCATTCAACTTGTGATGTTATGCATTCGAACTCCCAGATTTTCCCTGATGATAAATGGATCCTCACATGGGTACTTTGAAGCTAAAAGAGGTCTGAGACAGGGAGATCCCATGTCTCCCTTACTATTTGTACTGGGAATGGAATATCTAACAAGAATCATGAGGAAAATTGGGCAGAAATCAGATTTCATCTTTCATCATAGATGCAAAGAGTTGAAGTTGAATCATCTCATGTTTGCGGATGATGTGCTCCTATTTTGCAATGGAGATTACAAGAGCATTATCTACTTGCTTCAAGGGCTCAAACTGTTCTCACAGACCTCAGGTTTGCAACCAAATCCTTCTAAATCTGCTATATACTGTCATGGTATGAATCATTCAGAGATGCAAAGGGTTCTTGATGTTTCAGGTTTCCAGAGAGGAGAAATTCCATTCACTTACTTAGGGATTCCTATCAGCCCTAAGAGACTATCACCGAAGGAATGTTCTACTTTGGTTGAAAAGATGACACAGAGAATCAGAGCATGGAGTACTCGGCATATTTCATTTGCAGGTAGAGCTGTCCTAATTAACTCAGTTCTCTTGGCAATACACACTTATTGGAGCCAGGTAATGCTACTTCCAAAGAAGGTGATCAAAGAGATTGAAAATATTTGCAAAGCCTTCTTATGGAAGGGTCAACACATGATGATACGAGCTGGGCAAATAGCTTGGGAACATGTTTGCCAATCCAAAGCTGCTGGGGGAATTGGTTTCAAAAAAGTTGCTGAATGGAACAAAGCTGCAATGTTCAAGTATATCTGGGCAATAGCAACTAAAGAGGATAACTTGTGGGTAAAATGGATACACAGTGTATACATTAAAGACAAAGAATGGTGGAGCTATGAGATTCCTCAAACAGGCAGTTGGTATTGGAGGAAGATTGTAGCTCTAAAGGGTTTACTATTGAACCTAGTTGATCCTACAACCTTTGTTCTGAAAAAATACAATGTTGCAGATGGTTACAAATGGCTTTGCCCCACGGTTTCAAGGGTCAATTGGAGTAACGAAGTTTGGAATCGTTTGAATACCCCAAAACACAGCTTTGTCTTCTGGCTTGCCATTCAAAATAGATTAAAGACCAGAGATAGGCTGCTCAGATTTCAGATTATAACAGATCCTTCATGCTTACTTTGTTCGGGGAATGCTGAAACTTGTGAGCACTTGTTCTTTCACTGCCCTTTCTCTTCGGAATGCTTACAACGGATCAAGAACTGGCTGGGATGGAAGACACCAGCATCATCCTTATGGGACTTGGTGCGTGTAATAGAAAAAAGGTCATACTCTGCTTTCCGAAAGCAGGTTTTTGCTGCTGCTTGTGCTGCTCTTTTGTACCAAATATGGAGGAATAGGAATGCCCGGCTTTGGCAACAAGCCCAAGAAGATCCGAAGACAATTGTACAGTTGATCAAACATACATGTAAGATTAGAATACAAAGTATATGGCCCAAAAAAGTGTCCATAGGTGATACAAATTGGTATAGTGAGTTGTAATAGTTGTAAGTTTTTTTTTTTTGTAATCAGGTTGGGGTAATTTTTATCAGTCCTTGTTTTATAAAAGGAGCTGATCAAGTTGTAAATGTTATTTGGAGTAATAAAAATCACTGCTGATTTCCCAAAAAAAAAATAAAAAATTGTGGTTACATAAAAAATTCCAAATGTTATCTCTTTCCACTGACACATGGACATCCATACAAAATGTTTTCTTAGTGAATAGGCTATGCAGAAAAAAATTTTAAACTTTTTTCAAGTACCTAATTATAAGGGTGAAACAATTGGACAAGCTATTGGTCAATGCTTGCAAGAACGGGGCATTGAGAAAGTGTTTACTGTCACAGTTGATAATACAAGTTCAAATGATGTGGCTATTAAGCACATGAAGAAAATGCTACAAATTTGGAAAACTAGCTTTATGATGCAGAATTTTTACATGTTAATGTTGTGCTCATATTCTCAATTTGATTGTAACAGAAGAAATGAAAGACGTTCATGCTTCAATTATTGCAGTGTGTAACGCAACAATTATGTTAGAAGTTTCTCTCCTAGACTTTTAAGTTTTAATAAATGTGTTTCTCAAGTGAATAAAGAAGTAAAGGAAAATGTATGCTTAATTGTTCATACAGTATACTGTATGAATCATACTAGATGGAATTCTATATACTTATCTTATACTAGAGCATGCTTTGAAATTTGTTGATGCTTTTAATCTTATGGAGGATGATGATGGTCTTTATATGAGATATTTTCTAGAAGATGGTAATAGGAGAAAAAATGGGTATTGGGAGAATATAGTAATGTTTACAAAGTTCCTCAAAAATGTTTTATGATGCTACTTTGAAATTTAGTGCTTCTTTGTACAACTAACACATATTTTCTTGAGATTTATAACATACATGGCAAGCTACTCAAGTGAAGTTCTAGTGAAGATAATTTTACTTTGAAAGATATGGCAATGGGTATGGTATGAAGTCTAAATTTGATAATTATTGGGAAAATTTAGAGAATACAAATTAAATATTGTATGTTGCATTTGTGCTTGATCCAAGATATAAATTGAGTTATGCTACATTTATTTTTGAAGAGTATTTGATGATGAAATGTTTACTACAATGAAAATTTGGTGAAAAATTCTTTGTTGAAGTTGTATGAAAATAATTTGATAATTGAATCAAAGTCACAAGAAGGGGCAACAAGTATTTATACAGAGAGTAAAAATGAAGTGGAGAATAATGATGGTGATGATGATGCAACTAAATTTTTGAGAAAGAGTATGACAGAGAGTATTCTCAAGTAAATCTTACTAAGATCAATGAAGTTGATAAATATTTGATAGATGATTGTGAGGATCGAAAAATTAAAGAGCTAAATGTACTGGCCTAGTGGAAATTAAATGCTTACAAGTATCCAGTACTATCAAAAGTTGCTCGAGATATGTTAGTTGTTCCAATTTCAACTGTAGCTTTCTGCATTTAGTACGGGAGGACGAGTACGTGATAGCTTTTGTTCTGCCATCCCACTAGATCTTCATCCAGAAATAGATGAACATGAAGGATATATATTATTGGAACTATGGTAAGTATACTAAAACACTACTCATTTCATTTTTCTTTTTTGTCAATTCATCACTTTAATTTGTTAGTTCATTTGTTCTGCCATTTACTCATATCTGTCTTTTTTTTTATGTTTTGTTATTTACTAATATTTTTTTTTTTTTTTTATCAATTGTAGAAAAACATGGAATTCAAAGCGAGTTAGACACTCCTATCCTATATCTACAAATACAACAATAAATGTTGATTAGAAATATATCATAATTTCTTACTAATTGTTATTTGTATTTTTATTTTTTAGTTATTTGAGACTTGAAGAATTATATTTTATTTTGCTTGTTAAAGTATTACTCTCAAAGCACCCTATAATAGTTTTTAAGATTAGGTTTAAACTTTTCTATTTGGAAATTTATTCTTTTTTTAAATATATAAATATATATTTATATTAATTAATGTTCTATCGTGGTTAACAGCATCATTTTGCGTGGGTTGTGGTTAATACCAAAAAATTGACCATGTGGTTAAGATTTATACTTATCCACATTTTGTGGGTTAGTTAAATTTTTTATATATTCTCCACCCGCTCATACTACGCGAACTTGTTATAATGACCATAATTAATTCAATTTTATCATTTGACAAAATGTCAATAACATTGTGAATGAAACATAGAAAATCTATATGAGTGGAAAGAGGTTTATCAAAATCAAGGGGAAATTTACATCGTATACTAACTTTTGCCATTTTCTTACAAAAATACTGCTAGACGGTATTTTTTTACTTTTTTACTGTATTTTTTTATAAGTTTCATACTGCAGTATACTGTGTTAAGTTTTCACTGGTGTTCTACTAGTGTTTTACTAGTGTTCTACTGTTGTTTTGAGTTGTTCTGCTTTGTGTTTTACTGGTGTTTTATAAAAACACAGTATTTTTGAAAAAAATTTCGTGTGGCAGTATTTTTGTAAAAGTTAACCCAAATTCCAATATTTTTGTAAATTATAACAAAGTTCCTTGCAGGCCACTAAAAATGGATACCCCCACAATGGATGATAAGTAGTTTCTTCATGGAGTTCGTAAAGAGGACAAAGACCATCCGATAAAAGACCATGAGTAGCCAAGTTGATCATTGTAAGAATCCAATTAGAGGATGCTTGTAAAGCCCGCTTAGTTAATTTGGAAATTAGCAGTTATTTATGTTAATCAGGAAATTATTTATAGCTATTTAAATAATTTATCATTGTTATTTATGGAATTCAGATATGCATAATTATGTCTTCAGCAGTTTTTATATTTCGCATTTCCGGTGTCCGGTATTTTGGAACTCGGCGTTTGGCTCAGTAGAAATCACAACTTAGTATGTTAGTTTTGGGGACGGGTTTTAGACATTGGGAATGTCGGGAATGGCCGGGAATTTAGAATGTCCCAAAAATACCCCTTTAGTATGATTTTAGTGATTTTATGGTGGAGGGGCAAAATGGTCTTTTTGCCCCATTAGTGTTTTGTCTTATATGATTTAATAAATGAATTAAATGTTTATTCTTAAATAATCTTTTGGCTGAAATGGATTCAATGAAATGTTAATATATGCTTGAAAAACCCTTTTTCCTTTCTTTTCCACACTTAGTCAAAAATAGAAAATTTTCAAAGAAAACTCTCTCTCTTTTCCTCTTCACTTTCGGCTGGGAACTTTGGGGTGCAAAGCTGGGTTTTTCATCAATTCTTAAAGCTAAATTCATTCTAATTGTGAACTCTAGGTTGTGGTATGTAAATTCTAACTCTTTCTCTTTAATTTTCTTGAAGAAAAATGATGAAATTGGATGATAATGCATGTGATTTTTGAGAGATGTTTCTGTTGTGTTTTGTTGTGGATTTAAGTGGTTTTAAAGCATGATTATTGTTGTTGTTTAAGCTATGTTAGAAGCATGTAGGTTAGATTATTAAGCCTTGAGTTTTCTTAGCAAAAGTTATGAATTTTGGAAAGAAAATGTGATGTTTTGTTTCTGTGAATTGTTGGATGTTGTTGTTCGTTTTCAGAGGTTATAATATGCTGGTTTAGGTTGATTTTAGTTGGTTTGCATGCTTGTTTTGGTGGTTTGCTCAAGCTTGAGTTTGGAACTCAAAGCTTGAGCTCCAATGGTGAATTTTGCATGAGTGATTTCTGGGTAGGTTTGATGCTCTAGAATTGTTATTTGGGACCTATGGAAGAGGTCTGGAAAGTTTGGGATCAATTGGGTTCGAATTGGTCAAGATATGTGAATTTTTGGTTCTTTGCGAGGAACCGGAATTCGGTTGAGCATCCGGAATTCGGATGGGGGTTCGTATTTTCCCGTAACCGGAATTCCGGTTGGGCAACCGGTCTTCCGGTTGGGGATTTTTCAGAACCCTAGTTTTCCTCGTTTTTGGGTTTTTAGGGGTATTGCCATGCTTTTTATCGATAGGGAAACTTTTAGTTTCGAGTTTTAGTCCCCGGGAAGTGATTTAGCGTGTCACTTATAGCGTTGTGATTTTTATGGTTTAGGAGCCGATGTCCGCCGTTCGGCTTCGGTTCGGTCGGGTTGACCGCACACTGAAATCGGAATCCAGGTAAGATTAGTATAACAGTATGCATATGTAGATTACATGTTTAGCGAGCATGTAGGAAGCCTGTTAGTTTACATTAGTTGTATGTTGGCTTCGAACCATCCAACCCTGTCACGTCGGTACAGGCTGGAGTATGACCAGCAGCCAGAGTATGACCGGTTTGACCGATCAGGCTGACACTTATTTGGTGGTTCCGTGCTATTGACGTATCCCGTCGGTACAGGCTGGAGTATGACCAGCAGCCGGAGTATGACCGGTTCGACCGATCAGGAGGATATAGTAACACGTCGGTACAGGCTGGAGTATGACCAGCAGCCGGAGTATGACCGGTTCGACCGATCAGGTTGTTACGTGTCAATAGTACCGTCCCTATGAACGTTCAGAACTCGGTACCATGTTGGACATGGCAGTAGTGGCTCAGTACCATGTTGGACATGGCAGTAGCGGGACTCAGTATCGTGTTGGACACGGCAGTTAGTATTATGTATGAGTATTATTATGCTTTTCTTACTGAGTCTGTCGACTCACAGTTTATATTCATGTGTAGGTAAAAGCAAGGCTATAGCTGATGGACCGTGAGCGAGCTTATGAGATTGTACATGTCGGGGCGGTTAGGCCTGGAGCGTACGATCATCGGGACAGCGAGGCTGATTTTTTTGTAATTGGTCGTTAGACGACTTTTATTTTTGTAACAGTTAATCAGTTAAATCTTTTTGTAAATGATTTTTATAATCGGGATCCCGAGTCTTTTGTAATATTGTTTATAAGTTTAATTAAAAAGCAAAATTTTAATTAATCACGTTTTTCCATAAACCTCGTTGATTAGCAACGAGCTGCACAGTATGTTTAAAACTCACGTAATACGCCTATGGTAGTTAGGGTGTTACAATTTGGTATCAGAGCCGCGGTGTTGTCTTAGAAGATCGTCACGACATGTACAATCATCATCAGCAGTTAGCTCGGTTCACGGTTCAGTAAGCCTTTATTGCTTTAGTAGTTTATTTTATTCAGTTATGAAAAAGAAAAGCCTGTTAGGAAGCATGTTAGTAGCCTGATAGTAGAATAGGCGCATGTTTCGTTTTTAATTTCCAAATTAAGCGGCATTAGTAAGCTCTCGATGATCGTGACCTGAGTGCCAACTCGGGATTTCGAGGCGGTTCAGACTAGATGGACGCCAGACGAGATGTTAGGAGTCAGGGCATCTCAGTCGGGTCAGATCAAGGTCGAGGAGCTCAGTTCCCCTCAAGTGTTATGGGCCGAGGTAGAGGTCCCAGGGGCAGGGTTCGCGGTTGGAGTGATGTTAACTCGCCGCAGGCTGCCCAAGTCAATCAGGAAGCCCAGAATTGGGAAGTTACGGTTTGCGGAAATACAAGCCCGGATAGAAGAGCAAGATCTCGAGATTCAGAGGTTGAGACAGCAGGGTGCTCTTGCAGTCCCAGTGCCCGTAGTTCCAGTGGCACCTGTCCCTGCTGCCCAGGCCGAGATAGTGGTGGCGGCCATTAGATTGGAACCTTGGTACGAGCGGTTCCGGAAGCAGGCACCTCCGGTTTTCCTGGGAGGTCCGGACGTGATGAAAGCCGAGCAGTGGTTGACGGTGATCACCAGAATCTTGAACTTTATGGGTGTCACCGGCAACGACAGAGTGGTGTGCGCCACATTTCAGTTCCAGGAGGATGCCCTGGTATGGTGGGACATGGTGTCTCAGATCCATGACGTTATCACTATGACCTGGGAAAGGTTTTAGGAACTCTTCAGCGTTAAATGTTATAACGAGGCGGTCAGAAGCGCCAAGAGGAAAGAGTTCGCCCACCTGACCCAGCGAGAGAATAGGAGCATGACGGATTATATTACTCAGTTCAGCCGGTTGGCGAGGTTAGCCTTGGGATTTGCGCCAACCGATTTCAGTAAGAAAGAAAATATCTCGATGGACTTAAGGTGAAGATCAAGTATGACCTTATGATCACTACCGACGATAATACCATCTAAGTTGAGATGGCGAAGAAAGCATGGTGAGCTGAGGGCGCAACTAGATGTATGTGGAATCAGTTAGGACTTCGGAATGTGGCGGGGCTCCTACCCCTTCTGCGTCGGGTTTCAGCAGGGGAGGTAGTGGTTCGGCCATGGACTGGAGGAGGAAATCATCCACTGCATCCGGTGGCTCGAGGCAGAACAAGAGGTTCCGAGGGAACCAGAATCAAGACAGTCGTCAGGCTAGTGTTGAGACCCGTTATTCCTAATGGAGTGTCTCATTAGTAAGAGGCATCCTCCGGGTGAGTGCTTGGGTCAAGATTGTTTTTGTGTGGCTGCTAGAATCTTTAGTAAGTTGGGTAGACCCTTTGATAGATATGAATCAGGGTTTGGAACCCTGTTACCTGGCGGAGAATTGGTTATCTCCAATAGGTGGATTAGGTCTATGCCGATCAGGATAGATGGTAGGGAGTTAAGCGCTGATCTGATAGAGATGAGCTTAGTCGAATTCGATATTATTTTAGGAATGGATTTCCTATCTAAATATTCGGCGAGCATTGATTGCAAGAGGAAGATGGTGGTCTTCCAACCGGAAAGTGAAGAACCGTTCGTATTTGTGGGTTCGGTTCAGGGATCTCGGATCCCGGTGATCTCGGCTATGTCAGCGAGAGAATTATTGCACGGTGGGTGCTTAGGGTTTCTGGCCGTGGTGGTGGACACCACTCGGCCAGACACCATTCGGCCAGAGGACATCAGTGTGGTTCGGGAATTTTTGGACGTTTTTCCCGAAGAACTTCCAGGGTTACCACCTCATCGGGAGATTGACTTCGTGATTGACTTGGCACCAGGGGTGGATCCGGTTTCTAAAGCCCCGTATAGGATGGCTCCAGCTGAACTTAAGGAATTGAAGATTCAGCTCCAGGGGTTGCTTGACATAGGGTTCATTCGGCCCAGTGTGTCACCTTGGGGAGCCCCGGTTTTGTTCGTGAAGAAGAAGGATGGATCTATGAGGATGTGCATCGACTACAGAGAGTTGAACAAGCTGACGGTGAAGAATAAATATCCATTACCTAGAATCGATGACTTGTTCGATCAGCTTCAGGGGAAGACGGTCTTTTCTAAGATTGATCTCCGTTCGGGTTATCATCAGTTGAGGATCCGAGAGGAGGACATTCCAAAGACGGCTTTCCGCACTAGGTATGGACACTACGAGTTCCTGGTTATGTCATTCGGACTAACCAATGCTCCTGCAGCATTCATGGACCTGATGAATAGAGTATTCAAGGATTTCCTCGATATACCGTGTGATCGTGTTTATCGACGACATCCTCGTGTACTCTCAGTCAGAAGAGGAGCATGAGTTACATCTTCGGATGGTACCGCAACGACTTCGAGAACATAGACTCTACGCCAAGTTCAAGAAATGTGAGTTCTGGTTGTCTCAGGTGTCCTTCCTAGGACACATTGTGGGTAAGGACGGGATCAAGGTGGATCCCGGGAAGATCGAATCCGTCAGGGATTGGCCGAGATCGAAGACAGTGACAGAGATTAGAAGCTTCTTGGGATTAGCTGGGTACTACCGTAGGTTCGTGGAGGGGTTCTCCAAAATTTCAATGCCCCTAACCGAGCTTACAAAGAAGAATCAGCGATTTATCTGGTCAGATAAATGCGAAGCTAGTTTTCAGGAGCTGAAACAGAGATTGATTACTGCTCCGGTACTAGCTTTGCCTTCGGACAAGGAGAAGTTCGTGGTCTATTGTGACGCATCCAAACAGGGTTTGGGGTGCGTATTGATGCAAGCCGATCGGGTTATCGCTTATGCCTCTCGTCAGTTAAAGGATTATGAACAGCGATACCCGACTCATGATTTAGAATTGGCCGCAGTGGTTTTTGCACTGAAGATTTGGCGGCATTACTTGTATGGTGAGAAGTGCGAGATCTATACCGACCATAAAAGTCTCAAGTATTTCTTTACTCAGAAAGATTTGAACATGAGACAAAGGCGTTGGTTGGAATTAGTGAAGGACTATGATTGTGAGATCCTTTACCATCCCGGGAAAGCCAATGTTGTGGCCGATGCCCTGAGCAGAAAGGGTCCCGGGCAAGTGGCTAGCATGGTTCAGATCTCACCTCAGCTAGCAGAGGATATGGTTAGATCCAGCATTGAGTTTGTGGTAGGTCAGCTTCACAACTTAACGCTGCAATCTGATCTGTTAGAAAGAATAAAGGTTGCTCAGACGACAGATCCGGAGTTAGTGAAGATCCGAGATGAGGTATTGGCTGGTCAAGCCAAAGACTTTTCAGTGTCAGACAGTGGGATGCTTTTGTATAAAGCCAGGGTTTGTGTCCCGAACAGTGTGGACTTGAGGAACGAGATCTTTGAGGAGGCTCATTCTACTCCATATTCTCTACATCCCGGCACCACCAAGATGTACCAAGATTTGAAACCGTACTTCTGGTGGAGCGGTATGAAGAAGAATTTGGTAGAATTCGTATCGAGATGCCTCACATGTCAGCAGATCAAGGCTGAACATCAGAGACCAGCAGGGTTGTTGCAGCCTCTAACCCTACCAGAATGGAAATGGTAGGATATTGCGATGGATTTTGTGGTCGGGTTACCTAGGACCACGGGTATGTATGACTCCATCTGGGTAGTGGTGGACCGATTTACGAAATCTGCTCATTTTCTGCCGGTCAGGACAACGTTTACAGTGGATCAGTTGGCAGAGTTATATGTCAGGGAGATAGTGAGACTTCACGGGGTACCGAAGTCTATAGTTTCGGACAGGGATCCGAAATTCACCTCCAAATTTTGGCAAAGTTTGCAACGGGCAATGGGTACGAAGCTAAAATTCAGTACAGCATTCCATCCTCAGACAGATGGTCAGTCCGAAAGGACAATTCAGATATTGGAGGATATGCTGAGAGCCTGTGTTATGGACTTTGAGGGTTCATGGAGTAAATACCTACCGTTAGTGGAGTTCTCGTACAACAACAGTTACCAGAGTACGATAGGGATGGCACCCTACGAACTGTTGTACGGTAGGAAATGTAGATCCCCTATCCACTGGGATGAAACAGGGGAGAGGAAATACCTAGGTCCGTAGTCGGTTCGGCGGACCAATGAGGCAATAGAGAAGATTAAAGCTAGAATGCTTGCCTCCCAGAGCAGACAGAAGAGTTACGCAGATCCGAAACGTAGGGATGTTGAGTTCCGAGTAGGGGACCATGTGTTTTTGCGAGTATCTCCGATGAAGGGGATTAAACGTTTCGGGAAAAGAGGCAAGTTATGCCCTAGATTTACAGGACCTTTCGAGATTCTCGAGAAGATAGGTCAAGTGGCATATCGGTTAGCATTGCCTCCAGCTTTATCAGCAGTGCACAACGTATTTCATGTCTCAATGTTGAGAAAATACGTTTCAGACCCCTCTCATATACTCAGTTATGAGAGCCTTCGGCTCCGATCGGATATGTCTTATGAGGAACGACGGTGCGGATCCTGGATAGAAAGGATAAAGTCCTTCGGAATAAGACCATAGCGTTGGTCAAGGTTCTCTGGAGAAACAGTAAGGTGGAAGAAGCCACCTGGGAGCTTGAGTCAGATATGCGAGCTCAATATCCAGAGTTATTCAGGTTAGATTTCGGGGACGAAATCCTTTTAAGGGGGGGATAGTTGTAAAGCCCGCTTAGTTAATTTGGAAATTAGCAGTTATTTATGTTAATCAGGAAATTATTTATAGCTATTTAAATAATTTATCATTGTTTTTTATGGAATTCAGATATGCATAATTATGTCTTCAGCAGTTTTTATATTTCGCATTTCCGGTGTCCGGTATTTTGGAACTCGGCGTTTGGCTCAGTAGAAATCACAACTTAGTATGTTAGTTTTGGGGACGGGTTTTAGACATTGGGAATGTCGGGAATGGCCGGGAATTTAGAATGTCCCAAAAATACCCCTTTAGTATGATTTTAGTGATTTTATGGTGGAGGGGCAAAATGGTCTTTTTGCCCCATTAGTGTTTTGTCTTATATGATTTAATAAATGAATTAAATGTTTATTCTTAAATAATCTTTTGGCTGAAATGGATTCAATGAAATGTTAATATATGCTTGAAAAACCCTTTTTCCTTTCTTTTCCACACTTAGTCAAAAATAGAAAATTTTCAAAGAAAACTCTCTCTCTTTTCCTCTTCACTTTCGGCTGGGAACTTTGGGGTGCAAAGCTGGGTTTTTCATCAATTCTTAAAGCTAAATTCATTCTAATTGTGAACTCTAGGTTGTGGTATGTAAATTCTAACTCTTTCTCTTTAATTTTCTTGAAGAAAAATGATGAAATTGGATGATAATGCATGTGATTTTTGAGAGATGTTTCTGTTGTGTTTTGTTGTGGATTTAAGTGGTTTTAAAGCATGATTATTGTTGTTGTTTAAGCTATGTTAGAAGCATGTAGGTTAGATTATTAAGCCTTGAGTTTTCTTAGCAAAAGTTATGAATTTTGGAAAGAAAATGTGATGTTTTGTTTCTGTGAATTGTTGGATGTTGTTGTTCGTTTTCAGAGGTTATAATATGCTGGTTTAGGTTGATTTTAGTTGGTTTGCATGCTTGTTTTGGTGGTTTGCTCAAGCTTGAGTTTGGAACTCAAAGCTTGAGCTCCAATGGTGAATTTTGCATGAGTGATTTCTGGGTAGGTTTGATGCTCTAGAATTGTTATTTGGGACCTATGGAAGAGGTCTGGAAAGTTTGGGATCAATTGGGTTCGAATTGGTCAAGATATGTGAATTTTTGGTTGTCGCTCGCGAGGAACCGAATTCCGGTTGAGCATCCGGAATTCCGGATGGGGGTTCGTATTTTCCCGCAACCGAATTCGGTTGGGCAACCGGTCTTCGGTTGGGGATTTTTCAGAACCCTAGTTTTCCTCGTTTTTGGGTTTTTAGGGGTATTGCCATGCTTTTTATCGATAGGGAAACTTTTAGTTTCGAGTTTTAGTCCCCGGGAAGTGATTTAGCGTGTCACTTATAGCGTTGTGATTTTTATGGTTTAGGAGCCGATGTCCGCCGTTCGGCTTCGGTTCCGGTCGGGTTGACCTAAGACACCTGAAATCGGAATCCAGGTAAGATTAGTATAACAGTATGCATATGTAGATTACATGTTTAGCGAGCATGTAGGAAGCCTGTTAGTTTACATTAGTTGTATGTTGGCTTCGAACCATCCAACCCTGTCACGTCGGTACAGGCTGGAGTATGACCGACGGCGGAGTATGACCGGTTTGACCGATCAGCCGACACTTGGTTGGTGGTTCCGTGCTATTGACGTATCCCGTCGGTACAGCCGGAGTATGACCAGCGGCGGAGTATGACCGGTTCGACCGATCGGGAGGATATAGTAACACGTCGGTACAGCCGGAGTATGACCAACGGCGGAGTATGACCGGTTCGACCGATCAGGTTGTTACGTGTCAATAGTACCGTCCCTATGAACGTTCAGAACTCGGTACCATGTTGGACATGGCAGTAGTGGCTCAGTACCATGTTGGACATGGCAGTAGCGGGACTCAGTATCGTGTTGGACACGGCAGTTAGTATTATGTATGAGTATTATTATGCTTTTCTTACTGAGTCTGTCGACTCACAGTTTATATTCATGTGTAGGTAAAAGCAAGGCTATAGCTGATGGACCGTGAGCGAGCTTATGAGATTGTACATGTCGGGGCGGTTAGGCCTGGAGCGTACGATCATCGGGACAGCGAGGCTGATTTTTTTGTAATTGGTCGTTAGACGACTTTTATTTTTGTAACAGTTAATCAGTTAAATCTTTTTGTAAATGATTTTTATAATCGGGATCCCGAGTCTTTTGTAATATTGTTTATAAGTTTAATTAAAAAGCAAAATTTTAATTAATCACGTTTTTCCATAAACCTCGTTGATTAGCAACGAGCTGCACAGTATGTTTAAAACTCACGTAATACGCCTATGGTAGTTAGGGTGTTACAATGCTTGTCAAGCAAACAATCTCAAGAGAGAAATTCAAAGATCAAATTTTTTTCCACAAACTCGAGTACTCCCTAGAAGGAGAAGCACGCCCCAAACCCTTATTATGAAGTGCCAATCAGGAACTGCTCTTGACATAGTACCAACTAGACTTTTCAAATTCCAAATGAGTTTTTCATCCTTATTAAAAGAGGGCAAATGAATAGATAAAATAGCATCCGCTTCACTAGGAAGGAAGAGGCCACGAACCAAACCTAAATCCCAGTCCCTTGAAGCCTCACGTAACAGAGAACCTTTGCTACCTTTCCCAAGAAAAGGAGGGGCTAACACCAAAGAGGGTGATACAGAGGGGATCCAAAAGTCAGAGTAGATATCAATATTATACCCATTGCCAACCCTCCAAACCGCTCGCGTCAAAAATCTCTTTACCCCATAAAATATTTTTCCACACGAATGAGCCTTGCTTAGATAAAAAAATATCACCAAAGTCCCGATTTCTAAAATACAAACCTTTTAGGACCCGGGCAGCCAAAAAGGTGGGAACATCGTAGATCCTAGCCGCTTGCTTTGCAAGAAGAGCTTGGTTAAACAAATGCAAGTCTCTGAAACCCATGCCACCATCTTCTTTATAAAGGCACAATTTGTCCCAAGTAAGCCAGTGCATTTTTTTTTTTTCACATCATTCCCTCCCCACCAAAAATAGGCACACATCCTATGAACATTCTTAATAAAATGTTCAGGAAGTTTAAACAAGTTCACAATGTGTAGGGATGGACTGAATAACAACCTTGATCAGAACTTCTCTCCCCGCCATGAAGAACAATTTAGATTTTCAGCCATTAAGTTTTTTCCAAATTCTATCCTGGATAGAGTTGAACAAACTAGCTTTGCTGTGTCCCACAAAACAAGGAAGACCCAGGTAAGTCTTATGACAATCTACTCCAACAACTCCCAATAAGGCTATCAATCTTTCTCTATCAAGGCTCACAACGTTGTGGTGAGCATACTACTTATTTAGCAAGGAAAACCAAACAAAAGACTATTCTCACAATCACGATTCACCAAACTAGACAAACCCTTAGTACAAAGCAAGGACAAGTAAAGAGACATGAGGTTTCAATGTCTAAAGCCACAATGAGGGATAATAGAACCAATAACCTTCCCATTCAAAAGAATAGAGTATTTCAGAGAAGAGATACAATCAAGGATTTTTCTAACCCAATTAACATGAAAACAAAGCTTCAACATGATTCTCTCATGAAACCCCCATTCCACCCCATCATAGGCTTTGAACATATCATATTTAATTGCACAGTTGCCACCCCCACTTCTTCTTCTTTAAAGCATTAATACACTCAAAACCAATAAGGGCATTATCAATGATCAAACGACTTAGGAGAAATGCACTTTTGCTCCTTAGAAATGATATGGCCAAGAACTTCCCACATTTAATTAGTCATGGCCTTTGTAATAATTTTGTAAAAAACATTACAAAGGCTAATGGGACAAAAATCAACAGCTTGAACGGGGTTATCAACTTTAGGAATTAAACAAATAATAGTTTTATTGATACCTTTCAAACTTGATTCCCCATTTAGGAAAACAATGCCACAATAGTGTATGGACCCGCTTTGTGTCAATTTTTTTGATAAAAACAAGCAGTAAATCCGTCCACCCCTGGGCTTTTAGAAGGATCCATTTGAAAAAGAGCCTCTCAAACATTGTCACCGAAAAATTCACGAGTTAAATGTTGATTCATTTTTGAAGAAATATTTAAAGGAACTGAAGCTAACACTCTTGCAAAGGCCTACTCCAAGGGATGATCCGAGGTAAATAAAGTGGAAAAATAATGCATAAACACCTCACCAATATTATGTTGACCCAAAACTTGTTCTCCAACCCCATTCAGAAGCTTGGAAATAACATTTCTTGCACGTCTTCTAGAGGCATGTTTGTGAAAGTAGGCAGAGTTTCGATACCCAAATTTGAGCCAATCATTCTTATCATGAGAAGCCCAATACTTTTCTTCCTTCTCATGAAGTACATCAAATTATTTTTCTATCTTATGAAGCTCCTCACAACTAACATCACCAAGATTAGCATCCACAATAAAGAAATCTTTAAAATTTTGGTTAATTGCAATCTGATATCTCTTGTGAATCTCTTTATTCCACTTATTTAGTTTAGAACCCACGACTTCTAGATTAAGTTGAACATTATCAAGTGGGACCACAACTTTTGAGAACCAGTTAGAACCAGTAATCTCCATACAATCTTTCTCATAGACCCAAGCATTTTCATAATGAAAACAAGAATGAAAATCGTTACCCTTACCAACCAAGGGACGACCACAAGTAGAAAGAGCAATAGGCCTATGATCTAAACCTTTGAAAGTACGGTGAGAAACAAATGAGTCCGAAAAAAAAAACTTGAGCCAAGAGGAATTACAAACAAACATATCAAGATGCTCTTGAACAAACATAGCATCCCGATGTTTTTTGAGCCAAGAGAACTTGGGTCTATCGAAAGCCATATTACCCAAATGAAAATACTCTAAAGCTTTTCTAGAATTATTCATCAAATAGTTAGGCCTTGGATGTAATGACCTTATGTTAGGTTATGGATTAACAAAGACAATTAGCGTTAATTATTAATCTTTTATGGTCATGCATGATTTTATTTTGGTGTGGACCTCATTTTTAACAATGGGCATTAGAGTTATAATTTCTCCATTTTCGAGATTTTATTAAACTCTAAGAGTATTATTTATGCTAAATATGAATTATGCAATTTTTATGATTTTTGCTCTACAACAATAGAAAATACGATGGTTGACCATTAGAGTCACATGGGAAGTTTAGAGCCTATTTCTTTGTGAGATAAACATTTGAGATATTAGGAATATCGAGTTTAAGCGGGGTTAAGGTTTTGGACCGTTTTACCCCTAGGCTTATAATTACTTAAATTGGAAGTAAAAAGGGCATTTTTGGTATTATGCTTTTGGGATTAGATGGCTTGATCTTAGGGTGGCAGCTATCCACTAGAAGGGTTAGGATTAATTTTATTAATTATCCTTTTTCATCAATATTGGAAAATTAAAGAATTAAAGAAAAAAAAAAACAAAAAGGAAGTTCATCCCTCTCTCTCTCTCTCTCTCTCTCTCTCTCTCTCTCTCTCTCTCTCTCTCTCTCTCTCTCTCTCTCTCTCTCAAACTAGAAGGATCCAACCCCAAGCTTTCAATTTTTTTGGAATTTTAGCAAGATTTCAAGGTGTATCAAGTGGAGGGCATCCATCTAGCGCGTGGTTTTTTGTTTAGGTCACTTGAATTTGGAAACGAGGTAAGACTAGCATAGAACGTATTTAGATATGAATATGTGTATGCATGATATATGCATGCTATTTATGATTCGGATACTACCAACACTCGTACAGTAGCGGTACTGAGTGCATTGGTATAATGTATGATGTTCAACGAGTACAATACGGTATTACCAACACTAGTACGATTGAGTACGAAGTGTATGTGGTATAACACTTAGTGGTATCGAGGTACGGTGCAAACCCTGCCAAAACTCATACAGTAGCAGTACGTGGTGCATGTGGTACAGTGGTCGTACCTTAGTAAAGAATGTTCTTACTTATTTGATAAGCCTTGTGGATAGGTATATAGGCGCCTAAATATAAGTCGGTAATATATTATATGCTATATGATTTACATGGTTCTGATTCACATGATTTATTTCATGATTATACCTAATGTATAAATTCTATTAAGTCCAAAACATATATATATATTCATGATTATAGTATCGTCAGCACAGTGGAATATAATCATGATTATATGTTCAAAAGTTTAAGTCCCATAATTTGTCAGTACACTAGATTTAGACCGACATGATAATCGACGATAAGGTATACTTATACTTTAGATAAGTGTTATGTCATTTCCAGAGCATTGGTAAAGTTTACTAGTATTGGATATATGGAGTATACATTGGATTAGACCGATATAGACCTTGAATAAGATATCATAAACTTATCGTTATATCTTTTTAAGTCAATATTACTGGTTGATCTTAGGTCTATAGATCTTAATCCTGATATGGTTAGGTTCATCTCAAATATATTATTTATGTTCTTCAATTTATTCGTTAAAGTGGACCAATTGGATCTTCTCGTGACTTATAAATTAAGGACATGGTAATTCAATTGAGTGGGAGCGCTAATCATAGATGAACTACCATTTTACACAAGGGTCAGTAACTATGGCTGAGATTCTTCATCAAAATGTAAGTTAATATATAATATTTCTATTTTATGAAGTTTACTTTAATTGCAATTTCCTAACAACTTATATTTATCAGTAAGGAAAGAGTTACATTGAGACTTTGAAAGTTTGTCATACAAAGAAAGGCATATACACCTTTGTCAATGAGGTTGCCAAAAATACATATGTAAGACTTTATAAATTATTTTTCAAATATATTCAAATAATTACAAGTTTGGTTAGCTTCTAACGTATTCTTATTATAGAAAGAGATGGTGACAAACTGAAATAGTGCTCCTGAATCTACACAAGTTTCTGAGCTTCAGATACTTCGGTAGACTCTTGGAGAGAGGTGTGGCCATCAGCAAGGAGTGGGTCAAAAATTGAAAGGGCAATTATCAAGACGACAGTTACAAACTACAACTACTGGTCAACCTGACTTACAAAACGGTTATTGAGATGTAGAGACAAATACAAATATTAACTCAATAATTGTCACGTGAAGGTTGATCAAAATGGATGTTGAGATGAATGATGCAGCTCTAACTTAACCAATGTGTCAACAACCGTCTCACTCTCACATGCATGGAGATGAATCTGGTCCATCTTTTTAGCCAATGGGTTTTCAGCATTAGCAGCCGTAATAGACTCCTATTTCGTTTTAGCAATACATCAGCCTCCTGTTCCTTCGTCTGCACCATTAACCCCTGAACAGTTTCACAGTCAGATGTACGAGTCATTCTTGTAGTTTTTGGCACAATCGCTAAACAATTCGTAAGTAATGATGAATATGATGACACAGTCGTCTTAGACATCTCAGGTGTCACAGTCACGGATGCCACAAATGATGCCGACACAACAAATATCACAGATTCCGTAAATTTTTTAGATGATGTCGACACCACAAGGGCAGCAATATCAGTAGACATTGCAGATGATACTAACACAACAAGTGAAGCAGACATCTCAGATGATGCTAACACCACATGGGCAGAAGGCATCTCAAATGATGACGAGTTTGCAGATGCCGCCATACTACCCACAAATGTCGAATGTTCCTAGAGATGCTTGTGATGATGACGACGCTACTACAAATTTCTTTTAGAATCTATATTTAAGTTTAATGAACTATCAATTTTATGTTTATTGATATTTTATGAACACCCACTTTATGCTTTTAGTAAGCAGTATTTAATGATAATGTAATGTTTGTAACTCTAAATATTTACTACAAAAAAATATTTACTTTTTTACTTTTAATTAAATAATTTAATACATTAATTAATTAAAAAAATATTTAATGTAATTTAATTTTAAAAAAACCATAACAGATTTATTTATTTGAAAAAAAAATAAGCCTAACAGTGACGACAATGTCGTCATTGATAATACAATCAATGATGACATTATCGTCATTAATTTCCCAAAATAGTAAAAAAAAAAATTATTTATTATCAATGAGAACATTATCGTCATTGATAATTGGTTTCGCTAACGACTTTAAATGTCGTTATTGATAATACCTTTTACCGACAAACTATTCCAACGATTTGTCACCAACGATATGTCGCTATTGATAGGCATTACTGACGAAAAAACCCACTTCACTGATAAAATTCATCCTCATTGATGGCTATAATTCTTGTAGTGTAAATAATGTATTTAAAATAAAAAGATAATATTATATAAAAGATTATAACTAATTTTTGTTAATTAGTTATATATATATATGATATTTATATTTGAATTTAAATTTTGAATTTGAATTAAAAATAAATATTATCTTTTATTTTATAGGATTAAATAAATGAGTTTATTTATAACTTTTTATATATGATATATAATGAAAATAAGCATGATTTGAGAGAGAGATTAGTTTTTTTGTTGAAAATTAACGATTGAATTTTTTAACCCTCTCTCTAGCTCACACCTATCTTTCTCTTTCTACCTTGCTCAAGCATCACTCTCTCTTGAGGGTGATTGTTTGTTTTTCAAATCTCAATCACAGTGTCTCATGAATTGAGTACACACTGTGATCAGAAAATTATATTCATCCAATTAAATTTAATAGCCCACTCTATTCTTGGAGTGTTGAGGCTAACTTAGAAGACCTTGGTGTGAACTCTTCAACAAGTCTTACTGGATTGGATGATTGTTTCATAAATACGAAAAAGATAGTGAGGAAACTCTGATAGGCAACAAGAGGTGAAAATCTCTAAACTAATAGTTAGATTTATGTTATGTATAAATGTGTTGAGATCCACGGTTTATGGTTCATATTGTATTCAACATTTTTTTTATTAAAGTCTATTGTATTCTCTTTCGCAGCGACTTTGATATGAACTCTAAAGCCCAACAAGTACGTGGTCCTTTATTTTAGGGGTGGATTGTTGGGGTAATCAACCCAAGTCCCACACTAGAAGAATAAACAAGAGTTGCCTTAAATATATGTGTTCCACCTACTCCATTAGTATGAGGTCTTTTTGAAAGGTGTCCAAAAATAAAACAGTAATAGCTTATGCCCAAAACAGACAATATCATATTAACATGGGAGTTAAAGTGAAGTGGTGGTCTAACAAGGTGAAAGAGCGAGGTCAAACAACCTACAATTTAAAAAATCAATATTCTCATTCTCTTAATGTATGTATTTCTTTGATTTAGGATATCTTGGTTAATTAAGTAACTCTCAAAGATTAGTCTTCATTAATTACAGTACATTAACCTTTAAGTATTTAACCAATTCTAACATATGCAATTCATCAAATGGTGGTAGTCATTATCTGTATAGCTAATGTGTACTTCCTCAACAAAAATCAAGTCTTTTACAAGCAGACTAAGCACATAAATGTGAGATACCACTTTATTCGTGACATAATTGGATAAGAAAAAGTCAAGCTTAAGAAAGTTTCAAAAATACAATCCTTCAAATATGCTAACTAAAGCTCTTTCTGGGGCAAAATATAGACATTTGTTATTCTTAGGTACATTGGACGCCTAGGTGGAGAATTGTAGTATTAGTAGTTAGTCTATCTGAAAAATCGTGTTTTTGCAAATGTCAATTATATATAAGAAAATATAAACATTATGCGTCTGCAGAAGCAAAAAGTAATTCTGCTATAACAAAACAGAACAGGCAGAATATAAAATATTTGCAGAAAAAATAAATAACTTGACACAAGAGATTTATACGTGATATCAGTGTTCTCACGAACACTCCTAGTCCACGGGGCCACGCCCAGAGAATGAAATCAATTAATAAAGTATCAAAATTACAAAGACAATTGACTTAAACAAGTTTAGACTCCCTCTAAAGTATTGCCGCAATCCTTTGTAATCCACTTTATGAATCTGACTTCTTGAAACACCTTCAAGCCCGAACTCCCTTCGTCTTTGAAGTGTGAGTGCTTACTTCCTCCCGAAGTAAGGCTTCAACAAGTCTTCTCCCGAAGATCAAGTGCTTACTTCCTCCCGAAGTAAGGCTTTATCAAGTCTTCTCCCGAAGACCAATCTCTTGTTCAGTCAAGTAGTTCTTCACAACCTCTAGGATAGAGTAAGAACAGAAATAGACAACTAGAACCTAGATGAACAACTAGGCTCTCACAAAACAAAGAAAACTCTCTTCTCCTAAAAGATAAATGCAAAAAATGAATAATGGAAGAGCTGATTCGAATGGCTGCTCTCTAGGCTCTATTTATAGAACATAGAAACCTTAGAGACAGTCACAAGATCGAATCTATAGCTGTACAAAAACTTTCCTAAGAGAACACGATCTGCTACATCAGATTCGGATGCTGACGCAGCAGATTAGACCAGAAACGGGAAACTTGCTATAATCGGGTCCGATCCTCTATCAATGCTTGATTCCTGCCAAAAACAGATTAGATATTCTGATTGTATCAAGATACAATCGAAATCAATAAGGAAAAGGCAATAATCAAAGTTTCCCTAAGAAAGACAACTTTCCAAAAGAGAATTGCTTCTCTTTTAAGAAGTATCCAAACAAAGGAAAGTTCAGCTGAAAAGTGCAACTTTCCTAACAAGGAAAAAAGCAACTACAAACCGAATAAACAAGGTAAGAAATCAGTTATGAATGCACAAGAATCTTACCATAAAAGGAAAAATTATTTTGTCAACTAACTTGCCAAAAAAGGACTTTACAATCTCCCCCTTTGGCACTTTAGATGAACAAAATAATTTTTAACACAAAGTACCTGCAAGTTAAAGTTAGCAAGAACAAATAACAACTCCCCCTGAGTAACACACTCGAAATTGTAAAACAACAAAACAACATGCTAACTTTTAATCCAAATAAATTCACAAGTACCAAACACAACTCCCCCTGGAAAAAGGGTTCAGAGTTGAAAAAAAAAAATTAATGCTTAATAAAATGCACATTAATTAAAAAGTATTTTGACAACTAAATTGCCAAAAAGGACCTAACAATCTCCCCCTTTGTCACTTTAGATAATCAAAATATTTTTAATTAACAAACACCTACAAAACAAAGTTAGCGAAACAAACATAAAAATTCCCCCTGAGAAGCACAACATTAAACCAAAATAAAAAGCTAACTTTGACCAAAGACGAACACAAACACAAACCTCAACTCCCCCTAGACAGTTGAGTATACAATTAAAAACCCAATTACTCCACCTTTTTGTTTATCTATAAGGGCCAAAGACAAGACAAAAAGAAATGAAAATATAGAAATATGTCCAACAAAAACAAAAAGAAAGAAAACTTATGCCCCATAAAGCTTGATCAATGAGGTCAGCTGCTTGGACATCTTTCGCTGAACCTCCTCCATGGCAGCAAGACGATTGGAGCAACAAGAGGAGCATTTGAGGGGCTTGTTCGGATTCCACCATTTTCCTTGGATGCCCTAGGTTTTTAGTTTTAGCCATGAATTTCTGAAAGTAAGAATGAGAAACAAAGAACAAGAACACAAAGAAATAGGAATTGGGTAGCTAGGTTATGAAAATAAAAGACAAAGGAAGTTGGTTTATATAATCATGTGAGAGAGGATCAAAAGAGGAAACCAACTAAAAAAGAGAAACTACCAGCCCAAGAACACAAAAGGAAACCGCCCCACTATCTTGCAAAAAAAAATTTCTCCTTTCCCTTTTTTTTAAAAAAAATAAAGGGAAACTAGAAATACCGACATTTTTTCAAAAAATATCCTATTTAAGACAATCTTTCAAGATTAAAATACATTACCATAAAAGAGATCAATCTTTAAATGGAAACATATCAAAATAAATCAAAAAAGAATAAATATTGATACTTACCAATTAAGCACAAATTTCCTTAGCCCATGAATCAAGTCACCAACACCTCCCTCTCTTTTTTTTTTATTTTTAAAGAACCGAAAATAAAATAAAATATGTACAATAAATATAAGAAATTCTAAACCAAGCAATTTAATCAAAATCATTACAAATGACAAAAATACATGTTATGCTTTCAAAAGAGTATAAAATAAATAGTTAGTATCTCAAGAACAAATCATACTTAATTGATGTTGAGGAAAAAGATATGCATGTTACTAACAATTTTGAACCAGGATTTTTAATTTATTTTAGTAGAGGAGACTTACAGAATTGAACACACTTGTCCGACATAAGTGTGTGCAGTGAAAATAGGATCATTGTCCTTGGCAAGATTTTTCATTTTCGTCTTTTTCAATTTGATCCCGCAACTGGATGCTATCACACCATACTGAAGGTAGCCCTTTTCTATGGTAGTGCATCCTCATCATACTTGCTAATTACAATGTTCCCGCTTACTCAAAAGATGGCTTTCACACCTCAGTATGGGTAGCTCTATTCCAGCAAGGGGCCTGACAAGCAATTGAAACAAAAATCGCTCAACTTTGTATAAGAACATTATTTAATCCTAGACACAAATAAAGAGTAACATGAACCTTTTAACACAACATCACAAAGTATGATAAGAATGAGATCCTAACTAATTATAATCCAAAAGCATAAACATGATTTGTCAAATTAAAATGAAAGAAGATTAAATGCTAGAAAAGAAAAACTTAACAATATTGTACAAAAATATGAACAAGAGAGATTTAGACAATGCAAACTCCCAAAGACTTTCTGAGGGAGTCAAAGCGACTTAAGTCTAGGACCTTGGTGAAAATGTCAGCTAATTATTTTTCAGTATCAAAATATTCTAATTGCAAAGATTTATTTTCAACAAGTTCCCTGATAAAGTGATGCCTTATATCAATGTGCTTTGTTCTAGAATGTTGAACAGGATTTTTAGAAATATTTATGGCACTGGTATTTTCACATGCAGAATGACAAGTAAGAATACATGTGAGAGTATAGCAATTATCAACAGATCTAAACCCTTGTAAAATGCATTGTTTATCACTGTTAAGAACAAAACAATGATTATTGTCAAAATTGACGGTATACCCTTGATTACAAATCTGACTAATGCTAAGTAAATTAGCTTTTAGTCCCTCAACAAGCATAACATTTTTCAACCTTGGTAACCCTTCAAAATTGAGAGTTCCCATACCAATGACATTTCATGTTAAACCATTACCAAACGTGACCTCACCACATTGTATTGGTCTGATATTCACTAAGAAATCCTTGTCACCTGTCATATGTCTAGAACAACCACTGTCAAAATACCACATTTGAGAAGCAGTACTTTTATCAGAAAAACCAGCTAGACATTTTTCTTTTTCAATCCATTTTTGTTTCAAAGCACTATGTTTCTTTTGAAAAAAATTCAAATTACCAAAATAATTTGTTTTAAACATATTTTGCAACGTGAAACATTTAGGCCTGATATGTCCTTTAATACCACAAAAATGACAGATTGGAACAAACCTTCTTACCTAAGATCTTATCCTTTTTGAACTTACTGGAGACTTTGGTTCTGTAGACGACATTTTTGTTGCAGCAGATCTTAAATTTGCAGCATCAGGTAAATTCGCTGGAACACTAGATTTTACAAATTTTGTTTTTCCGAAACTTTCAGTACCATTTGATCCAAGACCAACAAAGCCTCTTTGACCTACATTCTGAACTTTCTCAAAAATAGAAGATCCAGGGTTAAGCATTTGAATATTTTTCTTGAAATTTTCAAGTTCCTTCTTTAATAGAATAATTTCTTCATCTTTTAAACAAAAATCAGTCTCAAATTCTTTAATTTTCAATTCAAGAGATTCAGTTTGATTAGACAATTGTTTAATTATTTTTGACAATGATCTATTTTCAGAAGTAACCTGTATCCACTTTTCATACATAACCTTGTAAGACTCAGCCAGTGACTCCTCACAGATGTTAGATTCATCAGAATCAGAATCAGAATTTTCTTTTTCAATGGTATTATTCAAACATACCAATCTTTCTTTCACCTGTGAATCACAAACAAACTTAGAAGAAACTGAGGTTAGTGCAACATTTTTAGAAATATCTTCATCACTATCAGTTTCATCGTCACTCCATGTGACATTGAAACTTTTCTTATTCTTTTTCAGTGTATTTGCACATTCAGATTGGATATGTCCAAGACCATCACATTCCCTGCACTGAATTCCCTTTTTGTTAGTCATTGAAGGTTTTGAAAAAATATTACCTTTGGAGAATTTTGGAAAATTCTTTTTGTCACTCATCATCTTCTTCATCATCTGAAGTTTCTTTTTCGGCAACATTAAAAGCAATACCTTTACCTCTATCAGCAATGGACTTGGGTTTGTCCTTCTGCTTGATTTGCTGATTCAATTCAAAAGTGCGCAAAGAACCCATTAATTCTTCCACCTTCATTGTGCTAAAGTCTTTAGCCTCCTCCATTGCTAAAAGTTTAGTATCGAACTTCTCTGGAAGAACTCTAACAATTTTTCTCACAAGAACAGAATCATCAAGTTTTTCACCAAGTGCAAAATATTCATTAGCAATATCAGATAGTTTTTCATAGAATTCAGTTAGGGTTTCATTATCTTGTTGGGTTTTATGCCCTAAATAAAACTCTATTTCAATGTAATCCAGATTATTCAATATCAATAAAGTAACAGAAGTATTTTTCATTCATTTGTGTATGTTTTGGTTCAATTAATCAATTGTTTGTCTATTTGATTTATAAATTCATCCAAACCCCTTTTCACATACTTGATCATGTTTATTGTGTTGTCAACACAGTGGAAAGTAAACATGACTATGTGAATAAAGTATTCCTAGATTTATCAGAACACTGGGTTTTACTGATATGACAATCTACAACAGAGTTTACTTGCATTTGGAGAAATGTTATGTTCTTTCCAGAACCTAGGTTAAAGTAAAGCTCAGGTTGGATGCATGGAGTGTGCATTAGAATGGACCGATATTGAACTTTGAAATAGATTTTTGAAACTTACCGTAAATGTCTATTCAATTCAATATCATAAGTTGATCCTAGATCACATGATCGAAATCCTGATATGGTTAGGCTCAATCTCAAGAGTGTTATTCGTGTTCTTTGATTTGTTAGTTAAGCCTAATTTTTGGTCAGGGCAATACATACATTTTGGGAACACGGTAGTGCGATTGAGTGGGAGCGCTAATGTAACACCCTAACTATCTTAGGCGTATTACGTGATTTTTAAACGTACTGTGCAGCTCGTTGCTAATCAACGAGGTTTATGGAAAAACGTGATTAATTAAAATTTTGCTTTTTAATTAAACTTATAAACCATATTATAAAAGTCTCGGGATCCCGATTTATAAAATCATTTACAAAAAGTTTTAACTGTTTAACTATTACATCAAAATAAAAGTCGTCTAACGACAGTTACAAAAATCTCAGCCTTGCTGTCCCGAGGATCGTACGCTCCAGGCCTAACCGCCCCGACATGTACAATCTCATAAGCTCGCTCACGGTCCATCAGCTACAGCCTTGCCTTTACCTACACATGAACATAAACTGTGAGTCGACAGACTCAGTAAGAAAAGCATAATAATATCATAAATAAAACTGACTGCCGTCTCCAACACGATACTGAGTCCCGCTACTGCCATGTCCAACATGGTACTGAGCCACTACTGCCATGTCCAACATGGTACTGAGTTTTGAACGTTCAGGGGACGGTACTATTGACAAGTATCCTCCTGATCGGTCGAACCGGTCATACTCCGGCTGCTGGTCATACTCCAGCCTGTACCGACGGGATAGGTCAATAGCACTGAACCACCAACCAAGTGTCAGCCTGATCGGTCGAACCGGTCATACTTCGCCGTCGGTCATACTCCACTCGTACCGACGTGACAGGGTTGGATGGTTCGAAGCCTAAATACATAACTAATGTAATCTAGCAGGCTTCCTACATGCACGCTAAACATGTAATCTACATATGCATACTGTTATACTAATCTTACCCGGATTCCGATTTCGTGTGTGCGTCAACCCGACCGGAACCGAAGCCGAGCGGCGGACATCGGCTCCTAAACCATAAAAATCACAACGCTATAAGTGACACGCTAAATCACTTCCCGGGGACTAAAACTTGAAACTAAAAGTTTCCCTATCGATAAAAAGCATGGCAATACCCCTAAAAACCTAAAAACGAGGAAAACTAGGGTTCGGAAAAATTCCCCAACCGGTAGAACGGTTGCCCAACCGGAATTCCGGTTCTGGGAAAATTCAGAACACTCATCCGGAATTCCGGATGCACAACCGGAATTCCGGTTCCTCGCAGGCAGCAAACATAAAAATTCATAACTTGCACAATTCAACCCCAAATCACATGAAACCTTCCAGACCTGTTCTATACCTCCCCTAGAACATTTCTAAGGCAACAAAACCACCCAGATTGCACGAATTCAAAAATCACCATTAGAGCTCAAGCTTTGAGTTCTAAACTCAAACTTGAGCAAACCTAGCTAGCATGCAATCAAATCCATCTAAACTTACTTAAACAAGCTTAACTAAGCCTCTGAAAACAATCAAAAACATCAACAACATCACAGCAACAGAACATAGACATTTCTCTTTGAAAACCATATTTTTGAGCTAAAAATCAAAACTTTGAACAACACAACTAGCATGCATCATAACCAGCTCTATTCTACTCAATTGAACAAGATTTAAACCCCAGAAATCATATCAAAAACACAGCAGCAACAACACCTCAAGTAAGCATGCATTTACTCATATTTTCACCATTTTTATTCAAGAAAATAAAGGGAAAGAGTTAGAATCACCTACCACAATCAAGAGCTCACAAATTAAGGTTGAATCAAGCTTGAAATTCAAAGAAAAACCCAGCCCTTGAACCCCAAGCAGCCAGCCGAAAAGAGAGAAAAAAGAGAGAGAGTGTTTTGAAAATTCTATTTTTTTTTTCTAAGTGTTTTGTTTTGCAAAGTCAAATGGTGAATAAAGCCACTTAATCTCAATTTATTTCAGCCAACATTTAATCAAAATAAACATTTAATTTCCAAATAAAAACTCACATAAGACAAAACACTAATGGGGCAAAAAGACCATTTTGCCCCTCCACCATAAAATCATGAAAATCATACCAAAGGGGTATTTTTGGGACATTCTAAATTCCCGGCCATTCCCGACATTCCCAATGTCTAAAACCCGTCCCCAAATTACTAACATACTAAGTTGTGATTTCTACTGAGCCAAACGTCGAGTTCCAAAATACCGGACACCGGAAATGCGAAATATAAAAACTACTGATGACATAATCATGCATTTCTGAAATCCATAAATAACAGTACCATAGATTATTTAATTAGCTATAAATAATTTCATGATTAAACATAAACAACTGCTAATTTCTAAATTAACTAAGCGGGCTTTACAGCTAACATAAATATGGAATCTATAGCTTCTATCTGGCGAATAGTAAGCAAAGGGTGATTTCCTTCGAGCTTAACCAAACGAGATAAATGATTGAGTACTCATTTCACTTAGTTGAAATATCATTTATACAGGGTTAAGTGTTTTAAGGATAAAATACATTGTAGGGTGTTACGGTAATTTAGTCCATTTACAGTGTAAATCATCCATATAGAGGATCATTGATCACATTAGGATTATAACAATGGATAACTAATGATGTGTCTATATGGTGGAACATATAGAGCATTCTATATACTGAGAGTGCAATTATGAGTTCTATGTGTGGATTCAACGAAGAATTAATAAGTCAGTGAATTTAAGTGGTAAATTCTAGATCTGCTTATTGGAAGCTCGGATATATAGACACATGGTCCCCCCACTAGTTTAGATAATATTACTTGTAAGACTCATTTAATTGATTTTAATTAATCAATTAAAATTCTCAAGATAGACTGTGTCTATTTGAGAATTTATCACTTATTAAGGGCAAAACAGTAAATAGAGATTTTGAAGGGCATATTTATTAATTAGGAAACTTTAATTAGTTTTATTATTAATAAAATAAATGACAATATATTATTTGATAATTAATTTTAATTGTTAAATAATTAGATTTGACATTTATGTGGTTGAACAAAGGAATTGGCAGTTTTTGACAAAACAGGAAACTATCAATGTAGGAAAAGGAAAGTTGGAAAAGTGGCAAGCCTTGTTTCCACAATGCCTAGGCCGGCCACTTAAGTTCCCTTTTCCCTTTGATTTTTTTGAATTTTAAATGTCAATTAATTCAATCATAGCCCTGGGTGGTCTTCTATAAATAGAAGGCAAAGGCTTCAGTTTTCATAACACATTCACAACATTATTCTGACAGAATTTTCTCTCTGAAAATTCTCTCTGAGCCGCCACCCTCTCTCTCTCTCTATTCCTTCACTGTTTCGAAATCTATAAGTGTTAGAGTAGTGCCCACACACATCAAGTAATACCTCAATCATAGTGAGGAAGGCTGTGTAGAATTCAGAAACAACAAAGAAGGACTATCTGGCTCAGATCTTGATTATACTCTGCTACAGAAAGGAATCAAGGGTTAGAGATCTGAGTGGGAGGAGACATATATTCCGCTGCACCCAATGTAAGATTTCTGATACTTTTATGTGTTTAATTTTCCATCATTTTAGAAGTTCATATTTAGGTTGTTAAATCAACATACTTGTGAGTAGATCTAAGTTCCTGGTAAAATAACTTCCAACATATCTGACATCCTAAGATCATCAAATTTGGTCTGAAGCATAATATATCTAGAACGCTTAACATCAGATGTTCCTTCAAACTGAGTTTGAAGGATCTGCCAAGCATCCTTAGCAGATTCACAAGAAGATATAAGCTTAATATAACCTTCACCTACTCCATTAAATATGGCATGTAAAGCTTTGCTATTATAAGCAGACAAATTATCATCTTTAGTAGACCATTCAAGTTTAGATTTTAATTTAGAATTACCTTCAGAATCTACCACAACAGGAGGAGACCATCCTGAAAGAACCATCCTCCATGCTTTCTCATTTTGAGACTTGATAAAGGCTCTCATTCTAACCTTCCAATAAGGATAGTTGGAATCATTGAGGAGTGGTGGGCGAACAATAGAAGTTCCTTCTGCAAGGGGAAACATATTGCAAAAATACAAGAAAACGTTAAAAGGACCACACTAAGAGTTTAGTGTCCCGCTCTGATACCAATTGAAAAACCGTATTTTTCAAATGTCAATTATATATAAGAAAATATAAACAGTATGCGTTTGCAGAAGCAGAAAGTAATTCTACTACAGCAAAACAGATTAGGCAGAATATAAAATATTTGCAGAAAAATAAATAACTTGACACAAGAGATTTATATGTGGTATCAGTGTTCTCACGAACACTCCTAGTCCACGGGGCCACGCCCAGAGAATGAAATCAATTAATAAAGTATCAAAATTACAAAGACAATTGACTTAAACAAGTTTAGACTCCCTCTAAAGTACTGCCGCAATCCTTTGTAATCCACTTTATGAATCTGACTTCTTGAAACACCTTCAAGCCCGAACTCCCTTCGTCTTTGAAGTGTGAGTGCTTACTTCCTCCCGAAGTAAGGCTTTAACAAGTCTTCTCCCGAAGACCAAGTGCTTACTTCCTCCCGAAGTAAGGTTTTATTTAGTCTTCTCCCGAAGACCAATCTCTTGTTTAGTCAAGTAGTTCTTCACAACCTCTAGGATAGAGTAAGAACAGAAATAGACAACTAGAACCTAGATGAACAACTAGGCTCTCACAAAACAAAGAAAACTCTCTTCTCTCAAAAGATAAATGCATAAAAATGAATAATGGAAGAGTTGATTCGAATGGCTGCTCTCTAGGCTCTATTTATAGAACATAAAAACCTTAGAGACAGTCACAAGATCGAATCTACAGCTGTACAAAAACTTTCCTAAGAAAACACGATCTGCTACATCAGATTCGGATGCTGACGCAGCAGATTAGACCAGAAACGGGAAACTTGCTATAATCGGGTCCGATCCTCTATCAATGCTTGATTCCTGCCAAAAACAGATTAGGTATTCTGATTGTATCAAGATACAATCGAAATCAATAAGAAAAAGGCAATAATCAAAGTTTTCCTAAAAAAGACAACTTTCCAAAAGAGAATTGCTTCTCTTTTAAGAAGTTTCCAAACAAAGAAAAGTTCAGCTGAAAAGTGCAACTTTCCTAACAAGGAAAAGAGCAACTACAAACTGAATAAACAAGGTAAGAAATTGGTTATGAATGCACAAGAATCTTACCATAAGAGGAAAAATTATTTTGTCAACTAACTTACCAAAAAAGGACTTTACACTATCAATGTACAAAGTCAAAGTCTCTTATTAAGTTATTAAACCATGCATTTGGTGTCTTGTAGGGGTGGAGACCCTTAAGCTAGTTATAGTATATCCTATTCAGTTGGTTAGTTGACGAGTTGTGTTTGAATGTAAAAGTGTATAGTTGAGGAAGTAAGAATAGGTGAGTGTATGGTTCAGAGAGTTTTATCGCAAAATTAATTAGCAATGAAAGGAGTAGCTCATACATTTTATGTATGGTATTTAATCTTCATATATTATCAATGTGGGACTCTAACATCTTTTTTAAGATGGTAGTTATTTTCTTGCTCAACAAGCTTGCATGGTTCGATCACAAGTGACTTATTTTGATTCACAACGACTCTTTTTGACTCACAATCCCCGAATCACAATCGACTCTTTTAGCTCATCTTTTTAGGTGCATATATTGGGTTATAATGAGAAAAATAGTCCATACATCTTATAAATAGTATTTAATTTTCACACATTATTAACGTGAGACTCTCTAACAATCCAGACCTAAGGCTATAAAAATATGAGAATTGTTAAAAGGCACTACTGGTGCCTAGCACCTTCCTTGGTGTCATACCGGTATTGTGTAATTATGTATCGGGTCCCATATATAACTTTTAGATAATATCACTAACCAATCATGAAGAAAGTGTTAGCCAGACACCACTGATACACGATAAAAATATTCCTAAATATATAGATCTCTATCCTATCATTTATGATTTAATTGTGTGAAAACACTTTTAAGATTAATAAAGAGATAAAATTCTTTTACTTTAAATAATATAGTTTTTTGTTTTTGTTTGTGAGGGATTTGGGATGTTTGGGGTCGGCTTAGGATGGTGGCAATCGGAGATGGAGACCTCAGCTATCCTTGGGGGATGGAAATTGGGGTCACTCTTTCTTCAGCCGATTCTCAGAAGCAATTGAGATGTGTTGAAAGTTTTAGGTCACTATCTATGTGGGAGAAGGTTAGGTTTTTTTCTTAATGTCATTTATCTTTTTTATTTATTTTGGAAATGTTTTGATGTATAACTTTTTTTTTGAGTTAGTTTTCCTTTTGAATTTGTGATTTAATTTGCATGTATATGTTTTCACTTTTGATTAATCTGATATCTCGGTTTTTTGGATCACGAGTCTTTTTCTCTGTTGAAATGGTTGGGTGCTGTTTTTATTTGTGAATGTTTGATTCTTTTTTGGAACCCAGAATTTGCTTTCGTTTTTTAGGTTTTTGAAGTATGCATAGGTTGTTCCAAATTATGGAATTTAAATCCCAGAATTTTATTGCTGGAATTCTTGAGTTGTTTTTATTGCATCTCATAATATCCTTATTCCTATCATTTGTTTTTTACCGAAGTATATTAGTATTTGATCTTATGGTGATATTTTTTTCCACTGATGAACTTTTTAAAGGATATGTGGCTTCTTCTCTTTTGGGTCGCGGTGTTTTTACAAAATTATTGTGGTATGTTTTGTTTTCTTGTGGTTTATACTTTTGGGTGCTTCATTAGTTACGATCAGTACGATTGCAATTTTATGTAAGCCAGTATGGTTTGTTTTGTTTTTTTTGGTAAACCAATATGGTGGTAAAATGTTTTTTTGTAAGACTAGTGAGGTCTTTCGTTTGGTATGATAATTTCAGTTTGTGAAAAATTTTGTCTTAATAAAAAATTGTTTTTTTCTGTAATATGAATAGCAAGATTGAAAGGTGTAATGTTAATTGGAGACTCTTGTTTTGATCGACATATTATGACAGTAGAGAAAATATGGCAAGGTTGCATATGGGACTTCTATCAAAGATTTTGAAAATATGTACACTGATGTGAGTAGGGTACAATTTTGGAACCTGTTTTTGATTTTAGTTTAATTCTGTTTTTGTTTTATATTCTATTGCTAGTTAAAACTAAAAGTTAGATTTCTCTTCAAATACCAATTATATTAAAAATAATAGTTCTTATTAGGAAAAACTAAAAATTGAAAAAATTGGAAATTCAATTTTGCTATGTTTCTAATATGATGGAATTCTTCATACATGAGTAAGAGGTTAATTTTGACTAAGTGTCTTAAGATTTACTTGGATATTTATTGATTGAATATAATTTTTAGAGTTATAAATTTTGATTTTTTAGCAGTTACTATTTTGATGGCTGACTTATTCATAAAATTATTTTTATTTTGCTACTAATATTCTCAGATGAGCTGTGCCTAAAAGGGCTCATTAATAACCGTATGTATCTTATCAAGTAATAGCCGTATAATCAGCATAAATTATAAACATTTATTACAATTTACGTTTTTATATTATATTAGGAAAGTATGTAGTATCTATATTAATTGCAATTCATATAGAAAATTAAGAGTAATTATTTTAATTGTAATTTACTTTTCAAATGCATTTGATTGCTACTAATATTTCAAATGAGCTGTTTCAAAGGGCTCATTAATAGCAATGTAAACCATAATAAGTAATAGTCTATATAATCATCATTAATTATAAGTATTCATTACTAATTATGTTTTATATTATATAAGGAAAACCTATAGTATCTACTCTAATTGAAATATACATTGGAGAATTATTCGTAATTTACTTTAATTGTAATTCATGTTTGAATTGCTACTAATCAGTCAAATGAGTTGTGTGCCAAAGGGCTCATTAATAGCAGTGTATATCATATCAGATAATAGTCAATATAATCAATATTAATTATAAATATTTATTACTAAAAATATCTATATTATATTAGAAAAGTCTCTAGTATCTACATTAATTATAATTCACATAGCAAATTAATGCTAATTCCACCAATGACTCAAATGAGCTGTGTTTTAAAAGCCTTATGGTTGGTGTGTTAGTTTATAATAGAAAGTGTTTGATTGATATTTTTAAAATAGAGAACTCTTCCTTTATTTCTCAATTATTTTTTACTTTCTAAATCAAAATGGAGCCTCATTATGATGACTTTTCTGAATCCATCAAGCTCCATCCTCAAGAGTTGGTTGTCATATCTGCAACAAATAGTGCAATTGAATCTGGTCCAGTAGTGTTACCCAATATTGTGTATGGAAAAGGGCCAAGATGCAAAATGGCCTTAAATCTAACAATTAAGTTAATAAATGTCCCTTTCTAAAAAAAATTAACAAAATGTCCCTTTAGTTAAAAATTTGATGATAAAATTACAATTATAACCTTGAATAATTAAGTGTTTGGTATAATTATTTTGCACAATAGTATATCATTTTTTGTGCAATAATATATTTAAAAAAACTGAAAGGTAGTATGTATATATATATATATATATATATTTTTTGAGATAACTGAAAGGTGTATATTTTTTTTGTGAAAATACTGAAAGGTAGTATATTAGTTTAAGATTGTAGTATATTATTTTACTGTGCTATGGTATATAATGAACGAAAGACGGAAATTAAAAAATGTGGAATATTAGTTTAAGTTTGAGGTATAGTTATATTTCACTAGAAAATATTGTCTTTATGTTCATTAGTATATCATGAAGGAAAGAAAAAGAAAAAAAAAATATGTGGAATATTAAATTAAGTTTTTGGTATATATATTTTCCATTATACTGTTGGTATATTAATTTTTCACTATAGTATTTATGCTTATGATTGCAGAATATAGTTTTTATATGCTATTGTATATCGTGGAAAAAAAAATCATTTAATGGTATATTAATTTAAGTTTATGCTATATTTATATTGGTCTAAGGTATATCGTTTGTATATGATATGTATATCGTGAAGGATAGAAAGAAAAAAAAAACTATTAAATAATAATTTAAGTATGAGGTATAATTATATTTGACTGAGGTATATTGATTTTATGTTCATTGGTATTTCATGAAGAAAAGAACAAGAAAACAAAAAGTTGTGGAATATTAAATTAAGTTTTTTGTATAATTTTTTTTTTCACTATGCTGGTGGTATATTAATTTTTGACTATGGTATATCTACTTATGATTGTGGTATAAGTTTTTGTATGCTACTATATATTGTGGAAAATAATTCTTAATAGTATATTAATTTAAGTTCGTGATATATGTATACTGGTTTAAGGTATATTGTTTATATATCATACGATATATTAATAAAAAAAAAAACTAATTATATGCTTAAATAACATATTAGACAACAACAACAACAAGCAAAATCTAAAGGAATAAAACATATAATATCTTTTATATAATAAAAAAATAGTTGACAAAAATTCAGTAGAGAGGTTTTCATCTATTGTTTTTCATAATTTCTATGAAAGGAATAAAACATATAATACCTTTTATATAATGAAGGGTATTTTAGGTATTAAAAAGTAAAAAATGACATTTGCTTTATTATATTAAAAATGGGACATTTACTATTTATAAAGTTAGAAATAAGGTCATTTACTTACATTTCTCTATGGAAAACTCCTAACTGACAAACCCTTTAATCCTCAATCATGCAGAAACTTCTTTTCAAGATTGTGGAGGAAACAACTAGGAATAACGATGGAGAAAGCTATTGATGGTATGTTTCTCATAACTTTTCAATCAGAATTTGTTAAACAAAGGATTATTAGAGGTCAACCATGGCTTTTTTTGGGTCATTATCTGTCGCTTGTTGAGTCATCTGGGATTAATCAGGTTGTAGTGGAGGATTTTAAGAATATTTCGTTTTGGATCCAAGTTCACGGTATTCCTATAAATAACATTAATGAAACTTTGGGGTCAAAAATTGGAATGATAATAGGAGTTTTTGTTGAATACGATGCTGAAAACTCAAGAACTTTTATGCGAATTAGAGTATTGTGGGATATAAATCATCCTTTATTACGGGGAATGTTATTTGAAGGGGAGGACCAACTATCTAATATGTGGATCTCTTTTAAGTATGAGAGGCTGAATACTTTTTGCAAGTTTTGTGGTCTATTGGATCATGTTCATACTGAGTGTGTAGTGCTTTTTGCAAGTTTCCCGAATATGCTATGTCAATGATCTCACTCGCACACATTTTCTACTTGCTTCATAAAATGAAAGTATGTTAACATGATTTATAGTTGCCTCGTTAAAAACCTTGCCAGAAAAACCCAGTGGGACAAAATCTGAGCTAAGGAAAAAAAGAGTACAATATATATTTCATATTCATAACTATTTGCAAGTTGCCTCGTTAAAAACCTTGCCAAAAAAACCCAGTGGGACAAAACCTGAGCTAAGGGAAAAAGAGTGCAACATAAATATGTCTCCCCCTCATGCACATATGATCCATAATTCTTTTAGTGATAATAGATCTCATAAGATTATTGTTATCACTTTTAAAATATCACCATATACAATCTTTGATCATATATTTTCTATCTCTTTCAGAGTATGTATGTACTTCTAAATTATAGATGAGGGGTTCGTGGAACATTAATATTTATCCAACTAATTGTATCATTCATGTGTATATACAATCTTGTTCATACTAAAATTTAACATTTCAAGTAGATATGAACATAACACATTAATGATAATATAAATTTTCATTTGTGACAATGATGGTACTCCAAGACCATATATTTGTTCCATCTTGTTGTATGATCTTAATTTTCATATCAAATGATCATATATCTATAATTCTTAATACATATGAAATAATTCAGGACTTCAATACTAATGAACAAACTTTATACATTTAATATTTCTCGATATACAAAAGAAATAAAAGTTTGTTTTGCAATTAATCAAAAACTCTTCAAGAGTCTATCACAACGTATAATTTATGTATTTATACTACATAGACAACCATACGTATTTTTCAAACAATAATTTACTTACATGTCTTTATTTTATACAAAGATCATTGTCATATAGTGCGCGCGACTTAGAATTTATATCACTTAAGACATGTATTAAATTCTTCTAGAATTTTTAGATAAGGCTTATTTCAAATTCTCACTATATTAGGAGCTCCAAATAAATAATCTTTTGTTGCAACATTTATGTGACGCTTATAAATCCTCATAAAATATATTCCAGGCTATAATCAAATCATGATTATATTTTCTCAATATTTAAGCCTTACTTCAATCAATCTCATGTCTATGCAAACTTTGTACAACAATTCATTATATGCAAATTTCTCATTAGAAATATTTATTTGCACACCCTACAGGTCTTACTTCACTTTATGTGAGTAAAGTTGCCTGGACTGCGTCATAATATTTTGGCCAAAAACAAAATATATGTCGATGATTCTCGACAAATCTAATACCATGATCATTGCTATCTCATGTTAGTTTATTGCATATGCACACATTCAATATTTATTGTCGACAAAAATTATATGATAATTTCCTCCCATATTGACATAACTTATAGAGATCTCTTTAATTTATAGGTACCTATATAGAATCACTTCAGGGATTCAATTATGATCAAATGTGTTATGTCTAACTTCTCTTGGGAGTCTCTTCAAGTACCGTTTTCATCACGGTTATCATTTTAATACTTTAATACTTTATAACATTAAGGTATCTCCATGAGTACCTCTAGATTTAACAACTTCAGGATAAATCAAATGAACATTTATTAATAAGTTCTATATTGTTCATTTACGCTTCAGGCGCTTTCAACTCATTCTAACTCAACTTTGAATAATATTGATTTGCAGTTGGTATATATCATTGTGAACTATATCGTTCTTATATACTTTGTGTAAGGATCTTTTTTCAAAAATTATCATCGATCCCAACTGCTTCTCTCCCCCTGATCAAGAGAATTTTTAAAAATTGTGATATCTAATAATATTAATACACCTGTAGGGATTTCAATATATCACAATGAATCAATATTTATTTAAACCCATATATACTATATGACATTGAACTTCAGGTTCAATAAACTTCAGGTTCAAGTTCAATACTTATGAACTTAATTCATTTCTAAGAATGAGTCACACGTGTATAATAAGAAATACATAAATTTACACATTTCGTAAATGCATAATCATAAAATCTTATCACATCGATAAGAAACTATGCAATAAAAATCTAACAATGGCTCAAGATTGTTAAAGAAATATAATTTAAATATTTTTTATGTGCAAATATATGTATATTCTTCTTTTGAGTCTTATAAATTAATAATGAGAAGAATCTTCTGGTTCTTCAACAAAATTAAGTCAAATCCTTTGACAATTTATTGCATATGATTGATCATGTAAAAATAATTTAATTCATGAACTTCATGTTCGCTATAATTTGTATTTCAATGAAACTTTCAAAAGGTAATGTAAATTCATTACAACATAATCATTACAAGTTTCATTTTTATATACACGAATAATATAATTATATTATTCTCTAAAACATATACACTCTTCAGGAGTCACTATTATGTTTATCAATCTTTATATTTTTTCAGGAATCACTATCATCAATTCAATGAAGTGTATAATTTAAAAGATACATGATAACTTCATCATGTTATTGTAATAGTCAAATAGATATAACCATAATATATCATTCAATTTTCCTGGTACCTTTTTAACAAGTCGTTTAATTTATTTAGACTATTCATCAGTCTAATTATCATGACTTGATATATTATACATTTAAATGTACAACCAGTACATACAATAAGCTATTTCTTATTACTTTCATAACTAGATAAAAGTTATACATCTATACAAAGATATTTTACTACTCAAAGTAGCAATTGTATGTAAGACTTCTTGAGGAAGCTTTTCAAATAATCATTTTGTGATTCTTTATCACTTTGATTATATTGGATCACTAACAAATATTAGTAAGTTATATATTCACTTTTGGGAATATGCAAACTTAATTATATAGTAACTATATATTTACATATCCTGAACCAACAATAGTTTGAAACTATTGATTTCAATAAATAATAAAATATGTATATATTAATTTGCTTCTGGCATTACCAATATGTGAAATCTATATTCTTTTAAATAGAATTTCATGTCTATTCATTCTCTTTAGGTAATGATATTTAAATATTCTAAATGTACAATAAGTTTGTACAATTCACATTCTATTAAATAATCAAGTATACTTTTATCTTGATTATAAGTGTGTCCGTACTATAGGTACGCGACCACTATTATTCAATTCCACACATGATATATAGATTTCATGCACTTTGATTGTGTGTGGTATCTCATCTTTTGGTTGTTTCCACTTTTTTCTGGAAATATTTGAGTAGTAAATAATGTCATTGATTATTTGAAATCATTACATTTACTTGGGAAATGACGTTGAACAAGTAGAACATTATTATAAATTTCTTAAAAATTTATTACTTGTTCATCCATAAAAATATAAGAAATTATTCAACAATTTCTTTTACGATATTTCAAAGAATATATGAATGCAATTTTTGCATAGTCTCGAAGATGTATGCAAAATTTAATCTTTAATATATGTCAGATTCAATAATTACCAACATTGCAAGTAATAACAATGTATAATAACATGACTAATACGAGGAATCTTTAAAAGTAATTGACTTCAATTCGTATCATTCTCTCCAAGGAATGATGAACAATAAATACATGCCTCGTGTATTTAAATAACATTAGTCATGCTCATTGTTATTCTTATACTTTGATGTTTCGATGCAATTTTCTTAACATTCTTTTTGGATATTCAAAACCCACTATAAAATTGCATCAATAATAATCATTTTTAATGATTTTTTAGTTGTATTCACATAAATACAATCATTTTTTCTTCGATAAATATAAAACATTTACTTTAGGAAATGTTTGTCAAAATCTATATCGATATTAGATTATTTTTCATTGTCCTCAAAGAATACAAGAACATATATATAAATATGTATTCATCTCTTTCATTATATATCCATCAACTATATAATGAATATTACGTTTGCATAATCTTCAGGATATATGCAAGATTTTATTGAGGACGCATAATCTTTAGGATATATGTAATATTTTATCGAGGATGCATAATCTTCAGGATATATGTAATATTTTATCGATGATGCATAATCTTCAAGATATATGCAATATTTTATCGATGATACATAATCTTCTGGATATATGTATAATTTATACAGATTTTCTCTATCATATCATTGACACACATATATTGTAAATATTATAAATGATAAGAACATAATATATATATATATATGAAATCAATAATAAACATATAAAAGCATATACATACATATATAAAATAAAATTAAAAAAAAAAAAGAATTCTTGAAATTGTTTCAGTCAGATGAGTATATATATAAATATATATTTAGTGTATCGTGACTTTGAAACAATTCAAGAACTTTCACAAAATACTTACATTGGGTCTTAGGCAGAGACTCATGCTTGAAGCTTGGGCAGAGACTCGTGCTGATAACGTGTTATAAAATAATATAAAATAATATGAAGTAGATGAGAAGAAAGAAGAAGAAGATGAAGAGAGAAAGAGAAAGTGAATGAAAATTTCTGAGTTGTTTATTCCAATGGGGTGAACCCCTATTTATACAAATACAAGAGTGAAATATTAAGAAACTGAGAAAAAGAGGAATATTGATTACAATTAATAGTAATAAATAAAAGATTTGGACATCCACATAATTATTAATATTTATAACATTTTTCTAATTTTGCATCATATTTCAAATTCTTGGCAGAATAATAGGAATCTATCAAGAAAGGAAGAGTGGACTTTTAGAGTTTCATCTAAAAAGGTACTAGTTTTGGTATTTTATTTGTCCCTGTCAATTATCATTTTATACTTTTATCTTTAAAATCTAATAAAAAAACTTACAACAAATTTATTTTTTAATCAAAAATCTTAGTTAAGAGCAATCAAAAATTTAATAACCATCTAATTTTAAAAATATCTTAATATTAGTTTTTTGCTTTTGAATGATAAGTAGGTAATGGTTGTAGTTAGTTGGAATGTAAGAGGACTTAATGGTGATGTAGCTTTACGACAAACAAAATTGTTGTTGAAGTATCATAAAACAGATGTCATCTTCTTTATGGAGACTAAATTAGCAGAAGGAAAGCTGGATTCCATGAAAAAATATCTTGGTTTTGAAGGGGGATATAAAGTGCCACGAAATGGTCTAAGCGGGGGATTAATGTTACTATGAAAAGGGAACGTTGAAATCTCAAATATAAGATCCTCTTCCAATCATATTAGTTGTTTTATACAACTGGAAAGTCTTGTGTTGGCATGGCATTTTTGTGGATTCTATGGGGATCCTAAGGTCTCTAATAGACATAATACTTGGCAATTGCTCGAACGCCTCAGAATAGTGGCTACTGGACCATGGATGGTAGGTGGAGATTTCAATGAAATCTTAAGTAATCAAGATAAGGAATGAGGGAACATGAGAAGACCTTCACAAATGGAAGCTTTTCAAAATACATTAGAATTGTGTGCTCTACATCCTTTACCTTTTACGGGTGAGCGTTTTACTTGGGCTAAAAATACAAATGGAAGTCTAACTAAGCAAAGATTAGATTGGGTAATGGTAAATGAAGCATGGACCGAGATGTTTCCCATAAACACTTTAACCCATTTAGATTATTATCATTCAGATCATAGAGCTTTAATAGTAAATATGCAAGAAAGAACAGATAATTCCTTGAAGATTATGAGGAAAAGACCACGGTTTCGGTTTGAAAATATGTCGGCTAAGGAATCTGAATGCCAAAGCATCATCAAGGACAATTGGTCTTCCTCCTCGACATCATCTATAATTGTTATTACCAGTAACATTCAGAGATGTTCCACAAATCTCTCTTATGGAGTCATGTCAAATTTGGTTCTTTAACTAAGAAAATTAAGGAGACTCATAACTAGATTGCAAAGTTGCATAATCTTCAACAATTTTCAAAATATTCAAAGGAATTGGGAGAATTGGAAGAAAAATTGAATGATTTGCTATTTAAAGATGAAGTGTATTGGAAACAAAAGTCTAGAATACAATGGCTACAAGAAGGAGACCAGAACACTAAATTTTTCCACCAAAAGGCAAAAACAAGGCAAAAAATAAATATTATCAAAGGTATGATTTTCAAGTAATAATTCTTTGATATTAGTATATTGTTTATTAATTTTTCTAACATATAAAGTAATTGTAGAAAAGAAATCAAAGTCTATAGACAACTATACTGTTGAGATGTTAACTCAATTATCTATAATATAAAATAAAATTCTTAAATAATTGCGGTTTAAAATAATCTTCTATGACATGTTATAGGTTTTCAAAAATAGTTATGTCTCTCTTCTAAAGTTGGTAATAGGTTATTTATAGAATTACAATTTTGAAAATACGAGTTTTTTGTGTTAGAATGTCTTGATTTATTTGAAATTAAAGGGATGGATTTGAATAAAAAAGATGATGAATCTTATAATATTATTAAGTATGTGGATAGGTATAGTTTGGAATTAATACCAAAATTGTTTTCTATTAAAAGTGAACTTAAGTTCAGTCAGTTCGTTTTTTAGTTTTGTATTTTATGAAGTCAATCTTATAATTGGTGTAACAAGTACTTGAAAACTAGCATAACTCTTTTCAATAGAAAAAACATGCTAAACTAAATCATGGACTATAGAATTAATTAGTTAAATAATATTTTAAAGTTAAAGTTTGTATCCAAGGGTTATTATTTATAATATAAAATTAAAGAGGAAAATTTTTAAATTATATGCAGGCATATACACAATTTTGATAAAATTGAATACAAATATTAAAAAAAATAAATAAAATAAAAAAATAATTTTCTACAATTTGATAAAGCTAGTGTAATCACAACAATAGTTATTGGATCTAAAATGTTAGATCTAGTTGTATTATAAATTAATGTTTTTAAAACTTGTTTCAATGGGTATTATTTTACAAATTATAACACCAGTATGTGTTTCCACTCTAAACACATAAAAGACCAAATTAAATTTTCCTAGAAAAATTTTATTACCACAAGATTAAACTTTTCGTGAATTTAATTCAAATTGTCTTTGAAATTATAAAGATTATTTTACTAATAAAAATTCAATGAAGAATAATGTAAATAAATTACATAGTATATTTTGGTAGGATTCTCCAATAGTATATAGTTTTGGCATTTTGTGAATTAAGAAAGTTTTTTTCAACTATGTAACATTAATTTTGTTTCCTTAAGTTTTAATATTTGTATTCATGGTAGGCATTTTAAATAGGGATAATGAATGGTGCTCGAAAGTTGAAGATATGACCAAGATTATCACAGGCTTTTATGGACAGTTATTCACAACAAGGACCCCATCTTTACCAAAAATTGAGGAGTTACTTCAAGTAGTTAAACCTATAGTAACAGAAGAAATGAACTCAACACTAAGAAAACCATTTAGAGCCGAAGAGATAAGAAAGGCTGTTCTTTCCATGTCTACAGATAAAGGAACTCTAATTCTACAATAGTAACTCTTATTCCCAAAATTAAGGAACCAACATCTGTTAGTGATTTCAGGCCGATAAGCTTATGCAATGTCCTATATAAAATCATCTCAAAAGTTTTAATCAACAAACTAAAGCCTTTTCTCTCAAAGGTAATAAGTGCCACACAGAGCGCTTTTGTTCCAAGTTGGTTAATAACAGACAATGCCTTAGTTGCTTATGAGGGGCTTCATAGTTTACGAAGGCATACAAGTGGGAAATAATATTTCGCTGCAATGAAACTTGATATGAGCAAAGCCTATGATCGGGTTGAATGGATTTTCGTAGAGAGAATGTTGCTAAAGCTAGGTTTTGAACATTAATGGGTGGATAAATTGATGAAATGTGTCTACTCAGTCCGGTAGCCTTTTCAATTAAATGGGCAAATTTATGGGGAAGTAATACCGACTAGAGGCCTAAGACAAGGAGATCCACTTTTGCCATACCTTTTTCTTATATGTGCAGAAGGATTTTCAGCGCTTATCTGACACGCAGAGGAAAAGAGGGATATTTTGGGTCTCAAAATAGCTAGACATGCCCCACCAATTAGCCACTTATTTTTTCGCAGATGACAGTTTGCTCATGTTTAAAGCTTCAGAGAGAACTTTAGTATCAATACAAAAAAAAATTAGCCTGTATGCTGATAGTTCTGGACAGGTATAAATTATTTACAAAAATTTATTGAGATATTTTTTAAGCTTTAGTAATATATTATAAAATATTGGTTTACTATTTTGTAGATGATTAATTACACCAAATCAGTGCTTTTATTTTCTCCTAATACTTCTGAAGGAATTAGAGTACAATATGTGTCCTCTCTTGCAATGACGATGACAGAAGAGATTGAAACGTATTTGGGATTGCCAATGGTGGTTGGAAGAAATAAAAAAGCTATATTTCGACCAATCAAAGATAAAATTTGGTCAAAACTAAATTCATGACATACAAAATTATTCTCACAAGCAGGAAAAGAAATTCTTTTAAAAGCAGTTGTTCAATCTATGCCTATGTATTATATGTCGTGTTTCATTATACCAGAAGGAACTTGTGAGGAAATAGAGAAATTAATGGTTAGATATTGGTGGGGTTCATTCCAATCAAAGAGGAAAATTCATTGGCGAGCTTGGCAAAAGCTTTGTTTTTCTAAGCGAAAAGGAGGGTTAGGTTTTCGAAGATTTGTTCAATATAACCAAGCGCTATTAGCAAAACAGGCATGGAAGGTATTGATAAATCCTACGTCTATTCTGGTACAAGTTCTAAAGGCCAGATATTTCCCACAACAAAGTTTTTTAGAAGCTACAGAAAGCTCTCATCCATCTCAAATATGGCGTGGTATAGTTTGGGGTAAGGAATTACTTATTAAAGGATTGAGAAGGAGAATTGGGAATGGTGCAAATACAAGGGTGTTTAAAGATCCATGGATTCCACGTCCACCTTCTTTTTTACCTATTACAAAGGAAGTTGGTGATCTTATGATGGTGTCAGAATTAATAGAGCAACCAGGACAATGGAATAAAGATCTAATTCACCAAGTTTTTAGTACTCCTGACTCACAACTCATTTTATCAATTCCAATTACCCTGTTTGAACATGATGATGATTGGTTATGGCATTTTACTAGCCATGGCCACTATTCGGTTAAGAGTGGATATAATCTGGCAATAGGAGGAGAAATTTTACAACCTTCATCATCAAATGAAGTTATGGCAGCTTGGTGTAGTTCATACTGGGCAATAGAAATATCAAAAAAAAAAAATTGCATTTTGGATGGAAAGGTTTTCATGAAATTTCGCCTTCTTTTAGTGGTCTACTTCGAAGACATAGCTCACCTCATAGTAATTGTCCTATATGTGGTTTCGGGAATGATACCAATGCACATGCAATTTTTTGGTGCTCCTTCTCACAAGGTATATGGAAGCAAATGAGTTTCTTTTTTCTTGCAAGCCCAAAAGAGGACCTGACCTTCAAAGGAATACTACTGTATGCATCAAAAATACTTGAAAAAGAAGATTTTGAGAAAGTGTTAATTTCAGCATGGACAATATGGTTTGAAAGAAATAAGAAAAGTCATGGAAGAACTATAAGAACTCCACACCAAATCAAGATATGGATCTCTTCCTATTATAATGAAATCTATCGAGAAAGAAATAAAACTAAAAAAGAAGTTTCAACTGGGTGTACTAGTGAGCAAAGTAATGCAGAGACAGAAGTTCTTAGCTATAAACTATATGTGGACGCAGCGACATCAACCCCTCAAAATGTGATTGGTTTTGGAGCGGTCATTTTCTCCTCAGACAAACAAATAAAGGCAGCCTTATCTAAACCACTACATGGTAAATCATTCCAATTTAATAAGTATTATGTTTTCTTATAGAAAAGACTGGGATAATTCGTACAATTTTAAAATAATATAGTAAATATCATTTTGGTCTATTTTTTTAGATTTAAGTTTATGTTTCAAATTTACTTATGAAGGTATAAAAAGATGTAATAATAACAAGTGTGACTACAACTTAAATATTTTTAACTAAATAATTATAAGTGGATTTTATCTAGAGAAACTTTAAAGAATTTTAATAGTTATGTTTTTTCAAAATAGATATATAATCTCCTTTAGCGTAGGGGTTATTTAAATTTATACTATTATATTATCATGCTAAAAGTTAGGTAGAGTCAAACCAAAGGGGTTTCCCTTTAGTTTTTGACTCTATAACAATTATACTCTTAAATTTTGAGTTTTAAAATTAAAAGTACTTATTGTTTTAACTATCTCATTTGCAGGTTCTTATTCAGTTTTCTAGGCAGAAGCAGTTGCTATACTAGTAGGTTTGCGTTGGGCTCAAGATGTGGGACTTCCCGTGGAGAGGGTTTTTTCTGATTCACTTTCTTTGGTCTCAGCTTTGGAGGGCAGACTGTGTATTTAAATGAACTGGGGGTTATCTTTTCTGATATTAAAGTCCTATTGTCTAGTTTTCCTGGAGCATCACTTTCCCATGTTAGCGGCAACTTTAATGTTGAGACTCATAAAGCATGCCCTTAAGATAGACAATAAACTTTCTTGGATGGAAGAAATCCCTCTTTCTTTCTGTGTAACTTTTGTTACCGTTGTTATCTTAACCATTATCGGTTACCCCAGCAAAAAAAAAAATTCTTTTACTTTATGTTTTTGGTTTGAGTGCGTGTGCGATTGGCTCTGGTAGCCATTGTTTTATGCTGTCATCATTAGTAAGTGAGAGATCGATTTGCATAATAGTTGGATATTTGCGATAAAGTACATAAATTATGCTAAAAGTCTCAATTAAGCATGCTTCTTAGCAAAAACACTTAAGAATTTCGCCAAATATTATTTTAAACTAATCTATACCATATTAACAACAAACGACAAAATTAATATTAATATAGAGATATCTAAACTGCAACGTATTTTTGCCATATAAAAAATAAACTAATTAATTTCTCTTTTTGTCTTAGTTACTTGAATCTCTCTCAGCCCAAGATTCACATGAATTGCGCAACAAGACCATTAAAGTCAACTCTCCTAATGAGAGATGTCAGATATGTTTGAATGAATAAATTTTGAAAAATTTCTTGCTGGACACTTACTCAAGCTCATACATATCTATCAATGGGAATGACTAGCTTGTTTGTCGTATGTGTGAAATTCTGTAATACTACTGTTAATATTAATGTGAAAGAAGGATATATCTTATCAATATATATATTATGAGAGAACAAAATTGTACAAAAGAAAAGAGTAGGTGGACACAGCTGAGGTAAACCCTATAAGGCTTGTTCCCCACTAAAAAGCATTTATTCGAAATAGTCACACTGCTTAGATTTGCTTTTGAGATTCGCCCATTTCAGCTACTGTCATATGAAGCTTTTTAGAGTTAATTAAAGAAAAGAATCACCCACAACCAATTTAGGCAAGAACTAGCTAGAAATCTCAAACTTTCTAGTCATTCCAACATCCTAAGTTTAGTAAAATCACTGTGTTCTTTGGACTATCTTTACCTTTGGTGATATCAATGAAATGCCTTTTGAAGTTTATTTATGTCAAATCTCAATTATTTTATTTAATTATATTGATTATCATCATATCGAGATGAATCTCATATCTTGATTAGTTTATTACCATATACGTACATAATAATATAAATAACACTAACTATGACCTCCATTGAATTGATATAGTACTATTTTTTTAGGCAATTTATATTTAGCTTCTTGAGGCTGAAACTTTATATTGCTAGACCATCTCTGATGATAATTAATTTCAGATTAATATATATTAATCTAAAGATTGCTTCACCGCTTACCATATCTTAAGACTGGTTTTATTATATTAATTACATCATCTTATTGTTCAACTTTTGTGTTTATTCTCTTGTGTTTCTCTTTATCACTTTGTTGAGAATATTTGACTGAATTTGGTGATCAAACATTCCCAAAGCTCAAAACACTTAGATTAAAATCATGGAACTGAAGACCAAAAGAGTGTAATTATGGCTAAATTACAGATTAAGCAAGAGAATTAGCTAATAATCATGAACTAAGCCAACTACTGAGTAAGCATAGTCACACCTTAAATTGTATGATGACCGGAGAGAGAGAGAGAGAGAGAGAGAGAGAGAGAGAGAGAGAGAGAGAGAGGGCCTACTTTGATAATTTGAAAAGACAACCAATTCGGGCAAGAAAAATATGTAGAAAATTATGGCAAAAAACTTTTAGTCATTCACTCGATATCAGTCACAGAAACAGTCACCCCTAGGAAGTTTGAAACAAAACAATTATTCTTTACTCAGTTCGAGATATTGAATTGGTCAAAAAAAGGAAAAAAGAAAGTACTTGACATATATAGTAGATGACCTATCCCCTATATATATAGGTAATAAACCTATCTCCTTTGACATATATTTCTTCTTTAATCTTAAAGAGTTTCTTTGCAAACCTTTTTCACTATCTCAGAGAAAGTCTCTAACGATCATGGCCTCAACACCATCATGCAAATACTTGAAAAGGCCAAATATTCTCAGTTCCATGATTTTTTCTCTCATATTAATATTATCTTTCAATATAGAATTTACAGGTACATATATATACATGTATATAGTTTCTTTAATGTTATATATATACACATGTTTCTTTGGTATTAAAACGTTCATAATTAAATATGCTTTCTGTTTTTAGGAGCTGATCATCATCATCATCAGTCATTTTTACCTAAAGATGACGATAATTCTGATCATGGGAAGAGTTTAAAGGAAAAGAAAATGGTTTTAGGTTCAAAACCACCTGAGTGTGCTAACAAGTGCTTAGGTTGCAGACCTTGCATGGCTACCTATTAGTTGTTTCTCAGCACGAAAAGAATGTCAAGGCATTTCCTCACGCACCTGAGAGCTACTATCTCCTGGGCTGGAAATGCAAGTGTAGGGATAAGTTCTTTCAACCATGATCATTAACTGAAAACCTTCCCTTATTGTATAATTATTACCTATAAATATGATATTATAAGATCATGCATGTACGTACGTATTCTACTCCTACGTACTCTTTCCTTCCTAATTAAGTACTAGATATTAGCTATCTTAGAGAAGTAGAGTTAATCCTATATAGAGCCAAAAGAAAAAAAGAAGAGTAGTAAGAGTTATGGTTCCTTTTTTTAGTGTTGTGCATGCATGTGTATGCTACGTACATCTTTCTTAACCGACTAGTAGACCGAGTTAGTTAATTAAGAATCTATGTCTAGTTTTGCATGTATTTTCTTTCTCTGTTCTTGAGCGAATATAGGGTTTTGAATTACCAACTTTCAATTTTAGTAATTAGCCTAATATATATGTATAAGAATTTAGTATATTAAATATACCAAGAAGGTTTCAGTGCTTACATTATATAATTATCATGGTTACATTTATTTTTAATAGTTGGATCATTATTAAATAGTTGTGATTAATTTAAAAATTAATTAAAAAATATAATTGAGTCTAATTAGAATTTTTTTTCCCTCGAACTTTAAGCCATTACAAATTCTTTCTAGATTATTAAGATTGTTGGATTTAAGGACTTTTTTCTAATTTTAGTAAAGAAATTCTTACATGAATCAAAGTTCAGGAAGGATGATTTGGTACATGTTAAAGCTTGAGGAGTATGATTTGGTAGATATCAAAGTTTGGAGAGCATAATTTAGTACATGAACAATCACTGAATTAGTAAAATTGAGTAAAATTGGATAAAAGTTCTTAAATCCAACAATCTCAATAATTTTTAGGAAATTTTAACGGCCAAAAAAATTGAGGAGCATAATTTAGTACATGTTAAATTTCAGGGAGCAAAAATCTTAACTAGCCTTAATAAATTATATATAATATGATACAAACCTGCTTTTATTTTAGTTTTTTATAAATAAAAAAAAAAAAAAAATTATAAATATCAATTGCAAAAAAAGACATATTAAATATTTCAATTAAAAAATTAATTTATTTTAAGTATATAGTTAATTATAATTAACTTAAGTCTAAAAATAAAAAATTTACTTATTATTAACCTGTTGTAATTAAAGATGTAACCATTATGATTATATTTTAATGTAACCATTCAATAGTTACTTATATATTTTTTTGACAAATAATTTATTTATATATATTGAGAGAAAAGGTTTTCACCACCAAACATCAAGATCAATGAGTACTCTAAAATAGTACGCGAGAATCTACTATCAACCGATTATGTATAAAAATAGGACTCCTTGGCCACCAAATCATACTACTACTTGTAGTCAAAGTAAGTTTGGTCAAGACATGAGCAAAACTATTACAGGACTTATTACAACAAACAAAAGTAACAACTTTGTGCCTATTACAAAGACCAACAATATCATTAAATACTACCTAAAGAGTAATAAGAGAGACATTATTTTTAATTTGAAGCACAACACTCAAACAATCAGTTCAATAATAATATTGTCATACCCAAAAGAAAGACATTGGGACAAAGCCTTTTTAATAGCCAAAGCTTCAGCCACCTCAGGCACAAAACAACCATCCAAATACCAATTCACTAAAGCACGAACAATACCCAAATTGTCTCTAATAACCATCTCCAAGCCACTACAATTACCTGAAGAGCTTAGAGTCGTATTTTTTTTACTTTGAGATAATCAAGAGGAGGATCTTTCCATTTGGGAGGTGAGCTAAAGACGACAGTCATGGCAGAAGAGGAGGGGTACCACCGATCAAACACTGCCTATTGTGAAACATCCCTAAAAAGTCATGAGCCCAATGAACAGTGAGAGCAGAAGACAAATCAACATTGTTATGGATCATTTTATTATGCTTATACTAGATTCTTTATATTATCACCATAACCAGTTCGACCATCTCTTTCGAAAGGGGATTAATAAATCTATGAATAAAGTCAAGAAAATCCACACAGTGAACTAAAGAATCTCCCAACACAAACTCGCAGATTTTCCTACAAGGAAGTAGAGAAATACAACCCCAAAGCATGATGAGTAAGTTTTTCATCTACCCACCCAAAGGACATAACACATTAGAGAAAAGATCATGATGAGCCAAATTGATTTTAGTAGGACGCCAATTATGGGATGCTTGCCAAGCAAAAAGTCTAACCTTTGGAGGAAGATTAAGGGACCAGATCTTTTTCCACCAACCCGACAAACTACCAGACGGAGAAGCACAAGGCATTGCCAATTTGCAAAGAGCCAACCAATAACCACTCTTAACAGAAAACCAACATGACGTCTCAAAGTTTTAAATAATCTTATTTGGCACATCGTTTGAAGACCATGGAATAAAAAGGATAGCCTCAGCTTCAATAGCAAAAAATCTAGATCAAATCAAGTCTTTATCCTACCACCCCAAGCCATCCCTTAACAAAGAAACCATTCTTGAATCATTAAACTGATGGGGAGATGTCAAGACAGAGGGCGGCACTGAATGAATCTAATTATATGAGTAAATAGCAATGTCCTTCCCATTCCCCATATGCTAGATTTCCCCTGAATCAAAGAGTTTGTTAGCCCATAAAATATTCTTCCACACAAAGGAGCCTCTCTAGGACTTCTTAATTTCGGCAAAGGTTTTCTTTCGAAAGTACAAGCCTTTTAAAACACGACCAGCTAAGCAACCAGGAACATTCTAAATACGAGAAATTTTTTTATCTAGAAGAGACTGATTAAATAATTGTAGGCCTCAAAAACACATACCACCATCCTCCTTATGCAAGCAAAGTTTGACCTAAGTACACCAATGCATCTTTTCTTTGACATCATTTCCATCCCACAAAAACTGAGCACACATACGATGAACATTTTTTATTAAGTCTTTTGAAATCTTAAAGAGATTTATAGTATATGTTGGAATGAATTGAATGATTGCCTTGATCAGAACCTCATGACCTGCCATGGAGAATAATTTCGACTTCCACCCGTTGAGCTTTTTCCAGATTCTATCACGAATGGCATCAAACAAACCCATCCTGATATGCCCCGCAAAACAAGAAAGGCCCAAGTAATTCTCATGGAAATCAACCCCCTTAACACCCAAAAGTCCACCAGATTGTCTTTCTTAGAGCTAGATACATTTAGGCTAAAGCAAATTGTAGACTTGTCAAAGTTAACCAATTGGCCTGAGGCCGCCCCATACCAGCTCAAAAGTTGCTTGAATCTAACACAACACATATCAGAAGCCTTGAAGAAGAAAAGGTTGTCATCATCAAATATGAGATGAGATATAACTAGACCACTTCGACCATAGAGAAAGCTAAACAATAATTTATTCTCACAATCTCCTTTAACCAAACTCGAGAGGCCCTCGACAGAGAGTAAAAAAAAGATAAGGGGACATGGAATGACCTTATCTAAGTCCCCATTATGGAGTAATAGAACCCAGTACCTCACCATTTAACAACGCTGAGTACTCCACAGAAGAGATACAATACAAAATTTTCCTAATCCAATCACCATGAAAGACGAGCTTCAACATAATTTGTTTAAGAAAACACCACTCAACATGATCATAGGCTTTAGACATGTCAAATTTGAGAGCACAATAACCATCCCTACACTTTTTTTCTTGAGAGCATTAATACATTCAAAACCAATAAGTGCATTTGCTATTCAGAAATAATATCACCCGAAACCTCATACATGCAGTAAGTTGTAGTCTTGGAAATGATCTTGTAAAAAATATTACAAAGATTAATGGGTCGAAAAATCAACAACACCGACGGGTTTGATAACTTTGGAATCACATAAATAAGAGTTTTGTGGATACCTTTCAAGCTAGAGACCCCATTCAGGAAGGCCAAAGTTGCTGAAATGGTGTCTGGCCTCACAAAATCCTAATTCTTTTGATTATGACAAGTTGCAAAATAATCTTCACATGGGCTATTTGAAAGGTCCATTTGGAAAAGAGCTTCTTTGATGTCATTACCAAAAATCTTTTTGGGAACCGAGTTAATGACCTTTGCTAAAGCATCATTAGGGTGGTCTAAAGTGAACAGAGTAGGAAAACAATCTTCAAAAATAGCCCCAATTTCTTCTTGTCCCGACACCTCAATCCCTTCTCTATTTGAAAGATTCAAAATTTTATTTTTGCCATGCCTACAAAATGCGCACTTGTGGAAGTACGCAAAATTTTTGTCACCCAACTTGAGCAATCATTCATGGCCCTAGAAGCCCAGTATTTCTCTTTCCTTCTCATTTTCAAACTCCTTTTCAATCTTATGAAGCTCCTCACAACTGACAATGTCAAGATTAGCATCCACAATAGCAAATTCTTTAAGCTTTTTATTAATGGTAGTACAATGTCTCTTATGAATTTCCTTATTCCAAACATTAAGTTTTCCACCCACATCAAGAACATTAAGTTGTGCATTACGAATGGGATTAACATCTTTAAAGTTCCAATTATTTTAGATAATTTCCACACAATATTTTCCTCATCAGCCTAAGCATTTTCATAGTGAAAACGAGAACGAGCCACATGGTTTCCATTATCCTGATGAACGATGTTAGCGGTGAAAATTCTTCAACTAACTTGTTGGCCAGAAAATCAAACTATGTTTCAAGCCAAGATCTAAGACAAAAGGAAAAATGAAATATGGATTTAAATTGTTATCTTAAAATGGAGAAAAAATGATAAAATTTCTATTGCTCTCAAGTTCAAGTTATAAGAATGATTTTTCAACCCCATTTCACACTTGAGAATGGGGTATTGATAGGCTCTAATGGCCTGAGTTACATGGTAGTCCTAAATAGACAAGTTTTTGCTTTTAGGCTACACACTACAGGTACAGGAGGTTGTGGTCTTGCACCTCGTACCTTTTTTTGGTGTTAGGTGGTCTCCGGTCACTGAGGTGGTCCCTGGTTGCAGGGGTGATGGCTGTAATGCACCCTTGGTCGGGTCCTCAGACCTTGCAAGTGCGTCGCTTCCACTACATAACCTCCTTGCTCTTAGAGCTTGTAGGATGCATGGTTGTACACTTTTTCCTAGCACGCCTTGTCCTTTGATTCCTCATCCAATGTCATTCTTGTCAATATGCATTCAAATTTCACCTTCACTCCTCTTCACACAAACAACATACTTGGCACTTCATAACACTTTCACGCTAACGGGCTTTGTGCACACACATATATACATGCTAGCATGCACACACATATACGCACGCTCGCATGCATGCTCACGGATGCACACATGCACATGTATGCACGCTCACATACAAGCCCGTCACAGCCTCGCAGCCTCACGGCCTTGCATGTGAGCCCCTTGTGGCCTCTCGTATGAGCCCCTCGTGGCCTCTCATGCAAGCTCTTTGTAGCCTCACATGCGAGCACCTTCCATCCTCAAGTGCCAGCCCCTCGCGACCTCCCATGGGAGTGCCTCACACCCTTGCGTGCGAGCCCCTCGTGACCTCCTGTGTGAAACCCTCACACCCTCGCGTGCAAGCCCCTCACAGCCTCCCGTGCGAGCCCCTCGCACCCTCACAAGTGAGCCCCTTGAGACCTCTCATATGAGCCCCTTGTAGTCTCACGTGCAAGCACCTTGTACCCTCGCGTGCGAGCCCTTCGTGGTCTCTCGTGTGAGCCCCTCACACCCTTGCATGCGAGCCCCTTGCATCCTTTCATGTGAGCCTTCATTGTACACTTCGCACACGAATCAGTACTTACATCACAAGCCTAGGATTCACTTGGATGCCCCATCACTTGCATAAAGGCTTCATAGCTCACACAAATGCTCCATGACTAACGATAAATACTCCCTGACTTGCCTAACAGCTCATGGGCTTGCACAGTGCCTCATGGGATCGAACAATAGCTCATGGGCTTGCACAGTGCCTCATGGGATCGCACAATAGCTCATGGGGTTGCACAATGGAACATGGGCTCGCACACCCAGTTGTCACAATTCAGTAGTCTTAGTGTTTTAGCCATAACTCTCTCAAATAATTCAGAATTGGACAATTCAAAATGCATTGGAAAGATGAGAAAGAGATCTATGGATTTTATGTTTATGACAAGATCTAATTCTGAACGCATCATTATGAAAATCTTCCAACAATTGCAACTTAGAAAGTGGATCTTACTAACTCTACTCGTGAGTTGTTACAGGGTTGACCTCTGAGTTGTGTGGACTAACCACGAGACTTAAAAGCATTGATTCTCGAGATTAACAAGCCCTGGTCGCACTAGAATAAGTATTCTTGATTAGAAAGATATGTTCATAAGAAATAACATCACGAGATTGAAAAATCTTGTGAGACTCAAGATCAAGTAATGTATAAGCTTTCATACTTGCGGGGTATCCAATAAACACACAAGCTGAAGACCAGGGGCTAAACTTACGTCGAGTGCTATCCAAGGTGGAAGCATAGCCAAGACAACCGAAGACCCGTAGATGATCATAAGAGGGCAACCTATTATATAACAACTCAAAAGAAATTTTTAAATGTAGTGGAACAGAAGGTGTGTGATTCATTAGATATACTGCTGTATGAAGAAAATAACTCCAATAAGTGAGTGACAAGCGAGATTGAAAAAGCAAGTGCTCTTGTAATGTTTAAAATGTGTTGGTGCTTACGCTCAACTAAAGAGTTTTGTTGAGGCCTCTCAACGCATGAATGATATGGTAAGATACATATGTAAGTGCAAAGAAAGATTGGAGGTGGAGCTTCTAAGCATTATCACATAAAATACCTTTGATGGAGGTTAAAAAATTGATTCAATATGAGGGTAAAAATCTGTGGGATAATAGTTCGAGCATCGGCCTTGCTTTTGAGCATATACACCCAAGTAAACCTGGTATAATCATCAATAATAGTGAGAAAATATTTATAAACCTCAATGCTAATAGTGTGAAAGGGTCCCCATATGTCTAAATGTGCTATATTGATAACCTGGCATGTGCTATATTGTTAGATGAATTAAAAGGGAGTTTCTTTTGCTTAGCTAAGTGACAAACATGATATGGAGAAATAAAAGAATCTGAATTAGAAAAATGTAATATTTTGTAATTCAAACAGAGGGGTGTCCTAGGCGTAAATGTCATTTTTGGACAGCAGTACAAGAATTAGAAATGACATTTGAATTACAAGTATGATTATTGAACACGAAATTAGTAGAGACTGAGACTTGCTAGAGGAGAAGAAAATGCCCAATGCGATTAGTAGTCCAAATTCGAGCGTTTCGAGCTATGTCCTGAAAAAAAACAAGCATCATGAGTGAACAAAACATTGTATTTATGGTCTTCTATAACAGCTGAAACAGAGAGAAAATTGTTATGGAAATCTGGAACAAAAAGTACATTGGAGATTTGTAAGTTGTCATTTGTGTGTACAATGCCAGATTTATCCACAGGTATTTTAAGTCCATTAGGCAGTGTGATATAGGATGTAATAAGGATTTTATGAAAAGATGAAAAACATGTTATATCAAAGCAAACATGGTGGGTAGCCCCACTATCAACTATCCATGATACAGTTTTACCGGTAAGATTTGACGCCATAGGAGTGTTGATGGCGGTGGTGGACTGAGTTTGGTGGATTTGTTGAGTGATTTGGGCAATCATGTCCTGGAGAGAGGCTAGCTTTTCAGAGATCTAAGGAGAAGTAGCGGCAGAAGCAGTGTTGGCCACGTGTTCCTTGGGAGAAGGACCCTTAGAGGACTGACCTCGATTTGAGTTGGAACAGTTTGGGGGATCATTTTTTCGTTTATCGCCAAAACCAAGAGGAAAACCATAAAGAATGTAGCATTTCTCCTTTAAGTGGCCAAGTTTCTCACAATTAGTGCAAAAGGGGCACTGTCGTTTGTTTCGGAGAGGGTTTAAAGATACTGCAGCAACCAAGTTTGGGAAGAGCACGAATCTTTTGTTGTCTTTCATGTTGAATGATGGTGGAAAAACCTTCGAAAGAGACAGAAAAGGCTCGAGAATAAGAACTTGGGCCCAAACAGCATGGTATGATTCGTTGAGTCCTGTCAAGAAATGCATGACTTTTTATTGGTTCTTAAAATTTGATGATATCGGCAGAAGCTTGACAAGTACACGGAAGCCAAGGTCGTACCTCTTTGATTTCATCCCAAATGGCCCAAAGTTTAGTGAAATAAGTCGTGACGGAGTCATCTCCTTGGTGTAGGTCAGTGACTGATTCATTAAGTTCAAAGAGACGGGTCCATTGCCTTGACTGAAGCGGTTAGTGAGCTCATTCCACATGTCGGTGGCGGTGTCAAGAAACATGATGCTACTCTTGATGTCGAGCGGAACACAGTGAATGATCCAGGATATTACCATTAGATTACACTAGATTCAAGAATGGTACAGAGGACTCGTAGATGTCGGTTGCAGAAGGGTACCGTCAATGAAACTAGATTTATTTTTGGCTCTGAGAGTAAGATTGAAGTCCCACCTCCATTGTTGAAAATTATGATCCGAAAGCGGTGGAGTGACAAGGATGAGACCGGGATGATCTCCGGATCTGAAGAAGTAGGGATTGTCTTCATTAGGAGAGTGGTTTTGCCGATCCAGTAGAGTGTGCAATACATGGAGAGTTGCAATCGCACCGATTAGAGGACCGCCAGCTGTAAAGGACGGACTATGAGGTTCAGATCCATAGTGAAGATCATCAACGGAGAAGTCACTAACGGTGACAAATGGTGGATCTTGATGGATTGGAGGACAAGATGGAGGCACTTCAACCGGATCCAGATGAGCATTGGACAAAGGATGTGGATCTTGATGTATCGAGGGGATGGATCTTGAATAACCAGACGCTCCACGGGATCGGTGGTGCCGGTGGAAGTGTGGACGACGGAGTGAACCACGGGAACAGTGGTGCCGTCGATGAGAGAAGATGGAGGAGGAAGATCAGGAATGGAACTCGAGACATTCGTGCAAGAAGATCGAGATGCAATCTTGAGTCGGATGTGACATGAGAGCCAAGAGTAGGTGGCGCCGATGATCGTGTGTGAGGAGGATGGTGTTGGAATATATTTTACCAGGACCTAGATTTACTAACAAGTATGTTTTTAACATCCTAAATATGAATCTCTAAAATGATAAAAATTAAACACATATAAAGTATGAAAAACCTTACATTGGTTGAAGCGAAATTAAATGACTCATTCCACTCAAATCTCTAACCCTTGTATCTTTTCTGTCGTAGAGTATAATCAAGATTTGAGCCCGACACTCCTTCAATTATCTGAATTCTTCACAGTCTTACACACTATGACTGAGGACTTAACTTGCTATGGGTGGACATGCACTCAATCACTAAGGCTTGAATTTTATTGTGAAGAACACTATAGGATTTCGAATTAGAAGAAGAAGAAGTCTCCAAACACTAGTTGTCTGACAGAATAAAAACTAGGTTTAAAAATATTAGTCGGATAATGAGACTATTCATTTCTTTTTATACTAATTCACTTAGGGTTAGGATTGAATTATATGGAATAAAAAATGATAAAAGAATAGCAAAAATAAGGGCATTAGTGGTCAGCCACATAGTGGGCCCTACACTAATTATATTTTTGCCATTTTTCTCAATCATTTATCTATTATTTCACAAATGCCATATTTTGCAATTCTAATCCTATAAATGCCAAAACTATTTATTTAATAATTAAAATTAATTATCAAATAAAATTATTATTTATATTATTTATTAATTTAACTCCACAAAGTCTCTCAATTAATAAATAAACCTTAAAATCCTATTTCTTCACAATCAAGCCATATCTTAGTGAAAATTCATAAACTAGAATTTTAGAATTATAATTGATTAATTAATTGAGTCTTACAAGCAGTTTGTCTCAATTAGTATGGGACCATGGGCCTATATAACTGAGCTTTCAATAAGCAGATCTAGAATTTACCGAGTAAATTCTCTAACTTATTAATTCCACCTTGCACCACTATAGCTTTAGAATTGCACTCTCAATTATATAGAACGCTCTATATGTTTCACGATATAGATACGCTATGAGATTATCCATTTGTTATAATCCTAATAATCAATGATCCTCTATAGATAATTTACACTGAGTAGGGACAAATTTACTGTTACACCTTTCAATGTATTTTATCCTTAAAACACTTAGCTACCTATAAATATTATTCCAATGAACTAATATAATTACTGAAATGAGTACTCAACCATTTATCTCTATTGAGCCAAGCTCGAAGGAAATCATCGTTTGACTTCTATGTCCGGATAGAATGTATAGATTACGTATCTATGATAATCACTTCCACTCAATTGAACTACCATGTTCTTAATCTATATGCCACGAGAAGATCCACTGGTCAACTTTGACGAACAGATTGAAGAACACAAATAATGCAACTAACCTAACTATCTCAGGATTGAGATTATTTGATCTAAGATCAACTAGGTGATATTGAATTGAATAGATATTACGGTAAGTTTATTATATCTGATTCAAGTTCAATATCGGTCCCTTTCGATACATACTCTATACATCCAACCCAAGCTTACTTTAACCAATGCTCTGGAAAGGACATAGCACTTATCCAAGGTGCAAGTAAACTACATTGTAGATTATCCTATTAGTTAAACCCTGTGTACTGTTAAATCATAGGAATATATTTAATCACACAATCTTGATTACTTTCCACTGAGTTGATAACACAATAAACAAGAATATTAATGTGATAAGGATTTGGATGAATTTATAAATCAACTAAACAAATAAATGATCATATGAACCAAATAACACATTAAATAATTAATGAAAATAAATCTATTTCTGTATTGATAATTGAATAGAAAAAAAAAATACATTGAAATAGAGTTTATTTAGGGCACAAACTCTAACAAATAGTTACTGCGCGTGCGTGCCATTGATTTTGGTGAGAGAAAACTTACTGCAAGAGAACCAACTACAATGGAGGAAGCGTGATTTAGGGTTGGCTTGAAAATATTGATACCATATTAGGTTTTAGAGAGAGAGAGAGAGAGAGAGAGGCTTTATTTCTTATATATGAAAAATATCACCATAGGTTCAGCTCAATACAACATCTTCTATATACATTAGATAAGTAAGAGATATCCCTTATACATGGATAGAATGGTCTACCAACCAAGAATAAGCTATACTTATACCAAACAAGTAATAAATCTAATGATAATTAAGAGTAAGCTCTGAAATTCAATTTTAAAATTACTTTATTGTATGAGACTCAATCTCATACTAAATTGCACTAATATATAGTTAGTGGCAAAGCTAAAAAATTCTAATGTATAATGCTAATAACTCCTAATCTTCATATCGAGGGTAGGAAAAAAAATAGTAATATATGCTGAGAACTCCCAACTTCCTTAGTTATATGATTATAATTCCAAGTTTAAAATGCTAGATACAACATTCAAATTAAAAATATTGATTGATAGACAAAAAAAAACAAAATAATTAAAAAGCCCAATGTAAGATATTCAAGAAAACTCATTTTATTGGGTTTTCATTACTAATATCATACTTAAAACCAAAAAACTGACATCCTTCTTTGTCGTAGTAGAGGGACACGACACGACCTCTCATCTCTCTTACTCAAATGACGGCACAAGTATTTTTTTTTCTTTTTTGTTACTCAAACCTAGGTCCTAAATCTCATCTCTCTTATTCTTACCACAACCTCTTCCTCTCAATTATGCAAATATCTAATCAATCCGAATGAGGAATCTCGTTTAAATGCAGGGCTGGTAAGGATAGGTCATTTGGTAATAAAATAAGGGTTCATCACCACAGTTATGGATTTGGAACGGTAATGAGCAGTGTATGGTCTCTTGATTATTTGTATTTTTTCTTGTGTTTCGATCTTTATAATTTTTTTCTGGTATATATACATATTGAACAATGCGATTGTGATATTGTGATATCCTGTTGATCAAATGACTTAGATCTTTTAAACTAAAGAACACAGTGGGTATATATATGTAATGTAAGCTCCCTATATGTATATATTTATATCAAAATCTCGGTGATCTCGTAGGGCAGGGGTACTCTGTTTGAGGAACAGTATATACTTCAATAAAAAGAAAAATTGAAGTTCTCTGCCTTTTCATTACAACTATTGCAACCTTTCCAAATACGTCGTTAGTTTAATATATTCTGTTAATATGCACAACAAGTTCTAACAACAAATTCTGTCAAACTTAAGAAATAACGTTATATAAATATTTATATAATAAGATAGAGAGAGAGAGAGATGGAGAGAAATGTTAGTTATGAGCAATAAGCACAATCAGTCAATACCTCTTTTTTTTTCTTAACTACATTCCGAGACAATTTCTGGCACGCTATTTACAATAAGGATTCTCCATTATTACGGAAAGTTAAATTACACGTATAGATACAAATTTCATGTTTTACAGTGTCTTGATGGTGTTTCTGCTACATAGAGACATTACTATATTACTCTGCCATATGGATCAGCAATTCATGGATTTAAGTAGACTGGAATTAGCCATACCTTCTGCTGGTTTCCAAATAATATTTTCGAGCTTGGCACAGAAACTCTTGTAGAACTGCAAAAATGAGTCAGCTATAAACATGTTATACAGAATATTTTAATATTGACTAGATCAATTAACCCTCAGATGCATTGTAAAATTTACAAATGAAACCGTAGAATCTGATCTTCAAGGTAATTTTTTGTATGGTCTGTATAGAGCCCAGGCTTATGCTTTTAGACTAAGGACGAGAAGATAAAGACGATTGTGGAAGAAGAAGCTCTGTTGTATTTTATTTTTTTTTTACTGTGCCGGGTACTAAAAGTTACCTCCAATTTGAACAGAAGACTCACCTTGTGATATTCAAGAGTGTCCCCAGCAGCTTTTCGCACATCTACCATGAAAAGAGATGATGCAACTTCGAAAACCTATAAAGAGAAGGATAAAACTGCTTTAGAAGTTATATTTATACATATATAAAAAGAAATACTTGAAAAAATGAATGATCAATAAAACCAACCCCACCCCCACAAAAAAAAAAAGCAATACTACCTCAAGAACGACAGCAAATTGTCCAGTCTTGCTTCCGGTTATACCTTCAAGTCTTGTCTATTGGAAATTATAAATTCATTAAATAAATAAATCATAGTGTTGGAATTTTCACTGTGAATATCTATGCTATATTCCATGCCATGAAATGCCACAATAATATAGATTGAAAAAAATAACCTGATATTGTTAACTTGATCAATGATAAAAGGTAAATGTTTTTCACTTACCTTGTAACCACGTGTATGTACTTTGAGACTCATTGATTCTGCAACAGCTTCAATAGTTGAAATTATAACTTTTGCTGGTTTCCGAGAAACGAAACGAGTTTGCCGTTTAACATAATCCTGGAAGACAAGAGAAGAGAGCATCTGAGAAGAGAGCAGAGAGAGATCCACAATAGAAAAACTTACCAATAATATAATATTTTCGTCCATTCCCTGCTCATTAATTTATTACATTGTTTATAAAAACAATGAACTGAGGCTACTTTTACAAGTGCATGCTACACTCCTTATAAATAGAAGAGTCTTTAAGGTTTACGGCCCCAATAGATCACACAAATGCTAATTTGCAAATATTCTGCAACCAATTACTGAAATGACCAGTGTAACATCTTAAGTAGTAAAATTATCATTCTTTTTTAGTATTGCTGAACCACAGTGAGGAGAAAAAAACACTTTCCCACATAAAGTAAACAAAGTTAATCTCTCCCTCAAACCCCAACCCTTTTAGCGTTTTTCCTTTTTCACCCTTGTTTTCTCTCAGCTAGGGGAAGCATCAGAGATCCATACCCACATCACTGCAAAGCAACCATTGATGTACGGCTCTGTTCGAGAAGGGAAGGAATTCAAGCTTCTTTGGAGCATGGGAAAGCAGCGACCGAGGTGTGGTTATACATGCAAAATTATGTCATTCTTATAAAATGCACTTTGAAACAGCTAAATTTCCCCAAAAAGTTGCATAAAGCCAACAATATGAAATCAAAATGAAACAATAATGTTCAGAAGAAAAAAAAAATGGACATTCAAATTTCTAAACAAATGCATTATAGCAGATGATTCATTGTACTTATGAAACATTATAGATATATAAGGAAATAAATTGTCCAAGGAATTGAAACTGTAGACTATACCTGCCGTCTGTCAAACAATGCAGACAGATTTAACCCTTGGGATAAGGTAATCATTTCAAAGGCATTCATTATCAAAGGACCACCCTCATCTGACTGCTCCGCTACGTATTTGTCCTGTAAAATATCAACAGTTTGAAGTACCAATTAAATAACATCAGTTTTCAATTAAACTGGTATCTGGAGGTTATCAGGTTATTTTACACTGCACATTAGTAATAAACCAGCTTCCTCTCATAATTATACAATGACAACAAGGAATTTTCTCAATCTGCAAATAAACAGTCTCTCTTTTTGGTGTAAGATAAAAAAGATGGCACAAAAAGACCAAGGGTCAACCTCAATGTCGTCAAAAACTGCACAAACATCATCCAAATTTACGTCTTCGTCTTCCATATGCTCGACAGCTACATAATTCCTCTGGAACCAGGGATTTTTCCTTATTCCTTCAATCTGAATTCTCTGCTTAACATATAACCATTAAAACAAGAAAAGCATAGATAGATCTGACAATCGTTAAAACTGAAGTGAAATACTAAAATGTAAAAGCTAAAATGAAATACTCACAGTTTTCGGATTGGGGTCAAGTATCTTATGTATCAATGACTTTGCCCCATGAGAAAACCAATATGGACAAGAAAATTTAGCTGCATTTATCTAAACATAATGCAGAAGGAAAGTTAATGGCATACAAGTTTCAAAACTTGTTCACATATGCATAAAAATATCTTGCTCTTAAAAATGTTACGATTATTTTGTGAAATGAAAAAAAAAGAAGTTAAAGATCGAGACAGAGTAAACAATAACTAGAATAGATGACAATTTGAAGCATGTAGAGGAATAAAAAGAAGAACATACATCACTAGTTAACCATATAAGAGAAAGGACAAATAACAGACTGAACACACTTGAGCATGATACCCTATTACTGAAGGTACTAACCATGTAAGGCATCACTATTTAAAGAACTGTAAACAGCAGAGCATTTTGTAAATCTAACACATAAGTAATACAAGGATTGCAAGTATAACAGGGTAGCTACCTTGTTGTACAGAGTAGGAAGGTCTGTCTCATCAAATGGAAGATACCCAGCCATTAAAACAAAAAGAATGACTCCACATGACCATACATCAGAAGCTGCACCATCATAGCCTTTATTGCCAAGTACCTGTGTTGCAGTACAAATTCAAATGCATAAAGGTTTACCATGCACTGTTTTCGTTCTCCGGTCATATAAACATAGGAAACCAAAGCTAAAAACAAGGAAATACTCAAAACGCCTCTACCTTGTCACGTTTTAATAAGATTTTATGGTAGAAATGTTTGAATAAGAAAACAAAATAGCATATGTACACGAAACACAAAGATTGATACTGTATGAGTAAAATGATCAATGATTTCTCTTTATTGACTGCCTTTCCCTCAGCTAAAAATTAGCGACCTTTCATGACACCTCTCTGCATCGATTACTTTCCTTCCCCAGTCCCCACCCTATAATGTTGTGTTGGCTTGGCTTCTCACTGTTACACCTCACGTCTGCTTAGTGCTTAGATTATACATAAACTACATGATGTCTTTCCAAAAATTGGCTGTTTCATAATTTGAAGAAAAATGGAAGAAACAGCACCAATCGGGGACTTTGTACCAGAAAATAATAAGTTAAACAATGGATGAACTGTTCAAAACAATTATAGACCGAAAGTAATAAAATGAACTGCACTTGGCAGTAGAAAATACAGAAGTCAAATTATGAGAAACATACATCAATGGCATGGCAGACAATATCAGAAAATCCAAGGAAGGAATGAGCTATTGAAAAAGTACCTCCGGTGCAACATAATTAGGGGTTCCGCATGTTGTGTGAAGAAGCTCAACCCCCTGCTCAAAAATATATGAAAAATATCTGATAAAAACTATATAAGGGCCATATACATGGGTAAACTGATGCACAGTAATAAACAGAAGGCAGTCTAACTTACTTGTTGGGGCAATGCACTCAAACCAAAATCAGACACCTTCAACTTTCCATTTGAATCAAGAAGGAGATTTTCAGGCTGTATGCCAAGAAAAAACAAAGTGATTGATTGGTTAAAACACATTTCCTAGAACAAATTATTTGGTAAAAAAATATTAATGTGCACCTTCAAGTCTCGGTGGTACACGCCCTTACTATGACAATGAGCAACAGCATCTATAAGCTGTTGGAAGTATCGCCTTGCCTCGCTCTCAGGAAGCTTTCCTTGGTGAACCTGGAACCAATACACCTCATAAAATTTTAGTAGAAAAAACGTATATGAAGTAATCTGCTGATACTTAAAATCCCTTATCCAAAACTAGTGATAGTTTGTGAACTAAGAAGAAAATATATTTAACAGCTGACATCAACATAACAATGGAGATAGCTTACAATTTTGTCATACAATTCTCCACCAGTTACGAACTCAAGAATTATATATATCTTTGTCCGACTAGATAAAACCTGAAACTCAGAAAGGAGTATTAAAAGGATTGGGAAATAATATTAACAATATACTGAGTTATAGTCTGAAAAGGAATAAGCATATACCTCATTCAACCTAACTATGTATGGGTGCCTAACGATCTTCATTATAGATATCTCTCTTTTAATCTGGAGTCCAAAACACAATGAAACAATCCACATTCATTACGGTTGATTTGGTTAACATCATTAGTCGAAAACGTACGTTTGCATTTTTTGTGTGTGTGGCAATATATTTACATTTTAAGTGCATATAAATATTAAACAACTCTTAAAGAGGTACAAACATTTGCTAAAATGTTAATTGTATTGCTTAAGAACAGAGAGAAAATACCTGATCAACCATTCTATGCTTGAGAATGGTACTTTTGGCCAATATTTTCACGGCCACACTCTCACCCGTCTCTGTATTTCTAGCAAACTTAACCTTGGCAAATGTTCCTTCACCAACGGTTCTGCCAACCTCATACTTACCGACCTTCCTCGTTACATTATTCCTCGATACCTTACTCATGGTCACTCCAAGCTCATATCCCAATAACTAAATTATAGGAAACTTCATATACTCCAAAAAAAAAAAAAAAAAAAAAAATAGACCATCAACATATAAATCAAATAAAGCTGAATTGTATAAAAAACTTCCAATTTAACTGGAAAAAAATGTACCCTTTTGACTAATTACACCAATCCAACAAAACCAAGTTGTAATCTCTATCTAAAACAATAAACACAAAAGTCGTGGCATAGCTTTCATATTTCAAAATTCTATATCATAATTTCATTTCCCTAGTTTTCCTTTCAAGATTTTGAGAAAAGATAGTACGGAATCCACTACAGGAAAACCCTAAAGCTCAACCTCTACTACAGCGTGATCAAATACAAATTTAAATTCAAAATACAATAATAGAGATAAAATGAAATTCTGAAATATTTTACAAGATTCTCCTAATTACTTCAGTTTCTATTCTCAGCAACCAAATAAAAAACATAAGAGACCGAGCATCAAGAACAAAATTGAAATTGAAAGATTCGGAATAACAATACAATCTGCAACTTTTGATGAAAAACAATTGTAAGAATAATACGGTACAGAGAGAGAGATCCTTACCGGAAAGTGTATACGACTTCCAAGAATATTGGCAGGAGCTCAGACATTGGAGTTTAGTTGGTACTGATCAAAGAGATAAAACTTCGTCCCATTGATGCTAGCTTGTAAAAATGGAGTCGCTGTTTATATTTGGCTTTTCTTTTTTTAAAAAAAAAAAAAAAAAAAAAAAGAACGTTACCTTTTTAATTTACTATTTTACCTTTTACATAAATGTTAAAAATAATGTTGTTGTTTTACTTTGAGCTACATTATTACACATGCATATTTAAATAAAAAAAAATAACTAATGTTATTTACTTTTACCCACTAAAAAATGTTTTTTTAATATAAAGTGTTCATTGATCATAATTAGACTTTTAGATCATTACAAAATAAATTTGTTGGAATTAACGACACGGCAAGTTAACATACTATTTATGGGTAAAGACCCACTTAGCCATATTATGGACAACAAAATTACAAAATTGGGAAATATAAGAAAAAAATACAACCAATAAAATTAGTGGAAAGCTTAAGGCAAAAAGAAGAGTAGTTCTCAATCTCACAGTACATCTCCTTGTGATTGAGAGAGTTTATAACACCCTACTAGTTTAGGCGTGTTAACATGATTTTAGATTAACTGTGCAGCTCGTTGCTAACCAACGAGTTTATTGAAAATCGTGAATAATTAAAACTTTGTTTAAACACTTATAAATACCAAAATAAATAACATATATATAACCGGGATCCCGAATATAAAATATTTACAACTGTAACAAAGTACGTAATACAAAAGTTGTTGCCTAGCGACTAAACAAAATACAACCAGTTGTCCCAACGATCGTACGCTCCAGGTCTAACCGCCCCAATATGTACAATCTTCATCCGCTTACTCTCATAGTTGCTCAACCTTAACTTTGCCCTAACCTACACATGCAAACAATAACTGTGAGTCAACAGACTCAGTAAGAAAAGCATAATCATAAACATAAATATAACCTGGATTATAATTAGGCGCCCATACACCCAACTATAATCCTATCCACGTGTCCCACACGGAACTCAATCTAGAACGTTCCTATGATAGTACTATCGACCATAATATCAGTCTATACTTGGTACTCTGGGCATACTCTAGTCGTACCGATAGGATAGTGTTGATCTCGTACCTGAGCCAAACATACATCTATCGGTATCCAGTACAACTCTATGTATACTGATACCGCTATCAATGTAATCTAACAGGCTCTATAAATATGTACGCTAAACATGTAAATACATAAGCATATCATTATACTAATCTTACCTCGTTTCGGAATTCAAGTGTGCTAGCCAACCTGAGTGGAATTGCTGCTCGATGATTTACAGGCCCCTAAATCACATTATTCGTAAAACTGATGAGTGACACGCTAAATCACCTTTCGGGGACTTAAAATCGAAACTAAAAGTTTCCCTATCGATGGATAACATGACAATACCCTAAATATTGCAAAAATAGGAAAAATTAGAATTCCCTAAACTGCCCCAACCGGCAGACCGGTTGCCCAGCCAGAATTCCAGTTCAGAGGGGTTTCTCGAGGACCAACCGAAATTCCGATTTCTACAGGTCCCACTGAACCGGTCGACCGGTTTAGTGCAGGAAACACAAAACTCCATCTAAGAAATTCAATTTGATCCCAAATTGCACAAGAACTTCCAGAACACCTAATAATACCATAATAAATAGAAATCAAGCAACTAAACCGGCCAACAACATGTGAAGCAAAAACCACCATTAGAGAGCAAAGCTTGAGTTCATAAACTCAAACCTTGCTCAAACACCACAACACTCACCAATTCAACTCTACAACAGCTCAAATAACATCCAAATAACCTCAGAATACTCAAACAATAATAAACGATATCTACAGCAACCCTAATTCTAAAATCAAGCTGATCAATTATGGGCAAAAGAAAACTATTTTTTGGAGATACTTTATTTAGGTCATAGAAGTCTATACAAGTTCTCCACGCGCCATTCATTTTTAGGACCAAAACTAGATTTGAAACCCAAACGGGATAAAATGCCTCTCTAATGAAGTTGTTTGTCAATAATTCATTGACCTCTTCCTTTAGAGCATTCTGTCTCTAGGGATTAAGAAGATGTCTCTTCTGTTGTCTTGGTGAATAGTTAGGATCTATGTTGAGGCAGTGGCAAATGAAATTTGGGTCAATCCTGATCATGTCAAAATGGCCCCAGGAAAATTGATCCTAGTTTTCCATTAGAAAACAGATGAATTACTACTTTAATTCTTTCCCAATCCTTTACCAATTTTTACATTTTTGGTAGGGTTGCTAGGATCTATTACCACCTCCTCTAGCTCCTCCACAGTCCCAAGCTGTTATTGTTCATCAATGAGTCTTGGGTCCAGATCTTTGATTTGTTCTTCATTATTTGCCTCGTTATTACTACCATAGTCTGATGGGTCATGACTCTTTCTTTTAAGTCTACACTATAGCATTTTCTCACCATTAATTGATCCCTTTTAACAGTGCCTATTCTAGAATGAGTCTTCAAAGATAGATGTTTTATGGAGCTTATTGCTCCCATTCCAGTCAAAGCAGAGCGACCCATTATCATGTTATGTACCGAGGGTAGGTCTACCACAAAGAATTCTTGCATTTGTGTTGCTGGTAATGGTGACTCTCCCATCGTTAATGGAAGTTTTATTGTTCCCAAGCTTGCAATGTTGTTTCCTATGAATCCACATAAGTTCACCATGCACGTTTTTAGTGTGACATTCTCCAATCCCATTTTTCTCAATGTCTCTTTATATAGGATATTGACTGAGCTACCGTTATCAACTAGAAACTATTTTATTCTTTTATTCGTGAGTTAGACTATTTTCATGACTGGATCAATATGTGAAAAACGAACATGTGACACATCTTCCTTAGTGAAAACAATGGGATGTTTCTTGAGTTTTGCCCACTTATGTAATTTAGGCAAAAAAGAGTTCTAATTTCTTACTTGGTTTATGTACCATATCTGTGCATTACTACTGGTCCTGCGATATTGTGCCCTCCAAAAATTAACATAATATCCTACAATCATCAGGTGGTGGTTGGATATTCTGATTTTGGTTTTGGTTGTTGGGTGGATTTTTCTCATTCCCTCTGTTTCTCACGTAATGCCGAAAGCAACCTCGAGAAATGAGGCTCTTAATTTTTTCCTTAAGTTGACGACATTCTTCAATTATATGGCCAATGTCTTTGTGGAACTGGCAATATTTTTTTATCACGTTTACTCCTCACGTTCTTCATGGGTTCGGGCTTTCAGAAGGCGACCCTATTTTCATGTGCAAGAAATATAGTTTCTCGAGTTTCATTCAACTCTGTATAAACAGAGTATATTAGTACATATTTTTCATGCTTTTTCTATTTCTTTTTACCTTTTGTTGAACCTTTGGATTCATCTTTCCTTTTTCCTTAGGGCTCATTCCCCTTGCTCAAATTTACATTTGTTGTTGCAACACAAACTTCTACATTACTTGAGATAGGTTTGTTTTTTGAGCAACCCTTTAGTATTTTGAGCTCTGAACGAACCTCTCCTTTCTGAACATATATCAATGCTCTATCATTGAACTCGTTTATTATCCTTACGGGACAACCTTGTATGTCATCCCATAATTTTCCTCTTGCAGTTATCTCAACCTGTAAAGCAGTCAATTGGATGATGTCATCATGATTTCTAGCTTTTGCTGCTACTCTGTTGAAGCGACTTAAAAACACCTTCAGTGACTCACCGGGTTGCTACTTTATGTTAGTCAATGATGAAGCTTCATGCCTCCTACTTCTCGCTACTGAGAATTTTTTTTTTTTGAAATCTCGTGATAGTTGTTCCCATGAGGTTATTGAATGTTTAGTAAATTTATCAAAATGTCCGCTGCTCTAGTTAAGTAGGTTGGGAACAAGATACACCGCAAGTTATTTCCTATATTTCTTGTTTGCATTATAGTGTTATAACTATTCAAATATGCTACTGGGTCAGTTGTTCCATCATAAGGAGCCACATGGGGATTTTTGAATCCCTTTGGGAAGTAAGAGTTAAGTATGTATGGATGAAAAGGTTTAGGCTCCTCATCAGAGTCATATCCATGTTACTTTCTGTACTCTTCGTCTTGGAACCTTCAAAACTTATCCTCCAATTGAATGAACCTTAGATGAATTGAATCATCAACCGGTTGATTAATTTGCTCTAAAAAATTAGGTGTGTTTCGGTTTAGCCTTTCTCGGAGATCTAGAGCATTTCTGTTTAATTGTTCATGCAAATCCAATGCCTTTGATTTAGTTTTTCTCGAAGGTCTGGTTCATCTCGTGTATCATGACACCACTCTTGTCTCAAGTTATAATAACTCACCGATCTTGTTGGTGAGACACTTTTAGATTGGTAACTTCTCAAATCACTGACACTTTCTTGCTCATTGTGATACTCACATTGAGGAGTTTCTTCCCTTCGTGGAGGGTTTTCCCATGTACGCGACCTGGATGACCAACTTTGCCCTTGATTCCTCCTTGACCCACCCATCGTCGTGTTCCTCGAGGATCATTTTGAGTTGACCTCTGCATCTCAAAAATGTTGTCTACACGGTCTCTGCTCAAATAAGTATACATGTTGTCAATTTCATTCCTCTGGGGACCTCGCTATTGCTGAGGAGGATGAGTCGATCGATTAGCGGGTTGTTCACTTGGATTCTCATTATTCCTATGAGTTGATCCTTGAACATTCGGTTGCACCTATCTAGAAGTTGCGGCACCTTGGTTTTGTGGGTCTTCCTTGTCAACATGAAACTTCCCTTGTCTATCTTAGTTGTTGTTCATGGGGACGAGTGGGGTATTATGACATTGGGATCTTGTGCCCTTCTGGTTCATGATCCGTGAGGCCTTCTGTTAGGCTATTTTTAGCCTATGTTTTGGACTGCAATAATGTTTGCTTTTCAACGTTTTAGGACATAATTACGCTTGTTTTCTATGTTTTCAGGTTTCTCGAAGCTATGGAAGCCTCGGGCTACAAAAGTGCAGCAAAAGATAAGTGGAGCCAAGAAAAACGCGAAATCAATGTTCGGTGCACTTCTGGCCCGGTGACCCTACTTCTGGCCACGGCGACCCTACTTCTGGCCACGACTAAATACTCTGGGCAGAAAGACGGTTTTGTGTTAGGTCAGTAGTCGCGGCGAGATGTTTCATCGTCGTGGCCACGTCATCACTCGCCGCAGCGAGGAAAGCTATGGCCGCGGCGAGATCCCGTACAAGTGAGGGCAATTTCATCTTTTGATTCCTGAAAATGAAAAATAAAAAGAAAACTGGGATCAGAAATGAGAGGAGGCGATTTGGAGACCTAAAACGCAGTCAAGAGCGGCTGGAGGAGCAAAGTGAAGATCCAGATTCATTCCACCAACAGTTTCTTTCTTCCTTCCTTTTAAATTTCTTTATGTTAAATTTTGATTTTGGAATGGTTATGGATTTGAACATGAGCTAATCTTCCATTTAGGGAAGATGATGAATGTTTGTTAAAGTTTTCCCTAGTTAATGTTAATTGCCAATCCTATTCATTTTGATTGTGAAATTATCTTTATTTGTGTTATTTCCATGTTAAAGCTTGATCACCTTTCGCATGTTCTATGATCTCAATTTGAAATCTGAAAAGCGAGAATTGAGAATGCTAAAATTGGATAATCAAGGTTCTATGTGAAACGAGAGTATTTGCATGACCTATGTGACACTTAGATTATTGATTAATGCTTATTGCATGTGAGTTTAATTAAGAGATTAATTAAAGAACATGTAGTTTAGAACCTAAAAGATCTGAAAAGAGTTAGGTTAAATGTATAATCTGTCATTCACATCAAGAAAATGATAGCAATTAGGCATTAACAATTGGGTAAACAACAACAAGATTCTCTTCCCTATCTTCTCATCTTGATTATTCTTTACTTGTTTCTTTAAGTTTCTTGAATTTTTTTATTCTGTTTAAAATCTTGAAAATTATCGATTTGCCAAATAGAATCATAAGTCTAGTTTAGTGGTATTCAATCCAATTCCATGTGGTTCGACCTCACCTGCGTGAGTTTACTACTTGATTACGTGCACTTGCGTACTGTTTTATAATTTTCGTAACACCTTCCTCATGGTCGTCTAACTGGAGGTTCGTCTTGTACCTGTGGTGCATCATTCGGGACTACCCTCGTAGTAGCAGCTACGCATTCCAATTCCCCATTTCTCTAATTTGACTCAGTAAGTCTTTCCTGAAGTTGATGATTTTCCAATTCCACAATTAGAATATATCTTGTGGGATCATAAGCATCTGAATTTCTCCTTTTTGGAATCTTTCCTCATTTACATCTCTTTCGAAATCCCATTCAGCAGGATGTCTTCTTCCGTTTTGGCCTTCTTGAGGTTGAGTCCCTTGAGGCTCTTTCCTAGGACGATGCACCATCTAATCTTGATCAACATTAACAATAAATGAGTCTTAGTTTCCATGGTGGGAAAATATTCAAGTTTTTCTTTGTGGGGAGATGCATTTTTTTTAGAGTCTTAGTTTTCAAAAAAGGGCTCTCAATGAAAGTACCAAATTATTAACTAAGAATTTCGTTAACAATAAATGAGGCCTTTTATGAATCCAAAGTAATAAATTCAATAAGCTTTTGAAGTATAATAAACAATAGAATAATAAACGTAAGATATTTACGTGGTTTTGTAGTTAACTTTACATAATCTACGAGTCATTCATATTTTTAATATTTTGTTTACAGAGTACAAAATTCAAGAGATATAAAGAATAAGAGATGAATTTCTTTCAAGGTGTTTCCTTTATCAAATTGGTCGTCCTTTGCTCAGTGGTCTTTCATCCTATTTATAGGATTTCTCATATGGTATTTATTTCTTTTGACTTATCTTAATAACTGTTCATGAGACAAGGTCAATCCACACATTTCATACAAACACAACGTGTGGAAAAATACATAACTGCCTAGTAACCGTCATCTAGTTTTATCCTATAAAAGGTTATTTCATTAAGAAGCCTTCCTACACTTTGTTGCTCACACATTACTTTAGTAGTTTCTTCATGTTGGTTTTGTACATTCAACTCGATTATAAATGCTTTATGTGGTGACCCATCTAGCCTTCGTATTAAGGGTGTTCATTTGATCCAATTCGTACTATTTTAGTCATAGTGCATTTGATCCGCACTAAGTGTAGATTTCGTATTTTGGATTCAATTCAATTAGCATAGTAACTCAAATCCAATCCGCAAAAGTACGGATTGGATCAGTTATTTTGGATTAGTTGCTTTTTAATATTAAATTATTTAATAATTGTTAAAAAAAAATTGGCGTAACTAACAACAAAGTAAAACAAATTATTATTGTTCTATATCTCGAACAACAAATTAAAATAAATAAAAAAAACAAATTCAAAGTGAAAAAAAAAATTATCTGTATAAAGATGTTTGATTTTGTTTTAATTTATATTTTCTTTTTATAAATAAGGATGAAATATATATTTGATCTTTTATGTTTTGAAATATATTTATATCTGTTAGATTTTTAAATTACTATTGTTTACATTAAAATATTAAATGTATATATACTTTTTAAAATATCTTTAGATATTAAAAGTGCCTATCTAACGGCATTTCTTGGTTTAACAGAATATACTTAAAAATAAAAAAGAATATTCTGTTAAATTTAACGATTAGGTTTGATCTCCCGTTAACAAATAAACCCAAAAAAATTAAACAATCTTTTAAATATTAATAATCTCTTTTTAAATTAAAAAAATCATCTTAACCATATATCTCTCTAACAAACCTATCTTGGGAGAATATTAATAATTTTTTTTATTTATTTTTTAAAAAAATCTTTATTTTTTTTTTTTTGATTCCTATGCATAATGTGATGTTATTTTTTTGAAGAAATTTTTGGCAATAGAGAGTCATCAAATGTGGTCCAAGTGTTTGCACTCCATAATCTATATATCTATCTATAATATAGGTCAATACTATTTTTTTTAACCTATTGACGTATAATTATTAATTTTAATTGATGATAAAATTTAATTTTTCTATTTTTCTATTATATAAGGATAACTATTTTTTTTTTTATTGTTAATATATTTTTCACTATGATGTTTGTAGATATTTTTTTTGACTAAATAATTATTAAATATTAAATAGATTAATTAAAAATATCTAAATCATATACTATTTAAATTTAAATTTGATTAGATTTAATTCTGTATCTACTTTCTCATTATTTGTAATTGTTCTAAATCTGATCGTGCAAACTCATATATTAAACACAATACTCCACCTTGAAACTGTTCTCTGTTTTTTTTTTTCTTTCTTATTGGTTGGTGTTAATTCTCCCCGATGATTCAAGTGTCATGGTTTAGCAAAAATATCACTTCTATCTTTGTGTGATTGCAGATATACAACTACTGTCATTGATCCACTTTTTAGCTTTATAAATGCAGATGTTCATATAATATTAACACTTTACAGAATATTTATAGATATAAACTTACATTACAATGCTATGTTAAAAAAGAACTAAATAGAATAATCTACTACTCCAATAATAAATTTATTTACAATTTTATAAGTACACTAATATTATTTTTAATACATTATTAAATAATATTTCAAATAGAAATATTTAATTTTTTCAAACAAAAAATTTGAAATCTTTAAAAATAAAATATATTCAAAATCTTAAAAAGACTAAAATCTTAAATAAAACTATCAATAAGTGGCTCGACACGTACATTCACCTAGTATATATAAATATGTGAATTAGATTAAATCAGTTACTTTTACATGTCAATCAACATTCAATCCGCACAAGTACGGATTTTAGATTTTTCATCCAATCCAATCCGCACAAGTGAAGATATCCGCACTTTACGGATTGAATTATATTAGATCGTGCAAATTTGATTGAATTAGATGATACGGATTGGATTCAATTGAATCGTGCGGATTAAATTGATTATTTTATAAACACCTGTACGTATATTTTATATTTCCTTTTATGTATGCTCTATACTCTATATTTCCGTGATATATGCTATTTTGTTCTCGCTGGTTTTCTATTTAACAGTTAACTGCTTTGTCTCGTAACAACTATGTAAGATTATTGATAGTTATTTATAGAGAAGGCCGAGCGATCAATGATCAAAAAAAAAAAGGAGGGGAATTTTAGGTAAAAAAATGGTTGCAAGGATCGGAAACCAACTGATGAAGATGGTGGGAAAAATGTAGAAGAGAAAAGTTCAAAATGTAACCGATAAAAGTTGAGGAGAAGTTGTGATAAGTTATAAAATAAAAATATTGTGCCTGGAGCTAAAATAAAAGAGAGAAAGTCTGAAAAAAGTTGAGATTGGATACATAAATTTGAGAACATAGTATAAATGTAATGAAAAGTTAGATAAATGTAAAATAATCCTTGTGGCAGTATTAAAGATACATTTGGACAAAATTTGGTAATTGTGTAAAATTCTCATATTTCACACTTCGGTAGTGGAGAGAAGAAGAAAAGAGCTGGATTAGGCTTCTTTTGGGCTGACCTTGTGGGGCTGGCGGGAAACGAGCTGGGCCATTTTGTGGTGCTGAGCCATTGTACTATTTCATTGCAAGAATATCAACATTTAAGTTAGCCTTTCAAGCTTCAACAATATGATTTTTTATTATTATTATTTATTTTCTCTGCAAAATAAATATAAACTAACTTAAAATGAAATAAAAAAAAACATTTTACATTATAATTTCATAAATACAATAATTCAAACTTAATTTGTTTTAACATCCAAGATAGAATAAAATGTATGTTTCACTACGAACCAACTAGTACCAAGTTTCTTTTAAAAAATAAAACAAAAAAATCATATGAAAAAGAGCCCGTACAAATAAGTTGCCTAGAAGGGAGTGTTGGTGCACAGCACAACTCAACTCTCAACTCTCAACTCCACAAGCAAGAAACATGACAAAATAAATTAATGCTCACCGGTGCTGAAACATGTGACAAAAAACTAAGATAATAGGAGTCAATCCTAGGAGTGGGTCCCATTTGAGGACTGCCCTCATTTTGATTGGAGAATGCAAAGAGAGGAAAGAAAAAGATTCTGCCAAGATATAATATTTGGCTAGGCTGTGTGTGATGTGCACACATTTGGACATTAGTGTTTGTGTTGGATTGAAAGAGCTTTTTGAGGCTAAAATTTACTATTGCCAAATACTTGGGGAATCTCCATCATACAACACAACTTGGTTATACACTCTTTCAATGTTTCTTTTTCTCCTCCACCAAATGTTGCACTTAAAACAATCTATATACATATATACATTGTGTAGCAGATGTATCTTAGTCTTTAGTGCAATTTTCAAACTTTGAATAGATGGAGATGTTTTTTAGTCATTTTCTTCATTGATCACCTAAGACCTTCATGGAATTAAGTTGAGGAAAGTTCAACTCATCATTTTCGTATTTGGTCTAAAATGCTCCTCTTGTTTCTTGTTTCTTTAGGCTATTAAGTTAGTTTATTGGGAATATTTGTCATGATGATTATGCAATGCTGCAAATACATTAAATTAATTAATAAAGAATAATTTGCATAATAAATACTTAAGTTTAATTTTTAGCGATAATAATACATAAATATTTATACTACAAATTATTCATTAATAAATAAAGTGTTATTAAGCTTTTATTGTTTATTATTATATTATATATATATATATATATGAAAAAAGCTTCTATTGATTATTATAATTTAACAACTTTTTTTCTTCTAATATCTATATATGTATATATTTCTCTTGAAGGAACTTCTAATATTATTGATTATCATATAAGATCATGTAAAAAATTATGTTATATTTAACACAAAAAGTAGTTTTGTGGTAAATTTACACAAAATTTTCATTTTATACTCCAATACACAATTATAAAATATTGATGTAAAATTTAATATCTAATTAATATTTTATTAAAAAAAAATTTAATAATTTTATAATCAATTTTATTATAATTTTAATATGTAAGACAATAAAAAATAGAGAAATGTTAAAGGGCACCAGTGGTGCCTAACACTCTCATATGTGTCAGTATCGCTATTGGTCCAACTAAGTATCGCGTCTCATATAATTTAATATAATAGTTTTTAAGGAGTATCGCTAACCAATCGCAACGTAACATGTCGAGAAGGTGCTAGGCACACTGGTGTCTTATAGCAATGCTCTAAAAAATAATATTAATGTTTCATAATTTAATGTGATAGTTAAATATATTAATAAAATACTAGAAATGACATAAATGTAAATAAAAAAGTAGTGTATTTATTGTGGTGTAAATTTTAATCATAGCAAATATTGTGCCAAATTTAGCACAAAATTTGTTATGTGCCAAATTTACATCATTTTTTGGCACATGATTAAAACATATTTTTTGTTAAATGAGCTATATTTTAATTTTTCACTACTTATTTATACTTCCATTGGAGATTCTATGAGTATTGGCTAAACATATAGACACTAACTCTATCCCCTACCGCATAAATTCTCTCTTATATATTATGTCCAAATGTCTTCGTTTATTTTATGTGCATGCTCTTTTCTCTTCATTATAAAATGGTAATCTATTATTTTTCAAGCCAATTAGAATGTCGAGTTAAAAGTTGATTTGGAAGTAATGGACATTTCATTGTCTATATACAACTACCATTAATTAATAGTATACTAAGAAAATGACCCAAAAGTTTGTCTTTTGCCTAGAGAGCCCTGCCTCCGTTGGTTCATCTTTTATTATTCTATTATTTTAAAAATCAAATAATTGATGATGAAAGACAATGGCAAATTGGCAATGCCATTTTAATTTGAGCTTTCCTCCAAAAGAAAAAAAAAAGACCAACAAACAAGTTGAAAAGAGGGAGGGTAAGTTCTTCAATGATAGATGTGAATATATTTACGTTACCATTGGTCAATAATTTTTTTTTTTTTTGCTATGAAACAAAGAATGATTAAGCCAAAACACAAAGTTTGGTGAGCACATGGAGACTCACCTCCCAATAACGCAACAAGCTATTACAAGAGTGAGACAAATCCCACCTCGCAAGAGCATGAGTAGCCTTATTAAAAACACGCAAAATCCAACTAACAACACAGTCACCATTCACCAAAGAAACACAGAGTTTAGAAAATGAGAAATGTAAATTCTAGAACAGAGAGTGCCCAACCACCAATGCATTGACGAGCCGAACATCATCTGAAAAGAAATCAATCCCTCCAAACTACATTTTCAAGGACAAGTCGACACCAAACCGCAGCGCCTCCATTTCTCCATGGAAAACACTCTGAACATCCACCTTCTTTGCACCAAAAGCTTTGACCGAACTCAAATTATCAAAGAACACGGCCGCCACAGCCCCGACTCCGTCAGCCAAAGCAAAATCCACAAAACCTCTAACTCTGCCAGGTCTAGGGAGAACCCAGCGCACCTCCGCCACGCCTCGAAGACCCTCACCATTACCTTTCTCTTCAACAAGAAGCCGATTATGTTCTAGAAAATAATCCTCCACTCTCTTGCGCACCATGTCCACATCCATAAGCATCCCACGGTGAAAAATCTCATTATGGCAAAGCCACAATTTATGGTACAAGATAGCACCATAAAGAAAAAAAATTAGACGCTTCCACATTGGACAAGAGATGCCGAAACGGAGGTTGGAGAAGCCAAGAAACCACCTCTCTGCCACTTGAAAACTGAATAGAATCAAGTATGATCCCCCAACGAGAAGAGAATCACAAAGATTTCGTCACAGGACAGGAAGACACAAAATGACTAGCATCATCACACCCCTCTTGGCCACACATAACACAAGCACCAGGAGCTTTCCCAAAGATATTCTACAATTTAGACCCAAAAGGAAGGGCATCCTGGCATAATTTCCAGATAAACAGCTTGAATCGTTGGTGCATTCTCATCTTCCAAATACAGGAGCAAACATCATCCTTAGTTTCAAATCGATCCTTATTAAGATCCCAATAAACAACTTTTAAAGAGAAATTACCATCATTAGACGATTTCCAACAAGCCAGGTCCGTGACAGGCAGGGCATTCCTATCTGAGGAGGAAATCGTATCAGCCACCTCAGGGATAAAAACCATATTAACCAATTGAGAGTTCCATCCAGAGACACTGTCACCAACAAGGTCACCCACCAAAACTGGTTCCTTGATCAAATGATTAATAGCACCCTCATTCAAAATCGATCCATCCCCACACTTCCATTGTTGACACCAAATATCAACAGAGGAATCCTGACCGATGGTCCAAACACAGTTCAAGGCAATAAACTCACGAGATGCCCAAATACCTCTAGCCACAAGAGAGGCCTTAGAAGGAAGGCTGGAGGACAAAAAACCCGAGTGTCTACAATACTTAGCAGCAATAACCGAAGTCTAGAGAGATAAAGTTCCTGAAGCCAACAGTCATCCGAGCTTAGAGAGTAAGCAAAAATTAATATTCTTTGAATGCCTGAATCCGAGGCTGCCACCGGATTAAGGCTTCAAAATGGGAAAAGATAATTTTTAGCACATTTATTTAATAACATTTCTAATAGGTGTTAAATTAGTGAAGTGCTAAATTATATCACACAAACAAAAAATAAATACTCTAGGTCTAGTATTAAAAAGATAATTACATAAACCATTATTTTTTATAAAATTTTATTCAATTTTTTTTTTTTACATTTTTACGGTTGTATACCGAGATTTTCATAAACGGGATTAAGTAAGAGTTTAAGAAATTAAATAGTGATTAAGTAAATAAGATGGAGGATTTTTACGTGGTTCGGATGTTTATTATCACTAGCTCACGGGTCAGTGTATTGGCCTTTTAGGCTTTGAAATGTATTATCACTAGTTCTCTTGAAGAAGTAGAAAGCTTAGAATCAAACTAGTAGAGCTTCAGCTAAAATCCCCTACCCCCCCCCCCCCCCCATTGCATGGAGTAGTAGAGTTTGGGTCCATGGAGTCCCATGCCTTCAAAGAGAGATACATTCCCTCTTTACAGTGCCCAGTCCACCAAAATTTCCTCAAAATGGAATCTATCCGGTCAGTAATTTTGCGCGGAAGCAAAAAAACTGACATAGTATAAATGGGAATAGAAGCTAGAACACTTTTTGATAAGGGCCGCTCTAGCAGCTTGAGACAATAATCTCGCCCTCCACCCTTCAAAACGAGAACAGATCTTGTCAATAATTGATAATGTCAGTCCAGTAGTGCTTGTTTGTCATTCAAAAGAGAGTGAGTTTCACATTTATCCTCATAAATAAGAGGTCTCAAGTTTTAATCTCCTTCTCAAAGTAAAAAAAAAATGTAAAAATTCAATATCTTTATTATTTTCTTCTTGTGTCAACTCTACATCGTAAGATAAAATCTCATTACACTTACACTGATTTCAAAAAAATTAATTTTTATAATACTGTAAAGACCGCTTAGTTTAATTTGGAAATTAGCAGTTAATCACGTTTAATTATGAAATTATTTATAGCTATTTAAATAATTATTTATACTATTATTATTGAATTCAGAGATGCATTTCTATGTCATTCAGTAGTTTTCATATTTTTGCATTTCCGGTGCCCGGTATTTTGGAACTCGGTGTTTGGCTCAGTAAAAATCACAACTTAGTATGTTAGTAGTTTGGGACGGTTTATTAGACATTGGGAATGTCGGGAATGGCCGGAAATTTAGAATTTCCCAAAAATACCCTTTTAGTGTTATTTATGTGATTTTAGGGTGGAGGGGCAAAATGGTCTTTTTGCCTTATTAGTATTTTGTCTTCTAGTGTTTTTATTAGTGGCATTATATGTTTATTTGGTATTATTATTTGGCTGAAATAAGATTGATATATGTTAAATAGCTTTCATTTCATTTTACAAAAATTTACAAAGTTTAAAAAATAGAAAAAAAAATTGGAAAGCTTTTCTCTCAAACCTCTCTCTCTCTTTTTCGGCTCTCTTGGAGCATCAAAAGCCAGCCATTTTCCTTGGTGATTCAAGCTTTATTTGCAAAACTCTAGTGATCTCTTGATTGTGGTATGTGATTTCTAGCTTCTTCCTTTATTTTCTTGAATAAAATGTTGAAAAAGATGAGTAAATGCATGATGATTTTGATGTTGTGGCTGCTGTAGTTTTAGGTTGTTTTCTTTGATTTTCTATGCTTGAATTGAATGGAATTAAGTAGGTTTCATGCATGCTAGTTGCTTGGTTTAAGTTTGTGAAATTTTGTACAAAAACTATGATTTTTCAAGAAATGTGTGAATCTGTTAATTGCTTGTTGTAGTTGATAGATTTCATTTTCAGAGGTTTAATTATGCATGATTAAGTGGATTTAAGCTAGTTTGATTGCATGTTGTTTAGGTTTGCTCAAGTTTGAGTTTGGAACTCAAAGCTTGAGCTTTAATGGTGATTTTTGTTTCTGTGAGTTCTTGGTGGTTTTGTTGCCTTAGAAATGTTCTAGGGGTTATATGGAATAGGTCTGGAAGGTTTGAGATGATTTGGAGTTGATTTGAGCAAGATATGAATTTTTGATGTTGCTGCCTCCGAGGAACCGAATTAGGTTGTGCATCGGAATTCGGATGGGGTTACGAAATTTCCCAGAACCGGAATTCCGGTTGGGCAACCGGTCTACCGGTTGGGGAAAATTCAGGAACCCTAGATTTCCTCGATTTTATGTTTTTAGGGGTATTGCCATGCTTTTTATCGATAGGGAAACTTTTAGTTCCTAGTTTAAGACCCCGGGAAGTGATTTAGCGTGTCACTTATAGTGTTGTGATTTTTATGGTTTAGGAGCCTGTAATCCACCGCGCAGTTAAGTTCCAGTCAGGTTCACCGGCACACCTGAATTCGGAATCCAGGTAAGATTAGTATAACAGTATGCATATGTAGATTACATGTTTAGCGTGCATGTAGAAAGCCTGTTAGATTACATTAGTTATGTATGTTGGCTTCGAGCCATCCAACCCTGTCACGTCGGTACGGTGCCGGAGTATGACCGACGGCGGAGTATGATCGGTTCGACCGATCAGGCTGACACTTAGGTTGGTGGTTCCGTACTATTGACGTATCCCGTCGGTACAGTGGAGTATGATCGGCGGGCGGAGTATGGCCGGTTCGACCGATCGGGCGGATGCGTAACACGTCGGTACGATTTGGAGTATGACCGACGGCGGAGTATGACCGGTTCGGCCGATCAGTACATTACTTGTCAATAGTACCGTCACTATGAACGTTCGAACTCGATGCACCGTGTTGGACACGGCAGTTAGGGGGACTCAGTATCGTGTTGGACACGGCAGTTAGGGTTATGATCAGGGGTATGGGCGTCGATCATGGCCGGTTTATGTATGAATATTATTATGCTTTTCTTACTGAGTCTGTCGACTCACAGTTCTACGTTTATGTGTAGGTAAAGGCAAGGCTAAAGCTGATGGACCGTGAACGAGCTTATGAAGATTGTACATGTCGGGGCGGTTAGGCCTGGAGCGTACGATCCTCGGGACAGCAAGGCTAATTTTTGTAACTAGCCGCTAGGCGACAATTATTTTGTATGAACAGTAATTTTGTAAATAATTTTGTAATCGGGATCCCGAGTCTTTTGTATAAATATTTTATAAGTTTAATTAAAAGGGAAAAATTTTAATTAATCACGTTTTCCATAAACCTCGTTCATTAGCAACGAGCTGCACAGCATGTTTAAAAATCACGTAATACGCCTAAGTTAGTTAGGGTGTTACAATTTGGTATCAGAGCCGCCAGGTTGTCTTCCGAAGATCGTCACGACATGTACAATCATCATCGTGATTAGCTCGTTTCACGGTTCAGTAAGCCTTTATTGCTTTAGTAGTTTATTTATTTATTTATGAAAAAGGAAAGCCTGTTAGGAAGCATGTTAGTAGCCTGATAGTAGAATAGGCGCATGTTTCGTTTTTAATTTCCAAATTAAGCGGCATTAGTAAGCCCTCCTTGAATACGACCTGATATGCCAACTCTTGGTTTCGCAGGCGGTTCTAACTAGATGGACGCCAGGCGGACTACCAGGAGTCAGGACAACTCAGTGGGGTCGAATCAAGGACAGGGAGCTCAGTTTCCCCCGCCAGTTAGGGGCCGAGGTAGAGGTCCCCGAGGCAGGGCTCGTGGTCGGGGTGATGAGAACCCGCCACGGGGCGCCCGTGCTCCCCCGCCGATCGGGGAGCCCGGGGTGGGAGGTGCGGTTTCTTTGAGATGCAAGCCGGATTGAAGAGCAAGACCTCGAGATTCGAGAGGTTGAGACGGCGGGGTGCTCCTGCAGTTCCGGTGCCAGTAGTTCCAGTGGCACCTGCCCCTGCTGCCCAGGCCGAGATAGTGGTGGCGGCCAATAGATTGGAACCTTTGTATGAACGGTTCTGGAAGCAAGCACCTCCGGTTTTCTTGGGAGGTCCAGACGTGATGAAGGCCGAACAGTGGCTGACGGTGATTACCAAGATCCTGAACTTCATGGGTGTCACCGGTAATGATAGAGTGGTGTGTGCCACTTTCCAGTTCCAGGAGGACGCTCTGGTCTGGTGGGACATGGTGTCTCAGATTCATGACGTCACCACCATGACCTGGGAAAGGTTTCAGGAACTCTTCAACGCCAAGTATTACAATGAGGCGGTCAGAAGCGCCAAGAGGAAAGAGTTCGCTCACCTGACCCAGCGTGAGAATATGAGCGTAACCGAGTATACTACTCAGTTCGATCGGTTGGCGAGGTTAGCCTCGGGAATTGTGCCAACCGACTTCAGCAAGAAAGAGAAGTATCTGGATGGGTTGAATGCAAGGATCAAACATGATTTGATGATCACCACGGACGACAAGACCACCTATGCTGAGATGGTGGAGAAGGCACTGCGAGCTGAGGGCGCAGTTGGGTGTATGTCGGAGTCAGCTAGTACTCCGGCAAGTGGCGGGGCTCCTACCCCTCCTGCATCAGGCTTTAGCAGGGGGAGTAGTGGTTCGGCCATTGATCAGAGGAAGAGAGCACCCACTGCATCCGGTGGCTCGAGTCAGAACAAGAGGTTCTGGGGGAACCAGAATAGAGGTAGTCGTTCCGGTGGTACTGAGACCCGATTTTCCTATCCCGAGTGCCCTAGCTGCAAAAGGCACCATAGGGGTGAGTGCAAAGGTCAGGGATGCTTTCACTGTGGCATGCCCGGACACTTCAAGAGGGACTGTCTCCAGCTCCGTTCAGAGGCACCGAGAGCTCCGGCGATACCCACTCCAGCCAGGGTGTTCGCCATCACTCAAGCTGATGCAGATGCCAGCCCATCAGTTGTGACAGGTCAGCTTTCTGTTAATAACTCGCTTTACTCAGTACTGTTTGATTCTGGGGCTACACATTCTTATGTGGCAGCCAGAGTCTTTAGTAAGTTGGATAGACCGTATGATAGTTATGAATCAGGGTTTGGAACCCTATTACCTGGCGGATAATTGGTTATCTCCAACAGGTGGATTAGGTCTATGCCGATCAGGATAGATGGTAGAGAGTTAAGTGCTGACTTGATAGAGATGACTTTAGTAGAGTTTGATATTATTTTAGGAATGGATTTCCTATCTAAATATTCGGCGAGCATTGATTGCAAAAGGAAGATGGTGATCTTCCAACTGGAAAGTGAAGAACCATTCGTGTTTGTTGGTTCAGTTCGGGGATCTCGGATCCCGGTGATTTCGGCCATGTCAGCTAGAGATTTATTGCTTGGCGGTTGTTTAGGGTTTCTGGCCGTGGTGGTGGACACCACTCGGCCAGATACCATTCGGCCAGAGGACATCAAGGTGGTTCGGGAATTTTTGGATGTTTTTCTCGAAGAACTTCCAGGGTTACCACCTCAGCGGGAGATTGACTTCGTGACAGATTTGGCACCAGGGGTGGAACCGGTTTCTAAAGCCCCATATAGAATGGCTCCAGCTGAACTTAAGGAATTAAAGATTCAGCTCCAAGGGTTGCTTGACATAGGGTTTATTCGGCCCAGTGTGTCACCCTGGGGATCCCCGGTTTTATTCGTCAAGAAGAAAGATGGATCTATGAGGATGTGCATCGACTACAGAGAATTGAACAAGCTGACGGTGAAGAATAAATATCCATTACCTAGGATCGATGATTTGTTCGATCAGCTTCAGGGGAAGACGGTCTTTTCTAAGATTGATCTCCGTTCGGGTTATCATCAGTTGAGAATCCGAGAGGAGGACATTCCGAAGACGGCTTTCCGCACTAGGTATGGACATTACGAATTCCTGGTTATGTCATTCGGATTAACCAATGCTCTTGCAGCATTTATGGACTTGATGAATAGAGTATTCAAGGATTTCCTCGATATCTGTGTGATTGTGTTTATCGACGACATCCTCGTGTACTCTCAATCAGAAGAGGAGCATGAATTACATCTTCAGATGGTACTGCAACGGCTTCGGGAACACAAGCTTTATGCCAAGTTCAAGAAATGTGAATTTTGGTTATCTCAGGTGTCCTTCTTAGGGCATATTGTGAGCAAAGATGGGATCAAGGTAGATCCCGGGAAGATCGAATCCGCCAGGGATTGGCCGAGACCGAAGACAGTGACAGAGATCAGAAGCTTCTTGGGTTTAGCTGGGTACTACCGTAGGTTCGTGGAAGGGTTCTCTAAAATTTCAATGCCCCTAACCGAGCTTACAAAGAAGAATCAGCGATTTATTTGGTCAGACAAGTGCGAAGCTAGTTTTCAGGAGCTGAAGCAGAGGTTGATTACTGCTCCAGTGCTAGCTTTGCCTTCAGACAGCGAGAAGTTTGTAGTCTATTGTGACGCATCCAAACAGGGTTTGGGGTGTGTGTTGATGCAAGCCGATCGGGTCATCGCTTATGCCTCTCGTCAGTTAAAGGATTATGAACAGCGATACCCGACTCATGATCTAGATTTGGCCGCAGTGGTTTTTGCATTAAAGATTTGGCGGCATTACCTTTATGGAGAAAAGTGTGAAATCTATACCGACCATAAAAGTCTCAAGTATTTCTTTACTCAGAAGGATTTGAATATGAGACAAAGGCGTTGGTTGGAGTTAGTGAAAGATTACGACTGTGAGATCCTCTATCACCCTGGAAAGGCCAATGTAGTGGCCGATGCCCTGAGCAGAAAGGGTCCCGGGCAAGTGGCTAGTATGGTTCAGATCTCACCTCAGCTAGCGGAGGATATGGTTAGATCCAGCATTGAGTTTGTGGTAGGTCAGCTTCACAACTTAACGCTGCAATCTGATCTGTTGGAAAGAATAAAAGTCGCTCAGATGACGGATCCAGAATTAGTGAAGATCAGAGATGAGGTGTGGTCAAGCCAAGGACTTTTCAATGTCAGACAGCGGGATGCTTCTGTATAAAGCTAGGGTTTGTGTTCCGAATAGTATGGAACTCAGGAATGAGATCTTTGAGGAGGCTCATTCTACCCCGTATTCTCTGCATCCCGGCACCACTAAGATGTACCAAGATCTGAAACCGTACTTCTGGTGGAGCGGTATGAAGAAGAATTTGGTAGAATTCGTATCGAGATGCCTCACTTGTCAGCAGATTAAGGCTGAACATCAGAGACCAGCAGGGTTGTTGCAGCCTCTAACCCTACCAGAATGGAAGTGGGAGGATATCACGATGGATTTTGTGGTCGGGTTACCTAAGACCACGGGTTTGTATGATTCCATCTGGGTAGTGGTGGATCGATTTACGAAATCTGCTCATTTTCTGCCAGTTAGAACAACATTTACAGTGGATCAGTTGGCAGAGTTGTATGTCAGAGAGATAATAAGACTTCACGGGGTACCAAAGTCTATAGTTTCGGACAGGGATCCGAAGTTCACTTCCAAATTTTGGCAGAGTTGGCAGCGAGCAATGGGTACAAAGCTGAAATTTAGTACAGCATTCCATCCTCAGACAGATGGTCAGTCCGAAAGGACAATTCAGATATTGGAGGACATGTTGAGAGCCTGTGTTATGGATTTTGAAGGCTCATGGAATAAATATCTACCGTTGATAGAATTTTCTTACAACAACAGTTACCAGAGTACGATAGGAATGGCTCCCTATGAACTGTTATACGGTAGAAAGTGTAGATCTCCAATTCACTGGGATGAGACAGGAGAGAGGAAATACCTAGGTCCAGAGTCAGTGCAGCGGACCAATGAGGCAATAGAGAAGATAAAAGCTAAAATGCTTGCCTCACAGAGTAGACAGAAGAGTTACGCAGATCCGAAACGTAGAGATGTTGAGTTCCAAGTAGGGGACCATGTGTTTTTACGGGTATCTCCGATGAAGGGGATCAAACGTTTCGGGAAAAGAGGAAAGTTATGCCTTAGATTTACAGGACCTTTCGAGATTCTCGAGAAGATAGGTCAAGTGGCATACCGGTTAGCATTGCCTCCAGCTTTATCAGCAGTTCACAACGTATTCCATGTCTCGATGTTGAGAAAATACGTTTCAGATCCCTCTCATACACTCAGTTATGAGAGCCTTGAGCTGCAGCCAGACATGACTTATGAAGAACAGCCAGTGCAGATCCTGGATAGAAAAGATAAAGTCCTTCGGAATAAGACCATAGCATTGGTCAAAGTTCTCTGGAGAAACAGCAAGGTGGAGGAAGCCACCTGGGAACTAGAGTCAGATATGAGAGCTCAATATCCAGAGTTATTCAGGTTAGATTTCGGGGACGAAATCCTTTTAAGGGGGGGATAGTTGTAAAGACCGCTTAGTTTAATTTGGAAATTAGCAGTTAATCACGTTTAATTATGAAATTATTTATAGCTATTTAAATAATTATTTATACTGTTATTATTGAATTCAGAGATGCATTTCTATGTCATTCAGTAGTTTTCATATTTTTGCATTTCCGGTGCCCGGTATTTTGGAACTCGGTGTTTGGCTCAGTAAAAATCACAACTTAGTATGTTAGTAGTTTGGGACGGTTTATTAGACATTGGGAATGTCGGGAATGGCCGGGAATTTAGAATTTCCCAAAAATACCCCTTTAGTGTTATTTATGTGATTTTAGGGTGGAGGGGCAAAATGGTCTTTTTGCCCCATTAGTATTTTGTCTTCTAGTGTTTTTATTAGTGGCATTATATGTTTATTTGGTATTATTATTTGGCTGAAATAAGATTGATATATGTTAAATAGCTTTCATTTCATTTTACAAAAATTTACAAAGTTTAAAAAATAGAAAAAAAAATTGGAAAGCTTTTCTCTCAAACCTCTCTCTCTTTTTCGGCTCTCTTGGAGCATCAAAAGCCAGCCATTTTCCTTGGTGATTCAAGCTTTATTTGCAAAACTCTAGTGATCTCTTGATTGTGGTATGTGATTTCTAGCTTCTTCCTTTATTTTCTTGAATAAAATGTTGAAAAAGATGAGTAAATGCATGATGATTTTGATGTTGTGGCTGCTGTAGTTTTAGGTTGTTTTCTTTGATTTTCTATGCTTGAATTGAATGGAATTAAGTAGGTTTCATGCATGCTAGTTGCTTGGTTTAAGTTTGTGAAATTTTGTACAAAAACTATGATTTTTCAAGAAATGTGTGAATCTGTTAATTGCTTGCTGTAGTTGATAGATTTCATTTTCAGAGGTTTAATTATGCATGATTAAGTGGATTTAAGCTAGTTTGATTGCATGTTGTTTAGGTTTGCTCAAGTTTGAGTTTGGAACTCAAAGCTTGAGCTTTAATGGTGATTTTTGTTTCTGTGAGTTCTGGGTGGTTTTGTTGCCTTAGAAATGTTCTAGGGGTTATATGGAATAGGTCTGGAAGGTTTGAGATGATTTGGAGTTGATTTGAGCAAGATATGAATTTTTGATGTTGCTGCCTGCGAGGAACCGGAATTCCGGTTGTGCATCCGGAATTCCGGATGGGGTTCTGAAATTTCCCAGAACCGGAATTCTGGTTGGGCAACCGGTCTACCGGTTGGGGAAAATTCAGGAACCCTAGATTTCCTCGATTTTATGTTTTTAGGGGTATTGCCATGCTTTTTATCGATAGGGAAACTTTTAGTTCCTAGTTTAAGTCCCCGAGAAGTGATTTAGCGTGTCACTTATAGTGCTGTGATTTTTATGGTTTAGGAGCCTGTAATCCGCCGCGCAGTTAAGTTCCAGTCAGGTTGACCGGCACACCTGAATTCGGAATCTAGGTAAGATTAGTATAACAGTATGCATATGTAGATTACATGTTTAGCGTGCATGTATGAAGCCTGTTAGATTACATTAGTTATGTATGTTGGCTTCGAACCATCCAACCCTGTCACGTCGGTACAGGCTGGAGTATGACGAGCAGCCGGAGTATGACCGGTTCGACCGATCAGGCTGACACTTAGGTTGGTGGTTCCGTACTATTGACGTATCCCGTCGGTACAGGCTGGAGTATGACCAGCAGCCGGAGTATGACCGGTTCGACCGATAAGGCGGATACTATAACACGTCGGTACAGGCTGGAGTATGACCAGCAGCCGAAGTATGACCGGTTCGACCGATCAGGCTGTTACTTGTCAATAGTACCGTCCCTATGAACGTTCAGAACTCAGTACCGTGTTGGACACGGCAGTTAGGGGGACTCAGTATCGTGTTGGACACGGCAGTTAGGGTTATGATCAGGGGTATGGGCGTCTGATCATGACCGGGTTTATGTATGAATATTATTATGCTTTTCTTACTGAGTCTGTCGACTCACAGTTCTACGTTTATGTGTAGGTAAAGGCAAGGCTAAAGCTGATGGACCGTGAACGAGCTTATGAAGATTGTACATGTCGGGGCGGTTAGGCCTGGAGCGTACGATCCTCGGGACAGCAAGGCTAATTTTTGTAACTAGTCGCTAGGCGACAATTATTTTGTATGAACAGTAATTTTGTAAATGATTTTGTAATCGGGATCCCGAGTCTTTTGTATAAATATTTTATAAGTTTAATTAAAAGGAAAAAATTTTAATTAATCACGTTTTCCATAAACCTCGTTCATTAGCAACGAGCTGCACAGCATGTTTAAAAATCACGTAATACGCCTAAGTTAGTTAGGGTGTTACAAATACAATATGAAGTGATCATATACTACAACTTTTAAATAAAAATAATTGAAATTTTCATGTTACGTTTTACTTTTAGTATACTTATTGGAAATTAAATCATTTTACTACATACATTAATGATTTAACTCATTTATCTATGGTGTCGTTTGGTAACAATTTTTTAATCACAAAATGAAAGTGAAATTTTTGTTTTTAAAAAAATTATTTTTGAAAAATAAAAATGCGTTCTGTAACTACTTTTGCTTTTCAATTTTAAAAACAGAAAATAAAAGTGTGTTCTGTAAAATTCATTTTTATTTTTATTTTTTGATTTTATTAAAGTTGGGTCTAGGTCCGGGGTCGGATTCGGGTTCAAGTCAAAAGCCGGGTTCAGCGCCAGGGCCGTGGGCAGGGGATTTGGGTCCGGGTCTGGTCGTAATCCAAAAGATTGATTAAGAAAAAAAATATTGAAAGTGATTTTTGTTGTTTTTAAAATTTTGATTTCTAATTATAAAATTGAAAAGTAAAAACAGTTTTATAGAACATGTTTTTGAAAAATATTTTCACTTTTCTACTTTTAAAAACAGAAAACTGATTAAAAAAGTGTTACCAAACGTCACCTATATGTATCATGTATGGGTGTTTATTGTTAAAAAATTAAAATAATTCAAAATATAAAATTTATATATAATTTAGAACACAATAATAACAGATAATAATTAAAAATAATATGATGTATAATCATGAATAAATATATATGTTCTGAATTTAATATAATTTATACATTAAACATAATCATGAAATAAATCGTGTGAATCATGCATCATAAAATAATTTTTGATCTTTTATTAATTAATAAATCTGATTATATTGAAATGAGTTTTATTTAGGGTAGAAAATTCAATAAATGAGTCCCTAGAATAAAAGACTAATCGAAATCGTCGTGGTACGTGTGTCGTGGCTAAAGCGGAACATGCAGCCTTTCATTGATGTTCTCTCCGAAGACGTTGATGGTACAGTTAAGTACATAACCGCTCCATCTGTAGCTCGATGGGCTTATGGAGCATTTGGCTTTTTTAATGATGATTCGTAGTATATACTATATCATCTTTTTTTTTTTTTTTTTTTTGATAAGTCGATCGTCTTAAATTAATTGGAAACTAGCTGTAGTGTGTAACTGAATTAATAATAAGGTTGAGATGCAAAATGGCCCTAAATTTGGTAACTAAGTTAGTAAATGTCCACTTTTTAAAAAAATTAAGAAAATGGCCAAATCTAATAAATTAGCTAATAAAAATTATAAAAATACATTTATCACATATTTTTTTAAAAAAATGTATATAATAATAAAATTAAGTTACATAATTTTTTTAGTATTGCATATTATTATATTGTAACAAAAATAAATAAATATATTAGATCATTTAAATATATACAACAGTATTAGATATATCGTAGTACAGAAAATTAATATACCGTAGTAATAAAATTATATACCACAAAGAAATTATAACAATGCTAAATTAATACTTAAAAATATAAATATATATATATCATGTTAACAAAATTATATATACCACCATATATGAATACATACCAAAAAATTAATTTATATATAATAAAATAGAAACTAAATATCATATTAAATAAATAATATATTATAGACGACAAAAATCACATACCATACAATAAAACGTATATACCTACAATAAAAAATAAAATAAAATAATATTATATTATTAAAAAAATTATATATATCATATTAACAAAATTATATATCACTATACTAAAATAAAAACTAAACATGCATTATCTAAAATAAAATGATATACTATACAATAAAACTTATATACCATATACATAAAATATATGTCTTACAATAAAAATATATATAATAATAACAACAAATAAAAATAAAAATATATAGGATGCTAATAAAATTATATATCATGTCAACAAAAGTATACAATAAAAAATTAAACTTAAATATTATTTAAAAAAATTATATACCGTATAACAAAAAATACATATACCATACACCAAAATATATATACAAAAAATAATAAAAAAAATATAGATTACTAATATATATATATATATATGGATGTATACTAATCAAATTATATACCACAATTAAAATATATATACCATGACCATTGTATATAATAAAATAAAAACTAATTAAATATTATTTAAAATAAATAATCATACAATTAAAAAATATAAAAATAATAATTAAATATATGTAGCATGACAATAAAATTATATACATACATTAAAATATTTTTATTATGCTAATAAAATTATATACCACTATTATACATATCATAATAAAAAATAAATATCATCTAAGGATAATAATATACCATACAACAAAATAGAAATATACCGTACAACAAAATCTATATACCAACAACCCAAAACAACTCATAAAAAATTAAAAAAATTGACATAACTTTAAAATAAAAAAGATTTTAACAAAACTAATATAGATATACCATAATATTTAAATAATTTGCTTCTAATTCTAAAAAAAAAAATTAATTAATGATTTTGAAATAAGGACATTTACTAACATAATCTTATGATTTAAGGTCATTTGCTATATTTTTTTAAAATGAGGACATAAACTAACATAGTCCTATGATTTGGGGTCATTTACTATCATTTCTCTTAATAATATAGGGTCATGTAATCAATTAAGATTTTTAATTTTAGCGCAATTGAAATGTAATATATGTTTTCAATCTTAACATAGAGATTTTAGAGTCTTGTAGTGTGTAATACTAAGGATTTTTATATTTAATTTTTTTTATTTTAACAATTTGTATAATTTGAATTTAAATTTAACTAGTTTTTTGATATATGTATGTTTTTTTAAATACTTTTAGTTTTGACGTTTGTTTTTAATTAATTTTTTATTTATGTATTTTGTTAAATTATATATTTGTTTAAATAAATAAATGTGAGTCCTAAATATATAATGAAAGTAAAATATCTCATTTATTTTAATATTTATATGTATAATCAAAAAATTAATTCAAACGATTTTATTAATTTTTTTTCTTCTATTGATTTTGATAATGTTCTTTGCTAATGACATCGATATTAAATGTAGTAATGAATATAAGTGAGATGTGGTACTGAGAATTATAATTTTAATGTAGTGACAACTACAAGTGAAATACAGTAATGACAACGACTTTGAACATAGTGGCAACTACAAGTGAGATGCGGTAATTACAACAGGTTTGATAGTGGTGACTATAAGTGAGATGTGGTACTGATGATCATAGCTTTGAATGTAGTGACAACTACAAGTAAGATACGGTGATGATTACAACTTTGAACAAAGTGGCAACTACAAGTGAGATACGGTGATAAAAACAACTTTGAACAAAGTGGCAACTACAAGTGAGATACAGTAATAATGACTTAATTTTTTTTTTTTCAATTTACGTAGCTAAAATATAGTTTTTGCCTTATATTGTAACAATTTTAATCATGTGACATAAATTAATTTTGTGTTAATCAATTAAATAAATTATTTTTTTTTATTTTTTATAATTAACACATAGAAACTAAAAATTATTTGAGTTAACTAAATTTAATAGATATCAATTAAAATAATTTGAATTTCATAATCTACTAAAAATATCTAAACAATTTATATACACCTAATATAAATTAAAATTTAAATTACTAATCTATTTTAATTGGGGTAAGTTGAAAAATGCCTCTTTTATTCATCAATTAATCAAATTTACCTCTAATTTTATATTTATTTGAAACTTACCTCTTTTTATATGTATTGTACCCAAAATACCCTTACATAAGAGAACCACGTGGAGAGTATCTTGAAGTGATAAGGGCAAAATTGGTACAATATTTAAAAAAAAGAGGTAAAAATGATAGATTTTTAAAAAGAAGGTAAAAATGAAAGAGTACAATATAAAAATGGTATAGAGTGTAATTTCCTCATTTTAATTTGTATTACTTATAGTATAACTAATTATATACCTAATTTTAAATATTTTTAATAATTTTACTATTTTAAAATTTTAAATTATGTTTTATTTTTTTATTTTAATCTTCAAAATATTTATTCATTAATATTAACTCAACAAATATAGAAAAAAAATGATAAATATATCTTTTTTAAAATAATATAATTAATATTTAAAATTATCGCACGAAAGGCGACTATGTTATTCAGTTCTCCTATATAACAAAAGTAATTAGGAGTATGAATGTCTATATATATGATTATTTATTATATATTTACAAAATATGTCATTTAAAATACGATATTTTTTTAGGGGCTTTTTCATTTTTACACTTTAAAGTAGTTTTTTTTTTTTGTATTTTTACAGAATTTTACATAGAAACCTCTATTGCAACTAGCGGAGCAACCTAAATCGCAATAAAAAATCGTATAACAACCCACATAGAAACTACTGGAGAAACTACATTAGAAATCCAAACCGTAATTTTTTTTTATTAAAATATAAACATATGGAAGAAAAACTCATAAAATGTGTCAAAAAATTTAAGAAAAAATCTATGACATGGTTGAGTTTCTTGCGTGGCTTGGTCAGGGTTTGTAGTTGTGCTACTACGATTGAGTTTTGCTATTGTGATTAGTTTTTTCTTTGTGACGTGGTTTTGAGTGTCTTTTGTTTAAGTTATTACGATTAGTCTTGCCTCTATAATATGATTTTGTTCTGTTTTGTTTCGTTGTTAGTTCGTCTTCTTTGTTTTTCGATGACTTGCCATCAAATTATTATTAGTGGTTGAGAATAATACGTCTATGCGACTGAAGGAGTTCATAGTAGTGCAATTATATACTTTGCACAATAGTTGAGTGCTTAAGCTAATGGGTTGAATTAACTTGTTACAACAGTTTTACTGTTGTATCTTCTAATCGGTAGAGAAAAATAAATATAGGTGCTCTTAAGATTAGTTGTGATGGTGCAATTTTTTTATTTGATTTTATTTTATTTTATTTTCTTTTGTCAAAAGATCTGAGAATCAACCTGCAAATTAGATGACTTATTTTTTTAATTCTATTCTTCATCGTGTTTCTAATAGGTGAGATATCTTAAATGAGCTACATGCCATTATTTTATGTAATTGCTTATCAATAAAATTACATAAATTCTTTTTTAAAAAAAAATAAAATAAAATAAAACTATCTAGTGTGTAAAAAATACTAAAGAATTGCACGAAACACCAAAAAATATATATTTTTTTTCCGTACAGTGCACTAATAATACAGCGTACTAATAATATAGTCTTGGTACTCACAACAAATCAATGAATCATTGTCACATTCTTATAAAATATAAGCCATTTGAAATAAAATAAAAAAAAAAAAAAATCTCAGCATGGCTAAATTACATAATTAGCCCGACAATTCTGGATCAAGGATGGCCATGAAGCAAGGGCACAACGCACAACATAGCAGCCACAACTTGATGGGCATGGCCCATGGGGCTTGTTGCGCTGCTGACCGTTGAATCCAGCGGTGGGGCTCCACCATAAGCACCACTATCTCCCAAATATTTGCATTTCAATGGGCCCCACTCAAAAACAAAACCTAGTAGCTTGGTTAGCTTTAGTGGCATAATCGTTAATTTATTAGATAGTAAGGTCTAATTGTTACACTGAATAGAAAGTTAAATCGAGGAAAGGACCTCGCACCAACGCTTCGCTCAACTTTCATTTTCATGGCGCTAGCTACCATACAGTGTCAGTGCTTTGGTATCTCTCTTGTAGTCACGTGTTCTGATTAAATCGTGCCGTCGAAACTTCCATTTCGGAATAGTTAACGGTTATGATGGGTCCCTTAGTCACGTGAGGTCCACTACTGTTTAATGGAGATAGTCTGCCCAATCTCGGCCCGCGTAGGCGCGTATATCTGGAGAAGCCAAATTTATATTTTCAATGTGTTTGGTTCCACCAATTTTTTTTAAAAAGAAAATTTATGTTCGGTTTTTTTTTTTGAAAATAAGCGTGAATGTCTCATTAATAAATAGAGTTAGACCTCTCGGTCATTACATAAAAGGTTCTCCGGAGCCGAAGAAACCGGAATAATCCCATACAACTTGTTAATAAAAGCCCAATTAACCAAATTATGGGCTGCAAAATTACAAGTTCTGTTAACATACACAAAATTACAACAACAAGTTCGGTTAGCGCATATGATAACCATTTTAAAATATGGAAACTGCTTTTTTTTTTTTTTTTTTTTTTGGAGAGAATTAGTTTTTTTAATTAATATTTATTCTAGTCTAATTAGAATTTTTATCCTGAATTTTGACATGTACCAAATTATGTCTCTGAATTTTTAAAGTCGTTAAAAATACTCCCTAAACTATTGAAATTGTTGGATTTAAGAATTTTTTATCTAATTTCATTCAATTTTACTATTTCAATAATTGTTTATGTAGTAAACCATACCCCTCGAACTTAGACATGTACTAAATCATGCCGCCTGAACTTTCATCCATGTTAGATTTTTTTACTAAAATTGAAAAAAAATCCTTAAATCCAACAATCTCAATAGTTCATGGGATATTTTTAACAACTTTAAAAGTTCAGGGGCGTGATTTGGTACATGTCAAAGTTCAGGGACAAAAATTCTAATTAGACTTTATTCTATATTTATTCAAGAGAATTTTTAGTTTGACAATATTTTTTTGGTTTTTATGTTAATTTTAACAGAATATCTTATTACTTAACAGACTATTCTTTATTAATTTTATAATATTATTATATATATTTAAAATAAAATTATATAGATATTTTATATAAATAAATTTTTATTTTAATTTAAAATACCTAAAATATTATTGATATTTTTAATCTTATTTAAATTTATTGGTTTAACTTTAGATTAAAATAAAATGAAAAATTATGTAAATATTTTATATAAAGAAATTTAAATATAAAATATTATAAATATTTTTAACCATATTTTTAATTTTATTATTTTTTATTTTATATTTTAAACTAGTAAACAACTCGCACTTTGCGGCGGTATATTTAAAATTTTTTAAATATAAATATGAAATAAATTGTGTCTTTTAATTTAATGTTAACTTAATGGTTATTTATAATTTTTAGCCTTGAAATTTTGACCTATGTATTAGTGTGCTCCTAATTTTTTTAGTCCATTAAAATAGTTCCAAAACTATTTATTGTGTTGTAAATTGTTAAGTTTTGTCACACTTGGTTCATAAAATGTTAACGTAGTTGTTTACTCTATTATCACATGAACGTTGCAAATTATTTTAAAAACTAATTTAAAAGTTTGTAATATTAGTTCAACTATTTTTTTTCTTTTTTGTAATTATTAATTGATTTTAGTAATAATTTTTAAAATATAATTTTTTAATTATTTTTTATTAAGTACATGGCAATGCCGTGATATTAATGGTCTAAACATTCACATCTGCATTTTGTTTGTCATGTGTAATAAAATTTAACAAAAGTACTACTTCACAACATTGATAATAGTTTGAGAACTGTCAACTAAAAAAATTAGGAGTCACAATACATAGGTCATAGTTCGGAGGCAAAAGTCATAGAATTTATTATACTAAATTTTTTAGTTCCAACTCTTTTTTAATTAATTTAAGGGTAAATGGCGGCAAAACCCCCAATATTTTCGTTTTGGTTTCACTAAACTCCCAAAACTCAAATTTCTGCGGGTAAACCCTCAAAACTCGTATTCTGTTAGCAATTTACCCTTTCCGTCCAAATTTAACTGTTAAGTGCTAGGTTGGCTTGTCCACGTGGACACAATATACACGTAGCACAATTTTATTGGTCCACGTAAATAATTATATTAAAAAATTAAAAAAAATAAAATTAATTTAAAATTAAAAAAAATATAAATAATAAATTTGTTTTTTCTTTTCTTTCTTTCTTTTTTTTCTTTTCTTTCTTTTTCTAATGCCCTTTCTCTCTCTCGCTCGCATGTAGCACCGTAGCAGCAAGCAGCAGCCCAAGACCCAGGTGCCATCTCTCTCGATCTCCCTCTCTCTTGATCTCAGCCATCTCTCTCGATCCCCCCCTCTCTCTCTCTCTCTCAGCCATCTTCTCTTTCTCGATCCTCCTCTCTCTCTCAGCCATCTTCTCTTTCTCTCCCCAGGACCACCGAGTCGTCGCCGTCGTCGTCGAGGACCACGGACCCAGGTGCTGTCGCCGTTTTCGAGACCACCAAGCCAGGTAAAACCCGACCCTATCTCTCTCTCTCTCTCTCTCTCTCTCTCTCTCTCTCTCTCTCTCTCTCTCTCTCTATCTGCCCTCCTCTCTCTCTTTCTCTCTCTTTAGATCTAGGGATTTCTATAATTTTTTTTTTTTTTTGTAATTATCAAGATCTGTGTATAGCTGCAAATATTTGGGTATTATTGTGTTCATTATTTTTCAGATATGAGAAAAGATAATTGTTGTGGGGAAAATAAAGTTAGGGTTTTCAGATTTGAGTTTTGGACTGAAATTTTGTGTATATATTTGTGTGTGTTTATTTGTTTGTTGGATTTGAATTTGTTTAAATTTAGTTTTAGTATTTAATTTTTTTGTGTGATATGGATTTGAAAAATAGGTTGTGGTGGTAGTTTCGGTAGTGATGGGTGGTGGTGTTTACGATGGTTATGGATGGTGGTGGTGGTGTTTACGGTGGTTTCGGTTGTGTTGGTGGTGGTGTTTACAGTGAAGGTGGTAGACTGATAGAGAGAGAGAGAGAGAGAGAGAGAGAGAGAGAGAGAGAGAGAGAGAGAGAGAGAGAGAGAGATGAATAGATAGAAAATGAAAGAAAAGAAAGAAAAAAAAGAAAGAAAAAGAAAAATAAAGAAAGGAAAGAAAGAAAGAAAGGAAAAAAAATTATTATTTATAATTTTTTTAATTTTAAATTAATTTTATTTTTTTTAATTTTTTTAATATAATTATTTACGTGGACCAATAAAATTGTGCCACGTGTATATTGTGTCCACGTGGACAAGTCAACCTGGCACTTAACAGCTAAATTTGGACGGAAAGGGTAAATTGCTAACTAAATACGAGTTTTGGGGGTTTACCCGCCGAAATTTGGGTTTTGGGGGTTTAGTGAAACCAAAACGAAAATATTTGGAGTTTTATCGTCATTTACATATAAATATTGATAAATAATTTACTTTAGTTATGAATATTTTATTTTATTTAAAAAATATTTAATAACATAAACTATGTAGCCAACCATGAAGTTATGGCCATGGGTGTACCTAATATTTAGAATGTGAAAAATTGTTAATATAACATACAAATGAGAAAGAATAAATTATATTATTGTCACACAAAATAAAAAAAATAAATTAAATATCTACAATAATGAGTCTAGTGATGTAATTTCCAAACCATTTAATTTGCATATTGTTCTTTTTCTAATATAATCATTACCTACCTCTTTTGGGCTCCTTTCTTTTTTTTTTTTTTTTTTTTTTGAAGAAAAGCGTGCAATATATTAGCATAAATCAGTTAGACCTGTCGGTCGTTACAGAAAAGATTGTCGGGCAAGGAGGTCGGAGGCAAAGATCCAAACCTCTGATGGGAAAAAGCCCACTTGGCCACATTATGGGCCGCAAAATTACAAAGTCTACTAACAAGTTCATAACTACAACCGATAAAAGAAGGAGAGATTCTGTTACAAAAAGAGACATAGTTCTCAAGCTCCCAAGGGGAATCTTTCCCATTGAGGGCATTGATCACTACCCTCGAATCACTCTCAACAATAATATAATGAAAACCTAGAGTCCTAGCCGCCTCTAAAGCTAAGCAGCACGCCGCTGCTACCCCGCAGAGAGCATCAGCAAACTCCAGTTTAGAAGTAGTAACCCCGATCACCTTGCCAACATGATCTCTTGCAACCACAGCTGCACACATGCTATCCAACCCTACTCTGATGTCACAGTTCAGCTTCAACCAATCCTGAGGGGGAGGACGCCAAACATTCGACGAGCACAACTTGGGGCAAGGGAGTAAGTAAGCTTGGTGATCAAAGAAGAAGCATCTACTTTGAGTTTGGTCAGAAAGATGAAATTCAGGGAGCGCAACCGAATCAGGGACTTCAATTCACGAACTGTAGAGGTCTGCCCTAACCCTCTACAGTTCCAAGCGATGCCTCTCATGGCTCCTGTGGAGGAGTAGTAGCCTCCTCCACAGGGGTATGAGAATGGGCCGACCCAAACGATCCAGAATCTTCAACCACAAATGTACCGACCATCGGCCTTGCTAAGATCACATTTTTACCTTTTGAGCACCACTCATCCGATCCCAAGAAGTCACTGTTGGATAAGGAGGCATCCTCAGTGGGCTCCTCCTCCACATCATTGGTAGCAATAACCTTGGCATCTGAGTCCCAGGGAAAGTCCCTGACAACCCCTGGATGGTGGCGAGGAAGCTTCCAAGGCCGAGAACAAAGAGACGCCGAGGCCCCGTCAAACTTTCTCTTTTTGAAAGGAGTTGTTCTTTCATTAACCTCCGAAGCAGTTGGGACCCCAATGTCACCACCTATGGCTTTAATCTCATATAAGTCCAGGTTTCCAAACTTCTTGAGCTCATGAATAAGAGTTTCTTGTGCTTGAAAAAAATTGGATAAGGCAAGAGTTTCATCATGATGAAAATTCACTTCTTGGCCACAAGTTGAACTCTCAATGGAAATGGTCTTGGTTGGCCTTTCACAACTAGCAATATTATTTTCTTTAAACCCAGGAAGCCCACCCGGCCCAATATTATCACACGGCCCCCTAACCTTAAGCAAAGGCAAAACTGTATTTTGGTTCTCCAAAGTGGGCTCGGTCCCATGAAGAGATAAATTGGATACATTACACCTATTAAAAGGCCCACCAGAAGAAGCTCCATCTTTAAAAATATCCATTTTTGAAACCGGCCCATTAGAAGATGAACCGGCCCAACAACCCTTTCAAAAAAGCCTTTCTCTTTCCCACTCGTTCTTCTTAGGTCAGCCGAGTTTGACTTAAAAAAAAAGGCAAGCCTTCAGTCGACTTTCTATCAACCAGAGTACGACCAAGAACCTTATTACCCAGAACGGTAGGTTGTGGCATGCGCGAGGCAGGGAGAGCTTTGGGAACCCACTCCCTGTTGCGAGCCTGACCTCCTCCCAGCGAGCTACGCCCCGTCGCCATCACCGTGCGACTCAGTAACCGAGACGCAGGGCTACGTCGAACTGATCCCTTCACACCAGAAACCATGGCCAACGGTCGACTCCCCACACGAACCGAACCAGTGCCCGCCTGAGCCGCCGAAGACGAAGCCGGAGTGAAGGAATTGGCACCCGAGAAGACATCCAGGTATGATGAATCCATAGACAGCCATGGCCCAAACAAAGGGAAAGGAACCCCATTCTCACTTGACACCGTGACTGGAGAAGTAAGGGAACAACCTCTTCTTTGATGACCCAATTTGCCACAGTTATAACAAAAGATCCCCAGTTTTTCATATTTGAATTGAACCCACCTTTGGACACCCGATTCCAGAGCAAAATAACAACCAGAAAACAGGGGAAGGTTAACATTGAGGCTAATCAAAACTTTGAGAGACTTCTTCCATAGGGTCGGTTTGCCTTCGTCCAAATCAACAGTAAGAACTTTGCCAGCTTTTGCCCCCAAGGTTTTGCCATTAACAATGGAGAAATAGTCTCTTGGGAGATTATAAATGTGTATCCAGATTCTCACATGTTCAAACACGTCAAAGTGTTCCTTCCTTGGCGCCCATGCTTTCAAGATAAAAGTGTAACCACGTACACACCAAGGACCATGTTCAAGAGCCCAAGTGCGGTTTTCAGTGCTTAAAAATCCCAACTCAAAACAGTTAAGGTTGTTAGCACCTTCATTCAAAGCTACCACAGTCACATTAAACTTCCAAACTTTTTCCACAAAGTCAATAATAGTGGCCTCATTAACTACCATTGGGGCCACAACTTTCCCAAGAAGACAAAAAGTGGATAATGCCTGCTGAGAAGAGGCACAATGACTAATCTTGACTGAAGCTTCCTCATGAGAATAACACTTTCCATTAGTGGAGGAGTTGGTGGCATTAACTAAAGCCATTGAAAGCAAACAAATAAATGACAAGCTATCAAACAAACAAACCAACCTCACCGAATCCCTCAACCCTTCAACCAGCCCCTACCCCACAAACCAGGAGAACCCCACAACCGAGACAACAAAAGGAACTAAAGGAACAAAGAAACGAGAAAACCAAAGAGCAAGGGCAGAGAAACCTAAGACCAAAGCAGAAAATAGACCCAAACCACACTCTACCAAGAAGGGAAAACAACAACACAGCCAAACTACCCCAAAAGAAACTTACACAACCACTAACATTGAGAAGAAAGAGGAAGAAAAGAAAGAAAAGATATGGAAGTCACTTAGCTAGGAGAGAGTGGTAGATGACCATTCTCCTTATTTACAAAACTTAATCATCACAACTTTGGGCTCCTTTCAGTTGGCAAAGTTCTAATCATATTACCTCTTGATTTGGAGATATTGTTCTGTCAGACAAACTTGTGAAAAATAAATTATTTTTTGAAAAATATGTTTCAACTTTGACATTGATAAAAAAATTAATTTTGTTAGTTATAAACAAATCAAGACAAAAAAAAAAAAAAAACAGAATAACTTATGAGGAACTAAAAAGGGATGAATAAACTAAGAAAAGATAAAAAAATTATGGGTAATTATATTTGCACCCCAAAAATATATAAGTACACCCCATATCTAAGTTTACCCCCTCTTTATTTTTAAAATTGTTATTTTTTATAAAAGCACCCCATTTTTATTACAAAAGTAGGTCTTGTTTAAATGGAGAAGTGCACCCTATATTTTTTTTATAGAGACCATCTTCTTCTTTTAATCTTTAATTGGAAAATCTCTAACCTCCCTTTTAATCTCTATATGTTACTACTCAAAGGATTTTTTTATAATGTAACCGCAATTTTTTTTTGAAAGAAAGGTAATCACCATTTTGATTTTTCTATATATAATCCCTGATTTATTTTTTTGTGTGATGAATGATCTTTAATTATTTAAAAACTCAAAGAATCATGTTTTGATACCATGAAATAGTACTATTTTTATTATTTTTGGCACAATAAAAAAGAAAGTTATATACAGTAGAACCTCTATTTAAGAATACTCTATTCAAGAATAACCTCTAATTTGTTATAAAAAAATCAAGTCCCAATTTGGGCCAATTATAAATAAGAATAACCTCTAAATTGTAATTAGTTATACATTTTCTAAGTCCCGTATTAACAAAGTATATCTCTATATAAGAATAATTACATCTTAATAAAATATATACATGTATTTTGTAAATTTATTTATGTAAAATTAATAATTTTATTTTAAATTCTAATACATGTATGGAATTATATTTATTCTAATATATTTCTATTATGATATATTATTAATGATTATTTATTGTTATTATTGTTATATTGATAATTTTTAGTTTTTTAATTTTTTTTTTCTAGTGTAACTCTATTTAGTTATAACCTCCCAATTAGAATATAATTTACTTAGTCCTAAGTGTATTCTTGGATAGAGGTTCTACTGTATATATATGTGCAGACAGCAATATAAAAAATTTCTTGAAGTAATACAAAGAAAGTGAATACTCTATTTATATACAATCCCACTTTGTAAATGATTCATACAAACTTTCATATGTGTTGCTATTTATTTTTCTATATGTAATTTCTAATTTCTTTTGTATGAATAATCTTTTCTATACTGTGTTGCTATTTATTTTTCTTTTACGATTTAAAATTACTCAATTTAATTAAGGAAATAGGGTCTCGTTCAAAAAAGAAAAAATAAATAAATGAGGTGTATTTATTAGAAATAACTGATTTAATTATAAATTCCTTAAAAATTAATTTTATTTAATTTTAAAATGTCTATTTTTGTCATTTTACACAAGGTTAAGAATGTATATAAAATTTTGGGGTGTACTTAATAATATTAGGGGTGTAAATATAACTACCCAAAATTATGAAGAATATGATCTTGTGGTCCTTGGAGCTTGAGATCCCACAAAGGTGTCAAAGAAAGGGAAGAACATATGAAATGGTTACGGTTTTGGTTGACTTAGTCAGTTTAATTAATTATATATAACATATACCTTGTTTATTTTAGACTTATACGACTAATTGAAAAAAAGTAATATGAAGTTCTAATATCAAATTTTCTAATGATCAAATTAAAAAAAAAAAAAAAAAAAAAGAAAAAAAACAATAGATATTTTTTTAAAAAAAAACACGGTAAATGATTTATTATTATTATTAATTACTTATGTTGTTTTAGGTTTAAATATTTAAGTTTTTTTAATAGAAAATAGAATAAAAAAGAAAGAAAATTAGAAAAAAAAAATAGAGACTTTTCATTTTTACACTTCAAAACGATTTTTTTTTTTGTATTTTTACGAAATTTTACATAGAAACCCCTATTGCAACTAGCACTGCAACCTAAATTGCAACAAAAAATCGTATAGAAACCCCTATTGCAACTAGCACTGCAACCTAAATTGCAACAAAAAATCGTATAGAAATCCCTATTGCAACTAGCTCTGCAACCACTTTAGAAACCCAAACCGTAATTTTGAAAAAAAAAAGTTAAAAAAATAGTATATAGGGTAATTTCCAAAAAAAAAAATAAATAAATAGGTTTTAAGGGATTTATAAACTTAATAAAAAATTAAAAAAAAAAAAAAAGAGAGAGAATTAAGGAGAGAGCAAATATTACTATTAGAGAGATTCTAGAGCGTCATGTCACCGCCTCATACTTCTTCTTTATATATATACTAGGAAATATGCCGCGCTTCGCGAGCGGCTGATTTAAAATAATTTTTAATTTTTTATCGATAACATTAATAAAAATTCGATAATGAACAATAAATGAAACACATTAATATATCATCAATAACTATTTAGTTATTATTTTTATTATCAATTCATTATAATCTTTATTAATTTTTTTTCTTATTTTTTGAAATTTTGTAAAGAATTATATATTAGGTTAATTTAGATTTTTGCTCCCTAAACTTTGACATGTACCAAATCATAGCCCCTAAAATTTTAGGTCGTTAAAAATTCTCCTTGAACTATTAAGATTATTGAATTTAAGGACGTTTATCTAATTTTACTAAAAAAAAATCTGACGTAGATAAAAATTTAGGGGCACAATTTATTACATGTTAAAGTTTCAAGGCATGATTTAGTAGATATTATGGGGCATGATTTGATACATGTGACAAAAATCCTAATTAGTCTGTATATTATTTCTTTTACAATATATTAATTATCAGTATTCTTAGAGGTTATAATAAGGTATAAAATATTAAAAAAAAATTATAGAAAACTTTATAGAAATATATATATAAAAAATCATCATACTATTTTTTATCTAACAAAAAACTCACAATAAGAGACTTCTTTAGTTATAGTGAAAAAAGAATAGTAGAACTGAATTCTCACACAAAATAAAGATTTATAAAAAAAACAATAAAATAAATCTATCGAATACTTTTATATGACTTCAAAATCGTTATTGTTACTGTAATTTACTTGTAATTACCATTACATTCAAAGTTGGTGTCATCACCGTATCTCATCATTACTGTATATTGAAATTTATATTAGGTATGTGAAAATTATTTAGAATTATTACTGAATTTAAATTATATATCGTAAAGATTTTTAATTAATATTTATCAAATTTAGTGAACTCGAATAAATTTTTATTTTCTATATGTTAATATATATTTTTTTTATTTTTTAATCTAATTTTGAAATCGATTTAAATCTTTAAATTAAAAATTTTTATATTAAAAATTCCTGAAGTAATTTATTATCAAAGTAATTTGAAAGGTAATTAATATTAAAAAATGATTTAAAAAACTTAAAAAAAAAATAAATAGATATGCAACAATAAAAATTATGAAAATTTATATGTGCATGTAATTATTATAAATTATTCAAAAATCACTGAATTTAATATTTGAATTTATATTTTGCTGAAAAAAAAAACATAAACATGCTTCAAATAAAAAAAATAGGTATTGTTTGAATAATTAATTTATTATTTTTAATATTAAATAATAAAAAAGAAAGATAGTATGAAATCTACTTCACTTAACATTCAAAACAAATATCAATTTCCAGGTTAATAAACTGGCCAAAAAAAAAAATAAAATAAAAAATGAATTACACATATTATATGAAAAATACTTCTATATATTTTTTTCTTAATTGACACAAAACATGAACCTTCATGTTGGCTTCCTGACTATCTGTCTCAATCCACTTAATTCTCGCCTCATTTACAAAATAAATAAAAATAAAAATAAAAGATAATCCAAATATTGACCAATAAAAAATGAATTAGAAGAGAAAATAAACACACTCGAAAGTAAGAGAGAAATAATCATAAATTTACGAAAACAAAAAAAATAACTAAGATTATAATTCACAATTTTGTATATACAATCAAATAGATCAATATGCATAAAAGTAAAAAAAAAATAGTAGAAGATGAGAGAGCGGCTGGCTGGGAGAGAGATATGTATACACAATCACATAGATTAATTTGCACAAAAAAAAAAAAAAAAAACAGAATCTGGGAGAGCGGTTAAGAGAGATAGAAATATATTTTTAGGCTTAAATTTTGTTTATGGTAGTTTTAATTTATAGAAAAGAGTAGATTAATATGAATAAAATAAAAGAAAAGAAAATTAGAAAAAATTTAGGTTAGATATTTTAGTTTTTTAAAATTGAAAATTTATATACATAAAAAATAACATCATACGTGTTATTAATTTAGGATTAGATATTTTAGGTTTTTAAGAAAATAAATATATATAAATTTTTTTTATAAAAAAAAAAAGCTAGGTTTTTCTTTTAAAAAAAAAAACTTAAAAATTATTAATTAATATAATTATTAATAATAAAATAATAAAAGAATATAAAAAAAATAAATAAATATTTATAAACCTAATAAAAAATTTAAAAAAGAGAGAATTAAGGAGAGAAGAGATAAAGCTATTTGAAGTGATTTTAGAATGTCATGTCAGCGCTTCATACTTCTTCTTTATATATATATAGATAGATTGAATTCACATACCATATTTTTCGTAAAGTTTGGAAATAAAAAACTTTTATATCAAATTTACGAATCTAACCCATATATAGACACACTCAAATTTAGTTATGTGAGTTTTGGTTAAGAATAAGTTGTTGGAGTTTATTTTATAAGGATCTTAGATCTACTCACAAGTATGTTGTTTAACATCCTAAATATGAACTTTTTAAAACGATAATAAACACATATAAAGTTTAGGAAACCTTACATTGGTTGCAGCGGAATAATATGTCTCCTTCCACTCAGATCTCTAACCCTTGTATCTTTTCTGTCGCAGAGTATCACCAAGATCTGAATCCGAATGTCCTTCTCTTTGGTTTGGATTCTTCACGATCTTCCAGACTATGATTGAGGTACCACTTGTTGTGTGTGGGCACTACTCTATTACTCAAGGTATTTCAAAATTTGGAAGAGAAAAAGAGAGAATGAGAGGGTCGGCTATAGAGAGAAAGTGAAAGGCTCAATTTTCTGAAAGGCAATCTCTTGAATTACTGAATCACTCTTATTTTGGTGTCGACCATCACTTTCTATTTATATGCAACCACTAGGTTTAGGTTAGTAATTATTTGCATTAAAATAATGAAAATAATAATTGGAAAAACTCTCTTCAAGTGGCCGGCCATGGTGCTAATGGGCCCCACTTGAAATTTTACAGTTTTAACAATTTTTATTTCTATTTTCTCAAAAATGCCAATTTTTTAATTCTAACCATTTAAATGCCAAAACTAATTATTTAATAACTAAAATAGATTATTAAATAATATTGTCATTTAACATAATTATTAATTAGACATTAGAATCTCTTAATTAATAAATAAACCTAGAATTTCTTTTCTTTACAATTTCGCTCTTGCTTAATGAAAATTCACAAACTAGACATAGTCTAATTCTAGAATTATAATTCATTAATCATAAATCAATTATTGAGTCTTACAAGCAGTATGGTCTCAACTAGAATAGGGACCATTGACCTATATTACTGAGCTTCTAATAAGCCGAACCGAATTTACTAAGTAAATTCCCTAACTTATTAATTCCTTGTTGAATCCACTCTTAGAACTTGGAATTGCACTCTCAGATTTATATAGAACGCTCTATATGTTCCACGATATAGATACGCTATCACATTTAACCATCGTTATAATCTTAATTTGATCAAAGATCCTCTATATAGATGATTTACACCGAGAAGGGATAAATTTACTGTTTCACCCCTCAATGTATTTGGCCCCTTAAAACACTTAGCTACCTGTAAATGATGTTTTAGTGAACTAAGATATAATCACTGAAACAAGAGCTCATCCATTTACTTCTATTTAGCTAAGCTCGAAGGGAATCATCATTTGACTTCTAAACACCTGTAGAAGCTATAGATTCAATATTTATGTTTAGCGCTCCCACTCAATCATACTATCATGTTCCTAAAATATACGTATCACCCTGACCCAAAAGTAGGCTTAACTAATAAATCAAAGAACATGAATAGCACTCCTGAGATTGAGCCTAAGCAAATCAGGATTTAGATTCTTTTGATCTAAGATCAACTAGTAATATTGACTTGGAAAGATACAACGGTATGTATTATAATATCTTGACTAAGTTCAATATCGGTCCAGTACAATGCATACTCCATACATTCGTAACTAATATACTTTACCAATATTCTGGAAAGAACATAACACTTACTCCAAGTGTAAGTATATTTCATCCCTGATTATCACATCAGTGTAAATCCAAAAACACTGATGAAACAGAGACTTAGTCTTTTGAATCATATAATCACAATCACATTCCACTGTGTTGACATTATTGTAATTGTGAATGAATATATATTCTGGACTTAACTGATTTTGTGCATATATTAAACCATAAGCATGAAAAATACATATTAACATAAATCACTTCAAATCTCTTAAATTGATAACTAATCAGATTAGATTGTAATGTGTTTTATTTAGGGTACAAAACCCAACATAAGTAAATTACAATATATGGATTATCATATACGTTACCTAATTAAAAAATTTTGAAAAATTTAAAAAATATATATAATCACATTCAAATGACACACTAATATAACAATAGCTAAAAAAAATTTCTTAAAGATCAAAATCTCAAATTCCATTTCGAAAATTAAAAAAAAAATACATTACCCAATTAAAAAAATTAAACACACATATATTGCATTTAACATCACCTTATTGAATCTAATTAAAAAAATTTAATTATACGTGCATTGCACATAACATCAACCTAGTTCTATATAAAATGTGGCTATGTAATAGAATTTTTGGTTTAACGGTATTTTTAAATTTTCTAAATTAACTTTAACAGAATATCTGTATTTTTTAATTTTCTAAATTAACTTTAACAGAATATCTCAATTACTTAACAGAATATTTTTTTATTAATTTTATAATATTATTATATATCTATTCTTCTATATAAAATGTGGCTATATAACCGAATTTTTGATTTAACGGTAGTTTTAGTTTTCTATGTTAAATTTAATAGAATTACCCTTCACAGTTTGGTCTTATTGTTCAAGATGTTCGAAATTTACTTTTGGCTTTATCTTTTGTTGATTTGTGTTTTGTAAAATGATCTGCAAATAAATTGGCTCATTGCTTGACAAGAGACTCTTGTTTCTTTACAAGTTGTGTACTTCAGCTGGATGACTGTTCCTCTGAAGTGCGTTATATTATTTTGAACGAATTTATTAATTAATAAATCTTATGATTTTTATTAAAAAAAAGCATATAATGACAATCTTTAGTTTAAATATTTTATTTTAGTCTAATATAAGTATATTAAATCAAATTTCCCATTATAAATATTTTAAGTAATTTTTCCTTTTTCAAATTTTCTAAAGCAAAAGCCTTGCTAATTAATTTCAGCAATTACGACTTTCGAAACATTCCGTTCTCCTCCATTAGCAAATAGAAATCATAATTAATTTCACCTTTTGCAATAATTAACCAAAAAGAAAAAAAAAATGGTTCAAGTGGTAATGCTTTTGTAAAGAGAATTGTTGAAATGTATTATTATTATTATCAAAGCATCTTTAACGATAATATTTTTTTAGGCTAATTAGTATTTTTGCCCTTAAATTTTGACATGTACTAAATCATGTTTTTGAATTTTTAAGGTCGTTAAAAATGCCCCCTGAACTATTGAGATTGATTTTTTTTTTTTTTTTCTAATTTTAGTAAAAAAGTCTAACATGGATGAAAGTTCAGGGGCCATAATTTAGTACATGTCAAAGTTCAAGGGACATAATTTGGTAGATATCAAAATCTAGAGAGCATGGTTTAGTACATAAGCAATTACTGAAATAGTAAAATTGAATGAAATTAGAAAAAAGTCCTTAAATCCAACAATCTTAAAAGTTCAGGGGGCATTATCAACAACCTTAAAAGTTCATAGGATATGATTTGGTACATGTCAAAGTTCAGGGGGCAAAAATCCTAATTAGCCATTGTTTTAAAAGTGATACATTTCTATATTATTTTAAAATATAATATTTTATTTTATTTTTCTTTTACATTATTTTTGGCACTATTACTTCTAAAAATACTCTAATGGTATAACACATTTTAAAAATAATATAATTATGATCTCACACATTATTATATACTAGGTTATTGTTACTTAGTTATATTTTTAATTTTATTTTTGTTATGTGTATTTTAAAATTTTATAAATTAAAACGAAACTACTTATTAATTTTTTTTATTAAACTATTATATATATTGAGCTTTTAATTGGGTAAATAGCATTTTAGATTTTGTGTTTTACAAAAGTTATTAATTGAACTATCGGTTTTGTTAAATGATAGAATAGACTTTATATTTTCCAAAATGGTAAAAATAAGATAATGAACTAAATTTTCAACAATTTTATTTTTTAATAAATCCAACTTTAAGACAATTTCTAACACGAACAGATTCAGAAAATATAACAAGTTTTGTCATAACATCTCTAGATCAGATTATTATTAAGTTTTATTTTGACAAAAAATCAGTTTAGGGTCATATTTGTACCATTTTAGAAAATACATGATCTATTTTGTCATTTAACAAAAAAAAGGTCCAATTAGTAACTTTGACAAAATACAAGGTCCAAAACGGTATTTATTCTCTTTAATTTTTTGTTTTAAAAAAATATAGCATCAATGCCATATAAATTTCAAGAATAGCATTCTTTAATCTTCAATGGTATAACATCTTTATATTTTGTCACTTAAATTTTCTACCTCATCAAGCATTCTTCATCTTTATATTTTGTCACCTAAACTTTTACCTTGTTAAGTATTCTTCAAAATATTATTATTGGAGATATTCACATACTATTATCAGTATAATTGAATATCAGATCTCATATACTTTAAAAAAATAACTTTTAGTAAATAGAGCAAATTGCGGCAAAACCCCCTTATGTTTTAATTTTTATACACTTAACTCACTTATTTTTTTTGGTGGCAAAACCCCCTTATGTTTTAACTTTTATACACTTAACCCCCTTATCTTTTTTTTTTGTGTGACAAAACTCCCTTATGTTTCTTTTTCTTTGCAAATTTGACACGTCAGTAACCATTGTATACACCTGTGTATATGTAACGGTAAAACCTCGAAGTCGATACAGTTTAATCCAATTAGTATTTAACGGTAATATCTAGCTAAAACTTTAAATTTGCAAAGAAAAGTAAATTTAAGGGGGTTTTGCCACCAAAATAAAAGATAAGGGGGTTAAGTGTATTAAAACTAAAACATAAGAGGGTTTTGCCACAAAAAAAAAGATAAAGGGTTAAGTGTATTAAAACTAAAACATAAGGGGATTTTGCGACAAAAAAAAAATAAAAGAATTAAGTGTATAAAAATTAAAACATAAATAGATTTCGCCGTTAATTACTCTAATAAATATTACTAAAGAGCGCGGTGCCGCATAATTGCAATGCTCTTTTGTGAAGCCAAACAAACAAGGCATAGGGCAGTGAACCATCAAATACAGCACGTGCTTCACAATGCGTCGTTGATTGTCTTCAACATAACCCGAAATATCGACGGCTGAGATTGAATCCCTTCTTCTTCCTTATTCTCGAGTATAAAAGCACCATCACCAAGTCTCCTCCTTCTCAACCTACTCTGACATTTGAGACTGAGATTTTACCCTCTAAAACCAGATCGATTCTGGGTTTTCATTTTTAATCAAATTTCTTTGTAAACAAAATGCTTCTACGAAGCTCGTCAACTCCGATTTTGAATCAATGGTTTTCGTCTCAGTCAAAGGATTCGTGTTCAGAGGCTGAGATAGCTAGCCATATACCCAGAAACCGTTCCATATCACTCTCCCTTTCCTCTTCCTCCTACTCCTCACCTTCTTCTCAATCGTCGTATTCAGCATCGCCGGCCAGGGATTCATCTACGGCGAAGATGACACGGGCTTTCTCCGAGACCGATCTCCGGGACCTCTCGGTGCCAAAGAAGAAGTCTTACGACAAAATCCTTGATGGTTTTTCAGAGGAAGAGGAGGATGACAGGTGTTATGGGCTTAAGTGTGCTACGACGGCGCCATTGGATAATGGGGTGGGCTTATTTTCGAGCTCGCAAAACCAAGAGTCTTATATTGGATCCAGAGGTAATGGGTTGGTGAGCGTTTTGGTAGGAGGTGGAATTGGTAGTGGCGGTGGGAAAATCTGTGGTGGGGGTGGTAGTAATGGTGGATCCAACGGTGGAGATGATGGGAATTCTGGGTCTTGGGATTCGGATTATGGGACTGATGTGTATTATCAAAAAATGATCGAAGCCAATCCGGGGAATTCTCTTCTTCTGAGCAATTACGCCAAGTATTTAAAAGATGTAAGCTTTTTGAATCATTTATTGTATGATAGATGAGAAAAATTACAAATATTTCAGTGTGCGTTTTCTTCTTTCAAGCTTTTGTTTAATCAAATTTGGTTTGGCTTTTAGGTGCGTGGTGATTTTGTGAAAGCAGAAGAGTATTGTGGTAGAGCCATATTATCCAATCCGAATGATGGTGATGTTCTATCCATGTATGGAGACTTGATATGGCAAGGTCACAAGGATGCTTCAAGAGCAGAGACTTACTTTGATCAAGCTGTTAAGGCCTCTCCAGATGATTGGTAAGACTCAATTTCATGCTCAATTCAAAATTTATAAACCTTGTTCATAGACTCGTATATACTTGTTTGTTAGTATATAGCAATGGTTAATTCTTAGACTTTCTATGTTTTGATTGAAATGAATTTGGGGTTTGTATATTTATTAATTTGACTTTTTGTATGGATTGTGCAGTTTTGTTTTAGCATCATATGCTCGGTTTCTTTGGGATTCTGAAGAAGATGATGATGAGGAAGAGGCAAATACAGAATTATCAACACCCAATTTCTTTAGAGGGACAACTCCTATAGCTGCTTCTTCTTAGGCTATCTCCCTTTTTCATGATCTGTTGTATAATAGTTAAGATATTAACTTCCCAAGCCTTTTGTTTATATTCTTCTCTTAACCCTTTTTGTCAAATTTTTGGGTGCCTAGTAGAACTATATTAACGATAGCTATGGTTTCTTCTTGTAAAATAATGTATGGATGAAGTAAAGAGGTAGAATCAATTTGTTGCTCTCAGTTTCTCTCAGTATTGCGTTATGATTTATTTTTTATCGGCTAAATGAATTGCCTATCATGGGTTTAAGCTGTGGTTGAAGTTGAACATACTCTTAACTCAAATTGAATTATTATGCAGTTGATTTTTGTGACCAATGTTTTTGTTCCTTATGATTATGTGGTGGGTAAGAAAAGTTTGCCAGATTTGGACTGTAATTTCTATTTTCTACAATCTCTTTCCGGTGGGTTGATTGATTAGGTCTTTTGGGAAGATTTTTAAGAGAGACATAGATGAGTGGTGCTAAAGAACTCGTAAAAGAGGTTTGTCTTGGTTAAAAATAGTCGTACTGGCTTTTTACATTGACCAAAGTAAATCCAAAGTCTCTAACTGGCAGAGTATAGTATTATCAGCTTACTATGTTCTTATAATAGGAAACTCTTTCTAGCTATAATCTAATTCAATTAAAATCTTTGATTCATAAGCTTACATAATATGACAAAGTTCAGATAATCCAGAACCAACCAAGAACTGAACCACCAACCAACCCAAGTCCCAGGAATACAACCATAACAATTGCAGATAGTTCTGATTCTGTAACTAGAACAGATTTTGGAACCAATATCATCATGACACTTGTTAGATAGCCATTGGTCAGACCAAGCATGAAGGTCAGAACCACCATTGGAACTTCAGTTTTCAACCATGTTGGTCCATGGAGAAAAGCTGTGAAGAGAGGATAAAACAGAAGTCTGGCAATGGAAGCCCAAGTTGCTTTATTTATGCTCTGCAGAATATATATGGCTGTTAAAGACTTGCCTACTAAGTCTGCAATATTATACACTGTGATCAGCAAAATGGGATACCAGTCTTGGAGAATCTTTGATTCTAAATTTTCAGCTATAAACCCAGGGAAAATTGAAAGAGTCACTATGTAGATTATAAAAATTCCAAAAGCTGGCCATCGGACCTTTCGTGCGACTGAGAATATCTGTGGTCTTAAACAGAAAGTAGCCTCAGTTTGTTCTTCAATCTTGCTAAGCTTCTGCATGACTGGTAACTTGAATAACAAGTTAGAACAAATTATGCAACATAAAAGGATCATAGTGCTAAAGAGGAAATACAAGTGGGCACTTGTTCGAAGACCCTTCGAGTTCTGTGGAAGCAATGCTTTTGTTGAAATCCTCAAGAATGAAACTATAACACCTGCAGCAAAGACTAGGTTTTGTAAAAGGTATGTAGCAGATAAGTTAATCTCTTATGTTTTCTATTTAATAGGTTTCCAGAAAAGTGTATAGTTCAAGTTCATGTTTTCTTTCAATAGAATAACTCGTTAACTACCTTTTTTGATTTGCCTGCTAATACAATTTCAGTATATGCCAGTACTTCCGTAGGAATCACTTGAATTATAGTAGCATAAGTTTAACTTGCAGAATACTCCAATGGCATAAAATCTATTAATACTCATTTTTTTATAGTACTGGGTCAATGTCCTTATCTCTTCCTTAACTAAACAAAGACAGTTGTGTACATTCTTGGTCAACTTTTAAGACCACATAGCATAAATAGAATGCTTTACCTTATATTTCAAGTTTACTTCATCAACATTATCTGTGTTGAACTAGTATGAAAAAGTATAAATGCAGCAAGTACCTGAAGAAGCAGTTCCAGCAAAAACAGCTTGCATGTACTGTTTCGGAAGCCTTCCAGCTGATCCCATCAAGCTTCCACCAACTAAGCCATCGGCTATACCACAAACAGCGACCGAAGCAACTGTCACTCCATAGGTCTTCTCACTTGATTCTGTGCACCACACCCAGTCTATCATTGGAGCCACCATTAAAGAGAGAACAAACATAGAAAATCCCAAGTTGAGTGTTAGCCTTGAACTTAATTTCCCATAACAGCTACCCCAAATCAGCATCAGAACCAAAACTAGCATTGAACAACTCATGTAAGCCACAGAGAAAACTTTCTCAACATGCTTGTATGGATAGAGAAAGCCAAAGTAATCAACACCTGTGATAAAAGCATTCCAAGGAAGTAAATTCCCAGCACCAAGCAAGAAATGCATAATGTAAGCAATCTTGTAAGTGTCTCTTGGCTCAAGTTGGTCAGCAGGAGTCTTTATAGTAATCATTCTTACTCTACTTCTACTTTGTTTTTTCAATTTAGGATGTTCTGGCAGAGTCTTGGATGGACCTTAAAACATCATCTAAGGAAGAGGGGCAACTCTAGAATTGGGAAATGATATATAGTTGACAAGAGAAGCATATTCAAGCATCATATTCTAGAAGGCTTTGGCTAGTTGGAGTGGCCAGACTAAATAATAGGCTAACTAAAATCTATGGCTTACAATTTTTATGCAAATTCTTGCACTTTAAAGGAAGATAAGTCACTATAAAACCAACCACGACTGAAGCAAAACTAGAGCCAACAGAGGCAGCTGAATGGCTCTAATTTCTTGGTTCATCGATTTGATTGATGGGTTGAGTTTAGAATCAAATGTAGTTTATGAATATAGAAAATTATGCCAAAGTGGGGTACAAGAATGGATGGGCCTTATTAACAGAGAGGTGCCTTTTAATGTTATATATGCTGCTACACATGACATGGGTAAGCTATAAGCCAAGCTAAGCTGGCTGCCATTTGCTTCAAAAAACTTTTCCACAATCACGAAATGAAATGTGATTTAAAATGCCAATAGAAGAAAAAAGAAAAAAAGAAATACTGTTATATTTTTGCTAGGCAAGCTTCTGATATCATATGATTGTTACAAGGGTTGTCTTTAGAGCTTTTGCACTATTTATCCACCACACTTTGTTGAGTGATTAATTGTTTTTCCTTTCTAAAAAGCTCTAGTTGGTTACTATTGACCACTGTTTTTGAGTGATTGAAGTTTTTAAAAGGGTTATTGAACCTGTTTAACATGTTTCTATAGTTTAAGTAGTGTCTATGCCCATCAAGGGTTAATTTTTGTGAAGTGAAAGTTGATGTGCCTTAGAAAATATCCCTTTGGTGAAGTGATCACATGCAGAACTTGATTCCTTCAATCATATACCAAATATATTTTTTCTTTAGTCGGTCGAACAAAATTAAGTTTCATATCCCTTCCATCACTATATGTCATTTCAGCAAACCATAGCCTCTATACATGACTTTTTTTTTTTTTCTAATGGCTGGTTGATTTCAGCACAGAAGTTACCCATCACTTCTAAAATGCGGAAAGTGGGTAAGCTAGCTATGATCATGATCACTTGAAAAGCGTAATTTTTGGATGATAAATGGATATTTGAGTACTAATTCGATTCATTTTTGGAGAGAGCTTTTCTTTTTTCATTCATTAACTTTCTCATTTTTTATTTACTTTTATATTAGTAATACAACTAAAAAAAGGAGATACAATTTTTTTTTTTTTGAATAAAGTAAATAATTCATTAGACAAATAAATCTGCTAATATAATGGACGGAAGAGCAAGTGGAACATCACTCTCGGTAAAAAGACGACCTAACCAATAACAAGCACCACGTGCCATACTAGCAGACCGTTTAACATGACCAATGGAAACATTATTTAAAGAAGATAAAATAAATTGGCAATCTTGAACAAACAAATCGAAAATAAAAGGCATAGAGACCGAACTAAGAATGGCTTGAACAACTAAAATGCAGCCCGTCTTAATTATCACATTCAACTTATTATTCTTCCTTATCCAACTAAGCGCCTCTTTAACACTTAAGGTAGAGACAGTTGAAATTGAAAACGCCTCGATTATAATATATAACAATTAGTAAACAATTCGTTCACGGCGGAGAGAAGATAATACTAAATTTTAATTTTATTAAAATTTTACTAAAATTCTACTAAATTTATGAACTTAATATTAAAATACACTATAATATGTTAATTTTTATAATGCTTAACATATTAAGGTGACAAATATTTTCTCATGATTTTAAGTTTTCCAAACATTAATTTACTTGATATGATCTCTTTAAAAAAGTAGATCATTATTGGAGATCACACTAAGGAAAAGAAAGTTAATAAACTTATTACTATGTCATGGGTTTATAACTTTTTGTTTTTTCTTAAACATTTTTACCCCTAATCAATTAATTGATGCTGCTAAAGAAAAGCTAGATAAGTATTAAGTGCAGATAAGGAACAAACTAAAAAGAGAAGAAAAGTGGAAATAAAAAGGTGAGGTCCTTAAAACTTACGGCTACCTTTCTTTGGATTTGTTTCAGATATTGAAGTTATTGACAATTCAGTCTTCTCTTATACAGTAAAATTTCTATTTAAAAATATTTTATTGAAAAATAATTTCTAATTTGCTATAAAAAAAAATCAAGTCTCAATTTAGATTAATTATAAATAAAAATAACTTTTAAATTATAATTAGTTATATATACATTTTCTAAGTCTCGAGTATACTTTTATATAAGAATAATTATATTTTAATAAAATATATGTATATATTTTGTAAATTTATTTACGTAAAATTAATAATTTTATTTCAAATTATAATACATATATAAATATTATATTTATTTAAAAGTAATTTTGTTATGATATAATATTAATATTTATTTATTATTATTATTGTTACATTTATATATTTTAGTATTTTGAATTTTTTTCTAGTTTAACTCTATTTAGTTATAACCTCTCAATTAGAATATAATTTACTTAATTCTAATAAGTGTATTTTTAGATAAAGATTCTACTGTATAACTATTAAGGTACGGGATAAGAATCCAAAGTGAGATTTAGAGTAAAGATCTTCTTCTAAAAGGATATTTTAGGATGCTGTCCCAAAAAAAGACAATTTAATCATTGAGAGAGAGTGCAAATTCAATATGATTTAGATGAATGCAAGAATAGTTAAACCTAATTATTTGGATGGAGAATAAAAGTACATGATCAGTGGCATAAAGCACCACATATATCCAAAGCCTAAAATGGTGAAAGAATGAAAGAAAAAATAGTGTAGCGGTGAAAGAATTGGAGCACAACTTTTCAACTTATTTAATTATTTAATTTTATATGTTTAAGAATGATATGCATGTTTCGTTTCTTCTTCTGGTGAAGCCAATAATAAAATCACCACTTCTCCCATGCTTGGCCTTTTTAATATGCACAAGTTCAACATAAAGCTAGCTAGGTTCCTTAGTTTAGTTTAGACTTGTTTTGTTGGTGGAATATGATAAGTAATTAAATGAAGTGGGAATCTTGCTAGGTCATAGTATTATATTTATGGTACATGTATATGAAATGAAGAACATTTCAAGTTGCTTTTTTGCTAAGGAAAATGGAAGATGAGCCATCGACAAAAAGAACTTTGTAGTCTTTTTTTTTTTTTTTGTAAAGGATTTTTGGAGTTCTTAATTATCGTTGTTGATATTTTCATTGTTTTTTTCTTACCATCAAATAGTGATGGATTTTTCGGATCTTATCGTATCTAACAAGAAAAAGGCTATGTTTCCCAAAGATTTCTAATTTGATATGGCTTTTGGACCCAAATTCTATAACTTTTAATTTTTGCTTTAAAATTTTTATGATTTACTATGCAGTGTAATACATTATATATTAATTCTGTTGTATTTTAAAATATAAAGTGTGTTTGAATATCAAATAGTAATTATATGTGAATTTCTATTATCATATATGTTTGACAAAATTGTTGATAATTATACAATAAATTAATATACTAGAATATTTAATATGAAATTTTTTAATAATATACTTAAAATATAAATTATTTACAAAAATACTTTAATAAATCTCAATTATAATAATACATTGCTACATCATTGAAAAATATCTTAATTCTAATATAATACGCTTGAAACAAAATTAATCTCAAATTCTATTTTTTTTATTATTATTTTTTTGAGTTTTCAAAAGTAATCTTTTAGTTACTTGTGATGTTGATAAGAAACTAATTAGTTACTTTTACGTAAAAATAATTATTTTAAAATTATATAATTTGAGATACATTTTTTTTTTACCTTTAAAACATTATTTAAAATATCTTAATAATCAATTAGCTATTTTTAAGTTATATTGTGCTATCTTATTATTTAAAATATATTTAGGTAACCTTAGAGTTTATTTTCGAAACTAATGAGTTGTCATATAATATAATAAGCTACCATTTTTATATACCAATTATTTTATCTACCTTTTTGTTACTTTAAAACTTATGTTTTTATTTTTAAATTATATTAAATTAATTTATTATTTTAAATACTTTTAGGTTACTAATATATTTTGCTTTTGTAAAAATATTTCTGTTACTTAGTCTATTTAATAAACTAAAAAAAATCACATAACTTACTGGTAAAATTGGTAAACATTTAAATTGCTAATTAGTAATTTTAAAGTCATATTTTTAATTACCTTTTTGAGTTTACAGTAGAAAATAATTACTTTTCATACAGTATAACAAATAAACATAGATATGAAATAGTTTTATTTAGTATACTTTATAGTAATATTTAAATTAATTATGATTTCGATAATATATCAATTGGTTATTTTTCATAAAATGATCTACTTTAAATAAAAATATCAACCGTAGATAATATAATCTAATAGTAGTTAATTAGTATATGATTGGTAGTATGTGTAACTCAAGTGTTTGTTTTATTTTTAAAAATTGATAAATTATATGCTTCCCACATATTAAAATGACCATCTTAAATAATAGATTATGATTGTAATTTTCTTAAACTTAACTGATCAATAATATAACCAAAATAAATTTTCAAATTAAATAAAAAAGAGATAGAAGAAACTTAAAATATGTATTTTCACTTAAAAAAAAATTATAAAAGAAACTTACAATATGTATCAACATATATAAAAGGGGGAAGAATTGCTAAAAGAGAAAAGTCAAAAGAAAAATAAATAAATAAGAAGTGGCAGACAACATTTAATAAAGGGAAAATGAAAATAACATTCGGTACTATTAATTCCAATACGGTATAAAATTAGTAATTAATTTAAATCTGTTATAAATATTAATAATTATGTGGATGTTCAAATCTTTTATTTATTACCATTAATTGTAATCAACATTCCTCTTTTTCTTAGTTTCTTAATATCTCACTCTTGTATTTGTATAAATAGGGGTTCACCCCATTGGAATAAACAACTTAGAAATTCTCATTCACTTTCTCTTTCTCTCTTCTTCTTCTTCTTTCTTCTCATTTACTTTATATTATTTTATATTATTTTATAACACATTATCAGCACGAGTCTCTGCCCAAGCTTCAAGCATAAGTCTCTGCCCAAGTCTCATTGTAAGTATCTTGTTAAAGTTCTTGAATTGTTTCAAAGTCAAAATACACTAAATATATATTTATATATATACTCCTCTGACTGAAATAATTTCAAGAATCATTTGGTTTCTTTTTTCTTTTTATCTATATATCTATATATTATATATGTATGTATATGTTTTTATATATTTATTATTGATTTCATATATATATATTATCTTCTTATCATTCATAATATTTACAATATATGTGTGCCTATGATATGATAGAGAAAATCTATATAAATTATACATATATCCAGAAGATTATGTATCATCGATAAAATATTGCATATATCCTAAAGATTATGCATCATCGATAAAATATTGCATATATCCTAAAGATTATGCATCATCGATAAAACATTGTATATATCCTGAAGATTATGCAAACGTAATATTCATTATATAGTTGATGGATATATAATGAAAGAGATGAGTACATATTTATATATATGTTCTTGTATTCTTTGAGGACAATGAAAAGTAATCTAATATCGATATAGATTTTGACAAACATTTCCTGAAGTAAATGTTTTATATTTGTAAAAAAAAAATGATTGTATTTATGTGAATACAACTAAAGAATCATTAAAAATGATTATTATTGATGCAATTTTATAGTGGGTTTTGAATACCTAAAAAGAATATTAAGAAAATTGCATTGAAACATCAAAGTATAAGAATAACAGTGAGCATGACTAATGTTATTTAAATACATGAGACATGTATTTATTGTTCATCATTCCCTGCAGAGAATGATACGAATTGAATTCAACTACTCTTAAAGATTGTTTGTATTAGTCATGTTACTATACATTGTTATTACTTGCAATGTTAGAAATTATTGCATGTGACATATATTAAAGATCAAATTTTGCATACATCTTGGAGATTATGCAAAAATTGTATTCATATATTCTTTGAAATATTGTTAAAGAAATTGTTGAGTAATTTCTTTTTATATATGAACAAGTAATAAATTTTTAAGAAATTTATAATAATGTTCTACTTTTTCAACGTCATTCCCCGAAGTGAATGTAATGATTTTAAATAATCAATGGCATTGTTTGCTACTCAAATATTTCCATAAGAAATTGGAAACAACCAAAAGATGAAATACCACACACAATCAAAGTGCATGAAATCTATATATCATGTGTGGGATTGAATAATAGTAGTCGCGTACCTGTAGTACGGACACACTTATAATCAAGATAAAAGTATATTGATTATTGAATAAGTGTGAATTGTACAAATTGATTGTACATTTAGAATATTTAAATATCATTCCCAGAAGAGAATGAATAGACATGAAATTCTATTTCAAAGAATATAAATTTCACATATATTGGTAATGCCAGAAGCAAATTAATATATACATATTTTATTATTTCTTGAAATCAATAGTTTTAAACTATTGTTTTTTTTATGCAAAGTTTCAAACTATTGTTAGTACATGATATGTATATATATTGTTACTATATAATTCTGTTTGCATATTCCCAAAAGTGGATATATAATTTACTAATATTTGTTAGTGATCCAATATAATCAAAGTGATAAAGAATCACAAAATGATTATTTGAAAAGCTTCCTCAAGAAGTCTTACATACAATTGCTACTTGGAGTAGTAAAATATATTTGTATGTACCTAGATGTATAACTTTTATCTAGTTATGAAAGTAATAAGAAATAGCTTATTGTATGTACTGGTTGTACATTTAAATATATTATATATCAAGTCATGATAATTAGACTAATGAATAGTCTATTAATAAATTAGACGACTTGTTAAAAAGATACCAGGAAAAATGAATGATATATTATGGTTATATCTATTTGACCATTAAAATAACATGATGAAGTTGTCATGTATCTTTAAATTATACACATCATTAAATTGACGATAGTGATTCCTGAAGAAATATAAAGTTTGATAAACATAATAGTGACTCCTGAAGAGTGTATATGTTTTGGAGAATAATTGAATTATATTATTCGTGTATATAAAAATGAAACTTTTTATGATTACTTATATGTTGTAGTGATTTTACATTACCTTGTGAAAGTTTCATTGAAATACAAATTATAGTGAACCTGAAGTTCATGAATTGAGTTATTTTGACATGATCAATCATATGCAATAAATTGTCAAAAGATTTGACTAAATTTTGTTGAAGAACCAGAAGATTCTTCTCATTATTAATTTATAAGGCTCAAAAGAAGAATGTGCATATATTTGCACATAGAAAATATTTAAATTATATTCCTTTAACAATCTTGAGCCATTGTTAGATTTTTATTGCATAGTTTCTTATCGATGTGATAAGATTATATTATCATGCATTTACAAAATGTGTAAATTTATGTATTTCTTATTATACACGTGTGACTCATTCTTAGAATTGAATTAAGTTCATAAGTATTGAACTTGAACCTGAAGTTTATTGAACCTGAAGTTCAATGTCATATAGTATATATGGGTTTAAATAAATATTGATTCATTGTGATATATTGAAATCCCTACAGGTGTATTAATATTATTACATATCACAATTTTTAAAAATTCTCTCGATCAGAGGGAGAGAAGCAGTTGGGATCGATGATAATTTTTAAAAAAATGATCCTTACACAAAGTATATAAGAACAATATAGTTCAAAATGATATATACCAACTGCAAATCAATATTATTCAAAGTTGAGTTAGAATGAGTTGAAAACGCCTGAAGGGTAAATGAACAATATAGAAATTATTAGTAAATGTTCATTTGATTTGCCCTGAAGTTGTTAAATCTAGAGGTACTCATGGAGATACCTTAATGTTATAAAGTATTAAAATGATAACCGTGATGAAAACGGTACTTGAAGAGACTCCCGAGAGAAGTTAGACATAACACATTTGATCATAATTGAATCCCTGAAGTGATTCTAAATAGGTACCTATAAATGATAAACATATTTGAAAATATGCACTTTAAAGAGATCTCTATAAGTTATATCAATATGGGAGGAAATTATCATTTATTGAAATTTTTGTCGACAATAAATATTGAATGTGTGCATATGCAATAAACTAACATGAGATAGCAAGGATCATGGTATTAGATTTGTCGAGAATCATCGACATATATTTTGTTTTTGGCCAAAATATTATGACGCAGTCCAGGCAAGTTTACTCGCATAAAGTGAAGTAAGACCTGTAGGGTGTGCAAATAAATATTTCTAATGAGAAATTTGCATATATGTATTTGTACATAATGAATTGTTGTACAAAGTTTGCATATACATGAGATTGATTGAAGTAAGGCTTAAATATTGAGAAAATATAATCATGATTTGATTATAGCCTGAAATATATTTTATGAGGATTTATAAGCGTCACATAAATGTTGCAACAAAAGATTATTTATTTGGAGCTCCTAATATAGTGAGAATTTGAAATAAGCCTTATCTAAAAATTCTAGAAGAATTTAATACATGTCTTAAGTGATATAAATTCTAAGTCGCGCGCACTATATGACAAAGATCTTTGTATGAAATAAAGACATGTAAGTAAATTATTGTTTGAAAAATACGTATGGTTGTCTATGCAGTATAAATACGTAAATTATACGTTGTGATAGACTCTTGAAGAGTTTTTGATTAATTGAAGAACAAACTTTTATTTCTTTTGTATTTCGAGAAATATTAATATATAAAGTTTGTTCATTAGTATTGAAGTCCTGAAGTACTTCATATGTATCAAGAATTATAGATATATGATCATTTGATATGGAAATTAAGATCATACAACAAGATGGAACAAATATATGGTCTTGGAGTACCATCATTGTCACAAATGAAAATTTATAGTACCATTAATGTGTTATGTTCATATCTACTTGAAATTTTAAATTTTAGTATGAACAAAGTTGTGTACACACATGAATGATACAATTAGTTGGATAAAAATTAATGTTCCACGAACCCCTCATCTATAATTTAGAAGTCCATACATACTCTGGAAGAGTTATAGAAAATATATGATCAAAGATTGTATATGGTGATATTTTAAAAGTGATAACAATAATCTTATGAGATCTATTATCATCAAAAGAATTATGGATCATATGTGCATGAGGGGGAGACATATTCATGTTGCACTCTTTTTCCCTTAGTTCAGGTTTTGTCCCACTGGGTTTTCCTGGCATGGTTTTTAACGAGGCAACTTGCAAATAATTATGAATATGAAATATACATTGTACTCTTTTTCCTAGCTCAGATTTTGTCCCACTGGGTTTTTCTGGCAAGGTTTTTAACGAGGCAACTATAAATCATGTTAACATACTTGCATTTTATGAAGCAAGTAGAAAATGTGTGTGAGTGAGATCATTGACATAGCATATTCGGGAAACATATGGATTGCACTCAATAAAGAAGTATCAACCCAAGTAATTCTCTATGGATAATATTGCTTGCATCGCTCAACTAAAAGGATGGTACATTGAAGGAGATAGAGTTAGAACACATTTCACGAAATTCTTCTTTATACGCTTCAAGAAAATACATATTGGTGTTCAACATATTTAATCAAGTGTCAATCTTGTAAACTTATTCACAAAGTTATTACCAACATCAACATTTGAGAAGACGGCAGATAAGATCGAAATTCGTCGATTGGAAGATCTCCACAAATGCTTAAATGAGGGGGAGTTAGTTTATACTATACTCTTTTTCCTTTGATCAAGTTTTCAGCAAGATTTTTAATAAGGCAGTTATGGACATCCAAGGGGGAGTGTTATAAATATTAATAATTATGTGGATGTCCAAATCTTTTATTTATTACCATTAATTGTAATCAACATTCCTCTTTTTCTTAGTTTTCCTTTTTTTTAGTTTCTTAATATCTCACTCTTGTATTTGTATAAATAGGGGTTCACCCGATTGGAATAAACAACTTAGAAATTCTCATTCACTTTCTCTTTCTCTCTTCTTCTTCTTTCTTCTCATTTACTTTATATTATTTTATAACAAAATCAAGTTATTTTTAATATTAAGATGTAAAATAGGTGTATCATGTAATTATTCCTATTTAATATAATAATTATTATTTTGTAACAAATGTTTAAAATAAAGTCTTTCAATTAATAATATTAAAAATAAATAAAAATATCTTTATTAAATAAAATCAAATTTCATAATAATTTTGTAATAAATATTTAAAATAATTTTTATCTTGCATTCTATATATATTGAGCTATTCTATTTAGTGTATAATTTTACAGTTTTAGAAGTTTGAATATATGTCATTCTCATGTTGAGTAAAAATTAATAATAAAACAAATTTAAGCATTCCATCAATTAAAATTTATGCTAAATTTATGCTAAATCTGTTGGGTTTTGTGCCCTAAATAAAACTAATTTTTATATAATCAGATTTACTAATTAATAAAGTTCCAAAATCATTCTATGTTGCATGGTTCACATGATTTATTTCATGATTATATTTAATGTATAAATTCTATTAAAGTCCAGAACAAATATTCAGAACATATATATAAATATGTATATATTTGTTTATGATTATAGTGTCGTCAGCACAGTGAAATATAATCATGATTGTATGTTCAAAAGTTTAATTCTCATGATTTGTCAGTTCACTGGATTTAGATTGACATGATAATCAGCGATAAGGTATACACTTGGATAAGTGTTATGTCCTTTCCAGGGCATTAGCAAAGTTTACTAGGATCAGATGTATGGAGTATACATTGGAAGTGACCGATATTGATCCTGAATAAGATATCATAAACTTACCGTTATATCTTTCTAAGTCAATATTAATGGTTGATCTTAAGTCTATGGATCTTAATCCTGATATTATTAGGTTCGACTTAGTTGTGCTAAAACGACTTAAGTAGGCCTTAAGCGTCTCCCTCGACCGCTGCTTTATGTTTGTGTGTGAGGATGCCTCGGGTCGCCTATCCCTTGCGGTCTGGAACTACTTTTTGAAGTCATTAGACAATTGTTCCCAAGAGTTGATTGAATGATGAGTAAATTTGTTGAACTAGCTACTCGCTGCTCCAACTAGCGAAGTGGGGAACAAAATACAACGTAGATTGTTCGTAACATTACTGACTCGGATAATAGTATTGAAATTATTTAAATGCAAGACTGGATCTGTGGTCCCATCATACGACGAGACGTGAGGGTTCTTGAATCCTTATGGGAATGCAGTATTCGTGATGTCTGGATGGAAAGGCTCGAGCTCCTCATCCAAGTCATATCCAGATTGCTTTCCTTGCTCCCTGACTTGATACCTCCTGAATTTATCCTCCAACTCATCTATTCGTAATTGGATAGGATCCTCTTGCTTTGGACCGAGCTGTTGTGATCAGGTTTTTTTTAGTTCAATTGATTACGAAGATCTGGTTGTTGCTGGTTATAGTTGCTAATGAACCTTGTCATACTCATGGACTTTTTCCTACTCATGGACCTCGTCCTTGAGTAACTTTCAGTTTTACTTGTGCCTATACTTCCCAATCATTATTGCGATGAGTTCTTTCCCCTCCTCGTGTTGATCGACTATGGGTTCTTGTGTGTCCCGAGGTAACATTCGCCTCTTCACGTCCCGTCCTTCTTCCTTGGGTCCTTGGGTATGGGTTATTGCGTGCCCCCTGCTGAGGTTTGTACGTGCCCCTTCCCTGTTGGTTCGAGAAGGACGTTGGCGATGTCTCGTTGGTGACCCACGTGTCCCAGGTTAGGTCCTAGGATTTCCCTCGTTCTCACGGGGGATTTCATGTTCCCTGGGTTTTGGTTGCCTTCTGTTCTCATTTTTGTGAGAGGGCTCTGGTTGATCATTTGGTTGTTCATTCTTAGGGGGGACCCTCAGTTTCCCCAGGTTGTTCTTCCTGAGCGTTCTGAGGATTCTCTTGAGTCGTCTCCTACCTCCTAGTTCGTGAGCCATGAGGTCTGCCTCGTGGTCTTCTCACTCCAGGATCAGGTTGATTTTGTGCGTTGTTCTCCTGTGCCGCCCTGACTGCGGCAGCCTCCCGTTCCAACTCAGCATTTTGTCAGTTTTCCTCCTCCAAGCAGTGCCTGAGACGGTGATTCTCCAACTCGATAATTGGCACAAATCTTGTGGGATCATAGGCACCTTCATTATCATATTCCATAGGTTAGGCACCCCCCAGATTGGGTTCTTCATCTCCTTCTTATGGGTTCTGGCCATTCTCATGCTGAGTCCTCCTTGAACGTGTGGACCGTGTACTTAGGACTTTTTAGGTTGGGTCCTTCTGGAACGAGTGGTCCGTGTAGATCGTGAATCGGGAGACCTCCGTGAGCCCATTGGCTCCTTTCTAGGACGGTGAGTGGTCTCTTCAGGATGAGTATCAACGTTTTCTCCGTTATCAACCATGGAGAAAGAGTTTTCTTTTGATCAGGAGGGTTTGTTCTAAGATTTTTTCACGTAGGCTCTTAATGAAAGCACTAAGTTGTTAACAGTTATTCGTTAACGATATTAAAGCCTATTTCGTGATTGATTTGCACAGAAATAATAATAGTAAAAGAAGAAGAAATAACATAAAGTTTTTTTTACGTGGTTTTGCAGTTAAAATTCTGGATAGTCCACGAGTCTATCTTATTAGATTTCTCTGATATAAAATTAGGGTTCTATCTCTAAAGGATTTTTCGTCTATTTTTCAGTGTATCCTACCCCTATTTATAGTTACATAGGAAGGCAGTTAATTACAATCAAATTAATATCCCACAATAATAATTCCCTGAAATTGTGGGATTTGATTTCATCCCACGTAAAATAAATGCGGTTATTATTAGGGGTGTACGTCGGTCAGTTTAGTCGGGTTATAGCATATTTTTATTAACCCAATATAAATATCGGGTTGCAAAAATTTAATCGTAACCCGCCCAATGAAAATTTAGAAAAAGTTCAACCGACCCAATGATTTTGTCGGTTTGGTCGGGTTAACCCGTCCAAACCGTTCTTCATTTTTTTTATAATTATTATTGTTAGTTTCTAGAATTCAAGTAATAAAAGTTAAAAAAATAAAAATATATTATTTATATTTCAAGCTAAAAAATGCTATAGTTTAAATTAATTTAAGAACTTTAATATAAGATAAATATAATTGAGAACATAAAATAATTGAATAAAATAATAAAAAAAAGTGATAATATGGTATAGATTTTAAACTTTAACTTCAATATCCAAATACACTAAAAATTATTAACTATAAAATCTAAGTTTTGAGTTAAAAATTAAAATGTCCAAACTTTAAATACAAAATAGTTTAACTAATTAATGTAATTTATATAACTCAAAAATAAATAAATTAATGTAATTTATATAGTATAAGATATACACTTTTATTAAAAATATATAAATCGGTTTAATTCGATTTATTCGGGTTAATTGGGCGGTTTAGAATAATTTGTAAACCACCCAATATATTCATTGGGCGGTTTGGATTTTCATTATATTATTTTGGGTTGTATTTTTTGTCGGTTTATTCGGTTTGGTTTGGGTGGTTTATTTGTGTTGGGCGGTTTGTAAATTTTATTGAAGACCCCTAGTTATTATCTGAAAATCACACAGATGTGATTTATTCGCTTTTACCGGCTCAATGCTGACGTGGGTTTAGATACACTGGAAAGTGTATCTCGTTGGGATATCTCGCTGGGAACTTGAATAGCAATAATAACCTTGACAGTGAGCTAGAGCTTTTCCCATGTCTTTTCGAGGTTGATAATGTAAATCTCGTTTTTGTTGCCGTTGAAGAGATAACGCTCCATCATTTGAATGTCAGCTTCTATTTGAGAGAGCTGACTCGATGTAGCAGTGGATCTCATTGGATTTACCGGCTCAATGCTGACGTGGGTTTAGATACACTACAAAGTGTATCTCGTTGGGATATCTCGCTGGGAACTTGAATAACAATAATAACCCTGACAGCGAGCTAGAGTTTTTCCCATGTCTTTCCGAGGTTGATAATGTAAATATTGTTATTTTTGCCGTTGAAGAGATAACTCTCCATCTGATAATCGCAGTTCTTGGTAATAAGGTGAACTTCAACAGTTAACATCATTTGAATGTCAGCTTCTATTTGAGAGAGCTGACTCGATGTAGCAGTGGATCTCATTGGATTTACCGGCTCAATGCTGACGTGGGTTTAGATACACTACAAAGTGTATCTCGTTGGGATATCTCGCTGGGAACTTGAATAACAATAATAACCCTGACAGCGAGCTAGAGTTTTTCCCATGTCTTTCCGAGATTGATAATGTAAATATTGTTATTTTTGCCGTTGAAGAGATAACTCTCCATCTGATAATCGCAGTTCTTGGTAACAAGGTGAACTTCAACAGTTAACATCATTTGAATGTCAGCTTCTATTTGAGAGAGCTGACTCGATGTAGCAGTGGATCTCATTGGATTTACCGGCTCAATGCTGACGTGGGTTTAGATACACTACAAAGTGTATCTTGTTGGGATATCTCCCTGGGAACTTGAATAACAATAATAACCCTGACAGCGAGCTAGAGTTTTTCCCATGTCTTTCCGAGGTTGATAATGTAAATATTGTTATTTTGGCCGTTGAAGAGATAACTCTCCATCTGATAATCGCAGTTCTTGGTAACAAGGTGAACTTCAGCAGTTAACATCATTTGAATGTCAGCTTCTATTTGAGAGAGCTGACTCGATGTAGCAGTGGATCTCATTGGAAGATGTCTGAAGCTGATTAGTGAAGGTACCATATGTATGTCTTCTTATAAAGAGATGTATGCCTCGATATTCGTTGTTTAGATTCATTCAGCTGTTATGCTTAGTTTGTATAATGTATGTTATACGCTAGGTGTTCTAACAGTCAACATGTCTCATCTACATCTCTTCATACGTAGCAACGTTGGTGCCTCGCTTTGTATTACTGATGTCGTTCTTATGATCGTGTCTTCTTATACGAAATGGTTTCTCGTTAATATGTGAATTAATAGTTTATACATCCGTATCTCCCTTAAGACTTTACAGTTAACGAGTTATAGATATACTCTATCAGCTTCGCATTTAATGAGTTATTCCATTTTAATATCTTCGAATATAATCGTCATTGTATTCATCAATTCACGTTCTCCAAGGTTACCACGTGTGCTCCTCTGAAGTGCCAACCTAATTTCGGGTATAACACTATTCAATTCCAAATCTATAGTTGTGCAAGGAAGAGTTAATAAGTTAGAGAATTTACTTGGTGAATTCTAGATCTACTTATTGAAAGCTCGGTTATATAGGCCCATGAACCCCTCACTAGTTGAGATAATACTGCTTGCAGACTCAGTTAATTGATTTTAGTTAATCAATTATAATTCTAAAATTAGACTATGTCTTATTTAAGAGTTTTCACTAAGCGATGGCTTAATTGTGAAGAAAAGAGGTTTTAGGGTCAATTTATTAATTAAGAGACTTTGTATGGTCTAATTAATAAATTACATAAATGACAATTTTATTTGATAATTAATTATAATTATTAAATAAATAGTTTTGGCATCTATAGGATTGAATTGGAAAATATGGTATTATTGAAAGAAGAATAAGCGGTTAAAAAGTGGCAAAATTGTAACTAGAGTTTGGTTCCTTTATGGCTGACCTTAAGTGTGAATTTTTGCCCAATATTTCATTCTTTTTTGATCCATATAATTCAGCTCTAAGCCCTAGTTGAAACACTATAAAAGGAACATGATGCTCTCACTCATCCAACTTTTGACAATTTAACTATTGCCTTCAACCTAGATGAGAGAGTTCCTTCCATAGTGATTTCAGCCTCCTTCATTGTTCTTCACCATTCGAACTCTTAGTGAAAGAGTGCCATGCCCACACATAGCAAGTCAAGTACTCAATCATAGTGAGTAAGACGGTGGTAACCAAACTCGAATGAGAGAAAGAGATCTAGGTTCAGATCTTGATAATGCTCTGCTATAGAAAGCAATCAAGGGTTAGAGATCTTGAACGGAAGGAGTCATTATATTCTGCTGCAACCAATATAAGGTTTTCTTAAACCCTTATGTGTTTATTTCATTGTTTTAAAGAATTCATACTTAGAATGTTAATCAACATACTTGTTAATAAATCTAGATCCTGATAAAATATTCCCAATAAAATCATGAATAAATTTATTAGATATCTAATATAAAAGAGAACTCAAAAAATAATGTTAATAAAAAATCAAATATCATGTATGTTGGGTTTTATGCCCTAAATAAAACTCTGTTTCAATGTAATCCAGATTATTCTATATCAATAAAGTAACAGAAGTAATTTTTCATTCTCTTGTGTATGTTTTGGTTCACTTAATCAATTGCTTGTCTATCTGATTTATAAATTTATCCAAACCCTTTTCACATACTTGAACATGTTTATTGTGTTGTCAACACAGTGGAAAATAAACATGACTATGTGAATAAAGTATTCCTAGATTTATCAGAACACTGGGTTTCACTGATATGACAATCTACAACAGAGTTTACTTACATTTGGAGAAATGTTATGTTCTTTCCAGAACATAGGTTAAAGTAAAGCTCAGGTTGGATGCATGGAGTATGCATTGGAATGGACCGATATTGAACTTTGAATTAGATTTTGAAACTTACCGTAAACATCTATTCAATTCAATATCAGAAGTTGATCCTAGATCACATGATCTAAATCCTGATATGGTTAGGCTTAATTTCAAGAGTGTTATTCGTGTTCTTTGATTTGTTAGTTAAGCCTAAAACTTTAGTCTGGGCAATACATACATTTTGGGAACATGGTAGTGCGATTGAGTGGGAGCGCTAACATAAATATGGAATCTATAGCTTCTATCTGGCGAATAGTAAGCAAAGGGTGATTTCCTTCGAGCTTAACCAAACGAGATAAATGATTGAGTACTCATTTCACTTAGCTGAAATATCATTTATACAGGGTTAAGTGTTTTAAGGATAAAATACATTGTAGGGTGTTACGGTAATTTAAGTCCTTTTACAATGTAGATCATCCATATAGAGGATCATTGATCACATTAGGATTATAACAATGGATAACTAATAATGTGTCTATATGGTGGAACATATAGAGCATTCTATATACTGAGAGTGCAATTCTGAGTTCTATGTGTGGATTCAACGAAGAATTAATAAGTCAGTGAATTTAAGTGGTAAATTCTAGATCTGCTTATTGGAAGCTCGGATATATAGACCCATGGTCCCCTCACTAGTTGAGATGATATTACTTGTAGGACTCATTTAATTGATTTTTAATTAATCAATTAAAAATTCTCAAGATAGACTTGTCAGTTTGAGAATTTAGCACTTATTAAGGGCAAAACAGTAAATAGAGATTTTGAATGGCATATTTATTAATTAGGAAACTTTAATTAGTTTCATTATTAATAAAATAAATGATAATATATTATTTGATAATTATTTTTAATTATTAAATAATTAGATTTATCATTAATATGGTTGAACAATGGAATTGGCAATTTTTCACAAAAAGGGAAACTATCAAGTGTAGGAAAAGGAAAGTTGGAAAAGAGGCAAGCCTTGTTTCCACATTGCCTAGGCCGGCCCCTTTACCTTCCTTTTCCCTTTGATTTTCTCAGTTCAAAATGTCAATCATAGCCCTTGGTGGTCTTCTATAAATAGAAGGCAAAGGCTTCAGAATTAACACAACTGTACAAGCTTTACACAGCATTATTCTGAAAGAATTTTCTCTCAGAAAATTCTCTCTGAGCCGCCACCCTCTCTCTCTCTATACCTTCACTGTTTCGAAATGTATGAGTGCTAGAGTAGTGCCCACACACATCAAGTAATACCTCAATCATAGTGAGGAAGGCTGTGTAGATTTCAGAGACAACAAAGAAGGACTTTCGGGCTCAGATCTTGATTATACTCTGCTACAGAAAGGAATCAAGGGTTAGAAATCTGAGTGGGAGGAGACATATATATTCCGCTGCAATCACTGTAAGATTTCTGATACTCTTATGTGTTTAATTTCATATCGTTTTAGAAGTTCATATTTAGGTTGTTAAATCAACATACTTGTGAGTAGATCTAAGTTCCTGGTAAAATAACTTCCAACAATGTATTCGTATATTAGTTTTTTTTTTTTTTTATTTACACACTATAAGAAAAATCACACTAAAAAAATTATGAAATAATGATAAGTTATTCTTAGAGAATAAGATTATCTATCTAAATCTAAACACAGAGTTATTAAATCCCTCAAACAATATATCTTTATTGATGATGAAATATAAAAACAATCTAGCTTTTGAGAAGGTTGCTCTCTCCTAAAGTCTACTTTCTTCTATTTCCAAATTGCCCCACAAATGAATTTCTTCTCTTATTTATAGGCAATGGATAACATAAAATAGTGTTATCTCAACTAGTGTGGGAACCATGACCCTATGTAATCAAGCTTACAATAAGTAGATTCGAAATTTACCAAGTAAATTTCCTAACTTATTAGTTCCTCCTTGCGCTGCTATAGATTTGTAATTGAACTTTTAATTACATAGAAGGCACTATTACGAAAAATAGATGCAATTTGAATTACCTATTATTTCAATCCAAATATTCAAAGATCATCTATAGATGATCTACATCAAGTAAGGATAAATTTACCTTTCTACCTTTCAATGTATTTTATGCGTAAAACACTTACTTACCTATAAATGATATTTTCGTAAACTAATATAATTATTGAATAGAGGTCTCAATCATTTATCTCTATTAAGCTAAGCTCGAAGAAAATTATCGATTCACTTCTTAATACTTATAGAAGCTATAGATTCTATATATATGATTAGCGCTCCCACTCAATTATATTATCATGTTCCCAAAGTGTAAGTATTAGGCAGTCCAAGCTTTAACGAACAACACTACTAGAAAACCTCTGCCGGCAAAACATGTCAGCGAACCTTGGTCGGTAAAGAATGTTTTACCGCCGCATAGGTGAAATGCGCCGACAAAACAGTTTTGTCGGCGCCGAATTGCACTGGCAAAAGGTAATCGCCGGTGTAAAATGATACCCTTATCCGCTCTGAACCTTCTTTGATATATTTTTGCCGGCGCAAGAATGCGTCGGTAAAAATGTTCACGCTATTTCTTAGATTGGCGCCAAAAGTTTATAGCGTCGGCAAAATGTTTCGCGCCAATCTGAAACCTTTTAGTGTTAAGTTTTGCTGCGCCGGCGAAAACTTTTTTTTTTTAAAAAAAAGATAAATTAATTATTATAATTAATTATATTATATTTTATATTAAGAAAAAACCAACATAATTTACATTTAAAGATAAATAAAAATTAATTATATTATGTTGTACTAAAATTAGTATATAAATAAAACATTAAAGGATATTCGAATGGGATAATAAAAAAAGTAAAGTTCTAATTGGTATATGAAATATCTAATTATCTACATGCGAGTAATGTCATCATCGTTGTTTCTCTAAGTCTCGGGAGGATGTGATGACGATCCAGCACCAGGAGCAGGCGATGACGATCCAACACCAGGAGGAGTGGGGAATGGTAGAAGATCCATGGGTCGCAAGTTGAAACCCATCACAGCTCGAGAAAGATACTCAAACTGATCTTGGAATCATCTAAGGTAGAGTTGTTGTGTTTCATATTACTGCCTCGTATATTGAGTTGTCTGTTCTGCTTCCTCCACTTTTTTCTGTAAAGCCTCGTATTGTTCCATGTAACAATCGGTGGGGCTGAAGAATTCTTGGCAGGTGCTCTTTTGGCCCCAACTCCCTTCAGTTTGGGGAGATGGCCAAAGCCTCTTAGATGTCGAAATCGCTCCCCAAGTACTTGCTGTTGGGTTTTATGCCCTAAATAAAACTCATTTCAATATAATTAGATTTACTTATTAATATAGATCAGAAATAACATTTAATGTTGCATGGTTCACATGATTTATTTCATGATTATATGTACATAATGTATGAATTCTATTTAAGTCCAGAACATATCAATTTGTTAATGATTATAGTGTTGTCAACACAGTGGAATATAATCTTAATTATATGTTCGAAAATTTATTCCCTGATTTGTCAGAACACTGGATTTAGACTGACATGGTATAATCAGCGATAGGTATTCTTACACCTTGGATAAGTGTTATGTCCTTTCCAGGACATTGGCAAAGTTTACCAGCATCGGATGTATGTAGTATACATCGGAAGGGACCGATATTGAACTTTGATTAGATATATTAGAATTTACCGTAATATCTATTCAATTCAATATCACCTGTTGATCCTAGATCAAATGATCTTAATCCTGATATGATTAGGTTCAATCTCAAGAGTGTTATTCGTGTTCTTGGGTTTGTTATTTAAGCCTACTTTTGGGTCAGGGTGATACGTACATTTTGGGAACACGGTAGTGCAATTGAGTGGGAGCGCTAACATAAATATGGAATCCATAGCTTCTATCTGGCGAATAGAAAGTAAAGGATGATTTCCTTCGAGCTTAACCAAACAAAAATAAATGGTGGAGATCTCGTTTCACTTAGCTGAAATATCATTTATACAGGGTTAAGTGTTTTAAGGATAAAATACATTGTAGGGTGTTACGGTAATTTAATCCCTTTACAGTGTAAATCATCTATATGTTGGAAATTATTTTACCAGGATCTTAGATCTACTCACAAGTATGTTGATTAACACCCTAAATATGAACTTCTAAAACGATTATGAAATAAACACATATAAAGTTTAGGAAACCTTACATTGGGTGCAGCGGAATATAATTACTCCTTCCGTTCAGATATCTAGCCCTTGATTCCTTTCTGTAGCAGAGCATTATCAATATCTGAACCTGGATCTCTTTCTCTCATTCTTTAGTGTTGAAACTCCTTCTTGTTGAATGTCTTTCTTCACGATCTTCCTCACTATGATTGAGGTATCACTTGCTGTGTGTGGGCACTACTCTAATCACTAAGTGGTTCGAAATTTCAAGGAAGAAGAGAGAGAGAGAGAGTGGGCGGCCAAGTATAGAGAGAGAAGGCTCAGGTTTTTCTGAATGAGAAGTGTAATTTTGCTGAAGCCTTCACTATCTATTTATAGCATTCCACTAGGGTTAGGTTTGAATTATTTGGCATTAAAATAATGAAAATATCATATGAAAAACCCTATAAAAGTGGCCGGCCCTAAGCAATGTGGATTTGGGCCTCACTTTTTGCAATTTTGCAGTTTTATCATTTTTGCATCTGATTTTTTCAAAAACGCCAATTTTCAAATTCAACCATTTAAATGCCAATTCTAATTATTTAATAACTATAAATAATTATTAAATAATATTGTCATTTATCATATTATTAATTGAACCATACAAAGTATCATAATTAACAAATATGCCCCTAAAACTCTTTCTTTACAATTTCGCCCTTACTTAGTGAAAAATTCACAAATAGACATAGTCTAAATTGAGAATTATAATTGATTAATCAAAACCAATTATATGAGTCTTACAAGCAATATTATCTCAACTAGTTGGGGGACCATGGTGTTGGAAATTATTTTACCAGGATCTAGATTTACTAACAAGTATGTTGGATTAACAACCTAATATGAATTCTAAAACAATGAAAATAAACACATATAAAGTTAGAAAACCTTACAGTGGGTGCAGCGGAATAATATGACTCCTTCCGTTCAGATCTCTAGCCCTTGATTCCTTTCTGTAGCAGAGCATCACCAAGATCTGAACCTGGATCTTCTTTTCTCCTTCTTTGATGTAGAATTTCCATAGTCTTCCATACTATGATTGAGATACCACTTGATGTGTGTGGGCACTACTCATCACTCGAGGATTTTCGAAAATACAAAGAAGAAAAGAGAGAGAAGGTGGCGTGTGAGGCTTTTTCTGAGAGAAACAAAGTGATCAAAGATGTGTGTGTTCGTTTCCTCAAGCCAACACTTTCTATTAATAGAAAACCCTCTAGGTTTAGGTTAGAATTGTATGGCATTAAAATAATGGAAACTACAAATGGAATTTCCTATGCATAGGGCCGGTCATACAAAGGGTATTGGGCCTCACTTTGCAACTTTCCCATTTTGTTATTTTCCATTCCTATTTTCTCAAAAATGCCAATTTTCAAATTTAACCTTTTAAATGCCAATTCTAATTATTTAATAACTTGGAAATAATTATCAAATAATATTGCCATTTAATATATTTATTAATTTAGACATATAAAGTCTCTTAATCAATAAATAAACCTAAAATCTCTTTTCTTTACAATTTCGCCCTTGCTTAGTGAAAATTCATAAAGTAGACATAGTCTAACTTTTAGAATTTTAATTGATTAATCAAAATCAATTAACTGAGTCTTACAAGCAGTATGGTCTCAACTAGTATGGGGACCATGGGTCTATATAACCGAGCTTCCAATAAGTCGAACCAAATTTACCAAGTAAATTCCCTAACTTATTAATTCCTCATTGAATCCACACTTAGAACTTGGAATTGCACTCTCAGTCATATAGAAACGCTCTATATGTTCCACGATATAGACACGTCATTAGTTATCCATTGTTATAACCCTAATGTGATCAATGATCCTCTATATAGATGATTTACACTATACAGGGATTAAATTACCGTAACACCCTACAATGTATTTTATCCTTAAAACACTTAACCCTGTATAAATGATATTTCACCTAAGTGAAATGAGATCTCCACCATTTATCCTCGTTTGGTTAAGCTCGAAGGAAATCATCCTTTACTTCTATTTGCCAAATAGAAGTTATAGATTCCATATTTATGTTAGCGCTCCCACTCAATTGCACTACCGTGTTCCCAAAATGTACGTATCACCCTGATACAAAACTAGACTTAACTAACAAATCAAAGAACACGAGTAACACTTTGATATACCAATCAAGTGTAATAGTAGTAAACTCCTCGTAATGGGATCTGACAGGTTGAATTAAACACAACCTCTTCTCCACCATTACTCTTCCTTAATCACAAAATCCTTGATAATGTGAAATTCCTCTCTATATGTCTACTTTCTTGGGATACTGGATTCTATACTTGGGCAACTACTCTTTGGTTATTCAGGAAGTAACCCTAGTAGTTAAGGCAAGTTGGAACGGTGCCACAAAAGTATAGAACTTTCCTTAGACTGAATAAGTATCTTTCCTGCAACTTTTAACATTCAGTCTCTCTCTGGTAGACCAAGAGATTTCAGATAGGTTTTTACACTTCTCCAAAATCGCTACTCCACCCCCAAAGTAATCACCATCTCATCAGCAGACTTTCTAGCACACAGGCAAGTCTCGAAATCTGATGTGGTGTAGTCTAAGAGTTTCAAAACCACCCTTATTGACTAACATATAGTTCCTCTTCTTAATCTTAAGATTTACTTGATTGTCTTCCAATGTTCCTCTCCTGGATTAATCAGATACCTACTCATTACTCCCACTCAACAGCAGGTGTCTGGTCTAAGGCATACTAAAGCATATCTGAGACCTCTCACTGTTGATTTAAGAAATTCTTTCATGGCTTTATCTTCTCTGGAATAGTTGAGACTTTTCCTTAGATAAATAAAATCTATGTCTAAGAAGTTGTGAAGCTTCTATAGATTTCCATTGGAAAGAAAATGCATCAGCATCTCATGCTTGCATTAGAGTAAGTAATTACCAGGTATACCACAAGCCATAGGTTTAGATAAACTCATACCTATAATACTAGGAACAGGAATTTTTGTTAAGTCCATTGAATAGACTTATGAACGAAAATTTCCTTTCATGTCCTTGTAATAGAAAACTTTAGGTTACTCCATGTGAATGGATCAAACCATAGTTCTATTGGCTTTCTTCTTAATTTCTTATCTTGACAATCCATTACTTGTTTAAACTCACAATGGATTTCAATCACTAGTGTCTTCCAAGTTATAAGAAGGTGAGTTCCTAGAAACTCTCCCACTACAACAAGGTACCGTGAACTATGTAAAAGAAAACTAAATGGTATAGACCTCTTCAGTTGTGTTAAGACAACAGAGGCAGTGGGATCATCTTGTAAAATAAGATGATAGAACACTTTTGGAATCAAGAAAAAAATATCTCCTTTATTTGCTACTTTACTTTCAGACTTAGTCATTTTCTTAGAAAAAGTGGTATTTGTTTAAACAAACACTTTCTTATCTAATGACTATGGGATGCTCCACCCCTAATCACTTAGAATAGCTAACAAACATGCAAACCAGGGTTAGCAGTTCTAGCTTTTCTTAAGATTTCGATTAGGTCATCCATGAATCTAGTAATGATTTACATTAAGTATACAACCATTGCATCATTCTGAAATTTTATTTCCATAGAAGGATTTAGGCAACGACTAGTAACTAATCATCAATATGCAACTCGAATTTCTGGGGAGGTAAGTTTGGATATTATTCAAAATCAAATTAATGATCTTTGAACTGCATATCTACTAACTTTTCCTCCACCCCTATTAGTTCGCAAGATCTTTAACCACTTACCATTGCTAGAAATTCATGAAATTTTTCAAACATTTCAAATTTCTTTTGCGTAAGGTAAAATCTAGAGTGATCGTTTTAAGAATACAACGAAAACTCATATCCACCCCTGAATGTACATCCATCTGCGAATGAGATGAAATTACTTTCAGTGGATATAGGCATATTAACTCTTTGCAGAGAATGATCTTGTCAAAACCACTATGAACAAGATACAAATGCCATAGATTTATAAAAATATGTGGTTGTATCTTTTGATGACTTAGGTTAGTTACATCAAAGAGTTCTTAGCATAGTGCAAGTGGATTCTGGTCACAGAATACTAAACTCATACAGTTTGAATCCATTGAAAGAAAATGGTTATGAAACACTTGTGAAAGTGTAACTGTATAATTAGTAATTCTTTCTTGTACCGCCGCTACTAATCTAACTCTATGATTTGCCTATACAAGTAGGAGATATCTAAGATTGAGGATTTATATCATTTAGGGATAGAATTCCGGGAATATAATCATATGCGTCATCTAATTTCTTAAGAGAAAATAAGACTTTATATGATTTATAGACCATTCATCCAATGATATGTCATTAAGCTAATTCGAAATGAATAAGCTAAGAGGAATTAGGATAATTTCGTTTTAAATAAGAATCCAACGATGCTCCGATTAGCGAGAGTCAAAGTAATCTTATTTATACAATCTTCTTGTTTTATATTGTAAAACACTAGTCTAAGGTGTCATCAATTGATGAACAATTAGATGTTGCATATACAATATTTATCTTTCGAGATCTAACACTATTATGTTAGTCTAATGGTGAAAATCCATTAGGGATTTATCTCATTAGAAAAACAAATCAAGTTAGACCAACAATGAAGATTCGAAATTACACTACAATTTAATAACAGAAAATAACATGGTTCAATACAAATTCATACACAATTCAGAAATTATGAAGCACATAGCAAGTAGGAATGACAAGTGAAAATACTAAAACATACAATCCTAAATAATTTCTAAGGTTTTCAACTAACTGATATCAGTGTCCCGTTTAGGCGAGAGTCAAAGCTATCATTCATTGAATAGAGTTGTCAGCTCAGCTAAAATGTCAAACATTCTAGCAACCTTTTATTCGATCAAGATTTGAATCCGCGTTGTCCCGTTTAGGCGAGAGTCAAGGCTATTCTATCTTATGAGCTTCCACCATTGTTTCATATTCTTGCAAGTCTTATACAGTCGCCACCATTAGGGTGAGCATAAACTATATAAAAAAAAACTTACAAGATTACTTATCTTTCGAGATTAAACGGTGCTAACTTGCTAATGAACGTTCCTCCATTAGGGAGGATTACTCACTAAAACAATTGCTATGTAAAACCAACAATGGAGATCGAATATCCTTATAATAATAAAGCTCATTATTTAATGAAGGGTTTGTATTTTCTTCTAATATTTATTTTAATCCATTTATTTTAAATATATATTTATTTAATTAAAATTTTCAATTTAGAATGAAAAATTCCAAATATAAATTTTAATTTAATATTTATAAATTATACTTAGATGGATATAAAAATAACGTGAATTATTTCCATCTTAGTAATAATTACCATAATTATAGAAAATTATTCAATTTAAGTTGTTTCAAAATTAATTTAAATTAATTTACAACTTAAATTTAATATTCTATAAATATATATTGCATTTCGAAAAATGAACTGTATAAGAATACTACTTTCGAAAATGCTTTAAAATAAAATAAAATAAATCCTGGAAAATTACTCTAATTTTATGTTGGCCCAAAATTAATAAAAATTAATTTTCAACAAAAAATATAATTTCCCTATTTAATTAAATATCTAAGAAAAATTTCAAATATTTAAGTATCATGATTAAAAAATCAACTTAAATATTAATTTTCTATTTAATTAAATACACTTAGAAAAATACTTCAAGCAAAACAGATAATATCTATCTAGACTTTCATTGACTAATTAATCAAATTTCTAATTATAATATATTTTAGTTCATTTATTTTAATTAACCATTAAATGAAAAAATCACTGATTTAAGTTGGTCCAAAATTAAATAAATAATTTTCAACTTTAATCTATTTTTCAAATAAAATTCAAAATTTCTGCATCAAGGTGATGCAATTTCGAAATTTTGGGAAATGATTAATAAAATAAAATAAAATATATTTTGAAAATTATTCAAACTTAAGTTATTCTGAAGTAAAATTCCAAACTTCAAATAATTTTCAACTTTAATTAAATAACATGAAAATAACAATATTAAAGTATCATGATGAAAATCAACTTAGATATTGAAATTTTCAATTTAATTAAATGTATTAAATTCAAGAGACAAATAATTAAGTAAAGAGGAAACTTAATTATTAATTCTAGTTTAATACTAGGAAAATATACTAAACTTAGATTGTACCAAAATTAATTAGGAAACAATTAATTTCACAATCTATGATATTTTCCTATTTAATATTAGAAATAATAACTAGTACTAGAAATAACTATCTAGAATATATAATTGACTAAGTGTTTTTCTAAAATTAAATTTAAAATATTACATGAAAAATAAATTTCATATATTTTAAAAGTTAATTATGTTGCTAATTCAATTTTAATTAGGTTAGACTAATATAATTAACCTAATACAATTATTTAAATAAGACAAATGGGCCTTCACAATTGGGGTAGTTCATGTGTGGGGGAGCTGGGTTCAGTATGTCGTACCCACTTCTATGGCCCCCAACTCTCACACAAGGCCCAAAAGAGAGGAATTTAACCTTAAAATAAATAATTGTTATTCATTGAATAAGCCCAAATCTAATTGGACCTAAATAAATTTCCTTATGTCAAAATTTATTTTAGCAACCTAGTCCATTTACTTAGTAAAAACTTAAATGGGCTTCCTATATGCATCTAAGCCCAAAAGCAAACATATAGGCTCACACATGTCAAATGATTTGGATAGACCCTATCATGTTACTAGGTTTACACAGATGAAAGAAGTACAAAATTTACCTGTTACAAATTATTTATAAGATGTATCGTCAATTGGACTATGATTAAAATCAGATCATTGGATCATGATCTGTCAACAAGTTAATCATAGCAATTTAGATCAGATAAATAATAGGTTTGTTAAAAAGTTTTGAATAAACAATATAAATAAACAAACATTGTCCATGTAACAGATGTGAATCAATATATTAATATAATTAAATTATTATTCTTAAACTAACCAAATAAAGGAAACTAATTTTAAAATATTTAGGTTTATTTGAATCAAAATTAAATTAAATATCTAATAAGATCAATGATTTGAAAGGAAAGAATCTTCAATATCACTTTCAGATCTTATAATTTAATAAAATTGAAGTAATAAAATAAACCAATTTTAAAATAGATTTGGTTAGATAATTATTATTTTAGGAATAAAATAATAAATGAATAATAATTACCATAATTATATGTCAAAATATCTCAAATTAAGCAATATTCAAATCTCTACAAAAATATCTATGTTATTTAAATATTTAAGATATGATTTATAAATTTCTAATAAAGAAAAAAATGATATATATAGAAAAAATATCATTTTTATACTTATAATTTATAAATAATTAAATATTTAACAAAATAACAAATTTTTGAATTTGAAAACATTATGGTAAGTATATCTATAAAAATATCTATGTTAATTTCAAATTTATTAATTATTTAATTTGTCATATAAGATAATTTTAATATAATATTTTAAATAAAAAGACAAAGTTATCTTTTAATTTAAAATATCTTAAATATCAAAATATCTAATCTTATAATTAAATAATAAATAAATATTAAAGAAATTAACAAATTTTTAAATCTGACCATAATAGGAAATATTTAAAATTAGAAACATTCCAAAATAGAAATATTTAAAATTGGAAAAATTCCAAATTGAAAATATTTAAAATTGGAATCATAAATTTTGGGAAACAATCCCATGAAAAAATTGGATTTTTGGGGAAAAAAACCTCAAAAATTCGCAATTTGTGGGGAATCTACAGGATAAATTGCATGCAAAGAACCATGATTTCCAATCTTCCAAAATTCATATCTTTCTCAATTTTTATCGGAATCGAGTTCCGTAAAAAACAAAATTGCTTAATTTTTCACAAGGAATCCAAATAAAATATTTTCAAAAATTGAAAAAATATATTTCATGGAAAAATTTCGTACAACATAAACATTCATCACATAAGCACATAAACCAACATGAAGCCATCCAAATCAACACAGAAACATGCAATCATCGTTTTAATTCATATTACATGAAAGTAAATCATTACCATGGCTCTGGTGCCAGTTGTTGGAAATTATTTTACCAGGATCTAGATTTACTAACAAGTATGTTGGATTAACAACCTAATATGAATTCTAAAAGAATGAAAATAAACACATATAAAGTTAGAAAACCTTACAGTGGGTGCAGCGGAATAATATGACTCCTTCCGTTCAGATCTCTAGCCCTTGATTCCTTTCTGTAGCAGAGCATCACCAAGATCTGAACCTCGATCTTCTTTTCTCCTTCTTTGATGTAGAATTTCCATAGTCTTCCATACTATGATTGAGATACCACTTGATGTGTGTGGGCACTACTCATCACTCGAGGATTTTCGAAAATACAAAGAAGAAAAGAGAGAGAAGGTGGCGTGTGAGGCTTTTTCTGAGAGAAACAAAGTGATCAAAGATGTGTGTGTTCGTTTCCTCAAGCCAACACTTTCTATTTATAGAAAACCCTCTAGGTTTAGGTTAGAATTGTATGGCATTAAAATAATGGAAACTACAAATGGAATTTCCTATGCATAGGGCCGGTCATACAAAGGGTATTGGGCCTCACTTTGCAGCTTTCCCATTTTGTTATTTTCCATTCCCATTTTCTCAAAAATGCCAATTTTCCAATTTAACCTTTTAAATGCCAATTCTAATTATTTAATAAATTGGAAATAATTATCAAATAATATTGCCATTTAATATATTTATTAATTTAGACATATAAAGTCTCTTAATCAATAAATAAACCTAAAATCTCTTTTCTTTACAATTTCGTCCTTGCTTAGTGAAAATTCATAAAGTAGACATAGTCTAACTTTTAGAATTTTAATTGATTAATCAAAATCAATTAACTGAGTCTTACAAGCAGTATGGTCTCAACTAGTATGGGGACCATGGGTCTATATAACCGAGCTTCCAATAAGTCGAACCGAATTTACCAAGTAAATTCCCTAACTTATTAATTCCTCATTGAATCCACACTTAGAACTTGGAATTGCACTCTCAGTCCTATAGAAACGCTCTATATGCTCCACGATATAGACACGTCATTAGTTATCCATTGTTATAACCCTAATGTGATCAATGATCCTCTATATAGATGATTGACACTGTACAGGGATTAAATTACCGTAACACCCTACAATGTATTTTATCATTAAAACACTTAACCCTGTATAAATGATATTTCACCTAAGTGAAATGAGATATCCACCATTTATCTTCGTTTGGTTAAGCTCGAAGGAAATCATCCTTTACTTCTATTTGCCAAATAAAAGCTATAGATTCCATATTTATGTTAGCGCTCCCACTCAATTGCACTACCGTGTTCCCAAAATGTACGTATCACCCTGATACAAAACTAGGCTTAACTAACAAATCAAAGAACACGAGTAACACTTTTGAGATTGAGCCTAACCATATCAGGATTTCGATCATGTGATCTAGGATCAACAGGTGATATTGAATTGAATAGATATTACGGTAAATTTTCACATATCTAATCAAAGTTCAATATCGGTCCCTTCCGATGTATACTCCATACATCCGATACTGGTAAACTTTGCCAATGTCCTGGAAAGGACATAACACTTTTCCAAGGTGTAAGAATACCTATCGCTGATTATACAATGTCAGTCTAAATCCAGTGTTCTGACAAATCAGGGAATACACTTTTGAACATATAATTAAGATTATATTCCACTGTGCTGACAACACTATAATCTTAAACCAACTCATATGTTCTGGACTTAAAAAGAATTCATACATTATATACCTATAATCATGAAATAAATCATGTGAACCATGCAACATAAAATGTTATTTCTGATCTTTATTAATAAGTAAATCTGATTATATGAAATGAGTTTTATTTAGGGCATAAAACCCAACACATGGGTCTATATAACCGAGCTTCCAATAAGCAGATCAAGAATTTATAACCTAAATTCACTGACTTATTAATTCTTCGTTGAATCCATGCATAGAACTTAGAATTGCACTCTCAGTATATAGAATGCTCTATATGTTCCACGATATAGACACATCATTAGTTATCCATTGTTATAATCCTAATTTGATCAATGATCCTCCATATGAATGATCTACACTGTAAAGGGATTAGATTACCGTTACACCCTACAATGTAGTTTATCCTTAAAACACTTAACCCCGTATAAATGATATTTCAGCTTATGTGAAATGAGTACTCCACCATTTATTTTCGTTTGGTCAAGCTCGAAGGAGATCATCCTTTACTTACTATTCGCCAGATAGAAGCTATGGATTCCATGTTTATGTTAGCGCTCCCACTCAATTGCACTACCGTGTTCCCAAAATGTATGTATCACCCTGACCCAAAAGTAGGCTTAACTAACAAATCAAAGAACACGAATAGCCTCTTGAGATTGAGCCTAATCATAACAGGATTAAGATCATTTGATCTAGGATCAACTAGGCGATATTGACTTGAATAGATATTACGGTAAGTTTAATAAATCTAAGTCAAAGTTCAATATCGGTCCCTTCCGATGCATACTCCATGCATCCAACTTGAGCTTTACTTTAACCAATGCTCTGGAAAGAACATAGCATTTCTCCAAATGCAAGTAAACTCTGTTGTAGATTATCATATCAGTTAAACCCTGTGTCTGATAAATCTAGGAAACTTTATTCACATAGTCATGTTTACTTTCCAAAGTGTTGACAACACAATAAACAGGATCAAGTATGTGAAAAGGGTTTCAGATGAATTCATACATTATGTACATATAATCATGAAATAAATCATGTGAACCATGCAACATTAAATGTTATTTCTGATCTATATTAATAAGTAAATCTGATTATATTGAAATGAGTTTTATTTAGGGCATAAAACCCAACAAACTCCCACTTGCACTAATATAAAACAAAAAGTGCATTTCAAATAATCTCAACACCTTGATATACAAATTAAGTGTAGTAGTAGTAAACTCCTCGTAATAGGATCTGAAAGGTTGAATTAAACACAACCTTTTCTCCACCATTACTCTTCCTTAGTCACAAAATCATTGATAATGTGAAATTCCTCTCTATATGTCTACTCTTTTTGGGATACTGGATTCTATATCTTTGGCAACTACTTTTGGTTAATTAGGAAATTAACACTAGTAGTTAAGGCAATTTGGAATGGTGCCAAAAATGTATAAAACTTTCCTTAGACTGAATAAGTACCTTTCCTGCAACTTTAACATTTAGTCCCTTTCTGGTAGACCTAGAGACTTCAGATAGGTTTTTACACTTCTCCAAAATCACTATTCCACCCCCAGAGTAATCACCATCTTATCAGAAAGATTTTCTAGCACAAAGGAAAATCTCGAAATCTGATGTGGTGTAGTCTAAGAGTTTTAAATACACCCTCATAGACTAACATATAGTTCATCTTCTTAATCTTAAGATTTACTTGATTGTTTTCCAATGTTCTTCTCCTGGATTAATCTGATACCTACTCATTACTCCCACTCAACAGTAGGTGTCTGGTCTAAGGCATACAAAAGCATATCTAGACCTCTCACTATTGATCTAAGAAATTCTTTCATGGCTTTATCTTTTTTGGAATAGTTGAGACTTTTCCTTAGATAAATAGAATCTATGCCTAGAAGTCGAGAAGCTTCTATAGATTACCATTAGAAAGAAAATGCTTCAGCATCTTACTAAAGTAAGTTGCTTGCATTAGAGTAAGTAATTACTAGGTATACCACAAGCCATAGGTTTAGATAAACTCAAACCTATAATACTAGGAACAGGAAGTTTTGTTAATTCCATTAAATAGACTTATAAACGAAAATTTCCTTTTATGTCCTTGTAATAGAAAACTTAAGGTTACTCCATGTGAATGGATTAAACCATAGTTCTATTCGCTTTTCTTCTTAGTTTCTTATCTTGACAATCCATTACTTGTTTAAACTCACAATAGATTTTAATCACTAGTGTCTCCCAAGTCATAAGAAGGTGAGTTCCTAGAAACTCTCCCACTACGACAAGGTACCGTGAATTGTGTCTAAGAAAACTAAATGGTATTGACCTCTTCGGTTGTATCAAAACAACAGAGGCAGTGGGATCATCATATGTCAAATAAGATGATAGAATACTTTTGGAATCAAGAAATAAATATCTCCTTTATTTGCATCTTTATTTTCAGACTTAGTCATTTTCTTAGAAAAGTAGTATTTGTTTAAACAAACACTTTCTTATCTATTGACTATGGGATGGTCCACCCCTAATCACTTAGAATAACTAACAAACCATGGTTAACAGTTCTAGCTTTTCTTAAGATTTTGATTAGGTCATCCATGAATCTAGTAATGATTTACATTAAGTATACAACCATTGCATCATTCTGAAATTGTATTACCATAGAAGGACTTAGGCAACGACTAGTAACTAACCATCAAAATGCAAATCGAAATTTCTGGGGAGGTAAGTTTGGATATAATTCAAAAATCAAATTAATGATCTTTGAACTGCATATCTACTAACTATTTCTCCACCCCTATCAGTTCGCAAGATTTTTAACTACTTACCTTAATGGTTTTAACCATTGCTAGAAATTTATGAAATTTGTCAAACATTTCAAATTTCTTTGCATAAGGTATAATCTAGAGTGATCGTTTTAAGAATACAACGAAAAACTCAAATCCACCCCTGAATGTACATCCATCTACGAATGAGATGAACTACTTTCAGTGGATATAGGCATATTAACTCTTTGTAGAGATTGATCTTGTCAAAACCACTATGAACAAGATACAAATGCCATAGATTAATAAAATTGTTGTTGTGTCTTTTGATGACTTAGGTTTAGTTATTTCAATGAGTTCAAAGAATAGTGCAAGTGGATCCTGGTCACAGAATATTAAACTCAAATTCCATACAGTTTGAATCCATTGATAGAAAATGGTATTAAACACTTGTGAAAGTGTAACTGTATAGTATTCTGGAATTAGAAATATAAGAAAATTTCTGTTTGGAATCTAAAATTAAAGTCAAAGACTTAAATTTATACCAAATATAATGAGTAATTCTATCTTGGAGCACCACTACCAATTTAACTCTAAGTCTGATTTGCCTCTACAAGTAGGAGATTTCTAAGATTGAGGATTTATATCAATTGGGAATAGAATTTTGAGATTATAATCATATGCGTCGTTTAATTTCTTAAGAGAAAATATAGAATGACATGATATGATATATAGACCATTCATCCAATGATATGTTATTGAGCTAATTCGAAATGAATAAGCTAAGAGGAATTAGGATAATTTCGTTTATAAATAAGAATCCAACGATGCTTGGATTAGCGAGAGTCAAAGTAATCTTATTTATATATAATCTTCTTGTTTCATATTGTAAAAATACTAGTCTAAGGTGTCATCAATTGATGAACAGCTAGATGTTGCATATACAATATTTATCTTCCAAGATCTAACACTATTATGTATGTCTAATGGTGAAAATCCATTAGGGATTTATCTCATTAGATAAACAAACCAAGTTAGACCAACAATGAAGATTCGAAATTAAACTACAACTTAATAACAGAAAATAACATGGTTCAATATAAATTCATACACAATTCAGAAATTATTAAACATATAGCAAGTAGGAATGACAAGTGAAAATACTAAAACATACAATCCTAAATAATTTCCAAGGTCTCCAACAAACTGATACAGTGTCCCGGTAGGCGAGAGTCAAAGTATCATTCATTGAATAGAGTTGTCAGCTCATCTAAAATGCAAACCATTCTAGCAACCTTTAATTCGATCAAAATAAGAATCCAACGTTGTCCCGGTAGGCGAGAGTCAAGGTTATTCTCATTTTATGAGCTTCCACCATTGTTTCATGTTTTATAAGTTTATCTCTAAGTAGTCACCGCAGTGGAGAGTCTAATAGAGACGAAAACTTACAAAACACTTATCAAATGAGATCTTACGGTGTTAAATGCGTTCAACGAATAACCATTCATAAGGGGGACGAAGTCTAGCATCTCGAGGTTATATTGAAAACATTTAACTATTGTAAGACCAACAATGGAGATCGAATATCCTTATAACTAAAAGCTCATTATTTTAAAGAGTTGTATTTTCTTCTAATATTTATTTTAAATCTATATTTATTTAATTAAAATTTCCAATTTAGAATGAAAAAATTCTAGATATAAATTTTAATTTAATATTTATAAATTTTACTTAGATGGATATGAAAATAACATGAATTATTTCCATCTTAGTAATAATTTCCAATAAATATTTAGAAAAATATTCAATTTAAGTTGTTACAAAATTAATTTAAATTAATTTACAACTCAAATTTAATTTTCTATAAATATACATTGCATTTCGAAAAATTGAAGTATTTAAGAATACTATTTTCGAAAAAATGCTTAAAAATAAATTCTGGAAAATTATTCTAATTTATTGTTGGCCCAAAATTAATTAATAAAATTAATTTACAACAAAAAATATAATTTTCCTATTTAATTAAATATATAAGAAAAATTTCAAATATTTAAGTATGATGATGAAAATCAACTTAAATAATAATTTTCTATTTAATTAAATACACTAGAAAAATACTTCAAGCAAAACAGATAATATCTATCTAGACTTTCCTTTGACTAATTAATTTAATTTCTTATAATATACTTTAATTCATTTATTTTAAATTAATCAATAAATAAAAAAATCATTGATTTAAGTTGGTCCAAGAATTAATTAAAATAAATAATTAATTTACAACTTAATCTATTTTTCAAGATAAATTCAAAATTATCTTGCATTATGAAATACAATTTCGAAAACTGATTAATAAAATAAAGAAAAAATATATTTTGAAAATTATTTAAATGTAGTTGAAAAAATAAATTTCAACTAAAAATAATTTTCTATTTAATTAAGTGTCATGAAAAAGAAATATTTAAGTATCATAATGAAAATCAACTTAGATATTTAATTTTCAATTTAATTAAATGTATTAAATTCAAGAAATAAATAATTAAGTGTAGAGAAGGCTTAATTATTAATCTCTAGTTTAATACTGGGAAAAAATATACTTAAAATAAATTGTACCAAAATTAATTATTTAAATAATTAATTTCACAATGTATAATATTTTCCTATTTAATATTAGAAATAATAAGTAGTCTAGAAATAACTATCTAGAAAATATCTTATTTGACTAAGTATCTTTTCCACAAAATTTGAAAAAATATCTAATTTAAGTGGTATTAGAAAAAATCTAGAACTTAAATATTTTCAAATTTAGATTTAATTAAATTTAAAATTAAGTTATAACTACTTAATTTGAAAATATTCCATTTTAAGTTAATATTTGAAAAAATATCAACTTAAAAATATCTAAAGAATCTTAATAACCAATTCCTAAAATTCCTCAACTTAATTTTAAAATTTGAAATTCAAAAGATATTCAGATTTAAGTTGATTAGTTAGAGATAACTAATTTTCAACTTAAATAGGAATATTTAATGAAAAAAAAATTCAAATTAAGCTTCAGAAAGAATTTAGATGGTTATAATTCTATATTTAATTAAATACAAGAAAATACATATAGTTTAGTTTAGAATAAAAAATTCTTTAAACTATGGTTTTCTTAAATTAATTTCAAAATAAATAAAATGAATTATGTTGCTAATCAATTTTATTAGGTTAAACTAATTTAATTAACCTAGTACAGTTATTCAAATCAAGCAAATGGGCCTTTACAATTGGGGTGGTTCATGTGAGGGGGTGCTGGGTTCAGTATGTCGTACCCACTTCTATGGCTCCCAACTCTCACACAAGGCCCAAAAGAGAGGAATTTAACCTTAAAATGAACAACTGTTATTAATTGAATAGGCCCAACAAGTAAATGGGCCTAAATAAAATCTATCAAAAACTATGATAATTTATTTAACAACAACAACCTATATGCATCTATATAATAAAATAAACACATAGGCTCACACAGGTACACACTTGGATGGATCCTATCATGTTGCTAGGTCATACATAGATGAATTAAGATTGTAAAATTTACCTGTTACAAATTATTAACTTGACCAAGGGAGCCATGAGTTAAAATCAGATCATTGGATCTGTCAACAAGTTAACCATGACTATTTGCAATCAAGTAATAATAGGTTTTAAAAAACTTACAAACAAGCTAAAACATATACTCCTACAACAAGGTTAGCTGGATAGTTGGATGTAGGATTTATTTAATTTTAAATAAATAATTTCGAAAGACTAATAAAATAAAAAAAATTTATTTTCGAAAAAATAATAAGATAAAATAAAATTTATATATTTTCGAAATTAATTAAATAATATTTAAAATTAAACCTACAATTTTGAAAAATTAGGTTTCAACTAACCTAAATACCATTTCAAAATTTGCTAACTACTTTTAAAAATTTAATGTTATTTTATAAATTAAATATTCAATAAAAAAAAAGATAAATAAATATCTTTTTTCAGATTTTATGATTTAATTTAAATAAATAAAATAACAAAATTTAAAAGTTAGCAAAATATCTTACTTCTATTTAAAATTACATGATTATAGTTATCTTATTTTAAATTTAAATAAGGACAAATTATTTTAAAAAAATATTAAATTTAAAAATTTAAAATCTAACCTTAAATTTTAAAAAAATAAGATAAGATATAATCAAATTTAAAAATAAGATAGATAATTAAGCAAAAAAGATAGATATTTCCTATTTTTAAATTAAAATTACACTAATATCATGAATTAATTCTTTAAAAAAATTAATTAATTTAATTATGATATTTAGAATTGAATTAGGAATAGTAAATGTCTAAATACAAAACTACACAAAAAATCGGAAGTTAAATCCATGAAATAGCATGAAAAATCGAAGAAAAACGAAAAAATTGCGAGCTGTACGGACAGTATGCATTGCATACCCGTATATTCGAGCTGTACGCGAATGGGAGTGCTTGGGCGAGGAAACACGGCGCAGAAAGGGTGCTGCATGATTTCCACGCGCGCGTGGTGCAGTGACACCACCCCGATATTTTCGAAACTTCAAAAAATCATAACTAATTCAAATTAAATCGAAATTGAATTCTGTAAAAAAGTAAATTGCTTAATTTTTTCCATACTATCCAATAAAAATAATTCCAGAAACAGAATTTCAATTATTTTTCACGAAAATTCACAAACATCAATCAACCATCAAACAACACTCAAAACAACATGATACCATCCAAAACATCAAACAAATCGTTTTAAGTCCAAATTTCTTGCAAGCAAATCAATTACCATGGTTCTGAGGCCAGTTGTTGGAAATTATTTTACCAAGATCTTAGATCTACTCACGAGTATGTTGATTAACACCCTAAATATGAACTTCTAAAACGATTATGAAATAAACACATATAAAGTTTAGGAAACCTTACATTGGGTGCAGCAGAATATAATGACTCCTTCTGTTCAGATATCTAACCCTTGATTCCTTTCTGTAGCAGAGCATTATCAATATCTGAACCTGGATCTCTTTCTCTCCTTCTTTAGTGCTGAAACTCCTTCTTGTTGAATGTTTTTCTTCACGATCTTCCTCACTATGATTGAGGTATCACTTACTGTGTGTGGGCACTACTCTAATCACTAAGTGGTTCAAAATTTCAAGGAAGAAGAGAGAGAGAGAGAGAGAGAGAGTGGGCGGCCAAGTATAGAGAGAGAAGGCTCAGGTTTTTCTGAATGAGAAGTGTAATTTTCCTGAAGCCTTCACTATCTATTTATAGTATTCCACTAGGGTTAGGTTTGAATTATTTGGCATTAAAATAATGAAAATATCAGATGAAAAACCCTATAAAAGTGGCCGGCCCTAAGCAATGTGGATTTGGGCCTCACTTTTTGCAATTTTGCAGTTTTATCATTTTTGCATCTGATTTTCTCAAAAACGCCAATTTTCAAATTCAACCATTTAAATGCCAATTCTAATTATTTAATAACTATAAATAATTATTAAATAATATTGTCATTTATCATATTTATTAATTGAACCATACAAAGTATCATAATTAACAAATATGCCCCTAAAACTCTTTCTTTACGATTTCGCCCTTACTTAGTGAAAAATTCACAAATAAACATAGTCTAAATTGAGAATTATAATTGATTAATCAAAACCAATTATATGAGTCTTACAAGCAATATTATCTTAACTAGTGGGGGGACCATGGGTCTATATAACCGAGCTTCCAATAAGCAGATCAAGAATTTATAACCTAAATTCACTGACTTATTAATTCTTCGTTGAATCCATGCATAGAACTTAGAATTGCACTCTCAGTATGTAGAATGCTCTATATGTTCCACCATATAGACACATCATTAGTTATCCATTGTTATAATCCTAATTTGATCAATGATCCTCCATATGAATGATCTACACTGTAAAGGGATTAGATTACCGTTACACCCTACAATGTAGTTTATCCTTAAAACACTTAACCCTGTATAAATGATATTTCAGCTTATGTGAAATGAGTACTCCACCATTTATTTTCGTTTGGTCAAGCTCGAAGGAGATCATCTTTTACTTACTATTCGCCAAATAGAAGCTATGGATTCCATGTTTATGTTAGCGCTCCCACTCAATTGCACTACCGTGTTCCCAAAATGTATGTATCACCCTGACCCAAAAGTAGGCTTAACTAACAAATCAAAGAACACGAATAGCCTCTTGAGATTGAGCCTAATCATAACAGGATTAAGATCATTTGATCTAGGATCAACTAGGCGATATTGACTTGAATAGATATTACGGTAAGTTTAATAAATCTAAGTTAAAGTTCAATATCGGTCCCTTCCGATGCATACTCCATGCATCCAACCTGAGCTTTACTTTAACCAATGCTCTGGAAAGAACATAGCATTTCTCCAAATGCAAGTAAACTCTATTGTAGATTATCATATCAGTAAAACCCTGTGTCTCATAAATCTAGGAAACTTTATTCACATAGTCATGTTTACTTTCCAAAGTGTTGACAACACAATAAACAGGATCAAGTATGTGAAAAGGGTTTCAGATGAATTCATACATTATGTACATATAATCATGAAATAAATCATGTGAACCATGCAACATTAAATGTTATTTTTGATCTATATTAATAAGTAAATTTGATTATATTGAAATGAGTTTTATTTAGGGCATAAAACCCAACACTATATAGAGGATCATTGATCACATTAAGATTATAACAATGGATAACTAATGACGTGTCTATATCGTGGAACATATAGAGCGTTCTATATACTGAGAGTGCAATTCTAAGTTCTATGCGTGGATTCAACGAAGAATTAATAAGTCAGTGAATTTAAGATATAAATTCTTGATCTGCTTATTGGAAGCTCGGATATATAGATCCATGGTCCCTATACTAGTTGAGACCATACTGCTTGTAAGACTCAGTTAATTGATTTTGATTAATCAATTATAATTATAAAGTTAGACTATGTCTACTTTGTGAATTTTCACTAAGCAAGGACGAAATTGTAAAGAAAAGAGATTCTAAGTTTATTTATTAATTAAGAGACTTTATATGTCTAATTAATAAATATATTAAATGACAATATTATTTAATAATTAATTTTAGTTATTAAATAATTAGAATTGGCATTTAAATGGTTGAATTTGAAAATTGACGTTTTTGAGAAAATGAGATGCAGAAATGATAAAACAACAAAATTGCATAAGTGAGGCCCATTATCCAAGGCCCATGGCCGACCACACTTATAGGCTTTTATCATTTATTTTTTCATTATTTTAATGCCAAATAATTCTAACTTAAACCTAGGTGGTTACCTATAAATAGATAGTGATGGCTCTCATTCACACTTGAACTTCTGTCAGATAAAAACTGAGCCTCTCTTTCTACTCTCTATAGCTGAAACCTCTTCTTCTCTTTTCTTCTCTAAATTTTGAAATCCTTGAGTGAATGAGTGAGTGCCCACACACATCAAGTGGTCTCTCAATCATAGTGTGTAAGACTGTGGAAAACCATCCAACAAGAAGGAGAATCAGCATCAAAGGAAGGAGAGAAAGAGATCCAGGTTCAGATATTGATAATGTTCTGCTACAGAAAGGAATCAAGGGCTAGATATCTGAATGGAAGGAGTCATTATATTCCGCTGCACCCAATGTAAGGTTTCCTAAAATTTATATGTGTTTATTTCATTGTTTTAGAATTCATATTAGGATGTTAATGAAACATACTGTAAATCTAGATCCTGGTAAAATATATCCAACAACTGGCCTCAGAGCCATGGTAATGATTTACTTTCATGAAATACGAATTAAAACGATGTTATGTGTTGATTTGGATGGTTTCATGTAGGGATGAACATCGGACGGGTTTACCGGGTTTCGGGTTGGCAGGTTTCGGGTTCACGGGTTTCGGGTTCAAAAAAATGAAACCGAACCCGGACCCGAATAGGGCACGGGTTGGCGGGTTTCAGGTTGGCGGGTTTCGGGTTGGTCGGGTTTCTGTTGGTCGAGTTTACCGGGTTGGCGGGTTGACCCCTTGGTCTTTTGTCCAATTCTGTATTCTCAAAATAACTCAAAACAAAACCGTGAAAAAGATGCAAATAATAATATATATAATCACGACAATGAGGAACATCTAGAGCCAGTTTTGTCTAGAAATGAAATATATAGAAAAGTATAATAAAATCAAAACTTCACATTATAACGTTGGTGTGTTCTTCATTTTGTCTTCACTAATACAAATATGCTATATAAATCTTAATTTCTTACTAATCAATAAAGAAGGAATCTCTCAAAATAACAACATACAGTAAAAATTACCAAGTTAAGAAAAAGTGCATCATCAATAAACTAAAACTATATATATTTGATCATCTTACTTCAATGGAAACAGGCTATACTTTAAGTCATTGTTTCCGGGTTATGGGCACAGTGTAATGGTTAGTATTATTTAGTAAACTAATTACTAATTAGACTGATTGATAAAAGAGGATTCTCTTCTCTTCTGGCGTGGGTGAGGTCGTTCGTGAGTGAGATCTGGTGGTGTGGTGTGGAATGGAGGCACGGCAGTGGCTGGCTGACTGCTATGTTTTTTAGGGTTATGAAATATGAAGTGTAAATGATTTTTACTTTTTAGGGTTTTTTATTTATTTAATTATTAATTTAATATATATATAAAAACAGTAATAAAAAAATAAAAAATATATAATATATTTTTAAACCAGGTTGGCGGGCGGTTGGCGGGTTCAACCCAAAACCCGATACCCATAAAATCTCAACCCGCCCGAAACTTTTTTTTTTTTTGCGGGTTCACCAGTTCGGGTTCGGGCGGGTTGCTCGGGTTCGGGTCGAACCCGCTCAAAATGTTCAGTCCTAGTTTCATGTGGTTTATGTGCTTATTTGATGATATTTTTGAAATCACAATATATGTTACTGAAATATTTTTTATTTCGATCTGGAATTATTTTTTCTGGAAAGTAGACAAAAAATTAATAAATTTAGGCTTTTACAGAACCTAATTTGCATTTTTTATGAATTAGTTATGATTTTTTGAAGTTGGACGAAAATATCAGGATTTGAATGCACACACGCGCGCGCACGCACTTGGGCTCGCTCGGACAAAAGCACTTCAGACAACAGCGTGTCCGAGCATCCTCGGTCAAATGAGGCTGCTTGCAGCCTCTTTTCTGGGCCAGACACCCCATTCCGCTCGCACAGGGTATGCAATGCATACCCCTATGCCTCAAACTTGTTTTCGTCATAACTTTTGATTCAAAAATCGTTTTTCATTAAAACAAAAGCCAAATTTTGGTAGAATTTTGTTTAGAATCTAAATTTTCAATTAAAAATCTAATTTTCCGAATAAAATTAATTTTAATTAATTTTTTAATTAATTAAAATTAGTTTCTGATATTAGTAGGCTTTGAATTTTGAAAATTTGATTTCTCACAAAGGAGCCTTATGGTTATTTTTGAAATTTTAGATTATTTTTTTTTATTTTGATTATAAGATCAGATATTTTTTTTAAATGATATTACTTTGATATTAAAATATTATCTTTTAAAAATAATCTTGTACTAATTTCAAAATTTGCTAACCATATCATATCTTTTTTCAAATTTGTTATTTTCAAAATATATTTTATTAATTAAAATTATAAGATTAGGAATATGTTAGGTTTAACATGTTATCTTATTAGACATTTTTTTTTATTAAAATTATATTTTGGTAAAAATAACATGAAATTTGAAAAATTGGTTAGTTTAGTTTGAATAGATATTTTAGGGTTTCAAACCATAAATTTTTCAAACTTATTATTTTTTTTAATATTCTAACCATATAAAATATCTTATTTTTCAATTACTTATTTATGTAATATTTAAATTTATTAAATTATAAGACTCAGAATATAATAAAATATCTAAATTTAAAATTCAAGATATTATATTATATTATCTTATTAGAAATTTTAAATAAATTTAAATTTTGAATAAACTTGATATTTGAAAAATTGGTTAGATATTTTTAATTTTTTGTTAGAATTTAAGAAATTTAGGAGTTTGTTGAATTTTGTTTTTTTTTTTCAAATATTCTCTAACAACCTAAATTTGAATTCTAGTTAAGATATTGTATTTTAAATTTTAAAATTGAATATTTTAACTTACTTTCCAGATATTCCAGATTAGTTATTTGTTTGTATTGTTTGATTATATTATTATGTATTCAAAATTTTTTTTACAAACCTATTATTTATTTGATCTAAATTGCTATGATTAACTTGTTGACAGATCCAATGATCTGATTTTAATCATAGTTCAATTGTCAATAGATCTTATAAATAATTTGTAACAGGTAAATTTTACAATTTCTTTCATCTGTGTAAACCTAGTAACATGATAGGGCCCATCCAAATCTTTTGAGCTGTGTGAGCCTATATGTTTGCTTTTGGGTTTAGATGCATATAGGAAGCTCATTTAAGTTTTACTAAGTAAATGGACTAGGTTGCTAAAATAAATTTTGACATAAGTAAATTCATTTAGGCCCAATTAGATTTGGGCTTATTTAATGAATAACAATTGTTTATTTAAAGGTTAAATTCCTCTCTTTTGGGCTTTGTGTGAGAGTTGGGGGCCAATAGAAGTGGGTACGACATACTGAACCCAGCTCCCCTGCACATGAACTACCCCAATTGTGAAGGCCCATTTGCCTTATTTAAATAATTGTATTAGGTTAATTATGTTAGTCTAACCTAATTAAAATTGAATTAGCAACATAATTAACTTTTAAAATATATGCAATTTTTTTTTCATTTTAATATTTTAAAGTTAATTTTAGAAAAACACTTAGTAAATGAAATTATTCTAGATAGTTATTTCTAGAACTAGTTATTTTTTCTAATATTTAAATTAGGAAAATATCATAGATTGTGAAATTAATTGTTTAATAATTAATTTTGGTACAATCTAAGTTAAATATATTTTTCCTAGTATTAAATTAGAATTAATAATTAAGTCTTCTCTATACTTAATTATTTATTTCTTGAATTTAATACATTTAATTAAATTGAAAATTTAAATATTTAAGTTGATTTTCATCATGATACTTAAATATTATTATTTTCATGTTATTTAATTAAAAATGAAAATTATTTTAAGTTTGAAATCTTATTTCATATAACTTAAATTTGAATAATTTTCAAAATATATTTTATTAATCTTTTTCCACAATTTTGAAATTGCATTTCTTAAATGCAAAAATTTCGAATTTTATTTGAAAAATAGATTAAAGTTATAAATTATTTATTTTAATTTTGGACCAACTTAAATCAATGATTTTTTCATTTAATGATTAATTAAAATAAATGAAGTAAAATATATTTAATTAGAAAATTAATTAATTAGTCCATGAAAATCTAGATAGATATTATCTGTTTTTGCTTGAAGTATTTTTCTAGTGTATTTAATAAAATAGAAAATTAATATTTAAGTTGATTTTCATCATGATACTTAAATATTTGAAATTTTTTTTTATATATTTAATTAAATAGGAAAATTATATTTTTGTTGTAAATTAATTTTATTAATTAATTTTGGGCCAACATTAAATTAGAATAATTTTTCCAGGATTTATTTTTATTTTATTTTAACAAGCAATTTCGAAAATTGTATTATTAAATACTTCAATTTTTCGAAATGCAATATATATTTATAGAAAATTAAATTTGAGTTGTAAATTAATTTAAATTAATTTTGTAACAGCTTAAATTGAATATTTTTCTAAATATTTATTGGAAATTATTACTAAGATGGAAATAATTCATGTTATTTTCATATCCATCTAAGTAAAATTTATAAATATTAAATTAAAATTTATATTTAGAATTTTTCATTCTAAATTAGAAATTTTAATTAAATAAATATATATTTAAAATAAATTGATTAAAACAAATATTAGAAGAAAATACACTTTAAATAATGAGCTTTCTTATTAGGACATTCGATCTCCATTGTTGGTTTTACATAAATTTTATTTTAGTGAGTAATCCTCCCTAATAGAGGAACGTTCATTAGCAAGTTAGCACCGTTTAATCTCGAAAGATAAGTAGCTTTGTAAGTGTTTTATATGGTATGGATCACCCTAATGGCGGCGACTGTATTTGACTTACAAAATATGAAACAATGGTGGAAGCTCATAAGATAGAATAGCCTTGACTCTCGCCTAAATGGGACAACGCTGGATTCCAATCTTGATCGATTAAAAGGTTGCTAGAATGTTTAACATTTTAGATGAGCTGACAACTCTATTCAATGGATGGTAGCTTTGACTCTTGCCTAAACGGGACACTGATATCAGTTTGTTGAAGACCTTGGAAATTATTTAGGATTGTATGTTTTAGTATTTTCACTTGTCATTCCTACTTGCTATATGTTTAATAATTTTTGAATTGTGTATGAATTTATATTGAACCATGTTATTTTCTGTTATTAAATTGTAGTTTAATTTCGAATCTTCATTGTTGGTCTAACTTGGTTTGTTTATCTAATGAGATAAATCCCTAATGGATTTTCACCATTAGACATACATAATAGTGTTAGATCTCAAAAGATAAATATTGTATATGCAACATCTAGCTGTTCATCAATTGATGACACCTTAGACTAGTATTTTTACAATATGAAACAAGAAGATTGTATAAATAAGATTACTTTGTCTTTCGCTAATCGAAGCATCGTTGGATTCTTATTTATAAACGAAATTATCCTAATTCCTCTTAGCTTATTCATTTCGAATTAGCTCAATAACATATCATTGGATGAATGGTCTATAAATCATTTCATGTCATTCTATTTTCTCTTAAGAAATTAAATGACGCATATGATTATAATCTTGAAATTCTATTCCAAAATGATATAAATCCTCAATCTTAGATATCTCCTACTTGTATGGGCAAATGAGACTTAGAGTTATATTAGTAGTGGTGGTCCAACAAAGAATTACTCATTATATTTGGTACAAATTTAAGTCTTTGACTTTAATTTTAGATTCCAACCAGAAATTTTCTTATATTTCTAAATCCAGAATACAATACAGTTACACTTTCACAAGTGTTTAATAACCATTTTCTATCAATGGATTCAAACTGTATGGAATATGAGTTTAGTATTCTGTGACCAGGATCCACTTGCACTATTCTAAGAACCTTTTAATGTAACTAAACATAAGTCATCAAAAAGACACAACCACATTTTTTTTAATCTATGGCGCCATTTGTATCTTGTTCATAGTGGTTTTGACAAGATCAATCTCTGTAAAGAGTTAATATGCCTATATCCACTGAAAGTTGTTCATCTCATTCGTAGATGGATGTACATTCAGGGGTGGATATGAGTTTTTCGTTGTATTCTTAAGACGATAACTCTAGATTATACCTTATGCAAAAAAATTTGAAATGTTTGAAAAATTTCTGATTTCTAGCAATGGTGATTAACCATTAAGGTAAGTGGTTAAAGATCTTGCGAACTGATAGGGGTGGAGAAATAGTTAGTAGATATGCAGCTCAAAGATCATTAATTTGATTTTTGAATTATATCCAAACTTACCTCCTCAGAAATTTCGATTTGCATATTGATGATTAGTTACTAGTCGTTGCCTAAGTCCTTCTATGGTAATAAAATTTCAGAATGATGCAATGGTTGTGTACTTAAAGTAAATCATTACTAGATTCATGGATGACCTAATCAAAATGTTAAGAAAAGCTAGAACTGTTAACCATGGTTTGCATGTTTGTTAGCTATTCTAAGTTATTAGGGGTGGACCATCCCATAGTCAATAGATAAGAAAGTGTTTGTTTAAACAAATACTACTTTTCTAAGATTATGACTAAATCTGAAAATAAAGTAGAAAATAAAGGAGATATTTTTCTTGATTCCAAAAGTGTTCTATCATCTTATTTGACATATGATGATCCCACTGCCTCTGTTGTCTTGTCCCAACCGAAGAGATTAATACCATTTAGTTTTCTTAAACATAATTCACAGTACCTTGTCGTAGTGGGAGAGTTTCTAGGAACTCACCTTCTTGGAAGACACTAGTGATTAAAATCCATTGTGAGTTTAAACAAGTAATGGATTGTCAAGATAAGAAACTAAGAAGAAAAGCCAATAGAACTATGGTTTAATCCATTCACATGGAGTAACCTAAATTTTCTATTACAAGGACATAAAAGGAAACTTTTCGTTTATAAGTCTATTCAATGGACTTAAAAAATTTCCTATTCCTAGTATTATAAGTTTGAGTTTATCTAAACCTATGGCTTGTGGTATACCTGGTAATTACTTACTCTAATGCAAGCAACTTACTTTAGTAAGATGCTGAAGCATTTTCTTTCTAATGGCAATCTATAGAAGCTTCTCGACTTCTAGGCATAGATTTTATTTATCTAAGGAAAAGTCTCAACTATTCCAGAAAGGATAAAGCCATGAAAGAATTTCTTAAATCAACAGTGAGAGGTCTCAGATATGCTTTAGTATGCCTTAGACCAGACACCTGCTGTTGAGTGGGAGTAATGAGTAGGTATCAGATTAATCCAGGAGAAGAACATTGGAAGACAATCAAGTAAATCTTAAGATTAAGAAGAGGAACTATATGTTAGTCGATAAGGGTATGTTTAAAACTCTTAGACTACACCATATCAGATTTCAAGACTTGCCTTTGTGCTAGAAAGTCTGCTGATAAAATGGTGATTACTCTGGGGGTGGAATAGTGATTTTGGAGAAGTGTAAAAACCTATCTGAAGTCTCTTAGTCTACCAGAAAGAGACTGAATGTTAAAGTTGCAGGAAAGGTACTTATTCAGTCTAAGGAAAGTTCTATACATTTGTGGCACCGTTCCAACTTGCCTTAACTACTAGCGTTACTTCCTGAATAACCAAGAAGTAGTTGCCAAAAGTATAAAATCCAGTATCCCAAAAGAGTAGAGATATAGAGAGGAATTTCACATTATCAATGATTTTGTGATTAAGGAAGAGTAATGGTGGAGGAAAGGTTGTGGTTAATTCAACCCTTCAGATCCTATTACGAGGAGTTTACTACTACTACACTTGATTTGTATATCAAGGTGTTGAGATTATTTGAAATGCACATTTTGTTTTATATTAGTGCAAGTGGGAGTTTGTTGGGTTTTATGCCCTAAATAAAACTCATTTCAATATAATCAGATTTACTTATTAATATAGATCAGAAATAACATTTAATGTTGCGTGGTTCACATGATTTATTTCATGATTATATGTACATAATGTATGAATTCTATTTAAGTCCAGAACATATCAATTTGTTAATGATTATAGTGTTGTCAACACAGTGGAATATAATCTTAATTATATGTTCGAAAGTTTATTCCCTGATTTGTCATAACACTGGATTTAGACTAACATGGTATAATCAGCGATAGGTATTCTTACACCTTGGATAAGTGTTATGTCCTTTCCAAGACATTGGCAAAGTTTACCAGCATCGGATGTATGGAGTATACATCAGAAGGGACCGATATTGAACTTTGATTAGATATATTAGAATTTACCGTAATATCTATTCAATTCAATATCACATGTTGATCCTAGATCAAATGATCTTAATCCTGATATGATTAGGTTCAATCTCAAGAGTGTTATTCGTGTTCTTTGATTTGTTAGTTAAGCCTACTTTTGGGTCAGGGTGATACATACATTTTGGGAACACGGTAGTGCAATTGAGTGGGAGCGCTAACATAAATATGGAATCTATAGCTTCTATCTGGCGAATAGAAAGTAAAGGATGATTTCCTTCGAGCTTAACCGAACGAAAATAAATGGTGGGGATCTCATTTCACTTAGCTGAAATATCATTTATACAGGGTTAAGTGTTTTAAGAGTAAAATACATTGTAGGGTGTTACGGTAATTTAATCCCTTTACAATGTAAATCATCTATATAGAGGATCATTGATCACATTAGGATTATAACAATGGATAACTAATGACATGTCTATATCGTGGAACATATAGAGCATTCTATATACTGAGAGTGCAATTCAAAGTTCTATGCGTGGATTCAACGAAGAATTAATAAGTCAGTGAATTTAAGATATAAATTTTTTATCTGCTTATTGGAAGCTTGGATATAGAGACCCATGGTCCCCATACTAGCTGAGACCATACTGCTTTTATGACTCAGTTAATTGATTTTGATTAATCAATTATAAATCTGAAGTTAGACTATGTCTACTTTGTGAATTTTCACTAAGCAAGGGCGAAATTGTAAAGAAAAAAGATTCTAGGTTTATTTATTAATTAAGAGACTTTATATGTCTAATTAATAAATATATTAAATAATAATATTATTTAATAATTAATTTTTGTTATTAAATAATTAGAATTGACATTTAAATGGTTGAATTTGAAAATTGGCGTTTTTGAGAAAATGAGATGCAGAAATGATAAAACAGCAAAATTGCATAAGTGAGGCCCATTATCCAAGGCCCATGGCCGGCCACACTTATAGGCTTTTATCATTTATTTTTTCATTATTTTAATGCCAAATAATTCTAACTTAAACCTAGGTGGCTACCTATAAATAATAGTGATGGCTCTTATTCACACTTGAACTTCTGTCAGATGAAAACCGAGCCTCTCTTTCTACTCTCTATAGCTGAAACCTCTTCTTCTCTTTTCTTCTCTAAATTTCGAAATCCTTGAGTGAATGAGTGAGTGCCCACACGCATCAAGTGGTATCTCAATCATAGTGTGTAAGACTGTGGAAAACCATCCAACAAGAAGGAGAATCAGCATCAAAGGAAGGAGAGAAAGAGATCCAGGTTCAGATATTGATAATGCTCTGCTACAGAAAGGAATCAAGGGCTAGATATCTGAACGGGATGAGTCATTATATTCCGCTGCACCCAATGTAAGGTTTCCTAAACTTTATATGTGTTTATTTCATTATTTTAGAATTCATATTAGGATGTTAATGAAACATACTTGTTAGTAAATCTAGATCCTGGTAAAATATATCCAACACTTGCGTCATAACAGGCAAGTCTCGGGGGTACTGTGTAGGATCTACAACAGTCTCATCACGCTAATCTTCAGTGGGCGCTAGTTGAGTTGCAGCTATTTCAACCATTTGCTCCTAAAACAAACAAATAAATAAATTGGTTAATACCTAATACAAAATAAATTGAAAGAAATAAATAGAAATGAATTAAAATGTCAAATTACGTAAGCTTTTTGCGCGTACTCCCTGCGCCAATTGTTGCCTTTATGGTAAAACTTTTGAAAAGTTTCTACCGCAGTTGGCACTTCTCCCATGTCAGGGTTAGCCTATTTTTAAGAATAAAAATATTATTATTGTTATTTTACCCAATAAAAATCAATGATAATGTAATATATAAACTTACCCCCTTGACAACATGTGAAACAATAGGCTTTGATCCTCAGCCTCCTTGAAGTTTCATCTTACCCTAACTTTTTTTATTTTTTGCTGCTCTCGTCTGAAATTAATAATTTTTCTAACAATTAATTATTTATTATTGATTATATAACATGAAACATTACTAAAATTAAAAATTTTATTAAATACCTTTTGTTTGTCTGTGCTCCAGTAAGCAATGCAGTCACTCCACACCTCTTGAGTTACTCCATCAGGAGGTAACATGTCGGCCCTGTCCTGTCCAAGATCCTCAATGTTTTGTATCCACTTTTTCTTACAATCTAACCTCCAATCACGTAAACCCTTTGACATCTCGTACTCACCCTAGTCTATGAATGTAGGGTTATCTCGTGGGTCGACAAACTTGGTCTGCAAAAAGTTACACATTCACATTAATACATTAATTAAAATTTAATAAGAATATAGTAAATTAAAAATTAAAAAACTCATTATAAAATACCTCAAGTCTGTCCCACAATGCATTAATTTCAGCTCTACTAAAATCTTCCCATTTGAATTTATTCATGGGGATGGACATGCGAACCATCCATTTACACATATTGTTGATTTTTTTTTTCCATTTTTTTCGACTGGGGTGCCCGTCTTTGCATGCAATTCAACGTGTAACTTGGCAGATAGTGTTTTGGAGAGCTCTTCTTCAACATTTTTGCCTTTGTATTTACCTCTGACCCCTTTTTTTTCAAACTGTTGCCACCTAGTGTAAACATACTACATATACAACACATATATTTTTATTTAAAATAAACAACCATATTCAAAACATATTAAACAAGAATAATTTTAATTTTTATTCCTATTAAAACACTGTTACAATTACAATTCATCATCATCATCATCAATTACATATACAACATTATCATCACTGTCACTCTCTAATTCTAAGGAGTTATCGTCTTCGGTATTTAGACCCTCGGTGTCATCATCGACAATGAAATCATCTAATTGTTGAGGCTGTGAATTCAGGCGATGGATGTTTGCAACTTCAATTGGGTCCACATCATGGCAAACATAGTTAACATCATCCAACTGTGGAACTTGAACAACAAACTCGGTTTCAGTTGAATTGTTTTCCTGTAGAAAGGGTGTCTCCCCATCAGTGTCTGGGAAGTCCCAGACATTTCGCGGGTGGTACTCATTTACAATCAGTCAGTCTTTACCGTTCTTCAGATCAGGAATGTAATATATCAATTTTGCTTGAGATGCAAGTATGAACGGTTCATTTTGGTACCACTCTCGGTTGACGCAAATGCTAGTAATAATATCGTCACTATCCATTCTACTCCCATTAGTGTCAAACCACTTACACATAAATAAGATAACACTACAGTCTTTTAAATAAGTGAACACCATAATTTTTTCAAGTGTGCCATAAAAATTTTGTCCATCTTCATCAGGCACCATAACACCGCTATTTTGTATTTTGCGGTTATCATCCCTTTCCTTGACCAAAAATTTAATACCGTTCACTATGCATCCAAGATAAAAATAAATTGTTGGATTTGCTGGGTTAGCAATAGCATACAACTCATCTGACACTGCACCATGGTTGCTCAACCGTAGTTCATTAATCTACATTTCAGGAAAACTATTAAATTAAGAAAAGTTGAAGAGTTATTGAGAACAAGATTATGAGTATTGAGAGGCAACAATGCTTACTCGAGTTTTAAACCATTCAGGGAACTCAGTCTCTTGCACATTTTCAATATTGCCTACACCCCTTGCTTGAAGCAACTCCTTGTGCTCACTACATAATATAATGCACTTAGTAAGTTAAGAATTTTTCAGGTGAAATCAACTATTGTCAGTTGCTATTTATGGAATTCCTACTACTTGATATACGGCTCAACCTCTGTGCAGTTGTTCAAAATGTACCACTCTGCCTTACGCTTGCTTTGCATGGGTAATGCAATACCCTGGAATTAGGAAATGGATTAGCAAAACCCTAACTAGATAATTATGTATAATTGAGGAATTATATTATTATATAGTTCAATATATGTGAAATTATATGAATTTTATTATGTTAAGACCCCGTTGGTGAGCCAGGAAAATTTTAGTAATTATAACCCGAGAAGGGTAAAATGATGAAATTAATTTAATTATGTGCTTAATAGAAATATATTATTATATAGTATGCATGTGTTGTCTTTTCAGGTGTGTTCTGACAGGTTGGGGCGGTATAGTCACAACCGGGTATTTTGGGCCGAACCGTGTTCGGGCCCGAAATGCAACTTGGATTGAATTAATTGGCATTATATTTGATATTATGAAATCTGAAATTTATTTGGGAATTAATTGAGTGTGAAATGGCAATTTTGCCCTTGAAAATGTGTATGTATGATTAATTGGCCCTAAGGGCATTTTGGTCATTTGACCCCTTATTATTGTATTTGGAAAATGGGATTTTATTAAGGAAATCAAAGTAATTTTCTGGTTATTTCCTTCTCTCACCTGAACCCTCTCCCTCTCTCAAACCCTCTCAATTTTTGAGACTTGAATTTGGTGTGTTTTAGCTTGGATTAAGAGTGTTGATTGGGAAGAATTGTGTTGAAGATTGGGATTAAGCTTGTGCAAGGAATTAAGGTAGCTTCTTGCTGATTTATTTGAAATTAAATGCTGAAATTCTTAGGGTAAAAAGCATGTTCTTTGAGTTTTGAATGTTCTTGTTGCATGATGAGTGAATTGATGTTAATCTTGTGGAAATTGAGCTTCTATTTGTTATATGCTTTGTTGTTGAGCTTGGGCAGAGATTATATGGTGATTCTAGGTTGGAATTCATGTTTTATTTTGTGTTCTTGCTGCTGAAAGTTGTGGTTAAGTATGCTTGTGAGATTCAAGAGCTTGAATAGATGTTGTATGGATATTTTGGGTCAAGTTTGGAGCTTGAAAGTTGTATACTGTAAAATCTGATTTTGGTTGTGGATTAATGCATGAATTTTGTATTTTTATCCTCTGTTTTGGTTGGGGTTCGAAATCTAGGAAAAGTTGGCATGTTTAGGCCTTAAAAATAGAGTTTTTGGGTGTTCTGAACCCAGTCGTCGCGACGGGATTTTTGGCCGTCGTGACTGGGTTTGGCAGTGAGAAAATATGTTTTTCTCGATTTTGTTTTGGCCATAACTTTTGACTCGGGACTCCGTTTGGAACGTTCTTTATACCGTTGGAAAGCTCTTTTCGAGCTCTATGTGATTATCTGTGATTTGGATGCCAATTTTATACTTTTGTGGAAGTGAATTTAGGGATTAACCCTATTTGTGTAAATCCCGGTATTGTGACTAGGATTACCGGCACCTGGTCAAGAGCACCTGGGGATTTGGAATCTCTACTATTGTGGGACAACAGGTAAGACAGTGATTAGCACGTAGAGTATGCACAGTGGCGTTTATGTGTAGAATGATATGCATGAATGTTTAGTAACCGGGATTAGGGTTATTACCCTAATAGGAACGGTCTAATAGCCTAGGGTTATTACCCTAGTGATATATGTGTATAAATTCCATGCCATGTTAATTGAAATGAGATTTAGGGATTATGCGCTCAAGGCATAATCAGGTTGGACTCGGTACTCATAACCGAGATGAACCACTTCTAAGACCTTAATGTATTTAGACGTGTGAGAGCAACACGTGTGTCTACGTCATGTAGATTTAAATAGATGTGTGAGCGCAACACATAGGTCTACGCCACGTAGACATAAATGGGCATGTTGGTATAATAATCAGGTCTGTGTCATACAGACGTATGTGAATGGCATATCTATTAAATAGTATGATGAGCATATTATATTTGTTGTGATTTATACTGTCTTGCTGGGCTTGGCTCACGAATGCTCTACTGTGCAAGAAAGGGTAAGTCAGTGGCTGATCAACCATGAGTTTGAGGAGCAAGACAAAGAATGTACATGTTCAAGCCATATCAGACCAAGCGGGTTTAGGGTCTATCAGTGATGAACTTTTAAATTCTATTTTGCCGTTTAGGTCGGCTAGAAAGAAATGACTTATAATAGCATTTGTAAATATTTTTGGGATCCCAACTATTTTGAAAGTTTAAATATATTACAAGTTTATTTTCATTCTATTTAATATAAAAGTTTAAATTCTTTGCTATTTTGGTTAGTAATCCTGATTAGGGGATTAGGGTTTCATAAGCATTTTTGGGTAGCGTGCCTAATTTTTTTAGGGCGTTACAATTTGGTATCAGAGCGCCAAGGTTTTAAAACTTCCTGTAGACCGGCTGAACATGTACATTCGTCGTCAGAGATAAGCTCGACTCATGGTGCAGTAAGTATTGAGAGTAAATACTTGACTGTTGTGTGATCATCTGTTTTTCGCTTTCCATTTTAGGCAGTATGCAAGCATCTAGACTTGATGCATACCTGCTGCTGCGATCGCTCTGTCTGAAACGAATACTCCCGTCCGCTTGCGCATGCCATGCTATAAATGCTATTTGTTTATCTAAATATGTATGAGGTAAATGAGTGAGTTAGGGTTTAAGGCATTAAGTGCGTAAGTGTGGTATTGGTGCTTAACTCGCTGGGGTTGTTGATTATAGGGGTACTAGTAATGGACCCTCCACAATCATCTAGACCACAGGGCGAGCAAGTAGAGCCCGGGGCTACCCAAACCAATCCCCTAGCACCGCCTCCACCTCCGCAGAATCCGGGGGATAATGCGGAGGCTGTTAATGCTAATCCTCCTGCTGACTGGCAGCAGATGTTTCTTGAAATGTGAAGTGTCATACTTTGTCAAGAAGAAGAGTTGCAACGTTTAAGGCAACAAGCTGCCCCAGTTAATCAAGGGTTACCACCAGCTCCTGTGCCAGTGGTGGGTAACCAAGGGTATATTATGCCGCACCGGGACTCTGTGTTCGAGCGGTTTGTGAAGCTACAACCTCCGGTTTTTCTGGGAGGCATTGATATTATTAAGGCCGATCAGTGGATGAGCACTGTTACCCATATCCTCGATAATATGGGGGTGACGGGAACTGAGAGGGTGAATTGTGCGGCCTTTATGTTTCAAGATCATGCCCGCGTCTGGTGGGACATAGTGAATCAAACTCGGGATGTCAGTGTGATGACATGGGAAGAGTTTAAGAAACTTTTTGAGGAAAAGTTCTATAACGTTGCAGTGAGGACTTCACATCAAGAAGATTTTGTGAAGTTGACTCAGGGGAAAATGTCTGTGGCCGAGTATACTCTGGAATTCGATCGGTTATCTAAATTTGCTGGTGATCTGGTGCCTACCGATTTTACCAGAAAACAGAAGTATGTTCGAGGACTGAATGCTACAATCAGTCGAGACTTGAAAATTACCACATCCCATGACACTCTGTACAAGAGAGTGGTAGACTTGGCCTTAATTGCTGAGGAGGCCGAGCAGCAAGTAATGAAAGAGCAGGCTACAAAGGATGCCGTCATGGCATCAAATCCTCCTGCTAGTGGTAACGTCAGTAAGGGGACCGACAGTGGCAACCCTGAGCACAAACGGAAGGCTGAGGCTTCCGAAACATCAGGGGGAAATAGAAAGTTTCGGGGAAACAGAGGTGGCCGTCAGGGTCGCGGGTCCACATTTTGATCATATCCAGAATGCCCTAAATGTAAGAAGCATCATCCTGGTGAGTACCGAGCCAAGGCATGTTTCCAGTGTGGCATGGTGGGCCACTTTATCAGAGATTGTCCCCAAGCCAAGAGAGAAGAGCCTAAGAAGATTACTGCTCAGAATCCAGGGCGACTTTTCACTATAACTCAGGCAGACGCTGATGCTAGTCCGTCAGTTGTGACATGTCACTTGTCTATTAATGGTTGTTCATATATTGTGCTATTGGATTCGGGGGCTACTCATTCATATGTATCGAGTAGAGTGATAGAAAGTTTATATAAGCCATGTGATATTTATGTTTTGGGGTTTGGAACCCTGTTGCCCTCGGGAGACCTGATAGTATCCACAAGGTGGATTCGGTCCTTGTCTTTTTTGATTGACGGTTGTGAGTTGACCGCCAATCTAATTGAGTTGCAATTATCTAATTTTGACATAATCCTGGGAATGGATTTTCTGTCTAAATATGGAGCAATGATTGATTGTAAGCGGAAGATGGTGGTGTTTGAGCCTGATCGTGCTAACCCAGTAGTGTTCGTGGGTAAAGTTCAGGGGGCACGCATACCGAAAATATCGTTGTTGAAAGCTAAAGACCTGATGGGTAGAGGTTGTCTAGGGTTCATAGTTAGTACAGTGGACACCAGCCAACCTGTGACATCAGGGCCTGAGGATACGAGATTGGTATGCGAGTTCCTTGATGTCTTTATAAAAGATTTGTCGGGATTGCCACCTGTCCGAGAGATTGAATTTGTTATTGAATTGGCTCCGGGAGTGGATCCAGTGTCTAAAGCACTGTACCGAATGGCTCCAGCTGAGTTGAAGGAATTAAATATACAATTGCAAGAGTTACTGAATTTGGGATTTATCAAACCGAGCTACTCACCTTGGGGTGGTCCGGTTTTGTTTGTGAAGAAGAAAGATGGAACCCTGCGAATGTGTATTGACTACCGAGAGTTGAACAAGCTTACCATTAAGAACAAGTATCATTTACCTCGGATTGATGATCTGTTTGATAAATTGAAGGGGAAGACGGTCTTTTCTAAAATCGATCTTCGCTCAGGCTATCATCAGCTGAGAATTCGAGAGGAAGATATCCTGAAAACTGGGTTCCGTACTCGGTATGGACACTATGAATTTCTTGTGATGTCTTTTGGACTCACTAATGCCCCGACGGCATTCATGGATTTGATGAATCGGGTGTTTAAAGATTACCTGGATAGGTTCGTGATAGTGTTTATTGACGACATCTTGGTGTACTCTGAGACCGACGAAGAGCATGAGTTACATCTGAGAGCGGTTTTGCAAAGGTTGCGGGATCCCAAGCTTTATGCTAAGTTCAAAAAGTGTGAATTCTAGTTGTATATTGTATATTGTAAAATCTGATTTTGGTTGTGGATTAATGCATGAATTTTGTATTTTTATCCTGTGTTTTGGTGGGGTTCGAAATCTAGGAAAAGTTTTCATGGTTAGGCCTTAAAAATAGAGTTTTTGGGTGTTCTGAACCCAGTCGTCGCGACGGGATTTTTGGCCGTCGCGACTGGGTTTGGCAGTGAGAAAATATGTTTTTCCCGATTTTGTTTTGGCCATAACTTTTGACTCAGGTCTCCGTTTGGGACGTTCTTTATACCGTTGGAAAGCTCTTTTCAAGCTCTATGTGATTATCTGTGATTTGGATGCCAATTTTATACTTTTGTGGAAGTGAATTTAGGGATTAACCCTATTTGTGTAAATCCCGGTATTGTGACTAGGATTACCGGCACCTGGTCAGGAGCACCCGGGGATTTTGAATCTCTACTATTGCGGGACAACAGGCAAGACAGTGATTAGCACGTAGAGTATGCACAGTGGCGCTTATGTTGAGAATGATATGCATGAATATTTAGTAACCGGGATTAGGGTTATTACCCTAATAGGAACGGTCTAATAGCCTAGGGTTATTACCCTAGTGATATATGTGTATAAATTCCATGCCATGTTAATTGAAATGAGATTTAGGGATTATGTGCTCAAGGCATAATCAGGTTGGACTCGGTACTCATAACCGAGATGAACCACTTCTAAGGCCTTAATGTATTTAGACGTGTGAGAGCAACATTTGGGTCTACGTCATGTAGATTTAAATAGATATGTGAGCACAAAACATAGGTCTACGCTATGTAGACATAAATGGGCATGTTGGTATAATAATCAGGTCTGTGTCATACAGACGTATGTGAATGGCATATCTATTAAATAGTATGATGAGCATATTATATTTGTTGTGATTTATACTGTCTTGCTGGGGTTGGCTCACGGATACTCTAGGAAAGGGTAAGTCAGTGGCTTATCAACCATGTGTTTGAGGAGCAAGACAAAGAATGTACATGTTCAAGCCATATCAGACCAAGCGGGTTTAGGGTCTATCAGTGATGAACTTTTGAATTCTATTTTGCCGTTTAGGTCGGCTAGAAAGAAATGACTTGTAATAGCATTTGTAAATATTTTTGGGATCCCAACTATTTTGAAAGTTTAAATATATTACAAGTTTATTTTCATTCTGTTTAATATAAAAGTTTAAATTCTGTGCTATTTTGGTTAGTAATCCCGATTAGGGGATTAGGGTTTCATAAGCATTTTTGGGTAGCGTGCCTAGTTATTTTAGGGCGTTACAGGTAAGGTGTCAATTGTCCTCATACCTAGCGGTCGGCCAACATGCTTAAATACAGAAAATTTTTGAGTTGGCATGTTTTGGACGATGTCATTGTTCCGTTCAGGAGGGTTAAATCGAGTTTCCACTTCTTAAAAGTACATTAAGCAAAATGTTAATGCCTCATTAGCCACAAAAGATTCAGCAATAGAGCCGGACGGGCACGATTCCTGACATATTGCTTGTACACAGACATTGACCGCTCAATGGGATACATCCACCTGTACTGCACTGGTCCACCTAGTATAGCTTCTTTAGGGAGATGCATAACTACGTGAACCATTATGTCAAAGAAAGCCGGTGGAAAAATTGTTTCTAACTTACACAAAATAGTTTGAACATTTGTTTGAATTTTTTTCCAAATCCAAAACATTAAGTATTCTTGAGCATAATTGTTTAAAATACACACACAACTCAATGATTGTGTCCCAGATTTCTTTTTTCAAGTACTTACGGATACCTGCCGGTAATAAACATTGTAACAACACATGACAATCATGGGATTTAAGCCCAGAAATCTTGCCCATATCCAAATTTACATTTTTTGTCTAAGTTTGCCGTAAAACCGTCCGAAAATCGTACAGACTTTATAAAGTCTGCAAATTCAATTCGTTCTTGAACACTAAGTGTGTAACTAGCTAGAGGCTTTTTCCACTTCCCATTTCGGTCTTCATACAACAACAACTCATGTCGTATTTGCAAGTCTTGCAAATCCATTCTAGCCTTGTCGGTATCCTTTGACTTCCCGTCGATACTTAGAAGAGTACCTACTAAGCTGTCACACACATTTTTCTCAATGTGCATTACATCAAGATTATGTCGTAAGGGAAAATGCTTCCAGTACTCAAGCTAAAACAAAATAATTTTTTTAGACCATATTTTTTTGTCGAATCAGATAAGTTGTATTGCTCACAAATCCCATATTTACAAACTATACAGCACCATACAAGGCCTGGAATAATCTATACATTTATAAGGCTATAAACCATTCCTTTTCTTCCTTTGTAATCTTTGTATCTACATAAATTTGGACTCTTTGCTTCACTCCTTTCATAACTAGTTGTGCACAACTCTCAACAGTTTGCATCCTGCTATTCCAAAAGTAGTCATTCCTATTAATCCAAATTTGATACACCATGGCTGCTACAGTTGCTGCATATACTTTCCTTTTGAACTTAGAAATCTTTGCTCGAGAGATCCATCTCAAAGTATCTTTTAATGTTCTGATTGTCCCATGCTAGCCAAGCCAAGTTTTAACAACTTGAAAGCACCTGTTACTAAATGTACATTGAAAAAAGAGATGCCCAGCTGTTTCCATCTCAGATTCACAGAGGAGGCAAGAAGTTTCTTAACAAATTTTCATTTTGGCTAATCTAGTCCTGGTTTTGAACAGTCAGCCATAATATAATCCTATGTTTTGGTATATTATAGCTATTCCAAACTTCCCTGAACCATTTGACCTTTTCTTGTTCATCATTCATGTGTAAATAAACAAGATGGATACTATATTTACCTGTTACAACCGACTGTAGGTGAGGGAGAGTTTTATGTGTTTCTTTGATTCTTACAATTTGTCTCCAATACCAACCGCCTTCTATGGTTGAATTATAGTCCCACCAATTTGTTGTTTTTTATGTACACTGCATGTACCCACTTTCCCCATAAGTTGTCTTGTTTGGTGGCAATGGCCCATACATATTTTCCCAAGGCTGCTTCATTCCATTTGATAGTATTCCTCAGACCCAAACCCCCTGCTGCTTTTGATTTGCACAATCGGTCCCATGATACTTGTCCAGGACCATTATAATCAGCCATGCCTTTCCACAAAAAAGCTCTACAAATAACATTTATTTTTTTCAACACTGCTTTAGGAAGAACCATGATTTGTGCCCAATAGGAAGGAATTGTTATTAGTATTGAGTTAATCAGAGTGATTCTACCTGGAAAGGATAAATTCCGAGTTCCTTAGGTTCGGATTCGTTGTACCATCTTCTCAATTATAGTGCCACATTCCACTGCTGTTAATCTTCTTGCACAGATTGGAATCCCCAGATATTTGAATGGAAGATCACTCCGAGCAAACCTCGATGCATCTATTACTCTTTGAACTTCATCCTCTTTCATCCCACAACAGTAAAATGCAGATTTCAGTTCATTTGGATACAATCCAGATGACATAGAAAAGAGTTTCATGCCTTGAAGTAGATAATAGATAGATTTAAAATCGCCATGGCAAAAGATCAGCACATCATCCGCAAAACAAAGATGGTTGAGCTCCATATCCAAACACCTGTCATGGAATTTAAATCTATTTTCTTTCCTACCTTTGTTAAATTCTGGAAAGGTATTCCATGCATAGAACAAAGATAAGAGGAGACATCGGGTCTCCCTGTCTAAGGCCTCTTTTTGCTTCATAAAAACCATGCATTGATCCATTGAAAAACAAACTAAACTTAGGAGCTCGGATGCATATCATCAAGATTTGGATGAATTTCGGTGGGAATTTCATTGCAACCAGCATTTCTTCTATGAAATCCCATTCCAGTGTGTCGTATGCCTTCCTCAAATCCAGCTTAATCATGCAATTCGACCTTACATTTTTCCTTCTATAATGCTTCACTAAGTCTTGGCAAACCATTATGTTATAAGCTATATATCTCCCTTGTATAAAGCCACTTTGATTCTGAGCCACTAATTCTGGTAGGACTGTTCTCAATCTCTTGCATAGCATCTTTGTTGCCACTTTGTAGATGACGTTGCAACAAGCAATTTGTCTGAAATCACTAACACTTTTCGGGCACTTCACTTTGGGAATGAGGGTAAGAGACGTAGAGTTCAGCTCTTTCAAAAGTCTTCCTGAATGCAGAAAAGAGAGTATAGCCTCAGTAACATCCTCTTTAATGATCTCCCAATTATCTTGGAAGAAATAGCTGCTAAAACCATCCGGTCCAGGCACTTTGCTTCCAGGAATATCGAATAAAGCCTCCTTAACATCTGTTGTTGTAAATTCCATCTGTAAAAACTCTTGTCTTTGCTTTGAAAGTATAGGGCCATTTTGCACAAGTTTTGTGTTCACTTTTTTCCTCATTGCCATGCTTGATCCCAATAGGTTAGTATAGTATTGCAAGAAAGCATTACTAACCATGTTCGGGTCTTCTACCCACACCCCTTCCTCATTACGGATTGAAAGGACCCTGTTCCTGACTCTTCAGGCTCTCATGCTAGCATGAAATGCAGCTGTATTGTCATCTCGTTCTTTCATCCATTAAACTTTAGCTTTCTGATGAAGGAAGGAAAGGTATGCTTTATGGATATCAACATATTTCATTCTTGCTTCAGCTTCACTATTACAAAGATTCTCATTAAGCGGTTGTTGTTGATAAGCCAATTGGCTATCTATCATAGCATTGTAGGCTTGTGCATCTGCAGCTCCAATGTCTCCCACCTTTTCTTTGTTCCAAGCTCTAAGCTCTTTCTTAAGATTCTTCAATTTATTGACTAATTGATACATTTGGGTTCCCACAATCTGATTCTGCCAACTCTTTTTTAGGATCTTCATGAAGCCTTCCATGTTTTGCCACATTCGAAAGAATCGAAATGGTTGTCTCCCAATTTTAACCTCTGGATACACCGTAAGTAGTGCTGGACAATGATCAAATAATCCTTCCATCATAAAAACGACTTCCAGGCAATTTAGCTCTTCACTAGAACGCTTCCGTTTCACACCCCCAAACTGTTTGTGTTTTACAGGCAAACGAAATAAAATTCGGTCTAATTGAGATAAAATATCATCCCCCGTCAATACAGGAGGTGGTGCTCTCTTCTCAAGCTTACCATTGTATCTTTTGCTTCTCCTTCTTGGATCACTCATTTCGAGAAAACGTTTTTGGCCAACATATTCAATCTTACTATTAGGCCAATAGAAGGAGTGTGTTCATTGCAAGTGGGACACGCCATATACCCTTTTGTGCTCCAACTAGACATTAGAGCATAAGCTCAAAAACCATTTATTGTCCACAACACTGCCGCACACATTGAAAATACAGTTCCGTTGTAGGCATCTCGGGCTTCAACACCCGTCTCCCACAACTGTTTCAGTTTATCAATTAACGGTCTCATGAATACATCTATGTCTTTCCCAGGAGATGATGGACCTGGAATCAATAAGGCCAATAACAACAATTCAGAACTCATACACTTCCACGGTGGCAAATTATATGGGACACAAATAACTCGCCACAAGCTATAAGAGTTGCTCATGTTGCCAAATGGATTAAAACCATCGTAGCCAATCCCAGCCTGACATTTCTTGGTTCAACGACAAAAGACAGATGAAGCCGATCAAACCGCTTCCATTCTTTAGCATCCGCAGGATGCCTAAGCACACAGTCTTCTTTTAGTCTCTGTGAGTAATGCCACCGCATATCCTTAGCGGTGTGTCTTGAGCAATATAATCGTTTTAGTCTCGGTGTGAGTGGGAAGTAACACATAACTTTGTGAGGAACTTTTTTCCCCTTACCTTATTTTTTACCCATCATGATTCGCCACATACAGGGCAAAACTCTTTCTTCTCATTCTCCTTCCAGAAAATGGAACAATTATACTAGCACACATCTATTGAGTCGTAACCCAAACCAAGATTGCGCAATCGCATCTTCGACTCATAATGCGACTTCAGTAATTTTGTCTCCTCCGGAAATAGTTCAATCAAGATAGACAGCAACATATCGAAAGAGTGGTTACTCCACCTATTCAAAACCTTGCAGTGCATAAGCTTTACCATCGCATTGAGGGCCGATTTTTTACAACCTGGATACAACTCAGACTCCATCTCCTTAAACAAGTCATCAAACTTGTTGTTGTCATTTATAGGGGGTTCATTGAAAGAATCAGTAGTGCTGGCAGATTCGTCAAACCCAGGATCCCCTTTTAACATGTTTGCCATTTCCTCTTTGTCGTTTCCAGGAAGTTCAACTGCGGGCTGAGAAAAAGTCTCCCCGTAGAAATACCAGGGGTTGTACGAAGGTTGGATCGTGCTAAGAAATAAATGAACCCTTATAGTGGCAGGTGTGTGAAAGTTTACATTCAAACACCGCATACATGGGCATCGAGTCAATCCATCAGAATTCACGTGGTTCGTTGCAACCACAACAAACTCGTTAACACCACTTCGAAACTCTGCAGAGCGTCGGTGCGCCTTCATCCAACTTCGGTCGGTAGGCATCTTCCACTATAAAGTAATTTACAAATTTTTTTTTAAAACAAACAAGAAAATATGCAAGTGTCCTAATCCACCTTCTCACTCCATTACTAAAAGGGTAAAGAACCTATCCCATTCAGGTTTGTAATATACATATAGTACAATCTATGCTCTTAAGATTATTTCATTTTTGTAAAAAATCGGCAGCACCTCCCCATAGTTCTTATAAGTTAGCAAACTTATAATAATTAAGTTTGCCGACTTACAAGAACGTGTAAGAAGATGATGTACCAAAATATCTACTAATGAAATAATCCAATAAGCAATATAGATCATACTATAAGTATAAAACAAGCCCAAACTATCCATGCAGACAAACAATCCTGGATAATTTGGAGAAGCGTATTTAAGAGTCCTTACTGACTCAGCCTCTCCAAACGGGTCTAAGGTATTTCGTGCATGTGTAAACATAAAAAAAAAAAAAAATTATCACTATGTGATAATATGAATACAAATACAATTGTTCTATCTTATGTTTGGTCTATAACCAAAGAAATCAATAAAAGATAATAAAAATTTCATTTTATGCTATTTTACAATATCTTATCATACTTTACAATATCTTATGCTCATTTATGCTTATTACATTATCTTATTACATTTTAAATTATATATTACATGTTATAATTATATTATTTCTTAATCATTTATTATTTATATTAAAATTACTAACTTTTTAAAATTTATAATCTCACTTTATTATATTTTAAATTATATATTACATGTTATAATTTTATTATTTTTTAATCATTTATTATTTAAATTAAAATTACTAACTTTTTAAAATTTATCATATCACTTTATTACATTTTAAATTATATATTACACGTTATAATTTTATTATTTTTTAATCATATTATTTAAATTAAAATTACTAACTTATTAAAATTTATAATATCACTTTATTATATTTTAGATTTTATATTACATGTCATACTTAATTATTTTTCTAATCATTTATTATTTAAATTGAAAATACCTTTTTTTTTTTAAAAAAAAAAAAAAGTATTACTTTACTAAATTTTTAATTACATTTTTCAATTTTATGTTTTACTGTATTTATTTTCTTTTATCAACAATTAATTTATTATTTTATTCTTAATAGTAAATCAATTTTATTTCATTTAAACAATTACTTAATTTTACATTGTCTCTATCAAAATTTTGGCAGCATAACAGCTTAAAAATTATTAACCTAAAATTTCCAAAACCTAGAAATAACACAAACAAATATTTCACGACAATATATGAACAAAAAAAATGATCCAACCATCCACCCACAGTCAATTTTATCACAGAACCTACTTCACTAACATGCATAGACATATTAACTAAAAACAAAAACTACTAGTAAGAGAAAGCAAAAAAACATACCTGAAGCGAGTGCAAAAATAACAACTGCAAGTAGCTCGGGGTAATCCGCACCGGTCAAACAGGGACCTAATTCCATAAAAAAGTAAAACAATATTAAAAATTTAATACCTAAATACATATGTACACATACACACATATATACCTATATACACACACACACACATACATATTCACTCACATACACATATCCATTCACCTACACTCACTTACACATATACACACACATACACATACACATACACATACACTCACATACACACACATATATATACATACATATCTACATTCATATATACATACATACATACTCACCTATACATACACACATATATACATATATATATATCTACATACATATATACATACATACATATATAAATATATATATATACATACATACATATATGCATATATACTCATTTACACATACACACATATATACATACATACATACTCACCTACACTCACATACACATATATACATATATAATTATATACACACATACACATATACATACACTCACATACTATATACATATATACATACATAATCATACACACATATATAAATCTAAATATTTAAAAAATAAATTAAAATTAAAAAATACCTTCAGGTGGTGCGTTGGGCGGTGGTGTGGTCGGCAGTGGTGCGGACGGAGTTGGTGATCGGAGGTTTTTTATTTGGGGAAAAAAGAGATAAACAAAGAGGGATTGAGAGGGATAAAGAGAGATTGAGAGAAATTAAGAGAGATTGAAAGAGATAAAGAGAGATTGAGAGGGAAACAGAGAGAGAACGAGAGAGGGTGAGAAATTTTTTTAGACAAAAATAAAAATGGGGAAGTGGCTTTGTGCTCCCTGATACATATATACTTTTACCTGCGCATCCAATTGTACTGGTAAAAGTCTTTAAAAAAAATATTTTGGCCTAGTTCAAAACACACGTTTAGTTTAATACTTTTGCTGGGGCAATTGTGCACCGGTAAAAGTATCCCCACCTACCACAGAAAATCCACGCGAGAATTTTCCCTCCCTTTTTTTTGAGACTTTTGCTGGCGCATATATGCACTGGTAAAAGTTTACATGCACCGGCAAAAATGAAATGAAAGGCAGTAAACTTCTCGCGCCTTTTGGTGCTTCATTTTCTTACGTTTACCAGCGCATATTCATTATTACGCCGACATTAATATGTTTTGCCAGCACAATAATGCGCCGACAAAAGTGAATCCTAATTGAAAGTGGGATTTCAAGTTTTGCTTTATGTCGACAACTTTTACCGGCGTATTTGACGAAATGCGCCAGTAAAAAGGCATTTTCTTGTAGTGCAACTCTAAGAACATAAATGACATAATTAAGATTGAACCTAACCATATCAGGATTAAGATCTATTAACCTAAGATAAACTAACTGATATTGACTTAGATAGATATAACAGTAAGTTTATGATATTTTATCCAAGTTCAATATCGATCCAGTCCGATGTACACTCCATACATCTGATCCTAACATACTTTGTCAATGCCCTAGAAATGACATACCACTTATCCAAGGTGTAAGTAACCTCTATCGCTGATTATCACGTCAGTATAAATTCAATGTACTAAATCATGAGACTTAAACTTTTAAGCATATAATCATGATTATATTCTACTGTGTTGACAACACTATAATCATGAATAACTATATATATTCTAAATTTAATAGAATTTATACATTAAACATATAATCGTGAAAGAAATCATGTGAACTATGCAATATAAATGATTTTTGATCTTTTATTGATTAGTAAATCTGATTATATTAAAATGAGTTTTATTTAGGGCAAAAAAACCCAATATGGACATGGCATGTCATGTGTTCAAAAATTGGGATAACAAAAACTAACATTTTGTCCCACTAGGTTTTCTTGACAAAATTTTTAACAAGACAACTTTAAACCATGCTAATATACTTGCACTTTATGAAGCAAGTAGAAAATGTGTGGGAGTGAGATTATTGACATAACATATTCAAGAGACATATGAATTACGCTTAATAAAGTAGTATCAACATTAGCAGTTCTTTATGAAGATAACACAAAATGTGTTAATTCTATTTTTGACATATTTAATTGACAAAAATATTTTATTATTTATTATTATTTTCGGCTGGTATATTTAATTTAGTTTCCTTATTTTGTGTATCCAAACTTGGAAGGAAAGTTGTCTAGCTTTCCTATTTATGGAAATTAAGCTAAAAATAGTAAGTTTGATTACCCAATTGATTCTTATCTAACCAGCTGTATATTCTGATCTTGTGTGAGTTTCCCATTTTCTTAGATAAGATTTCTTGAAGAGAAAACAGAGCTAAACTTTCCTTTTCTATAAAAGAAAAGTTGTACTTACTGCCCACGATTCTTTAGGTACAGAAACGGAAATTCTTGGGCTGATTGAAGAATTATTTTAAGGAAGTTTCTAGTGGGCTGGGGTCTTGTTTAGACCGTATGTAAGCTGTCAATAATGTATATATTGATTATAAATACACCTTATAGCAGCTAGGTTTAGTATCTCTTTCATACACTTAAAATTGTATTCATATCTTAAGAAAAGAGTGTCTTTGTTTTGTAGAGAAGAGTTGTTTGACTCTTACTCTGTTTATTTGTAGTTTGTATTATCTTGAGTCTGTATTCAAGTCTACAACGAAGAAGAACATCAGAGCAACCTTCGGGAGAAGGTTTTTCAAAGCTTTCAGGAGATTGCTTTTCAAGTCTTGTATCGAGAGGATTCAAGCATTCAACCTTCGGGAGAAGGTTTACAAAGCTTTCGGGAGATTACTTTTTAAGTCTTGAATCGGGAGGATTCAAGCACTCTTCAAGGTGATCGAAGGGATTTTGAGCTCTTGGAGTTTTATCAAGATTTGGTTAGTAAGTGGAATACATTAAGCTTGCGGCATACAATAAGAGGGAGTGTATTTATGCATAAGTCAATTACTTTGTAGTTTTGATACCGATCTAATGAATCGTATCTCTGGGCATGGCCCCCTGGACTAGTAACAATCTGAAAGAATTGTTGAAACCACGTACAAAAACCTTGTGTGTTTTTACTTTTTTGCACTGTTTATTTTTCTGGTTTATTCTGGAGTTACAGAATTATCTTCTATAGCTACAGAAAAACTACTTCAGTACCAGTTTCATTATTCTGCATTTAATTGAACATTTAATTAAATAATAAAACTGGGAATATTGAAATCCAAAATTTCAATTCGTATCAGAGCGGGTCACTAAACTCTTATTGATATATTATATTTTTATTTCGTTATTATTATTTAACTTTGTGCGATGTTGCCTTATGTAGAAGGAAGATCTATAGGTGGTCTACCGTTGCTAAATGATTCTAACTACCCTTATTGGAAAGTTAGGATGAAGACCTTCATCAAATCTTAAAATGAAAAAGCCTGGAAATGTATTTTAACTGGTTGGTCACCACCATTTGAAGAAGATAATGAAGGTAATAGTAAGGTAAAATCTGAATTAGAGTGGTCAAATGAGGAAAAAAGATTGTCTAGTAATAATAATAAAGCTTTGCATGCTATTTTTAATGGTGTTGGTGAAGGTTTTATTAAATTAATATCCTCATGTGAATCTACTCGAGAAGCTTGGCTAATCCTTGGAACTCAATTTGAAGGAACTTCAGATGTCAAGTGTTCTCGTCTCATTATGTTACAAAGTAGATTTGATGATCTTAGAATGTTTGATTCTGAACTCTCTCTGAATTGTATGAAAGATTATCTGACATTTCTAATGAATTTTTTCCTTGGGTGAAAAACTTGATGAATCTGTTTTAGTTAGAAAAATTGTTCGAGTTCTTCCTGACAGGTTTAATGTGAAACTTTTGGCTATGGAGGAGGCTAAAGATTTTAGCACGATGAAAGTTGAAGAGTTGATGGGATCACTTCGAACATTTGAGCTTAATCAAAAAATCCAATAGAAAGAGAAACCCAATAAGGTAAAAGAAAAAGAAAAATCAATTGCTTTCAAAAGTTCGAAGAATATTAGTCCTGGTGATGAGGAAGATAATGAATTGGCCATATGAATTAAATTTTTTTGCCAATACATGAAAAATTTGGGATGCAAAAAGAATTTTTCTAAGATTTCAGAAAGTAACTCATCTTCAAAGAAATGTGTGCATAACAATAAAAGAGTTGTTCAATGCAGAGAATGTGATGGTTTTGGTCACATACAATCTGATTGTGCTAATACTTTGAAAAAGAATAAAAATAGCTTGAATGCTACTTGGAGTGACAATAATTATGAAAGTAGTGATGATGAATTAGTTGCTTTAACATCTGCTCTTTCTAGCATGTCTCCTTTTTTGCAGAAAAAGAGATATCTTGTTTGCCTAAACAACATTGTTTCAGTTAATAAAGGTGTTCACAATGTTAAAGAATCTGAATCTGATGAATCCGAATCGGACAAAGATTCTTTAGCTGAATACTACAAGGTAATGTATGATAAGTGGTTGGAGGTTTGTTCTAAAAACAAGTTGATGTCAAAGACTATCAAATGTTTGTCGAAGGAAAATAAAGATCTTGAATCCAAATGTAAAATTTTTGAAATTGATCTTGATTTTGAAAAACAAGAAAATGCTAGGCTTTTAAATGATTTTGAGAGTCTAAAGAGGAATGTGAAAAATAAGTTTGTCAAAGCTGAAAGTCCATCATTTATCTGCTCTGACCCTTCGTTGCAAGTTTCTGCAGGTACAAAAAAAGTTCTTGGCGAAACAGTCTCTCTAGCCTCAAGTAAGACTTTCCAATCTTTTGGTAAGACACCAAAATTCATACAAATTTGTCACTTTTGTAGTGTGAAAGGTTACATTCGACCTGAGTGCTTTACCATGAATAATTTCTTTAAATCAAATTATTTTAAACAAAATAGTACGAGAAAAAGAAGTTCTTCCAAAAAGGTTTGGGTAAAGAAAAATAATTATAAATGTCTAGTTTCTTTTGCTTGTCATAAATCTCATACTGCTAATTTGTGGTATTTTGATAGTGGATGTTCAAAGCATATGACAGGTGATGCTAGTTTACTCACTAGTTTCAAATCTTTGAAATGTGGTGTTGTAACCTTTGGTAATGGTATGATCGACACTGTTCTTGGAAAAAGTACTCTCAATGTTGTTGGATTATCAAAATTGGAAAATGTTTTGCTTGTTGAAGTACTGAAAGCTAATCTAATTAGCATAAGTCAAATTTGTGGTTAAGGTTTCACAGTAAATTTTTATCATAATAATTGTTATGTGCGTGACCAAGGTGGAAATTGTGTCTTGCAAGGGCTCAGATCTAGTGACAATTGTTACACCGTCACTACTAATACTACTTGTCATTCTGCCATTGATAATACTAGTGCTATACATGTTTCAAAAAAATCTTGTTAAACACTCTCGCACAAAGCACATAGACATCCGTCATCACTTTATTAGAGAGCTTGTGGAAAATAAAATACTTCTCTTAGAATATGTTGAAACTAGCAAGCAAATAGCAGATATTTTTACTAAAGCTCTTGACTCGGTCCAGTTTATCTCTCTAAGGAAATTCTTAGGGATTTGTACTGTTTAATGTTTATGTTCTTCATGATCCTTGAAATTTGAGTTGACTTAGGGTTCATAATATCTTGTCTTTGTCTTTGTCCTAGAAGAAAATCTCAACCTTATAAGAATTACAGTCATTATTTTATTGCTAATGTTTTTGGTGTTATGGTGTCATACGGGTTTGTTCAGGAAAATTGTTCACTCCTCCCAGGAATATTTAGGTTCATCAAACAGTGTTATGTAAGCTACCATTTTCAAATAATAATGTTTAAAAACTATGTGTTCAAGCTCCATTGGATGAATAGAGCTATCTATCTCAATATGTGAAAGTCGTCTCTGAGTAAGTTGGAACTATGTAATTAGGAGTTATGTAGAAGATACACTACTATTGAAAAGGGCTACCATTGAGGTAGTGTGACAGCGTCTCCTATGGTTACAATCTATTAGAAAAAGTCTTTTTGACAAATTGGGCAATGTTCCCTGCTTACACTTTCACACACTTATGCTTGACACAGTTTGTGGTAAAATCTTCATATCTTCGAAAATAGTGTTATAAAGCTGTTACATACTGTTTGATTAGCCTTTAACATTCTTGGTGATTGAGTCAACTTTTTTCCTGCGTAACTGGTATGACCTCATTCTACTAGTTCATTAGTTTGAAAAAATAATTTATGATTATTCTTATAAGTTTAATTTTTTCATCAGGGACAACGACAAGCGGACATTCTGTACTTTTTGTTGGCAAAAATATCAAGGTTATTTTATTTTTTTGTTGTTTAAAAAGTAAAAAATATAAAAAATATGTGTGACCGACATTGTCAATTGAGATTTCTTAAAAGTTCTTGTTATTTTTCTTATTATGTTTCACTATTTTCTTAGGCACTATTTTTGCTCTTAAGTGTTGATTGGTGTTTTATGTGTCATTGTGTGTTGTCTTGTTCATTCTTTGCAAATTAATATGGAGGGCATATTTTGAAAAAATTAAAGAAAAAAGGGGCATAATTTTTCGATTCGGCTATTTTTTTTCTTTTATTTTTTCGTTTATGGAAACATGTTTTCATTGCATTTTATCTAATGTGTTTCCTTTATTTTTAGAAATTTGGTCTTATTTTTGTGGTGTTTTAGGAAATTTATTTTTAATTAATTAGTTATTGTGTGGTTTCCTTTTTGGTGGCAATTTCAGATTCGGTTGGGTTTTTAATTCTTAGATTTTGTGGGGATATGTTGTTTCCTTTTTCCATTTAAGGTAACCTTTCACCAATTTTTTAAAAAATCTTTTTGGTTTCCTCTTTTCTCTCCTCATGTGGTGTCTAAGGTAAGGAAGTTACTTTCCTTTTTCATATTTTTCTGATTATTGGGGATTTAATTCTAAGTGCTATATATGTTCAACTTCCCACTTACCCACGTTCACCACTATTCACACCTCTCTTTCTATTTTTTCTCAAAATTATAATCTTTTTAAGTGTGAGAGTGTGTTTGCTTTCTAGGGTTTAAAGAAAAAAATGGCAAAAACCAAAAATGCTCAACCGTCCAAGAAGCCTTCTCGTGGCACTACTTATGTTTCTCCGATCTCCCCACCTGTGCCACCTGCACCAGTGACCAGAGTCCCTAGATCGTCGTCTGCTTCGACGAAAACAGTCTGAAAGTCGAAGACCCAAGCTCAAAAGTCGACTTACAACCTCGTTTTTCCTCCGACCATTGGCTCTCCAATTGCTACTTCAACTCCTGGGTTTGATGATCATGATGAATCACATTCATCCAATCACTCATTGTCGAAGTCTAATTCTTCGAATGGTGCTCCAATCTAGTAAATGTTTCAAATGAAATTGCCTTCTTTTTGTATAAAGTTTCAATTGGTGCTAAAATTTATTTGGCTAACATAATTTGGGAGCAAATTGTTTCTCTTAGAAATGACAAGAAACCTAGGCTCAATCTTATCTTTCCTCATTTAATTTATAAGATTTTATCTGACCAAGAGGAATTGATTCTTGAGAATGAATCCATTGAAATGCCTGCTGTTGGAACCACTTTCAAAGTTCCAAAGAAACCTTCTCAAGGAAAATTTGTTAAGAAAAAGGCTTGGTCTGCTTCTCCTGGTGTTACTGATGAACCTGCTGTTGCATCTGCATCCACTTTTGCTTCTACAGAAATGGCTGAATTCAACTTGCGTTTGGGAAGAATGGAGACAAGTTAAGCCTTACTTCTCAGGAGGATGGGTAGCATCATGAAATTCTTTCGATCCAATGATGATGAATAAGTGGTCCATTTTTTATCTCTTGCTTTTTATTTATGTGTGATTGAACTATTATGACTTTGTTCGTGTTTTTTTGTTATCTTTGGCTCCTTGATAGAAAAAAAGGGGGAGTAGTAATTATTTTTGGATTATGTGTTACAACTCTGGATCCTTGTTTTAGGGGGAGTTGTTTTGTTTGTGGTTTGTGCACTTTTCCGTTTAAAAAGTTACTTTGTTTTTGGTTTGTAAGCTTTTCCGTCCAAAAAAGTTCTTTGTTTTATGTGTTAGAGTGCTTTCATGCAGGGAGAGTATTTTCTATATGCTTTTGTAACACCCTAACTATCTTAGGCGTATTACGTGATTTTTAAACGTACTGTGCAGCTCGTTGCTAATCAACGAGGTTTATGGAAAAACGTGATTAATTAAAATTTTGCTTTTTCATTGAACTTATAAACCATTTTACAAAAAAAAGTCTCGGGATCCCGATTTATAAAAATATTTACAAACGTTTTTACTGTTCAACTTTTACATCAAAATAAAGTCGTCTAACGACAATTACAAAATCTCAGCCGTGCTGTCCCGAGGATCGTACGCTCCAGGCCTAACCGCCCCGACATGTACAATCTCATAAGCTCGCTCACGGTCCATCAGCAACTGCCTTGCCTTTACCTACACATGCACATAAACTGTGAGTCGACAGACTCAGTAAGAAAAGCATAATAATATCATACATAAAACTGACTGCCGTGTCCAACACGATACTGAGTCCCGCTACTGCCATGTCCAACATGGTACTGAGCACTACTGCCATGTCCAACATGGTACTGAGTTTTGAACGTTCAGGGGACGGTACTATTGACACGTAACAACCTGATCGGTCGAACCGGTCATACTCCATTCTTGGTCATACTCCGGCTGTACCGACGTGTTACTATATCCTCCCGATCGGTCGAGCCGGTCATACTCATTCTTGGTCATACTCCGGCTGTACCGACGGGATACGTCAATAGCACGGAACCACCAACCAAGTGTCGGCTGATCGGTCAAACCGGTCATACTCCGCCGTCGGTCATACTCCACTCGTACCGACGTGACGGGGTTGGGTGGTTCGAAGCCTAAATACATATCTAATGTAATCTAACGGGCTTCCTACATGCACGCTAAACATGTAATCTACATATGCATACCGTTATACTAATCTTACACGGATTCGATTTCGTGTGCTGGTCAACCCGACCGGAACCGAAGCCGAACGGCGGACATCGGCTCCTAAACCATAAAAATCACAACGCTATAAGTGACACGCTAAATCACTTCCCGGGGATTAAAACTCGAAACTAAAAGTTTCCCTATCGATAAAAAGCATGGCAATACCCCTAAAAACCCAAAAACGAGGAAAACTAGGGTTCTGAAAAATCCCCCATCCGGAAGTCCGGTTGCCCAACCGAATTCGGCTCGGGAAAATCTGAACCCCCATCCGGAATTCCGGATGCTCAACCGGAATTCCGGTTCCTCGCAGGCAGCAACCAAAAAAATTCCCATAACTTGACCAATTCGAACCCAAATGGTCCCAAACTTTCCAGACCTCCTCTATAGGTCCCAAATGACCATTCCAAGGCCTCAAACCTACCCAGAAACCTCACAAGCAAATTTCACCATTGAAGACCAAGCTTTGAGTTCAAGAACTCAAACTTGGTTAAACCCACTAGCATGCACCCTAGCCTAGTTAATTCTACTTAACTAAGCATTAAAACACCTCTGCAAACTAACAATAACATCCAGCAATAACACAGAAACTAAGCAAAGCATTTTTCTCACAAAATCACCTATTTTCACATATAATTTAAAAGCTTGAACAATCTAACTAATATGCTTTCAACACAGCTCATTTAACATCAAAAATCATGCTTTAAACAACTTAAATCAACAACAAAACACAGCAGAAACATCTCACAAAAACTCATGCATGCATCATCATTTTTCACATAGTTTTTCAAGAAATTAAAGGAGTAGAGACATGAACCAACCTAGCTTGAGATGAACCCTAAGAGATGATGAACAACTAGCCAAAATCCAAGGAGAAAAATCCCCTCCTTGCTGCTCAAGGTTTGGCCGAAAGAGAGAGAGAGAGTTGTGTGTGTGTGTGTTTTTGGAAATTTCTTCAAAAATGACTAAGTGTTTGAAAATGAGAGAAAAGGTAATATAAATCACATAAGTCATTTATTTCAGCCAACATTTAATAAAATAAACACTTATTTTTCCATTTAATAAATCACATAAAACAAAACATTAATGGGGCAAAAAGACCATTTTGCCCCTCCACCATAAAATCACTAAAATCATACTAAAGGGGTATTTTTGGGACATTCAAAATTCCCGGCCATTCCCGACATTCCCAATGTCTAAACCCGTCCCCAAAATACTAACATACTAAGTTGTGATCTCTACTGAGCCAAACGCCGCGTTCCAAAATACCGGACACCGGAAATGCGAAATATAAAAACTGCTGATAACAAACTCATGCATATCTGAATTCCATAATAAATTATTTAAATGGCTATAAATAATTTCCTGATTAACATAAATAACCGCTAATTTCCAAATTAACTAAGCGGGCTTTACAGCTTTTATCTTTAAAAAGCTATTTGCTTTAGTTTCTAACGCTTGATGCAAGTTTTCTCATAATAAAATATTTTGCCAATCAAAGTGCCAAAGGGGGAGATTGTTAATTTCATTTTTGGCATATTTAATTGACAAAAATATTTTATTATTTATTATTATTTTCGGCTGGTATGTTTAATTTGGTTTCCTTATTTTGTGTATCCAAACTTGGAAGGAAAGTTGTCTAGCTTTCCTTTTTATGGAAATTAAGTTAAAAATAGTAAGTTTGATTACACAATTTATTCTTATCTAACCAGCTGTATATTCTGATCTTGTGTGAGTTTCCCATTTTCTTAGATCAGATTTCTTGAAGAGAAAGCCAGAGCGAAACTTTCCTATTCTATAAAAGAAAAGTTGTACTTACTACCCACGATTCTTTAGGTACAGAAATGAAAATTCCTGGGCTGATTGAAGAATTATTTTAGGGAAGTTTCTAGTGAGCTGGGGTCTTGTTCAGACCGTGTATAACCTGTCAATAAGGTGTATATTGATTATAAATACACCTTATAGCAGCTAGGTTTAGTATCTCTTTCATACACTTAAAATTGTATTCATATCTTAAGGAAAGAGTGTCTTTGTTTTGTAGAGAAGAGCTGTTCAACTCTTACTCTGTTTATTTGTAGTTTGTATTGTCTTGAGTCTGTATTCAAGTCTACAATGAAGAAGAACATCAGTGCAACCTTCAGGAGAAGGTTTTTCAAAGCTTTCGAGAGATTGTTTTTCAAGTCTTGTATCGGGAGAATTCAAGCATTCAACCTTCGGGAGAAGGTTTACAAAGCTTTCGGGAGATTGCTTTTCAAGTTTTGCATCAGGATGATTTAAGCATACAACCTTCGGGAGAAGGTTTACAAAGCTTTCGGGAGATTACTTTTTAAGTCTTGAATCAGGAGGATTCAAGCACTCTTCAAGGTGAACGAAGGGATTTCGAGCTCTTGGAGTTTTATCAAGATTTGGTTAGTAGGTGAAATACATCAAGCTTGCGACATACAATAAGAGGGAGTCTATTTATGCATAAGTCAATTACTTTGTATTTTTGATACCGATCTAATGAATCTTATCTCTGGGCGTGGCCCCGTGGACTAGTAACCATCTGAAAGGATTGTTGAAGCCAAGTACAAAAACCTTGTGTGTTTTTACTTTTTTGCACTGTTTGTTTTTCTGGTTTATTCTGGAGTTACAGAATTGTCTTCTGTAGCTACAGTACAACTGTTTCAGTACCAGTTTCATTATTCTATATTTAATTAAACATTTAATTAAATAATAAAACTGGAAATATTAAAATACAGATTTTCAAAATGTTTTGCTCAACTCAAACTATAATAAATGAGATAGAACCAAAGATATTTTCACCAAGTTATTCTTACTACATAATCTTCAAAAAATGATTATATTGGTGTCCAACATATTCAATCAAGTGTCAATCATGCATGCTTAAACAAAATTATTACCAATATCAATATTTGAGAAGACGACATATAAGATCAGAATTCGACGATTAGAAAATTTTTACAAATGCCAAAATGAGCAAGAGCTAATTTACATTGTATTATTTTTCTTTTGATGGAGTGTTTTCAATAAAATTTTGAGGGGTGCTAAGGAGACTCTCTTTTACACTCTCTCTATAAATTAGTGACAAATGTCATCCTTTGATATTAGTGTATTCATACTTAATAATTAGACATAATATTATTGCATTATTACATCTATGCCATTATAATAAAATTAACTCACTAATTTTTTACTTAGAGCAACTCAAATGCCAAAACTTAAATTTAGTATTTTTAAATCAAAACTAAAAGAATACTATTTTAGTACTATTTTTTTTTTCAATAATCACAATACTAAAAATTACATTAAAATTTATATTTTTTTATAATGTTATTTTATTAATATAATAAAAGTATTTAATTCATAAATGAAATATTTAATTTTAAAAAAAGAAAATTAAAGTATTTTATGGGAAAAATTACACTTAATATAAATTTTTAAAGTGTCATTAGAAATAACTTTAAACCTGAATATATATATTAAAAAAAAACTTCTTTAAAATAATATTATAACACATGTTTACAATTATTTAGTAAAATAAATAGCCACAACAAATATATGTGATTATTATTTTATTTATTAAAAAAATCATGTCAACTAATATAGACTAAGAGGTAATAATTTATTTTTACTTTTATCTATACATATATATTATATTTAGCAAAAAAAAAAATAAATAAAAGGAGAAGTCTAATATAATTTGTCCAATCAATTGTTTAGAAAAAATTATAAATTAGTTTTATTTTATTATATTCTTTTTTATATGTATATATATCACATAAATATTATTATATTTTTTTTAATCTTACTTTCTATATTTTGTAATTTTCTAATTTATTTATTGTGTTCTATTTATATTGTTTTTCATAATTTTGTTTTAAAAGATTGCCAATTAACTCTTTAATAGTTGTCATAATATTATTATTAAAAAAAATTTATCCATTTAGTTCATCAATTTTTTTTAACATATTTAATTATCATGTTTTTCTATTTATATCTATTAACTTTATCTAATCAAATAATTTTTTTGTCAAACCAAAATTTAAATACAAACAATTCATGTTCTTCTTTTCTTTGTTTTTTTTTTTAATTTTCTAATTTATTTAGTGTCCAACATATAGTTATATTGATTTTTTTTTTACATTGAAACAAAAAAAAAGGTAGTATATATACGTGTTTTGAATTAAACTAATAATAAAAAGAAAAGGTGTTGTAAAAAAGCATATAAAGAAAATAGCTTTAATTACTATTTATATGATTATTTAAATTGTTAAATAAATTCTAATCATACTTTATAATTATTTTAGGGAAAAAAACAGGAATATTCTAAAAAGGGAAAAATATTACAACAATACTGTGGGCCGGCCCAATGAACATTTGTACAGCCCAAAAGGAAAATATTACAAAAATACCACTTGCCCTTACCTTCAGCCGCACGTCACAAACGGAGAGGATGAATGAAGCTCCATCGATGCAGTCGGCCACGCAACCATAATGAAACCAGATCGAACGTAAAACAGCTGTAAATCCCGTCGAATTTCAATAGGAAACGATCAAATCCAACGATCTAAACATAAATTTTTTTAAAAAAAGAGCAGGACAACCGTGGAGAAACTGAAATTCAACATTTGATTTCGGTTTTTATAGTGCAATATCACTCAAACGATCGTCGAAAATTCAGATTGAAGCAATGTAAATCTGTATTGAACAGATCTGGAGCTCCCCCTCAAATCCAAAAAAAAAGGTATGAACTGAATTTTTTTTTCAACAATGATACACAGCATTTTTAGTTGCATTCTGGTTGATTCAATGGTGTGCAACAGGCAATTCATATGGTAAAACCAATAAACAAGAACTGATTCTGATTAAGGAACCAAGGGATACTAATAACTTTTTTTTAATTTTTTTTGCGTTGGCTTACAGTTGCATTATCGTTTGAAAATGGTTTAGAAATCATGAAGAAGTGTTATATGACAAGTACCAAGAGCTAGCATATATACAAGGTAAGATGTATGTTAATGGTAGCAAATTAGTTTTATAATAGTTGTAAATCGATCTGATTCGAATAAACATGATGAAAAATGACAATGAGTAAGAACTATGTAATTTTGGGGATATAATTGTGGTTTTTCAGTTGGTTTACAGTTGCATAATCATTTAATAATAGTTTCATTACGTTTTTTGCAGGAATTTATTGTGGAAAAGATAGAGGACAGAACAGTTTGAGAAATGGTTAGTTTCCCAAAATTTAAATGAAGTTTCTTAATAGTTTTATTCTCGTTTCTTTGTAGTTTATTAACAACCAAAAAAATGGCAAAATCAGGAATCAGGACAGGAAATACGATGCTTGAACAAAGGAACAGAGATAGAAGTAAGTTTGTACTCTATTTCATAACATAATAAAACCAGTTTTAAAATTCGTTGCCTCGGACTAATAACCATTGCAAAAACACAGGAAAGGAAAGACATTCCATTCCTAGTCTTCTACAATGGAAAATTCGATGATCGAATGAATTATGAAAATTATGAAGCCAGTGGACACTACATTTCTGCCAATTGTAACTATGAAGATTTGCAACAGAAACTCAAAGATGCCCTGGAATGCAACCAAGAAAACACTGTTTTGCAACTGAAATATCAAGTGAAGGAAGGATACCAACCATTGAGGATAAAGGATGATCAAAGCCTGCATTTCTACATACAACTCAAACTGAAAGACCCCGACTTCACAACATACCCAATGTGTGTGAATGTCATCAACAACCCAACAACAACCATCGATGCAACATTCTTTGGAAATGACAATTCATTAATTACACATAGAAGCGCCTTCCAACCAATCAAATACAATGCAGCAACAATAGAAGACTCAACAAATCAACAACATATAATTGAAGCAAGAGTACTGGAATTTGGGGAAGAAAGTTTTGACTTCATGGACTATGCAAAACTTGTGGCAGAGGAAATGGTTGAGCAACTGGAAAACAACCATCTGCTGAATCAGACTTCTTTGAAGATGACCCACCCTCGAAGGATTGCTTCGCTACACCACGTTCATCAATAGATTCATCGATAAATATACCGTCAAGTTGAAGCTGCTGCCTCTCTTCATCAGTAGGACGCATGTTTTTTATCTTCAACTGAACAGCATAATCAAACATAATATGAAAAAAAATTAAAACAATTGGAAAAACCAAAAAACAACAACATAAATAAAACTGAAAAGAAACAGGAAAAAAACAGTAAAGAAACTGTAAAGTACCTTCTCCAAAGGTAAATCAAAAATCTTGCCCTTCAAGTCTCGAAGGGTTGGATTTTTGGTGACGATGGTGTTGCTCCAGTTCAGAATCCTGGGAATAGAAGATGAAACTCTCTTACAGAAAGAGTTCACCATTGCAGGACAGCATTCATAAAACTAAACAGTGAAAACCCAAGGACATCCCAATGCCCTATACCAGCCATCATATTGGTCTCCCTTCTCTGCCTTTCTATTTTTCATAATGATCCCATGCTCAATCCTACCTTTGAATGAGTCAATTGTCAATTCAAATGATTCCCTACCCCAACAATACTCATCCCACCGACCGCTATCAACTACATCTAGAACAAACCTACACACTTCTTTGTCAGGAGTATTGCTAAGAAGAAAACACTGAATGAAATACAAAACAGCCATTTTCAAACCAATAGACTCATCCAAACCCCACCGACTACCCAAAAAAGCATCCTCGATGGCTTTGTTGTCAATAGTTTTTACACCACGGAAACATGTTTCTACCAATTGATTTGTTTCCTGTGAAAACAACAACTTGTTGCAATCACCGAAACAATCTAAACCAGAAATCAGGTAAAATTCTTCGGCACTAAACCGTATGCAACGGCCAGCAACCTTAGCCCAAAACTCCTTAGGATTAGGCTGTAAAACTTCCCTTAGTAATAAACTATGTACGACTTGTGGATGAAAAACAAACTCAGGCATATCCAGAAAATGCCCAAACTGAGTCTGACGAAACAAAGAAAGCAAATTAACGAGATAAAGTGTTTTTAATATTATCTATCACGGAATAAACACTGGTGCATACACACTTAGATGTAAAAATCAGAAGGACTAAATTTACAGTCCCAAACCTGCAACATAACGAAAAGGGCCAAGATAAATTATAAATCCTGAATAAAACAGTATGAAAACTGTAATACAACTACAAATAAACTAAAAACAAACTATCAATGGCAAACAACTACACAGAAAATAACAGTAAAAACCTGAAATCGTTTGGAAACATAAAAAAAACAGTAAACAACTAACCCTAAAAGAAATTGAAAAATGCAGTATAAAAAGAACAATAAAACTATATTAAAACAACAAACAAACTAAAAAACATATACAACTATAGAAAAATATAGAGCAAAGATTTGAAAATCGTTTTGAAATCTAAAATATAACAGCAAACAACTAAACCTAATGAAAATCGAAAACACATCAAAACATACCAGTAACAAACTATTAAAAAACTGAAAAGAAACTACCGACGACTGATTGAAAACACCAAAAACGAAAACAAAACACATAACCTGTAAGCACAAAAAAACACTGAAAATAAAGAAAACAAAACCAAATTAAAGAACAACACCCAGACCAGAATCAAATGAAATGATCAAAAGCAACAATAAATAACTAAAAAATTTAAAAACATGAAACAAAATGCGCAAATGAAACCCTAAAATTACACAAAGCATAATGAACATGAAAACGCCAAAATCTGGGTAAAGCATAAATGGAAGAAAGGGGGAAACGAAAATAAAACTAAAAACCAACCTCAGTCCGATCTTCAGCATGTGTAATAGATTTTTGAAATTTTTTCCCAGAAATTTCTGGAAGCGTGTGCTCCTCCAAGTTCAGCTTCGTTTTCTTCGAAGAATGGGGTCTCACACGCTTCGGCATTGGAGCTTCAAAATCAGAATCAAAATCATCAATGATTGGGCGTTTACCCTTGGATTTGTTGGCCAAAGATTTCTTGCCCATTTTTGATTTCTGTTTGAGAACTGGAGAAGGGGATGAAGATGAACGAGTGATTGCCATCCTATAAATAAGATTGAAAAAAACTGAAACAGAGAGGGAAAAACAGTTGCTAAATCGTGGGCTAAGAGGAAGTTGAAAATTCGTGGATGAACCAAAAATAAGAGGGAAAAACGTGATAAATTATGGGTGGTTAATGGAGGTTACTTGAATTCAAAATGAACTTAGAGAACAGAAATGAAGAATCGAAAATGAAATGAAAACAAAAAGAAAAAAGAGAGGGAAGAGAGTATGATTTAATTGATGATGCATGGGGAGAGCACACGTGTATGCATGGTATGATGAGTAAGTGGTAAATGTGTAATAAAAATAACTTTGTAAGTAGAAATGTAGTAATAGGCGTGTGAGGGTAATTTTGTAATAAAGTGTGTAAAAAGGATTTTTCATGTAAAAATTTCATTATTTTAAATAGTGTTATAATTTTGTTTAAGATATATATTTATATTTAGCTCTAAGTAAATATTTAGGATAATTTTATTGTAATGGCATAGATGTAATAATTTAACAACATTATGTCTAATTATTAAGTACATATACACTAATCTCAAAAGATGACATTTGTCACTTATTTATCAACAGAGTGTAAAAGAGAGTACAAAAGAGAGTCTCCTTAGCACTCCTCTAAAATTTTTAATGAGATAATTTTTGTAAATATCTAAAGGAAAGTATTATAAAATATTATTATAGATGTCAAATTAATGCATTAATTACCACTACAAATACTTAATTATATATAATTTTTTATATCTCATTAATTTAGTTTGCTATTATATTCTTTTTTAATAAGGAGTTTGCTATTATATTCATTATCTCTTTTTTTTATTTATTTCTCCATTCAATATTATTTTATAACAAATTAGTCCTTTGATACTTGTCCACTTATTTATTTTTTATTTTGTAAAAACGACCCAATTAAACTGTACCTCTTATTTTTTTTCAGAAAAACACAAGTTTCCGCTTCTCACCAAAGACCATTTATTTATTATTATTGTTAATATTCAAAAAGAAAAGAAAAGAAAAAGGCCGAAAAAGTTGGTTTAGTTGCTTCTCAGAGGGAGTGTGTGTGAGAGAGAAGTGGCCGAAGCCCGTGGAGTGTGTTGTTGAGGTGGGCCGTACCGATGGAGACGAGTGCCCAAACGACGTCGTTCGGAGAACAACGCGGTGCCGGAGGTAAGCTCAAGAGGCCGGCTCGCAAGCCACCGTCAACTCCCTACTCTCGTCCTCCGGCGCTACCGACCCAAATAGATAGGGGTCAGCGGCGATGGTTGTCCAAGCTCGTTGATCCCGCATACCGCCTCATTAGTGATGGCGCCTCCATCTTCTTTCCGAATTTCTTCTCAAAATCACCTTTCACCATTGATGCCAACACTGAAGATCACGGTGGGTTTTACATATATATTCAACTCTCTATGCTTCTTAGTCAAGCTTTCTTTCGATTGATTAGGGTTTCTCACCATTAATGATACTGTTCCCGATTCAACTGATAAAGTAAGGAAGAAAATAAGTTTTTAGGGCTGTTTGATATGGAGAATATTTGGTTTCAGGATCAATTTAAAGAATATTTTTTTTTCTGATATTTAATCAATTGCTTATTTGCTCAAATGGGGTTTAATTTTTTTGAGTCTTGACTTAGCTGGGGAAATTTCTTTCTTTTTAATTGGTTGTTTTACAATTTTTGAAGATTAGATGATCGTGGTATTGCTCCTATTAATGGGCTTGGCTACTTCTACTTTATTGTTTTCAAGTATGATTTGTAGTACATAAACGGGTGTTCCAGTGTTTTTACAATAAGATAAAGAGTTATTATTTGAAAAAAGGTTTTATTGTTTATTACAATGTTACAAATAACAATTTTGGTATTCGAGGAACGGGATCTTATTTCATTTGTAGAGGAATATTAAACGACAATGGAGCTGTAGAAACTATTAAATACAGAAAGATTTGTTTTTGTATCAATATAAGGTTAGGTTAGTATGGAAAAACAATCTATGTTGTCGAGGAAAGAAATATTATTTTGTCTATGGAGGAGAATGAAAGATCCGGAAACTCTAAAAAATATTAAGTGTAGAAGGCCATTTAGTATCAACATAAGAGTTTTGGCATAATTGCTAAAGCGAATTTCAATGTAGGTAAGAGATCCTCTTTATTTATTTCTGTTATTTCCGTAGAGGATATGTAAATTTAGTAATAATATATGCACACAAAACTCACAATGATGTGACAGTGGCATACATAGTTGAAAAATTATACCACGTCACTGTTTGCAATGTTTTGGTGCATATTTTTGTGTGCATATCATTACTCGTGTAAATTATAAATTAGCCTCCTATTCAGTTTGTTTACTAAAGGATTAGTCTTAGAGAGTTTCATTTGACCTGTACTAGCTTTATTGTTTATGGCGAAGGGTTTTGATTTCATTTGTTATTAGCTTGCAATTAGGCTACTGATGTGGCAAGTTCTATACTTTATAAATAGAGTAAGGGAATTTGGCAGATTTCTCATGTTGGATGAGAATAGAGAGTAATCTTTAGTATGAGAGAGCTAGCCCCCTTGAAAGGTTAGAAACAGGAGAGAAAGCCTCTCAAAGAGCTTGATTGTGTAATTCTTAAAGATTCAATAAAGAGTTTCTAGTGGGATCTCATGATTCTTGTTCTTTATTATTGTTAGACTCTTTCTAATCTAGGAAAATTCTATCAAATTGGTGTGGTGAGCTGCGGAACATGGGGCCGAAGGAGAGTGTGGAAACCAATCTACCTGAAATGGATATGGAAGCTTTGAAAACAAAGGTGTCGGAAATGAAAGGCTCCATTCAAGAATCTATCCGAGAAATGGGGAGACAATTACAACAACAATTCCCAATTTAAATTGTTCCTAGAGACTAAGAACAGCGAAGAAAGCTTCTAGAACCTCTGGTTACTGCTGTTAACAGCCCAAAACATGGTGAATTGGAGACTTCGGCATCCCATGGCAGAGGATTAGCGAGTGCACCAACAGCAGGTAATTTCAGGACCATTGCAGTAGGTTCGAAAATGGTGGTATTACCAATTTTGAATGGAGATGATCCGTATGAGTGGGTCGTGCACATTGAAGAATATTTTTGGCTTCATTGGATTAGTGAAAGCAAGAATATTTTCGTTGCTAAAGAATGCCTTGGAGGGGTTGCTTGGAGATGATTTCAGATGGTAGAAGAACAAGAACCAATCAAGAACTGGTTAGATTTTACTTTTAGAATTACATTGTTCAACAATTGTAGTCAAATTGATGACGGTTCGTTCCAAGATTTGATGACACTCGAATACAAAGATTCTGCGAAGAAATTCTGGTCTAAGTTTGAGCAGCAAAATTTCTGGGAATTCCAGCATCTTTTCTCTGCGATCTATTCTCTGGTCTAAGTGTAAACTTTTCAACCTTGACCTCTCTTAGTGGTATTTTTCAAGGCTATTATTGTGGAAAAACGACTCAAATCCCGAATTCAATTTTCTGATGGCATGGAAAACAATGTGGATGACGGAAAGAACGTTCTACATTCGCCGCTGGGTGTGGGAATTGCTGAACCAAAGCAGATGGTGTTGCAGCTTGAGGAAAATCCAGCTGCTCAGGAAAGTTTGTAAGGATAAACATGGGCAGGACAAGAGAGAAGAGTGCTTTAAGTCTTATTGGAGGAAGGATTTCAAGAAGCATCTGGTTCAATCTATTGTGTTGGAGAATCCTACTCTGTTGGGTTGGTTGTTTGATAGAGGAAGACAACTCTATTATGGCAACATACAAGTGCCGCAACAAGAAATAATGCAGGGAATTTGAAAGGCCGGGTCAATATAAAAACTTAACCATACGCTTTCACAACATCTCGTTTTATCCACTGAAGAGGGAAGTACTACAGCTGATTGGGTAATTGACAGAGGCTGGACAAACATTTAAGAATGGATTCTTTGATCACTCACCTTGAGGACAAGGTGAAGGTTTTAGGGGGTTATTTATAAGCTTCGTATTCAGTTTGTTTACTAAAGGATTAGTCATAGAGAGTTTTATTGAACTTGTACTAGCTTTTTAATTGTTTAGGGTGAGGCATTCTATTTTCATTGGTTATTGCTTACAATAAGGCTGCTGATGTAGCAAGATCTATACTCTATAAATAGAGTAGGTGAATTTTACAGATTCCTTTTGTTGGATGAGAATAGAGAGTAATGTCAAGTAGGAGAGATCTAGCCCTCTTGAAAGGTTAGAAATAAGAGAGGAAGAAAGCCTCTCGAAGAGTTTGATTGTGTAATCCTAGAAGATTCAATAAAGGATTTCTAGTGGGATTTCAGTATTCTTGTGTTTTATTATTGTTACATTCTTTCTAAGCCAGAAAAAGTTTATTAATTATCAAACTGGAAAGTATTAAATGTACAATAATGATGTTGTTGTTCACAGTTGTATAATGTTTCCCGTCTAGGAAGTGGTGTGCGTATGTATTGTGTCTCCAGAATAGTGTTATATGGTTTCAGTGTTCATAATACACTTTATCTATGTTTCTTTTTGGCGTGTTGCAAAGTATTATTTGCCCCTCTCTGCCTTTCCATACCTTACTGTTTTATGGTGTGTTGTGTGTATGTGCAACGTGACAATATCTATTAAGTCCTGTTTACCTTTTTTGTTTTGTAGAAAATGTACTTTCTCATTGGTGAGTTAACTTTGATAAGTAATTTTGCCCCTTTTAACATAATTCTTTTGAAACAGAGAATCAGGAGGCTGAGACAGTTGTGCAAGACGAGGCCAATGGTAACGAACAAAATGACACTGTAAATGTGAGGCTTCGTGTATTTTTCTTATGTTTGAGCCTTTCTCGAGTTTAGCTTTATGGGACATGGTAACTAAGATGTCCCTTAATAAATTAAGAGAGAGCCTAGTTGTGAATGGGCTACTTAGTTATTGGTGTGGCCTAGAAATAAAATGATAACTTAGCAATTATCAGAGTTAATTATATGATTTTTTCTTTATTCTTAGTACTTGGTTTATATGCATGTATGCATGTACATGCATATTGGAATGTTTCGCACCAAAAATAATTCACGAAATTGTTATTATGTACACACTGTTTCACACACAGAACTAATTTAGAACCACGTAGAGTTTGTGTTCTGTTGATAGAGCTTCTCTATTGACATTGGTGGCATAGCTGTATGAAATTTCTTCTTGCTTTTGAAATCTGTGAAGTTATATGTCCTCCTATTTCGTTATGTGTTTAGTACTTGCTTTAATGCGAACAGTTAACATTGAACTGTTAATTTTTTTTTTTGTAATAAATGAATATGGACTTGTTTCATCAATGAGATCATCATATTGAATTTAAATTTCACAACCATTAGTTTTCTTTCTTTAGATTAGCAGGTTTACTTATACATAGTGGAAATTGCATATATTTTAACTTGACTAATTATTTGATGTGTGACTATATGGAGCCCCTGTATCTTGTTATTTGTAGCTTTTCTCAGCCAATATAATGTTTTAGTAACTCTCTTGCTACTTCTGGTAATAATTTGTAGCATGAGCTGTCCGGAACAACTGGAGTAGTAGGTCCTGGAACAGCAGCAGATGTTTCGGAGAACATTTCTGATTTGGTTCTGCCCAACAAAGATAAAGGAGGCAACCTTCCCAATGAGAGCGGACTTTCCGAAATCGAAAAGTTATTAAAGGGGAAAAATTTTTCGAGGCATGTTATGATTTTCTTTTTTATTTTATGTTTTTTGTAAGGTTTGTTGTAGGAAGTGCTTACTTTATTATTAGTATTTTTAATTATCTCATTCTGTTTTTAATATCATATTTGTATAGAAACTTAATTCATTCAAATTTGTATTTAGTGCACTTGTTTTTTTAAAATGGAATGGAACAATATCCATTTTGTATCATCGGATATTGTTTTCTTTTGTTCAGTACACCACCGTGTGAGATTTTACTTTGCACACATACAAACACTATCCTATGTGCTTTCAGTTTGTCCAGTTTTTTAAATTTATATATGCAATTATTTTACACTTCATCGTCTTGCAGGGATGAAGTAAATCATTTAATGCTAATAATAAATTCAAGGGCAGCTGAAGTTCCAGATGTACATAAAGGAAAGGAGTACCAACGTACTCCCTCCAGGGGGGCTGCAGCATCTCATGAAATTATCAGTACATCTGATAGAAATCAGAGAGATTTGCAAGGTTCTTTATGGAAAACTTCAACACCCCTTCCTAAATCGGCGGTGAGCGACCTTTAACTTCTTTAAATATGCTTTCCTTAATCATGTCAACTTGTGAAAACTGAAAAGTCATTGGTTCACATTTTTCGTATTTTTCTTTGTCAGCTTGAGGTTCATGTGCTATTTTATGAAACTCACATAAACATACTCTATTTAATATAATATAGTGCACCCTACAATTTATTACTGTTTATAGGGTAAGAAAATTTGTTTCAAGTGTATGTGGCATTGCGATTTTGAGTTTATCTGCTGGCATGTAACCAAATTAATCTTTGAGGGCTCAATATTACTTGCAGATGGAACCATTTTACATGTGTGTGTGGATGTATGAGTGTTGGGCATCCCTGCCAATATATTTAATAGCAAAGAAAATATTTGGAATTGCCAGTTTAGCAAAATATTGTGTTTGTGCAACTTACATAGCATCTTTGAATATTTTGTATTATAGTATGTTGTCCTTATTTTCATATGTATAAATATTATAACAGAATCCTTTTTCTGTTCTGGGTTCTGCAGATGCCAGATGATGTTTGTGCTTCACCAATAGATATTGCCAAAGCATACATGGGAAGCCGAACATTAGAAACTGGCCATTCTATTAAGGGAATGATTTCAAAAGAAGAAAGGAATTCATTATATAGTGCTGACTTTGTATCAAAGCCATTTATGTCTTCACCTTCTTCTAAGCCATGCCGGCCAGGTGCCATGCTACAGGATGAGCAAGATCATCTAACCCCCCAAAGTCAAAGTGGAAGATATGGGCTTCACAACATTCCACGAACCCCCTACTCGAGAACAATCTTTTCAAAGTCCAAGTCCAAGGTATGCAGATCAAAACTTTTGAGTTGATTTTAGTATTTTTTGGCAATCTCTGTGATATAATGTTTCACTATTCTCTGCTATCAGTTAATGCCCTCACTAGGTGATAGTGATAAGGGGACGAGACCATCTACTTCTCTGCAAACATCTCAAACACCTGTTTATGGGCAGGTATTATTTTTTATTTTTTTTGAATAAAGGTATTATTTTTTATTAGTCATCTTCTAAGTGAAATTTATGCAGTAACTAAGTTATGTTATTTTAGGTATATAATCATTTTGGTATGAACTCAACTATATGCTTTAATGGTTACTGGCTTACTGCTTGGGTTAATGTATTTTGTAAATTGATAAAAGCTGTTGAGTAAAGTTTAGTTGGAACAAGTGATGTGCATATAGCACTGATATGTTAACTAGGCATTAACTCTTTGGCAATGGTGAAATTCAATAACTCATATCCTTTTCCCTGATTTTTATCCAACTTTATTTTTTTGTTCAATGATTCATAGTGTTCATATACGTAGTTTTTTAATCATATAGTATATAATATACTATTACACCCTAAATAAAATAATTGTTAGAATGTTTCTATTCATTCGTTGATTTTGTTTACACATTAGTTTATATGTTTCCGCCGATTAATATGGATAGGTGAAGTCAAGTAGTGATGCATTGGAGGATAACCATGGCTCAACAGGACCGATTCGTAGGTCAAGAAATAGATTTGGTACACAAACTCCTGGTACACAAAATAGATTTGGCAGACAAACTCCTGGTACTCAACACAGACGTGCTACACAAACTCCTGGTACTCAACACAGACTTGCTACTCATTCTCCAGGTACACAATCACCTTTCAGAGGATCTGGTTTTATTGAACCATCATCTGTTGGGCCTTCAAGGGTTGAAAATTCTAGTACATCTCAAGGTTTCTTGCCTGCTTTTATAAGAAGTGTTGAACCAAGAGAAATTAGTGGCTCCCAATTTCATTCAGCTAACAGGAAAAATCACAGTTATGATGTGGGTGTCCCAACTGTTCATCCACATTCTAGTCAGATAGCTAGGACAATCTTGGATCATATAGACAGAAACCCGCCCACTCCCAAGGACAAGTCACAGGAGTTGAGGCTAGCTTTTGAATGGAAGAAACCTGATTCTTCCAGTACCCCTTCAATTGATCCAAATCAACACAAGTCTAAGAATAGCTTACTGAATTTAACAGCCTTGGAATCTCAAAAGATAGTGAATCAAGATGACCAGAATAAACCTGCTCAAGATACTTCTGACAAGAGCAATTCCCGTTTTATGTTTCCACATCAGGAAAGTACTGTAAAATCAGTTGATACCATATCCAATCCTCGGTCGAATGTTTTCCTTAGCAATGGGGTTGATGGAGTGTCCCAAATGAAAAATTCACACGAGGTACATATTTTTTGAATTGTGATATAACTTGAGCTAAATTTCTTTACGTCGTTCAAAAGTTAAATATGTTACTAACACAATAAATTGGCAGGAGGTCACCAAGATTACCTCCTCTCAGGTGGTAACCCTACAAAAGAAGCCTGCAGCTTCAGGGACTAATAAGCCACTTTTGTCTAATATCTCCGTTGACAAGCCTAACTCGATCTGGAAATTTTCGTCGGATCAAAGCTCTGGGTTTACTTTTCCTGTTTCTACGGCCTCTGGAGTGAGCTCTGAGCCACCAACGCCATCCATAATGCCATCGTTTTCAGCAAATACTCAGCTTCAGCTCAAAGATGGACATGCCATTCCTTCATATACCTTTGGCTCATCATCAACTACGCCATCTCTTGTATTTTCTTTCCCTTCTACAAGCAGTTCTGCAATCCAAAATGACACTTCCGATATTAAGTTCAGCTTTGGCTCAGATAATCCCAGGTTATCTTTTGGTTCAGTGAAGAAAGATGCCATCTGCTATTAATTAAAGACATTTTAATACTTTTTTTTTTATCCCATTTTTAAGGTGAATTTTCATTTAGAATCTACAAAAAGTTTGAATTGGAACCCTCTGTTTTTTCGTTGAAAATATTGAATAATTAAATATTGGAGAGTTTGCAGTTCTATTCAATTATTGCAGACTAAATAACTGTATTGGACATAGAATAATTAGCTGGAAGCCATCTAAATGATCCACATGAGAGATTTTTCCTTTTTATTATCTTTTACAAAGCATTACTTTGATTGGATTTTTAGTCAACTGATATGGAGTTGTAGTAAATGAGATTTAACAAGAACAATAAATGTAAATAATGACACCAAAATTTAAAGAGGTTTGATTTCAAGTGTTGGTAATAGTATATTTATGTATTTTATTGATTTGAGTTGCAAAGTCAAGAATAAACTCTTGAATGCAAGAAGTAAAAATGAAAATTTATGCTTTTTAAGTCAAATTTTGGATATCCTTCCCAGGTCTTGTGTGATTCATTATATAGGTGAAGGGTCGGTGTATCTCGCTTCAGGAGATGCAACTTTGATGCTAAAATATATCAATCATTCTCTTGCTTTTTGGGATTGGTTGAGGTCTGATACTTGTGGTAATGTTTTGTTATTTTTGTGGGTTTGTACACTTTTGAGCTTCATGCGGGATTGGATTATGCTGGGAGAGTATTGGTTGTGTCGGTCTGTGTGGGGCTACCCCCAAGAGTACTGACTGACCCTATGGGGGTGTTGACTCACCTCGGGGTGTACCCCCGAGACAACTCCTCCTTGCTCCTCATGTGGTGTTAAGTGTTTCGTAGTATGTAGTCTTGATAATTGGAGTAAGTATTGTACTATCTACGTCCATATGTAGGTAGAGTGTGATAGCAAGACCATAAGAATGTAAGGGGATATGGGTATACCCCTAGACTAATCTATTACCATTGAGTAGATGACCTACTCCCGGGGTAGGGGTAAATGTATATAATCTATCATCCTTGAGTAAATGACCTACTCCCAGGGTAGGGGTAAATGTATACCTCTTTGACTAATCTATCACCCCTGAGTAAATGACCTACTCCTGGGGTAAAGGTAAATGTATACCCATAGACTAATCTATCATGGGGGTAGGGGTGAAAATCGGTCGGTTATGGTCGGTTTTTACAAATTTATAACCGACCGGTCGGTTGCGGTTTTTATTTTACGAAAACCGTAACCGACCGTTTAGAAATTTTAACCGTATAAAACCGATTGTACAATTTTTGGCGGGTTTTTAATGGTTTTTCAATTTGGCGGCTTTAGACGGTTTTTGGTAGTTTTTTGGTATAACCTTTTTTTTATTTCAAAAACTGAAACCGACTGCCATGTCAAAAAAACCATAACCGAAATCGACCGCCAAATTCGGTGATGATGTGAAACCAAAATTCGATTACGGTCTGAGCGGTTTGATGGTCGGTTTCGATTTTTTGGTTTTTATGACACCCTGGGGGTACTTATCGATCTCTTCCTAGGGGACAGTCACTTCATTCATACTAGGCGTGATCGTTCAATCTTATCTCCATACTTGGAGTATAAATATTGTACTATTTATTTAATAATTAAAAATAATTATCAAATAAAATTTCCATTTAATTTATTTATTAATTAGACTTAATAAAGTCTCTTAATTAATAAATAGACCTTAAAACCTCTTTTCTTCACAATTAAGCCTTTGCTTAGTGAAAATTCATAAATAAGACATAGTCTAATTTTAGAATTATAATTGATTAATTAAAATCAATTAACTAAGTCTGCAAGAAGTATTATCTCAACTAGCTAGTGTGGGGACTATGGGTCTATATAATCAAGCTTCCAATAAGTAGATTTAGAATTTACCAAGTAAATTTCTCAACTTATTAATTCCTCCTTGCGCCACTATAGATTCGAAATTACACTCTTAATTATATAGAACGCTCTATACGTTCCAAGATATAGATAAGCTACGAATTATCTATCGTTCTAATCCAAATAATCAAAGATCCTCTATAGGTGATTTACATCGAGTAGGGACAAATTTACCGTTTTACCCCTCAATGTATTTTATCCTTAAAATACTTAGCTTCCTATAAATGATATTTCAGTAAACTAATATAATTGTTGAAATAAGAGTTCTTTCATTTATCTCTATTAAGTCAAGCTCGAAGGAAATTATCATTTTACTTCTATGCCCATATATAGAAGCTATAGATTTCATATCTATGATTAGTGCTCCCACTCAATTGTATTATCATGTTCCCAAGATGTATGTGTTACCCGAACTAATTGGTAAGCTTTAACGAGCAACTCTAAGAACATAAATAACACTCTTGAGATCGAACCTAACCATATCAAGATTAAGATCTTTTGATCTAAGATCAACCATTGATATTGACTTAGAAAGATACAACGGTAATTAAGTTTATAATATCTTTACCAAGTTCAATATCGGTCCAGTCCAATGTATACTCCATACATCCGATACTAGCATACTTTACCAATGCTCTGGAAAGGACATAACACTTATTTAAGGTGTAAGTAAACTTTATTACTGACTATCACACCAGTGTAAATTTAGTGCACTAATGAATCATGGGACATAATTTTTTGAAGCATATAATTACAATTACCTTCCACTATGTTGACATCACTGTAATTGTGAATTGCAATATGTTCTGGATTTAACAAAAATTGTATATTAAACTATAATCATAAAAAATACATGTAAACATAAATGACTTATAATCTTTTATTGATAACAAATAAGATTATATTGAAATAGATTTTATTTAGGGCATAAAATCCCAACAGATCTACCATTCCAAGAGGGATAACTAGCCAGCTGGAAGGGGAGGGCTAGCTATCTTGAAGATTGAGCCTGGAGAGGACATGATAGGTCATCTGGAACTCCCTTCCAGACCCAACTATCATTCCACACGACTCCTTCCGTGATCGGTTACAGCGAGTGAACAACTTTCTAGAAAGGACGAGTTATTCATACTTAGAATGTTAGATTATAGTTATAGTTATAATCCAACATACATGAGGATTTAATTAAGATGCTGATAAAATAATTTCCAACAACTTATCCATCTTTTCGTCGGGGGTAGTCACTTCATTCACATTAGGGGTGATCGTTCAATCTTATCCTCATACACTGAATATGCCTCTTGGGCAATAATGACTTTACATATTCTTCATTAACTCGGTCGCGAGTATTCTCGTGCCAAGTAACCTTTGTTAAAACTTGAGTAAACAATTACAATAAAATAGAAACTTTCATTGTGATTGATGTAATTGCTTGTGGGTCAAACTTGAAGGTGATTAAACATTAGGCTCAAACATACTTAGACACCATAATTTTTCCTTAGTTATATTGAATAACTATATGGGTCCTCTCTATTTCTCTCTATGTTTTTCTCTTAATTATTGAGAGTATTGAAATAATAATGGGTCAGTTTTGAACTGAAAGGCGTGCTCATAACTTGAGAGTAGACCAGCTCATATTTGTGGTCCAATAATTCATACCTCTCAACAACTTATTTTTCTTCTTTTGACACAGCAATGTGGTTCTGACCCCTCCACACATTAAATACCAAACTGGTCTTTTCTGTAGTAGCTTTTTTAAGGGAGTTTTTTTGGGGTCCCCTCTTTCCTCCATATCTAATTCAACAAGAGTAGTCATTCCCATTAGTGCTGCATTCATTGTTCATGATGTATTGGACAAGGTTTTGCAACTAAATTACAAAGTATAAAACCACCATAATTAAAATAAAAAAAAAAATCATCTGTATCTCTACAGTACTTTCTATCGTTGGTAAAATTCATATATAATATTTAAAGAACAAACCTAAAGTACTTGAAACATCTCTATTTGTCTCTCCAGAGTATTTACATACTCTTTAAAAACTACCAACCTTTTTTAACCATACTTATACATTAATTAACTGGCAGATGAGATATGCTATTTTTTTCTTCCTCCTAATGTGAAATTCAATCTCATTTTAGAGTAATATAGGTAAACATCATACACACATTTATTGATGAAAAATGTGGATGTGAAAAATTTGTTGTCCCCATATTAATATTACTGACTGTCACAACTTAAAAGAAATTGTTCACTTGAATAAAGTATTAGGACACTTGGCATTGAGGAATTGGTATATGTAATAATTAATGTTTTATTTATAAATGTGTAAAGAACATGATGCCAAAGGTAAGCAATCACATGTTGCTTGGTTTTTCATAAAACAGGGAACTTATCCCTTTAAGCTGAGCCAGTCACTCACTCACTCACTCACTCACACTCACTCCTCACCCTCTGTAGTACAATGTGGGGTCACTCCCTTAAGGATCATCCAAGTTCAAATTGCACAATAGGTCCCACAAATAGTAAAAATCCACACTAATTATGGGCTTTTGGCCCCCCACTGAAAATGGTATGGGATGAGAGAGAGAGAGAGAGAGAGAGAGAGAGAGAGAGAGAGAGAGAGAGAGAGAGAGAGAGAGAGAGAGAGAGAGAGAGAGAGAGAGAGAGAGAGGCCAAAAACATCCAAACTCCAAAGAAAGAGAGTGAGTGAGTGCGGAAGGGAAGGGGGGTGAGAGTAAGTATAGTTCATAAAGTCAGAGATGAAATGACATTGAAATGAAATTGAATGCTTAACAGACATGAATTTGACGTTTCAGATTCTAATTGTCAGAATGGCTTGCAGTAGTACCAGCTACCATATAACCTTTCTTAACCTTAGCCCAATTACTATTTACTTTCCCCACCTATTTTGTATTCTTTCCTACATATATATCTCCAACTTTTTTCTTTTTCTAATAAGTAAAGAAATTGTGGTGTTTGGTAATATTTGCATATTTTAATTTATTAATTATAAAAATAAAAATAAAATTTGTGATATTTTAATTTTTTTTTTAAAAATAAAAAAGTGTTCTATAAATTTTTTAATTTTGAAAATAAAAAACAATTAAAAAATAAAAATGTGTCATATAACTTCCATTTTTATTTTTATGTTCTGATTGTTTTTAAGTCGGGTTCAGGTACAGATTTGAGTCTAGGGCCGTGGTTTGAGTTCGGGACTAGGACTGGGACCAGAGTCCGGGTCCCAAGGTCCATGTTGGGGTTGAATTCCAAAATATTGATTAAGAAAAAAAAATGTTTAAAAAAATTTAAAATTCACTTTTTTTTTTTAAAAAAAAAAAAAATTTAATTCTCAATTAAAAAATTAAAAACTGAAAACAATTTTATAGAATATATTTTTAGTAAATATTTTCATCTTTTAAATAAAAAAGTGTTACCAAACGCACCCTAAATAAAGAGAAATGTTAAAAGGTACTCATCTTCTTCGGTGTCATATCCTTATTAGTATAAATAAGTATCAGTTCTTATCTAATTTTAAAAAAATAATTATTAAAAAATATCGCTAACTAATTATAGAGCACATCTATAAAAAGTGTTTGAAACACCACTCATCCTCAAAAACAATACTTATAAATAAAATAAAGCATTTTACAGCTTTATATATAGTCACCATTTACTACACATGATAATGATTTATGCCTTTTGTTTTTTCATTGTACAAGCCATTATTCATTCAAATGTAATTTATAACAATATACATATTTACGCCATACTCTATACGTACATTGTATGAGTACGTAAAAGGGTATTTGGTATGATTAGTTAACTAATCAAATTAAATTCGCTTCGCATGAAAGAAAAATAAATAGTGATTTGGAAAGTGGTATTGTTTGGTACTCTATCTTTAGTGCTTTAATGAATAAGGGTTTCTGTGAGAAATGTGGAAAAATATCGGATGTCACAGAGAGAGAGAGAACCAAAATGGTGGTCCATGAAATTCCCTTTTTCCCACTGAGCATAGCCTAGCTGGTCATGTGTTCATTAATTTATGTGCTACATACATTTTCAGTATATATAGTCTCTGTAGCTATATATGATGTATATATACACTTATTATATAGCTTGGGGAGCTTAGCTTTTGTTTCTTTATTAGAGATATACAATTTCTATAACTTTGTTTCTTTTCTCTCGAAATCCATCAATATACATATATATATATATATATAAATATATATATTTTCTCGTATAAAGTCATATACGGTAGTATAGCCTTTGTTTATCGAAACTTTCAAGGAAAAAATAATTATGAAACTTACCATTTTTCTCCTTTCTGTTTCAAAGCTAGGGTGCATGGAGAGAGAGAGAGAAAAAGAGAGATGTGCATGCTTTCATTTAATACAGCACTATACTATGACAAGTGGATTTTTTGTTTCAGATAAAGTGTGTATATGTATATAGCTACCTCTCAAAAAGTGATATTGTTGTCTACTGAGTTTTTATCTGCAAAAAGTTGTATGTGTAATACTACTAAAACTAATTTATTTCTATACCTCATGGGTATTCGGCACAAATGGAATTTCTTTTAGAAACCATGAAATAAAGGTAAAAAAGTTCACTATTATACTTCAAATTTTACATTTTACTATCCCTTGTTTGTTCTTTTTTTGAGGAGTTTTGTTTTTAGGGGATTAAGGATTTGACAATGGATTTGAAGGGTAATTAAAGATATCATTGGATTATAACCCTTGTTTTTCTTTGTTCTTTGGTTTCGACCATTTAATACACCTCCACAATGTTCAAACAATCACTGCCAAAACTGCTTGGGATCAGTGAGTTGAAAGGAACAAGACACTTACTCAACATTCAGCAACGGATCTCAAATAATTCAATATAAGTCAAAATGAAAGATTCTCTACTAGTATATATACATATATTTAATTCTTTTGTAATATTCAAAATTTGCACTAGATTTTTAAATCTTTAGCTATTAAAAGGAGCAGCTCAGATAAATATGCTTTGCTAATTTACACGCAGAAATCCCAAAAGAGTTGTACTGGTACACTATTTATCTGTTTTGACATTTTGAGAGTTTTTTAATTTCTTTTTTTTTTTAATAATATGAGTTATTAAACAACCACATGTAAAATTTTAGAAAATTTAAAATAATTGATAATGCTAAAAATAAACTTCAAACAATTACTTAATTACTATATGCTTGGAAAATAAAACAACACTCGTGCGATAAAATATTTGAATTTTATTTTCATATAAGTAAATTATTTAGAATTTTCTAAAATATATAGTGATCCAAAATAATTATCACATACAACATATAGTATTGTAAATTCGTGTGTGTTGATCGTGCTACCCCGACCCATACTATTGTAGGCCTAATATTTTCGTTTCATGTTTGGATTAATATTGTGCTTTACTCGGGGTTACTCATTTTTCTTAAACATGTCAATCCATTTTCATATATCCGCACTCAAAATCATGCTTTACTTTTCCATATTTTTTTTTACAGTTAATGATCTAATTAATAAACTATATGTATTTTTTTTTTCACAACTTCAATTATTTTTATATAATTTTCAGTAATATTTTACAGACAATTATACGAAAAATTTATTAAAATTTTAATATTTACTTATAAATACTCAAATTTTTAAGTTGCAATCTACAAATAAATTAATATATAGTTTTAGATTTATAATTTTTAATAGTTTTAATTATACAATTTTAATATTCAGAATTATATTTAAATTTTATTATTTTATTTATTTATTATTATTATTATTATTATTAATTTATAGAATTTTTTAATGTGTCATGTCATGTTTTTATGCTTGTTTGTGTCGTGTGTCTTTCGGGCTAGTTTATTCGTACTTACATGTCGTGCCTTTGGAGCTTATTGTGCCGTGTCGTGCTTAAATACATATTTTTTTTCATGTCGCGTCGTGCCAATTTATAACATCGTGTCGTATCACGCCCAAGCTCATATATTTCTATGTCAGGTCATGCTCGTGCCTCCCGAGCTCATGCTGGTTTCATGTCCTGTTAAAAAGTCTTGCCCATATATTTAAAACATTGTCAACATACATGATGCGGTGAAAAACACCCTCTCTACTACACTTTTACACCAGCGGCAGTGATATCAAGAACACACGCTACAAAAAAAAATTACTTTTAATTAGTCACAATAAAATTTGTGACTAAAAGTAAAATAATTGTAACTAATTATAAATCATCATTCTTATGTTGCGACTAAAAGGTCTATGGCTAAATGTAATAGTCACAAAAATCACAATTTGTTGTGACTAATTGTGTTTTTAGTTACAATACTTGTTGTGACTAAAACTAAATTAGTGATAAATAAATAATATATTTTAGTCACAAGTAACTTTTTGTTGTCACTAAAAGTCATATTTAGTCACAAAACATTAATGTTTTGACTAAAAATTATCACTATATGTATCTATATTTTGTAGTGACAATTCAAAAAAGCCAATCAATCAAAACAGACAAACAGAATTTAAAACAATGGAGAAATAGAACTTAGCTTGAAAAGTGAATCTTTTTTAAGTATAATTAGCACCATTATAATCTGTGTATACAATGCTTATTGAGCCTAAGGCACCATTGCAAATCAAGTCCTAACACATAGTTACCATTGATCAAACACACAAAGAACCTGTTAACAACCCTCCAACACACACAAATCTTGGACAAAAAACAGTAGGGAGAAGAGAGAGATGTGTCTAAGTGAGGCTCGGATTTAACTCGATCTGCTTACTATAGAGTGAGTGGTGTTCTGTAATTTATAGGTATTTGTTAGGTAGTCTAAAAGTGGAGGAGGTCAACTAACAAAACTAACTCCCTGCTGACAAGGATGCACTTCTGTATTAGGACAAATCACTAACACAGGATTATGAAAAATAAAATTGACTAAAAAATTTTCCTAAATGCAAAAATAGATAAAAGGGTATATTTGAATAATTCCTTTTGGAGGTGCACTATATTTTTCCAATCATAACTTACTACCCCTATATATATGCTATAATATGTACTAAATGATCTCACAATAATAATAATAAGTTTTTGATATCTTTTCCATTTTATGAATTATGATCACATTCAATAACACAGATAAAGAAAGGAGATTAAAAAACTTACTTTCTTATCATATACATATATCATCACATCAATTGGTATATTATTATCAAAAAGAAAAGTTGAGACAATATTGAAGAACACTAACATTATTAGTAATTATTCATCACCTTCTGAAATATAAATACATAGATATATAAATAAAAGATATATTATGGGATTAAATTCTTTTACTGATTTACCCCCCAAAAAAAGATATACTATGTGTAGTATTATTATTAAAAATCGTTTAAAGAAATAATATATTCTGAATGAAGTATAGGTTTGTTCAAAGAAGAACACCAGTTAATTTTTCTTTTTTTTTTTTAAAAAAAGAAATAATAAATACACATGTTCCATACTAGTGTACTACTGTCTAAAAAGAAATAAAAAAAACAAATAATACAGAATATATATACGTATAGATATCTCAAGCGATTGAATAAACCCCTGTTATTAATTTAATCATTATCGATCAATGCATACTTGCAAATATGACCTTATTACAATATATAAGATTTATTTTGGTTCGAGAGACTCTTATATATAACCACTTTATGAATGTTATATATTATATTCTAATTCATAAAATCTGACTCATTCATTAATTTTATTATATATTTTTCTCTATCTACATATATGTCTCGCATGCATGTAATAATATTTAAAAACAATAATAACTCTTTCATAAGCATGTGAAATAGAACTGGGATACATTCAGGCCACGTTGACTGATCCGTAGACAAAGTCATTTTAGTAATTCGACCTACTTAATTACTATAATTAAGTTTTATCTCAACAAAACTATTAGAGGTCATAAAAATGTCTTGTAAAATCACTCCACAATAAGAAGCATCGATTGATTAATTGTTAAGCAACGCGTCATTAATACAATCGAACTAAACTATGAGACATATGAGAGAGTACAAGTTTGACAGTTTAATTAATTTTTAAAATTTTTTATTTATAAAAAATTAAACCTCTAATAAAATCCACAAAGGTTAACATATTTAATATAAATTAGATTAAATGTGTTAAATTTTAATAGGTTTAATAAGCCACTAATTTTTGATTGAGGATCTTGATTCGTTATAACAAAATACTCTATCAATTAGCTTACCATGATGACGAAGTTATTTCAATCAATCATGAGAACCTTGTCTTACAAAAATCTTGAGTTTTATGGGAATATTCAATTTCCATACATTTATATATGTATATATATATATATACACACACTACTTAATTAACTGATATTTTAGTTAATTTTATTCAAATTGCTTCCTGAAGAAAATAAATCAAATATTCGTAAACAAAATGATATATGTACGTAAGTTTGACCTCTGCAGCATTTACATAAAAAAAAATACAACAGCTTATAATACATATTATATATATTTATATCTATATTGTTTATTAATTCAATATATACATTGATTTTTTCGTGAAAAAAACATTGTATATTTGTACTGCAATATTTGCTAATAAAATAAAATAAAATAAATTGTACTGCAAATTAAAGTACCATCAAATTTAATTGATTGAAGACATTATTAATTCGTACTAACTAAACTTAGAAAAATATGAATATATATATATATATTATATTAGATATATTGACGAAATATATAAGATATGATGACCCAATGAACAAATAATTAAAAAACACAGAATTTATTACAGGTTTTGTCATCATTATCTTCAGTGTGGACTGTGGAGCTATAGCTAGCATGCACCACTGAAGAAGACGACTAGAGAAAATTAGGTAAAGCTTTAAACAATATTTTGAGTCATAGTGGATGGAGATAAACATAATAATATCCCGCTAAGTAAACTATAGCAGAAACACGTACATGATATATAGTTCTTATTATTATGTGTATATATATTATATCTCCTTACAACAAACAAAAACACATAGAAAAGTACTGATTATAATATAGCAACTCATCATGCGAACTCAGAAGAACTTGGATTAAACAACTCCAGCTATTACTCATCTCATCACCAGTATCATCGACCACATGCACCCTATAGCTATATATAGCTTCATTTATTTAGGAGTGCAGCCCTTGACGGCATAAGATGCTTCTCAGATCCCTGCCAATTAATTTTGCATATATATTAATCAAAGCAAAGATAGTTAGTGTAAGAGCATGTATCATCTAACACACACATATATGTTTATATATATATATATATATATATATATATGCACACACAATTTCTAAACTACGTACGTTAAGATTACTTAAAATTATTTTTATATAAATGTTAGTGTTGATTTCTTCTGTATGTTTATTATGTAATAGCCCATCACATAAAATGATACTGTATATCAAACCTCTGTACACTTAACGATAGAAAGGACTCATTAATTATCGTTAATAATGCTCAGTAGTACACATTAAGAACTGCGTATAATATTCTGTGCACATCTCAAAATCTATTTACTTATACGTACTACTACAATTGGTAAAAAAGGAAAGGGAAGCATATATAGTATGTACGTATCATCACATGATCAATTCTTTATATTTCGATTATTATATGAATGTATTAAACATGCATATACATATAATAGCGGATATATAGATGGATGAATGACTGAGCAAGAAAAAAGAAACCACACATTGTTTTCATATGTTATCAACACACACAACATAGAAATAATAATACTACGTACTACTTTATCGATCCTTTAAAAATTTAATAATAAAGTAAATGCATTAATTAACACTTAGCTTAATTAATTGCTAATACTGATTATAACACTATCTATTTTTCCCCACACAATGTACAAATTCACATTGGAAGAGCAAATCATTCTTCATTAAATTTGATTGATTTCGCTACACACGCACATATAATAGTTCTACTTACATTATTTTCCAGCTTAGTTTGATTGTTGGTCTTCAACATCAGTCCGAAATGGATATGGGGAAAATGTGCCCACTACAAAATTAAAGATACAAATGTCAATGAATATATATTTAAAGATACAAAATTAAAATTAAAGTCATATATTTAAATATATATTATAACATGAATATGTATAAACAAACTTTTAAATATTATTAATTTAAAACACTATTGAGCTTTGAAATGTTTTGCATATGTACATTCTTAGCAGCTGTGCTAAAGGCTTCCCTATGGCTAATATCTGGATTATTAGCCTTGATTCGTTGAATCTCCTCCCTACAAAAAATTAAGAAAATAAAAATTATAAACTGGTTAATAACTATCATATATATCACTGCATGCTTTATCTGCAAAAAGATAGGAAAGAGATGATCAAAAGAGTTGTGACAGTTCTTGATTATTACTTTATAAACTGGTTATATGCAGAGGGGACTCGCTGCCTCTTCTCGGGAGCTGTGACAGAAAATAACAGCTCAAGAAAAATACATCAGAAATAATAATAATAATACAACATTATTTAATATATGATATAATTAAAAATAATAATTAATTATCTAGAAAAGGAAAATTTATATACTAACGTCGATTGACAACCCTCTCTTCAGTGATGTTAGTAGTAGTGGTAGCAGTAGTGGGAGCTCTCATAGCAAGCCTAGTGTTAATGTTACATCTTGATGAAGACCCCGAGTCAATTCGGTAATCTGGAGCACTATTATTGTAGTTGTAATTTTGTGCCTGAAATTATTTTAATTAATTAAAACAACATTAAGCTTTCATATATATATATATACAACCAAAAAGAAAAATCATAATAAAAAAAAACAGCTAGGTTTGAGGAGTAAGAGAGAGAGAGGACAAAAGAAAAATCAGAGTTGAAATGACTGAAGAGTTAAGTTGTTAGAATAGTATCAAATCAGAAAAGAAACTAGCAAAACACAGATTGACAGTTCGTTAAAAGAAAGCCTTTTAGAATCTAAGGGCAGAAAATAAATAGTGTTTTTGCGTTTGTAACAGTATATATTTTTAGGACACCTACATACATAGTACATAGATATTGAAAAGAAATCATTAAACCTGAAGAAGAAGAAAAAAAAAAACCCTAATATATTCCCACTAATTAAACCAAACAATAGAGAGAGAAAGAGAGCTTAGGTATATAGGTAGCTAGTTAATAAGTTAGCCGTTCATTGGAGAACGAGGAGATCTAGATTACAGGATCTGAACTACACTGATCATCATTCTAGCTTACTACAAAAAAAAAAAAAAAAAGAGATTAATAAAATAAGAAATCAATACATAGGTTTTGGGTTATGGCGGCTGGTATAGGTAGGGTTTTCAGTAATAGTATGACTTTTAGGTCTAAAAAACCAAGCACACTTGATCAGAGCTAGCTAGCCGCGAGAAATTACCGCTTTGAAACACTCAAAATATAAAGTAAAACTTATTAATTAATATATAATTTTAGTCAACCAGCAGGGAACAGCTATAGATTTCCTAGGGGGGCGAGGCTTCTATAAGAGAGAGAGAGAGAGAGAGAGAGAGAGAGAGAGAAATAAGCGCCCTAGATATAAGGTGATGAAGAATTCAGAGAAAGGCAGAGAGAGAAATACCTGGAGATGATGATCTTGTTGCCAAGAGAGTGACTGAAAAGCAGCGGCCATATTCACGGACCATAGATTAGTGCAGTGCCCGCATCGGACGGTCACTATGTCAAACAGGCTGCTGCATGGAACACTTACCTACACACACAAACCACTTGTTAATTATTATATATCCAACATTCCATTCCAATCATTCCTATATTAATTAATTACCATATTATCTATTATCTCTTATATCTCTACACAGTATTATTATAAATAATTAAAAAAAAAAATACCCATGAAAGAGAAATTAATAAAAGAACACAGACATGATATTAGTAAAACTCCACGGTGGGCAAAGATGTGGGATTGTGTATTAAGCTCTAAAAGATAAGATAAGAGAAACTAGAAGATATAGATAGACGTTATAATGGGGTTGATTATGATGATCTTTGTGGTGGTTGAGAATTATTGTCATAATGAAAATTATATTAAGCCAATTAACAAAAGAGAGAGAGAGAGAGAAGAGGGTTTTAATTTGATAATAATGAGCTGCAAAAGAAGCCAGGTTAGTGCACTGTTCTATGTAAAGGGAAAGCTAAGTCACAGAGTGAGGAAATCAAAGAGGGCTCTTGGTCTTGTCTTCATCATTGTTATTGTATTGCCTTCACCCTAGCTGTCTCTCACCCCCTGACCTTTTTTCTTTTACGTCCCATTTTTTATTTTTTAACCAAAAAAACGAAAATAAAAACAAGTATAAATTAAAAAATTTCTCTCTTTCTTCTGGTTGGGTCTCAACTCTCACAAGCACTTCTTCAGGTTATATTATTATCATCACTTTCTTTCTTTTCATGTATTGACTGCAAAAGAAGAAGAAAAGTCGTCCTAACGATTGAGACCTGACTGAACCTCAAAAAACAAAGAAATAACCCCAATCCAAGAAACAAGAAAAGAAAATATATATTTTCTTTCATAACAAGAAATTTTGGGATTTTTATAAATTTCATATATGAGTACTAAAAATAACAACAAAACAAACAAAAACTGATCACCACCATCATTATCATATAGAACAAGGGCATATACTAGATTTATCAGGATCTAATAAACTATTTATATATATGGCAATTTGATCTCTCTCTCTCCCTGGATTTTTTTAATTATATCATGGTAACAAAGGAAAATAGAAATGAGTACATATATTGATAAGAGCTGAAAAGCAGATCTCCCATTAACCCCAAAAAGAGACATAGTATCATATTCATGTATATATAAATATATATGTAAATAAATATGAGTGATACCGCGAGAACGATATTGCAAAAGTTGCAGGGGATGTAGCAGAGTTGCTCAGGCGCAACATCAACGCTGCAGCTCGACATGTTTTTGTTTTTGTATGTTTTTTTTTCTTCTTTTCTTTCTTTTTTTTCAATTTCTCAGCAGAGGCAATCAAGTAATTCCAGACTGATTCTCTCCCTTTATATATACCGCAAAAACCAAAGAAGAAGAAAGATAAAAGCAACAGAAATTAATAAATAAAATAGAAAATATCTCTCTTCTCTTTCAAATTACAATATAGAGATGAGTAGAAAGCAAAAGCTAGCTTTTTATTCTCTCTCTCTCTCTCTCTCTCTCTTTTCTTCTACTACTTGCTTTGAAGAGAGCCCAGCTATCACAACAGTAGTACTAAAACTTTGTAATATTTTGGCCCTATATATATAGAGAAATTTGGGGGATGAGAGAGAGATTCTAAAGAGAAGGAGTTGGAGTGAATAAGAAAGAGTTATAATAAGGGTAAGGTAAGGTGAGGTTATAATAATAAGTAATAATAATAAGGGGTAACAAAGAAAATATAAAATTATTTTTTATTTTCTAATTTGTTTAAAAGGTGGGTTCAGTACTAGTGCCCACGGCAGGCAGGCAAATGCTATCTGGGGCCATTAAAGGAATTAATAAAGACAGAAATGAAAACAAAAAATTAAAGAAAAGAAAAATAGAAAGCGGGTTCATGGAAAACCGGATTTATTTTGATACAAAAATGGTGGTTCAGCTTAAGAACTATTGAGTTTTGAGGAGTATATTAGGGTTAGGGTTTCGTAGATAAAGATGAGATATAGAATAGATGTAGGGTTTTGGCTCTATTACTAATTCTGTCCACCTGATCAAAATGCTTATAACCATTTATTATGAATTGAGTGTGACCACTCCCTTCTCTGCTACAACATCTAGTACTACTACAGCGGACGAGGGGGGCGAACTTTTTCTCCCTTTTTATTTCTTTAATTAAATATATTATAAAAATACTTTTTTTTTTTTCTCTTTGTTTTGTAATTATACGTACATACTACATATATATGATATATGTAATTTATATATGTTACCTAGGGTTGTACTTACAAGTGTAGGGAAACGTGTACATAGATGGATGAAGATTTATATAAATTGGCTGAGGCTGGCGGTGTGTGTGTATATATATAATATATTTCTTACGATGTTTTTTCATTTTTGTATATTTATTTCTCATGTGATTTCATTTATATAGGAAAAATTAAAAAATTTATGTTTGATGCTCATGAGTTTGTAATTTTAAAAATTAATGGTAATAATTGCTAAGATTATATTTTTTATAATTTGGTTAGTCATTTTTCTAATTTATTTTGAGAGAAAGAAAAAACCACACTTAAGGGAGAAAAGAACATAGGGTATGGTGCAAGCTATTGGGATTTTATGCCTTCAATAAAACTCTTTTCAATATAATCTTATTTGTTATCAATAAAAGATTAGAAGTCATTTATGTTTAGATGTATTTTTTATGTTTATGAATATATACAATTTTTGTTAAATCCAGACCATATAGTTATTCACCATTACAGTGATGTCAACACAGTGGAAGATAATTGTAATTATATACTTCAAAAGTTAATGTCCCATGATTCATCAGTGCACTGAATTTACACTTATATGATAGTCAGCGATAAAACTTACTTACACCTTAGATAAGTGTAATGTTCTTTTTAGGATATTGACATAGTATGCTAGTGTAAGACCTGAGTTTGACCGAATCAAAAGGAAAAGAAATATATATATATAATAAATAAATATATGTATTAAAAAATAAAACAGAACCTTCTGTTGGAATTAATTTTACCAGGATTTAGATTTACTAACAAGTATGTTTGATTAACAACCTAATATGAATTCTAAAACAATGAAAATAAACACATATAAAGTTAGAAAACCTTACAGTGGGTGCAGCAGAATAATATGACTCCTTCCATTCAGGTCTCTAGCCCTTGATTCCTTTCTATAGCAGAGCATAATCAAGATCTGAATCTGGATATTCTTTTCTCCTTCTTTGATGCAGAATTTCCATAGTCTTACATACTATGATTGAGATACCACTTAATGTGTGTGGGCACTACTCATCACTCAAGGAATTCGAAAACAGAGAAGAAAGAAAGAGAGAGTGGCGGCTTCATAGTGTTTGAGAAAATAAACAGTAAAGTGTCTATCAAACCTGAAGCCTTTACCTTCTATTTATAGAATACCACATAGGGTTAAAGTTGAATTATTTGGCATTTAAAAATGAAAAATAAAATGAGAAATAGAAGCATAGGTGGCCGACCATACATAGAGGAAACAAGCCTTCCACTTTTCCAACTTTCCTATTTCATCATTTCTAGTTTCTCATTTTCTCAAAGATTGCCGATTCTCTCTTTCAACTACATAAATGTCAAATCTAGTTATTTAATAACTATAATTAATTATTAAATAATATATTGTCATTTATTTTTATTTATTAATAAAACCAATCAAAGTTTCTCAATTAATAAATAATACTTTTTAAACTCTCTATTTACTGTTTTACCCTTGCTTAGTGAAAATTCATAAAGTAGACATAGTCTAACTTTTAGAATTATAATTGATTAATTAAAATCAATTAACTGAGTCTTACAAGCAGTATGGTCTCAACTAGTATGGGGACCATGGGTCTATATAACCGAGCTTCCAATAAGTCGAACCGAATTTACAAAGTAAATTCCCTAACTTATTAATTCCTCATTGAATCCACACTTAGAACTTGGAATTGCACTCTCAGTCATATAGAACGCTCTATATATTCCATGATATAGACACGTCATTAGTTATCCATTGTTATAACCCTAATGTGATCAATGATCCTCTATATAGATGATTTACACTGTAAAGGGATTAAATTACCGTAACACCCTACAATGTATTTTATCCTTAAAACACTTAACCCTGTATAAATGATATTTCAGCTAAGTGAAATGAGATCTCCACCATTTATTTTCGTTTGGTTAAGCTCAAAGGATATCATCCTTTACTTTCTATTCGCCAAATAGAAGCTATAGATTCCATATTTATGTTAGCGCTCCCACTCAACTGCACTACCGTGTTCCCAAAATGTACGTATCACCCTGACCCAAAAGTAGGCTTAACTAACAAATCAAAGAACACGGATAATACTCTTGAGATTGAACCTAACCATATCAGGATTAAGATCATTTGATCTAGGATCAACAGGTGATATTGAATTGAATAGATATTACGGTAAGTTTTAATATATCTAATCAAAGTTCAATATCGGTCCCTTTCGATGTATACTCCATACATTCGATACTGGTAAACTTTGCCAATGTCCTTGTAAGGACATAACACTTTTCCAAGGTGTAAGAATACCTATCGCTGATTATACCATGTCAGTCTAAATCCAGTGTTCTGACAAATCAGGGAATAAACTTTTGAACATATAATTAAGATTATATTCCACTGTGCTGACAACACTATAATCTTTAACAAACTCATATGTTCTGGACTTAAAAAGAATTCATACATTATATACATATAATCATGAAATAAATCATGTGAACCATGCAACATAAAATGTTATTTCTGATCTTTATTAATAAGTAAATCTGATTATATTGAAATGAGTTTTATTTAGGGCACAAAACCCAACACCTCCCTCTCCCTCTCTCTCTCTCTCTCTCTCTCTCTCTCTCTCTCTCTCTCTCTCTCTCTCTCTCTCTCTCTCTCTCTCTCTCTCTCTCTCTCTCTCTATATATATATATATATATATATATATCTTATCAAACCACAATAGAAAACCCACAAAACCCCATCACTAGCGTGACTTTGACGACCCATCTCTGGCCACCTTCCAGCCCCACGCGCTGGACCATTTAAACCCACAGGTGCCGGCGACCTCAACCCCAATCGGTGTCGCTCCTTTCGCCGTCGTTAGCCCAGAATCGCAAGTCAAAGTTTGGAGGTTCAAACTTTGAATGGATTTTTCGACCACCTCTGGTGTCCATTTGACGAGTCGTCTTCACCACTAGACTTAGCTTGTCGTGAAGAACAACCTACACTAAACCATTTTACCCAACTCGCTACTTTTTTCGGTGATATTTTTGTAGGTTCGCCCCGTTCCAGTGACTTTCCGGCGATATCGTGTACTGTTTTGACAAACAGTTAGCATGGGTGTGATCTACTGGTCGAGGTGGTTGTTTTCATATATGCTACCCCTATTTTTGGTGATGTTTTCGGCACACCAATTTTTATAACCACCGATAGTTAATGTGCACCGCTTAAGCGAGTTCTCAAAACTCCAAACTTTAAATATGGTCATAGTATATTTCATTGGACTCGATTTTGAATATAGAATGCAATGATAATAATTATATAGCCATTTGATGGAATAGGTAAGAGTATTATCTATGATTGGACTAAATAATTGGAGATCAGGACTTGAGAGCTTAAGATCGTCTTTTGGATAAAATTTAACGACCTGGGAGAGGTAGGGACTCAACTTGATTATTGGACTTGATATTTATATGTGCTGAATAACATTAGACATATTCCAATTTTTATGATTTGTAAATTGTTTGAAAAATTGAAAACTTAATGTGCACATTTTTCTGGACTGTTCTGGAGCACAGAGTGCCAAATATATTTTTGTACAAATATTTATGGAGGTTATTATTTTTAGATTTGTTCAAAATACAGTCGTTATGCTGTCGGATTTTCTAGAAAATAAAAAGGAATATGTTCTTTTGTTATTCTTATTATTTGCATGCTTTGGTTATACTGATGAGAGCCATATTGATCAATATTTGTGCATATTATTGTTTCACGACCCAGTCTCTGTATCATCATAGGTAGATCAGGTGTGCACTTGTTGGGTTTTCGGTCCTAAATAAAACCCACTTCAATATAATCAGATATACTAATTAATAAAGATTAGAAATCATTTTATGTTGCATGGTTCACATGATTTATTTCATGATTATATGTTTAATGTATAAATTCTTAAAGTCCAGAACATATATTTATTCATGATTATAGTGTCGTCAACACAGTGATTTTTCAATTGTAGTGCACTCTTTGCTAATCAAAGAAGTTTCTTGAAAATTGTGTCAAATTAAAAATTTTAGGATCAACTATTAAACTTTATAAACTTTATGAAAATATTTACAAGTGCCGAGATCCCGTTGTTAAACTTGTACAAAATATACAAAAGTCAGGTCGCACAACGACTACAAAATGGTAACCACAGATGTCCCGAGACTGAACACTCCAGGTCATGCCGCCATGACATGTACAACCTCATCCTAGCTCAAGCTCACTCCTGTTCAGCCTTCGCCTTTCCTTTACCTACACATGAAAGTAGCATTGTGAGTCGACATACTCAGTAAGAAAAGTATATAACATATGACATAATATCGACTTGTATCCAGGCATCCATACACCTATTTACAAGGCTTAACAAATGAATAAAAGCGTTCCATACTAGGGTATGACCACTGTACCACATACACTACGTACCTTGTTGCACGAGTATTGATAGCATTTGTTTCGTACATTGAGTACCACTAAGTGATATACCACACACACTCTGTACTTTCCCATACTTATGCTGGTAACACCGTAATGTACTCTTTAAACAATATACACTATATCAATACACTTTGTACCATTTCCATACAAGTGTTGGTAGTGTACCAACCATAACAAGCATGCATATATAATTCACACATAGATATATTCGCATATATATCACATATTATCTGCTGTTCTTACCTCTTTTCCGAATTCAAGTGAGTTGGCCGACCTGAACGAAAAGTCTCGTGCTGGATGGATGCCCTAATCACATAACATAACTGGGTAAATCACACATCAAAACCCTAATCTGGGAAACCCGAACCTACAACTTAAGGTTCTGCTATTACCTAGTGAAACCACAATATCCTAGGAAAAAAGAAATCACCCAACCAAGCACTGAAATGACACGAATCGAGGAAATGAGTTGTTCGGGTAATTTGCCAAAACTGGGTTAACCGGTTTTACAGGTCTTGGCAAACCGGACCTGTAAAACCGATTAACCAGTTTGTACCAGGTTTCCCCAAACATTTCACAACCTGCTCAAAATATGTCCAATTGCCACCAAACTTTCCTAAACACCTATAATGAGCTTACACAATCATTTCCAATCAACAAAACCTAGAAAAACACACAAACTCAAAATATGCCATGGATGAACCAAGCTTGAGTTATTAAACTCAAACTTGTTCATCCATGCTACCAAACCTCCAAACAGTAACAAAACAACCAAACCAACTCAAATTAAGCTTAAAATTCAAACCAAACATAAACCAAACCCTAACATCACCTAAATCTTCTATATGCATAACTAACCAAAAATAAAGCTTCAAAAACACATGATTAAGGGTTCTAGGGTTGAAGTTGAATTTTTTAGGAAAAAGGTTGAAGTTGCTGGTCTTTCTTTGGTTTGGGTTGTCCGAACAAGGAGAGAGAGAAAGGAGGATGAGTTTTCTAATTTCTTGATTTTTCTTTGTTTTTTCTCTAAAAGAATAAAGAAAAATGAATTAATCTTTTGATGAAAATAGTAATGGCTAGGTGTCCACACCCTAGGCTGCCACCTAATTCCTCACTTGCCCAATTACTAAAATACCCCATTTGCTTAACTTAGGCAATTTAAAGTTTAGGGGTAAAATGGTCAAAACTATAACCTTGCTCAAACCCGGTATTCTACTTGTTTCCAATAAATATTCCACTAAGAAAAAGGTTCTAGACTCACCCATGTGATTAAAATAGTCATCCATCGCATTTTCCATTCTCGCCGAGCAAAAATTGTAAAAATAACATAATTCATATATAATACAAATAATACTCGTAGAGTTTAATAAAATATTCGAAATTAAGAAATTATAACTCTAATGCCAATTTCTAGTAATGGGACCTACAATTTATTAAATTCACAAATAACTATAAAAATATCAATTATTAGTGCTAATTGCCTTTACTAATCCATATTATAAAATGCAGTCATTACAATTATCCCCCTGTTAAAAGGATTTCATCCTCGAAATCTAACCTGAATAGCTCTGGATATTGAGTCCTCATGTCAGACTCTAATTCCCAGGTGGCTTCCTCCACCTTGCTGTTCTTCCAGAGTACCTTGACCAAGGGTATGGTCTTGTTTCGAAGAACCTTTACCTTTCTATCAAGAATAGGAACTGGTTTCTCTTCGTAGAACAAGTGTGATTGTAGTTCAAGGGCTTCGTAACTCAAGACATGAGTTGGGTCTGAAACATATTTCCTCAACATTAAAATATAAAATACATCATGGACAACCGATAATGCTGGTGGTAAGGCTAGTCGATATGCTACCTGCCCAACCTTCTCGAGTATCTAAAATGGCCCAATGAACCTAGTGTTCGGTTTTGTGCTTTAAAGAAAACCCATTTCAATATAATCAAATTTACTAATTAATAAAGATCATGAATCGCATTCTATGTTGCATGGTGCACATGATTTGTTTCATGATTATATTTAATGTATAAATTCTATTAAGTCCAGAACATATGTATTTGTTCATGATTACAGTGTTGTCAACACAGTGGAATATAATCATGATTATATGTTTAAAAGTTTGATTCCCTGATTTGTCAGTTCACTGGATTTAGATTGGCATGATAATCAACGATAGGTATACTTATACCTTGGATAAGTGTTATGTCCTTTCCAGGGCATTGGCAAAGTTTACCAGTATCGGATGTATGGAGTATACATTAGAAGGGACCGATATTGAACTTGGATTAGATATGATAAATTTACCGTAATATCTATTCAATTCAATATCACATAGTTGATCCTAGATCAAATAATCTTAATCCTGACATGATTAGGTTCGATCTCAAGAGTGTTATTTGTGTTCTTTGATTTGTTAGTTAAGCCTACTTTTGGGTAAGGGTGATACGTACATTTTGGGAACATGATAGTACATTTTAGTGGGAGCGCTAAACATAGATATGGAATCTATAACTTCTATAGGTATTTAGAAGTGAAACGATGATTTCCTTCGAGCTTGGCTGAATAGAGATAAATGATTGAGATCTCATTTTAGTGTTTATATTAGTTCACTAAAATATCATTTATAGGTGGCCAAGTGTTTTAAAGATAAAATATATTGAAAAGGGTGTAACAGTAATTTTATCCCTATCCAATGTAGATCATCTATAAAGGATCATTGATTATTGGGATTATAACAATAGATAATTAATAGCGTATCTATATCATGGAACATATAGAGCGTTCTATGTAACTGAGAGTGCAATCCCAAGTTCTATAGTGGATGCAATGAGGAATTAATAAGTTAGTGGATTTACTTGGTAAATTCTTGATCTGCTTATTGGAAGCTCAGTTATATAGGCCCATGGTCCCCATACTAGTTGAGACAAACTGCTTGCAAGACTCAGTTAATTGATTTTAATTAATCAATTATAATTCTAAAATTAGACTATGTCTAGTTTATGAATTTTTCACTAAGATATGGCTTGATTGTGAAGAAATAGTGTTTTGGGGTTTATTTATTAATTAAGAAACTTTATGGAGTCTAATTAATAAATATTATAAATGAGAATTTTATTTGATAGTTATTTTAATTATTAAATAAATAGCTTCTGCATTTATAGGGTTGAATTTGTAAAAAGTGGTATTTATAAAAAATAGCAGGTAAAATAGTTGAGAAAAATGACAAAGCCCAAACCAATGTGGGGCCCATTAAGTGGCCGGCCATAAGGTGCTTATTTTACCCTATTTTTATCATTTTTTTTTATTCCTAATAATTCAACCCTAACCCTATTGAAGATAGCATAAAAGGAAGGCTATGTCATCTTCATCAAAACTAATGCCTCCAAAGCTAAAAACCTAGCTTTTTTGATGAGACCTCTTTCTTCTCCTTCTTCCTCTTCAATTTCGAAAAACACTAAGCCTTTCTTCACAAAATAAATTGAGCCATTAGTGATTGAGTAAGTGCCCGCACACATCAAGTTGGTCCTCAATCGTAGTATGTAAGACTGTGAAGAATCCAAACACAAGGAAGGAGTTTCAGGCTCAGATCTTGGTGATACTCTGCTACAGAAAGGATACAAGGGTTAGAGATCTGAGCGGAAGGAGTCATTTAATTCCGCTGCACCCACTATAAGGTTTCTCAAACTTTATATGTGTTTATTTATATTATTTTAGAAATTCATATTAGGATGATAAACAACATACATGGTAGAAAATATAGATCCTGGTAAAATAATTCCAACAACTGGCCTCAGAGCCATGGTAATGATTTACTTTCATGAAATATGAATTAAAAAGATGTTTGTGCTGATTTGGATGGTTTCATGTTGGTTTATGTGCTTATTTGATGAATGTATGTGAATTACGAAATTTTCCATGAAAATAGTTTTATTTTCTTTCTGAAAATATTTTATTTGGATTCATTGTGAAAAATTAAGCAATTTTGTTTTTTACGGAACTCGATTCTCATAAAAATTGAGGAAGTTATGAATTTTGGAAGATTGGATGCCATGGCTGTCGAACGGGTGCCGCACGCACTAGACTTCGGACAAGGAAGCTGTGTGCGCGCGCGTGCCTCGAAATTTTTTTTCTCTGAAGTTGTGTCACGCCGTGCGTTCAGACACGATGGCACACACCTCGAGGCTGCACCTGCCAAGATTTCTCGGCGCCTCACCCTGCAGCAGGCTCCATCCGCGCGTGTATAGGGCTGTTTGCAGCCTCTCGAGGCTGCACGTGCAGCCTACTGGGCAGCCAACATCAAAAATCCGATTTTCATGGGATTTTTTCCCAATTTCTAATTTTCCTAATTTTCAAACCCTAAAATTAAAATAAAATATTATTTTTAATATATTTAAACTTACATATCAATTTTAAGTTAATAATATTTATTTTTTAATAGATTATTATTAATTTCATGATATTTTGAGGTTTAAATTTAAAAATTGATTATTTTTTTTAAAGTATGGTCAAATTTAAAAATTTGTTAGTTTCTTTAATGTTTATATATTATTTAATTATAAGGTTAGATATTTTAATATTGGGTATATTTTAAATTAAAGATAGCATTATCTTTTTAATTTGAAATATTATATTAAAATTACCTTATATGTTAAATTAAATAATTAATAAATTTGAAATTAACCTAGATATTTTTATAGATATTCTAACAATAATTTTTTCAAATTCAAAAATTTGTTATTTTGTTAAATATTTAATTGTTTATAAATTATAAGTTAGAAAAATGATATTTATGCTATTTTTATATCATTTTACTTATAAATTGTATTTTTAAATATTTAAATAACCTAGATATTTTTTGTAGAAATTTGAATAATGCTTAATTTGAGATATTTTGACATATAATTAGGATAATTATTATTTGTTCATTATTTTATTCTTAAAATAATAATTGTCTAACCACATCTATTTTAAAATTGGTTTATTTTATTATTTTAATTTTATTAAATAATAAGATTAAAAAATGATATTTAATTTTTTTTTTCAAATCATTTATCTTATTTGATATTTAATTTAATTTGATAAAATACTTCAAATAAACCTAGATATTTTGAATTAGTTTTCAATATTTTTTTGAATTTTAAATTTTCATGAGAAATTTAAGGTTGTTTTAACAACCCTAAATTTTCAAAACTTAGTTGGTTGGTTTAAAATAATAATTTAATTATATTAATATCTTATTTCACATTTGTTACATGTGTAAAATCTCGGTTGACCGAGTCAAAGAAAAAAAAAGAAAAGTAGTATATATATAATAATAATAAATAAATAAATAAATATTATATGTACATTCAAAAAAAATAAATCAGATTAATCTTTCCCCCATTTTCGTCCTCTTCCTCGGTCTCTCTCTCTCTCTCTCTCTCTCTCTCTCTCTCTCTCTCTCTCTCTCTCTCTCTCTCTCTCTCTCTCTCTCTCTCTCTCTCTCTCTCTCTCTCTCTCTCTCTCTCTCTCTCCAAACAGAAAAGGGAAACCCACAAACCACCATCACCACCACACTTCGGCGACCCACCTCCAGCCACCGCCTGACCCCACGCGCCGGAGAAATTAAAAGCCCAAGTGCCGGCGACCTCACTCCCCAAGCGGCGCCGCTCCTTTCGCCGCCATTAGCTTGGGATCGCAAGTCAAAGTTTGGGGGTTCAAACTTTGAACGGATTTTTCGGTCACCTCCGGTGTCCGTTTGACGAGTTGTCTTCACCACTAGACTAATCTCGTCGAGGAGAACAACCTACACTAAACCATTTTTCCCGATTTACTACTTTTTCTGGTGACATTTTTATGGCTCCGCCCCTTTCCAGCGACTTTTCGGCGATATCGTGTACCGTTTTGAGAAACGGTTGGCATGGGTGTGATCTACTCGTCGAGGTGGTCGTTTTGATATACACTACCCCTATTTTCGGTGATGTTTCCGGTACACCGATTTTTACCGCCACCGATTATTAATGTGCACCGCTTAGGTGAGGCTTTGGAAACTTAAATTTTAAATATAGTCATATTATATGTCGTTGGACTCGGTTTTGAATGTAGAATACGATGATGATCATTATTTAACCATTTGATAGTTTAGGTGAGAGTAATATGTAAGATTGGACTAAACAATTGGAGCTCGGGACTTTAGAGCTTAAGATCGTCTTTTTAAAAAAGTTTAACGACTCGGGAGAGGTAGGGACTCAACTTTATTATTGGACTTGATTTTTATATGTGTTGTAAAACATTGGACATATTCCAATTTTTATGATTTACAAATTGTTTGAAAAATTGAAAACTTAATCTGCATATTTTTTTGGACTGTTCTGGGGCACTGAGTGCCAAATATATTTTTGTACAAATATTTATGCTGGTTATGATTTTTGGATTTATTCAAAATACAGCTGTTATGCTGCTGATTTTTTTTTAGAAAATAAAAAGGAATATGTTCTTTTGTCATTCTTATTACTTACCTGCTTTAGTTATACTGAGGAGAGCCATGTTGATCATGTTCAGTGCATATTGTTGTTTCATGACCTAGTCTCTGTGTCATCATAGGTAGATCAGGTGTGCACTCACCTGTAGGTGAAAGACCTACAGGGAGTGAATTAAATTTGAGCCCCGGTATTATGGTGGATATCAGATGCGACTACCCGATTTTCGGATGTCATTTTCTATGATTGGTATTGAGAGCTATGGGTGTAGTGGACGGTGTGATATGCATTTGACGTTTGATTTGTGGTCTCTCTACTTTGTTTATACATTTTGATACTGGTGATGAGATATTTTATTTTTACAAAGCTAACCATCCAGGAATTTTATTAAACCAAGGGTCCTTTGATATTAGTTATTTTCTTACTGGGCTTTATAAGCTCACCCCCTATTTTCTTCCATTCCAGGAACTCAGTTTGATGCTAGTGGATGAGGATGGTACCGTTGGAAAAGGAATTCGTTATTAGTTTAGTCTTATTCTACTCTTAAATCTTTTAATGAAACTGATTTTGTAATTAAGCTAAAATGGATGGCCTGGATGACTTAAATTAGCTATGTACTAGTTAGAAATGAGGAATGACGAATGCTAGGTATTATTTTGGTATTTTATTGACTTATTAAATCTATCTATTTGGTGATTACATAACTGTGGGGATATTATTGTTCTTTTATATTGATGAGTGATCCTAATTTTTTTATTAATATTTTCTTATTAATATAGGAGTTAATCCAATTCTTGTAAACTAGTATTTTGTGATATAAATAAAAGGATCATTTATAAGCTTTATCTTCCTACAAGGGTCAAAGTGTGACCTTTGACCACCCAAGTTATGGATATTACATATCTGCCATGGCCTAGGGCTCGGGTCGTGACAACATGGATATTGTGTTTGTAATGTTTGATTATTTATTTATTCAATTTTTTTTTTATAAACATATTATTTATTTGATCTAAATTGCTATGATTAACTTGTTGACAGATCCAATGATCTGATTTTAATCATAGTCCAATTGTCAATAGATCCTATACATAATTTGTAGCAGGTAAATTTTGTACTTCTTTCATCTGTGTAAACCTAGTAACATGATAAGGTGTACTTACACCTTGGATAAGTGTTATATCCTTTCCAAAGCATTAGTAAAGCTTACCAGTATCGGATGTATGGAATATCCATTGGAAGGGACCGATATTGATCTTAGATAAGATATCATAAACTTACCGTTATATCTTTTTAAGTCAATATCAATGGTTGATCTTAGGTCTATGGATCTTAATCCTGATATGGTTAGGTTCAATCTTAGTTGTATTATTTATGTTCTTTGACTTAATTGTTTGTGGAAGCTAACTTTTGTCCTGGCGAATACTTACATGTTGGGAACATGGTTGTTCAATTGAGTGGGAGCTGATCATTGATATGGAATCTATAGCTTCTATAGGTATTTAGATGTGAAACAATAATTTCCTTCGAGCTTGGTTGAATAGAGATAAATGATTGAGATCTCATTTCAGCAATTATATTAGTTTACTGAAATATCATTTATAGGTTGCTAAATGTTTTAAGGATAAAATACATTTAAGGGTAGAACGGTAAATCTGTTCCTATTCAGTGTAGATCATCTATAGAGGATCTTTGACTATTAGGATTGTAACAATGGATAATTATAACGTATCTATATCGCGGTACGTATAGAGCTTTCTATATAACTAAGAGTGCTATTCAATTCCAAATCTATAGTGGCGCAAGGCGAAATTATAAGTTCAGAATTTACTTGGTGAATTCTACGTCTACTTATTGAAAGCTCGGTTATATAGGCCCATGGTCCTCCACTAGTTGAGATAATACTGCTTGCAGACTCAGTTAATTGATTTTAATTAATCAATTATAATTCTAAAATTAGACTATGTCTTATTTATGAATTTTCACTAAGCTAGGGCTTAATTGTTAAGAATAGAGGTTTTGGGGTCAATTTGTTAATTAAGAGACTTTGTATGGTCTAATTAATAAATTACATAAATGACAATTTTATTTAGTAATTAATTATAATTATTAAATAAATAGTTTTGACATTTATAGGATTGAATTGGAAAATATGGTATTATTGAAAGAAGAATAAGTAGTTGAAATAAAGTGGCAAAATTGTAACTAGAAAGTGGTTCACTTTAAGTGTACGACACTAAAGTTTATTTTGCCCAATATTTTATTCTTTTTTAATCCATATAATTCAACCCTAAGCCCTAGTTGAAACACTTTAAAAGGAACATGATACTCTCACTCATCCAACAATTGTCAACTTGACTATTCAACCTACCTAGATGAGAAAGTTCCTTCCTTAGTGATTTCAAGTCTTTCATTGTTCTTCCATATTCCAACCCATAGTGAATGAGTGACGTGCCCATAAATAGCAAGTCAAGTACTCCATCATAGTGGGTAAGACGGTGGTAACCGAACCCGATGGTGAGAAAGAGGTCCAAGTTCAGATCTTGATAATGCTCTACTATAGAAAAGAATCAAGGGCTAGAGATCTTGAATGGAAGGAGTCATTATATTTTATTGCTATCAATGTAAGGTTTTCTTAAACCCTTATGTGTTTATCTTCATTCTTTTAAAGAACTCATATTTAGAGCCATGGTAATGATTTACGTTCATGAAATATGGATTTAAAACGATGATTATTGTTTTTTTTTGTTGATTTGGATGTGTTCATGTTGGTTTATGTGTTATTTGATGATTGAATGTGTTTTACAAAATTTTTCCATGAAAATAATTTTATTTTTGTTCTGAAAATATTTTATTTAGATTGCTTTTGAAAAATTAAGCAATTTTTTTACGCAATCGATTCCAATAAAAATTGAAAAAGTTATGAATTTTCGAAGTTTGTTGAGTTGGTGCATCGAGTGCACTAGGCACTCGGACAAGACGGGTTCCATGTGCGTGACAGGGGACAAATTCCCTATCTGAAGCACACGCACGCACGACTTCGAACACGATGCACCCTACATCTGCCCGTGTCTTGATGCTGCGCCTACCGAGGATTCCTGCATGTCCACCCTACAAATCTCTATGTCCGCGCGCAGAAGGCCTGCTTGCAGGCTTCTTGGGCTGCACGTGCAGCCCTCCTGGGCAGACAACCACCAAGTGCAATTTTCATGGGGTTTTTTCCCAATTTTGAATTTTCCTGATTTTCAAACCCTAAATTTCAAAATAAAATATAATTTTTAATATATTTAAACTTAAATATCAATTTTAAATTAATAATATTTAATTTTTAATAGATTATTATTAATTTTTTGATATTTTGAGGTTTCAATTTAAAAATTGATTATTTTATTAAGTCTAATTAATAAAAAAAAATCAAATAATTATTTTATTTGATAATTAATTTTAATTATTAAATAAATAGTTTTGACATTTAAAGAATTAAAATTATAAAATATGGCATTTGTGAAAGAAAGGATAAATAGTTGAATAAAATGGCACAATTGTAACTAGTGGGGCCCACATCCTAACGCCGGCCACTTAAGGTGTATTTAGCCATTTATTTATAAATTTTTTAATGCCATATAATTCATACTTAAACCTAGAAGGATTCCTATAAATAGATAGTGATAGACTCTAAACCTGATAGATAAAGAGAAGCATAACATAAGCCTTTCAATCAAATATGTCACTACTACAAAAAGGGATTTTTGCCTCGGTCAACGCGTCTGGTCAAACTTGTTGACCGACGCAAAAGTCAACCTACACTTTTTTAATAAAGTTATCCACCGAAGCAAAAACCGAAGCAAAATGATGAAATATAATAAATATGTATACACTATTAGCGTCGGTCTACAACCGACGCAAAAAGCCATTATATACAATATTAGTGTCGGTGCACAACCGACGCAAAAAGGCATTAAAAAAAATCAGTTATGGGCTTTGGCCCATCTTTAAAAAATCCTACTTATATATATATCCCAACTTAACCTAATTCCTTCTCAGTCGCCCCATATCGTTTCACACATGCAAACACACACACACACACACACACTCTCTCTCTCTCTCTCTCTCTCTCTCTCTCTCTCTCTCTCTCTCTCTCTCGGTTCTATCTCTCTCACTCTCTATGATGGACCGTCGACGATGGAGGCTAGATGACGAAGGCCGCCGCTCGCACCGGTAGCTCGAGCGGACCCCGTACAACCACCCTATCATGGTAATATCTCTCTCTTTCTCTCTCTCTCTTTCTCTCTCTCTCTTTCCCCTTCTCATCTCTCTCTATTTATTTTTCTCTTCTAATCTCTCTCTCTCTCTCTCTCTCTCTCTCTCTCTCTCTCTTTCGATCTCTCTTTTTCTCATTTGATGTTGGCTGATTTTTTAGGGTTGCGCTGGTGCGGTCACCATGGGTGGTGGCGTGCGATGTTGGTGGTGCATTGGTGGTGGTGAAGTGGTGGTGAAGTGGTGGTGGTTTAAACTTGTTGATTTTGGGTTTAAATGGTTGTTCAAATCATTGTATATATGTGGTGGTGTAAGATGTAGAATAGTATGGTGGTGGTGGTGGTGGTGCCATGGTTCTAATTTTTTTGTTTTAAAAAAATTCTTTTACTTCAGTTCATAACTGAAGCGAAAAACCAATTAGCGTCGGTTCACTTGTTTTTTTGATTCAGTTATGAACCGAAGTAAAACTTTTTTTGCTTCGGTTCATAACTGAAGCAAAAAAATATTTAGCGTCGGTTTAAAATTAAAGCAAAAAAATCAATATTTACATCTACGGCAATAACGTCGGTTACACAAACCGAAGCAAATTGTTTATGTGTCACTTTAAAATCGAAGCAAAAGGTCCTTTTTGTAGTAGTGTGTCAAAGGCTTTTCTCTTTCTCGCTCTCTCTCTCTCTCTCTCTCTCTCTCTCTCTCTCTCTATTTCGAATCCTTCTCTCTCTCTTTCTCTTCAATTTTCGAGCGTCATAGTGAATGAGTACATGTCCACCCATAGCAGGTCACATACTCAATCATAGTGTGTAAGACTGTGAAGAATCCAAATGCTTAAAGGAGAATCGGGCTCAGATCTTAATAATACTCTGTGATAGAAAGGAACAAGGGTTAGAAATCTGAGTGGAGGGAAACGTTTATTTTTTTTTTGTAATTGATGTAAGGTTTCTTGAACTTTATATGTGTTTAAATTCTATTATTTTAGAAATTTTATATTTAGGATGTTAAACAATATACATGGTAGTAAATCTAGATCCTAGTAAAATAATTACCGACAACTGGTCTTAGAGCAATGGTAATGATTTACCTTCATGAAATATGGACTTAAAACAATATTTGTGATGATTTGGATGTGTTCATATTGGTTTATGTGCTTATTTGATAAATGTATATTAATTACGATTTTACGATTAAGAATAATTTTAGTTTCATCCTGAAAGTATTTTTTCTAGAAAGTAGATGAAATTAATGAATTTAGACTTTTACAAAACTTAATTTGGATTTTTATTGAATTAGTTATGATTCTTTTGAAATTTGAATGAAAATATCTCAACCTGTTGCACACGTGCACGCGCGGAAGCTTGGGAGGACCTCGGTCATGATCGAGCTTCAAATAGCTCGTGACTGAGGTTACTCGGACAACGTTTTGTCCGAAGCCGCCCCACGCCGAGCTCCCTTGGTCAAGTAGACTGCAGTGCAACCTTTCTCACACACATCCACCCCCTTGCGCGCGCGCAAGGAGTATGCATTGCATACTCCTTGGGCCAAACTTATTTTTGTGATATTTTGACTTTCAAAATCCTTTTTCGATGAAAAGAAATTCAAATTTTGGTAGAATTTAAATTTTTAAATAAAATCTAATTATCAGAATAAAGTTAATTTTTATTAATTTTTAATTAATTTAAATTAGTTTTAGATATTAGTAGCCTTTGAATTTAAAGTTTTGATTTTTCCACAAACTAGCCTTTATGTCACAGAATATGTGTTACAACGTACTTAATACACGTTGACATTGACCTAGTAAAAGCGGACTAATCACAGTTGTGTGATTTTCAAATATTAAGCGCATTTATTTTACGTGGGATGTAATCCAATTCCACGATTTCAGGGGATGATTGTTGTAAAATATTAGTCAAAATTTGTAATTAACTGACCTCGTATATAATTATAAATAGGAGCAGGTTATACTGAAAAATGGACGAAAAAATGATTAGAGAAAAAAGCCCTGGAACTGTATCAGAAATCTAATAAGGTTGACTTGTGGACTCTATGTAGAATTTTAACTGCAAAACTACGTAAAAAACCTTTGTGTTCTTATTTTTTCTTTACTGCTTTTGTTATTGTGCAAATCTAGGATCAAATATAGTTAATGAATATCCGTGTTAACAGTTTTAGTGCTTTCATTGAGAGCCTTCGTGAAAAAAGCTCAGAAAAACCCTCCTTATATACGTATAAAAACAAACTTTCTCCATGGCTGGCAACGGAGAAAACGTCGACACTCCTCATGAACAAACCACTCACCATCCTGGAAAAGAGCCAATGGGCTCCCGGAGGCCTCCCAATTCACGATCTAAACGGACCACTCGTTCCAGGAGAACTCAACCTGATGTTGGCCCAAGTACGCGGACCAGTCGTTCTAGGAGGACCCAACCTGAGGGTGGCCCAAGTACACAGACCACACGATCAAGGAGAACCCATAATCCGAGAACAAGGTATGAAGAACCTATAATGAATATTGGTAGAGCCCATCCCAATCCAGTTGGTGAGGATGGCGCCTACGATCCAACAAGATACACGCCAATCGTCGAGTTAGAAAATTACCAACTCATACGCCGTTTGGAGGAGGCAAACTGGAAGAATGCTGAGTTGGAACGTGAGGCAGCCGCTGCCATGGCGGCATAGGAGAATAATACTGAAAATCAACCTAACCCTGGAGTGAGAAGACCACGAGGCAGACCTCGTGGCTCACGAAACAGGAGGCAGGAGACAGCTCAAAGGAACCCTCAGAACGCTCAAGAAGAACATCCTGGGGAAACTGAGGGTCCCCCTGAAAACGAGCAACCTAGGGAAACCGAGGTTCCCCCTGAAAATGAACAGCCAAATGATTAGCCAGAACCATCTCATAGAAATGAGAATATGAGGCGACCAGAAACCCGGGAACAGGATATTCCTTGTGGAAATGAGGGAAATCTTGGGACACAACCTGGAACACGTAGGTCATCAGCGAGGAACCGCTAAAGGACAAACAACAACTCATGGCAAATGACCAATTTGCCTTCACATACACCAAAAAGCATGCATACCACCTAGGGGTATTTTGGTCATTTCTACAACCTCATATATTTTTGACATTCCCATTGTCTATCTAAGTTGCCTCGTTACTACTAAAATACTAAAATATGATTCTATTGGCCAAACTCCGTGTTCCAATGTTGTCGGGCATAAAATATGAAAAACATAAAACTTCATATATAACATATATAACACACCTAGAATTCAAATAAATTTCTATAAATTCATAAGTCATAATTAGTAAACTAATTTCATATTCAAGCACTAATTATTTGCAAATTATTATATTAAAATTAAGCAGTCTTTACACTTAAGTACTATTTGGTGTCCGTTTATAACTGATATTTAAGATGTAGGGTGATCATTTGTGTCGTTTTTGAAATTAAGTTACTCTCTAACTGACACATAAAGTGACTTTTATAGTAATGGCTCTTCCTCTCATAATGCCTGACTAAAGCTTGGCATACCATCATGTTCAGTGTTATATATCTTAATTTTACAAACTCCATTGGTTTATAGCTATTAGTTAGTAGAATTATTATCCTGAAAGGTATTATGTTAGTTAAAACTCTATGTAAGACATTGTAGCAGGTTATGGGTCTAAAATCACTTACCATTTCCAAACATATACTCTTAGGAGTAAGAGTTAATGTTTTGGAGTTCAACTTCTTTAGTAACTATCCTGAATGCAAAAAATCCAGATAGCCTCCCTCACCTCATCTCCTATAATTTCCTAATTATATTGGATGAAATAGCTACTACCATATCCATCTGTTCCAAGAGTTCTACACCTTGGGATTTCGAACAAAACTACAACGACATCTTCTTTTGTGTATATTTTTTTAAGCTTATACTAACCTAATTCGTTGAGAGGACAAGACCTTGTTGCACTATTTCAGAGAGAACCATCCTCCAATTCTCCAATTTTGTTCCCAATAGGCTCTTGTAGAATTGCAAAAAAAGCTTCTTTAATCTTTGGAATTACCCACCCATATGCGTTTAATTATACCTTTTATTGTATAAATTTTTGTTTGTACTCGCATACTTTTGATAACTGCATGAAATATATCAGAGTTTACATCACCTTCTTTGAGCCAATATATCTTCGTTTTTTGATGAAAGAACCAAAGATAAGTTATGTGAACTCTTTGTACGTATTTCTTCCTTGCCTTTATTTCCTTATGCTGCTGTTGATCAATCACATTGATCACATAATTAAGGGGGTTTTGTTAAGAATTGCTTGACTCTGTGATCATTAAGAGAATGACATAGAAAGTAATTATATATATACTAGATGAGACAAAAATGTTTTTGGGCTTTTAACCAAAATCTCATATTGATTAGAAATGGAAACGAACATGGAAATATATGGAATGGAGAATATCTGCAATTTGTACGAGACCATGTATATAATCCAAAAAAGTCATGAGGGTTTAGGCCTAATATTATAGACATCATACCAATGTAAAGATAGTCTACCTATAGATTCAATAAGTGGTATCAAAGTCTGAGTTCTTAAGTTTGGTATATCACAATAAATGTAATTTTTTGTAACAGATAAAATGTGTTCCCTTTTTCACAACGTCAACTGTTTCATGAATACTATTTTTCAGTTACATTGAATTTTTTCTTGTGACTAAAAGACGGTAACTATAGCTAAAAATGTAAAATATGCTGTGATGAACCTAAAAGCAAAGCGATAAGGGGTTAGACTCAAATTGAAGACAATATAGACTAATGTAGAAAAAGGAGCTGTTTCTTTACTTAAGAATCACTTGTAAGAGTGTCAGTACTTGATTTTAAATTATTGATCATAATAGGTGAATTTATTCTCCTTTAACTATATATATATATATTAAGATAATAAAAATCTTACAGTATTAAATTATTGGTTACTTATGGGGTGTTTTGGACGATTTACCAAAAGTCGAAACATTGAACCCTTTATCAATTTCCCAGCTTTTAACTAGCTAGCTGTGTTAGTATGATTCAATAATGCACCAAGCAAAAATACTTAGTTTTTAACTAGATAAAACTAGGTTATATATTATTCCAAAGAATATTTTTATGCATTATATTTCGATGATCATGAAGCTAGCAAAGCTACCGAAATTCCAAGCTATATAGCTAGTCATATATAGATTCTGCATGCACTAAAAATATATGAGAGTTGATCATAGGAATCTAAGACCTATTAACACAAAATGCTTGGTAACATGGTCATGTCTCGTTTTGGAATCTATAACCAATGATATATTCCTTCCCTAACAAAATGTCCTGCGCTACCTTTTGTTATGATTATTATTATTTATTTTTATTTTTTTTATTAAATTGAGGTAAAAAATTCTTAAAATTTTTCAATTTGCTAATAATTTACTCTGAAAAGTTACAATTTTTACGTCAAAACCCTCGAAACCCATTTTCTTTTAGCATGTAATAATTTTCATCCATTGTCTAATTACATGCCAAGTATGATTTACATAGGCTATTGTTTACATGGACAGCACAATTTAATTGACTAACATATAAAAATAAAATAAAATTTATAATGAAAAAATTAAAATTAAAATTTTAAATAATAAATAAAGAATTATTATACCCGAAATTCGGCTACCATTTCAATAGAAGACACGTGTAAAATTGAAAAGAATATGGCTTAAGGCGTGTAACCGTAATTAATTTTTAAATGGAATAACTTATAAAATACAGAAGTGACAGAGTATATTTACAACTTGTTGACTATAAGGTCTTATGCGAGATAAAGATATACAAACTATTGCCTCGTGCATTAATGAGAAACCATACGACATTATATGAGCAAGGCGAGGCATCATCCTCGTTACGCAAAAGTGGATGTAAACGAGATATAATGACTGTGAGGACATTTAGTGTATAATAGACAGTATACAAACTAAGTATAACAGTCGGGTAAACCCAAGCAACTAATAGTGAGGCACCCATCTTGCTATAGGAAGGCACGCTCGTGGAACTTTCACCAATAAGTTCCAGACGTCTTTTAATGATATTTATAGTCTTGACAAGAAAGTTCTGTTGAGCAGAGGCTGACATTCAAATGATGTTAACTGTTAAAGTACCCCTTGTCACTAAGAATTAATTGCGAATGTCAAAATGAAGCGTTATATCTTCAAGCGAAGGAGCAACGAGGTTTACATTATCAACCTCAGAAAGACAGGGGAAAAGTTCCAGCTCGCTATCAAGGTCATTGGTACTGAGTACCTATCGAGACATCCCAGAACGTTATGATTTATAATGTGTTTAATACACGATTGTCTTAACCCAGTAAAAGTGGACTAATCACAGCTGTGTGGTATTCAAATATTAACCACATTTATTTTACGTCATATGTAATCAAACCCCACGATTTCAGGAGATAATTGTTGTAAAGATATCAGTCAACTCTATAATTAACGGCATGATTATGTAATTATAAATAGAGAAAAGTTAGACTGAAAAAGGGACGAAAAATTCATAAGAGGAAAAGCCCTAGAGTTGTATACGAAATCTAATAAGATTGACTCGTGGACTATGCAGAATTTTAACTACAAAACCATGTAAAAAACTTTCGTGTTCATACTTTTTTTTTCTTTACTGTTTTTATTTTTCTGTGCAAGTTTATCACAATTTAGGCTCAAATTTAGTAACAAAAATCGGCGTTAACAGTTTGGTGCTTTCATTGACAGCCTTCGTGTAAAAGCTCAGAAAAAACCCTCCTTACATATAAAAATAATCTCCTTCGAGGTTGACAACGCAAAAAAATGTCAACACACCCATGAAGAAACTCATCACCGTCCTGGAAAAGAGCCCATGGGCTCTAGAAGGCCTTCCAACTCATTGTCTAAACGAACCACTCGCTCCAGGAGGACCCAACCTAAAGGTGGCCTCAGCACTCGGACAACTCATTCTAGGAGGACCCAACCTGAGGTTGGTCCCAATACACGAACGACACGTTCAAGGAGGACTCAACAAGGGAATGGCCAAAATCCAAGAATGAGAGATGAAAGACTTGTTGGGCTTTGTGCCCTAAATAAAACTTTATTTCAATATAATCATTTCTATTCAATTATCAATAAAGAAACAAATTTATTCTCATTACTTATTCAGTATGTTTGGGTTAATGTGATCATTTATATGTTTATTTGATTTTTAAATTCATCTAAATCCTTATCGCATTGATATTCTTGTTTATTGTGTCGTCAACACAGTGGAAATTAATCAAGATTAAGTGATTAAATGTATTCCTAGATTTATCAGTACACAGGGTTTAACTGATATGATAAGCTACAACATAGTTTACTTGCACCTTGGATAAGTGCTATGTCCTTTCCAGGGCATTGGTTAAAGTAAGCTTGGGTTAGATGCATAAAGTATGCATTGGAAGGGACCGGTATTGAACTTGGATTAGATATGATAAATTTACCGTAATATCTATCCAATTAAATATAGCCTAGTTGATCCTAGATCAAATGATCTCAATCCTGAGATGGTTAGGTTCTAGTTCAGTTGTATTATTTTTGTTCTTTAATCTATTAGTTAAAGTCGACCAAATGGTTCTTCCCTTGACGTATAGGTTAAGAAGATGGTAGTTCAATAGAGTGGGAGCGCTAATAAAAGATACAGAATCTATAGCTTCTATCCGGACATAAAAGTGAAATGATGATTTCCTTCGAGCTTGGCTAAACAGAGATAAATGGTTGAGTACTCATTTTAGTGATTATATCAATTCACTGAAATATCATTTATAGGTAGCTAAGTGTTTTAAGGATAAAATACATTAAAGCGTGTAACGGTAAATTAATCCCTATGCAATGTAAATCATCTATAGAGGATCATTGATAATTGGGATTATAACAATGGATAACAAATAGCGCATCTATATCGTGGAACATATAGAGCGTTCTATATAACTGAGAGTGCAATTCCAAGTTCTATAGTGGTTCAATGAGGAATTAATAAGTTAGAGAATTTACTTGGTAAATTATAGATCTGCTTATTGGGAGCTCGGTTATATAGGCCCATGGTCCCCATACTAGTTGAGACAAACTGCTTGTAAGACTCAATTAATTGATTTTAGTTAATCAATTTTAATTCTAAAATTAGACTATGTCTAGGTTATGAATTTTCACTTAGATATGGCTTGATTGTGAATAAATAGGATTTTAGGGTTTGTTTGTTAGTTAAGAGACTTTATGGAGTCTAATTAATAAATATTATAAATAAAAATTTTATTCGGTAATTATTTTAATTATTAAATAAATAGTTTTGGCATTTATAGGGTTGAAAGTGCAAAAAGTGTTATTTGTAAAAATAGATAAAATAGTTGAGAAAAATGGCAAAAATCTAACTAGTGTAGGGCCCACTAAGTGGCCGGCCACTAGGTGCTTTTTTTACTCTATTTTTATCAATTTTTTTATTCTAAATAAATCAAGCCTAACCCTAGTGGAAATTAGTATAAAAGGAAAGCTATGGTCTCATTATCCAATTAATGCTTCTAAAGCTAAAAACCTAATTTTCTCTCTAGGTTTATTAGACTTCATCTTCTTCCTTCTTCTTCTAATTTCGAAACCTATAGCCTTCTTCACAAACCAAATTCAAGCCTTAGGGACTGAGTGCATGCCCACACATAACAAGTGAGTCCTCAATCATAGTGTGTAAGACTGTGAAGAATCCAAACATTAAAAGGAGTTTTGGGCTCAATCTTGGTGGTACTCTGCGACAGAAAGGATACAAGGGTTAGTAATCTAAGCGGAAGGAGTCATTTAATTCCGCTCCAACCAATGTAAGGTTTGTCATACCCTTTATGTGTTTAGTTTATATCGTTTTAGAAGTTCATATTTACGATGTTAAAAACATACTTGTTAGTAAATCTAGATCCTGGAAAAATATATTCCAACAAGACCCAATCGTGGGGGTGCTCAGCCCATGGATGAGAGTGCTTATGAAATTGAAAACTGTTGGGTTTTATGCCCTAAATAAAACTCATTTCAATATAATCAGATTTACTTATTAATATAGATCAGAAATAACATTTAATGTTGCATGGTTCACATGATTTATTTCATGATTATATGTACATAATGTATGAATTCATTTGAAACCCTTTTCACATACTTGATCCTGTTTATTGTGTTGTCAACACATTGGAAAGTAAACACGACTATGTGAATAAAGATTCCTAGATTTATCAGACATAGGGTTTTACTGATATGATAATCTACAACAGAGTTTACTTACATTTGGAGAAATGCTGTGTTCTTTCCAGAGCATTGGTTAAAGTAAAGCTCAGGTTGGATGCATGGATTATGCATCGGAAGGGACCGATATTGAACTTTGACTTAGATTTATTAAACTTACCGTAATATCTATTCAAGTCAATATCGCCTAGTTGATCCTAGATCAAATGATCTTAATCCTGTTATGATTAGGCTCAATCTCAAGAGACTATTCGTGTTCTTTGATTTGTTAGTTAAGCCTACTTTTGGGTCAGGGTGATACGTACATTTTGGGAACACGGTAGTGCAATTGAGTGGGAGCGTTAACATAAACATGGAATCTATAGCTTCTATCTGGCGAATAGTAAGTAAAGGATGATCTCCTTCGAGCTTGACCAAATGAAAATAAATGGTGGAGTACTCATTTCAGATAAGCTGAAATATCATTTATACGGGGTTAAGTGTTTTAAGGATTAAATACATTGTAGGGTGTAACAGTAATCTAATCCCTTTACAGTGTAGATCATTCATATAGAGGATCATTGATCAAATTAGGATTATGACAATGGATAACTTATGATATGTCTATATGGTGGAACATATAGAACATTCTATATACTAAGAGTGCAATTCTAAGTTCTATGCGTTGATTCAACGAAGAATTAATAAGTCAGTGAATTTAGGTAATAAATTCTTGATCTGCTTATTAAAAGCTCGGTTATATAGACCCATGGTCCCCCCACTAGTTGAGATAATATTGCTTGTAAGACTCATATAATTGGTTTTGATTAATCAATTATAATTCTCAAATTAGACTATGTCTATTTGTGAATTTTTCACTAAGTAAGGGCAAAATTGTAAAGAAAGAGTTTTAGGGGCATATTTGTTAATTATGATACTTTGTATGGTTCAATTAATAAATATGATAAATGACAATATTATTTAATAATTATTTATAGTTATTAAATAGTTAGAATTGGCATTGAAATGGTTGAATTAGAAAATTGGCGTTTTTGAGAAAATCAGATGCAGAAAAGATAAAACTGCAAAATTGTAAAAGTGAGGCCCAAATCCACATTGCATGGCCGGTCACTTTTATAGGAATTATCCTATGATATTTTCATTATTTTAATGCCAAATAATTTAAACCTAACCCTAGTGGAATGCTATAAATAGATAGTGAAGGCTTCAGGAAATTTATACTTACTTTTACACTTTTCATTTAGAAAAACCTGAGCCTCTCTCTCTATTCTTGGCCGACCACTCTCTCTCTCTCTCTCTCTCTTCTTCCTTAAGATTTCAAAATACTTAGTGATTAGAGTAGTGCCCACACACAGCAAGTGATACCTCAATGATAGTGAGGAAGATCATGAAGAAAGACTTTCAGCAAGAAGGAGTTTCAGCACTAAAGAATCAGAGAAAGAGATCCAGGTTCAGATCTTGATAATACTCTGCGACAGAAAGGATACAAGGGTTAGAGATCTGAACGGAAGGAGTCATATTATTTCGCTGCACCCAATGTAAGGTTTACTAAACTTTATATGTGTTTATTTCATCGTTTTAGAAAGTTCATATTTAGGGTGTTAATCAACATACTTGTGAGTAGATCTAAGATCCTGGTAAAATAATTCCCAACAAAAACTGCCATCTTAGGCGGCGTCTGGAGGAGGCAAACTAGCGGAATGCTGAATTAGAGCATGATGCAGCCGCAGCTAGGGCAGCACAGGGGAATAACACTCAAAATTAACCTAACCCTGGAGTGAGAAGACCACGAGGCAGACCTCGTGGCTCACGAACTAGGAAACAGAAAACTTTTCAAGAAGAACAACTTGGGGAAAGTGAGGTTCCCCCTGAAAATCCAAATGATTAGCCTATACCATCTCATAGAAATGAGAATGGGAGGCAACCAGAAACCAACGAATAGGAAATTCCTCGTGCAAATGGGGAAGACGTTGGGACACAACTAGGGGAACGTAGGTCAGCGGTGAGGAATCAACAGCGTTCTTCCCGAATCCATAGGGAGAGGGATCATGCAAACCACAAAGGGGGAAACACAACGAACCATGCTCAGGAGGAAGAACAGGGCGCGAAGAAGCAAGTGTGACCTCGTGGCGCTAAAGGACCCACAGTCGATTAACTCAAGGAGGAGAGAGTGCTCGTTGCGCTAATGATGGAGAAAGCACAGGAACCAGTAAATCTGTAAGTCACCCAAGGATGAGGGCCATGAGTAGGACGAAGTCCATGAGCAAGATGAGGTCTGTAAGTAGAACACAGTCTGTAAGCAGGCGAGGTCTACTAGTAATTATTCCTAACCGGATCTGCAAGAGCACTTGAATCAGGAAAAACTTGATCTTTGCCAACAACTCGGTCCAAAGCAAGACGATCCTATCCAATTGCGAATAGATGAGTTGGAGGATAAGTTCAAGAGGTATCAAGTGGGGGAATCGGGTAACAATCAGGATATGACTCAGACAAGGAACTCGAGCCGTACCATCCAAAAATCATGACTACTCTTTTTCCCCAGGGATTTTAAAACCCTCCTATCTCATCTTATGATGGGACCACCAATCCGGTTTCATATTTGAGTAACTTCAACAAAATAATGCGAGCTAGTAATGTTACAAAACAATTTACGTTGTATTTTGTTTCCTACCTCGCTAGTTGGAGCAACAAGTAGTTGGTTCAACAAATTTATTCATCATTCCATTACTTCCTGGGAACACCTGTCCAAGGACTTCAAAAAACAGTTCCAGGCCGCAAGAGATAGGCGACCTGAGGCGTCCTTGGTAATCAATATAAAGCAACAGCCAGGCGAGACACTTAAGGCATATTTAAGTCGTTTTAGCACGACAGCTGCAAGAGTTTTAAATCTAGATGATAGTACACAACTTACTGCCCTTCAGGCGGGGATCACTACTGATCTATCCACCGCAGGGGGCAAATTGTGGGACGACTTACAGGGTCGTCTAGTGAAGAACATCACTCAGTTCAACAGAGGGCTCATGTGTTCATCCAAAAGGAGGAAGCTTGAAAAGAGATGAACTTGCTAAAAACTGGCTCAGGAGGCAAACCAAGCAGTGTTTAAACAATTACTCTCTCAACTAGAGTTGATAACTCAAGGGCCACTGGCTCAAAGAGAAAAGACGATTTTAAGGGGTTGTCAAAGGACAAAAAAAAACAAAAGAAGCACGATGAGTACGTGCTAGTTTATACTATTTATACCGAGCTTAATGAAACTCGAGAGAATATTTACCTCGCGCATGAGTGCAAGGTTGCGTTCACCAAGCCCGAGCCCATGAGGCATGCCAGGCATAAAAGTGATCCTACCAGGTATTGCAAGTACCATAAGGACATTGGGCACACAACAGAAGAGTGTCGTCAGTAAAAAGTTGAGATAGAAAGTCTCATCGCCCGGGCCACTTCAAGCAGTATGGGTCCTCTATGACCCATACTGAATCATAAATTCTCGTGGTTCTAGGCAAACCAACCACAAAGTCCATTGTAACATCCTCCCACTTCCACTCAGGAAGCATTAATTGTTGTAGTAACCCTCTCGGTTTTTGATGTTCTGCCATAATTTGTTAACATGTAAAGCACTTGGACACGTATTCCACTACATCATTCTTCATTTTGCACCACCAATAATAGGGTTTCAAATCTCGATACATTTTGGTGGTACCCAGATGTAATTAATAAGCTATAGTATGAGCCTAATCAAGCATCTCTTTTCTGAGCTCACCACTGCTTTAAACACAAACTCGAGCCTTGTAAAGTAACATTCCATTGTTTGAGATTGATATATCCTTAGCCCAACCAGCTAACATCTCCTGTCGAGTCTTGACTAACTTAGAGTCTTCCAATTGTGCCTCTCTGATTCTTTCAAACAAATATGACTGAAGTGTCAGATTATGCAGTTTCCCTATCACAAGCTCAATATCAGCTTTAACCATATCTGAAGCCAGTTGAGGTGATATTTTTATGGTACTAAAAACCTAGCCAGGACCTTTCCCACTCAGGGCATCTGCCACTACTTTGGCCGTCTCGGGATGATACAAAATCTCACAATCGTAATCTTTGACTAGCTCTAACTACTGCCTCTGCCTCATATTTAAATCTTTCTAAGTGAAGAAGTACTTTAGGCATTTGTGGTGAGTATAGATCTCACACTTCTCTCCGTATAGGTAACATCACCATATCTTTAGGTCAAATACAATGGTAGTAAGTTCTAAATCATGTGTCAGATAGCGTTGTTCATATTCTTTCAACTAATGTGAGGCATAAGCTATGACCATGTCAGCTTGTATCAGAACACACCCTAGACCCTGTCTGGATCCATCACAATATACAATGAACTTTTCTTGAACTGATGGCAAAGCTAACACTGGTTCCGTGATCAATTTCTATTTCAACTCTTGAAAGCTTATTTCACACTTATTAGACCATACGAACCACTAATTCATTTAGTCAATTCTGTCAGCGTCATTGAAATCTTAAAAAATCATTCTACAAAATGTTGATAATACCCTTCCATTAAGAGAAAACTTCAAACCTCTCTAGCTGTCCATGGCCTCAGCCAATTGTTAATTGACTCAATTTTCCTCAAATCAACTATATTTCTGTCATTTTTGACAATATTCCCTATGAAGGACACTTTTGATAACCATAATTTGCACTTTTGAACTTTTTATACAACCTATGATCTCTGAGTCATTACAAAGCCATTCGTAAATGTTGTTCATGCTCCACCTCCTTCTCAGAGTACATAAGGATGTCATCGATAAACACTATAATACACTTATTGAGCATATCCTTGAACACCCAATTCATAAGATCTATAAAGGCCGCAAGAGCATTTGTTAAACTGAAGGAAATCACAAGGAACTTAGAATGATAATACCTGGTTCGAAATGCAGTCTTCAGAATATCTTCCTCCTAAATTCTCAAGTGATGATAACCTAAATGCAAGTCAATCTTGGAGAACACTCTATTACCTTGAAGTTGATCGAACAAGTCATCAATGCTAGGTAATAGATACTTATTCTTGATTGTGAGTTTATTCAATTCGTGTTAGTCAATATATATCCAAAGGGATCCATCCTTCTTTTTCACAAACAAAATCACAGCTCCCTAGGGTGATACACTTGTTGGGTTTTATGCCCTAAATAAAACTAATTTCAATATAATCAGATTTACTTATTAATATAGATCAGAAATAACATTTAATGTTGCATGGTTCACATGATTTATTTCATGATTATATGTACATAATGTATAAATTCATCTGAAACCCTTTTCACATACTTGATCCCGTTTATTGTGTCGTCAACACATTGGAAAGTAAACATGACTATGTGAATAAAGTTTCCTAGATTTATCAGACATAGGGTTTTACTGATATGATAATCTACAACAGAGTTTACTTGCATTTGGAGAAGTGCTATGTTCTTTCGAGAGCATTGGTTAAAGTAAAGCTCAGGTTGGATGCATGGAGTATGCATCGGAAGGGACCGATATTGAACTTTGACTTAGATTTATTAAACTTACCGTAATATCTATTCAAGTCAATATCGCCTACTTGATCCTAGATCAAATGATCTTAATCCTGTTATGATTAGGCTTAATCTCAGGTTGCTATTCGTGTTCTTTGATTTGTTAGTTAACCTACTTTTAGGTCAGGGTGATACGTACATTTTGGGAACACGGTAGTGCAATTGAGTGGGAGCGCTATCATAAACATGGAATCTATAGCTTCTATCTGGCGAATAGTAAGTAAAGGATGATCTCCTTCGAGCTTGACCAAACGAAAATAAATGGTGGAGTACTCATTTCACATAAGCTGAAATATCATTTATACGTGGTTAAGTGTTTTAAGGATTAAATACATTGTAGGGTGTAGCGGTAATTTAATCCCTTTATAGTGTAGATCATTCATATAGAGGATCATTGATAAAATTAGGATTGTAACAATGGATAACTAATGATGCGTCTATATGGTGGAACATATAGAGCATTCTATATACTGAGAGTGCAATTCTAAGTTCTATGCGTGGATTCAACGAAGAATTAATAAGTTAGTAAATTTTAGTGCTAAATTCTTGATCTACTTATTGGAAGCTCGGTTATATAGACCCATGGTCCGTGCACTAGTTGAGATAATATTGCTTGTAAGACTCATATAATTGGTTTTGATTAATCAATTATAATTCTCAAATTAGACTATGTCTATTTGTGAAATTTTCACTAAGTAAGGGCGAAATTGTAAAGAAAGAGTTTTAGGGGCATATTTGTTAATTATGATACTTTGTATGGTTCAATCAATAAATATGATAAATGACAATATTATTTAATAATTATTTATAGTTATTAAATAGTTAGAATTGGCATTTAAATGGTTGAATTTAAAAATTGGCATTTTTGAGAAAATCAGATGCAGAAAAGATAAAACTGTAAAATTGCAAAAGTGAGGCCCAAATCCACTTGTATAGGGCCAGCCACTTTTGTAGAAAATTTAAACTAATATTTTCATTATTTTAATGCCAAATAATTCAAACCTAACCCTAGTGGAATGCTATAAATAGATAGTGAAGGCTTCAGGAAAATTACACTTAAATTTTCTATTTTTTCTTCAGAGAAAAACCTGAGCCTTCTCTCTCCCTATCTTTGGCCGAACCCACTCTCTCTCTCTTCCTCATTGAGATTTCGAAATTCTTAGTGTATGAGTAGTGCCCACACACAAGTGATACCTCAACCATAGTGAGGAAGATCGTGAAGAAAGACTTTCAGCAAGAAGGAGTTTCAGCATCAAAGATTCAGAGAAAGAGATCCAGGTTCAGATATTGATAATGCTCTGCTACAGAAAGGAATCAAGGGCTAGATATCTGAACGGAAGGAATCATAATATTTCGCTGCACCCAATGTAAGGTTTCCTAAACTTTATATGTGTTTATTTCATCGTTTTAGAAAGTTCATATTTAGGGTGTTAATAAACATACTTGTAAGTAGATCCAAGATCCTGGTAAAATAATTTCCAACAACACTGGGTTGGGTAAACCCTAGATCCAACATCCCCTAAAGTTGAATTTTTAGCTCCTTAAGCTCTATTAGAGCCATTCGATACAATGCCTTTAAAATACGCTCTGCCTAAAGTGACAAGTTAAGTATAAAATGTGGTGGAAATCACGATAACTCTTCAGGAAAACATCTAGAAAATATCTTAGATTCATACATCCTCAGGACTAAATATTTCGGGTCTGCTAAAATCAATCACAACAACTAAAAATTCTAGACATTTGCTGTGTAGTAAATATTTAGCCTTTAAAACTGAAATGATCAGAATTTGAGAATCCTGAACGAACCCAACATTTTTGTGAGATTAATTTAGAAGGATGAGAGAAAAGTGGGATTAGTCAAATACTCATGATTTTATGTAATTATTAATTTTTAAATGTAAATATTCTAGATCATTTTCCTTGTAAATAGTGAAATCATTTCACTAAATAGGGAGAATTCTATATTCTTAAGAGAGTAAAAGCTCTGCAATAATATTTGTAACATTCAAGAGATATTAAAAAACTCACCTAGCCAGTCCTTGTGATCTTGATATTCTCCTATAGAAATAAAACTAAAGGGGAGTAGACTATTACCGCTGAAAGGGGTCGAACCTCTATAGATTTTGTGTATCGTTTACAGTTTTTGCAATTTTTATTCATAATTGTACTTCATGTTATTGTTTTATTGACTACACGTCATTAGCTATAAACAAGGTCAATAGAAGCAAAGAAATCTGGTTCAAAATATAGTTGGGAAAGAGAAAGGGCAAACTCGAAAGCTGAGTGATTTCTTTGAAGTGAAATGACTAAAATTTGCAAAACCGAACCGAATTGCAAACTGGGAAACATTGGCTCTCAGAAGAAAGCAATAAAACTTAAAGCACATCCAAGCACGCTCTATAGGACACTACAATAAAAACACCACCAACTCAATTGGGGTGAAGTGTAAGAAATTGGTGGCTGCTAATAATGAAATGAAAGGTCGTAACACATGACAAAAATATTTCATTAGGGCTCTAATCTTCGAACTAAGGCAGACATGTGGCTCGGTTTATTGTGGAGTCGAGATATTTTGGACCATGAACCTTACTCATTAATGAAGGTAAATCCCAACAAGGTACATTAACGGAAGGTAAAGCTTAACAATGTCCAAGAACATGTGCGTCCAAAACTACTAAGAATACCTGGGATCAATCGATGGTTGGGGCTTAGCTCTATTAATGTCATCAAACTAGGTGGACGTAGAATGGGTTCAACTAACATCATCAATCCAAGCAATAAGCCTAACGAGTTTAAGCGGGAAATTTTGACTGGATTCAAATTGTCGATGAATCAATTAAGCTAACTGATTTTGATTATTGCCCTCATTTATTACTAAATGATCTTAATAGGTATAATTTAGTGAGAAAAATGGTCGATTCTCTTTCTAAGTTACTCTCTTAATTTCCTTCTCACAATTTTTTTGTCTAACTTAAGTAATGGAGAGCCTTTTGTAAGAAAATCTTGAAATCCCGACCAAGCTTAGCAAAAGAGATAGAAGAACATTAGAAAGGCGAGAATCACGATTTGGCTATTTTGATCAAATCACTACTGTGCTTTTTTCTCAACTCAAGAATAAAAAAATGTTAAATATGTATCTAATAGACATATATTTATGAAGATATAATAAAAAATAATAATTTTATAATTATGATTCTACATATGTTAATTATTATATTCTTACCTTTTATAAAAAAAATATTATATTCTTACCGTTAATATGTGAGTATTTTTTTTTTATTTTCTTATCATAATAAAGGTGGTTTAGTTTTGCAGATGAGGAAAAAGTTTAAGGAATTTCTTTATAAACTCGTTAAAGGGTCATTTTGGTCAATCTCCTATTTGTTTCGGCATTTAGAGAATTTTTTTAATTTAATTTTTTTTAATGGTCGCGTACATAGTTGCTATTTAGGACCTCCAGTAAATTTTTAAAAAAAATAGTCACAAGTACAATAAAATATGTAAATCATGTTATCGGTATTGTATACTATACAAATTTTTTTAAAAATTTATAGTTAGTCCTAAATAACTATCACATACACAATTAGAAAAAAATTGAACTAAAAAGTTCTTCGAGGTGCCGAAACAAATAGAGAGTCTACCGAAATATCTATTTAGAAGAAGAGTTTATGGTAGAATTATTCAAAAACTTATAAGACCATCTTCAAAGTGTTATGAAATGTCAATAAAGAGCATATGTATGCTAAACTATATAATAATTTAGTTATTAATTTAAATTTTAAAATATTATAGTACTTCATCATTTATGATTATTATCAAGAATTTTCAACATATATTTTCTATTAAAATATTTATATATATATATATATATTATATTACACAACTTGAGATTAATTCGAACCCAAAATCCCTAAAACGCATGCACCCTCCCATACCATTTATGGCCACTTAGTAAAAAATTTTAGCATGTTAATTTATATAAATGGAGAATTATACATGAGTATATATGTCTTTCCTTTATTGCAATTTTGTCATTCACCTATCGAGGTCTCCCCCCTGAGGAGTTATACCAGTTATAAATTCAGGGCCATGTTTAGGATTGGGTTAAATTTCTTTGGAGTCTGTAGTCTAAAGGAGTGGATGTCCAAGAGTTATTTCTTATATGCTTCGATTGTGGTGGATACGATCTGTAAAACCCGCAACGACAAGGTTCAAAATATATATATGTAACATTACAAATTGTATTGAATCTATCTCTATGTGTATGCAGATTATAATTCTTGTCTGTTTTCTTCGCCGATGACGGTTAAGTCTCCTATTTGGTCTCTTCTCGGAAGAATGGGTCAATCAACTGTAATGTTAAAGTTGGTTGTGGTTCAATGTGAGTGGTGGTTTTGGCTAGGGACCACACGGAGTCAGTTTTGTGGGTGGCTACCAACATGCTCAATTTCTCTCACCTGTTTACTAGAGAAGTTGTGGCCTGTTTGTTAGCCCTAGAATCAGCGGTCTTGTTGAAGCATACGTTTGTGCTGATTGAGAGTGATTTTGAGACAATTATCAATATGCTAAAGGGAACTTGTTCTAGTTGAGCTATTGGTAACTCTGTGCTTCTATATAAACATCTCTCTAACCTTTTGTTAAGTTGTAAATTTTTGTTTATTTCAAGACATTATAATTTTGCAGCTTATAATATGGCTAAGTAGGTTTTCGCCAAAAAATAACTGGTATGGTCGATCTTTCCTCTATCGAGATTACATCTTATGTAATCATGATCATGAAGTGTAATTTTATTTGATTTTAATATATTTACCTCTTTTATTAAAAAAAATGTATATATATGTGGTGATAATGCATATAGTCGTGAAAGGCAAAGACTATATAGTGTCGTTTTTGTAACTGAAGTCACTTTCAAAAGAGGATCATTGTAGCAAAACGAACCCTACAATGATAATGATGAATCTTTTTCTTCGAAAAAAAAAATAATACATAGGTTAAATGCACAAATTATTCATCATAATTGATCAATCTACCGGTATAATTAGGTTAACATTCATCACTTATTCGATTAGTGCCTATACATTTACACATATGTATAAATATATACAAATCTTTACAAAAGACAAATTTATTGCCTAATTAATTAAATTAATTACACATATTTTTCTTACTCTGTGTCTGTGGAAGTGACATGACAATCTGCTTAATGTACCTGTAAGCTTGCAATCATGCAGTATCAAAGAAAGTAGAGAGAACTGTATATATAACATGTCAATTCATTCTATATGTTTCTTTGTATTGAAAAGTCTGATCTGACGAAAACTAAAATTGTTACCATTTAAAGCATTAAATTCTCATCACTTGTTGCAGTCGAAATTAATGAAGACGACAACAGAAAAAATAATAATAATAATAAAAAAAAGTAAAACACAAAAGGACATTATAGAAATAGCAGCGAAAACCCACAAATATTATTATTATTAGGATCCTCCCTTTACTAAATATTGTCGATTAGGCCAACTTGATAATGGACTCTGCAGTGGCTGTTTGGCTTGGGTCGTTTTCCTTGTCTGGTGCAATAAATAGTCATGAGGAGGGAATAGCTTTTATTTGCCTCAACATCTTGCCTTTATTTCATTTTTTTACAATGAACAACCTTTCATTTAAAAAAAAAAAAATCAGTGTATAATACATCATACATAAAAAAAAGGGTAAATACCATTTTGTATCCTGTGTTTTTCAAAAGTTACCAATTAGACCCTGTGTTTTGTTAAATGACAAAATGGGCCCTGTATTTTCTAAAATAGTACAAATAGGACCCTGAATTGATTTTTAAAGTTTAATTATAATTCGATCTAAAAGTGCTATGACAAAACTACTGTTTACAATTTTTGTATCTGTTCGTATTAGGAATTATCTTCAAGTTGGTTGTATTAAAAAAAAAAGTTGTCTAAAATTAAGCTCAGGGTCCTATTTTTACTATTTTAGAAAATATAGGGTCCATTTTGTCATTTAACAAAACACAGGGTCCAATCTGTAACTTTTGCAAAACACAGGGTCCAAAATGGTATTTACCCATAAAAAAATGGTAAAATTTTGATCCAAATTAATTCATCACTTACTCTAAATGCGTACACAGCTAATTCGTAAGCAATTTTAGTGGCTAATTGACGTACATGAGTCAAGGACGCTGAGAAATATTTGACAATAAACTAAAAAAATTAGCTAAAAGAGAACTGAGATCATTACTAAAAGAAAAGAGGATTTTTCATAAATATGGAAACTTTTGGTGCTATTTACTTTTTATGGCAAAAAAAAAAAATAAATCAAGAAGATATGAAAAAAAAAAAAAACAATTAATTGTAAAAATATATAGGAAACCAAAAACTATATAAATAGGCTTAACTTAAAAAACCCATATTTTCCAAAATAAAACATAACAGAAATCGAACTCTCTCTCAGATTTTCTCTCCGACATTCTCTCTGATCTTCTCTCTCGAAATAGCACGATAAGCTATGGCGATTGAACACTACGCAATTGAATCTGCAAAACGATCTCAAACGCAAGTATCATGCATAGAAAATCGATCTCAGAAACCAAAAATTTCATCGATTGAAGACGGAGCTTCAACAACAATCACTGCCTCTGATAGTTTTCTCCAGCTCCAGTAAGTGCTTTCAATTGCTTCTGATCCTCTTCCTCATATGTACAGCCTGAAAATCAATGCTCATAAAAATCGAAAACCAGAAAATGAAACATCAAACCGAAATAAACACGGCAACAAAACTTCAACAACAAATCTTAGTATAAAACATTACAGGTATATAAACATTACAAGTTTACAAGAATATATATATATCATCTGGAAAAAAAATGAAACACGACATTTAAAAGAACATATATATAAAAAATAACTGGTTAAACCAATAGAAAAAATTAAGGACAACCGTAGGAATAAAATAATCACAAACATAACAGGCAAAAAAAATATAACAGAACAAAAATAACCAGTTAAAAACTTAAATTAAACAATGAAACATAAAAATTAAATGAAACTGGTTCCAAATACAAAATTAAAATCAGCTTCTAATAAAACATAGAGAAATGTAAGTAAATGGCTATATTTCTAACTCTATAGATAGTTAATGTCCATTTTTTAAAATAATAAAGCAAATGTCATTTTGTAGTTTTTAATATCTAAAATACCCTTTATTATATAAAAGGTATTATATGTTTTATTCCTTTAATAGAAATTACGAAAAACAATAAATTAAAACCTCTCTACTGAATTTTTGTCAACTATTTTTTCATTATATAAAAGGTATTATATATTTTATTCTTTTAGATTTTGCTGCTGTTGTTGTTGTCTAATATGTTATTTAACTTTATAATTAATTTTTTATTAATATATCGTACGATATACAAACAATATACCTTAAACCAATATAGATATATCACAAACTTAAACTAATATACTATTAAATGAATTGTTTTCCACAATATACAGTAGCATACAAAAACTATATATCACAATCATAAGCAGATATACCATAGTCAAAAATTAATGTACCACCAACATAGTGAAAAAAAAAAAATTATACAAAAAACTTAATTTAATATTCCACAATTTTTTTTTCTGTTCTTTCCTTCATGAAATACCAATGAACATAAAATCAATATATCTCAGTCCAATATAACTATACCTCATACTTAAATTAATATTTAATTGTTTTTTTTTCTTTATATCCTTCACGATATACATATCATATACAAACGATATACCTTAGACCAATATAAATATACCATAAACTTAAACTAATATACTATTAAATGATTTTTTTCCACGATATATAATAGTATATAAAAACTATATTCTGCAATCATAAGCAGAAATACTATAGTGAAAAATTAATATATCACCAATGTAGTGGAAAATATATATACTAAAAACTTAATTTAATATTCCACATGTTTTTTTTTCTTTTTCTTTCCTTCATGATATACTAATGAACATAAAGACAATATTTCCTAGTGAAATATAACTATACCTCAAACTTAAACTAATATTCCATATTTTTTAATTTCTGTCTTTCGTTCATTATATACCATAGCACATTAAAATAATATACTACAATCTTAAACTAATATACTACCTTTCAGTTATTTCAAAATATATATATATACTACCTTTTAGTTTTTTTTAATATATTATTGCACATAAAAATGATATACTATTATGCAAAATAACTATACCAAACACTTAATTATTCAAGGTTATAATTGTAATTTAATCATTACATTTTTAACTAAAAAGACATTTTGTTAATCTTTTTTAAAAAAGGGACATTTATTAACTTAATTGTTAGATTTAGGGCCATTTTGCATCTTGGTCCTAAAACATATCATTTAACAATGCAAAAAGTAAACAAAGTTATAACTGTTAAAAAAATATATATATCAGAAAAAAAAAACTAGTTAAAAACTTAAAAACTAGTTTAAAAACTTACCTAAAACATTTATAAATATAATTTAAGCATAACCAGTTCAAAATAAAAAATATAATAAGATTAAAATATTACTTTTTCCATAAAACAGTAAAAAAAATAAAGAAAGTAACAAATGACAAAACATAACAGAAAAAAAAAAATCGATTAAAAAAATAGTCAAAAACTTGAAAAATAGTTAAAAACATAAACAAAACATACAATCATAAAATTAGAAAGAAACAAGTTAAAAACAAAATTACGCTTATATTTTAATAATAATTTTTCTTTAAAAATACAAAAAAGTAATAAAAAAAATAAATGACAAACAAAAACCAAAAAACCAGTAAACAAATTAAAAACCTAAAACCAAAACAATAACACCTATAAATTAAAAAAAAAAAAACGGTTCCAATAAAAAATTATAATAATATTCTGATATTACTTTTTTTTTTCTAAAAATGCAGGTATGGAACAAATCATATGTGTCATCAAATAATGGGGGTCAATGGAGAGAAAATACAAATTATGATGACTACACAATGACTGGAATTCTAATTCCAACCAATTCATCACTAGCTAACTTGATGGAGCTGATAAAAACAGAGATAAACTGCAGCAGAAACAACATAGACATATCCTACTAGATATCATCAAGAACAACACCGATGAAACTACTGACTGACAATTCCCTCAAGCTTTACATTGAGCTAAGAAAATCACAGGCTAGAGTAACTGATTCCGCACTATGCATCACAACTACAGACGAAATAGCTATACAAATAGTGTAAAATCAATCTTCTGACCAGACAGTGGAGGAACTGGTTCTACAAATACACGACGAACCATTCAACCAGCAATCCAATATTGAAGGACAACATTCAAATCATGATTATTGTCAGTTAACAATTGCCCCAAACATGTTTGCCATGGCTGAACATGTTGCAGATTCTATAATAGAGCAATCAAATGAAACAACAAAAAAGAGAAGGGATGAAGAAATAGAGATCATCACAGATTACATGGTGCTTGAGATCGAAGAAGGACAAATATACAGTGACAAGAACATACTAAAAACAACAATCAGATTCTATGCAATGATAAAGAACTTTCATATCAGAACGAAGAGGTCCGAACCGAGGGAATACATGGTTACATGTGTTGACGAAAATTTTAACTGGTTTCTGCACGCTTCAAAGTTGAAACGAACACAAACATTCAAGATTAGAAAATATGTCAACAACCATACCTGCTCATTGGATGTCATAATGGAAGATCATACGCAAGCAACATACAATACTATTGCTCAAATAGTGAAGAAGAAATACGACTCAATAAACAGGAAGCATGCACCGAATGACATCATGAAGGACTTGCTACATGAGTTTGGCGTTTCGATGGGATATCAAAAGGCTTGGAGAACAAAAGAAAAGGCTTTAGAGTCGGCAAGAGGAAAGCTAGAAGACTCATACCAGCAACTACCAATGTACCTTCATATGCTAAAAAAAGCAAATCCAGGGACAATAACTGAATTGATTACAGACAAGAAGAATCGGTTCAAGTACGTGCTCTTAGCATTGTCAAACTCAATTAGAGGATGGATTCATTGCAGACCAGTGATTGTGGTAGATGACACATTCTTGAAAACAACATATGGAGGGACATTATTTACAGCATCAACAATGGATGCTAATAACCACATATTCATATTGGCATTTGGAATAGGGGACTCGGAGAATGATTCATCATGGCAGTGGTTTTTCAACAAGCCATGAGAAACATTCGGAAAAAGAGAAGCTAAGAAACTTGTTCAAATAAAAATTTACAACAAATACATCATCTTTAGTGTAAGAGTTTTCTTATTATTGTTAGACTTACTTAACGTAAAAAACTGGTTTCAAAAAAGTAACAAAGAAACCGGTTAAAACAGACATAAATAGATATTTGAAATTTTTTGACTTGTAGGCATGAAAATCGTCTCAGACCGGCACAAAAGCATAGAGAAAGCAGTAGCAACAGTCTATCCAAACATATTCTATGGAGCATGCATATTCCACTTGCTTAACAACATTAAGGTCAATTTTGGAGTACACGGGGAAGATCTTACAATAAACTTTGTTAAAGCCGCTAAAACATACAACATGAAATTATTTGAAGGATACACTTTTCTACTAGCTTGGAACATTCCATTATTTGAGACATGATTTTTTCCCATGCCTAAAGTTGTATAGGTATCTCAACTAGAAATGTTTCTGTATGATTGAAATTACATCTGGCTAATCTCATTTGCCTAAATAGCTAATTTTTGTGGACTGCGGACACCATATAGGTGCTCCGAACTAAGTGACAATTTAGTGATTAAGCAAGGGTTTTTTTTTTTTTGGTTATACAAAAACAATACATATAATTATGTAGTAGGTACTTATTTATGATATGTTATTACTTCTTAGCAATATGTTATACTATAAAAAAAATTTATTAATTTCTTGGTATGGATACAAAAAAACTATAGTAGACATATATAGCTTTTGTCTTTTTTTTGAACATAGTAAGTGACCAACACTAGGGAATTGCAGCTCTTGATTTAGCTCCCCCAATTCTTGTTGCTGCGACACTATTAAAGAGTTTTTGAGTAATTAGGGTTCTAGCAAAACTTGAGAATTGTTTTGCTTTTCTTTTTTTTCTTTCCCCCAATATCTTTGTACATGCACTACAAGATGGGAAATGAAAAGTTTTTATTTCTCATTTTATGTATTTTTAGCTATATACAAAATACAAAACCGAAACTAAGTGACAATAAAGTGATTAAGTAAGGCCATTTTTTTGGTTATATGAAAACAATACATATATAATTGTGTAGTATGTGTCTATTTATGTGTATGTTATTACTTCTTATCAATATTCAATATTTTATTACGTACTAATCAAACAATCTTTATTACTTTAAAAGAATTTCTACCTAGCAACCCGAATCAAACAAACAAAAGTAGATCAAAATATTCTGTGACACAGCCTAAACCTCAAATTCAATCATCAAAAAACTTCCAAAGCAAGGATCTCTTACAGAATATCCAACCAAAACTTCTACCACACAATTGGAGAGCAATTTATGAAATTGTATCAACGTGGCCTAAAGGAGAAGTTGCAGATGTGATAATCTCAAACGATGAATTTCACCAAGATATGAGGGGTTTTTTCATAGAAAATGATGATATATTTGAGTTTCTTGCAGAGGATCAAATAGGGAGGATCAAATAGGGCAGTGTGTGATTTGCTGCTACTTAAGGTATCATAGTTTAAATTTAAGATCAATTTATGTTTATTTATTAAATTTGAGAAATAAAGTTAGTTAACTATATTTTCATATTATTTTCTTATGTAGTTATTTATATACTTGACTTGCCGATAACAATAGACAACACTTGTGGATGTTTGTAAATTTAAATTAAGTTGCAATTTTGATAACTAAGCATGACGACCGGGTTAGTTTCTTGGTGGAGTTTTTTTTTACTTGTCAAGCAATAACAATTCTTGTTCCTTGAAATCATGGGTAAGCTTAATTAATAAGTATATATATACATATTATACGTATGATAATATAATATATGTTCAATATATAATATTTATTTTTATGATTTAATTAATTCATTTCTCTTTTATATTTTGTAGCTAATAGATAAAAAATCATATCCAAAAGCTATGATTGACGAGATGAGGGAAGAGTGGGCGACAGATATGCTTCCACACTTGCAGAGTCATCACATTGTGGGTCATTAATTAATTTTTTTAAAAAATATATATATTAATTATGACAAATATTTAGCTAACAATATCAGTTAAATATATATTTTTTTCCTCTAATATAATATTTGTTAATTTTGTTATGTATATATATATATATTTGAAAAATATTGTAAATTTTGAGATATCTATGATAGTTTAAAATTTGTATTCTTTTTTTTTTTTTTGTTTATTAATTGAGTTAAAAGTAATTATAAATAATTTGTTGGAAAAATATATATTATATAAAATAAATTATTTATGATTTAATATAAAAATAAAGAAAAGAAATTAATTTTACAATATTTAATTTAGAAAAATAAAATAAAAAAATCAAGTTTCAAGTCCAACTTAGCTGGACTAGAAAGGGGTTCACGCTTTTTAAGTCTAGCATTGTTGGACTAGAAATTTTTTTCTAGTCCAACAATTAAGTTTCATGTTGTGGGACTGCTTTTTAAGTCCAACAATGTTGGACTAGAAATACTTTTTATTATTGGACTATAAATGTTTTTCTAGTCCAACATTATTGGACTAGAAATGTTTTTCTAGTCCAACAATGTTAGACTAGAAAAATACTCCTGTTATGTCCCAGGCTATTATGTCCAACATAAAATGGACTCAAAAAATTTATCTAGTCCAACTTTGATAGACTTAAAAGGGGTTTTTGTAGTAGTGACATGTCAGAACTTGAAAAAATAGACAAAAGAATCAGACCTCATCTTCAAAAATATGATACAAATATTGTAGTAGATGCCACTGCCCGACCAGAAGGTACACAATGATGATATCCAACATAGCTGAATCGATAAATTCAGGAATTTTTGCTACAAAAACAATGCCCATCACTACAATGATGGAGAGTCTTCGAAGTTTGGTACAAAAATTAGTTTGGACAAACGGCAATGAAGCACATGGAACATTCACCAAATTTTCAACAGTAACAGAAAAAATACTCAGAGAAAACTTTATTCAAGCGAAAAAATATGAGGTAAAACACTAAACATATATATATATATACAAACAGTATAAATTAAAAAAAAATTGAATAGAAGTATAAAATAACCGGTTATAAACTAATTTTTTCTGTTTAAAATAACAGATTACACCAGTCACAACAATACTCCACCAAGTGAATGTGCTAGAGAAAGGGAAATTCCTTGTCAATTTACTGGACAAAACATGTGAATGTAATCGGTTCCAGCAAGATAAAATCCCATGTGCTCATGCAATAGCTATATTCTCGAAACAAGAATTGTGAGTTTATGACTATGTGGCGGACTACTACAAAATTGGCTAAATGAAAGAAACATATGACACTACAACGAACCCATTACAAAATATAAGTGAATGGACACTTTCTGAGAGCTTGGAAATGATAGTCCTACCACCAAACACGAAAAAGAGAGCCGGGAGACCTAGGAGAAGAAGAATAAATTCAAAAGGAGAGCCAAAGGTACAAATAATGTGTGGACGTTGCAAAAAGACAGGGCACAATAGAAAGGCATGCACTAATCCAACTCTACCACCAAAGCAACAAGAACCAATATAGCCAAGGCGAAAGAAAGCAAAGACACAACAACAATAAGAGCATTATTGAATACAAAGATACAATTACAATAAAAAAAAATACTATATTAGATTTTGTATGTTCCAAAAATGATTTCAATATTTTTTTAACATGAACTATATCTTCGAACAACATTGCTTTTGAATAAAAATGAAAATTTTCATAACATAAAATTGCCTTAAAAAAATTACAACAATAATGAAACCAGTTATATTCAACATGCACCAAAAGAAAGTAATCAAAGAAAATTTAACCGGTTATATTTAAAGATGTACCGACAAACATAATCAATAAAAAAAAAACCAGTTCTATATAATAGATACAACGACAAACAAGTTAACAAACAAACAAAAAACATATAAGATCACTACAAAATTAACCGGTTAAAAAAACCATTAGCGTGATAGGATGCATGTTAGTAGCGTGATAGTTGAATAGGTGCACGATTTAGTTTTTAAAATAACCTATAATTAGTTAAGTTATTCTTAACCGTGATTTGATAAGCCTAGTTTTTTATTTTGCAGGCTATTATATTAGAATGAACGTCAGGCAGAATATGAGAAGCTAGGGTAATTTGGTCAGGTGCACTGGCGATTAGGGAGTCAGTTTCCCACAAATAGACGTTGTTGAGATAGAGGCCCAAGAGGCAGAGCATGCAATCGGGGAGATGTCAACCGACCGCAGGTTACCTAGGTTGGGAAATAGGTTTGTGGCTATGCAAGATAGAACCCATGAACAAGACAAGGATATCATGCATTTGAGGTAGACAGGGTTGGTTGCTGTTAAGAACAGGATAGAACAACTGTACGGAAGGTTCTGTAAGCAGATGCCACTAGTATTTCTAGGAGGCCCAGACGTCATGAGAGCCGAGTAGTGGCTAACTGTTATTACACAGATTCTGAATTTTATAGGATTCACTAGAAATGACAAAGTGGCTTGTGTCACATTCCAATTTTAGGAGGATACCTTAGTCTTGTGGGTTAGGGTGGCTCTGACTTGGGATGTTACTACCATTACCTCGGAAGAGTTCCAAGAATTATTCAATACAAAGTATTAAAACGAGACAGTCAAAAGTGTGAAGAGAAAAGAGTTTACTCAACTGACTCAAAAAGAAAATATGATCGTTACTGAGTATAAAACTCAGTTCAATAGGCTGGCAAGGTTGGCTTCAGTAATTGTGCCAACTGACCTAATGATCAAACACGACCTAATGATCACCACCAATGATAAATTCTCCTAAGCTGATATGGTGGGAAAAGCACTACAAGCTGAGGGCGTTGTTGAGGTCATTAAGGAGTCTTGAGGGACTCAGGTTGCTACTGCTCCTCCTACCTCTGGTTTTGGTAGAAGTGGCAGCGACTCAACCACCGATCAGAAGAGAAAGGCACCATATGCACTTGGTGGCTCAAATTAAAATAAGAGGTTCTGAGGAAACTAGGGCCGAGGCCACTGTCAGGGTTGTTCCGAAACCCAATACACTTACCCGGAATGTCCCAACTGTAAGAAGCATCATCTGGGAGAGTGTAAAGGGCAAGGATATATTTAGTGTGGTTTTCTTGGTCACTATAAGAGAGATTACCCGCAAGTTAAGAAAAAAGAGTAGAAGACAGTAGCAAAGCCCGCTCTAGTAAGGGTTTTTGCTTTTACTCAAGCTGATGTAGAAGCTAGCCTCTCAATTGTTATAAGTCAGCTCTCAGTCAACAACTCTTATCTCTCTGTATGGTTTGACTCTAGGGCCCCTCATTCATATGTGACGGCAAGAATTTTTAATAAATTGGGTTGGCTGTATGATAGCTATGATAAGGGGTTCGGAACCCTACTACCTAGCAGAGAATTATTTATCTCTACAGGTAGGTTAGGTCTATGCCAATAAGAATTGAGGATAGGGAGTTGAGTGCTGATTTGGTAGAATTGGGCTTAGCGGATTTTGATATTATACTTAGAATAAATTTCTTGTTCAAGTATTAAGTTAATATTGACTGTAAGCGGAAGATGCTGATCTTCCAACCCAAGGGCGAGGAACCGTTTGTGTTTGTGGGATCAGTTTAGGGATCCTGAATTACAAGGATCTCAGTATTGAAAGTTAGAGATTTTTTACAAGATTGAGGCCTAGGGTTTCTTGTAGTGGTATTGGATACCACAGGGCTTGATTCCATTCGGCCAGAGGATGTCAGAGTGGTTCAAGAATTTTTAGATGTATTTCCTAATGAACTTCTGGGTTACCACCGTAGCAGGAAATATATTTTTTATTAATTTAGCACTAAGAGCAGAACCAGTCTCTAAAGCACCTTGTAGAATGGCTGCAACATAACATAAAGAATTGAAGATCCAACTTCAGGGGTTGCTTGACCTAGGGTTTTCACGACCTACTGTGTCATGCTAGGGAGCTCCCATGTTGTTTGTTAAGAAGAAAGACAGATCCCGAAACATGTTCATTGACTACCGGGAACTAAATAATCTGACAATCAAGAATAAATATCCTTTACCTAGGTTTGTTCGATCAAATTCATGGGAAGATAGTCTTCTTTAAGATCGATCTCTAATCGAGCTGTCATCAGTTGACAATCTAAGAGGAGAACATTCCAGAGACTACTTTTTGCACTAAGTATGGGCACTATGAATTTCTAGTTATGTATTTTGGGCTAACTAATGCTCCAGCGGCTTTTATGAATTTGATGAATACAGTATTCAAGGACTTCCTTGATATATGTGTTATAGTATTTATTCACGACACCCTTGTGTAATCTCAATCAGAAGTGGAACATTAGCAACAGCTCTAGATGGTTTTGCATCGATTATGAGAACGTAAATTGTATGCCAAGTTCAAAAAGTGTGTATTTTGGCTATCTCTGGTGTCCTTTCTTGGACATATTTTCAGTAAGGATGGGATCAAGATTATCCAGGGAAGATTGAATCTATTAGGGATTGGTCGAGACCGAAGACAGTTATAGAAGTCAAAAGTTTTTTGGGTTTGGCTGGTTATTATCATCGATTTGCTGAGAGAATTTCTAAGATCTCAACACCTTTAACCGAACTCACCAAAAAGAATCAACGATTTCTGTGGACAGACAAGTGTGAAACAAGATTTTAGAAATTAAAATGGAGGTTGATTATAGCTTCGGTGTTAGCCTTTCCATCTGATAAAGAGAAGTTTATGGTTTACTGTGATGCATCTAGATAGGGTCTGTGGTGCATGTTGATGCAGGCCAATCGGGTCATCGCTTATGCCTCCCGTCAGTTAAAGGAATATGTACATCGATACCCAACTCATGATCTAGAACTTGCTGCAGTAGTTTTTGCTTTGAAAATTTGGCGACATTATCTCTACGAAGAAAAGTATGAAATTTATACAGACCACAAGCCTCCAATATTTCTTTACTCAAAAAGATTTGAATATGAGGTAAAGACGTTGGTTAAAGTTAATTAAGGATTACGATTTGGAAATCTTTTACCATCTTGGGAAGGCCAATATGGTGGCAAATGCCCTTAGTAGAAAGGGTCCCGGGCAAATAACTATTATGATTAAGATTTCACCCCACCTAGTAGATGATATGGTCTGATTAAGTATTGAGTTTTTTGTAGGCAAACTTAATAATTTGACATTGCAATGAGATCTTTTAGATAGAATTAAAGATGCTTAGTTAATTGATCTAGAATTGGTGAATATCCAAGAAGAGATTTCAGTTGGTCAAGCTAAAGATTTTACAGTATCAAGTAATGAGATGTTGTTGTATATATCTAGAGTTTGTGTTCCAAGCAGTGTGGAACGTAGAAAGGAGATTCTTGAGGAAGCTCATATCACTCCTTATTTACTGCATCCTGGCACTACCAAAATGTATTAAGATTTAAAACCCTTCTACTAGTGGGAGGGGATGAAGAAAGATGTGGTAGAATCTGTATCCCGGTGCTTAACCTATCAGTAGAATAAGGCTGAACAATAGCGACCTATAGGATTGTTGCAGCCTGTGACTCTTCCACAGTGGAAGTGGGAATATCTCACCATGGATTTTGTGATTGGGTTCCCTAGAACCACAGGAATGCACGATTCTATTTGGGTTGTAGTGGATCGATTGACTAAGTCTGCACATTTTCTACCGGTGAAAACAACCTTTACAGTAGATTAGTACCCAAAGTTATACGTAAAATAAATAGTGAGGTTACATGGGGCTCGAAAGTCCATTATATCGGATAGAGATCCGAAATTTACCTCAAAATTTTGGCAAAGTCTTCAGCTAGCCATGGCTACCAAGCTGAAGTTTAGTACAACTTTCCATCCTTAAACTGATGGACAGTCCAAAAGGACAATTTAGATACTGGAAGATATGTTTTGTGCCTGTAACGCCCTGTCCAACAGGGACGCCACGTGTGTGCACTTTATTTAAATTACCAATAATTATATAAGATGTAATTATACTAAAAGTGTGGGTAATTAAAATTTTGATAGTTAAAAAAAACTCATCCTTTAAACTATTTAACAAAAGATAAGTAACACGATTTATGGGGTCCCCCTGTTTCCAAAATATTTACAAACTGGTTTCAAAGTATTTTACAACATAAACTTTATATTTTCCAAAATACAATCAAAATAGAGCATCCTGTAAACTGGGCTGCCTGCGGCTGGTATGTACATTGCTGCTGTGACCATAACTCATGGTTGTTCGACTTTAGCTTTTCCTTTACCTGCACCATAACGCACCAGTGAGTCACAGAGACTCAGCAAGAAAGTGATCAAAACAGTAATCGAAAGAAAATAATTATCCACTTATTCTCATGCCATTATGTTTACTCACTATTCAATAATAATAAGCATTCCCTTAAACATCATACATTTATGGTACTTAATAAAGTACCACTTTTACCACTCGTTACATACGAGCTGAATATGTCACTATCGTTGCCCAATAACGCAAACGATAAGTAAGAAACCTAACCGCGGTTTCAAGAGCAATTACTCATAACGGTAATAACCGTTTCCAACCCTAGGTAATAACCTAGGCTTAATAAGCTTTAAACAACATCATGATAATAACCAAAGTCACCTCCATTCATTCATTGATTTTTAACCACATATGGTGCTTACCACTTTTCTTACCTTAATTCAGAAGTCAAGAATATGGCCGACCTGGGTGGAAAAACAAGCTAGGCAATCCCGGTCCTATGTCACGACAATTGAGAAACACAAATAAATACCTTAACATAATATTCCGGATTAAAACCCTAATTTAGAAATCAAATGTAACCTAACTCCCAACAACCCTAATTTAGGTCAAGCATCCCATATTTAATTTAAAACAGATAGTACACAACTCCCCGGGTCAAAACTGAACATAAAACAAACCCGAAGAAATTCTCCCTCGCATGCAACCGGCCGACCAGGTTACGGTATACCGTAACCCATCCGGTCGACCGGTTGCGAACCAGGAACAATAGTTCCTTTTCACCAAAAATCGATCCAAAACCCTTCCAAACCTATCCAAACTTTCCAGAACAGTTTATTAACATACATATGACATAACCTAAGCTGCAAAACACAATGGTTCAATCTCTAGCTTGAAATCACATGCCCAAGTGAAGAAATCAAGTTTCTTTTAGCTTCCTCACTCTCCAATCAATCCCAACAGCCATGAATTCAATCCATACATGCATTAACATACCATAATTAACTTGAATAACAAACCTACACCCTCACTAAACCTACAGCTTTGAAAATTTTCAAAAAAGTAACAAAACCTAGCTTGAAAACCTAAGAAAACACCAAAACTAAATGGATGAACTTACCTAGGTGCAAGGTTAACTTGGAGATGGAGTTTAGCTCAAGAATTTGAAGAGAAAGAAGTGAGTTCTTCCCTGGTTCCAGCTGCTACAGCAATCGGCATAAGGAGAAGAAGAGAAAAAGCTTGGAGATGTGTTTTTTTTTTGAAAAAAAAAGTGATTTCTTGCCTTGGAAGGCAACTTCTTAAATAAAGGTTTCTCTTTTTTTTTTTTTTTTTCCTTTGCAGCCACAAAATAATTAAGTAAAGAAAAGGGATTGCCAAAAATAAAATGACTAAACTATCCCTCAAAATAACCTAAACTTAAATTATAACCTAGGGGCATTTTGGTAATTTTACTAATTCCCCAATCCGACATTCTAATAAAATTCTAACTTAATCCGGGATATTCTCAAAATAATCCTTTCATTTAATGTCGTGACATTGCTAACCACAAAGCTAAATTTCCACAATTACCGGGCCCAAAATAACGTATTTCGATAAATAATTTCTCAAAAATTCACCTAAGTAAGATCATAATCCTACTTCATTTTCCAAGTAATTACATATTTAATAAAATATGTCCATTTAAATATTATTTATTTTCTGGGATATTACAACTATCCCCCACTTATAGGAATTTCGTCCTCGAAATTTACCTGAAAAGCTCGGGATACAACTCCCGCATCTGCGACTCTAACTCCCAAGTCGCTTCTTCAACTTTGCTATTCCGCCACAACACTTTGACTAATGGAATAGTCTTGTTTCGCAACACCTTTTCTTTCTTGTCTAAGATCTGTACTGGTTGTTCTTCATACGATAGGTCGGTTTGAAGCTCAATGTCTTCATAACTTAAAATATGAGTTGTATCAGATACATATTTCCGAAGCATCGAGACATGAAACACATTATGAACCCCAGATAAGGCAGGAGGTAGAGCCAACCGATAAGCTACCTGACCTACTTTCTCAAGAATCTCAAATGGACCAATAAATCTGGGACTCAACTTTCCTTTCTTCCCGAACCTTCGAATTCCCTTCATTGGGGATACCCGAAGAAAAACAAAATCCCCAACTTGGAACTCAACATCTCTACGCTTTGGATCCGCGTAGCTTTTCTGTCTACTTTGGGAAGCAAGCATACGAGCTCGAATCTTCTCAATAGCCTCGCTCGTTCTTTGGACAGCTTCAGGTCCAAGATACCTACGTTCACCAGCCTCATCCCAGTGAATAGGTGATCGACATTTCCTTCCATAAAGCATCTCATACGGAGCCATGCCAATGGTACTCTGATAACTATTGTTATAAGAAAATTCAATCAGAGGTAGGTACTTGTTCCAAGAACCTTCAAAGTCCATTATACATGCCCTCAACATATCCTCAAGTATCTGAATAGTTCTTTCAGATTGACCATCAGTTTGAGGATGAAAAGGCATCTTGAATCTTAACTTAGTACCCATTGCTTGCTGTAAGCTTCCCCAGAACTTGGATGTAAATTTTGGATCTCGATCTGAAACTATCGACTTTGGGGCACCATGAAGTCGAACTATCTCCTTAATATACAAATCAGCATATTGATCCACTGTATACGTTGTCCTCACCGGGAGAAAGTGAGCTTGGACTTCGTATATCGATCCACTATCACCCAAATAGAATCATAATACCCTATCGTTCGGGTAATCCCACCACAAAATCCATGGTGATGTCTTCCCATTTCCATTCGGGAATCTTTAGAGGTTGAAGCAAACCTCCGCCTTTGGTGTTCCGCTTTAATTTGTTGACAGGTTAAACATTTTGACACATATTCAACAATGTCCCTCTTCATACCCGGCCACCAGTATAAAGCTTTCACGTCATGATACATCTTGGTTGTTCCCGGGTGTAAGGAGTACGGTGTAGTATGAGATTCATCAAGAATCTCTTGTACGATTTCTTTGTCAACCGCATACGTATTGTTTTTGTATCGCAACAACCCATCAGATAAGCATGAAAAGTCTCTTACCAATCCAGCCTCTAACTTCTCTTTATGTCCCTGTAGCTCAAGGTCACCTTGTTGGGCTACTCTAATTCTTTCCAACAGATTAGATTGTATGGTGATATTAGCAAGTTTTCCAATTACAAATTCAATTCCCGCTCTCGTCATATCCTCGACCAACTTGGAGATTTCCTTTAGTTCACAAACTTGCCCTGGTCCTTTCCGACTTAGAGCATCCGCTACCACATTTGCTTTACCAGGGTGGTAGAGAATCTCGCAGTCATAATCCTTGACCAGTTCTAACCATCGTCGTTGTCTCATATTTAAATCCTTCTGAGTGAAAAAGTACTTGAGGCTTTTGTGATCTGTATAAATTTCACACTTCTCACCGTACAGATAGTGACGCCAAACTTTTAGTGCAAAGACAACCGCTGCTAATTCAATATCGTGGGTAGGATATCGTTGCTCATACTCCTTCAATTGCCTGGATGCATAAGCAATCACTTTTCCTGACTGCATAAGAACACAACCTAACCCTTGTTTGGACGCATCACAATAAATCACAAACTTTTCATCACCTTTTGGTAAGGTTAGCACAGGAGCGGTAATCAACCTTTGCTTCAATTCTTGGAAACTACCTTCACACTTGTCAGTCCAAACAAACTTACAATTCTTTCGGGTCAACTCAGTTAAAGGCGTAGAAATCTTTGCAAAGCCCTCAACAAATCTTCGGTAATACCCTGCTAACCCCAGAAACTTCTAACCTCGATTCTTTGACTTAGGTCGAGGCCAGTCACGCACTGCTTCAATCTTTACTGGATCCACTAAAATACCATCTTTACTCACCACATGCCCCAAGAAACTCACCTGAGGTAACCAAAATTCACATTTCTTAAATTTGGCATACAACTTATGCTCCCTGAGACGTTGTAATACCATTCGAAGATGTCTTTCGTGAGTCTCTTCCGAGTACCGAATAAATTAGAATATCATCGATAAAGACAATAACAAAATCATCCGGAAAATCTCTCGAACACTCGGTTCATCAAGTCCATAAATGTCTTTGCGGGGCATTTGTCAATCCGAAGGACATTACCAAGAATTCATAATGACCATACCGGTCCGAAAAGCCGTCTTGGGAATATCCTCCTCTCGAATCCTCGGTTGGTGATAACCGGATCGAAGATCAATTTTAGAAAAGACAAGCTTTTACCCCGCAACCGATCAAACAAATCATCTATCCTTGGCGAGGGTACTTGTTCTTCACTTGTCAATTTGTTTAACTCCCGATAATCTATACACATTCGTAATGTTCCATCTTTCTTTTTCACAAACAAAACTGGTGCACCCCAAGGTGAAGTACTAGGTCTAGTAAATTTCAAATCCATCATCCCCTGTAATTGAACTTTTAACTCTTTCGGCTCTGCAGTGCCATCTGTAGGGAGCTTTCGATACGAGCTCGGCTCCCGGTATTAAATCAATCTCAAAATCAATTTCACGTTTTGGTGGCAACCACGGCAACTCTTCTGGGAACACATCCAGAAATTCTCGAACCATTGGGACATGCTCCGGTCCCGCTAGTGGTTCCCTGGAAATATCCACAACACTTGCTAAGAAACCAATGCACCCTTCACACAACAAATCCCTTGCCTTAAGGGCTGAAATTAAGGGAATCCGAGATCCTTGCATCTTACCCACAAATACAAAAGGGTCCTCGCCCTCGAGTGAAAAGTTACCATCTTTCTTTTACAATCAATGGTAGCGTTGTATTTAGCAAGCCAATCCATTCCCAAAATAACATCAAAATCCTCCAGATTTAATTCTATCGGATCAATCTGATAACTCTCTTCCTTCCACAAACACCGGAAGGGATCGAACCCACTGCCGGAGATAACCAACTCCCCGGTAGGCAACAAGGTTCCAAAACCTCTAGAAAGCACATCACTAGGTTTATTCAAAGCTCAATTATTCTACTTGAAATATAAGAATGCGTCGCACCGGAATCAATTAATACGATCAATAAAGTACCGGCAACGAAAGGCCGACTGTCACGGTAGAAGGACCGGCATCGGCCTCGGCTTGAGTCATGGCAAACACTCGAGCGGAAGGTGTATCATCCTTCTTTTGCTCTAACCGTAGCAATTGTGGACAATTTCTCTTCATATGACCCACCATTCCACGGTGGAAACAGGCCCTAGCTCGACACTCGCCTGTGTGATGCCTTTTACACCTTGGACATTCGGGAAAAGTTCGCCGGTTTTCATTCCCACTACGACGGAAACCTTGGTTACCCCGGAATCTTTTGTTTGGGCACGGTGCCGATGTTTCACTAGGTCTTTTCTGCGGTCACCAAGATCGGTACCCCTACCCGAACCAAGACTCGCCGATTGTTTCCATGAATCTCTTCGGCAATATTTTTCTTTCGTATACGAGCCTCTGCACCCTCGAAACTAAAGCCAACTCAACTATACGAGCATAAGTTCGGGCAACCCCGGTTGTTTAGAAGCAACAATCACATCCGGGCGATGTGTTCATCCGCCCCCGAATAAACTTGGCTTTTCTAGCGGCTTCGGTAGCCACCTCATCCGAGGCAAACTTTGCCGATCGATCGAACTTAGTAGCATACTCTGTCACAGTCATACTACCCTGAATTAACCGTATAAACTCTTCTGCCTTTGCTGCCTTAATAGACTCATTATAATACTTTTCAAAAAACAAGGCCCGAAAAGTTTCCCAGGTCATATTATTCAGATCATGGCCCTGTGATACAATCTCCCACCAAATACGGGCATCATCTCGTAACATATAGGTAGCACACCTGACCCGGTCATTATCTTCAACTCGCATAAAATCAAAAATGGATGTTATCATACTCATCCATTGCTACGCTTTGAGTGGATCGGCACCACCCTCAAACACCGGCGGGTTACGCTTCCCGAACCGTTCATATAATGGTTCCAAACGATTTCCTGCATCCAGGTGGCACTACTAGAGGTGCGGGAGGATCGGGATTCGATTTAGAGCAGCCGTGCTCGCCGCTCTCTTAATTCTACGATTTGTTCACCCCGCCGCCGAATAGTTTCTTGCATAGCGGCATATAACGTTCCCAATTAGGTGGTGGTAAAGGGTTCTCACCTTCACCAGCGGCCCGAGCCCGACTAGCTCGCGGGCACCCCTACCAGTCCGCCTAGGGTGCATAACTATACACCTGCGATCACATTCCAAGTAATAACAATACTGATAAGTATTTCCATATATTATAATCCTTCCCACCACAACATTCTGATATCAACATAATTCAAATAACAAGATAATCAGAAAATTAACAAGCTATCTTTTAACTTAAAACTTACTAAACCATGAGTCGATCAGGTCCTTGCAGCCAATGTACATATCAAACCAGTCTTCAGGATCTAAAAACCTTGGCGCTCTGATACCATGTTGTAACGCCCTGTCCAACAGGGACGCCACGTGTGTGCACTTTATTTAAATTACCAATAATTATATAAGATGTAATTATACTAAAAGTGTGGGTAATTAAAATTTTGATAGTTAAAAAAAACTCATCCTTTAAACTATTTAACAAAAGATAAGTAACACGATTTATGGGGTCCCCCTGTTTCCAAAATATTTACAAACTGGTTTCAAAGTATTTTACAACATAAACTTTATATTTTCCAAAATACAATCAAAATAGAGCATCCTGTAAACTGGGCTGCCTGCGGCTGGTATGTACATTGCTGATGTGACCATAACTCATGGTTGTTCGACTTTAGCTTTTCCTTTACCTGCACCATAACGCACCAGTGAGTCACAGAGACTCAGCAAGAAAGTGATCAAAACAGTAATCGAAAGAAAATAATTATCCACTTATTCTCATGCCATTATGTTTACTCACTATTCAATAATAATAAGCATTCCCTTAAACATCATACATTTCTGGTACTTAATAAAGTACCACTTTTACCACTCGTTACATACGAGCTGAATATGTCACTATCGTTGCCCAATAACGCAAACGATAAGTAAGAAACCTAACCGCGGTTTCAAGAGCAATTACTCATAACGGTAATAACCGTTTCCAACCCTAGGTAATAACCTAGGCTTAATAAGCTTTAAACAACATCATGATAATAACCAAAGTCACCTCCATTCATTCATTGATTTTTAACCACATATGGTGCTTACCACTTTTCTTACCTTAATTCAGAAGTCAAGAATATGGCCGACCTGGGTGGAAAAACAAGCTAGGCAATCCCGGTCCTATGTCACGACAATTGAGAAACACAAATAAATACCTTAACATAATATTCCGGATTAAAACCCTAATTTAGAAATCAAATGTAACCTAACTCCCAACAACCCTAATTTAGGTCAAGCATCCCATATTTAATTTAAAACGAGATAGTACACAACTCCCCGGTCAAAACCGAACATAAAACAAACCCGAAGAAATTCTCCCTGCATGCAACCGGCCGACCGGTTACGGTATACGAGAACCCATCCGGTCGACCGGTTACGCGCACAGGAACAATAGTTCCTTTTCACCAAAAATCGATCCAAAACCCTTCCAAACCTATCCAAACTTTCCAGAACAGTTTATTAACATACATATGACATAACCTAAGCTGCAAAACACAATGGTTCAATCTCTAGCTTGAAATCACATGCCCAAGTGAAGAAATCAAGTTTCTTTTAGCTTCCTCACTCTCCAATCAATCCCAACAGCCATGAATTCAATCCATACATGCATTAACATACCATAATTAACTTGAATAACAAACCTACACCCTCACTAAACCTACAGCTTTGAAAATTTTCAAAAAAGTAACAAAACCTAGCTTGAAAACCTAAGAAAACACCAAAACTAAATGGATGAACTTACCTAGGTGCAAGGTTAACTTGGAGATGGAGTTTAGCTCAAGAATTTGAAGAGAATGAAGTGAGTTCTTCCCTGGTTCCAGCTGCTACAGCAATCGGCAGAAGGAGAAGAAGAGAAAAAGCTTGGAGATGTGTTTTTTTTTTGAAAAAAAAAGTGATTTCTTGCCTTGGAAGGCAACTTCTTAAATAAAGGTTTCTTTTTTTTTTTTTTTCCTTTGCAGCCACAAAATAATTAAGTAAAGAAAAGGGATTGCCAAAAATAAAATGACTAAACTATCCCTCAAAATAACCTAAACTTAAATTATAACCTAGGGGCATTTTGGTAATTTTACTAATTCCCCAATCCGACATTCTAATAAAATTCTAACTTAATCCGGGATATTCTCAAAATAATCCTTTCATTTAATGTCGTGACATTGCTAACCACAAAGCTAAATTTCCACAATTACCGTGCCCAAAATAACGTATTTCGATAAATAATTTCTCAAAAATTCACCTAAGTAAGATCATAATCCTACTTCATTTTCCAAGTAATTACATATTTAATAAAATATGTCCATTTAAATATTATTTATTTTCTGGGATATTACAGTGCCTGTGTGATGAATTTCAAAGGCTGCTGGAGAAAGTACCTACCACTGATAGAATTTTTATACAACAATAGTTATCAGAGTACTATAGGGATGGCTTTCTATGAGATGTTGTATGGTAGAAAGTGCAGATCTCCAATTCACTGGAATGATGAGACTGGAGAAAGGAAATATTTGGGTCCAGAATTAGTACAACAGACCAACGAGGCTATAGAAAAGATCAAGGCCAAAATGCTTGCCTCCTAGAGTAGGCAAAAGAGTTAAGCATAGAATCGTAGGATTTCATATAGGAAATCATGTATTCCTACGAGTGTCTCCAATGAATGGGATCAAATGTTTCTAGAAAAGGGGCAAGTTATGTTTACAGGGCCTTTCAAAATTCTCAAGAAGGTTAGACTGGTACCATATCGTTTACCCTTGCCTCCAACACTTCAGCGGTCCATAACATATTTCATGTCTCTATGTTACAGAAATACGTATCGAATCCTACTCATGTGCTTAGTTATGAAAACCTAGAGCTTCAGCCAGATTTATCATACGTAGAGCAACCAGTTCAGAGTATAGACAAAAAAGATAAAGTCTTTCGAAACAAGACCATAGCTTTGGTCAAGATACTCTGGAGAAACAATAAGGTGGAGGAAGCCACCTAGGAATTGAAGTCCGCCATGAGGGCTCAATATCCAGAGTTGTTTAGGTTAGATTTTGAGCACGAAATCCTTTTAACGGGGGGATAATTGTAAACACCGCTTAACCTTAGTATGAGAATTAGCAGATAATTAGGGCTTAATTCTGAAATAAGATTTCGAATTATGATTTATGAATTTATGAAGATATACTTTAATTCTAGGTGTGTTATTTATGTTGTATATGAAATTTCATGTTTTTGATATTTTATGCCCAGCAACATTAGAACGCAACGTTTGGCCAATAGAATAACATTTTCTTATGAGTTAGTATTTTTAAAATAGCGGGACAACGAAATATTTGAGGTATTATTTTTGACTAAATTACTCATAGGTGATAAGGATCCCTTTTTGGCTTAGGAAAGGGGAAAATGGTCTATTGCCATTTGGGTTTTTATCTTGTATTGACTTTTAAATATGTTAAATAAATAACAATTTTAGTTAGCTTATATCTTAGATAATCACTTAGTATTGTCCTTTAACTAAAATTAGAAAAAAAATTTAAAGAAAAACAACATTTTCTCGCTCTTCAACCTCTCTCTCTTGAACCCTTGGGAAGGCAGAAGCAAGTAGAAGATTTTTCAGTTCAATCCTAGATAATTTAGTAAAATCTTTGTGTATCCAATTCAAGGTTAGCTCTCAAGTTCATCTCGTTATGATTTCTTCAGTTTCAAGTTAGGTTTTTGCAAGATTTTCTATCGTTTAGTTGCTGTGTGATTGATTGTGTTTGGATTATGTTTTTCTGAAGTTGTTTAAGGTTATTAGAGCTGGTTTGGGTCTGATTTGAGGCTTGTCGTAGAGTTTGAGAAAAGTTTAAACTTTAAACTCAAACTTTTCTCTCACATGGTGAATTTTGTTTCAGTGGATGTTAATAGGTTTTGTTGCATGAATTCTACTTGTTGTGGACTATTTAGGAGGCATGTAAGGTTTGGTTAAATTTGGGGTTGTTTTGAAATATTTAGGAGGATTTTTGGTCCACAGGAAACCCCACAGAACTGGCCTTCCGGTTCTAGAACCAATTTACAGGTTGGGGCATTTTAGGACACCCTAGATTTTCCATTTTTATGATATTTAGGTATTGCCATGTTATCCATCGATTGAGAAACTTTTAGTTTTGATTTGAAGTCCCTAAAAAGTGATTTAGCATGTCACTCATCTGTTTTACAAATATTATGATTTAGGGGCCTGTAAACTGTCGAGCAGCAGTTCCACTTAGGATTACCGGCACACCTGAATTCGGAAACGATGTAAGATTAGTATAATGATATGCATATGTGTTTACATGTTTAGCGTACATGTTCGTTAAGCCTAATAGATTACATCAATAGAGGTATCAATTCATGTAAAGTTGTGTTGGATACTGATATATGTATGTTAGGCTCATATACTAATCGACGCTATCACATTGGTACGGCTAGAGTATGACTAGAGTACCGTGTATAGGTTGATAGTATTGGCGTACGAACGTTTGAGGCTTAGTACCGCCTAGGGTGCAGGGATTAGGGTTACACTTTGGTGTATGGGCGCCTAATTGTAATTGAGGTTATTTTTAAGAATATGATTATGCTTTTCTTACTGAATTTTTCGACTCACAAATATTGTTTGCATATGTAGGTAAAGGCCAAACTAAGGCTGAGCAGCCATGAGAGCGAGAGGATGAAGATTGTACATGTTGGGGCGGTTAGACCTGGAGAGTACGATCTTTAGGACAACTAGATTTTGTATAGTCGTTAGGCGACAACTCTTGTATTAAGTATTTTGAATCAGTTGTAAATATTTTAAACTCAAGATCCCTGATATATAAAAGTTTGTTTATTTTAATAATATTGAGTAATCTAATAAAAGTTTTGATGAATCACGATTTTTAATAAACCTGTTGATTAGCAATGGACTGCAGAATTAATTTAAAATCACGATAACATACATAAACTAGTAGGGTGTTACACCTTTCATGGCCATCTCTGATCCTGATGGATCGCTCAACAGGTATACTTGGCTACGTGGAGGAGCCTTCCTCTTCTTCTTCTTCTTGCTCGAAGCCTTCTATCCGGGCACAGCTTCTTCTGCTACCTCCTCAGCCTTTGGTACAAAATTAGTCGAAAAAAGATTATACTTGGCAAAGTTGGCAACTGTGGCTAGGAGAGAGATGTTCCGTTCATCAAAAGAGAGTTGTAGAATTTTTTTGAGCCCTCTTCCTGAGTTCCAAGGTGAACAAAGGGCGATAGTAGGACGAAATCTGCTAGAAACTAGTATAATTAGTGTCCACCCCCTTGACAAAGTAATACTCATTTACGAAGCCTCCTATCTTTGTCACCTCGGTGTTCGTGGTGCTCATTAACCATGACTCTTCGATCTATGAAAAGTAAAAGTACCCTGAATTATTCTGCTTAGGACTTGACTTTAGATCGAACAACCAGTTTGTGTCATGGGGGGACGACTCACCCTATCCTTGTGAGGCATAGAATACGAATAGGGCAGACAGATACTGTGGTCGTTGGAAGTAAACTAGGTTCTGGCTGATGTTGTAATAATTGGCTATCCTCTTGAAGTATTGGAGCAAAGGTAGCATTGCAGCCTGTTTGGTGTGAGCTCCCGACCAAGCACAATAACCCTCTCTAGGGTCGGTAGCCAGTTTTTCGGGGGAGGGAAGGAAGCATTCAACATTGCCCAAGAGACCACGCTTAAACAAATTGGTCATTTTCTTCATGGTTACCATGGATGGTGGAGAAATTCATCAATCTCTTGGTGGACCTCTCCTTCTCAAAGGATGCTCCTCGGTATACTCTTTAACAATGTAATCCTGGCCAGCCTCCAAGACATCACCTGCTTCAGACACTGGCTCTCCTTCATCATTGTAGGCACCGAATAGAAGCATCCAAGCTAGCCCTTCTTCCTCATCGCCTTCGGCATCGGAAGAAATAGCATGATGGATCTCGCCCTGGTCCTCCACTTCTTGGACTTCAATGTCCCCAACAGTATATTCCTCATCAGTGGCAGGATGAGTCTGTTTTGCCCTAGCTAGAGTGGCAAGGCAAGCAATGTGCAGGTCAATCAATGAAGATTTCCTAACAGTCTGTTTAGTCCAAGCCATCATCTTACGCTTGGGCAGAATTTATCACAAGTGTGCCTAGCAATGGTCACAACAATATTGGCAACGTGTTTTTCCACAACAACAGGGTTTTGGGCGGCCCCCAGGTAGAGTGTCAACCATGTTCAGATGAACTTTATACATCCAGTTAGTAAGAAGGTAATGCCTCCAACCTTTCCTTAGTTCCCAGATGAAACGACCGTGTCCTTCACCTTGAATCTAGTTGGGATAAAAATGATGTTGCACCTCGGGCTCTGGGGAAGGTGTATGTTCACTACTTACTTCCCAATATTCAAAGCTATAATTGGAAAGATCGTCACTGGACGAGGATGGGCTAGCACGGAGACGAGGGTGATCCTCGTATAAAAGTTGGAGCAAATCCTGGTTTATATGATGTTTGCCTCCCCAAAACACACCAGGGTTCATCTACAAAGGTAGGGACAAGAAAGTGAGAGTTGGTCGAAGTAACAAATGAAAATTAGGTTGTATATACCGGCCATATTCGATTGAGAAATCAAAAGTGAAAGTTTCACAAATATAGAGAATTTTCAATCCAAGAAGTTTAAATCTTCGAATTGGAATATGAGTTTCGCTAAAACCCTATGGACGAGTGGAAGTGAACGTTGTAAGGTTAAATTCGAAGCGTAGTCAGATAATAAAATGTTATGGTTTAATATAAATGAGATTTTCATGTCCTTAACCTAAGTATTCTATGGTTAACCTAGAACAGTTCAAGAATAGGCGAGATTCATAACAAAAAATCCAAAAACTAGGCATGCATTTCATTGCAAATATGTAAAAGAAAGAATAAGAAGTTACTCACTAATTTGAAGCTTTCTTGCTGTACTCGGATGGAATCGTCAAAAGCTTTCCTGTTAATTCCTTGACAAATTTGAGAGGAAATTTGGCTAAAAGGATTGTTAGAGATCCTTAATTCTATTTATATGCAATCTGAAAAGAGAATTAATCATTTTAAAATTCAAATTTTTCAAAAATTTTCCCAAAAGTATACGTAACGTACTCATTACAAGGAGTGTAACCGTCAAACACGCGAACACATTGAACCCTGATTTAAGGTAAAACCGTGAATTATCATTAAATGGACAGAAATTGAAGAGACTCTTAGTCAGGGTCACATCGGTTCATCATCTGACATCAACGACACGCGTCACCCATCCGGACAAGACTGCAGGCTGAGTGAAGTCCACGTGTGACTAGGAAGGTCGCATGCAGACTTGGAGACAAATATTATCCTATTGTTTGCACCATGACATGGAAAAAGGAATGGATGGCATGTGTCCCATATTTTTGACACCTGGGTAAAGGAAAATATCCCTAGCAGCCCATAAAGGACTACTCAGGATCTGTAACATTCAGACATCTAAACATGAAGATTGAGAAGATGTCCGGCCAAGGTGTAGACAAGGCTATGCTGAGCGAAGCATGAGAGATGACGATTCGAGAGATTAATCTTGTTGTGTCCAAATGCGAAGACAGTACCTGCAATTATGGGATTGAATGTACCCATATATATATGTATAAATATTTAGTTCATTGTTGTTTTTAAGAAATAGTTCATCATATTGTAAGTATTACAAGTATTGTCAGATTTTTTATTTTTCATTTTTTTAAAAAAGTCAAATATACTCATATAATTGAATAAATATTTGGATTAATTATGTATATGTATTATATTTTATAAAATTATTTTTGCTAAACAAACATGCCAATGGCACGTACATGGCTCTAGTAATAAGAGAGAGACATAGATTTATATGTGCTCAAAAATCAAATGAACTGGCTCCACTGTTGGCCTACCTAGTAACAATAGTTGGGCCTGCACTAGTGGCTCTAATATATAGTGGCTTTTATATTAATTAAGTTGAATGGAGGAAGAAAAAAAAGTTCCATTCATTTTTAGCGAACTTAGAAACAAACTATTTCTCCTCAATATTGCACTGATCTTTCATATAAAACTAAATCTTTAGAAGGAATAATTGTTGGAAAACTTATTGTTGTGACTAGCAAATTTCTGGTTCTTCTCGTGATCTTATATATATATTAACTCATGTAACTCAACATTTAACATATATATATATATATATAGTACACTACAATATCTTACCAATAATACTATGCAATAATTTTGCTCATTTTCTAAGGCTTAAAACAAAGAAGCTGTCTTTATCCGAAAGTATGAGAAAGAAAGTGGACAATATATCTAAAATCCTCCAACTTTTTATAGACACTAATATAATGTGTTCACATATCTAGATAATAGACTATCATATTGTGATTCATATGAAACTCGATCATGTGGAGTGCTTGCTTAATGTCCAACACTCCCACGTGGATTAATTATATATATTTGTTCTTTGGGTCTTCAAGGATATATATCCCATGGAATTTAGATATTGCTTTTGACTTAATTCTTAGCCAGTTCAAACATATGTCTACTAGCTAGAGAAAGAGGTCGATCAAGAAAACGGTATCTAATATATAAATATATATAGTTATTTATATTTATGTGTAAATTCTTATGGTCACCCCCTTTGCTAGGGTTAGTATTTTATGGCTCCCCATGTCTGGATTGTGATGGAACCTAATCGTTTCTTCGGATACCGTAGAAACAAAAATTTGTATTTCTCCTTTTTTTTTTCTTTGAACAATGATCATTTGTCCATTTCGAACATTACTCATTTTGTGGTAATTCAACGTCATATTATATGTCTAGATAATGTTACGAATTATTCCTAAATATATATATTTTTTTGTTCATGAGAAATTATTTGGTGATTTTTTTTTTAAATAAGAGAAAATAACAAATTATTTAGATGTTGCCCCGTAAGGAGGTAGTTAGTTAAACCTAAATATAATTAATACACTTAAAGTGTTGCAATTAATAATAGATTAAATTTGAATGTTTTGATAATTTAACCAGAGTATTTTCATTAATTCCGAAAATAAATTTAGGAAGAATAATAATTTTTTTAATTACTATTACAAAATATAATTGTAATTTTTGTTTTTATTTAAATCATTTCTATGGTTTCATATTTCAATGATTATCACTACATTGAATATTATTAATTTTAAAAAATTATGATATTAAAAAAACTAAAAACTAAAATAAAATCAACATACATGACTTGACACGTAACATTTATCTAGTATATATATGTATATTTCTCTAATATATAACTTTATGGTCCTCTTTTATTTATTTAATTATTTTCTTTCTTATTTCAAACAATGACCAAAAACCAAAAAATATTATAGAGGCTTATGGATTATACATTCTAAAGGATAAAAGAAAAGTCATTTAACAAAAAAAGTTGTCAATCCATCGAAATAGTATGTACAGCTAATCTATGCCCAACCATATTGACTGCTCTAGAGATTGCTTGTGTTTTCTTAGGCTATCCCATGGGAATGAAAGCCTATAAGTTGTTGGATTTAAACACAAATAGAATTTTCTGCTCTAGAGATGTGATTTTCCATGAGCAAATCTTTCCATTCGTGACTGCTGGAACCATGTCTCATGAATCCCTTGATTTTTTCCCTAGTTCTGTCACTCACACCAGCAATTCTCACATGTCACAACCACCTATACCACCTGATATAGAACCAGACCAAACTAATATTGCACCAGATTCCCATGACAGCACAGAATATCAAAATTCTGCTGCAATCACCACCAATAGACCCAGCAGAAATTCAAAGAGGCCATCATACTTGAATGATTATCATGTTTTTTTGTCTACTAACAGTGTTTCATCTCAGGGCAACCCTTCTATTACTGAACATCCTTTGTCTAAAGTGATCAACTACAACAGGTTGTCCCCCAGATTTCGTGCAAGCATACTTGCTATTTCTAGCCTCTTTGAACCTGAATTTTACCATCAAGCTAAAGGAATTCCAGTTTGGGACAATGCAATGGCATCTGAAATTCTTGCTCTTGAAACAAATGGGACTTGGATTATTGTTACTTTACCTCCCCATCATCATGCAATCGGGTGTAAATGGGTGTATAAAATAAAATATAATGCTGATGGAAGTGTTGAAAGATATAAAGCAAGGTTAGTAGCAAAGGGCTATAGTCAACAAGAGGGTGTTGACTACAATGACACTTTTGCACCTGTGGCCAAGTTAGTTTATGTTAAATTAATTCTAGCTCTTGTTGCTATTCAAGGGTGGTTCTTACATCAATTAGATGTGAACAATGCCTTATTGCATGTGGATTTACATGAAGAAGTGTATATGACTATACCTCAAGGGTATAGTCCTAAGGGGGAGCTTCCACCAAGGGCTGTTTGCAAGCTTCAAAAGTCAATATATGGCCTTAAACATGCAAGCTTCAAGACAGTGGTTCGAAAAATTTTCTTCAGCTCTTATTGAAGAAGGGTTCAAACATTCTGCCTCAGATCATTCTTTATTCATTAGACAAAATGGATCTAGCTTGATCTTGTTACTAGTATATGTGGATGATGTTTTTCTTGCTAGTAATAACATCAAAGACCTTGAAGCTTTAAAAATCAGACTCAATAATAGATTTAAACTGAAAGACCTTGGAGAACTGTTGTATACCAAAATGGTACGTTTTACATTTATCAACTCGCAAGTGCACGAATCTTTATTGTAGTATGGAGATTGTGAAGAACGAGGTCGAACCCATAGGAATTGCGTGAAATCGAAGAAAATACTTATTTAATCTAAGCTAATAAAACTCTAACCTAGTTCCGAAAATGGTGAGGGTTTTGGTAACAAAATAAAATAAAGTGTTTAAATGATAAAAATGACAGTAACAGATATTTTCAGAAATATTTTAGGATATTATTAAGGGTTCAGAATCCACTTAATGTATATAAAAATATTTATGTTTATATTGATTCTCATAATTTAATCAGTAATCGAACCAATTATTCTCTAATAAAAAATAGATTTTCCTTCGCTTTAAAATTATAACTTCTAAGCATTAAATGTGAAACAATTTAATGTAAATACAAAAAATCAAAGAATATTATTTTTAATAAAATATGGAACCAAGCATAAATAATTTCTAACTATCAAGAATACTTGATATTAAAGATGAAAGAAATTATTTTAAGAAGCGAAAATCATAAGCATATATTGTATTGAGAATCAAAATAAAAATAAATACTTAATTAAATACACTAGGTTTCATCGTCCTTCTTAATAATAAGGGAACTTAGAAACCCATAAGAAAATTCACTAAGAAAGCAGTAAACTAACACTGAGCGCTCTGAGCGTTTTCTCTGGATTTTTCTGTCTGAAACTGAAACTGTAACTGAATTCTAAAAACCTAAGCTTCTATTTATAGAAGGGTAAAAGGACTAATACGCAATTAAACTTATTACAAATTGCATGTGGGTAAAATTGTAAATACAAAAAGTTAATTTCGGAGTGCCACGTGTCAAGCTCGGATTGGTGGCTTTGGTGTGCAACTTGACACGTGGCGAGAGGAGAGAAAGCCACGTGGAAAGTGGCTGGGCTGCTGAAGGGAGGCGGTCATAGAGGAAGGCTAGCCGCGTGGCTGGCGAGTGCAGCAAACGCAAGGCCCAGGAGGGGCCGTGCGCTCCACGCGCGCGTGGGCTTCGGAGGAGACAAGGCGCTGACGCGCCTTCTGCTGGGCTTCTGCGGACGAATGGCAGACCGCCACGTGTCGTGGCTGTTGGCTGGGAGAGAAAGAGGGCCAAATGGGCTTTTGTCCTTTTGTGCTCTCTTTTGGGCTTCAAAAATGCCATTTTTCATTGCTTTGGATCACATTTTTACCATTTTTCTTTTTCTTTTCCTTTCTTTTCACAAATGCTATTTTCTCAATCAAACACAAACAAAATTAAATCCAAACAAAATATTTTCAACATAAAATATATCACAATAATTTTAATGAAAATATTTATTTAAAATTTAATTAATTTGTATTTCTTTAAATAAATACAATGCATTTTCTTAACTTTTTATTTTTCTTTTTCTCAATTATGCCATAAATACTATTATTATTTATAAACAAAGATAAAATTAATCTTAAATAAAATATTTTCAATATAATAATATATTGCATTAATTTCTTGAAAATATTATAAAGAATTAATTTTATTTTGTATTTTTACACTATAAAATATGTAATATTTTGGCATTTAACAGAACCCCCAACTAGCTTATTGCTAGTCCCTAGCAATTCAAGCGGATAACAAAATATTACCAAAATGAACAAATCAAACAAACTCTGACTAATCGAAACAAAATAAAATATTGGTGTAAACTCTAGAAAATACTATATATAAAAAATTACAATAGATATAATTCCAGATTTTTTGTGTGTGTGTTTCAAATCATATTCTTTGCTTTAATCATAACACAGATAATATTGAAAAATCTTTAAAGTAAAAAGTCTCAACTCCAAATCCTCACAGGTATTGAAATATTTGAAAAGAGGAAGGGTTGTCACTCTTGGAGCTGGAAAGATATATTAATTGACGCTCAAATGGATAAAGATTTTTAGGACGAACAATGTAAACAATTATTGACCCATAGATAGGCTAACCAAAAAATATTTTTGAAATTCAAATGACAAGTTAACTTTCGGGATTTCATTACAATATCTAGAGCCAAAATAAAGAAATAAACAACGATTTTTTTTTTTTTTTTTTTTTTTTATATATTTCGTGACTAAAATTTACGAAAAATAAACTATAGCAAAGTCTCTTTTGATTGATGATGATATATATATATTTTTTTTTCTATATATATATATATATTATGCATATATATTTTTTCGGGTATATATATATATATATATATTTTTTTACTTTGCTAAATGATTAAAACTAAGATATTGCTCTTTATATGATATATATGTATTTTTTTTTAAGGGCAATATCCACAATAATTATTTACCGTAGCAAAATTTTATTTGGTATATTTTGAATTTTGACCAAGCTACGCTGAAAGAGAAATGTTGCTCTTGTTTGATTTTTTTTTTTTATTTTATTTTTTTATATATATATATATATAGTATGTAAGATATTGCTCTTTATATGATATATATGTATTTTTTTTAAGGGCAATATCCACTATATATATATTTATACTCTTTTTTTTTTCTTTTTTAACAAGAGGAAACATGTGATAAGAAAATATAAAGATAATAAATTTACAATTAGGCTCAATTCTAAAAAAAAAAGTTTCCCTCTAGTAATTGTCATATTTTCAAATTTCAAAAAAATTTCAATTTTACCAATTCAGAAGATCAATATATGTTCAAAAAAATCGTTTTCTCAATTCTCACTTCTCACAAAAAAAATGAAAGCTTTTAACTTAAGATTTTTCTCAATTAAATGTGTTAAAAACAATCAAATCATATGTTTGGTTTGTGCAATTTTTACTGGAATTACTATCTAAGTAACTAAATATAGTATAAACTAGTCTAACACAATATTTATTTATTCACATAATTAGCAGCAGAATTTGACTCAAAATTTTCAAAAAGGTAAGAAATTTATCGAACTTAACGCAAGAATATACTCAGTACCCCCAACTAAAATGAGACAGTGTCCTCAATGTCTAAATATGTATATGATAAGAACATGAGATGAGAACTGAAAAACGGAGAATATGCACAGTGATAGATGTTAATTTTCTAAAAAACAAATGACAGAAAATAAACTAAAATACTGAAAATAAAGAAAGCAATTAAAGATAGGACCAGTAGTGAAAGAATTCACTAACCTTGGTAAATTGGATCGTGAAGGAGTGTTTCCTCCACTTCAGGTGGTGTTAATTCTAAAAATGGTTTCAACCGTTGTCCATTGACTTTGAATATGTTACCAGTTTTAGAATTTTCAATTTCAACAGCTCCGTGAGGAAAAACAGTACGAACAGTAAATGGACCAGTCCATTTAGAACGTAACTTACCGGGAAACAGATGAAGGCGAGAGTTGTATAAAAGAACTTTCTGACCAGTGGAGAAATCTTTTCGCAAGATGTTCTTATCATGATACAACTTTGTACGTTCTTTGTAACTTTTTGCACAATCGTAAGCATCGTTTCTCAGTTCTTCCAATTCATTTAATTGGAGCTTTCTTTTCTCTCCCGCTTTGTCTAGAGCAAAATTCAGTTGTTTAATTGCCCAAAAGGCTCTATGCTCTAACTCTACAGGTAAATGACAGGCTTTTCCATACACTAGGCGGTAAGGTGACATTCCAATGGGAGTTTTGTATGCAGTACGATATGCCCATAAAGCATCAGTTAGTCTCAGGGACTAATCTTTCCTAGTTGAGTTGATTGTTTTTTCTAGGATGTGCTTTATTTCCCTATTGGAGATTTCAACTTGAACTCTAGTTTGAGGATGATATGGTGTAGTGACTTTGTGTGTAATGCCATAATTTTTCATGAGATGTGCAAATGGCTTATTACAAAAATGTGTACCTCCATCACTAATGATAGCACGTGGTGTGCCAAAACGGGAAAAAATATTTTCTTTCAAGAAACGAACCACCACTTTGTGGTCGTTTGTGTGACATGCAACAGCTTCGACCCATTTTGAAACATAATCAACTCCAACAAGAATATACAAATTTCCAAACGAGTTAGGAAAAGGTCCCATAAAATCAATACCCCAAACATCAAATACATCAATAATAAGAATAGGGTTTAAAGGCATCATGTTTCTTAGACGGACTTCCTAACTTTTGACAACGTTCACGAGGGCTTTACGGTATGCATATGTATCACGGAAAATTGTGGGCCAATAAAAACCACATTGTAAAATTTTTGCAGCAGTCTTTTTACTACTGAAATGGCCTCCACAGGCATGATCATGACAAAAAGATATGATTTTAGTTTGATCACAATTCGGGATACATCTACGTACTATCTGATCAGGACAATATTTAAACAAGTATGGTTCATCCCAGATAAAATTTTTCACCTCAGAATAAAATTTATTTTTATCTTGTTTAGACCAGTGAGATGGTATTTCACCAGTAACAAGATAATTCACAATGTCAGCATACCAAGGCGAGAGAAGAAACATGCATCAATTGTTCATCAGGAAAAGTTTCGGTGATAGGGGTAGGCTCTTTACTAGTTTCAATAACTAGCCTAGATAAGTGATCAGCAACAACATTTTCAGACCCTTTTTTATCACGAATTTCTAGATCAAACTCTTGTAAAAGAAGTATCCAACGGATTAAACGTGATTTTGCATCTTTCTTTGACAAAAGATATCTTAAAGCGACATGATCGAATAAACAATTATTTTAGATCCTAACAGGATAAGACCTAAACTTTTCTAAGGCAAAGACTACAGCAAGCAATTCTTTCTCAGTTGTGGAATAATTTAATTGAGCATCATTTAGAGTTTTGCTAGAGTAGGAAATAACATGTGGTATTTTATCAATTCTTTGCCCTAAGACAGCTCTTATAGCATAATCAGAAGCATCACACATTATTTCAAAAGGAAGGTTCCAATCAGGAGGTTGAATAATGGGTGCAGTAGTTAGCATAGTTTTCAATTTCTCAAAAGCAATATGACAATCGTGATCAAAAACAAATGCATTATCTTTTCCAAGTAAATGGCACAGAGGCCGTGAAATTTTGCTAAAGTCTTTTATGAATCTCCGGTAGAAACCGGCGTGACCTAAGAATGATCTAATTTCTTTCACAGTTTTAGGTGGTGGAAGTTTTGAAATAAGATCAACTTTAGCTTTGTCAACTTCTATTCCCTCAGCTGAAATCACATGTCCTAAGACAATTCCACGTTTTACCATAAAATGACATTTTTCCCAATTTAGCACTAAATTCTTTTCTTTACAACGAATCAAGACAAGAGACAGGTGGTGTAAACATTCATCAAAAGAAGATCCATAAATAGAAAAATCATCCATAAAGATTTCCAAAAAATGTTCAACCATATCAGAAAAAATTGCAATCATATACCTTTGAAACGTCGCAGGTGCATTGCATAAGCCAAAAGACATGCGTCGATAAGCAAATGTTCCATAAGGACATGTGAAGGTGGTCTTTTCTTGATCCTCGGGTGCTATCGGGATTTGGTTGTATCCCGAGTAACCATCGAGAAAACAGATAGTACTCGTGACCAGCTAATCTTTCAAGCATTTGATCAATGAAGGGTAATGGGAAATGGTCTTTTCTGGTGAGGCTATTCAGTTTTCTGTAGTCAATGCACACTCTCCATCCAGTTTGGATTTTAGTGGGGATTAATTCATCGTTTGCATTTTTGACTACAGTAATTCCAGACTTCTTAGGAACAACATGGATCGGACTGACCCATGAACTATCAGAAATTGGGTATATAATACCCACATCTAATGTTTTAAGTATTTCATCTCTCACTACTTCTTTCATATTTGGATTTAACCTTCTTTGACACTCACAGGATGGCTTTGCATTTTCTTCTAAATGGATTCGATGCATGCACACCGAAGGACTAATTCCTTTGATGTCAGCCATGGTCCACCCTATGGCTTCTTTGTGACTCTTAAGAACTTGTACCAATTTCTCTTCTTGTTTCTTGTCTAATGCAGATGCGATGATAACAGGGAAGGTTTCTGACTCTCCTAGGAATGCATATTTTAGATCTTCAGGTAAAACCTTTAGATCTAACTTTGGTGGTTCAGGGAGTGACTGTGATTCTAATTGGCGAAAGGGTTCAATTGACTCAACTTTAGTGTTCCACTCTTCTGTGTTTATCAATGGTGTAGACTCTAACAAAGAATTTACAATATCAAAAGAACTTTCAAAATTCATACCAAAATGACTTACACAATTTTCAAAAGAATTATCTTTGTTTAGCATGAAATCTTGTGTGACAGAATCAATAAAATTTACCTCATATACATCATCGCAATCAACAGATTTATTAGCAACATTAAAAACATTCAACTCAACAGTCATATTTTCAAATGATAATTTAAGAACACCATTACGACAGTTGATGATTGCATTTGATGTGGCTAAAAATGGTCTACCCAAAATGATCGGAATTTGAGCACTTATGTCTTCAACAAAATGAGTATCAAGAACAATGAAATCAACAGGAAAATAAAATTTATCTACCTTAATCAAAACATCTTCTATGACACCTCTAGGAATTTTCACGAACGATCGGCTAACCGAAGTGTCATAGATGTTGGTTTCAGTTCCCTAGACCAAGTTGCTTATAAACGAGAATAAGGCAATAAATTCACACTAGCTCCTAAATCAAGTAAAGCTTTGTTAATCACATGATCACCAATAATACAAGGAATGGTGGGACACCCCGGATCTTTGTGTTTAACAAGACTTTTATATTGAATTATGGAGCTGACTTGTTCCATTAAAAATGCCTTTTTCGGAACATTTGTGTTTCTTTTTGCAGTACACAAATCTTTCAAGAATTTAGAGTAGGCAGGTATTTGCTTAATGGCATCTAAGAAAGGGATATTTATACTTACTTGTTTGAATACCTCTAAGATGTCACCATACTGACTACCTCTTTTGATCGGGAGCAATCTTTGTGGGAATGGAGCTTTTGGAATGAACGGTAAAGTTTGACTCGATTCTTCAACCGAGTCTTTGGAATGTGAACTTTCAGGCTGACTCTTTTCATTTTCTTTCAATGAGTCTTTGTTTATTTCAGCATCAGTTTGAGGTATGTAATCAGGTTTTCCAATTATTTTTCCAGACCTAAGGATAGAAATTGATTTAGCTTCTTCAGTAGGTCTAGATGTACTTACCTCGTACTGACTCTTTGGATTTGGAATGGGTTGACTGGGAAGTTTTCCCTTTTCCCTTTCAGCTACAGCAGTAGCAAGCTGACCCATTTGTGTTTCAAGCTTTAATAGGGATTGAGAATTTGTGTGTAAAGCTTGTTGGGTGGTTTTCATAAACTGTTGTAGTGTATCCTCTAAAGATGGTTTTCTTTGTTGTTGAGGATATGGCATATTAGGTTGGGCTTGACTCTGATTGGGCGTGTTGTACTGGTGCCCTTGATTCATTGGAGGCTGGTTCTGTCTCCATGAAAAATTTGGATGATTTCTCCAATTTGGATTGTAGGATTGAGAAAATGGGCTATCAGATGATTTCCCATAAGTTTGAAGAGCGTTTACTTCTTCAGAAAATGCCTCTTGGTATATAGGCAATGATGGACATGACTGGGCACTATGACTTGTACTATAGCATAAGGAACAAATTTCATTCCTATGTATAGGAGTATTCATGGATTGACTTAATGACATAGCTTCAACTCTCCTAGTTAGATTTGCTAATGATGTTTTAATATCTACGTCATCTTTGACATCGTAAATTCCACCTCTCTTAGGTGTGTTGGAAGCTTTCGATCTAGGATCTTGGCAATTCCACTGTTGAGAATTTACAGAAAGATTCTCAAGAGACTCCCAAGCCTCATCCCCTCTAAATTGCAAAAATTTTCCAGTGTGCATTGATTGTACCATTTGTCGGTTTGAGGGAGATAATCCATCATAAAAGTATTTTACCAATCTCCATTTTTCAAAACCATGGTGTGGACATTTTAGCAATAAATCTTTAAATCTTTCCCAACATTCATAAAATTCTTCGTGATCTTTATGATAAAATTCGGAGATTTCTCTCCTAATATTATCCGTTTTAGACATGGGAAAAAATTTGGACAAAAATTTATTAACTAATTCATCCCAAGTAGAAATAGATCGGGCTGGGAGTGAATTTAACCAGGCTTTAGACTTATCTTTTAATGAGAATGGAAAAAGTCTAAGCCTAACAGATTCATCAGAAAAATTTTGAAATCTAAATGTAGAGCAAATTTCTAAAAAATCTTTCACATGCATGTATGGATCTTCTTTACCTAACCCATAAAAAGATGGCAAAAGTTGAATTATGGAAGGTTTCAGTTCAAAATGTGTAGCATTTGTTTCAGGAAAAATAATGCATGATGGCGGATTAGCAGAAATGGGAGAAAAATGATCAATAAGAGTTTTTTCTTCCACATTTATTTGATTTGGTTCCATGATGTCAGAATTTTCACTTTTAATTTCAACCCACAATAATTTTCTTTTTACCAAACGATTTTTAGAATTTCGTTCCCAGCGAATCATACACCAAGTATCACAAAAATTAAAATAACACGAAAAAATTAGGAGGCGGTGCCTACCATATAATTGCGTAAATAAAGACTGAATTTAAAATATAGCGGGAAATAAATAATATGTATATATTTGACAGAAATATAAATATTAATATTAATTATAATTTATAATATATACTTTATTATATATAATTATAATAATAATATACTTTTCTTAATAGTTAAATAATGTATATAATAATAAATAATATATAATAATATATTAATATTATATAATAATAATATATAATAAATTATATATATATATCAGTTTACGTTTTACGTAAACTGATAATAATAATAATAATAATAATAATAATAATAATAATAATAATAATAATAATAACTTTATATATATATATTTTAATTTGTTATTAAGAAACGTAATATATAATATATATAATATAATAACTAGTAGAAGAATTATACCAACCTGAATTAAAGTAGTTTTTTTTTCTTGCAGTTCCCCGGCAACGGCGCCAAAAACTTGTTGTATACCAAAATGGTACGTTTTACATTTATCAACTCGCAAGCGCACGAATCTTTATTGTAGTATGGAGATTGTGAAGAACGAGGTCGAACCCATGGGAATTGCGTGAAATCGAAGAAAATACTTATTTAATCTAAGCTAATAAAACTCTAACCTAGTTCCGAAAATGGTGAGGGTTTTGGTAACAAAATAAAATAAAGTGTTTAAATGATAAAAATGACAGTAACAGATATTTTCAGAAATATTTTAGGATATTATTAAGGGTTCAGAATCCACTTAATGTATATAAAAATATTTATGTTTATATTGATTCTCATAATTTAATCAGTAATCGAACCAATTATTCTCTAATAACAAATAGATTTTCCTTCGCTTTAAAATTATAACTTCTAAGCATTAAATGTGAAACAATTTAATGTAAATACAAAAAATCAAAGAATATTATTTTTAATAAAATATGGAACCAAGCATAAATAATTTCTAACTATCAAAAATACTTGATATTAAAGATGAAAGAAATTATTTTAAGAAGCGAAAATCATAAGCATATATTGTATTGAGCATCAAAATAAAAATAAATACTTAATTAAATACACTAGGTTTCATCGTCCTCCTTAATAATAAGGGAACTTAGAAACCCATAAGAAAATTAACTAAGAAAGCAGTAAACTAACACTGAGCGCTCTGAGCGTTTTCTCTGGATTTTTCTGTCTGAAACTGAAACTGTAACTGAATTCTAAAAACCTAAGCTTCTATTTATAGAAGGGTAAAAGGACTAATACGCAATTAAACTTATTACAAATTGCATGTGGGTAAAATTGTAAATACAAAAAGTTAATTTCGGAGTGCCACGTGTCAAGCTCGGATTGGTGGCTTTGGTGTGCAACTTGACACGTGGCGAGAGGAGAGAAAGCCACGTGGAAAGTGGCTGGGCTGCTGAAGGGAGGCGGTCATAGAGGAAGGCCAGCCGCGTGGCTGGCGAGTGCAGCAAACGCAAGGCCCAGGAGGGGCCGTGCGCTCCACGCGCGCGTGGGCTTCGGAGGAGACAAGGCGCTGACGCGCCTTCTGCGGACGAATGGCAGACCGCCACGTGTCGTGGCTGTTGGCTGGGAGAGAAAGAGGGCCAAATGGGCTTTTGTCCTTTTGTGCTCTCTTTTGGGCTTCAAAAATGCCATTTTTCATTGCTTTGGATCACATTTTTACCATTTTTCTTTTTCTTTTCCTTTCTTTTCACAAATGCTATTTTCTCAATCAAACACAAACAAAATTAAATCCAAACAAAATATTTTCAACATAAAATATATCACAATAATTTTAATGAAAATATTTATTTAAAATTTAATTAATTTGTATTTCTTTAAATAAATACAATGCATTTTCTTAACTTTTTATTTTTCTTTTTCTCAATTATGCCATAATACTATTATTATTTATAAACAAAGATAAAATTAATCTTAAATAAAATATTTTCAATATAATAATATATTGCATTAATTTCTTGAAAATATTATAAAGAATTAATTTTATTTTGTATTTTTACACTATAAAATATGTAATATTTTGGCATTTAACAAGAACTTAGGTACTTTCTTGGTCTTGAGAGTGCAAGGTCTTGTAAAGGCATTTTTGTCTCTCAAAGACATTATGCATTGCCACTATTGGAGGATCTAGGGTATTTGGGTTGCAAGTCTGTTAATACCCCTATGGAAATTAATTTAAAGCTTAGCCAAGACCGTGATGACAAGCTTGCCGATCCTACCCTCTATAGAAGAATCATTGGGAAGTTACAATACTTGGTTATAACAAGGCCTGACTTAGCTTATTCTGTCAATAAACTTAGTCAGTTTCTTGCCTCTCCTAGGACTACTCACCTCAATGCTGCTCAAAGGGTCCTCCAATATGTGAGGGGAACACCTGGGCAGGGGTTGTTTTACCTTGCAAGTTCGGATATCAAACTAAAAGCCTATACCGATGCTGACTGGGTATCATGCATCGACACCAGAAGGTCTACCACAGGTTTTTGTGTTTTTCTTGGTGATTCTCTCATGTCTTGGAAGAGCAAGAAACAACCGATTGTGTCTAGATCTTCTGCCGAGGCTGAATATAGAGCAATGGCCAACACTACTTGTGAGTTAGTTTGGCTGCTATCTTTGCTCAAGGAGTTGGGGATTGAACATGAATGCCCTGCCATATTGCACTGTGATAATAAGGCAGCAGAACAAATAGCAGCCAATCCTGTTTTCCACAAGCGTAGCAAACATATAGAAATCGATTGCCACATTGTTAGACAAAAGGTTTAAGAGGGGATGATCAAGACATCTCACACCTCCAGCAAAGAGCAGATTGCTGATATCTGCACTAAGGCACTTCTGCCTACTCAATTTCAAGTTCTCAAAGATAAAATGGGGTTGTATGACATCTACACTCCACCTTAAGGGGGAGTTTTAGAGTTTAAGGTGTGGTGTACATGTGTCATAGTTAGTTAAGGGGTGTTAATTCTGTTGGAGTTAGTTAGTTTGTCCTAACCTCCTAACCGATTGTACTCTGTTAGTTCCTTAGCTTGAGTCTGTATATATATGTCCATTCTGTTGTAATTTATTCATTGATTCAATACACAATTCTTTCTCTTCATCTTCTAATTGCTAAAAACTGCTTCTAATACATGAATTAAAAACAATTCGAAAAATCTAAAAAGAACAAACATGCAATATATATATCCTCTAACAAAGAACTAAAACTATTAAAAGATGAATGTCTATTATCAAAAGAAGATTTAATTGCTAAATAATCTTATTCAGCGTGTACAACAAATTCTATTAAGGAGAGAATCCAATCCATAGCCACAACAATTACCATACATTCTACTTGTATAATTGAAAAACTTTTGGTAAAAATAAAAAATAAACAACTGGTAGTAAGGAACGACACGGTAGAGTACTATTAATTTTTAATCATAATAACTCAAAAAGAAAAAAAAAAATTACCATGGAAGTTAAAAGAAGAAAGCAATACATGCATAATATAAAAAAAAATAATAGAATTTTTGGTAAAAATAATTTTATATTGTAATTTTCGGTTCCATAATTTAAATCTAATCGAAATTATGAATTAATAGAACCACTATATTCTATTTGAATCGATTTAAAACTACAAAAGATAAAAATAGCATTGACAACATAAAAATAGTTTCACTTTGATAATGGTTTCAAAACTAATAAATTGATGTGGAATAAATAATGTACAATGTTAGTGTCGTTATTTTGTGACAGATTATTTTAGTACAATGTCTAGTCATGTCTGGAGTTTCAGTCTGTTATATCGGCACTTGTGTACTGTTAAGTCTGTTATCGTTAGGTGTTAGTTAGTGCCAGGTGAACTATTTTGTTGGGTATAAATAGTCGAGTTTATTCTGTAAACAGGTTATCCAGAAAAATCGAAATAGTTGGTTAATTTAGTTTTTATCGTGGGAGTTAGAGTCGTATCTTGTTGTTTCTACAGGTCTGATTGTATAGCTTGAAGATGGTCATCTATGGCAGAAAGATCAGAGCCTGAAGTTACTAAGTTCAAACTGAAGGGAGTTCAGTGTCAACTTCGTCATCAGATCTGAAGGGATTTCAGGTTGAAGAAGTGTCGAAGTCAAACTCAGTTGCTGCACAAGGGATTGTGCACTTGCAATCAAGATTCTTAATTGTTGTTGGTAATTCATTGCTAAATGCTGTAAAGTTTGTATTAAATTTCTTTAGAGAGAACTGGAAATTGTAATACGAAACACTTGAGAATTAGTTGATGAGATCACCCTGGTTCGGGGAACCCAAGCACTAGTCGGCTGAGATGTGTTCTAAGTGCAGATGAAGCTTGTAAATTTTGTGTGCTTTACTGATTTATTCTCAATTCAAGTCTAAAATTCATATGTTGAAATCAATCTACTCAAAGATAATCAACTTGGTAATCTGAATCATTAAAATCAACAAGTAATACTTTCATACAATGTACTGTTTTACTAAAAAGAATGATAGATAAAGTTGGAGCATAGCTCGAGATAGCTAGGAAAGTAGAGTTGAATGAGCATATCAGTTGGAAAAGCGCATGAAGAAATAGAGTGAATGGATCCATGTGGACCAATTCAAAATAGAAAGAGATCACTCAACATGTGTTCCCACCAACAAATAGGAGACCCCATCATTCAAGAAAGGGGAAATTATTGATCACACAATATTATTCGAAATTCTACCATAATAAATCTACATAATACACGTCTGCTTGACACCCAAAATTGAAGAAGAGAATTACACTCGATTTAGGAGGAATTATGTAATCTAGCACTAGGTTTATAGTTTGAATTGAATCAATCCTGGTGTAAATAATTTTAAGTGGAAATACAATTTTATTGTTGAGGTAATTTTTAGCATGGAGCCATCTATGGGAGTCACATGAATAAAAAACTAAGGACTAGGCTACAGGTTAGAATGAGATCTAATAAAGCATCAAAGAATGTGCAAAAGTAGTTGTTACATATGAAAGGGATACACCAAGTGGGATAATAAATCCTACTGGTGCTATAGTGACAAAAATGAAAGAGATAAACCAAAGGATAACCGCGTAGGACAAACACATATAGGAACTGTGATGACTCATGGAAGAGAAGTTCCAACAGGATCATCAATATTATTATCATCATCAAGACATCACCCGATGTGTTTATGCAAGAAATAGCATATATGTGTGTGTGAAGGTGAATAGGACACAAACACCGCACGATGTTAAGGCAAACAAGCAATATAGATCCGCTGAGGATTGAAGAGAGACTTCTAGAGCAACTATAGAAGGCTAAAATCTACTAGAGTACAATAGAGGAAATGAGATACTAGCCAGAAATATTAAAAATTTGATGAGAATGGCACAAAGAAAAAACGATAACAACTACAAAAAATAGAGAATCCTTTTCTTTACTGATATTAAGAAATGTTGCATGTAATGATCAGACATCTACAAAATATTTTCACTAGATAGGTGCAAATGAAAAAAAAAAAGAGTTACACAGAATAAAATAACATAGAAGTAGCCAGCAGTTGAGATCCAATCTTGAACTCTCAATCCTAAGCAATATGGTGATGAGTTTTTGCAATGGAAAGAACAAATGATGAAGGAAATCATGGCTAATATCGAAGAAGGCAAGATTGCAGAACTAGACGATCTAAACAGACCAACCATGAGGAACATAGCAAGACCTCCCTTTGGGAAGTGGATTGTTGAAGAACCGATGTCTAAGCATTTCGTAATGCTAACCTTTACAATGTTCGATAGCAAAAGTAATCCATTAGAGCACATGCTTTAGTTCAAATAAAGAATGGCTTTAGGAAAAATAATCTTGGAATCAGGTGTAAGGCCTTCTCCACAACCTTGATAGGATCAAGTGGTTAGTAGACTAGAAGAAAAGTAAAATAGAAAAGTTCAAACTTCACAACATGGCGCATTAGTCACATGCTGATTCCTCATCCTTCTCTGGAGTAGTTTGAGTGGAGGTAACTTCTCCCTCTTCATAGTCTAAGAACACAGATATTCTCCTTAAATACTCTTTGTCATTTTGAACTAAGATCACATTTTTAGACATTGTTTGAGACAAGATGACAGTTGCACTTTCAGTTTCCTCCTCATCCTGCTTGAGTGGCAATTTCTAGGATTCATCAAGGAAGCAAGTGTTAGCATACGCTTGCTAGCAAGACATTATTAGTCCATTATTTTGGAGACTCTCAGTATTGAATAGAGTTTTCCCATCTATCACCCATGTATCAATCTTAATCAACATGGCATCAACTCTCCTTCTCATGTCAATTAAGCACTCACATTCATGTGGAATCTTCGCTATTGATATGAACCATGGATGCTAGGATAAGTAAGCACAGCACTACAGTATAAGTGTTCTGGGAGCCATTGGGACCACAAGATAATAGTTTCAGGAAGAGAGTAATCATCTCTGATTAATTGGGCTTGATTTTTAGTAAGAGTGTTAAACACAAGAGGTCTTAACTTGAAAGCCCAATCTCTTCGATCATCACTTTGAATGGTGGCTTTACGAAGTTTAGTTGCCCTTACCTTCTCACCACACATTTTATCTAAGTTCTTAGACTTGGGCACAATTAACTTAGCTCTAATGAACTAAGCTACATGGGGATTATGTTGGGTTTTATGCCCTAAATAAAACTCATTTCATATAATCAGATTTACTTATTAATAAAGATCAGAAATAAAATTTTATGTTGCATGGTTCACATGATTTATTTCATGATTATATGTATATAATGTATGAATTCTTTTTAAGTCCAGAACATATGAGTTTGTTAAGATTATAGTGTTGTCAGCACAGTGGAATATAATCTTAATTATATGTTCAAAAGTTTATTCCCTGATTTGTCAAAACACTGAATTTAGACTGACATGGTATAATCAGCGATATGTATTCTTACACCTTGGAAAAGTGTTATGTCCTTTCCAGGATATTGGCAAAGTTTACCAGTATCGGATGTATGGAGTATACATCGGAAGGGACCGATATTGAACTTTGATTAGATATATTAAAACTTACCGTAATATCTATTCAATTCAATATCGCCTGTTGATCCTAGATCAAATGATCTTAATCCTGATATGGTTAGGTTCAATCTCAAGAGTGTTACTCGTGTTCTTTGATTTGTTAGTTAAGCCTACTTTTGGGTCAGGGTGATACGTACATTTTGGGAACACGGTAGTGCAATTGAGTGGGAGCGCTAACATAAATATGGAATCTATAGCTTCTATTTGGCAAATAGAAAGTAAAGGATGATTTCCTTCGAGCTTAACCAAACGAAGATAAATGGTGGAGATCTCATTTCACTTAGCTGAAATATCATTTATACAGGGTTAAGTGTTTTAAGGATAAAATACATTGAAGGTGTAGCGGTAACAGTAGTGCCTTTTCAATGTAGATCATCTATATAGAGGATCATTGATCACATTAGGGTTATAACAATGGATAACTAATGACGTGTCTATATCGTGGAACATATAGAGCGTTCTATATGACTGAGAGTGCAATTCCAAGTTCTCAGTGTGGATTCAATGAGGAATTAATAAGTTAGGGAATTTACTTGGTAAATTCTGTTCGACTTATTGGAAGCTCGGTTATATAGACCCATGGTCCCCATACTAGTTGAGACCATACTGCTTGTAAGACTCAGTTAATTGATTTTAATTAATCAATTATAATTCTAAAAGTTAGACTATGTCTACTTTATGAATTTTCACTAAGCAAGGGCAAAATTGTAAAGAAAAGAGATTTTAGGTTTATTTATTGATTAAGAGACTTTATATGTCTAAATTAATAAATATATTAAATGACAATATTATTTAATAACTATTTCCAAGTTATTAAATAATTAGAATTGGCATTTAAAAGGTTAAATTGGAAAATTGGCATTTTTGAGAAAATGGGAATGGAAAATAACAAAATGGGAAAGTTGCAAAGTGAGGCCCAATCCCTTTGTATGGCCGGCCCTATGCATAGGAAATTCCATTTGTAGTTTCCATTATTTTAATGCCATACAATTCTAACCTAAACCTAGAGGGTTTTCTATAAATAGAAAGTGTTGGCTTGAGGAAATTGACACACATCTTTGATCACTTTGTTTCCCTCAGAAAATGCCTCACACGCCTCTCTCTCTTTTCTTCTCTCATAATTTTGAAATTCCTTGAGTGAATGAGTAGTGCCCACACACATCAAGTGGTACCTCAATCATAGTATGTAAGACTATGGAAATTCTGCATCAAAGAAGGAGAAAAGAAGATCCAGGTTCAGATCTTGGTGATGCTCTGCTACAGAAAGGAATCAAGGGCTAGAGATCTGAACGGAAGGAGTCGTATTATTCCACTGCACCCACTGTAAGGTTTTCTAAACTTTATATGTGTTTAGTTTCATTGTTTTAGAATTCATATTAGGTTGTTAATCCAACATACATGATAGTAAATAGATCCTGGTAAAATAAATTCCAACATATTATACTCATCAGGCAACCTTTTACTTCTCTTGTCCTAGCCATGATTTCAAGATTCCTTACAAATCAAGAGAAGTCTTATTAGGTTGTGAAAAAAATTTCAAGAAATTTCAAAGCAGGAAATTTTCAATTAACTAGGAAAGTATTTTGAAATTTTTGAGGTCTTAGAAAAAAGAATTCAAGGATTTTTATGAGTTTGAGAATCATTGAAGCAAGATGAAGATGAAAGGAAGAAAATTTTTCAACAAGAAAAGACACCGATCAAAAAAAAATATTTTCTACCTTGAGGATGAAGAACACTTGAAGGATTGATGAAGATGAAACCCCAAGAAGCTTTTTAAAGGCTCGGGCATGGAAGACTAGGATGGGAAGAGTTAAAATTTTAATTAAAAACTCTCTTATTTATAGATGAGTTCAATCTCGTAATTATAGAGCAATTGAGAGTCTTTTAAATTTAATGTTTTAAAGAAAGAGGTAAATGATCAGAAAAAAAGATAAAAATTTATCCTTTCCCTTCTCATTGAAGCATGAATTTCAAAATTCTTATGGAAATATGACTATGAATTTGAATTTAAAAGGCAACATCCATTCCTAATGCTACATTAAAGGAAAATTAGAGATTTAAAAGAAAAGGATAAATGATAAGCAAAAGATCAAAATTATTTTCTCTTCTTCTTTCTCTCTTAGATTTTTGAATGGCATATGAGAATAGGATTAGGATGTAAATCCTATTAGTCCTAATGCCATAAAAAATATAAAAAAATTTCAAGTTTTTTAAAGAAAATATAAAAGATAAGTGAAAAAAAAGTGATAAGTTTTTCCTCTTTTTCTTTGTTACTCAATTTTTGAAAATCCCCAAGTACAAAGAAAGAGAGTTCAAAGTCCTAATTCTATTGGGAATGCTTGAAGAATAGAAAAAAATTTCTAAGATTGTCAAAATTGATGCTCACCTGGTTGTTTCGAGAGAAATGGACTTGGTTCACATCATCAAGTCAACTCCACACAAGTATGAAGTTAACTTGGGGGGGGGGGGATGCTAACCAAGAAACTTTCCCTTGTGATGACATCAATTTTTGACACGTGCCAAGAGAGATGACATCACAGAGTTGAGTAGATCGAGTCATAGTAGTAGACCTGGGAGGGGTCCCTATCTCGGGGCCTACGTTGACTTTGGGAGCTTCTGGATAGGAGTTCAGACTTTAATAACTTGATTTCATCTCCCTATCTTTAAGTATATTTTGTACCATGAAGACATGGAACAATAAAATCCAGGCCCCAAGAGATAAAATCCAAGCCCCAACAATGGTAAAGTTTTACAACATCAATGCATAAAATGGAGTGAGCGATAAATGTTTCATTCAATTTTTAGCTATTTTTAAAGATATCTTTTCATTTGACAATTGCTTCCCAGAATCTACATATGATATGAAAAATACTTTAATTTCTATAGGATTGAAGTATGAAAAGATCCATGCATGTTCGTACGATTGCATATTATATTGTAAGGAAAATGCGGATATGGATTACTCCACGACTTACGGTTTATCTCGCTATAAAATAAACAAGAGTAAGGAGAATGGAAAACTTATCCCCCAAAAAGAAATGTGATACATGCCTTTGATTTTGTTACTTAAACGATTATATCGTAGTGCAGAATATTCTGAAAATTTTATTAGGCATGAGACGAAGAGAGTGAAAGTGTAACGCCCTAATGCTAAGGCACGCTACAGTGCCTTTTCAATTATTGTGCAATCTTTGCTAATCAAAGAAATTTCTCGAAAAACGTGTCAAATTAAAACTTTTGCTTTAAATATTAAACTTTGTAATATAATATAATATTTACAAATCCCGGGATCCCGATTTCAAACTTTTAAAAATTTACTGTTTAAACTTTACATTTCAAAATACATAACTTCCAGGTCGCACAGCGACTTTCAAAATATAACTCCCAGATGTCCCGAGACCGAACACTCCAGGTCGCGCCGCTTGACATGTACAATCTCATCCGAGCTCAGGTTCATTCCTGTTCAGCCTTCGCCTTTCCTTTACCTACACATGGAAGCAGAAACTGTGAGTCAACAGACTCAGTAAGAAATGCATATAACATACCATATAATTTCTGACCTGTAAATAGGCGCCCATACACCTATTTACAGAGCTTAACAGATGAGTATGAACGTTCAATACCAGGTACAACCACTATACCACATACACATCGTACCTCACTGTACGAGTGTTGGTAGGGTTTATCCCGATCACTGAGTAACACTGAGTGATGTACCACACACCTTAGCATTTTCCCATGCTTGTGTTGGTATCACTGTATCGTACTCACAATCACAACAATCACTGTACCAATACACTCTATAACTTATTCATACAAGTGTTGGTAGTGCTTAACATAATTCAAGCATGCATATATAAACACATATACACACATTCAGATAATCACATCATACATTATACACAGTTCTTACATGTTTTCCGAATTCAAGTGTGCTGGCCGACCTGAACGGAATTCACGTGCTAGATGGATGCCCTAATCACAATAATTGCAACACAGATGAGTGACTCGCTAAATCACTTTCCGGGACTTAAACTTGAAACTAAAAGTTTCCCTATCGATAAACCTCATGGCAATACTCTAAATATCTCAAAATTGGCCAAAACTAGGGTTCTGGAAATTCCCCCAACAGGCAGACCGGTTCCCAACCGGCATCCCGGTTCTGGGTCACCAACCGGTCGACCGGTTGGTACTGGCCTCCCAGAACCGAAATTTCGGTTCTACTACTGGGAACCAAAAATCATCCCCCTTAATTCAATTCAATCCCAAACCTTACCAAACTCTCCAGTATACCTATACAATGCATACACAATAGAATCCAAGCAGTATTTCACAGAACAAACCAATAAATCCAATTATGCCATTAAAGCTCAAAGCTTGAGTTTCAAAACTCAAGCTTGCTTAAAACCATTCTCAAGCATCAAAAACAGTAGCTAGGGACTCAAATCAACTCAACCTAACCCCAGAATTCGAACCCTAAGCAATTCAAAACCTAACAGCCACTAAACCTAGAAATTCATAGTGAAACTAAACTAAAACTTCAAAAACTTAAGGGGAGAAGAACTAGGGTTACCTTGCCTTGATTCCTCTTGAATCCTTTGCTGAAAACACAGAATTTCAGCTCCCAAAATCCCTTGCCCTTGCTGCCTTCGAAGAGAGAAAGTGAGAAGAAAGAGCTTCTCTTGAATTTTGGTTTTTCCTTTGTTTTTTCCTCAAATGAAATGGTTTTTCCTCAATTAATTCATTGCTGAAAAATAATGTGCTAGGTGTCAACTAGAGGGACAGCCACCTAATCCACCATTAAACAAAATGTCTAAAATGCCCTTAGGCTTAAAACTAGGGTATTTCTAAAGCTAGGGGTAAAATGGTCAATTTCCATACGTTAATAGGATTTCATCCCCGAAATCTAACCTGAATAGCTCTGGATGTTGAGTCCTCATATCTGACTCTAATTCCCAGGTGGCTTCTTCCACCTTATTGTTCCTCCAGAGCACCTTAACCAGTGCAATAGTCTTGTTTCGAAGAACTTTTTCTTTCCTATCCAAAATTTGAACAGGTTGCTCTTCATAGGATAAGTCTGGTTGTAGTTCAAGGGCTTCATAACTCAAGACATGAGTCGGGTCTGACACGTATTTCCTTAACATAGAGATGTGAAATACGTCATGAATAGCTGATAATGCTGGTGGTAAGGCTAGCCGATACGCTACCTGCCCGACCTTCTCGAGTATCTGAAATGGCCCAATGAACCTAGGCTTAACTTACCCTTCTTCCCGAAGCGCCTAATACCCTTCATTGGTGAAACCCGCAGGAAAACATGTTCCCCTGCCTGAAATGTAACATCTCTGCGCTTCGGATCAACATAACTTTTCTGCCTGCTTTGAGAAGCAAGCATCCGAGCCTTGATCTTATCAATAGCTTCATTGGTCCTCTGCACTAACTCTGGACCCAGGTACTTCCTTTCTCCTGTTTCGTCCCAATGAATAGGGGAACGACATTTTCTACCATATAACATCTCATAGGGAGCCATCCCTATTGTACTTTGGTAGCTGTTATTGTAGGAGAATTCAATTAAAGGCAAGTACTTACTCCATGAACCCTCAAAGTCCATGACACAGGCTCGCAGTAGGTCTTCTAAAATCTGGATGAAAGGCTGTACTAAATTTTAACTTGGTACCCATAGCCTTCTGAAGACTCACCCAAAACTTCGATGTGAACTTTGGATCCCTATCTGACACAATAGATTTAGGGGCTCCGTGGAGACGAACTATCTCCTTCACATACAATTCAGCATACTGATCTACTGAATAGGTAACTTTCACTGGTAGGAAGTGAGCTGACTTTGTGAATCTGTCCACGATGACCCATACAGAATCATACATCCCTGTAGTTCTAGGTAACACAGTTACAAAGTCCATTGCGATGTCCTCCCACTTCCATTCTGGAAGGACTAAAGGTTGCAATAACCCTGCCGGCCTCTGATGTTCAGCCTTAATCTGCTGGCAGGTTAAACACTTGGACACATAGTCCACCACATCTCTTTTCATCCCATACCACCAGAAGTAGGGTTTCAAATCCTGATACATCTTGGTGGTTCCCGGGTGCAACGAATAAGGCGTGGTGTGAGCTTCATCCAGTATTTCTTTCTTAAGCTCATCAACACTAGGAACACAAACTCGAGCTTTATATAACAACATTCTGCTGCTCGAGACTGAAAAGCCTTTAGGCCGACCAGCCATTACTTCGTCTCGAACTTTAACTAGCTCGGGATCTTCCAGTTGTGCCTTTCTGATTCTCTCCAACAGATCAGATTGGAGTGTTAAATTATGTAATTTCCCGACCACAAATTCAATTCCGGCACTAACCATTTCTGAGGCTAGTTGAGGAGCTATCATAATCGTATTACAAACTTGCCCGGGACCTTTTCTGCTTAAAGCATCGGCCACAACATTGGCTTTCCCGGGGTGATACAGTATTTCACAATCGTAGTCCTTAACCAACTCCAACCACCTCCTCTGCCTCATATTCAAATCTTTCTGGGTGAAAAAGTATTTAAGACTCTTATGATCAGTATAAATCTCACACTTTTCACCGTAAAGATAATGTCGCCAAATCTTTAAAGCAAAAACCACAGCAGCGAGCTCTAAATCATGAGTTGGGTAACGCTGCTCATAATCCTTCAGTTGACGAGAGGCATAGGCTATGATTCTGTCAGCTTGCATCAGAACACATCCCAGACCCTGTCTGGATGCATCCCAATAAACAACAAATTTCTCTTGATCTGATGGCAAAGCTAACACCGAAGCTGTTATCAAACGCTGCTTCAACTCCTGAAAGCTTGACTCTCACTTATCTGACCACACAAATCTCTGATTTTTCTTGGTCAATTCGGTTAAGGGCATAGAAAGTTTAGAAAATCCTTCGACGAAACGTCGATAATACCCTGCTAACCCGAGAAAACTTCGAACTTCCGTCACAGACTTGGGCCTCGGCCAATTCTTCGCTGATTCTATCTTATTTGGATCGACCATAATTCCATTTTTCCCAACAATATGACCCAGAAAGGACACCTCCGACAACCAGAATTCACACTTTTTGAACTTGGCATACAGCTTGTGATCCCTAAGTCGCTGTAACACCATTCGAAGATGATGTTCATGCTCCTCTTCTGACTGAGAGTATACAAGAATGTCATCGATAAACACTATAACGCAGTTATCGAGGAAATCCTTGAATACCCTATTCATGAGATCCATAAAGGCCGCAGGAGCATTAGTCAATCCGAACGACATTACCAGAAACTCATAGTGCCCATATCTGGTTCTAAAAGCAGTCTTCGGTATGTCCTCCTCCCGAATTCTGAGTTGATGATAACCAGACCGTAAATCAATCTTCAAAAACACTGTCTTTCCTTGAAGCTGATCGAACAGATCATCGATCCTAGGCAACGGGTACTTGTTTTTAATCGGCAGCTTGTTTAGTTCCCGATAATCAATACACATTCTAAGGGAACCATCTTTCTTTTTCACAAAAAGAACCGGAGCTCCCCAGGGCGATACACTGGGTTGAATAAACCCAATATCAAGCATCCCCTGAAGTTGTAACTTAAGCTCCTTGAGTTCTGCTGGAGCCATCCTATATGGAGCTTTAGAAACAGGTTCGACTCCAGGTGCCAAATCAATTACAAAGTCAATCTCTCGCTGTGGCGGCAATCCCGGCAACTCCTCGGGAAACACATCAAGAAAATCTTTCACCACCCGGACTACCTCAGGCCCAAATGTTTCAGGTCTGCTGGAGTCAAATACTACCGCTAGAAATCCTACACAACCATTGCATAGTAAATCCCTAGCTCTCAGCACAGAAATAACCGGGATCCGAGACCCCTGAACCGATCCAACATAAACAAATGGATCCTCACCTTCCGGCTGAAAAGTCACCATTTTACGCCTACAATCTACACTGGCCGAATACTTGGATAGAAAATCCATTCCCAGTATAATATCAAACTCAGTTAATTTCAATTCTATGAGGTCATTACTCAATTCCCTATCTTCGATCCTAATCGGCATAGACCTAATGCGCCTATTAGAGATAACCAATTCCCCGCTAGGCATTAGGGTTCCAAACCCTCTTTCTAAAATATCACAAGGCCTACCCAAAAGATCAATCACCCTTGTAGCCACATATGAACGTGTAGCTCCCGAGTCAAATAATACTGTAAATAACAAGTTGTTGACGGGAAGCTGACCTGTCACAACAGAAGGACTGGCTGCAGCATCAGCTTGGGTAATAGCAAACACACGAGCAGGAACTGGTTTCACCTCAGCTTTCAGCTCCTCTTTCTTTGCCTGGGGGCAATCTTTCTTGAAATGCCCCACCATGCCACACAAAAAGCATGTCTTCCGGTTACACTCTCCCGGATGATGTTTCTTGCACCGTGGACACTCAGGGTAGGAGTAACCCTGGTGTCCTCCTCTGCCTTGGTTCCCACGGAACCGCTTGCTTTGCCCCGAGCCACCAGAAGCTGGAACAACTTTTCTTTTCTGCTCAGTGGTGGAGTCACCACCATCCCTACCATAAACATGAGTAGGAACAGTGGGGGTTCCACCGACACTCGGAGTCACCCGGGGCTCCTGAAGAAATTTTACTGCACCCTCGGCTCTCAAAGCCTTCTCAACCATATCTGCATACGTGGTTGCTTCAGTAGTGGTAATAACCAGATCATGCCGGATCTTCGCACTCAAACCCGCTAAATATTTCTCTTTCTTACTGAAGTCAGTGGGCACAATTCCTACTGCCAACTTAGCCAACCGATCAAACTTCGTCGTGTATTCAGTGACTGACATTCCCTCAGTCTGAACTAGATCGGTGAACTCTTTCCACTTTACACTGCGGACCGCTTCATTGTAATACTTGGAATTAAATAACTCCTTAAATTCTTCCCAGGTCATCAGCGTGACGTCCCGAGTGAGGGTTATCAACTCCCACCACACGAGAGCATCTTCCTGAAACTGGAAAGTGGCGCAGGTTACCCGGTCATTTCCAACCACTCCCATAAAATTAAGGATGCGTTCAATCATTGAAAGCCACTGCTCGGCCTTCATCACATCAGGGCCTCCCAGAAACACTGGAGGTGCCTGTTTTCGAAATCTTTCGTACAACGGTTCCATGCGGTTGCCAACAATAGGTTGTTCTGCTGGCACCGCAGGAACTGCAACAGCCTGAACCACTTGAGGAGGCACGGCAGGAGGACCCTGCTGCCTCAACCTTTGGATCTCTTCATCTTGCTGGCAGATTCTATCTTGCATCTCAGCAAATCTTTGCTCCCAATCAGGAGGAGCTTGAGGTGGATTTACAGGGCGACCACCCTGAGCTCTGCCACGGCCACGGCCGCGACCACGAGGATTTTGAGGATTCCCCTGACCGCCTCCGGTCTCAACCATGCCACCCTGACTTCTTGTATTTCGCGGGGCGTCCATTTAATAGGACTTAGCCTGCGAATCCATAAGCCAGGCAGGTTAGACAGCGATCAAAATTAACACCGCTCTTAATAACTTAAAGGCAACACACTTTCTTTTCTTTTTTTAAGAAAATATATTTAATTTAAATCTAATATGCTTCCTAACATGCTTTCACATTCTCACTTATTTAAAATACTAAACAAGTACGGGCTTACTGAACCGTAAACCGAGCTTTCTTTGATGAAGATTGTACATGTCATAGCAAGCTTCGGTAGACAAACCTGGCGGCTCTGATACCAAAATTGTAACGCCCTAATGCTAAGGCACGCTACAGTGCTTTTTCAATTATTGTGCAATCTTTGCTAATCAAAGAAATTTCTCGAAAAACGTGTCAAATTAAAACTTTTGCTTTAAATATTAAACTTTGTAATATAATATAATATTTACAAATCCCGAGATCCCGATTTCAAACTTTTAAAAATTTACTGTTTAAACTTTACATTTCAAAATACATAACTTCCAGGTCGCACAGCGACTTTCAAAATATAACTCCCAGATGTCCCGAGACCGAACACTCCAGGTCGCGCCGCTTGACATGTACAATCTCATCCGAGCTCAGGTTCATTCCTGTTCAGCCTTCGCCTTTCCTTTACCTACACATGGAAGCAGAAACTGTGAGTCAACAGACTCAGTAAGAAATGTATATAACATACCATATAATTTCCGACCTGTAAATAGGCGCCCATACACCTATTTACAGAGCTTAACAGATGAGTATGAACGTTCAATACCAGGGTACAACCACTATACCACATACACATCGTACCTCACTGTACGAGTGTTGGTAGGGTTTATCCCGATCACTGAGTAACACTGAGTGATGTACCACACACCTTAGCATTTTCCCATGCTTGTGTTGGTATCACTGTATCGTACTCACAATCACAACAATCACTGTACCAATACACTCTATAACTTATTCATACAAGTGTTGGTAGTGCTTAACATAATTCAAGCATGCATATATAAACACATATACACACATTCAGATAATCACATCATACATTATACACAGTTCTTACCTGTTTTCCGAATTCAAGTGTGCTGGCCGACCTGAACGGAATTCACGTGCTAGATGGATGCCCTAATCACAATAATTGCAACACAGATGAGTGACTCGCTAAATCACTTTCCGGGACTTAAACTTGAAACTAAAAGTTTCCTTATCGATAAACCTCATGGCAATACTCTAAATATCTCAAAATTGGCCAAAACTAGGGTTCTGGAAATTCCCCCAACGAGCGCACGGTTCCCAACCGCATCCCGGCTTCGGGGTCACAAACCGGTCGACCAGGTTGGTACCGGCCTCCCGGTAACCGAGTGCAGTTCTACCTTCGGGAACCAAAAATCATCCCCCTTAATTCAATTCAATCCCAAACCTTACCAAACTCTCCAGTATACCTATACAATGCATACACAATAGAATCCAAGCAGTATTTCACAGAACAAACCAATAAATCCAATTATGTCATTAAAGATCAAAGCTTGAGTTTCAAAACTCAAGCTTGCTTAAAACCATTCTCAAGCATCAAAAACAGTAGCTAGGGACTCAAATCAACTCAACCTAACCCCAGAATTCGAACCCTAAGCAATTCAAAACCCAACAGCCACTAAACCTAGAAATTCATAGTGAAACTAAACTAAAACTTCAAAAACTTAAGGGGAGAAGAACTAGGGTTACCTTGCCTTGATTCCTCTTGAATCCTTTGCTGAAAACACAGAATTTCATCTCCCAAAATCCCTTGCCCTTGCTGCCTTCGAAGAGAGAAAGTGAGAAGAAAGAGCTTCTCTTGAATTTTGGTTTTTCCTTTGTTTTTTCCTCAAATGAAATGGTTTTTCCTCAATTAATTCATTGCTGAAAAATAATGTGCTAGGTGTCAACTAGAGGGACAGCCACCTAATCCACCATTAAACAAAATGTCTAAAATGCCCTTAGACTTAAAACTAGGGTATTTCTAAAGCTAGGGGTAAAATGGTCAATTTCCATAACCCCGCTCAATCCCGATAATTTATTTTCTCTAAATTATTTCCCACTATGAAATAGGGTTCTAAATTTACCCATGTGATCAATCTAGCCATCCATCGCATTTTCCGTTGTCGCCGAGCAAAAATTACAAAATTAACATATTTCACATATAAACTAAATAATACCCCTAGAGTTTAATAAAATCTCCGGAATTGAGAAATTATAACTCTAATATTTATTTCTAAATATTGGGGTCCATATTAAAATTAATTCATAAATAATAATAAAATAATAAAAATTAGTGCTAATTGCCTTTTCTAATCACATTACTAGAGCGGTCATTACAGAAAGATTGAATTCTCAAACATCTTACAGATTCCCAAGCTTTGAAAAAAGTAAACTACATAAATCCTGAATTTAAATCTAAACCAAGATATATTCATCTCAATCTGTCTGCGTATAAAGTAAATCCGGATAGATCTCTAAGTAGTCATCATTGTTGATGGCCTATCTTGTTATGTACAGTCTTCCTCTCTGGTTAGTGATGAAAAGAAAATTTAATATGCTCTCTTTAATGATATAAGACCTGCAACAACCCAAACATAATATCGATGCATATTTAGAACCATTAATTGACGATTTAATAGAATTGTATGAGAATGGTATTTAGGCCTATGATGGTTTTAAAAAATAGTACTTCTTTAATTTGAAAGCATTGTTATTGTGGACTGTTACCGATTTTCAAGCTTACAGTAATTTATCATGATTAAGAACATAAGGTTACGAAGGTTGTGCGATTTTTTAGAATTTAGAATTGTGTTTGATTAATTCATATGTTAACCCTACTCATGTTTGTTTACCTTAAAACTAAATGGGTTTTATAGTTTGGGATGATTTCAACATAATTGCATGATCATTGTTGAGAAGTTAATGAAAGATTTCAAGAATAGAATGCGAAAGTACATCATAATGCCCACATTAGAAGAAAATGATTTGCAATGGTTGGATGATAACCCTCAAAATCATTCTGAAATCGACAAAAAAGATTGGTTGAAATTTGTTCAAAGTCGCCTAACTACTCCTAAATTTTAGGTAATAATTATATTTGTACTAAGTTATATTTTAAATACAAGTATTGGTAGCTAATATATTTTCTTTTGCATTGAAGGAATTCAGTAAAGTACAAAGGGAATGGTCGACAAAAAACCAATCGAGACATCAAAGTGATCGGAGTGGAATGGTGAACGTAAGAGAAGATGTGGTAAGTGATTAATATAATGAATTTCTAGCAATGTGCATCAAAATGTAATAGTACTCATTTAATTTTTGTAAAATAATGCAAAAAATAGAACCTTGAGGTTCAAGATCCCCCACACAACCGTGTTTAGGTAAAACCGAACTAAAAAAACAAAACTTGTCAAAGGAAATTACTAATAAGATAGTAAGTATATATTAGTAGTTGATTAAGTATTAATGAGTTAATGTATGTAAATCATATACTAATTGCTTAAATATGCTTATTAGGCTCAACTAGAGGAGCAAGTTAGTCAGGGACAAGTTCAGGTCCATGGTAAAAATGACATTCTGACGCAGGCGCTTGCAAAAGCAGAGTATCCTTGACGTGTTAGGACTATTGGGTATGCTAGTACTTGAAAAATGTTACTTCATTAGTTATACAAAATAAATTATAGCTAATTTTATTTATTAACTTGTTGGTTCCTTACCAAGGCATCCAACTATTTGGCAGGAAGAAAAGGAAAGTACTTGATGTTGTGGTTTAGAAACAGAAGGAGATTGAGAAATTAAAAGCCAAAATCAAATATCCCTTAAATAGAAGAAAAATATTGCTGAAAAAGAGCATAATAAGGATGAGAAGAAGGACAGATGGCTCTTCAAGCGTATGTTCCACAAAAACATGCTTAGTAGGATGAGGGTCCACAAAATTATGCTTAGGAGCTTGTTCCCCGAAATGAGCCATCTGTCATGTACAATTTTGTTGAACCGAGGGCAGCTAATCAAACAATATTTTTTTGCTCAAACAATATCGGTCACATAGTGGCCTGAGCTTATCTATATGAGCATGAAGGTCAAATCACAGTTCTCACTAAGCCTTCTCATGATCCATATGCCTGTGTTCTTATTTTAGAAATGCTGCAAGAGGATGCTAAAATTCCAATCTTAATTGAGGGGTGTAGATATGCTTAGGAAGTAGCAAATATGTTCATTCCTTGGCCTAAATACCTAATTTTAACACTTGAGGTAACTTTTGTTATTAATTAATTATCAATGATTAGTTAAGTTTGAATATCTTAAATTTTTAACCATAGTGATGTAGGTTCTGCGAATACATGTACTGCGGTCGGATGGATGGATAATCAATTATTTTATCTGTTTTGTTTGTTATTAGATTTGTTTAAAAATTTCGGGGATGTTCAATTATAGCCATTATGATGCCAAAAAATTGGTGAATTTGGATCAATTTTGATATATTATATGGTGTTTTGTATAGGGTCCATTAGCATAATTACCATCAAGATGTGATGTGTCGAAAGGAAAAGGTCTCATGCCTTGTCGAAAAGGTGGTGGTAATCAAGCAGATCTATTATTTGCACAAAAGATCATGGCACTAATCTCCAGGGTACTCAAATGGATGGTTTGAATAATTTTTAAGAGTTAATGATAAAACTAAGATAATTCCAATCCAGGTACCACGTGGATTCATAGCACGTCGTACCCATATCACAATATCTGGAAAAGATTTGCAACAGGTGGCAATGTGTGACTTCATCGACAACTAGGTAATATTGTTTAGAATGATGTATATTCTTCTTTAATCTAATTAACCTTATATATCAAATTCTACTGAAATTATTATAAAACACTAATATTTAACAATTTAATGCACACACATCTGGGAGAGCTTAAATGTAAAATATTAGTGTTTGCATTAAACCCTAAACCTTATGTAAAATATTAGTGTTTGCATCAAATGATTTGAGACAATTTAATCTAATTTAACAATTTTATGTGAATAAACCCTAAAGCTTATGTTTATTCAGGTCCTCTGAAATTTTTCTCAAATGTAAAATTAAGATGCGCATAAATATGAGAAAAAATCAAAATAAGAGTTTCATTAATAATAACTTTATTTGTACAAATTACATAAGGGAACCAAGTCTCATGTTCTCTACATGATCCTTGAATTTATGAGGTGGCAAGCCTTTTGTCATAGGATCGGCAATCATCAACTCAGTGCTAATGTGTTGAATGACCACTTTATTTTATTTAACATGTTCTCTAATAGCTAAGTACTTAATGTCGATGTGCTTACTTCGACTTCCACTTTTGATGTTCTTAGCCATGAAAACAACAGCTGAATTGTCACAGAACATCTTTAGTGGCCTTGCAATGGAATCAACCACTCTAAGGCCTGAAATGAAACTCTTTAGCCATACACCATGTGATGTAGCCTCAAAACAAGAAATGAACTCAGCCTCCATAGTAGAAGTAGCAGTCAAAGTTTGTTTGTTACTCCTCCAAGACACAGCTCCACCAGCAAACATAAACGCGTAACCAGATGTAGATTTACGTGAATCAGTACAACCAGCAAAATCTGAGTCTGGGTATCCAACTACTTCTAGATTGTTAGTTCGTTTAAACATCAGTTTGTAATCCTTAGTACCCTGAAGATACCTCATTACTTTCTTTGCAGCTTTCCAGTGGTCTATCCCTGGGTTACTCTGAAATCTTCCTAACATTTCGATAGAATAAGTAATGTCGGGTCTTGTGCACACCTGAGCATACATTAGGCTTCCGACAGCAGAAGCATAAGGAATGTTCTTCATTTCTTCTCTTTCAAAATTATTCCTTGGACACTGGCTCAAATTTAATTTATCACCCTTCACAATTGGAGCAACGCTCGGTGAACAATCTTTCATATGAAATCTTTCTAAAACTCTGTTGATGTAGGCTTCTTGAGATAAATCTAAGATACCTCGGTATCTATCTCTATGAATCTTAATGCCTATGACATAGGATGCTTCACCCATGTCTTTCATCTCAAAGTTCTTTGAAAGAAATTATTTCACTTCACGTAGCAACCCTTTATCATTGGGTGCAAGAAGAATATCGTCCACATATAAAACAAGAAAACAGATCTTACTCCCACTTTCCTTTAGGTATATACGTTGATCCATGACATTCTCTTCAAATCCAAAGGAAGAGATGACATCATGAAATTTTAAATAGCATTGGTGGGATGCTTGTTTTAATCCATAGATGGACTTCTTAAGCTTGCATACCAAATCCTGACCTTCACTAGAGGAGAATCCTTCTGGTTGTTTCATGTATACCTCCTCCTCTAGATCACCATTCAGAAAAGCAGTTTTACATCCATCTTCTCCAGCTCTAAATCAAAATGAGCAACTAATGCCAAGATGACTCTGAGGGAATCTTTCTTTGATACAGGAGAAAAAGTCTCTGTATAGTCAATTCCTTCTTCTTGAGTGAATCCTTTAGCAACAAGTCTCGCTTTGTATCTCTCAGTGTTGCCAAATGAGTCTTTCTTAGTTTTATAGACCCATTTACAACCAATGGCTCTCGCCCCATTAGGCAACTTTACAAGTTCCCATACTTTGTTGCACCTCATAGATTTCATTTCATCATCCATAGCATTGTACCACAATTTTGATTCTCTACTGTTCATAGCTTGTAAAAATGTTTCTGGATCATTTCCAATTCCAATATCAGATTCTAATAAGTACACAACATAGCCTTTGTAAATCTTTGGTTTGACAGGTGTAGTAGATCTTCTTAAGACTTCACCAATAAGCTCTTGGGGAGCACCAACTGGTTCAGTAGGTTGTTCAACAGTTGCTGACAACTCTTGAACATCTAGATCTACTGGATTATCATTACCAACTTGTGGATCTTTAGTGATTGGTAATGGTTGTTCAACACTCATTTGAACTACAGGAGTGTTAACCATTATCAATCTTGCTTTTGAAGTGGAAGGTTCTGAAGGATCTTTCTCAGGACCTAATTCCTTTGATTGATCACTCCCACTAATCAAGGCATTCTCAAGAAATTTTGCATTCGTTGATTCCACAATTCTTGTGCTATGAGATGGACAATAAAACTTGTAACCTTTAGACTTTTCAGCGTACCCTATAATGAATCCGCTTATGGTCCTTGGGTCCAATTTCTTCTCTTATGGATTATATATCCTGACTTCAGATGGACATCCCCAAATGCGTACATGATTCAAACTTGGTTTCCAACCTTTCCATAATTCAAAAGGAGTTTTAAGACTGCCTTTGTTGGAACTCAGTTTAATATGTACACGGATGTCTTTAAGGCTTCAGTCCACAAGGATTTAGGAAGGTTAGAGTTGCTACTAAGCATACTCCGCACCATTTCCATTAATGTTCGGTTTCTTCTTTCTGCAACACCATTTTGCTCGGGTGTACAGGGCAAGGTGTAATGGGCAATAATCCCATTTTCTTCAAGAAACTTCGCAAATGGACCAGGTTCTTGTCCATCTTCTGTGTATCTACCATAATACTCACCTCCTTTATCTGATCTCACTATCTTAATTTTCTTATTGCATTGTTTCTCTACTTCAGCTTTAAATACCTTAAAGACATCTAATACTTCACTTTTATTATGAAGTAAGTAGATATACATGTAGCGTGAGTAATCATCTATGAATGAGATGAAGTATTTCTGATCATGTGAGTCCATGTCTGGACTACATATATCAGTAAAATTTAGGTATTGAGTACCCCATCTTTTACCAACCTTTTAATTCTATCAATGGAGATATGTCCCAATCTCCGGTGCCATAATGTACAAGAATCCTCTTTCATAACACATCTTTTAGTGTCAGCGTGAACATGCATAACATTATTAGTGGTATTATTTTGTAAATTGAGGCAGTAAAGACCATCAGAAAAAATACAATTTCCAACACATTCAGATTTATTATATAAATTAGGGTAAATACCATTTTGGACCTTCTGTTTTGCGAAAGTTACCAATTAGACCTTGTGTTTTATTAAATGACAAAATGGACCCTGTATTTTCCAAAATAGTACAAATAGGACCTTAAATTGATTTTTTGTCAAAATAAAATGTAATTATAATCCGATCTAAAAGTGCTATGACAAAACTGTTTACATTTTTTGTATCTATCCGTATTAAGCATTTTCTTCAAGTTGGGTGTACTAAAAAAAAAAGTTGTCAAAAATTAAGCTCAGGGTCCTATTTTTACTATTTTAGAAAATACAGGGTCTATTTTGTCATTTAACAAAATACAGGGTCCAATCTATAATTTTTGCAAAACACAAGGTCGAAAATGGTATTTACCCTATAAATTAAAATATTTGTTTGAAAATGTAAAGGAAAAATCAAAGGGTATAAGTCTTGAAACTGAAGTCAAGTTTCTCGAGAAACTTGGTACATAAAAAGTCTTTTCTAACTTTAAAATAAAACCACTACTTAAAACTAAATTACATGTTCCAATAGCTTCCACTTGTGAGCCCATCTTGTTTCCAGATAAGATGCTTTGCTCACTTGCCACTGGCTTCCTTAGATTTTGGATATCCTGCAAGGAATTTGTTATGTGAATTGTTGAACCGGAATCAATCCACCAAGTGTTAAGATTAACATTAGCCATATTAGATTCATAACATACTAAGGAAATTGGATTACCTTGGTCGTCCATCCATTTCTTGAATTGGTTGCACTCCTTTTTCGCATGTCCCTTTTGTTTACAAAAGAAACATTTGATGGAATCTTTCTTTATGGCAGCCTTGGGAGCCGTGGGCTTTTTCCCTTTGTTCTTCTTGAATGGTTTGCGTTTCTTAGGTTGAGTGGTTAGGTGAACACTTTCTCCTTGCTCCTGTAGGAGCCTAGCTTCCTCTTGAGCACACATGGTCATCAATTCACTGATGCTCCATTTTTCCTTATGTGTGTTGTAGGAAATTTTGAAAGGCCCATACTGTGGAGGAAGATTGTGAAGGATGTAATGAACCAGGAAGGTATCATGAATAATAACGTCGAGTTTCTTTAAATGAGCAGTGATATCCCTCATTTTAGAAATGTGTTCTCGAACTCCTTTAACACCGGTGAGTTTTGTGGACGAGAACTCTTGAACGAGGTTGTTGAATAAAGATTTATCTGAATTGTCAAACTGCTCATCCTTAATTTTGATAAAATCTTTCACCTTCTTAGGTGGCTCCACCGATCCACGCATTCCCATAGAAATTCCGGACATAATGAACATGATGCAAAGACGATTAGATTTCTCCCACTTTTCACACAATGTAATCTCAGCAGTAGTGCTAGTATTAGTGATAGCAGCTAGTTCGTCTTTCCTTATTGCATAGTCCATCTCAGTGCAAGCTAGGTGGAGAAGAACTCGTTCCTTCTAGATTTTGAACTTGTCACTCCTAAGCTCAGGGATTTCACTTGTGATTTCAGCGTATTTAGAGGTGGATGAAGTAGCTGCAAGAATAGGATTACAAATTTAGATGTCAAAAGAAAATTGAGGCTTTAATGAATTCATGTTTTACCAATGTATAAACATGAAGAAGATGAAAATTTTATTAAATCTAAAATTGCATGTGGGCTAAATTTTAAATGTAATAAAATTATATGAACTTTATGATAGATTTAATGAAATATTTAATTTAGGAAAAAGGAGGAATGAAATCTATCTTAATTAAAATTTGTGATAACACTATTAAATCAAATCCTCATAACTCCCTGTGAGGTAAATTAAGAGAATTTAACTTAATATATTATCCTAATTAATTATAAAAATATAATAAAATTCCTGTGGGGTAAAATTATTATATCCAAAAATTAATTACAAGTTTTGTCCATTAAGGTGAATTTTAATTAACATATAATTTTATATAATTAAAGATGTTGTGGCTACTCCCTAATTATTTAAAATTATATTTTCACTTTAGACAATAGGTATTGGGCTCTACCTAAAAGTAATTTCGTGATTAACATAATAGACAATCACTGATATTGGTGCTCCTAATGCGGTCGTCCGAAGATCATTAAAAATCGTTCTAGATATGAGCATTTGTCCCAGGTTCATGTTTTCTTATGTCAAACCACAAAATTACTTACGTTTTAATCATATTTTATTCATTTTATAAAGTTTTATGAATAATTTTATGAAGTTTTATGAAACTTAATGCGCTAAATAAAATATTTAACCTATCTTAATGTTTGAATATTTCTAAATATATCTAGCACTATAAAATGAATTTATATATAACATTTAAATCATACAAATCTAAATTAATTGCATTAAATACAAATTTGTCAAATAAATACAATTAAAGTATGATAATTTATTAAATGCCAATTCCTTAATATGAAATTAAAGGCAGATTTTTCAAAATTAGTTTAGACAATAAATTACATAAACTTGGTAATATATAATTAAATGCACAATTATACAAATTAGCACAATTATTACATGCCTAAATAAATCATGTAATAAATTACCAAATTAAATAAATTTCCCTTTTCAATTTATAATAGATATATGTATTAAAAAAAATGGAAAATTGACTAAATTAACACAAAAATAGGAAAATAATTAATATTCCAAATAAATAAAAAAATTATAAAAAATTTAGAATTTTTTTTTCCTTTTTTTTTTGAAAAATTACATTGCCTAAACAATATGTCGTTTTTTGCAAAACGCAAAACGACACGTCGTTTTACTCATCAAATGGCTGCCTCGCAAGACGAAAAACGACCACAATGTGAAAAATGACATGTCGCTTTCACACAACGACAACTGCAAAAAGAAACTTGCAAACGACACGTCGTTTTCTACAAACGACACGTCGTTTTTTGCAAACGACATGTCGTTTGCGTCGTCTTCTTCAGCCAAACTAGGTCGTTTTGACCCGTTTTTTAGTCATGCGGGTCCGACAGACCCAACCCAAATTCGATCGGAAATTGCGTTTTCGACGATCAAAAGACTCCAAATCAATTCCAAACGGGTCCGAAAAAATATTTTCTAGAAATTTTTTGAGATTTTTTTGTTTTTCAATGTGGATTTTCATGCTTAGAACAATCTATATTAATATATGAATGTATTGATACATATACAATGCATATATAAACATATATATATACTAAAAAATATATATTATACCGAATATAATATATATAAATGAAATGTATATATGTATATATGTATATATTTATATATAGCATTTATGTATATAAATAATATGATATAATAAATATATGAACATATATATTGAAAAGAAAAAAAATACATATATATATATATGTATAAACTGTATATGAATATATATATGAACTGAATGAATGAAAATATATATGTATATAATTGGGATTGAATGAATATGAATATATATATGTATACACGAACGAAAATAAATATATATATATGAACACTGAATTAAATATATATATAAACACTGTATATACGAATATATATATATATATACATATGAAACTCAAACTAAAATCAAGGCAGAGATAAAAACCGCTCTGATACCAACTGTTAGACTATAATATAGTATATGAAATATAGCATATATATATAAACGATATGTAATGCGGAAAAACTATAAACATATCGATATTATATGTACAATGAAGGATCGATATACCTCAATTATGTAATATCGATATGTGGACAAAATCAATTATGTAATATCGATATGTTATTCAATGCATATAAAATATTCATTTATCAGAAAATCAATTATTTATTTATTTCCTTAAATAGAAAATCATTTCCTTAAATAGAAAATTATTTCCATAAATAAAATATTCTAATATAACCAACACCAAATATTCTTAATTTCTTGGAATATTAGGTAAACACTACTTAAAAGATAATTTAAAATTGTTTTCTATATTATAACATCAAATTATTTTTACACTATCTTATATACATCCCAATATATTTTTTTGTGTGCATTGGATGCTAGAGGTTGTTACACGAGAAAAAATTATTCATTTAGACCCTATACGTGACCACAAAGATCTCTCACAAATTAATGCAATGTTAGAAAAGTAATAATTTAATTACTCTTTATGTAATTACAAATCTTTTAATTAACTAAGTTATATATATGTTAATGAATTGAAATATTAATACAAATTTTAAAACAACGTATATGAGATTATAGGAGTATCACATGCGTTTCTTGGGGCGTGGCTAGAAATTTTACTAGCAAATTGTCCAAGACAACCTAAAAACCAAGAATATAGTTTTTATGTAGTGAAATACATGAGTAACATCGTGACACGTGCGAACCCTAACCGTTATATAAACGTTCAAAAAGCTGTAAATTTTATTTATTAATTATATTATTTATTACATTAACAAATAATAATATATATACTAATATAAACATTTTTTTACAGTTTTGGAAAAAAAAGACATAAGATCTAAAAATTGAATTGTTACCATTATATAGCGATAATTGATAGAACGATTGTTGACGGTCATTTACGGCTTGGACGATTGATGCTGAAATGTATAATCATTTTTCTTTCCTAACTTATTTTTCTAGGTTCACTCGTAATTTTCATATGTTTAATTAGATTTATTAACTTGTTAACACTTGGACTAATTTTAAAATATTTATGTAATATATTTATAATTTTTTAATTATTGCTTTAAGTATATTTGCTAATCATAAAATTAATTTAAATAATATTTAATTTAGCTTTTAAAAAAAACAAATATTTTATTTAATTTAAATTATATTTATTTTAAATTAATAAATATCTAATTTAAATTAATTAAATTTTTGAATTTATAATAAGATTTAAAATAGAAAAATAAATTAATTTTTAACACCACGCCGTCGGTTTTTAGGCCTTTACTGTCGGTTATTACAACATATGGCGTCTGTTATATATACTTATAACCGATGTCATAGTATAAATATGGTGTCGGTTATATACTTACAATAACCGACGTCATAGTGTACATATGGTGTGAGTTATTATTAAATAACCGATGTCATAGTTTACATACGGTATCGGTTATGTTTGACTCTATAACGTTGCTTGGATCAACATTAGTAGTGAATTTTATCAAAACCGATGCTAAAAGGCCTTAAAAACTGGCTCTAAAACTCAAATTTTTAGTAGTATTACGTCACAAATTACATTTCACCTTTTATGTACATATAATTTATATTTATCTATGAAGCAGTTCATAACTCTATCATTCTCTGCTAATCGTATAATAATAAAAAAAAAAACAGTAAATTTGTAAACAATCATTCTGAAGTTCAATTCATAGAATACATAGATTTATAATGTCTACAGTGTGGCTCAATAAGAAAAGAATACCATTCATTAATATGATATACAAAAAGAAAACACATATATGGATACCTAGCTATTATGATTTTTCTAATACTAGGACAATTCACATGCTGGCATGGTGGGCCACACTCTACAGTCAGGCCCATTAAAACTGCACCATAAGGCTATTGGTTTGGACCTCAAAACTGCAGTGGACTCGATGCCTTCAATCTCAAGATACAAGAGATTGCTGATATAGCAATTTTCCATTTGTTAATATGGAAAAACTTGTTCAAGGAAAGAGATTGTTCACTGACTTTCTTTTGGATTTTCAGGCTGCTGGTTTTTCAGCTTCAAATTAATAATAACTTTTTCTTAAAATAATTCCAAAATAGCTCTTTTGAAATATTTACAGATATTATATATTAGGAGGTATAAATTATAAATATTAATATTGAGCTTAAAATCAGAAATATTACAAATTCATGATCCAACATCATTTTCATGGAAGTTAATGGATAGTAACAGAGTCAACAACCTGGCCTTATTACACAGTCACACTTCATTGCTGGCTCATTGGGTGCATACATAAATTGGACCACTTTATCAACATCATCAAAATTATTGCTGTAAAAGTTTCTTCTTAAATAAAGTATTTTGAATTTTCTTTGGGGGATACAACAAGATGACTTTGTTGGACTAGTAATGGTTTTTTTTTTAATCAAAGAGTGAACTTCATTAATCAACAAACCACTTTACAAGCAAACCAAAGCCTTCATCAAAAACAAGTTACCAAACCTAAGCCCTCAATATCAAAAACAAGCTATACAGTATGGATCAATAGCTGTCCTATGTACATTCTTGGCAGTTTTTCCTCTCTAAGTATTCTTCTCCCTGTTTACAAGTGATAACCTCACTTTAACACTCCCTCTAATTAGCTTATCTATACAATCAATTGACAAACATTTCTTTCCAAAAATACATAAATTCCTATTCAGCCATATGTTGTAAACCACACGTGCTATAAATATTTCAGCTCCGAAGTAACACTGCAAGATCTTTGTTGTTAAGCCCAACAAACCATATTCCCAAGTTCTCTCGGCCATGCATTAAAACCTAGCCAGTGTTCAACTCGGGTAATCACCATTGACTTTCCTTCAACTTTGCAAACAACACAACACAGAGTCTAACCATATTCCTACCAGTAACGAAATCCCTAGTAAATAGGTGAGATTGGATTGCTTGCAATAAAATAAATCTATATTTGGGAGTAGTAATGAGACACCAAACTACTCGGTCAAGCAAGATTCTTGGCTAAGACTACCAATGAACAATCAAACACGGAGTTCATTTTGAACTTAATTGAGCTTCCTGTTACACTACATGTTGGAATATTTTATGCGGACTAATAACATAATTAAGTGTTGCTTACTTAGTGTCGATATTAGCATATCACTACTACAAAAACCTCCTTTAGAGGCGGTTTTTAAGCCCATTCAGCGTCGGTTTTCGCGAAATTCGCTACCGACGCTGATCAGGGCGACGCTAAAGGGTTTATATGAACCGACGCCATATGTACCCCTATGGGACACCATATGTAGCGTAGCAACCGACGCCAAAAGCAAGCGATTTTCAATTTTTTCAATTTTTTTTAATTTAATTATATAATTTTAATTACATTTTAATTATATATTTATTAATTTATATATTATTTTATTTAATTTAACTTACATATTTATTTTTTAAAATGTAAATTAAATATTATTTAAATTTGGGTAAAATACATAATTTAATTTCATAAAAGCAATTAAATATTACACAAACACTAATGTAAAATTAGTTAAAAATATTAATAAGTTAATAAATCTAACTACAAGTTAATCTATAAAAATTACATAATGAAGAAAAATTCTTGGACCTTTCAACCTCAATCGTCACCGTGAATCACCGCCATCAATTGTTCTATCCACTTTTGCTGTAGTGGTAACAATTCAGTTTTTAGATCGTATTGCTTCTTACCCCCAAACTGTTAAAAAAATTAAAAATTTATGTTAGTTTATATATATGTATATTATATATTTGTTATTATAATAAATATATACTATAATCAAAAATTAAAACTTACAGCTTTTTGATCTTGTATGTAACGGCTGGGGTTTGCACGTGCGACGATGTCAGTGATATATTTCAAAACATAAAAACCACATTCTTGGCTTTTAGGTTGTCTTGGACAGTTTGCTTGGTTAATTCCTAGCCACGGGCTAAGATACTGATGTGCGTCTCCTATATACATGAATGCCCTGTTTTGAAAAATTATATTAGCATTTCAATTCGTTAGTTAATTTAAATTTGTTACATAAGAAGTCATTAAATTATTTACCTTCCGATCATTTGTTCTATTTCTTCGAGAATTGGGCGGCCACTTACAGGGTTTAAATGGATAATTTTCCTTGGCGTAACCACCACTAGCGTCCAATGCATCCTAGAAAATTATATTGGAATATAAGTAAGATAGTATAAAAATAATTTGAAGTCATAATATAGAAATGAACAATTAGCACTAAAGAATTAAATAGAGTTTACCCGATATTCCAAGGAATAAAGAACATTTGGTGGTTGTTATTCATTAATGATAACCAATTAGCCAATCGTCTTGCCGCATCGTCAAAAGACTGACTCTTTTCTTCATTGGTGTTCCCATGCACTATGAGAAGCTCTCGGTCGTAGAACTTAAAAAATTTTCTCAGACCGTTGATGCTCTCCCAGATGTTCCTGCCAAAAAAAGGTGTTAGTGTCTTATAATAATTTGACTAGAATTTGATATATAAGGTTAATTAGATTAAAGAAGAGTATACATCATTCCAAACAGCATTCCCTGGTTGCCGATGTAGTCACACGTAGCAACCTGCTGCAAATCCTCTCCAGATAACGTGATCTGCCTACGCAGTGCAATGAATCCTCGGGGGACAGGAATTGTGATTATATCACGTTTATCTTTGAGCCTCAGGAATTCACGAATCATCCATTTTAGCGAATTAGGGATCAACACCATCTTCTCTTCCGTGAACAAGTCATCTTCCCGTGCACCACCGCCTTGTGGAGAAAGCATCGAAGCTTTCCTCTTCGATGCATCACGTCTTGAGGGCGATTGAGCGAGTGGACCCTAAACAAAACAGAACATAATATATATATCAAATTTTATCCAAATTCTACCGAAATTTCGGCAGCATAACGGTTGTAATTGAATGCCCCCAAAAATTTTGAACATGCCTGTATAACGACAAATAACACATATATAACAGTAGTTTGTTCATCTATGCCACCGCAACACATATATTCGCAGAACCTACTTCACTACGGATGAATATTGAAGATATTCAAATTCCACTAATCATTAATAATTAATTTATAAGAGAAGTTACCTCGGTTGTTAGAATTAAGTGTTTAGGCCAAGGAAGGAACATCTGGTATACGTCCCTAACATATCTGCACTCTTCAATTGGGACTGGAATTTCAGCATCCTCTTGCAGGATTTCCGAAACCACAATCCGGGCATGTGAGTCATCGTAGTCCTAGCAGTGAACTTGGATTATACCAACATGCTCGTACAGATACGCTCGGGCCACAATGTTATCGATGTTGTCAGAGCAGAGATGTACTTGCTGATTAAGGGCCTCATGGTCATCGAAATTGTACAGGATACCTTGGTCGTTGAGGGAAATAAACTCCTAAGCATAAGTTTATAGATGTACCTCATCCTGAGGAGCGTATGGTTGTGGAACATACGCCTCACCAGCCACCTCTCCTTCTTCCTCTTGTTCGGCAGCGTTTCTCTTTTGCTTAAGGGATTGGACTTCGACTTTTAATTTTTCAATCTCCTTCGCTTGCCGAGCCACAACATCAGACACTTCCCTTTTCTTCCTGTCGAACAGTTGAGATGCCCTGGTCAGGAACCTACAAATCATAAAATGCAAATTAGCTACGATTTTATTTGTGTAACTAAATAAATAACATTTCAAGTAATAGCATACCCAGCAGCCCTGACACGTCCAGGATGCTCTGGTGTCCCGAGCGCCTGCGTTAGGATATCGTTTTGGCCCTGGACCTGAATTTGTCCCTGACTAAGTTTCTCCTCTAATTGAGCCTAATGCACGCATATATTCAAGCAATTAGTATATGAATTATATACACTAACTCATGAGTAGAACTCAATTAAGGATTAATATATACTTACTATCTTCTCTGCAATTTCCTTGTCGTAATCAGTGACAAGTTTTCGACTCTTGGTGCGAGATTTAATCCAAACACGGTGGCGAGGGGGATCTACAACTTCGAGATCCTTTTTCTACATAACGTTATGACAATTAAATGAGTACCAATTAAATTTTACAGCACATTATAGCACATTAAATTTTAAGCATTACTTACCACAGCTTCCCGTACGTTCACCATTCCACTACGACCACTTCGATGTCTGGATTGAATTTTCGAGGAACGTTCACGTTGCACCTTACTCAATTCCTACAATGCCGAAAAAATACATTAGATACATGTACTTGTATTTAAGAGTTTATCTTAGTGTTAATATAATTAGCGTACCTGAAATTCAGGAGTTAGTCAACTTTCAACAAAAGTGCACCAATCAGCAGCGTCGATCTCGGGGTGCTTTTCAGGGACTTGTGCCAGTCGTCCCAGATCCTTCTCTTGCAAAGCGGGCATTATGATGCCTTTTTTCATCCTATTCTTGAAGTCTTTCATTAACTTCCCAGCTAGGAAGAGCCAATCATGTTTGAAGGAGTCCGGCACAATGAACCCCGTCTACTTTGAAGGAAAACAAACACGGTTAGAGTGAACATTTGAATTAATAGAAAAACAAATCAAAATTCTAACAAATAACAGCTTACTTGTATGTCTTTCCAAACTTTATTTTTCAGAGTCGGGTTGACTTCTTTCCAGTTTTTATAGGACAACCCTATCGTCTGCCGGCATCTTACTCCTAGAGTGGATACGAGCTTGGCATAGCTTTTTCCACAGTATTGTCCTTTGTCATTAACCTCGAGGGCCACTCTTTTGCCCTGATCCATTAGTTTAGATATTTCATTCATCTGCGTTGGCTCTCGTGTAGGTGTTATGGTTGGACACTCATTTTCTGCGCCTGAATCAGATTCTGATCCCGAGTTGGCCATGTCTACACTATTAACAAACAAAATTTAAAGTTAGCTATATATATATAACAAGTACTGTATACGAAATATTAAATGCATAAACAAATTGTTAAGTATTGAATGTCATTCCCGACTTGGAGTATGTTAATGGAAGTAAGTCTCGTTTAGTTTCTTTGGGTTTCTATTTTAGGTTAACAGAACAATGAATCAATGATTTAAGCATAAGAAATGTGTTTTTTGCTTTAATTTACTTTTATTATTTTTATCTGTTATTGCATTTGTATTCTTCTTCCAAAATTAAAGTAACTTTTTTTATTACTATTATTATGTGTAATGATGAATGTCTTTTAGCTTAAGGATTGTGATTTTAGTAAAGTGTTAAACATGTTGTGGACCATGTAGCTAATCATTACAATGATCATCAACTATACCCAAAAAGAAAGATGATTGAAATGATATTGGGATTTATTTTTGTTTTTATTAGTTATGGCAAAGATGAATTTTTGGGCATGTTTGATTCCAATTTTGAAAGAAATTTAAAAATTAAGGTCACCATTTTCACTAGATTAGTAAGCTCACATAGCAAATGGTTAGATTATTTTTTAGGTGACCTAACATCTTATTACTATGTTATAATTAATTAGTTCTTTGGGTTATGTAAATATTAATATTTTTTTAGTAAGATTTATCCTAATTCTACCGAAATTTCGGCAGCATAACGGCTGTAATTGGACGTTCCCAAAAATTTTAAAAGTATCTAAAATAACAAACAAAACAGATAAACAATATAAATTTATCCACCCATCCGATCGCAGTACATGTATTCATAGAACCTACTTCACTACGGATGAATATTTAAGATATTCAAACTCAACTAACATGCATTGATAATTAATTATATAATAAGAAAAAGTTAGTTAAAGTATATACCTATCAATGCAAGCTCAAATACGCTACACACAAAATTATGCTGAACCTACAATATAAACAAACACAACGAAATTGTAAAATTAATTATTTCATTACTTATAACTAGTTATTAAAAATAGTAACAAGTTACTTAGTTACTAAATTATACATACATATATATAATCAATTATATCTCACATTATTATCTAAAAAAAAAATTATTTCCCACACTAATTCAATTTTAAAATTTTTATTTCTAAACTATACACACACTAATATACACACAATATATACACACATTATATAAACACATATTCAATAAAATATAAAAATACATATATATACTATATATTGAGCTTTAAATTTTTACCTAATAACCGCAATCCGACGAGCAATTCCGTAAAAAATCCGGGCACTATACACATACAACACAACAATATTACTATTAAAATTAAAAAACCCAAAAAATAATTTACAAAAACCAAAAATAAAACAATGTACATTATAAAAATGAATAGAAACTATATTTATACTTTAAAGGAGGTTGAGATTCAATATTTTCTCAACAAAAAATGGTGGCCGGAGTTATACCCACTATTTTTGTATAGGTTCGGATGACAGTTAAATAGGGAAAAAAATTAAAACTTTTTGGGTGTATAGGATTAAGTATCGAAAATAGAAGATTTTGCAACAAAAATGGGCTCAAATGGTTGAGAAATGGGGGAGAAATGGGTGGTGGAGGCGGTGGTCGGCGAGGGTTTTTCGTCTCTGCTAGGTACTGGTTCTTTGGCTTTGGCTGGGTTTGTTCGAGTGAGGAAGAAAGCTGAGGGAGGGTTTGTTTTGTAACCCTATGGCGTCGGTTCCTTTATAGGAACGGACGGCATAGGGTACACGTGTCAGCAAATCGTGTACCCTATGCCGTCGGTTCCTATAAAGGAACCGACGCCATAGGGCTGCGCTTAAAGAAAAAAAATATTATTTCCCAACCGCCTCTAAATGGTATAATGCAATTTTATACCTACGGTTTTTACCAAAAAACCGCCTCTAAATGTCAATTTCGAACAAAACGGGTATTTTCACACCCTTTAGCTTCCCTTTTTATAACTAGGGGAGAAAAAACAGCCTCTAAAGGCCAACATTGTAGTAGTGTATAATGATAACTATAGATCAGTGATGCATGGTATTATCATCGGGTCATAATATGATGGACATAACGTACTAACATGCTCAGGGACCATAAACACGCTCACACTGTCTTTAGGCCAGTCTATTGGGTCAAGACATCTAATTCTCTCTCATTGGATATTTAGGCCCAATAAACCTATTATTTCTCATAAAAACGGGTACAATCTCTATTATTATGTGGAGAAATAAAATAGATATGTTAGAGGATTCTATAGACAAGAGAGGATGATAGAGAGAAAGTATTCATGTATACCCCAAGCATTTTCTCTTGTTTACTTTGTGTGAAGGTTGTAGAAAGCTTAAAATAAAGAGCTCTCAACGTCAACTATTCAAAGTATGTATCCATTACATAATATTAAATTAGTATCATTTTATGAGATATATAAGTTTTTTGTTATATGACTTGATGAGTATAATCATTATTATATTTTATACTCGTCACATTACAATTATTACAATTACTCAAGTACTCGTATAGATTTAAAATTGTTAAAATATTTTATTTTGTATTATTTGGATGCATTTCTATTTTTTCTATATAAAAAAAAAAAAAAGTTTAAAAATACATAGTTTTAGCCCCAAAAAATGATGGATTAAATTTACATAACAAATAGATAATTTGTGGGTGATAATTTGTAATTATTTGACAAGTATTTTGGCTGACTTTATACTAATTTTGAAGCTTTTTTGAGCAAGAAATGGGTTTAGTTGCAATCCAATTTTAATTAATTTTTTAGCCAAAATGTTATAGTTCAAGGGAAAATGAAATTTGGAGTACAACGCCTCAAACGGCATCAAAAATAGTGTATCGGAGGCCGAAACTCGACCGGGTCAGCTCAAGAGGTTGAAGGCGACCCCAAAAACGACTTGTCATTTTTTTGTATGGTTTCAGCTCCTTTATGTCGCTTATTCAGTATTGTTATCATTTTTAAATTGGCTGATAAATTACATGTCGTTTATATTGAAGAACTACATATAGTTTCATGGATATATTACATGCCTCTTTTTAAGGCAAATTACATGTTGTTTTCACAATTTTTTCAAAAGAAAATTTTTTTTGGGCACGTGGGGGCACGTGACTAGTCCTTTTTGTGCCTAATTTTCACTCTTTTGCTCTATTTTAATTGCCCTACTTAATTATGTGATTATATATATATTTTGGTCAACATAAATTAGTAATTAAAACATATTCACATAATTAAATTGAATAAAATATTTTTTCTCGCAATTTTATTTTGTATTACTCATTAAATGAAAATATAATTATATCCATGCTATAAAAATTATTTGATAAATTATGGGTATTTTTAATAATATAATTATGTTAGTGAATAAGTATTTTAGTGCTTATGTCACGAGCCGAGCCCTAGGCTGTGGCAGATATGTAATATCCATAACTTGGGTGGTCAAAGATCATACTTTGACCCTTGTAGGAAGATAAAGCTTATAAATAATCATTTAATTTATATTAGAAAATACTAATTTAAAAGTAATGGATTAACTCCTATATTAATATTAAAATACTAGTAACAAAATTAGGACCACTCATCAAAATAAAAGAACAATAATATCCCCATAGTTATGTAATCACTAGATAGATAGATCTAATAAGTCAATTAAAATACAAAAATAATACCTAGCATCCATCATTCCTCATTTCTAACTAGTACTAGCTAATTTAAGTCATCCAGACCATCCATTTCAGCTTAAATACAAAATTAGTTTCATTAGAAGATTAAAGAGTAGAATAAGACTAAATTAATAACGACTTTCTTCCTCAACGGTACCATCCTCATCCACTAGGAAAACAACTAATATCAAAAGACTCTTCGTTTAGTAAAATTCCTGTATGGTTAGCTTTGTAAAAATAAAATATATCATCACCAGTATCAATATGTATAAATAAAGTAGAGAGGCTACAAATAATCACAAATCAAACGTCAAATGCATATCACACCGTCCACTAGACCCCTAGCTCTCAACACCAATCATAGAGAATGACATCCAAAACCGAGTAGTCGCACCTAATATCCACCATAATACTGGGGCTGAGATTTTATTCACTCCCTGTACAGATTCTAGGTCTTTCACCTACAGGTGAGTGCACACATGATCTACCTATGATGACACAGAGACTAGGTCGTGAAACAACAATATCCACCAAATATGATCAACATGGCTCTCATCAGTATAACAAAAGTAGGAAATTAATAAGAATAATAAAAGAACATATTCCTTTTTATTTTCTAGAAAATTCGGCAACATAACGTCTATATTTTGAATAAATCCAAAAATCATAACCTACATAAATATTTGTATAAAAATATATTTGGCACTCAGTGCCCCAGAACAGTCCAGAAAAAATATGCAGATTAAGTTTTCAATTTTTCAAACAATTTGCAAATCATAAAAATTTAGAATATGTCTAATATTATACAACACAACTAAAAATCAAGTTCAATAATAAAGTTGAGTCCCTAACTCTCCCAAGTCGTTAAACTTTGTCCAAAAGACGATCTCAAGCTCTCAAGTCCCGAGCTCCAATTATTTAGTCTAATCTTAGATATTACTCTCACCTATACAATTAAATGGTTAAATAATTATCATGATTGCATTCTATATTCAAAACCGAGTCCAACGACATATAATATGGCTATATTTAAAATTTGAGGTTCCAAAGCCTCACCTAAGCAGTGCACATTAACATCGGTGGCGATAAAAATTAGTGTACCGGAAATATTGCCAAAAATAGGGGTAGTATATATCAAAACGACTACCTCGACGAGTAGATCGCACTCATGCCGAATGTTTGTCAAAATTGTACACGATGTCACCAAAAATTCACCGGATAGGGGCGGAGCTTCAAAAATATCATCGAAAAAAGTAGTGAGCTAGGTGAAATAGTTTAGTGTAGGCTGTTCTCCTCGACGAGCTGAGTTTAGTAGTGAAGACAACTCGTCAAATGGACACCGGAGGTGACCATAAAATTTGTTCAAAGTTTGAACCACCAAATTTTGACTTGCGATCCCGAGCTAACGATGGCAAAAGGAGCGGTGCCGCTTAGGGGCTGAGGTGGCTGGCACTAGGGGGTTCGAGTGGTCTGGTGCGTGGGGCTGGTCGGTGGCCGGAGGTGGGTCGCTGGAGTCCGCCAGTGATGGAGCTTTGTGGTTTTTTTTTTTTTTTTTGTGTTTTGAAGGGAGAGAAAAAGATAGAGAGAGAGAGAGAGAGAGAGAGAGAGAGAGAGAGAGAGAGAGAGAGAGAGAGAGAGAGAGAGAGAGAGAGAGAGAGAGAGAGAGAGAAACGATATATAAAAGGGGGGTCTGCTTTATTGTTTTTTTTTTGTTTCTTTTTCTTATATATACATATATATATTATTATTATATATCAGGTTTGACTTGGTCAAATTGAGTCTTCACATTTTTCCCTCCTTAAAGAAATTTCGTCCCGAAATTTTAAAGGACAACCTCAAGTTGAAAATTAAACAAGTGAGGATACTTCATATACATCTGGACTCTAACTCCCAAGTAGCCTCGTCTTCCCTGTGATTTTTCTATAAGACCTTGATTACTGAAATCTCTCTATTCCTTAACACTTGTAGCTCTCTTACCAAGATTTTGAAAGGTTGTTCTTCATAAGTCACGTCTTCCTGAAGAGGGATTGCCTCATACTCAATAACATGTGACAGATCTAGAGTGAATTAATATAATCACTAAAATGAGATCTCAATCATTTATCTCTATTTAGCCAAGCTCGAAGGAAATCATCGTTTCACTTCTATAGAAGCTATAGATTCAATTGTTGGGTTTTATGCCCTAAATAAAACTCATTTCAATATAATCAGATTTACTTATTAATATAGATCAGAAATAACATTTAATGTTGCATGGTTCACATGATTTATTTCATGATTATATGTACATAATGTATAAATTCATCTGAAACCCTTTTCACATACTTGATCCTGTTTATTGTGCCGTCAACACATTGGAAAGTAAACATGACTATGTGAATAAAGTTTCCTAGATTTATCAGACATAGGGTTTTACTGATATGATAATCTACAACAGAGTTTACTTGCATTTGGAGAAGTGCTATGTTCTTTCCAGAGCATTGGTTAAAGTAAAGCTCAAGTTGGATGCATGGAGTATGCATCGGAAGGGACCGATATTGAACTTTGACTTAGATTTAATTAAACTTACCGTAATATCTATTCAAGTCAATATCGCCTAGTTGATCCTAGATCAAATGTTCTTAATCCTGTTATGATTAGGCTCAATCTTGAAAGGCTATTCGTGTTCTTTGATTTGTTAGTTAAGCCTACTTTTAGGTCAGGGTGATACGTACATTTTGGGAACACGGTAGTGCAATTGAGTGGGAGCGCTAACATAAACATGGAATCTATAGCTTCTATCTGGCGAATAGTAAGCAAAGGATGATCTCCTTCGAGCTTGACCAAACGAACATAAATGGTGGAGTACTCATTTCACATAAGCTGAAATATCATTTATACGGGGTCAAGTGTTTTAAGGAATAAATACATTGTAGGGTGTAACGGTAATTTAATCCCTTTACAATGTAGATCATTCATATAGAGGATCATTGATCACATTAGGATTATAACAATGGATAACTAATGATGTATCTATATGGTGGAACATATAGAGCATTCTATATACTGAGAGTGCAATTCTAAGTTCTATGCGTGGATTCAACGAAGAATTAATAAGTTAGTGAATTTTAGTGCTAAATTCTTGATCTACTTATTGGAAGCTCGGTTATATAGACCCATGGTCCCCCCACTAGTTGAGATAATATTGCTTGTAAGACTCATGTAATTGGTTTTGATTAATCAATTATAATTCTCAAATTAGACTGTCTATTTGTGAATTTTTCACTAAGTAAGGGCGAAATTGTATAGAAAGAGTTTATAGGGGCATATTTGTTAATTATAATACTTTGTATGGTTCAATTAATAAATATGATAAATGACAATATTATTTAATAATTATTTATAGTTATTAAATAGTTAGAATTGGCATTTAAATGTTTGAATTAAGAAATTGGCGTTTTTAAGAAAATCAGATGCAGAAAAGGTAAAACTGCAAAATTGCAAAAAGTGAGGCCCAAATCCACTAGTATAGGGCCAGCCACTTTTTTAGGAAATTTAAACTGATATTTTCATTATTTTAATGCCAAATAATTCAAACCTAACCCTAGTGGAATGCTATAAATAGATAGTGAAGGCTTCAGGAAAATTACACTTAAATTTTCTATTTTTCCTTCAGAGAAAAACCTGAGCCTTTCTCTCTCCCTATCTTTAGCTGCCACTTCTTCTTTCTCTTCCCTCTTGAATTTCGAAATCCTTAGTGTATGAGTAGTGCCCACACACATCAAGTGATACCTCAATCATAGTGAGGAAGATCGTGAAGAAAGACTTTCAGCAAGAAGGAGGTTTCAGCATCAAAGATTCAGAGAAAGAGATCCAGGTTCAGATATTGATAATGCTCTGCTACAGAAAGGAATGAAGGGCTAGATATCTGAACGGAAGGAGTCATTATATTCCGCTGCACCCAATGTAAGGTTTCCTAAACTTTATATGTGTTTATTTTATCGTTTTAGAAAGTTCATATTTATGATGTTAATAAACATACTTGTGAGTAGATCTAAGATCCTGGTAAAATAATTTCCAACAACTGGCCTCAGAGCCATGGTAATTGATTTACTTGCAAGAAATTTGGACTTTAAAACGATTGTTTGTATGTTCTTTGGATGGTATCATGTTGTATTGAGTGTTATTTGATGATTGATTGATGTTTGTGAAATTTTCGTAAAAAATAATTGCGATTTTATCTCTGGAATTATTTTTATTGGATAGTATGGAAAAAATTAAGCAAGTTAGCCTTTTACAGAACTTAATTTGGATTTTATTTGAATTAGTTATGATTTTTTGAAGATTTGAAAAAATCGGGACTGTGCTGATATTTTCCTGCGATCGCAAATCTGTCCGTACAGTTTCGAAATTTTTTGTTTTTCTTCAATTTTTCATGCTTTTTCATGGAATTAACTTCTAATTTTTGGTATAGTTTTGTATTTATACTATTACTATTCCTAATTCAATTCTAATTATCATTTTGAATTAATTTAATATTTTTTAAATTTAATTCAAGATATTAGTGTAATTTGAATTTGAATAGAATTAGTATCTATTTTCTTGCTTAAAAATCTATCTTATTTTTAAATTTGATTATATCTTATTTTTTTTTTTAAATTTAAGGTCAGATTTTATAAGATATTTATAAAATCTTTTAAAATATTTTTTAAAATATCTTATCTTTTAAGATATTTTTAATTATATCTTATCTTTTAAGATTTTTTTTTAAATCTTTTTAGATATTTTGACCTTATTTAAATTTAAAATAAGATATTTATAATCATGTAATTTTAAATAGATGTAAGATATTTTGCTAACTTTTAAATTTTGTTATTTTATTTATTTAAATTAAATTTAAAATCTGAAAAGATATTTCATTTATCTTTTCTAATTTTTATTTAATTTTTATTTATAAAATAACATTTAAAATTTAAAAGTAGTTAGCAATTTTTTTTGAAATTAAATTTAGGTTGGTTGAAACCTAATTTTTCAAAAATTGTAGGTTTAATTTTAAATTTAATTTTTTTTAAATTTTTGATTTTTTTTTATTTTTTTTAAATTTTCGAAAAATAAATATTTTATTTATTTAATTAATTATTTCGAAATTAATTATTTAATTTAAAATTAAATAAATCCTACATCCAACTATCCAGCTAACCTTGTTGCAGGAGTATGTGTTTTAGCTTATGTGTAAGTTTTTAAAACCTATTATTACTTGATTGCAAATAGCCATGGTTACCTTTTGCCAGATCTAATGATCTGATGGCTCCCTTGGTCAAGATAATAATTTGTAACAGGTATATTTACAATCTTCTTTCATCTGTGTATGACCTAGCAACATGATAGGACCCATCCAAAGTGTGCCTGTGTGAGCCTATGTGTTTAATTTTATTATAGATGCATATAGGTTAATGTTGCTAAAATAAATTATCATAGTTTTTGATAGAATTTATTTAGGCCCATTTAGTTTTTGGGCCTATTCAATTAATAACAGTTGTTCTTATTAAGGTTAAATTCCTCTCTTTTGGGCCTTGTGTGAGAGTTGGGAGCCATAGAAGTGGGTACGACATACTGAACCCAGCACCCCCTCACATGAACCACCCCAATTGTGAAGGCCCATTTGCCTGATTTGAATGACTGTACTAGGTTAATTACACTAGTTTAACCTAATAAAATTGATTAGCAACATAATTAATTTCATTTATTTTGAAATTAATTTAAGAAAAATATAGTTTAAAGAATTTTTTTTCTAAGCTAAACTATATGTATTTTCTTGTATTTAATTAAATATAGAATTATAACCATCTAGATTCTTTCTGGAGCTTAATTTAAATTTTTCATTAAATATTCCTATTTAAGTTGATATTTAGTTATCTACAACTAACCAACTTAATCTGAATATCTTTTTTCGAATTTCAAATTTCAAAATTAAGTTGAGGAATTTTAGGCATTGGTTATTAAGATTCTTTAGATATTTTTTAAGTTAATATCTTTTCAAATATTAACTTAAAATGAAATATTTTTGAATTAAGTGGTTACAACTTAATTTTTGATATTTAATTAAATTTAAATTTGAAAAATATTTAAGTTCTAGATTTTTTTTCTAGTACAACTTAAATTAGATATTTTTTCAAATTTTGTGGAAAAGATACTTAGTCAAATAAGATATTTTCTAGATAGTTATTTCTAGACTACTTATTAATTCTAATATTAAATAGGAAAATATTATACATTGTGAAATTAATTATTTAAATAATTAATTTTGGTACAATTTATTTTAAGTATATTTTTCCTAGTATTAAACTAGAGATTAATAATTAAGCCTTCTCTACACTTAATTATTTATTTCTTGAATTTAATACATTTAATTAATTTGAAAATTAAATATCTAAGTTGATTTTTATCATCATACTTAAATATTTCTTTTTCATGACATTTAATTAAATAGAAAATTATTTTTAGTTGAAATTTAATTTTTCAACTAAATTTAAATAATTTTCAAAATATATTTTTTTCTTTATTTTATTAATCAATTTTCGAAATTGCATTTCTTAAATGCTAGAATTTCGAATTTTATCTTGAAAAATAGATTAAGTTGTAAATTAATTATTTATTTTAATTAATTCTTGGATCAACTTAAATCAATGATTTTTTCATTTATTGATTAATTTAAAATAAATTGAATGAAAGTATATTATTAGAAATTGAATTAATTAGTCAAAGGAAAATCTAGATAGATGATATTTTTGCTTGAAGTATTTTTCTAGTGTATTTAATTAAATAGAAAATTAATATTTAAGTTGATTTTCATCATCATACTTAAATATTTGAAATTTTTCTTATATATTTAATTAAATAGGAAAATTATATTTTTTGTTGTAAATTAATTTTATTAATTAATTTTGGGCCAACATTAAATTAGAATAATTTTTTTCAGATTTATTTTTTATTTTAATATGCATTTTTCGAAAATTGTATTCTTATATACTTTAATTTTTCGAAATGCAATATATATTTATAGAAAATTAAATTTGAGTTGTAAATTAATTTAAATTAATTTTGTAACAACTTAAATTGAATATTTTTCTAAATATTTATTGGAAATTATTACTAAGATGGAAATAATTCATGTTATTTTCATATCCATCTAAGTAAAATTTATAAATATTAAATTAAAATTTATATTTGGAATTTTTCATTCTAAATTGGAAATTTTAATTAAATAAATATATATTTAAAATAAATAGAATAAATAAAGAGAATCAAAGAAAATACAACTCACTTTAAATAATGAGCTTGATTATTATTAAGATATTCGATCTCCATTGTGGGTTTTACACCGCGTTTGTTTTAGTGAGTAATCCTCCCTAATGGAGGAACGTTCATTAGCAATTTCGCACCGTTTAACCTCGCATGATAAGTAGTTTGTAAGTGTTTTGTATGGTATGGATCACCCTAATGGTGGCGACCATACTTGACTTGCAAATTATGAAACAATGGTGGATGCTCATAAGATAGAATTGCCTTGACTCTCGCCTAAACGGGACAACGCTGAATTCCAATCTTGATCGAATAAAAGGTTGCTAGAATGTTTAACATTTTAGACGAGCTGACAACTCTATTCAATGAATGGTAGCTTTGACTCTCGCCTAAACGGGACACTGATATCAGTTTGTTGAAAACCTTGGAAATTATTTAGGATTGTATGTTTTAGTATTTTCACTTGTCATTCCTACTTGCTATATGCTTATAATTTCTGAATTGTGTATGAATTTATATTGAACCATGTTATTTTCTGTTATTAAGTTGTAGTTTAATTTCGAATCTTCATTGTTGGTCTAACATGTTTGTTTTTCTAATGAGATAAATCCCTAATGGATTTTCACCATTAGACATACATAATAGTGTAAGATCTCGAAAGATAAATATTGTATATGCAACATCTATCTGTTCATCAATTGATGACACCTTAGACTAGTATTTTTACAATATGAAACAAGAAGATTACATAAATAAGATTACTTTGTCTTTCGCTAATCGAAGCATCGTTGGGTTCTTATTTATAAACGAAATTATCCTAATTCCTCTTAGCTTCTTCATTTCGAATTAGCTTCAAAACATATCATTGGATGAATGGTCTATAAATCATTTCATGTCATTATATTTTCTCTTAAGAAATTAAATGACGCATATGATTATAATCCCGAAATTCTATTCCCAATTGATATAAATCCTCAATCTTAGAAATCTCCTACTTGTATGGGCAAATCTGACTTAGAGTTTGTATTAGTAGTGGTGGTCCAAGAAAGAATTACTCATAATATTTGGTATAAATTTAAGTCTTTGACTTTAATTTTAGAATCCAAACAGAAATTTTATTATATTTCTAATTCCAGAATACAATACAGTTACACTTTCTCAAGTGTTTAATATCCATCTTCTATTATTGGATTAAAACTGTATGGAATATGAGTTAGGTATTCTGTGACCAGGATCCACTTGCAGTATTCTAAGAACTCTTTGATGTAACTATACCTAAGTCATCAAAACGACACAACCACATTTTTCTTAATCTATGGCATTTGTATCTTGTTCATAGTGGATTTGACAAGATCAATCTCTGCAAAGAGTTAATATGCCTATATCCACTGAAAGTAGTTCATCTCATTCGCAGATGGATGTACATTCAGGGGTGGATATGAGTTTTTCGTTGTATTCTTAAAACGATCACTCTAGATTATACCTTTTAGCAAAGAAATTTGAAATGTTTGAAAAATTTCATTAATTTCTAGCAATGGTTAAAACCATTAAGGTAAGTGGTTAAAGATCTTGCGAACTGATAGGGGTGGAGAAATAGTTAGTAGATATGCAGTTCAAAGATCATTAAATTGATTTTTGAATTATATCCAAACTTACCTCCCGTAAATTTCGAGTTGCATGTTGATGATTAGTTACTAGTCGTTGCCTAAATCCTTCTATGGTAATACAATTTCAGAATGATGTAATGGTTGTATACTTCGTGTAAATCATTACTAGATTCATGGATGACCTAATCAAAATCTTAAGAAAAGCTAGAACTGTTAACCATGGTTTGTTAGCTATTCTAAGTGATTAGGGGTGGACCATCCCATTGTCAATAGATAAGAAAGTGTTTGTTCAAACAAATACTACTTTTCTAAGAAAATGACTAAGTCTGAAAAACAAGTAGCAAATAAAGGAGATATTTAATTCTTGATTCCAAAAGTGTTCTATCATCTTATATAACATATGATGATCCCACTGCCTCTGTTGTCTTGTCACAACCGAAGAGATCAATACCATTTAGTTTTTTTAGACATAATTCACGGTGCCTTGTCGTAGTGGGAGAGTTTCTAGGAACTCACCTTCTTATGATTTGGGAGACACTAGTGATTAAAATCCATTGTGAGTTTAAACAAGTAATGGATTGTCAAGATAAGAAACTAAGAAGAAAGCCAATAGAACTATGGTTTAATCCATTCACATGGAATAACCTAAAGTTTTCTATTACAAGGACATAAAAGGAAATTTTCGTTAGTCCATTCAATGGACTTAACAAAACTTCCTGTTCCTAGTATTATAGGTTTGAGTTTATCTAAACCTATGGCTTGTGGTATACCTGGTAATTACTTACTCTAATGCAAGCAACTTACTTTAGTAAGATGCTGAAGCATTTTCTTTCTAATGGCAATCTATAGAAGCTTCACAACTTCTTAGACATAGATTTTATTTATCTAAGGAAAAGTCTCAACTATTCCAGAAAAGATAAAGCCATGAAAGAATTTCTTACATCAACAGTGAGAGGTCTTAGATATGCTTTTGTATGCCTTAGACCAGACACCTGTTGTTGAGTGGGAGTAATGAGTAGGTATCATATTAATCTAGGAGAAGAACATTGGAAGACAATCAAGTAAATCCTAAGATTAAGAAGAGGAACTATATGTTAGTCTATAAGAGTGTGTTTAAAACTCTTAGACTACAGCATATCAGATTTTCGAAATTTGCCTATGTGCTAGTAAATATTTCTGATAAGATGGTGGTTACTCTGGGGGTGGAATAGTGATTTTCGGAGAAGTGTAAAAACCTATCTGAAGTCTCTAGGTCTACCAGAGAGAGACTGAATGTTAAAGCTGCAGGAAAGGTACTTATTCAGTCTAAGGAAAGTTCTATACATTTTTGGCATCAATCCAAATTGCCTTAAACTACTAGTGTTAATTTCCTGATTAACCAAATGTAGTTGCCAAAGATATAGAATCCAGTATCCCAAGAGAGTAGACATATAGAGAGGAATTTCACGTTATCAATGATTTTGTGATTAAAGGAAGAGTAATGGTGGAGAAAAGGTTGTGGTTAATTCAACCTTTCAGATCCTATTACGAGGAGTTTACTACTACTACACTTGATTTGTATATCAAGGTGTTGAGATTATTTGAAACGCACTTTTTGTTTTATATTAGTGCAAGTGGGAGTTTGTTGGGTTTTATGCCCTAAATAAAACTCATTTCAATATAATAAGATTTACTTATTAATATAGATCAGAAATAACATTTAATGTTGCATGGTTCACATGATTTATTTCATGATTATATGTACATAATGTATAAATTCATCTGAAACCCTTTTCACATACTTGATCCTGTTTATTGTGCCGTCAACACATTGGAAAGTAAACATGACTATGTGAATAAAGTTTCCTAGATTTATCAGACATAGGGTTTTACTGATATGATAATCTACAACAGAGTTTACTTGCATTTGGAGAAGTGCTATGTTCTTTCCAGAGCATTGGTTAAAGTAAAGCTCAAGTTGGATGCATGGAGTATGCATCGGAAGGGACCGATATTGAACTTTGACTTAGATTTAATTAAACTTACCGTAATATCTATTCAAGTCAATATCGCCTAGTTGATCCTAGATCAAATGTTCTTAATCCTGTTATGATTAGGCTCAATCTTGAAAGGCTATTCGTGTTCTTTGATTTGTTAGTTAAGCCTACTTTTAGGTCAGGGTGATACGTACATTTTGGGAACACGGTAGTGCAATTGAGTGGGAGCGCTAACATAAACATGGAATCTATAGCTTCTATCTGGCGAATAGTAAGCAAAGGATGATCTCCTTCGAGCTTGACCAAACGAACATAAATGGTGGAGTACTCATTTCACATAAGCTGAAATATCATTTATACGGGGTCAAGTGTTTTAAGGAATAAATACATTGTAGGGTGTAACGGTAATTTAATCCCTTTACAATGTAGATCATTCATATAGAGGATCATTGATCACATTAGGATTATAACAATGGATAACTAATGATGTATCTATATGGTGGAACATATAGAGCATTCTATATACTGAGAGTGCAATTCTAAGTTCTATGCGTGGATTCAACGAAGAATTAATAAGTTAGTGAATTTTAGTGCTAAATTCTTGATCTACTTATTGGAAGCTCGGTTATATAGACCCATGGTCCCCCCACTAGTTGAGATAATATTGCTTGTAAGACTCATGTAATTGGTTTTGATTAATCAATTATAATTCTCAAATTAGACTGTCTATTTGTGAATTTTTCACTAAGTAAGGGCGAAATTGTAAAGAAAGAGTTTATAGGGGCATATTTGTTAATTATAATACTTTGTATGGTTCAATTAATAAATATGATAAATGACAATATTATTTAATAATTATTTATAGTTATTAAATAGTTAGAATTGGCATTTAAATGTTTGAATTAAGAAATTGGCGTTTTTGAGAAAATCAGATGCAGAAAAGGTAAAACTGCAAAATTGCAAAAAGTGAGGCCCAAATCCACTAGTATAGGGCCAGCCACTTTTTTAGGAAATTTAAACTGATATTTTCATTATTTTAATGCCAAATAATTCAAACCTAACCCTAGTGGAATGCTATAAATAGATAGTGAAGGCTTCAGGAAAATTACACTTAAATTTTCTATTTTTCCTTCAGAGAAAAACCTGAGCCTTTCTCTCTCCCTATCTTTAGCTGCCACTTCTTCTTTCTCTTCCCTCTTGAATTTCGAAATCCTTAGTGTATGAGTAGTGCCCACACACATCAAGTGATACCTCAATCATAGTGAGGAAGATCGTGAAGAAAGACTTTCAGCAAGAAGGAGGTTTCAACATCAAAGATTCAGAGAAAGAGATCCAGGTTCAGATATTGATAATGCTCTGCTACAGAAAAGAATCAAGGGCTAGATATCTGAACGGAAGGAGTCATTATATTCCGCTGCACCCAATGTAAGGTTTCCTAAACTTTATATGTGTTTATTTTATCGTTTTAGAAAGTTCATATTTAGGATGTTAATAAACATACTTGTGAGTAGATCTAAGATCCTGGTAAAATAATTTCCAACATCAATATCTATGTTTAGCGCTCCCACTCAATTGTACTACCGTGTTCCCAAAATGTACGTATCACCCTGACCAAAAAGTAGGCTTAACTAATAAATCAAAGAACACGAATAACACTCTTGAGATCGAACCTAATCATGTCAGGATTAAGATCATTTGATCTAGGATCAACTAGGTGATATTGAATTGAATAGATATTACGGTTAATTTATCATATCTAATCAAAGTTCAATATCGGTCCCTTCTAATGTATACTCCATACATCCGATACTGGTAAACTTTGCCAATACCCTGGAAAGGACATAACACTTATCCAAGGTGTAAGTATACCTATCGCTGATTATCATGCCAGTCTAAATCTAGTGAACTGACAAATTAGAGAATTAAACTTTTAAACATATAATCATGATTATATTCCACTGTGCTGACAACTCCGATCTTGGTTGGCCTTTCACCCCTAGCCACAAGTCATCCCCGTATTTTGCCACATACGTGGGTTAATCATGAACAAATACATATGTTCTAGACCTAATAGAATTTATAATCATGAAATAAATCATGTGAACCATGCAACATAAAATGATTTCTGATCTTTATTAATTAGTAAATCTGATTATATTGAAATGGGTTTTATTTAGGGCACAAAACCCAACAAACTCCCACTTGCACTAATATAAAACAAAAAGTGCATTTCAAATAATCTCAACACCTTGATATCCAAATCAAGTGTAGTATGTAGTATACTCTTCGTAATAAGATCTGACAGGTTGTATTTAATACAACCTTTCCTCCACCATTACATTTTCTTAATCACAAAATTCTTGATATTGTGAAATTCCTCTCTATATGTCTACTCTTTTAGAAATACTGGATTCTTTACTTTTTGGCAACTACTTTAGCGTTAGTCAAGTAGTAACACTAGTAGTTAATAAAAGTTGGAACAATGCCAAAAATGTATAGAACTTTCCTTAGACTGAATAAGTATATTTCCTGCAACTTTAACATTCAGTCTCTCTGGTAGACTTAGAGACTTCATATAGGTTTTTACACTTCTCCAAAATGACTACTCCACCCCCAGAGTAATCACCATCTCATCACCAGACTTTCTAGCACTAAGGCAAGTCTAGAAATTTGATTTGGTGTAGTCTAAGAGTATTAAATACACCCTTATTGACTAACATATAGTTCCTCTTCTTGATCTTAAGATTTACTTGATTGTCTTCCAATGTTCCTTTACTGGATTAATTTGATACCTACTCATTACTCCAACTCAACAGTAGGTGTCCGGCCTAATGCATAGGAAAGCATATTTGAGACCTCTCACTGTTGATCCGAAGGATTTCTTTCATTGGCCTTTATCTTTTCTAGAATAGTTTAAACTTTTCCTTAGATAAATAAAATCTATATCTACAAGTCGAGAAGCTTCTATGGATTGCCATTAGAAAAATGCTCCAGCATCTTACTAAAGTAAGTTGCTTGCACTAGAGTAAGTAATTACCAGGCATACCACAAGCCATAGGTTTAGATAATCTCAAACCTATAATACAAGAAACAGGAAGTTTTGTTAAGTCCATTGAATAGACTTACTAACAAAAATGTCCTTTTTGTCGTCCCTGTAATAGAAAACTTTTGGTTGTTCCATATGAATGGTATTAACCATAGTTCTCTTGGCTTTCCTTCTGACAATCCATTACTTGTTTAAACTAACAATGGATTTTAATCACAAGTGTCTCTCAAGTCATAACAGGGTGAGTTCCTTGAAACCCTCCCACTACGACAAGGTACCGTGAATTTTGTCTAATTATACTAAATGGTATTGTCCTCTTCCATGGTGTCAAGTGTAACACCCCGATTTCCCGAGATGTCACATAGGATAGTCCGTATAAAACAATTTAATAAGATAAAGACAAACGAATACTTCTTTATTGAAAAATATCCAAGCATGAGATCTCATTGTTTAAAACAAAATTCTTTTAGTACTGTAAACTTAAATAAGAACTAGTTAAGTCAAAATAATAGTTCCAAAATGTTTAGCAGTTAAAAAAAACATTAAAAGCAAAATACTGTGCCAGCCCCCTAACATGCGGTCCACGCCTCGAGCTCTTCATTCTCACTGCTTAGCCTTACCCTTACCTGCACACAGAGTACCCATGAGCTAACGCCCAGTAAGAAGAGCTATGTAGGACATAACCCTCCTAACTAGTTACTTGACATAATTTGCTCTTTAATATTAATCAACAGTAATTCACATTCCATAAATATATCCACAACGCATGTTGTTCTCACATGCACACATCAAGTCTCATACCGCACATTATACTCACATACGATAATCAACTATTCTCTCATGTTGATCAGACATGAGGTAACCTACCCTGCCTTGTGTTATTCTCACACTTGGCATCCAACAGGGCAATTAATTACCATAAGTTGTACTCACCCATGATAATGTTATAACCTGCAAGTGTTATGCTCACACAAGCAGCAAGACCCTAATATTATTCTCATGCTAACGATGCTCACAAAATATAAGGAAATCACAACACAATCAAATTAAATAACAAACCAACCCAAGTTTTATGCATAACATACACCCTGTGTACAGATGTCCACTCTTCTTACCTCAGTTGCTAAGACCACACTTGCCACCTCGAGCACCTCAACGAATTTCCTTGTTGAGAACAAGATCCTCAGAAACGGTCAGAACGCGGTCGCCGGTGTTCTCGTCGGTTTCGTCGCCGGTAAAGTGTAACTTTGTCTCCGATTGCTCTTGAAGCGACCTTTCGATTGGGGAAGCTCTCCACAATGCTCAGGACCTCAAAACGATCAAGAAAAGTGGTCCGAGAAGGCAGATCGGGGTTGTCTTCTTCGTTGGCGGTGTACCGTCTTTAATGGAGTCAAAATTTTAGATTTTCGTTTTGGACGTTAAAGCTTCGTTTTCTTACGTCAAAAACAATCCTTAGGGTCCCATGCACTCAAATATAACCTCCCTTGACCCAAGAACAAGCTTAAACACGTTCGAATTCGAGTCCGTAACTAAGCCGCACCTTTGAAGCTTCAAAAATGGCGAATCTCAAAACGACGACTTCCGCCCCTTATACCACGTTAAAAAGCTTCCTTAGGTCGTATATAAGTGATCCCAAACCCCCACGCTCACCCAGGTTTCACTCCGCTTGAAGAAACGAAAATTTTCGGTATCGTATACGCCGTATACGTGCTCTCTCTCTCTCTCGTTGGTTCTCTGTTTTGGGTGTACGAAAATAGAGCTTAAAACCTAATTTCTATCGTAATATCGGGACGAAATTTTCTTTTAGAGAGGGATAATTGTAATATCCGCTAACTCCGAAAGGGTATTTTTGTAATTTTATTTAGTTGAGAGTATTTTTTTTTCTTTCTTTTTAAGTGTGACAGTCAGTAGTCCCGGGATCCATAAGGGGAAACACCGGGTAAGCTGTGCAATCCCACATCGCCTGGGGAAGGTCAAGTAGGATGATTCTGAGACTGTGTAGGTATGGAACTGCACAGTTGAAGAGAGCTTAAATGGATTGATTGGTACTACCTATATCAACAAGGTGCATCTTGTTTTTCGGTAGCCCATCTCGAAAAAACTCCACAGTTAAGCGTGCTTGGCCTGGAGCAATTTTAGGATGGGTGACCTCCTTGGAAGTTTTCCTAGGATGCGTGTGAGTGAGGAAAAGCATGCTGAAAACACTCGTGTTGGTCTGTAGGGTTAGTCATCAATTCGGGAAGCAGCCAGAGTGACGTACTCGTGTATAAGAGCCATTTATTCCGTGCGTGTAAGGACCCAATGGAGGCTTGAAGCGGGGACGTTACATAAAGACAACAGAGGCATGTTGGAATTTATTTTACCAAGATCTTAGATCTACTCACAAGTATGTTGTTTAACACCCTAAATATGAACTTTCTAAAACGATAAATAAACACATATAAAGTTAAGAAAACCTTACATTGGTTGCAGCGGAATAATGTCTCCTTCCACTCAGATCTCTAACCCTTGTATCCTTTCTGTCGCAGAGTATTATCAAGATCTGAGCCCGAATGTCCTTCTCTTTGCGTGTGATCCTTCACAGTCTTCCAATCTATGATTGAGGTACCACTTGCTGTGTGTGGGCACTACTCTATCACTGAGGGTTTCGAAATTTAGAAGAGGAAAAGAGAGAGGGTTGGTTCGGCTATAGCAGAGAGAGGGAAGGCTCAGTTTTCTGAAGAAGTAATTTTCTGACAGAAAGCTTATTGAAAACTTGTTATTTGACTGAGCCATCACTTTCTATTTATAGGAAACTACTAGGTTTAGGTTAGTAATTATTTGGCATTAAAATAATGAAAATATCAATTGGAAAAAGCTATCCAAGTGGCCGGCCATAGGTGTTAATGGGCCTTACTTGGATTTTGCAGCTTTCACAATTTTTATTTTTATTCTCTCAAAAATGCCAATTTTCCAATTCTAACCTTTTAAATGCCAAAACTAATTATTTAATAACTAAAATAGATTATTAAATAATATTGTCATTTAATTTAATTATTAATTAGACATATAAAGTCTATTAATTAATAAATAAACCTAGAATCTCTTTTCTTTACAATTTCACCCCTGCTTAGTGAAAATTCACAAATTAGACATTGTCTAACTTTAGAATTATTATTGATTAATCACAAATCAATTATTGAGTCTTGCAAGCAGTATAGTCTCAACTAGAATGGGGACCATGGATCTATATGCTGAGCTTCCAATAAGTGAACCGAATTTACTAAGTAAATCCCTACTTCTTAATTCTTCGTTGAATCACTCTTAGAACTTAGAATTGCACTCTCAGACTTATATAAAGCATATTATATGTTCCACGATATAGATATGCTATCTCATTTAACCATTGTTATAATCTTATTGTGATCAAAGATCCTCTATATAGATGATTTACATCGAGATGGGATAATTTTACCGTTCTCACCCCTCAACGTATTTTGCCCCTTAAAACACTTAGCTACCTGTAAATGATGTTTAGGGATCTAAGAATTAGTCACTTAAACAAGAGCTCATCCATTTACTTCTATTTAGCTAAGCTCGAAGGGAATCATCACTTGACTTCTATACACCAGTAGAAGCTATAGATTCCATATTTATGTTCAGCACTCCCACTCAATCATACTATCATGTTCCCAAAATATAGGTATCACACTGACCCAAAAGTAGGCTTAACTAATAAATCAAAGAACATGTATAGCACTCCTGAGTTGAGCCTAAGCATATCAGGATTTAGATTCTTTTAATCTTAAGATCAACTACTGATATTGACTTGGAAAGATATGACGGTAAGTTTATAATATCTTAACTAAGTTGCAATATCGGTCCAGTCCAATGTATACTCCATATATTCGAAAGTAGTATACTTTACCAATGTCCTGGAAAGAACATAACACTTACTCCAAGTGTAAGTACACATCATCGCTGATTATCACATCAGTGTAAATCCAAAACACTGATGAAACAGGGACTTAGTCTTTTGATTCATATAATCACAATCACATTCCACTGTATTGACGATACTGTAATTGTGAATAAACATATGATCTGGACTTAACTGATTTTGTGTGTAAATGTAATAAACATATTAAACCATTAGCATGTAAAATTCATGCAAACATAAATCACTTCAAATTTCTTATATTGATAACTAACCAGATTGTAAAGGGTTTTATTTAGGGCACAAAACCCAACAAACTCCCACTTGAACTAACATAAAACAAACTGTGCAAATAAATCAATCTGATGTCTTGATCTTCAGATCAAGTGTAGTATATTTGAATCCACCCAAACTTCTGGAAACTAGTTCATAAAAATAATATGAAACATCCTTTACTACATGCTTTACTCATTAAGGGATACTGAAATCCTTACTGTTTCAAAGTACATCTGAATGAACAGAAGACATATCTCTCATATTTTAAAATATGGAATTGAGATAATACAGTGTAGACTTTTCTTCAGTAAAATAACTTTCTAGTAATTTCGAATTTACAAAGTTATAAATCTTCTCTGGTAGAGCTTGAATTATTATAGAATAACTCCTCCACCCCAGAGTAACCACCATCTCATAATTCGAATGAGTTGGGGTAGATACAAGGATAACTAATATACAGTTCCTTAATATCTAACATATAGATCACTTTCATAAATCTTTCTTGAATATCTTCTAATGTTCCTTATTTGATTACATCTCAGATAGCTCCCACTCAATAGCAGATGTCTGGTTCAATAATACTTTTAACCTCTTATTGTTTGGAGAGTTATCTAGTTGTGACTTATTGTATTAGTCCGAAACTTTAAGTTTCTTTTAAGACTAAATCATCAACATAGCACACTAGTATTTGAAGTGAAAAATACTTGCTAGAGATTAAGTAATCAAAATTAAGATACCATAAAATGTTATGAGGATTAAGAAATCTTAGCTCAAGTCATTTGAATAGACTGAACTAGAATTCTTTTATCGTATTCTCATAATTTTGATAAGTTATATCTATCCGCATGAATGGTTAGATTTGCTTTTCAGTAGTGTTCTTAAGTTCCTATCACAAGTGTCAACCTAATAAAGATGGGTAAAGAATTTTAAAATTCTCCCACTCAATTAAGGTAGTGTGATACATTATCAAAGAACTTTTATAGGTATCATTATTTACTACAACAGTAAAACTAAATTGGAACATACAATCAAGATCAAGGATTTATACTGATAATAGCTAATTCATTATATTACTTCCATGTTTGAAGAAAATATGTGTTACATAGGGTATTGTGGATAAACTCCACCCCTAAGTATATAGAGATTATGATCCACCCCTAAAGGTTACAAAGATCATGATTCTCTAAGTGTTATAGAGATTATGTGGAGTTGAATACAATCCAGAGTTCATTAGATATAAAAGATCGTTGAACTGCATAGTTTTCTTAACTTTTCTCCACCCCTATCAGATCAAAAGATCCTTTTATTAAACAAATTCTTAATAATTGTATTAGAATTAACAATTATTAATAAATATAGAAATAATTTCTAGTGTTTATTTAATATAACTCTATGAAGAGTTGTAAATATTAAAGAATTTGTATCAATAATAAAAACATTTACACATACAAACATATAAATATAATGTGGTAATTGTTGTTTAAGATAAAGTAAATGAAGCTCAATCTCATAAATTGCAATTTGTTTGAATAGAAAATAAAATAAACTTTATTAATAATAATAAAAAAATATATTGCAACAATATGAGAAAAACAGGGATAAAAATCCCTAACTAAAATTCGAAATCCAAATTGTCTTAAACTAAAACAATTAATTCAAAAATAGATAAATGAGCTTCATCTTCATCTTGGACGATCTTCACCCTTTGTCCAGCTTTCCGATCCAACTCACTAAGATAACATCTGAGTTCAAGTAGCTTGGCCTATAAGAAGAAGAAACAAATAAACAAAGTTAGTCCAGAATCAAAAATCCAATTGGATAATAATTCACTAAAATTTTTAAAGTTTATAGAAAGAAATACCTTGTTTCCTTGCAAGAAGTTTAGGACATTGGGGTTTCCAATGACCTTTCTCATTGCAGTAGAAACACTTTCCTTTGAGTGTATCACCAGAAGCAGCAGTCTTTTTGTTTTTCATGGCTTTGGCACGCTTCTTGGTGTTTCTCCACTTCTTCTTAGGTTTGGGTTTTGAAGCAGAGGCAACATTTGCCTCAGGTTTGACCGTCCCATTACCATTGTTAGAATTTTGAGGCTTACTCCCTTTCTTCTTGGGTCCTCCAATCAAATTTTCATATGTCTGAAGGTCATTGACTAACTCATGAAAGCCTATGTCCTTTTTATTCATGACATAATTTGATGTATAGGGCAAAAATGCTGGAGTCAGACTATTCAAGATAAGACTTACTTGAGTAGTGTGATCCATTTCATCACCATGATCCTGGGCTTCTTGGAAATAACTTGCCATTAGGAGAACATGATCACGCACGTTTTGATGGGGTTCCATCCGTGCATTGATGTATTACTTAGTCACGTCAAAGCGAGACTGAAGAGATGCCCTACCAAATAGCTCAGTTAACTTCGTCATAACTTCAGCAGCCTTTTCGGTTTTAGAAAACCGAGTTTTAAGAGTGTCAACCATGCTGGAAAGCATGAAGTATAGTGCTTTTTCGTTAGCTTTCTGCCAACTCTCATACTTTTCTTTCACGCTTTGGTTGCATTGTCCCCCGGAACTTCTGGAGATGGCTCAGTTAACAAAAACAAGGCACTTTCTCCTATGAGAGCAATATTAATGTTCTCATTCCATTTTGGAAAGTTAGATCCATTTAGCTTATTTTTGGTCAAGAGTGATAACATGAAATTCATCATGGTTATACAGGATACTACAAAATAATAAATAGAAATCAATAATGGTTTAACACAAAATCCAATTTAAAATTATAAGCACATAGCATGTAGGAATGATAAGAGAAAATACTAAAAAAAATCCAATCCTAAATAATTTCCAAGGTTTTCAACAAACTGATATCAGTGTCCCGTTTAGGCGAGAGTCAAAGCTACCATCTATTGAATAAAGTTGTAAGCTCATCTAAAATGTTGAACATTCTAGCAACCTTTTATTCGATCAAGATTGGAATCCAGCGTTGTCCCGTTTAGGCGAGAGTCAAGGTTATTCTATCTTATGAGCTTCTACCATTGTTTCATATTTTGCAAGTCAAATACAGTCGCCACCATTAGGGTGATCCATACCATATAATACACTTACAAAGCTACTTATCTTTCAAGATTAAACGGTGCGAACTTGCTAATGAACATTCCTCCATTAGGGAGGATTACTCACTAAAACAAACGCTATGTAAAACCAACAATGGAGATCGAATATCTTAATAATAATAAAGCTCATTCTTTAAAATGTATTTTCTTTATTATTTATAATAAAATATATTCATTAAATATCGAATTTAGAATTAAAATTCTAAATTAGAATTTAATTTAATATTTATAAAATTATACTTAGATGGTGATTGAAATAAATTGAATTATTTCCATCTTAGTAATAATTTTGATATATAAATATTAAGAAAATTATTTAAGTTGTATTAATTTAAATTAATTTGCAACTTAAAATAAATTTTCATGAGAATATATTTATTTTATTTTGAAAAAGAAAGTATAAAAACTTATTTTCGAAATACTTAAATAATAAATACTTAGAAAAAATACTTCAAGCAAAAATATCACCTATCTAGATTTTCCTTTGACTAATTAATTCAATTTCTAATAATATACTTTAATTCATTTATTTTAAATTAATCAATAAATGAAAAAATCATTGATTTAAGTTGGTCCAAGAATTAATTAAAATAAATAATTAATTTACAACTTAATCTATTTTTCAAGATAAATTCAAAATCTTCTTGCATTATGAAATGCAATTTCGAAATTGATTAATAAAATAAACAAAAAAAAATATTTTGAAAATTATTTAATTTTAAGTTGAAAAATTAAATTTCAACTAAAAAATAATTTTCTATTTAATTAAGTATCATGAAAAAGAAATATTTAAGTATCATGATGAAAATCAACTTAGATATTTAATTTTTCAATTTAATTAAATGTATTAAATTCAAGAAATAAATAATTAAGTGTAGAGAAGGCTTAATTATTAATTTCTAGTTTAATACTAGGAAAAATATATTAATTAAATTGTACCAAAATTAATTATTTAAATAATTAATTTCACAATGTATAATATTTTCCTATTTAATATTAGAAATAATAAGTAGTCTAGAAATAACTATCTTGAAAATATCTTATTTGACTGAGTATCTTTTCAACAAAAATTTGAAAAAGTATCTAATTTAAGTTGTTATAGAAAAAATCTAGAACTTAAATATTTTCAAATTTAAATTTAATTAAATATCAAAAATTAAGTTGTAACCACTTAATTTGAAAAATATTTCATTTTTAGTTTAAAACTAACTTAAAAAATATCTTAAGAATCTTTAATAACTAATGCCTAGAATTCCTCAACTTAATTTTAAATTTAAATAAAATATTCAAATTTAAGTTAGATATGAAAAATCAGTTAAAGCAACTAAATTATAACTTAAATAGGAATATTTAATTAAATAAGCTTCAGAAAGAATCTAGTTAGTTAAAATTCTTTATTTAATTAAATACAAGAAAAATACAAATAGTTTGTCTAGAAATAATATCTAAAACTAAGAGTGTTTTTCTTAAAATTAACTTTAAAATATTAAAATGAAAATAAATTTCATATATTTTAAAAGTTAATTATGTTGCTAATCAATTTTATTAGGTTAAACTAATTTAATTAACCTAGCACAGTTATTCAAATCAGGCAAATGGGCCTTCACAATTAGGGTACTTCATGTGAGGGGGAGATGGGTTCAGTATGTCGTACCCACTTCTATGGCTCCCAACTCTCACACAAGGCCCAAAAGAGAGGAATTTAACCTTAAAATAAATAACTGTTATTAATTGAATAGGTCCAAAAACTTGATGGACCTAAATAAAATCTATCATGGTGTGACATTTTATTTAGCAACAACCTATATGCATCTATATAATAAAATAAACATATAGGCTCACACAGGCACACATTTGGATGAATCCTATCATGTTGCTAGGTCATACACAAATGAAAGAAGATTGTAAAATTTACCTGTTACAAATTATTTACTTTACCAACTGAACCATAGGTTAAAATCAAATCATTGGATCTGTCAACAAGTTAACCATGACTATTTGCAATCAAGTAATAATAGGTTTTATAAAACTTACAAACAAGCTAAAACACATACTCCTACAACAAGGTTAGCTGGATAGTTGGATGTAGGATTTATTTAATTTTAAATAATTAAATTTCGAAAAATTAAATAAATAATAAAAAATATTAATAAAAAATATATATATTTTCGAAATTAATAAAATAATATTTAAAATTAAACCTACAATTTTGAAAAATTAGGTTTCAACTAACCTAAATATCATTTCAAAATTTGCTAACTACTTTTAAAAAAAAAAATTAATGTTATTTTATAAATTAATATTTCAATAAAAATAAAAAAGATAAATAAATATCTTTTTCAGATTTTATGATTTAATTTAAATAAATAAAATAACAAAATTTAAAAGTTAGCAAAATATCTTACTTCTATTTAAAATATCATGATTATAGTTATCTTATTTTAAATTTAAATAAGGTCAAATTATTAAAAAAATATATTTAATTTAAAAATTTAATATCTGACCTTAAATTTAAAATTAAGATAAGATATAATCAAATTTAAAAATAAGATAGATAATTAAGCAAAAAAGATAGATATTTACTATTTTCAAATTCAAATTACACTAATATCATGAATTAATTTAAAAAAAAAATTAATTAATTTAATTATGATATTTAGAAATGAAATAGGAATAGTAAATGTCTAAATACAAAACTACACAAAAAATCGGAAGTTAAATCCATGAAATAGTATGAAAAATCGAAGAAAAACGAAAAAAATGCAAGTTGTACGGACAGTATGCACAGCTGTGCATACTGTCCGCGCGTGCAAGGGGAGTGCACGGCCGAGCAAGCTCGGCACTGGAGGTGTCCAGCAGAATTTCCGCTCACGGAAGCTCGATTTCAGACACGGATTCGTGTCCGTGCGCGTGCTGTCCGAGGGAAGCCCCTCATGTACGCGCGTGGGGCAGTGACACCATCCCGATATTTTTCGAAACTTCAAAAAATCATAACTAATTCAAATTAAATCGAAATTGAGTTCTATACAAAAGTAAATTGCTTAATTTTTTCCATACTATCCAATAAAAATAATTCCAGAAACAGAATTTCAATTATTTTTCACGAAAATTCACAAACATCAATCAATCATCATATAACACACAACACAACATGAAACCATCCAAATCACAAACAATCGTTTTAAAGTCCAAATTTCTTGCAAGCAAATCAATTACAATGGCTCTGAGGGCAGTTGTTGGAATTTATTTTACCAGGATCTTAGATCTACTCACAAGTATGTTGTTTAACACCCTAAATATGAACTTTCTAAAACGATAAATAAACACATATAAAGTTAAAAAAACCTTACATTGGTTGCAGCGGAATAATGTCTCCTTCCACTCAGATCTCTAACCCTTGTATCCTTTCTGTCGCAGAGTATTATCAAGATCTGAGCCCGAATGTCCTTCTCTTTGCGTGTGATCCTTCACAGTCTTCCAATCTATGATTGAGGTACCACTTGCTGTGTGTGGGCACTACTCTATCACTGAGGGTTTCGAAATTTAGAAGAGGAAAAGAGAGAGGGTTGGTTCGGCTATAGAAGAGAGAGGGAAGGCTCAACTTTCTGAAGAAGTAATTTTCTGACAGAAAGCTTATTGAAAACTTGTTATTTGACTGAGCCATCACTTTCTATTTATAGGCAACTACTAGGTTTAGGTTAGTAATTATTTGGCATTAAAATAATGAAAATATCAATTGGAAAAAGCTATCCAAGTGGCCGGCCATAGGTGTTAATGGGCTTTACTTGGATTTTGCAGCTTTCACAATTTTTATTTTTATTTTCTCAAAAGCGCCAATTTTCCAATTCTAACCTTTTAAATGCCAAAACTAATTATTTAATAACTAAAATAGATTATTAAATAATATTGTCATTTAATTTAATTATTAATTAGACATATAAAGTCTATTAATTAATAAATAAACCTAGAATCTCTTTTCTTTACAATTTCACCCCTGCTTAGTGAAAATTCACAAATTAGACATTGTCTAACTTTAGAATTATTATTGATTAATCACAAATCAATTATTAAGTCTTGCAAGCAGTATAGTCTCAACTAGAATGGGGACCATGGATCTATATGCTGAGCTTCCAATAAGTGAACCGAATTTACTAAGTAAATCCCTACTTCTTAATTCTTCGTTGAATCACTCTTAGAACTTAGAATTGCACTCTCAGACTTATATAAAGCATATTATATGTTCCACGATATAGATATGCTATCTCATTTAACCATTGTTATAATCTTATTGTGATCAAAGATCCTCTATATAGATGATTTACATCGAGATGGGATAATTTTACCGTTCTCACCCCTCAACGTATTTTGCCCCTTAAAACACTTAGCTACCTGTAAATGATGTTTAGGGATCTAAGAATTAGTCACTTAAACAAGAGCTCATCCATTTACTTCTATTTAGCTAAGCTCGAAGGGAATCATCACTTGACTTCTATACACCAGTAGAAGCTATAGATTCCATATTTATGTTCAGCACTCCCACTCAATCATACTATCATGTTCCCAAAATATAGGTATCACACTGACCCAAAAGTAGGCTTAACTAATAAATCAAAGAACATGTATAGCACTCCTGAGTTGAGCCTAAGCATATCAGGATTTAGATTCTTTTAATCTTAAGATCAACTACTGATATTGACTTGGAAAGATATGACGGTAAGTTTATAATATCTTAACTAAGTTGCAATATCGGTCCAGTCCAATGTATACTCCATATATTCGAAAGTAGTATACTTTACCAATGTCCTGGAAAGAACATAACACTTACTCCAAGTGTAAGTACACATCATCGCTGATTATCACATCAGTGTAAATCCAAAACACTGATGAAACAGGGACTTAGTCTTTTGATTCATATAATCACAATCACATTCCACTGTATTGACGATACTGTAATTGTGAATAAACATATGATCTGGACTTAACTGATTTTGTGTGTAAATGTAATAAACATATTAAACCATTAGCATGTAAAATTCATGCAAACATAAATCACTTCAAATTTCTTATATTGATAACTAATCAGATTGTAAAGGGTTTTATTTAGGGCACAAAACCGAACAAGGCACTAGGACCATCTTATACAGAATAAGATGATTGAACGCTTTTGAAAACAAGAAAAAATATCTCCTTTATTTGCTACTTTGTTTTTCAGACTTATTCATTTTCTTAGAAAAGTAGTATTTGTTGAAACAAACACTTTCTTATCTAATGACTATGGGATGGTCCACCCCTAATCACTTAGAATAGCTAACAAACATGCAAACCTTGGTTAACAGTTCTAGCTTTTCTTTAGATCATGATTAGGTCATCCATGAATCTAGTAATGGTTTATACTAAGTACACAACCATTCCATCATTCTGAAATTTTCCTATCAATAGGGTATATCCCTAGAAGGACTTAGGCAATGACTTGTAACTAATCATAGACCTTATATTATCATCAATATGCAAATCAAATTTCTAGAGAGGTAAGTTTGGATATAATTCAAAAGTCAACTTAATGATCTTTGAACTGCACACCTATCAAATATTTCTCCACCCCTATGAGTTCGCAAGATCTTTAACCACTTACCTTAATGGTTTTTCACCATTGCTAGAGATTCATAAAATCTTTGAAACATTTCAAATTTCTTATGCATAAGGTAAAATCTAGAGGGATCGTCTTAAGAATATAACGAAAACTCATATCCACCCCTAAAAGTACATCCATATGCGATATAAGATGATTTTACTTTCAAGTGGATATACGCATATTGACTCCTTACAGAGAATGATCTTGTCAAAACCACTATGAACAAGATGCAAATGCCATAGATTTATTAAAGAATGTGGTTGTGGTCTTTTGATGACTTAGGTCTAGTTACATCAAAGAGTTCTTAGAATAGTCCAAGTGGATTTTGGTCACAAAATACTAAACTCATATTCCATATTAACATACACTTTGAATCCATTGACAGAAAATGGATATTAAACACTTGTGAAAGTTTAATTGTATTGTATACAGGAAATAGAAAATAAAATTTCTATTTGGATTCTAAAATTGAAAGTCAAAGACTTAAATTTATACCAATTATACAATGAGTAATAATTCTAGCTTGGACCACCACTACTAATCTAACTCTAAGTCTAATTTGCCTAAAGTAAGCATATGTAAGTAGGAGATTCTAGGATCGAGGATTATATCATTTCGGGATAGAATGTCGGGATTATAGTCATCTGTGCCATTCAATTTCATAAAAGAAAATAGAATGACATTATAAGAAGATGATTTATAAACTATTCATCCAATGATATACTATGTAAGCAAATTCAAAATGAATAAGCTAAGAGGAAAAAGTAAAGGATAATTTCGATTTAAAATAAGAATCTAACGATGTCCCGTAGGCGAGAGTCAAAGTTATTCTTATTTATATAAACTTCTTGTTTCATATTGTAAATACTTGTCTAAGGTGTCATCTATTGATGAACAGCTAGATGTTGCATTTACAAATATTTATCTATCGAGATCTAACACTATTGTGTTTGTTTAATGGATGACAATTCATTAGTATTAGTCCAATTAAAAACAACAAGCCAAGTTAGACCAACAATGAAGATTCGAAATTAAACTACAATTAATAACAGAAAACAATATGGTTCAATATAAATTCACACACAATTCAGAAATTATTCAGCATTTAGCAAATAACAAAGACATGTGAAAATACAAAAATATCATATCTTAAAAAATTTCCAAGGTTTCCAACAAACTGATACAGTGTCCCGGTAGGCGAGAGTTAAAGTAGGGGTGTGCAGAAAGTCATCCAATCCAATTTCAACCGACCGATCCAATCCCAACCGATCCAATAGAATCGGATATCCAATCATAATTGGATCGGATCGGATGCAAATTTTAAAAATCCAATTGGATCGGATCGGATATTGGATGAGACATCCGATCCAATGGATAACCGATCCAATCCAATCCAATATCATCCAATGTCCATCCAATCATATTTAATATTTATAATTTTATATATTTAATTATTTTATTTAATATTTTATATATTATTTTATTATTTATTAGGTTTTAAATTAAGTTTTTTCATATATATATATATATTTTTTTAATGAAATTAGCCTAAATATTGGTTAAAATGGATTGGATTCATCCATGGGATTCATTGGATGGATCCAATCCAATCTAATAAAAAACCAGTTAAAGCATCCAATGGATGGAACCGATCCAATCCAATACATCCATTGGATCGGATCGGATCGGATGACTCAATTCAATTGGATTTGATCGGATGGAAAAATCCAATATCCAATAAATAATTGGATTGGATCGGATGGGTCCAAATCCATTGGATGTGATCCAATGAACACCCCTAAGTCAAAGTATCATTCATTGAATAGAGTTGTCAGCTCATCTAAAATGGATAAACATTCTAGCAACCTTTTATTCGATCAAAATAAGAATCCAACATTATCCCGGTAGGTGAGAGTCAAGGTTATTCTTATTTTATGAGCTTCTACCATTGTTTCATACTTCGTAAATTTATCTCTAAGTAGTCACCGTAGGGGAGAGTCGAAAACTTAGAAAATACTTACCATAAAAGATCATTACGGTGTTAAATGCTTCAATGAATAACCAACCATTAGGGGGACGAAGTCTAGCGTCTCGAGGTTATATTGAAAACATATTAACCATGTTGGACCAACAATGGAGATCGAATATCCTAATAACTAAAGCTCATTATTTTGAACAGTTGTATTTTCTTTGATACTTATTTTAATCTATTTATTTTAATATATATTATTTAATTAAAATTTCCAATTTAGAATAAAATTCTAAATATAAATTTTAATTTAATATTTATAAAATTATACTTAGATGGATATGAAAAATAAAATGAATTATTTCCATCTTAGTAATAATTTTCAATAAATATTTAGAAACGTATTCAATTTAAGTTGTATCAAAATTAATTTAAATTAATTTTTAACTCAAATTTAATTTTCTATAAATGTATAATACGAAATTCGAAGAAAATAATGTATTTAAAATAAATACAATTTTCGAAAATGCTATAAAATAAATCTTGGAAAAATTATTCTAATTTACGCTGATAAAAAATTAATTAAAAATTAATTTTCAACACAAATATAATTTTCCTATTTAATTAAATACTAAGAAAATTATCAAATATTTAAGTATCATGATAAAAATCAACTTAAATATTAATTTTCTATTTAATTAAATATAACTAGAAAAATACTTCAAGCAAACAGACAATAACTATCTAGACTTTCATTGACTAATTAATTTATTTTCTAATTATAATATATTTTAGTTCATTTATTTTAATTTATCATTTAAATAAAAAACTTAATGATTTAAGTCGGTCTAAAATTAAAATAAATAATTTTCAACTTTAATCTATTTTTCAAGAAAAAATTCAAAATTTTCTGCATTTGAATAAAAAATGCAATTTCGAATTTAAAAAAGAAATGATTAATAAAATAAAAAAAATATATTTTGAAAATTATTCAAAATTAAGTTGTTCTGAAATTAAAATTTCCAACTTAAAATAATTTTCTGTTTAATTAAATATTCTGAAAATAATAATATTTAAGTATCAAGAATGAAATCAATTTAAATATTTAATTTCAATTTAATTAATTGTATTAAATACAAGAATTAAATAATCAAGTATTAAATAAACTTAATTATTAATTCTAATTTAATACTAGGAAAATATTTTTAATTAAGTTGATCCAAAATTAATTAAAATAAATAATTAATTTTCAACTTAAAATATTTTCCTAATTAAATATTAGAAAAATATAACTAGTCACTAGAAATTACTGTCTATAATATATTTCAATTAACTAAGTGTTTTTCTAAAATTAACTTTAAAATATTCAATGAAAAAATAAATTTCATATATTTTAAAAGTTAATTATGTTGCTAATTCAATTTTAATTAGGTTAGACTAATATAATTAACCTAATACAATTATTTAAATAAAGCAAATGGGCCTTCACAATTGGGGTGGTTCATGTGAGGGAGGGTTGGGTTCAGTATGTCGTACCCACTGCTATTGGCCCCCTAACGCTCACACAAGGCCCAAAGGAGAGGAATTTAACCATTAAATAAATAATTGGTATCCATTGAATAAGCCCAATTCTAATTGGGCCTAAATAAAATTACTTATGTGAAATTTTATTTTAGCAACCTAGTCCATTTAATTACTTAAAACTTAAATGGGCTTCCTATATGCATCTAAGCCCAAAAAGCAAACATATAGGCTCACACAGGTCAAATGATTTGGATGGGCCCTATTATGTTACTAGGTTTACACAGATGAAAGAAGTACAAAATTTACCTATTACAAATTATTTATAGGATCTATTGACAATTGGACTATGATTAAAATCAGATCATTGGATCTGTCAACAAGTTAATCATAGCAATTGAGATCTAATAAATAATAGGTTTGTTAAATTTTTTTTTGAATAAACAATATAAATAAACAAACATTGTCCATGTAACTGTAACGCCCATATTTGAAACTTACTAAATTCTAAGTTAATTTTATAATATAATCACTTTATAAACATATGGGTCGGGATCCCGAATTTCAAAATACAGTTAAAAGTATTATTATTTTATTTTTTACTAATACAAAGTTTACTAGTATATTTTTTTTTACAAACAACAGGCAACTAAATTATATTTCAAAATATTGAAAGACCGAGACCCTCCAGGTTGCACTGCCGCGTTATGTACAATCACTGCCAAGCTCCATCTCACTGTTCCTCCAGCTTAGCTTTTCCTTTACCTACACAAAGTAGAAAACTCATGAGTCAACAGACTTGGCAAGATATGCAAAACCTATATATAAGCAATGCTAGACCGGCTTATGCTTAAGCCGCTCCGAGCTCAACAACCGACCCCACCAAATGGTTAAGAACGTTCTTAACGGAAGTACGACCACTGTACCAAATGCACTAAAGTACCAACTCTGTACTCGTGGTTGTAGAGCCATTATAGTACTCCCAAAAGTTAGTAAGTGTTGTACCACATGCACGACGTACCCTTTGGTACTCGTGTTGGTAACACTGTAACTATTTTAAAACCTACACTATACTAACACCCTTAAATCACATAAACATTTAGTGTTAGTAGTGTAAATAGTTAAGACGGGCATATATTCATATATATATATATATATATTATTATGCTAGCTTACCTCGCTCCGTGCTCAAGTGTGCAGGTCAGCCTGAGTGGAAACGCAGCTCGACGCTTTACAGGGCCCTAAACCATAACATTCAAAACTTAATGAGAGACACGCTAAAACACTTATTGGGGATCTAAAATTGAAACTAAGGATAACCCTATCGATAAATAGGATGCTAACACCCTAAATTACGTAAAAACGAGAAAAACTACGGTTCGGGAGAAAACCCCAACCGGCAGACCGGTTCCCAACCAGAGGCCCAGTTCCTGGGTACCAATCGGTCGACCGGTTCTGTGCTGGGAACCAAAACCACGACCCCTTGACCTCAAATCCAACCCAAACTTTGTGAAACTCTCCAGTATACCTGTACATACTCAAATAAACCCAAACTAGCCAAAAGAACTCAACAAACAGCTCATAAAACAAAATCACCATTAAAGCTCAAAGTTGAAGTTCTCAAACTCCAACTTTGCTTCAACAACACTATCACCTCCAAATTAAGCTTGAAATATAATAAACAATCATAATCTAACTTAAGAATATAACAGTATATAGTCCCAACACAAACAGCCACCTAAAACCTAGTTATCAACACTAAAACCTAACTTCAACTCAAGAAATACAAATAAAGAAGAGATTAAATGAATAATACCTTAAATTAGGCTACACAATTCTTGCTGAAATCTCCCAACAGCTACAATAAAATAAACCTTAGGTGATGCTCTAATGAATTCGAGAGAGAGAGAGAAGGAGAGAGGTATGTGAAAATGGACAAAAGTGATTCTAGCTTCTCCAATATTGACTTTTGTTCTTTGATTTAATTTATTTCACAACCCAATATCAAATTTTCCCACACAATATAATCCCCCACATAAGACAAAAGACCACTTAGCCAATTACCCATTTACCCTTAAATAAAAGAAACAAGGTTTAAACCAACTAAGGGTAGTTTAGTCATTTACCACTCTTGACAAATCCCCGATATATCAAAAACATACCAAACGTGACTCTCTAATGGCCCAGCGTCGCTTTCCACCGCCACCAAGCTCGAGCACCAGAAAACAAGAAAGTCACATATAACATATTTAACATATATTGCAATTAAATAAATTTTCACCAATATGAAATATTATAAATAATATTTAATCTCATGAATAAACCCTAGTTATTTATTAATCCAAAGTGTTCATCATAAGCAGTCTTTACAATTATCCTCCCGTTAAAAGGATTTCGCCGCCGAAATCTAACTTGAACAACTCTGGATGCTGAGTACTCATATCAAACTCTAATTCCCTAGTGGCTTCTTCCACTTTACTATTCTTCCTGAGTACTTTAACCAACGTTATGGTTCTGGTTTGAAGGACCTTTTATTTCTTATCCAGAATTTGCACTGGTTGTTCGTCATAGGACAGGTCCGGTTGTAATTCCAATGCTTCATAACTTAGGATATGCATTGGATCAGATACGTACTTCCTCAACATGGAAACATGAAATACATTATGCACAGCTGACAACGATGGAGGTAAAGCTAACCGGTAAGCAACCTGTCCAACCTTCTCAAGTATTTCAAAAGGTCCTATAAATATAGGACTTAGCTTGCCTTTCTTTCCAAAACGCCTGATTCCTTTCATTGGTGACACGCAGGAAGACATGATCTCCCGGCTGAAATGTAATATCCCGGCGCTTGGGGTCTGCATAACTCCTCGGCCTGCTCTGAGAAGCAAGCATCCGAGCTTTAATTTTGTCTATTGCCTCATTTGTCTTCTGGACCAACTCAGGGCCTAGATATTTCTGTTCTCCTGTTTCGTCCCAATTAATTGGAGAACGACACTTTCTACCATAGAGCAGCTCATAAGGAGCCATTCCTATAGTACTTTGATAGTTATTATTGTAGGAGAACTCAATCAGAGGCAAATAGTTGCTCCAAGATCCTCTAAAATCCATAACACAAGCTCGTAACAGGTCTTCAAGTATCTGAATAGTTCGCTCAGATTGCCCATCTGTTTGAGGATGAAAGGTCGTGCTGAACTTTAGACTAGTTCCCATGGCCTTCTGCAAACTCACCCAGAACTTTGAGGTAAATTTAGGGTCTCTATCAGAAACGATAGGCTTTGGTACCCCATGAAGACGAACAATCTCTTTCACATACAAGTCCGCATACTGATCTACTGTATAGGTTACCTATAGGCAAGAAATGTGCTGACTTTGTAAAGCGATCCACCACAACCCAAACTGAGTCGTACATTCCTGTGGTTCTGGGCAAACCAACCACAAACTCCATCGCAATGTCTTCCCACTTCCATTCTGGAAGTGTTAATGGCTAAAGTAATCCTGCAGGTCGCTGATGTTCTGCTTTAATTTGTTGGCATGTTAAGCACTTAGTGACATAATCTACCACATCTCTCATCATCCCATACCACCAGAATTAGGGCTTTAAATCTTGATACATTTTGGTGGTTCCTGGATGCAATGAGTAAGGGGTAGTATGAGCTTCATCCAAAATTTCTTTCTTAAGCTCAGACTTATCAGGGACACACACTCGTGCTTTAAATAGCAACATTCCACTGTCAGAGATCGAAAGGTCCTTAGCTTTGCCTGCTAAGACATCCTCTCAAATCTTAGACAGTTCAGGATCTTCTAATTGAGCCGCTTTGATTCTTTCCAACAAGTCTGATTGAAGTGTCAGATTATGAAATTTCCCAATCACAAACTCAATATTTGCCCTGGTCATGTCCGAGGCTAACTGAGGAGAAATCATTACCATATTGAATATCTGATCAGGTCCTTTTCAACTTAGGGTATCTGCCACAACATTTGCTTTCCAGGATGACACAGGATTTCAAAGTCATAGTCCTTCACTAGCTCTAACCATCTCCTTTGTCTCATGTTCAAATCCTTCTGAGTGAAAAAGTATTTGAGACTTTTGTGGTCAGTATAGATCTCACACCGTTCACCATATAAGTAGTGTCGCCGAATTTTTAAGGCAAACACCACTGCTGCAAGTTCCAGATCATGAATTGGGTAACACTGCTCATAATCTTTCAATTGTCGAGAAGCGTAAGCTATAACTTTATCTGCCTGCATTAGCACACAGCACAAACCTTGCCTTGATGCATTGCAATACACCACAAACTTCTCTTGATCCGATGGCAAGGCTAAAACAGGAGCTGTAATCAGTCGTTACTTCAGCTCTTGGAAACTTTTCTCACACTTATCTGACCATATAAATTGCTGGTTCTTTCTAGTTAACTCAGATAACAACATTGCAATCTTAGAAAAACCTTCCACATAACGCTGATAGTAACCCGCTAAACCAAGAGAGCTTCGAACTTCAGTGACTGTTTTTGGTCTAGGCCAGTTCTTCACTACTTAAATCTTCCCTGGGTCTACCATAATCCCGTCTTTACGAACAATTTGCCCCAGAAAAGATACCTGCGACAGCCGAAACTCACACTTTTTGAACTCTGCATAAAGTTTATGATCTCTGAGTCGTTGCAGAACCATACGAAGATGTTGCTCGTGTTCTGCTTCTGACCGAGAGTACACAAGAATATCATCGATAAATACAATTATAAAATTATCGAGAAAATTCTTGAATACCCTATTCATAAGATCCATAAAGGCTGTCAGAGCATTCTTTAACCCGAATGACATAACCAAAAACTCATAATGACCATACCTGGTTTGGAAGGCTGTCTTCGGGATATCCTCTTCTCGGAATCCCAGTTGATGATATGCAGATCTCAAGTCAATCTTAGAGAATACAGTCTTGCCCTGAAGTTGATCGAACAAATAATCAATTCTAGGCAAAGGGTATTTGTTTTTAGTGGTTAACTTGTTCAGCTCCCAGTAATCAATACACATCCGAAGAGTTCCATCTTTCTTCTTTACAAACAAAACTGGAGCTCCCCAAGGTGACACACTAGGCCGGGTGAACCCTAGATCCAACATCCCTTGAAGTTGTATCTTCAGTTCTTTTAGTTCTGCAGGTGCCATTCGGTAAGGTCTTTTGAAACAGGTTCCGCCCCAGGTATTAGGTCAATAATAAAATCTATCTCACGTTGAGGTGGTAACCCTGGTAATTCCTCAGGAAACACGTCCAGGAATTCCTTAACCACTTTAACCTCTTCAGGTCTAGGTAACACAGGTTTACTGGAATCAACTACAACCGCTAGGAATCCTACACACCCACTGCATAATAAATCTTTAGCTTTCAACGCTGAGATTCTTGGGACACTAGAGCCTTGAACTGAACCAAAAAAGACAAATGGTTCCTCATTCTCCGGTTTGAAAGTTACCATTTTCCGTTTACAATCAATACTAGCAGAGTATTTGGACAAAAAGTCCATTCCGAGTATAATATCAAACTCAGCCAATGGTAACTCCACAAGATCAGCGCTCAATTCTCTATCTTCAATTCTAATTAACACTGATCTAACCTATTTTCTTGAGATAATCAATTCCCCATTAGGCAATAGGGTTCCAAATCCCATCTCAAAAACATCACTAGGCCTACCAAGTTGATTAAGAACTCTAGATGATACATAAGATCGTGTAGCACCCAAATCAAATAAAATAGTAAAGACAAAACCATTAATAAGTAGCTGACCTGTGACCACTGAAGGGTTGGCAGCAGCATCAGCCTGAGTAATAGCTAATACACGTGTAGGTGCAGGTTTTGCTTCAAGCTTTGGTTCCTCTTTCTTCAATTGGGGACAGTCTTTCTTGAGGTGCCCCACTGATCCACACTGAAAGCAAGCTCTCCGGTTGCAAGTCCCGGGATGATGTTTCTTACAGCGCGGGCACTAATGATAGGAGTAAGTCTGGCGTCCCCCTTTATTCTGGTTTCCTCGAAACCTTTTACCTTGCCCTGAAGTCCCGAAGATGGGAAAGTTCTCTTCTTTTGCTCAAAACTGGAATCTCCACTCTCTTTTCCAGGGACAAAAATAGGGAGAGTAGTGGTCCCACTAGCACCTATAATCTCTCGAGTTTCTTGTAAGAACTTGACTGCCCCTTCCCCTCAATGAGCCTTGTCAACCATTTCAGCATAGGTTGTAGTGTCATTTGTAGTGATAACCAAATCGTGCTTAATCTTGGCATTCAACCCTGCCAAGTAATTCTCCTTTTTACTGAAATCCGTTGGTACAATCCCATAGGCAAATTTAGCCAAACGATCAAACTTGGTTGTATATTCAGTCACTGACATATTCTAACCTTGTACCAATTCCACAAATTCCTTCCGCTTTGCACTACGGACCGCCTCATTGTAGTATTTTGCATTAAACAAATCCTGGAATTCCTCCCAGGTCATTCTAGCAACATCCTTGGTAAGGGATACCATCTCCCAACACACCAAGGCATCCTCCTGGAATTGAAATGTGGCACATTCCACTCTATCATTTCTGACCACTCCCATGAAATTCAATATTCTTTCGATAACAGTCAGCCACTGTTCAGCCTTTAGTACATAAGGACCTCCCAGAAACACTGGAGGTGCTTGCTTCTTGAACCTCTCATATAAAGGCTTCATACGGTTACCAGCAACGTGCTGCTCAGCTGGCATCGCAGGAGCTGCAGGAAATGCAGCAGGCGGTTGCGGGGGAAGTTCAACAGGAGCGTCCTATTGCCTGAGTCTCTGAATCTCATCTTCTTGCTGTGCTAGCCTGGCTTGCATCTCAGCAAACCTTTGCTCCCAGTCAACCGAGGCCTGAGGTGGTTCCTCCTGACCACCTCTTGGAACACGACCGCGGCCTCTACCGCGTCCACGGGGGTTTTGGGGATTTCTACCACCCCGACCACCTTTGATCTCAACCATTTCACCCTGCCTTCTGACGTTTCACTGGGCGTCCATTATTAGGACTTAGCCTGCGAACCCACAAGGCATGCAGGTCAAACAGTGGTCAAAATATTTTCAAGACCGCATTTAGGGTTTTTTTTTAAAAAAAAAATCATCAATTTACTCATATATGCAATATATCTTAAAACAATTTGTAGAAAATAAAGCTTACGGAACCGTGAGTTGAGCTCGACACTGGCCTTCATTGTAGATATCTTGACGGTCTTGAGTGAACAACCTAGTGGCTCTGATACCAAATTGTAACGCCCATATTTGAAACTAACTAAATTCTAAGTTAATTTTATAATATAATCACTTTATAAACATATGGGTCGGGATCCCGAATTTCAAAATACAGTTAAAAGTATTATTATCTTATTTTTTACTAATACAAAGTGTACTAGTATATTTTTTTGCAAACAACAGGCAACTAAATTATATTTCAAAATGCACTAAAGTACCAACTCTGTACTCGTATTGGTAGAGCCATTATAGTACTCCGAAAAGTTAGTAAGTGTTGTACCACATGCACGACGTACCCCTTGGTACTCGTGTTGGTAACACTGTAACTATTTTAAAACCTACACTATACTAACACCCTTAAATCACATAAACATTTAGTGTTAGTAGTGTAAATAGTTAAAACGGGCATATATTCATATATATATATATATTATTATGCTATCTTACCTCGCTCCGTGCTCAAGTGTGCAGGTCTGCGTGAGTGGAAACGCAGCTCGACGCTTTACAGGGCCCTAAACCATAACATTCAAAACTTAATGAGAGACACGCTAAAACACTTATTGGGGATCTAAAATTGAAACTAAGGATAACCCTATCGATAAATAGGATGCTAACACCCTAAATTATGCAAGAACGAGAAAAACTAAGGTTCGGGAAAAAGCCCCAACCGGTAGACCGGTTCCCAACCGGAGGCCCGGTTCCTGTGTACCAACCGTTCGACCGTTCTAATGGTCCCTTAGAACCGGTCGGCGAGTTCTATGCTAGGAACCAAAAACACGACCCCTTGACCTCAAATCCAACCCACTTTGTGAAACTCTCTAGTATACCTGTACATACTCAAATAAACCCAAACCAACCAAAAGAACTCAACAAACATCTCATAAAACAAAATCACCATTAAAGCTCAAAGTTGAAGTTCTCAAACTCCAACTTTGCTTCAACAACACTATCACCTCCAAATTCAGCTTGAAATATAATAAACAATCATAATCTAACTTAAAAATATAACAGTATATAGTCCTAACACAAACAGCCACCTAAAACCTAGTTATCAACACTAAAACCTAACTTGAACTCGAGAAATACAAATAAAGAAGAGATTAAATGAATCATACCTTAAATTAGGCTACACAATTTTTGATGAAATCTCCCAACAGAAACAAGAAAATCAACCCTAGGTGATGCTCTAATGAATTCGAGAGAGAGAAGGAGAGAGGTATGTGAAAATGGATAAAAGTGATTCTAGCTTCTCCAATATTGACTTTTGTTCTTTTATTTAATTTATTTCACAACCCAATATCAGATTTTCCCACACAATATCATGCCCCACATAAGGCAAAAGACCACTTAGCCAATTACCTATTTACCCCTAAATAAAAGAAAAAAGGTTTAAACTAACTAAGGGTAGTTTAGTCATTTACCACTCTTGACAAATCCCTGACATATCAAAAACATACCAAACGTGACTCTCTAACGGCCCAACGTCGCTTTCCACCGCTACCCAGCTCGAGCACCAGAAAATGAGAAATTCACATATAACATATTTAACATATATTGCAATTAAATAAATTTTCACCAATATGCAATATTATAAATAATATTTAATCTCATGAATAAATCCTAGTTATTTATTAATCTAAAGTGTTAATCATAAGCGGTCTTTACAGTAACAGATTGTGAAATAAAATACTAATATAATTAAATTATTATATTAAACTAACCAACTAAATTTTAAAAATTTTGGGTTGTTAAAACTAACCTTAAATATTCATCAAAATTTAAAATTTAAAAAAAAAAGAAAAATAATTTAAAATATCCAGGTTTATTTAAATTATTTTATCAAATTAAATTAAATATCAAATAAGATAAATGATTTGAAAAATAATATTTTCAATATCATTTTCTAATCTTATAATTTAATAAAATAAAAATAATAAAATAAACAAATTTTAAAATAGATATGGTTAGGCAATTATTATTTTAAGAATAAAATAATAAATAAATAATAATTATCCTAATTATATGCCAAAATATCTCAAATTAAGCATTATTCAAATTTCTACAAATATCTAAGTTATTTAAATATTTAAAATATAATTTATAAATTTCTAATAAGTAAAATGATTTAAAATAGTAAAATATCATTTTTCAAACTTATAATTTATAAACAATTAAATATTTAACAAAATAACAAACTTTTGAATTTGAAAATATTATGGTTAGAATATCTATAAAAAAAATGTCTAGGTTAATTTCAAATTTATTAATTATTTAATTCATCATATAAGGCGATTTTAATATAATATTTCAAATTAAAAAAAAAAGATAAAGTTATCTTTTAATTTAAAATATGCCCAATATTAAAATATCTAACCTTAAAAATAAATAATACATAAATATTAAAGAAATTAACAAATTTTTAAATCTGACCATAATTTAAAAAATTAAAATAATCAATTTTTAAATTTAAAGCTCAAAATATCAAAAAATAATAATAATTTATTCAATAAATAAATATTATTAATTTAAAATTGATATTTAAGTTTAAATATATTAAAAATAATATTTTATTTTTAAATAGGGGTTTGAAAATTGTAAAAAGTCGAAATTTGGGAAAAAAAATCCCACAAAAATCGTACATTTGGGGTTGCTGGCAGCAAGGCTGCACGTGCAGCCATGAGATTTTGGAAATTTCCCATGGACGTGCGCCGAAGCGGAATCTGGAGGTTCTCCGCTGAGTTTCGTCGACACCTGCAGGGTGCTGTATGGGCGAGCTGCAGCCAGGCGTGAGACGCTCGTGTCTAAGCGAGTACTGACCGAGGAATTCAGACAAAAGGTTGTCTGATCCGCGCGGATCACCTTTTCTGAAGCCCTGCGCGCGCGGTGCTCGAGTGCTCGACACTCAATGCACCAAAATTTTCAAAACACCATAACTCTCTCATTTTTTATCGGAATTGAGTTCTATAAAAACGAAAGTTGCTTAATTTTTCACAAGGAATCCGAATAAAATATTTTCAGAAACAAAATAAAAATATTTTCATGAAAAATTTCGTAAATCACATACATTCATGAAATAAGCATATAAACCAACATGAAACCATCCAAATCAACACAAACATCGTTTTAATTCATATTTCATGAAAGTAAATCATTACCATGGCTTTGAGGCCAGTTGTTGGAATTATTTTACCAGGATCTAGATTTACTACCATGTATGTTATTTAACATCCTAATATGAATTTTTAAAACAATGTAAATAAACACAAATAAAGTTTAAGAAACCTTACATTGATTGCAGCGGAATATAATGACTCCTTCCGTTCAGATCTCTACCCTTTGATTCCTTTCTGTAGCAGAGCATTATCAAGATGTGAACCTAGATCTCTTTCTCTCCTTCTTGTTGATTGGATTCTTCACAATCTTACATACTATGATTGAGGACCAACTTGATGTGTGTGGGCAGTTACTCAATCACTAATGGCTGAAATTATTTATGAAGAAAGGCTAAGTGTTTCGAATTGAAGAAGAAAGAACAATGAAGAGGTCTCATTAGAAGCTAGGTTATTAGCTTTGGAGGCATTAGTTTGGACGAAGGATTATAGCCTTCCTTTTATACTATCTTCAATATGGTTAGGGTTGAGTTATTATGGATTAAAAAAGAATAAAATATTGGGCAAAAATAACTTGCTGGCCGTACACTTCAAAGGGCCAATTCTAGTTACAATTTTGTCACTTTATTTCAGCCACTTATTCTTCTTTTCAATAATACCATATTTTCCAATTATAACCTATAAATGCCAAAACTATTTATTTAATAATTAAAATAATTATCAAATAAAATTGTCATTTATAATATTTATTAATTAGACTCCATAAAGTCTCTTAATTAACAAATAAACCCCAAAACACTATTTCTTCACAATCAAACCATAACATAGTGAGAAATTCATAAACTAGACATAGTCTAATTTTAGAATTAAAATTGATTAATTAAAATCAATTAACTGAGTCTTACAAGCAGTTTGTCTCAACTAGTATAGGGACCATGAGCCTATATAACCGAGCTTCCAATAAGCAGACTTAGAATTTACCAAGTAAATTCACTAACTTATTAATTCCTTGTTGCATCCACCATAGAACTTTGAATTGCACCCTCAGTTATATAGAACGCTCTATATGTTCCACGATATAGATACGCTATTAATTATCTATTGTTATAATCCCAATAATCAATGATCCTCTATTGATGATCTACATTGCATAGGGATAAAATTACCGCTACACCCTTTCAATGTATTTTATACTTAAAACACTTGGCCACCTATGAATGATATTTTAGTGAATTAATATAATCACTAAAATGATATCTCAATCATTTATCTCTATTTAGCCAAGCTCAAAGGAAATCATCGTTTCACTTCTATAGAAACTATAGATTCCATATCTATGTTTAGCGCTCTCACTCAATTGTACTACCGTGTTCCCAAAATGTACGTATCTCCCTGACCAAAAAGTAGGCTTAACTAACAAATCAAAGAACACGAATAACACTTTTGAGATCAAACCTAATCATGTCAAGATTAAGATCATTTGATCTAGGATCAACTAGGCGATATTGAATTGAATAAATATTACGGTAAATTTATCGTATCTAATCAAAGTTCAATATCGGTCCCTTCCAATGTATACTCCATACTCCATACATCCGATACTGGTAAACTTTGCCGATGCCCTGGAAAGGACATAACACTTATCCAAGGTGTAAGTATTCGTATCGCTGATTATCATGCCAGTTTAAATCCAATGAATTGATAAATCAGGGAATTAAACTTTTGAACATATAATCATGATTATATTCCACTGTGCTAACAACACTATAATCATGAACAAATACATATGTTCTGGACCTAATAGAATTTATAATCATGAAATAAATCATGTGAACCATGCAACATAAAATGATTTCTGATCTTTATTAATTAGTAAATCTGATTATATTGAAATGGATTTTATTTAGGGCACAAAACCCAACACCTCACGTGTCTTAGAATACACTAAGATATCATCAATGAATACCACCACAAACTTATCCAAGAAAGGTCTAAAGCCTCTACTCATAAGATCCATAAAGGCATTAGGTGCATTCGTTAACCCAAATGGCATTACCAACACCTCAAAGTGTCCATAACGTGTCCTTAAAGCTGTCTTACGGATATCTCCTTCCCTAATCCTCAATTGATGGTAGCCTGACCTCAAATCAATCTTTGAAAAGAACTTTGAACAACCAAGTTGATCAAATAATTCATCAATCCTCGGTAGAGGATATTTGTTTTTAATTGTCATCTGATTCAGCTTTCTATTGTCGACACAAAGTCGCAAAGTCCCATCAACTTTCTTGGCAAACAAGACTGGAGCTCTCCATGGAAAAGTATTATGTCTAATGTAACCCTTATCCATCAACTCCCTATTTATTTTTTCAATTCAGCCAACTCTGCAGGTGCCATGCGTTAAGGCGCAATAGAAATTGGTTGAGTTTTAGGAATCAAATCAATGGAAAACTCGATCTCCCTATCAGGTGGTAACCCTGGTAAATCCTTTGGAAACACATCCAGAAAACCACTAACCACTGATATCCAAGGGAACTAGTCTAAATCCTTAGACTCATCCTCGATCACAAATAGATTCCCATAACACTTTAACTTTCTCTTTCCACCTAAGCATGCCCTTAAGATAGGGTTTTGTCTCACTGCCCTCATGTTGGCTCAATAAACAATGAAATCACCACTAGGGGTTAAAAGAGTCACCTTTTTGCGTGACAATCGACGATAGCTTGTTATTTAGACAACCAATCCATACCAAGAATTACATCAAATTTCCCCATAGGCAACACTAATAAGTTTCCAGACAACTTGTGTCCCCCGAACACAATACAAACTGACCTACATATGGTGGATACCTCACCGTGTCTGCTCATAGCTACACTCAAATGTAACGCATGACTAAAAGTTTCCCAACTCAAATCCAACATACTAGCAAACATCAATGATATAAAGGAATGTAATGCACTAGTATCAAATAACACATGAGCCCAAGAGTGTGAGATAAGAACCATACCATCAACGACTCCCTGGTCAGCACCGCCCTGTACATCTCAACCCCAAGAGCATAGGCTTGAGCAGATGACTTTGCTTTTGCCTTTCTCTTTCCCTGACTAGGATGGCTTATACTTGCACCAAACCCTCCACCTTGACTGTACCCTTTTTGACTCCCACTAGGAACAGGAGTTTGGAAACCTTGTGAGTACCCCATGTGGAACCCTAAACCTTGTAGCCTAAATTGTTGTTGATACTGAGACTGCTGGCCCAATTGGGGTGTGAAACCACAGGATGAAAACTCAGACTGGTTTGTTTTGGGCTATCCATGAAAAGGAGTAGACTCTACATAGCTCCCTATGGGTCTTCTGTGAGATGCTTGAAATCTTTGTTGTCGTTGTGGGCAATCTTTCGACTTATGACCTTGTTGACCACAACTGAAACACATGTATGGTCCACTACAAGTCTTTCCAGATGAACCACAACTATTGCTACCCCCAATAAATTGTTGCCCTTGGGACCACTGTCGTTGAATCATTTCCTCTGCTTGTGTTCTTTTCCTCATTCCCTTCTACATGAGCCTCAGTTCGCAAGGTTGCTATCACACACTCAGTCAGGTTGTTAAAGGTTAAAGGGGCTATTCGACCATGTATCGCAGGCCTCAAACTACACATGAACTGTTCAATCACCAAGGGCTGGACAATGACACCAGGATATGCATAAGAGGATAGCTCTACAAACTTCATGTAAAATTCATTCACAGTCATTTCCCCTTGTCTTAGACCATCAAATACTCCAATCAGAGCCCTCCTGTGAGATGGACTATAATATTGCTCCCTAAAAACTCCCTCAAAATCACTCCAAGTCATCCCATCAGTTTCCATTGTCCTTGACAAGGTCTCCCACCAATCTGTCGCACCACCCTCTAACTTGGACACAACAAAAGTAACTTGATATTCCTCAAGTATTCCTATTGTGTTGAAATTTTCTTTATCTGTCTTAACCACCTTTCAACTACCATGGGATCTTGTCCACCCTCAAACTCAGGCACTTGGATCTGATGAAAGATTTGAAAATGGTGACTCTGTCGAGTGGATGGATCCACCTATTGAGCGGGAATTGCTCTTAAGGCTTCGAGAAGGGCGTTCATAGGGAATTCAACTTCTGGAGGTTGGTCATTAGCTTGAGGGACATCTTCTCCAACCATTCTCCTTGTCTTCCTTCCTTTTAGAGGCATTTTCTTAGGTTTGAGAACCAAAAGCTAATCAGTTAGTGAGGATTGGATGCTAATAATATAAATATGCCTTATACATATAAATACCAAGATACTTATTACTGTTATTATTTAAAATAAATCTAAATTATTTGGTGACACACTCCGAGGTAATTAAACCCGATGCTCTGATACCATTTTTCTGGCACGACCCGAGCCCTAGGCCATGACAAATATGTAATATCCATAACTTGGGTGGTCAAAGGTCACACTTTGACCCTTGTAGGAAGATAAAGCTTATAAATAATCATTTAATTTATATTACAAAATATTAATTTAAAAGTAATGGATTAATATTAATATAAAAATATTAGTAACAAAATAAGGACCACTCATCAATATAAAAGAACAATAATATCCCCATAGTTAGTAATTACCAAATAGATAGATTTAATAAGTCAATAAAATACCAAAAATAATACTTAGCATCCATCATTCCTCATTTCTAACTAGTACATAACTAATTTAAGTCATCCAGACTGTCCATTTCAGCTTAAATACAAAATTAATTCCATTAGAAAATTAAAGAGAAGAATAAGACTAAACTAATAACGACTTTCTTCCTCAACGGTACAATCCTCATCCACTAGCATCAAACTAAGTTCCTGGGATGGGAGAAAATAGGGGGTGAGCTTATAAAGCTCAGTAGGAAAACAACTAATATCAAAAGACCCTTGGTTTAGTAAAATTCCTGCATGGTTAGCTTTGTAAAAATAAAATATCTCATCACTAGTATCAATATGTATAAATAAAGTAGAGAGACCATATATAATCACAAATCAAACGTCAAATGCATATCACACCGTCCACTAGGCCTCTATCTCTTAATACCAATCATAGAAAACGACATCAAAAACCGGGTAGTCACACCTGATATCCACCATAACACCAGGGCTCAGATTTTATTCACTCCCTGTACAGATTCTAGGTCTTTCAGCTACAGGTGAGTGCACACATGATCTACCTATGATGATATAGAGACTAGGTCGTGAAACAACAATATGCACTGAACATGATTAACATGGCTCTCATCAGTATAACCAAAGCAGGCAATCAATAAGAATAACAAAAGAACATATTCCTTTTTATTTTCTAGATAATTCGACATCATAACGGCTGTATTTTGAATAAGCCCAAAAATCATAACATGCATAAATATTTGTTCAAAAATATATTTGGCACCAGTGCCCAAGAACTGTCAAGAAAAAATATGCAGATGAAGTTTTTAATTTTTCAAACAATTTGCAAATCATAAAAATTTAGAATATGTCTAATGTTATACAACACATCTATAAATCAAGTCTAATAATCAAGTTGAGTCCCTACCTCTCCCAAGTCGTTAAACTTTGTCCAAAAGACGATCTCAAGCTCTCAAGTCCTGAGCTCCAATTGTTTAGTTCAATCTTAGATATTACTCTCACATATACCATTAAATAAAAAAAATTATCATAATCATATTCTATATTCAAAACCGAGTCCAACGACATATAATATGACTATATCTAAAATTTGAAGTTCCAAAGCCTCACCTAAGCGGTGCACATTAACTATTGGTGGCTGTAAAAATTGGTGTACCGAAAACGTCGCTGAAAATAGGGGTAGTGTATATCAAAATGACCACCTTGATGATTAGATCACACCCATGCTGACCGTTTGTCAAAACAATACACGATGCTGCCGAAAAGTTGCCGGGAAGGGGCGGAGCTACAAAACTGTCACTGGAAAAACTAGCGAGCTGGGTCAAATAGTTTAGTGTAGGTTGTTCTCATCGACGAGCTGAGTTAAGTGGTGAAGACGGCTCGTCAAACGGACACCGGAGGTGACAGGAAAATTCGTTCAAAGTTTGAACCACCAAACTTTGACTTGCGATCCCGAGCTAACGACGGCGAAAGGAGCGGCGCCGCTTGGGGGTTGAGGTCGCTGGCACCAGGGGGTTCGAGTGGTCTAGCGCATGGGGCTGGTCGGTGGTCGGAGGTGGGTCACCGGAGTCTGCCGATAATGGAGCTTTGTGGTTTCTTTTTGTGTTTTGAAGAGAGAGAAAAAGATATATATATATATAGAGAGAGAGAGAGAAACGATATATAAAAAGGGGGGTCTGCTTTATTTTTTTTTGTTTTGTTTCTTTTTTATATATATATATACATATATATTATTATTTATTATTTATTATTGTTATATATAAGTATATTATTTGCAACCTCCCAACCATCGGGGTCTTACACGGATGAAGCGTGTATGCCAAAGAATGGATAAAGGTGAAAAAATAGACCTTGAAGTTAATGACAAAGGGGAATATTTTTGAGATATGTATGGAGAGATGATATCGTGGCTTGGAGTTAGATGTCAACAAACAATCGGTATCAATTATAAAGACTGGAGATATGTGGATCAATCGTTGAAGGACAGAATTTAGAAAGACGTGCAAATAAGTTAATTATACAAAATATACTTATTATGGTGTTTTGTAAACTATTTGCTAATTGTTTGCTTTCTACATATAGCGTGGTTTCAATGTTCGTGCAGATTGGAAAAAAGATTCTCTTAAAATGTACGTATCTCCCTGACCAAAAAGTAGGCTTAACTAACAAATCAAAGAACACGAATAACACTTTTGAGATCAAACCTAATCATGTCAAGATTAAGATCATTTGATCTAGGATCAACTAGGCGATATTGAATTGAATAAATATTACGGTAAATTTATCGTATCTAATCAAAGTTCAATATCGGTCCCTTCCAATGTATACTCCATACTCCATACATCCGATACTGGTAAACTTTGCCGATGCCCTGGAAAGGACATAACACTTATCCAAGGTGTAAGTATTCGTATCGCTGATTATCATGCCAGTTTAAATCCAATGAATTGATAAATCAGGGAATTAAACTTTTGAACATATAATCATGATTATATTCCACTGTGCTAACAACACTATAATCATGAACAAATACATATGTTCTGGACCTAATAGAATTTATAATCATGAAATAAATCATGTGAACCATGCAACATAAAATGATTTCTGATCTTTATTAATTAGTAAATCTGATTATATTGAAATGGATTTTATTTAGGGCACAAAACCCAACACCTCACGTGTCTTAGAATACACTAAGATATCATCAATGAATACCACCACAAACTTATCCAAGAAAGGTCTAAAGCCTCTACTCATAAGATCCATAAAGGCATTAGGTGCATTCGTTAACCCAAATGGCATTACCAACACCTCAAAGTGTCCATAACGTGTCCTTAAAGCTGTCTTACGGATATCTCCTTCCCTAATCCTCAATTGATGGTAGCCTGACCTCAAATCAATCTTTGAAAAGAACTTTGAACAACCAAGTTGATCAAATAATTCATCAATCCTCGGTAGAGGATATTTGTTTTTAATTGTCATCTGATTCAGCTTTCTATTGTCGACACAAAGTCGCAAAGTCCCATCAACTTTCTTGGCAAACAAGACTGGAGCTCTCCATGGAAAAGTATTATGTCTAATGTAACCCTTATCCATCAACTCCCTATTTATTTTTTCAATTCAGCCAACTCTGCAGGTGCCATGCGTTAATGCGCAATAGAAATTGGTTGAGTTTTAGGAATCAAATCAATGGAAAACTCGATCTCCCTATCAGGTGGTAACCCTGGTAAATCCTTTGGAAACACATCCAGAAAACCACTAACCACTGATATCCAAGGGAACTAGTCTAAATCCTTAGACTCATCCTCGATCACAAATAGATTCCCATAACACTTTAACTTTCTCTTTCCACCTAAGCATGCCCTTAAGATAGGGTTTTGTCTCACTGCCCTCATGTTGGCTCAATAAACAATGAAATCACCACTAGGGGTTAAAAGAGTCACCTTTTTGCGTGACAATCGACGATAGCTTGTTATTTAGACAACCAATCCATACCAAGAATTACATCAAATTTCCCCATAGGCAACACTAATAAGTTTCCAGACAACTTGTGTCCCCCGAACACAATACAAACTGACCTACATATGGTGGATACCTCACCGTGTCTGCTCATAGCTACACTCAAATGTAACGCATGACTAAAAGTTTCCCAACTCAAATCCAACATACTAGCAAACATCAATGATATAAAGGAATGTAATGCACTAGTATCAAATAACACATGAGCCCAAGAGTGTGAGATAAGAACCATACCATCAACGACTCCCTGGTCAGCACCGCCCTGTACATCTCAACCCCAAGAGCATAGGCTTGAGCAGATGACTTTGCTTTTGCCTTTCTCTTTCCCTGACTAGGATGGCTTATACTTGCACCAAACCCTCCACCTTGACTGTACCCTTTTTGACTCCCACTAGGAACAGGAGTTTGGAAACCTTGTGAGTACCCCATGTGGAACCCTAAACCTTGTAGCCTAAATTGTTGTTGATACTGAGACTGCTGGCCCAATTGGGGTGTGAAACCACAGGATGAAAACTCAGACTGGTTTGTTTTGGGCTATCCATGAAAAGGAGTAGACTCTACATAGCTCCCTATGGGTCTTCTGTGAGATGCTTGAAATCTTTGTTGTCGTTGTGGGCAATCTTTCGACTTATGACCTTGTTGACCACAACTGAAACACATGTATGGTCCACTACAAGTCTTTCCAGATGAACCACAACTATTGCTACCCCCAATAAATTGTTGCCCTTGGGACCACTGTCGTTGAATCATTTCCTCTGCTTGTGTTCTTTTCCTCATTCCCTTCTACATGAGCCTCAGTTCGCAAGGTTGCTATCACACACTCAGTCAGGTTGTTAAAGGTTAAAGGGGCTATTCGACCATGTATCGCAGGCCTCAAACTACACATGAACTGTTCAATCACCAAGGGCTGGACAATGACACCAGGATATGCATAAGAGGATAGCTCTACAAACTTCATGTAAAATTCATTCACAGTCATTTCCCCTTGTCTTAGACCATCAAATACTCCAATCAGAGCCCTCCTGTGAGATGGACTATAATATTGCTCCCTAAAAACTCCCTCAAAATCACTCCAAGTCATCCCATCAGTTTCCATTGTCCTTGACAAGGTCTCCCACCAATCTGTCGCACCACCCTCTAACTTGGACACAACAAAAGTAACTTGATATTCCTCAAGTATTCCTATTGTGTTGAAATTTTCTTTATCTGTCTTAACCACCTTTCAACTACCATGGGATCTTGTCCACCCTCAAACTCAGGCACTTGGATCTGATGAAAGATTTGAAAATGGTGACTCTGTCGAGTGGATGGATCCACCTATTGAGCGGGAATTGCTCTTAAGGCTTCGAGAAGGGCGTTCATAGGGAATTCAACTTCTGGAGGTTGGTCATTAGCTTGAGGGACATCTTCTCCAACCATTCTCCTTGTCTTCCTTCCTTTTAGAGGCATTTTCTTAGGTTTGAGAACCAAAAGCTAATCAGTTAGTGAGGATTGGATGCTAATAATATAAATATGCCTTATACATATAAATACCAAGATACTTATTACTGTTATTATTTAAAATAAATCTAAATTATTTGGTGACACACTCCGAGGTAATTAAACCCGATGCTCTGATACCATTTTTCTGGCACGACCCGAGCCCTAGGCCATGACAAATATGTAATATCCATAACTTGGGTGGTCAAAGGTCACACTTTGACCCTTGTAGGAAGATAAAGCTTATAAATAATCATTTAATTTATATTACAAAATATTAATTTAAAAGTAATGGATTAATATTAATATAAAAATATTAGTAACAAAATAAGGACCACTCATCAATATAAAAGAACAATAATATCCCCATAGTTAGTAATTACCAAATAGATAGATTTAATAAGTCAATAAAATACCAAAAATAATACTTAGCATCCATCATTCCTCATTTCTAACTAGTACATAACTAATTTAAGTCATCCAGACTGTCCATTTCAGCTTAAATACAAAATTAATTCCATTAGAAAATTAAAGAGAAGAATAAGACTAAACTAATAACGACTTTCTTCCTCAACGGTACAATCCTCATCCACTAGCATCAAACTAAGTTCCTGGGATGGGAGAAAATAGGGGGTGAGCTTATAAAGCTCAGTAGGAAAACAACTAATATCAAAAGACCCTTGGTTTAGTAAAATTCCTGCATGGTTAGCTTTGTAAAAATAAAATATCTCATCACTAGTATCAATATGTATAAATAAAGTAGAGAGACCATATATAATCACAAATCAAACGTCAAATGCATATCACACCGTCCACTAGGCCTCTATCTCTTAATACCAATCATAGAAAACGACATCAAAAACCGGGTAGTCACACCTGATATCCACCATAACACCAGGGCTCAGATTTTATTCACTCCCTGTACAGATTCTAGGTCTTTCAGCTACAGGTGAGTGCACACATGATCTACCTATGATGATATAGAGACTAGGTCGTGAAACAACAATATGCACCGAACATGATTAACATGGCTCTCATCAGTATAACCAAAGCAGGCAATCAATAAGAATAACAAAAGAACATATTCCTTTTTATTTTCTAGATAATTCGACATCATAACGGCTGTATTTTGAATAAGCCCAAAAATCATAACATGCATAAATATTTGTTCAAAAATATATTTGGCACCAGTGCCCAAGAACTGTCAAGAAAAAATATGCAGATGAAGTTTTTAATTTTTCAAACAATTTGCAAATCATAAAAATTTAGAATATGTCTAATGTTATACAACACATCTATAAATCAAGTCTAATAATCAAGTTGAGTCCCTACCTCTCCCAAGTCGTTAAACTTTGTCCAAAAGACGATCTCAAGCTCTCAAGTCCTGAGCTCCAATTGTTTAGTTCAATCTTAGATATTACTCTCACATATACCATTAAATAAAAAAAATTATCATAATCATATTCTATATTCAAAACCGAGTCCAACGACATATAATATGACTATATCTAAAATTTGAAGTTCCAAAGCCTCACCTAAGCGGTGCACATTAACTATTGGTGGCTGTAAAAATTGGTGTACCGAAAACGTCGCTGAAAATAGGGGTAGTGTATATCAAAATGACCACCTTGATGATTAGATCACACCCATGCTGACCGTTTGTCAAAACAATACACGATGCTGCCGAAAAGTTGCCGGGAAGGGGCGGAGCTACAAAACTGTCACTGGAAAAACTAGCGAGCTGGGTCAAATAGTTTAGTGTAGGTTGTTCTCATCGACGAGCTGAGTTAAGTGGTGAAGACGGCTCGTCAAACGGACACCGGAGGTGACAGGAAAATTCGTTCAAAGTTTGAACCACCAAACTTTGACTTGCGATCCCGAGCTAACGACGGCGAAAGGAGCGGCGCCGCTTGGGGGTTGAGGTCGCTGGCACCAGGGGGTTCGAGTGGTCTAGCGCATGGGGCTGGTCGGTGGTCGGAGGTGGGTCACCGGAGTCTGCCGATAATGGAGCTTTGTGGTTTCTTTTTGTGTTTTGAAGAGAGAGAAAAAGATATATATATATATATAGAGAGAGAGAGAGAGAAACGATATATAAAAAGGGGGGTCTGCTTTATTTTTTTTTGTTTTGTTTCTTTTTTATATATATATACATATATATTATTATTTATTATTTATTATTGTTATATATAAGTATATTATTTGCAACCTCCCAACCATCGGGGTCTTACACGGATGAAGCGTGTATGCCAAAGAATGGATAAAGGTGAAAAAATAGACCTTGAAGTTAATGACAAAGGGGAATATTTTTGAGATATGTATGGAGAGATGATATCGTGGCTTGGAGTTAGATGTCAACAAACAATCGGTATCAATTATAAAGACTGGAGATATGTGGATCAATCGTTGAAGGACAGAATTTAGAAAGACGTGCAAATAAGTTAATTATACAAAATATACTTATTATGGTGTTTTGTAAACTATTTGCTAATTGTTTGCTTTCTACATATAGCGTGGTTTCAATGTTCGTGCAGATTGGAAAAAAGATTCTCTTAAAATTGCAGGACAAATTATGAAAGATTTTAAGACAAAAATGACATGCGATGTCATAATGCCTTTGGCCAAAGAGAATAAGGTGAAGGAGCTCGCAATTCCCCCCAAAAACCATCCTGAAATTGATTAAGAAGATTGGATAAAATTTGTTGCGAGTCGTCTAACACTTGAGCATATGGTACATATATGTATATTCACAACATTTATATAATTAGCTTTGATATATGAGCCTTACTAGTATATAACTTACATATCTTTATTGTAGGCTTTGAGAAAGGCACAATCTGACCGAGCTTGCCAGAATACATCAAGGCACCACTCAGCTCGTAGAGGCATGGTGACTCTTCGAGAGGATGTGGTAATAAATTACATGTTTTTAGATATTCTAATATGCTTCACCATTTTCCTAACTAAACTTTACAATCAACAGCTAAAACCTAAACTGAAATGTTAATTGCTTGTATGCAATAGTTGTGTTAAACCTATATGATCAAACTTAATTAGAGGATTGAATCTTAGTTAGTTTTGATCTACCAATGAGAGCTTCAACATCAATGATAACTCATCTCATTGCAATCAATTAGGAACATGAAGAAAATGTATTATTATCCATCTTCATTCTTTTAATTTGAATTCCTTACCGATTCTCTTGTTACCAAAGTTACTATTTTGTTTAAAGGTGTGGAGAAGTAATGATTGTTAGATAATATTGTAGTTATGAGTTACTTATAATTTTCTGTTATGGTTGTTATTTTATAATAGTTGTACTAGTTTAGTTAGCTTTTTTTGTCGCTTTCTTTCTTGTATATAATCTGTACTTGAACATAATTGCTAATCAATGAAGATAATTTTCAATCAATTTATTATTTTTTTTCTCAATAATATGTCCATACAATATATATATATAGAAATTTACACCTATGATCATAATTAATTTTTTAACAATTATATTCCCTTATTAATTACATGTTTGTTGCAGAAAAAAAAATCAAAATTCAAGATCCAGCCCACCATCATGTTTGGTTAAAATCCCGCAAGAAAAATAATGTCCTAGTTACGGACTTGGATAGGGAGATTGCCGCAAGAATAGTAAGTGATATCTAACACAATTCAATAACATGAATATATGACTTGTTATTATAAAGTATTAACTATTATCAATCATAATGCATAGGCTGAACTCGAGGATAAAGTAAACTCAGGTGAAGTTTTGGCCAGTGGTCGGAATGACATATTGACTCAAGCATTAGGGACACCTGAGCATCCTGGCCGGGTCAGAGCTGCTGGGTATGCCACTTTCTTGATTTAATGTTAGATTATTTTTTATTTATTTTACTTAATTTTTTATTAAATGAGTGTTCCAACTGTTATTTGTAGGTTCACTGCCAAGGCCAGTAAGATATTTGGTCGAAAGAAAAGGGCTAAATGTAGTGAATCATCCTCCAAAAAATAAGAAATTCTTCAACTCAAAAAAGAAATTGAAGAATTGAAGAAAAAACTATATACTGCACAAGAAGAAGATGATGGGAATGACAACTCCTCAGAAGAAAATGACAATCACTTAGATGATCATCAGAGTTTGGAGGGTACGAAGATGATAATCAGACACCTCCTGTCATGTATAACTTCTCATCCACTAATAACAACGAAGTACTTTTGTGTTCAGACAACATCCATACTATAGTGGCCAAAGGTGTGGTTCTGGAATCTGTTAGTCCAGTAACAATTCATACAAAGAAGTATGAAGAAGGGATTGCACGAGTTTTAATTACAGAACAACTTCAAGAGGAGGCTGAAATTGCTCATCCTATCGAAAATATCTGATATGTCCATGAGACAAAGGACACATTCCTTCCTTGGCCAAAACATTTAATTTTAAATTTGGATAAGGTAAAATTTTTTTATTTATTGTATATTGATGTTATAATTCATATTTTATAGGTTCTCATATTCCCGGATGTCGCATCCACCCATAAATCATCGTCAAAGGGGAAGCAGATAGCAACCCCTCACAGATCACCGAATAAAGGGAAACACATATCAACTCTTCATGCTATGTCTTCGGCTGGATCACAATCAAATGCCAGGATAGATCAAGTGGACAAGAATGGAACATTCAAGTCGGAGGTCTGGGCTCAAATACCTGTATGTCTCCACTTTTTAGTTGAAGAATTTATAAGGAGGAAAGGGAAGTGGAGCGTTGTTGAAGTTCCAACTGATCCAGACTTCATGCCACCTCGCACACATATTATCTTGTCATCAGAGGATGTAGAGCAGGTTGCAACTGTTGGGTTTTGTGCCCTAAATAAAATCCTTTTCAATCTGATTAGTTATCAATATAAGAAATTTGAAGTCATTTATGTTTGCATGAATTTTACATGCTTATGGTTTAATATGTTTATTATGTTTATACACAAAATCTGTTAAGTCCAGATCATATGTTTATTCACAATTACAGTATTGTCAACACAGTGGAATGTGATTGTGATTATATGATTCAAAAGACTAAGTCCCTGTTTCATCAGTGTTTTGGATTTACACTGATGTGATAATCAGCGATGATGTGTACTTACACTTGGAGTAAGTGTTATGTTTTTTCCAGGATATTGGTAAAGTATACTAGTTTCAAATGTATGGAGTATACATTGGACTGGACCGATATTGAGCTTAGTTAAGATATTATAAATTTACCGTTGTATCTTTCTAAGTCAATATCAGTAGTTGATCTTAAGATTAAGAGAATCTAAATCCTGATATGTTTAGGCTCAACTCAGGAGTGTTATTCATGTTCTTTGATTTATTAGTTAAGCCTACTTTTGGGTCAGGGTGATACGTATATTTTGGGAACATGATAGTATGATTGAGTGGGAGTGCTGAACATAAATATGGATTCTATAGCTTCTACTGGTGTATAGAAGTCAAGTGATGATTCCCTTCGAGCTTAGCTAAATAGAAGTAAATGGATAAGCTCTTGTTTAAGTGACTAATTCTTAGATCACTAAACATCATTTATAGGTAGCTAAGTGTTTTAAGGGGCAAAATACGTTGAGGGGTGTAAACGGTAAAATTATCCCATCTCGATGTAAATTATCTATATAGAGGATCTTTGATCACAATAAGATTATAACAATGGTTAAATGAGACAGCATATCTATATCGTGGAACATATAATATGCTCTATATAAGTCTGAGAGTGCAATTCTAGGTTCTAAGAGTGGATTCAACGAGGAATTAATAAGTAGGGATTTACTTAGTACATTCGGTTCACTTATTGGAAGCTCAGCATATCGATCCATGGTCCCCATTCTAATTGAGACTATACTGCTTGTAAGACTCAATAATTGATTTGTGATTAATCAATTATAATTCTAAAGTTAGACTATGTCTAATTTGTGAATTTTCACTAAGCAAGGATGAAATTGTAAAGAAAAGAGATTCTAGGTTTATTTATTAATTAAGAGACTCTATATGTCTAATTAATAATTAAATTAAATGACAATATTATTTAATAATCTATTTTAGTTCTTAAATAATTAGTTTTCGCATTTAAAAGGTTAGAATTGGAAAATTAGTGTTTTTGAGAAAATAGAAATAAAAATTGTGAAAATTGCAAAATCCAAGTGAGGCCCAATAACACCTGTGGCCGGCCACTTAAGCAGATTTTTCCAGCTGATATTTTATTATTTTAATGCCAAATAATTGCTAACCTAAAGCTAGTAGGTGCCTATAAATAGGAAGTGGTGGCTCAATTCAATATATGCCTTTTGGTCAGAAAATCAGAGATTGCCTTTTCAGAAAAACTGAGCCTTCCACTTCTCTCTCTATAGTCGACCCTACCTCTCTCTTTTTCCCTCTTCTCAATTTTGAATCCTTAGTGATAGAGTAGTGCCCACACACACCAAGTGGTACCTCAATCATAGATTGGAAGACTGTGAAGGATCACACACAAAGAGAAGGACATTCGGGCTCAGATCTTAATAATACTCTGCGACAGAAAGGATACAAGGGTTAGAGATCTGAGTGGAAGGAGAAATTATTCCGCTGCCACCAATGTAAGGTTTTCTTAACTTTATATGTGTTTAATTATCGTTTTAGAAAGTTCATATTTAGGGTGTTAAACAACATACTTGTGAGTAGATCTAAGATCTTGGTAAAATAAATTCCAACAGGAACCTTAAATTTTATTGGATGTCAAGGCATGATCTTTGGAATTAGGTATGTTTTACGTAATTATTTTTGGAATTAAGTTTGTTTTACATAATATTTTTCCCAATTTATTAAAATGTAACACTTAACCATGATAAATTTATGTAGATGCATTTGGGATGATTTAACGAATATGGGGGAGTATTTCAAGTTCTTTGACTCAGAGCTACTCAATGCCACGGACAAAGATGGAATTGTCCACTAAGAAGTTGTTATCAAATTGGCTGAATGGTTGAATACAATGAATAACAAATCTCAGATGTTCTTCATACCGTGGAACTACGAGTATGTACAAGTACTATTTAAGGACTATTTAAGTATAATTTAATTCTCCTTTTTAAATTAACACTTAATATTTTCTTATTAATTTCTTATTAGACGTCATTGGATGCTTGAGATCGTTTGTGCTATGAAGATCATTCACTTGGACCCTTGGCTTAGACATAAACGCCCTAAGATGACTATTGACCTCACACTCCAAAGGTACTTTTCAATTTTCATTTTAAAGTTATAATTTTAATTTTCTATAAATTTATACCAACTATTGCTAATTAAATCAATATAAATTATTGAATTTAATTAGGGCATATGAACTGCTCGGAGGTTCCAACGAGTTACTTGGAACATTTCCAAGAGTAACCGTTGCAGCGTGTCCAAAACAAACATTGGGAATTGAATGTGGTTTTTATGTAATTAGGTACATTAATGATATTGTGAAAGCTCTAAATTCATTCGTTCTTATAAAAGAAAAGGTAATTAAGCTATAATTAGTTCATTTATGTATACCCGTAGATAGGATACTATGCTTATAAATAAGTGATACATATAACTAATTTATACTTTAATTTTACAGTTTAGAAAGATGGACACATACGATGTGGAGACGATGTTGCTACCACTGCAACATCAATGGTTATCGAAATTGACACGATACTTGTACTAGTTAATTTTAGACTTTTAAATTTAGGCAATACTTATTTTGTGTATTTTTTTTATTAGTAAGGACTTAACATATTTTGTAATGTATACTTTAACTTTGTTATAATATAATTAAAATGTCTTTTGTACTTAATTTTGTTATATAATTAAATAATATTTATTTTATAATTAGTTTAATTATTTTAAAAAAATTTAATATATAATTAATTATTAAATAAAAAATTAATATATATTTAAAATATTTAAATAATAACCTACTATGCATTTTACAATAACCGAAGATATAGGTCTTTTTTCTCTTTTGATATTCGAAACATATGTCTTCGGTTATTATATAAAAAATGAAGAGAAATGTAACCTACGTCTTCGGTTATTATATAAAAACCGAAGACATAGGTTACGTTTCTCTTCGATTTTTATATAATAACCGAAGATGTAGGTTACTTTTATTTTCGGTTTTTTTATAATAACAGAAGACATAGTCTCACCTTTGACTTTTAAAACATATGTCATCGCCTCAAATGACTTCGGTTGCGATTTTTAATAAAATCTGAAGATAAACTGGCCTAAACACCGAAGATAAAGGCCTTTTCCCTAGTAGTGATTATGTTAATCATAAGATGGTGAGAATTGTGACAAATTTATCGTTAATAAATTGAATCTTATACTAGGCCATTTTTATTTGATTATCATTCCATAATTTTATTATGTATATGCTTTTGGTGATTTCAAGAATTTTTTGTGAATATTATTATTATTATCATTATGATTTTTTTTGGAACATATACTATGGATAATGTGAATAAATATTAGTTATGGTTATTGCATTTATTATGGAAATTATTACCAATGTTTAAATATTATTTTCGTTAATAGGATTTTATTAGAATTTATAAATGCAAAATTATCCTTATTAGATAATTATGAGATTAAATTATTCATTAAATGTGTTATGCTTACCTATCATAAGTTTTCACATGTGAATTATCAAAAATCATAATTCGTGTAAATACTTTTCTCTTGTATCAATCACAATTAATACTAAGTTCCATAAATACAATTTAGTCATCCTATCAATGATTTTATAATTAGGTAGGATGCTTAGATGGTGAAAGAAATGCATTAGATGTCATTAACCACACAATTTTTTCTACCCTATCAGTAGTGGATTAACTGAATTTTAGTTATGACATTTGAAGTAGTTGTCCTTACCTATGTAAGAGTCATTTATTTTGTTTGAACGACTCTAGCTTGACATGATTATTTTCATTTATAGATCATTGAGAAAGCTAAAAAGACGAGCAGATTGCATAATCCTTGGTTTCACATAGTGGCACTGCGCTAAAATATTTTCTTTGAGCTTTAAGCAATCCTTAAACCTATCGCTTAGTTATGAGATGTGACATTAATATAGTTAGTCATGTTGATCTTTCATTAGAAAATTAGACTAGGCCTCGAGATTTATGACTCTTAAAATCACATTTGAATTTAAAGATGTCAAGTTACCGCATGCTCAGTAGGAATATTGTAATGGGTGTCAGTTAGTTTTAGTGAGGTATATATATGTGTTGATCATTCCTTATTGACAAATTTTATGGGAGTGGAATTTTTTAGGAATTTTTCTTGGACATGTGAAGTGATATTCTTATGTTTGTTTTACAATGATGAGTTCAAGAGATTAGTACATTGGTTTTGTTCCTGAAAATAGTTTCGGTAGAACTTGTGAATCTTCTATTACTACATTCTTATGCTTGAAGATCAAGATAAGGCATAAATCATAAGTGGAAAAGTTTTTTATTAATATTAAAGTAGATGTATGATCCCAATTGTCTATTCTTATGTGATAATCAAGTTATTTGTGAATGCTTGTAAACACGATGTATTTAAGATAGTATATATGATGCATGTGTACTCTATATCACATCATTGTTGCTACAAAATTTGAAGATATTGATGGCTTCATATCAGCTTTGAATTATAAATAGAAAGAATAGAGGAATTAAAACCTTATCTTATCTAAGGATAGTACACATGTTGATCATGTTAATCTGTTTGTCCACAAAGTTTTCATGATCTACAGTATCATGTATAAAATTTTGAGAAATATTGAGTAATTGTTACTCCTTTGTTAAGATCTCCCTCATATGATTGTCTTAAACATAGTTTCTCAAAGTTTTGACTCCTCAAAGTTTGATAGTTTTTAATGTTTCAGAAAGCTTTAAAGTGGAAATACCTAAAGAGATTAATCCATGCATGCATAATAATATTCGGTCACTTCTTATGTGTATTGTTTCTCAAAGTGGCAAGTACACAATAAAATTGATATATGGTCGTAGTTGTACTTAAGCCTCTTTGTTTAATGGTTATTATTATATTTGAATGTCTCCTAGGCCAAATTATGTGTAGTATACATATCCTATCGATATGTGTTATACCTAAAATTCAGCTAGAGGACACGTGTCAAGATAAAGGGAATGTGAATCGGTGCCATATCTTTTATGGAATAACTCATTAATTATGTAAGTACTGGAGTATATTTGCAACCCGCTGACTGTAAAGTCTTAGGCGAGGAATCAATGTACGAACTAGTACTTAGAGTATTAACTAGAAACAATATGTGGCTAAAAAAGAATAGCGAGGCACCAGAGAAGAATAACACATACCTTGGCTCATGATAACTCTATGAAAATAGAGTTATTTATATTTTTTTTGGGCATTAAATTAGCTTTGTTCTCAAGTATTTTTAATTCATTTTAGTGACTTTTATTTGGTTTTATTTAGTTTGCATAAATATTCATTTTAGTATTTTGAAATTAGTTTTAATTAATTTTCTTAATTTTTATTTGTTTATTTAGTCTCCCAATTAGTTAAATACAATTGTTTGTGGTGTATTAAAATTTTAAATGCAAACTTTGCATTTAGTATTATGGGCCCATCTATTTAAAAAGAGAAAACAAAGCAAGAAGGAGAGAAAGAAATTGGGCATAACGTGACTTTTAAGGGCTTGGGTATATATGCATTGGATATATATGCTAGGCATATGATTGAAGGAGTGATAGAGGATTATAAAGAAAAGAGGAGGCGGCTGACAGTGAAGAAAAGAAGAGAAATGAAGAAAAAGAAGAAAAAGAAGAAAAAAAAAAAGAAAAGAGAGAGAGAGTTTTATGTTAGGGTTTTAATTTAGCATTTTTAATTTTGAGATTGGCAAAAATCAAGAGGAAGAAGAAGAGCAATTTGGAGAAGAAACTTAGAGTCTTGTGACAAGCTCTAAATGGGTTTTTATTTCTATCTTTCTTTTCTTTTAAATTTTGTAATTTTTGCACAATCTATTATGAGTTAATTTTTATTTTGCTAATTATTTTCTTCACTTAAATTATGATTTGATATTTTATTGCTATGTTTAGTAAATTGGTTTTGTTCATTCAAGAGTGTTTATTGTGCAATTGCTTACTTTTGCTTGATCACCAATAGTAAGTAGTAGCTAGTCTTGATTTTGGAAAAAATAGGGTTAGTGGAATTGCTTGAATGATGCATGAATATCAACTTGGAAAAGTGTGATTTGTAAATAGCATAGGAATGTGTTATTTACCTTGTATGACTTGAAGGAATTGTGCTGAAATTGGTATTCTTAAAATTAATTGGGCATAGGAATATGTTAATTAATTAGAGAATCAAACCATAAACACTTTGGAAAAAGGATTATGACATTTTAAATTCCTAGTTGACATTATCAATTTACAACAATACTCATTAGCACCATTATATCAACTTTGCATTTTTAGGCCAATTTAATAATTCTAGCTTGTTTTCTTCGTAGTTTGTGTTTGTTAATTTTTTTACATATTCTCATCACTTTATTTTATTTTTGTTGAAACCAATTTGTGAGTAATTAGTTTTATAAATTAATTTCCAATTTTCAATCCATGTGGAGACGATACTCGATTTATCACCTAATTACTTGTTACGATTACGTACACTTGCGTATACAATTTTTCACAACAGCTCACAAATTAGCCGACTAAGTATAAAAGTCGAACCGGCTCAGAAGTACAAGAATGTGAGACGACCATCTCGCTACGAGGAAACTTCCTATAGTTTCATCCAACTAGCGGAAGCGAGACTCGCAACCCTGGCAAGTCAGTAGATTTCCTTTTATCCGCGATCGCCGTATGTTGTCTATCTCAGATAGAAGAACGGTTTCAGCTCACCATTGGGATCACTACAATCAAGTTTCTGACGAGACATCTCCAGACAACAATTAAAGACGTGTTTAATACACAATATTTCTGACCCAGTAAAAGTGAGAAAATCACAGTTGTATGATTTTCAAAATCATGCACCGCGTTTACATTTTGTAATATGTAATCAGATCCCACGATTTAAGGGATGATAACTGTAATTACATTTTGGCCTGCCTTGTAATTAACTGTCACTATGCAAATATAAATAGTGGCAAATAATATCAAAAGGGGGACGAAAAAACTCTAATACAAGAGGCCCTAAAAGAAAACGACTTAGAAATCTGAATAAGATTGACTTGTGGACTATGCAGAATTTTAACTGCAAAACCACGTAAAAACCTGGTGTTCATATTCTATTTTTCTATAGTTTTATAATTTCTGTGTTGAATCATAATCGTGAGGCTCAAATTTGGTTAATGAAAATCTGCGTTAACAGTTAGGTGCTTTCATTGAGAGCCTTAGTAAAAAAACTCAGAAAAAGCCTTCGTTTCTTTTAGAATAAAACCTTCTCTTTTATGGCTAAAATCTAGAGAATACTAACACCCCACATGAGGAAACTAACCGCGGTCCTGGAAAAGAGCCTATGGGCTCTAAAAGATCAACTAATCCATCATCTAGAAGGAGCACCCATTCCAGGAGGGCCCAACCTGACATTGGTCCTAGTACGCAGACAACACGCTCGAGGAGAACTCAGCGTGGGAATGGCCAGAATCCAGAGGCGAGGGATGAAAGATCTTAGATCTACTCACAAGTATGTTGATTAACATCCTAAATATGAACTTTCTAAAACGATGAAATAAACACATATAAAGTTTAGGAAACCTTACATTGGGTGCAGCGGAATAATATGACTCCTTCCGTTCAGATATCTAGCCCTTGATTCCTTTCTCTAGCAGAGCATTATCAATATCTGAACCTGGATCTCTTTCTCTGAATCTTTGATGCTGAAACTGTTGGGTTTTATGCCCTAAATAAAACTCATTTCAATATAATCAGATTTACTTATTAATATAGATCAGAAATAACATTTAATGTTGCATGGTTCACATGATTTATTTCATGATTATATGTACATAATGTATAAATTCATCTGAAACCCTTTTCACATACTTGATCCTGTTTATTGTGTCGTCAACACATTGGAAAGTAAACATGACTATGTGAATAAAGTTTCCTAGATTTATCAGACACAGGGTTTTACTGATATGATAATCTACAACAGAGTTTACTTGCATTTGGAGAAGTGCTATGTTCTTTCCAGAGCATTGGTTAAAGTAAAGCTCAGGTTGGATGCATGGAGTATGCATCGGAAGGGACCGATATTGAACTTTGACTTAGATTTAATTAAACTTACCGTAAAATCTATTCAAGTCAATATCGCCTAGTTGATCCTAGATCAAATGATCTTAATCCTGTTATGATTAGGCTCAATCTTGAAAGGCTATTCGTGTTCCTTGAATTGTTAGTTAAGCCTACCTTTTGGTCAGGGTGATACGTACTTTTTGGGAACACGGTAGTGCAATTGAGTGGGAGCGCTAACATAAACATGGAATCTATAGCTTCTATCTGGCGAATAGTAAGCAAAGGATGATCTCCTTCGAGCTTGACCAAACGAACATAAATGGTGGAGTACTCATTTCACATAAGCTGAAATATCATTTATACGGGGTCAAGTGTTTTAAGGAATAAATACATTGTAGGGTGTAACGGTAATTTAATCCCTTTACAGTGTAGATCATTCATATAGAGGATCATTGATCACATTAGGATTATAACAATGTATAACTAATGATGTGCCTATATGGTGGAACATATAGAGCATTCTATATACTGAGAGTGCAATTCTAAGTTCTATGCGTGGATTCAACGAAGAATTAATAAGTTAGTGAATTTTAGTGCTAAATTCTTGATCTACTTATTGGAAGCTCGGTTAAATAGACCCATGGTCCCCCCACTAGTTGAGATAATATTGCTTGTAAGACTCATGTAATTGGTTTTGATTAATCAATTATAATTCTCAAATTAGACTATGTCTATTTGTGAATTTTTCACTAAGTAAGGGCGAAATTGTAAAGAAAGAGTTTATAGGGGCATATTTGTTAATTATGATACTTTGTATGGTTCAATTAATAAATATGATAAATGAAAATATTGTTTAATAATTATTTATAGTTATTAAATAGCTAGAATTGGCATTTAAATGATTGAATTAGGAAATTGGCATTTTTGAGAAAATCAGATACAAAAGGTGGTAAAATTGCAAAATTGCAAAGCCCAAGGCCCAATCCATTAGTGTATGGCCGGCCACCTATTGTTGTGTTTTAAATTGATTTTTTCATTATTTTAATGCCATATAATTCAAATCTAACCCTAGTGGAATGCTATAAATAGATAGTGAAGGCTTCAGAAAAATTATACTTTTCTTCTGACTTCTTCTGATTCAGAAAAACTGAGCCTTCTCTCTCCCTATCTTTAGCTGACCACTCTCTCTCTTCTTCCTTGATAATTTCGAAATCCTTAGTGTATGAGTAGTGCCCACACACATCAAGTGATACCTCAATCATAGTGAGGAAGATCGTGAAGAAAGACTTTCAGCAAAAGGAGTTTCAACATCAAAGATTCAGAGAAAGAGATCCAGGTTCAGATATTGATAATGCTCTGCTACAGAAAGGAATCAAGGGCTAGATATCTGAACGGAAGGAGTCATTATATTCCGCTGCACCCAATGTAAGGTTTCCTAAACTTTATATGTGTTTATTTCATCGTTTTAGAAAGTTCATATTTAGGATGTTAATAAACATACTTGTGAGTAGATCTAAGATCCTGGTAAAATAATTTCCAACAACTGGCCTCAGAGCCATGGTAATTGATTTACTTGCAAGAAATTTGGACTTTAAAACGATTGTTTGTATGTTCTTTGGATGGTATCATGTTGTATTGAGTGTTATTTGATGATTGATTGATGTTTGTGAAATTTTTCGTGAAAAATAATTGTGATTTCGTTTCTGAAATTATTTTTATTGGATAGTATGGAAAAAATTAAGCAAGTTAGCCTTTTACAGAACTCAATTTGGATTTTATTTGAATTAGTTATGATTTTTTGAAGATTTAACAAAATCGGGAAATTTTGTCTTGATAGTTTCATGATCGCAGAACTGTCCGTACAGTTTCGAATTTTTCCTTTTTTCTTCAATTTTTCATACTTTTTCATGGAATTAGCTTCCAATTTTTTGTATGGTTTTGTATATATACTATTACTATTCCTAATTCAATTCTAATTATCATTTTGAATTAATTTAAATTTTTTTTAATTTAATTCAAGATATTAGTGTAATTTGAATTTGAATAGAATTAGTATTTATCTTTTTGCTTAAAAATCTATCTTATTTTTAAATTTGATTATATTTTTTTTAAAATTTAAGGTCAGATTTTTTAAGATATTTATAATATCTTTTAAGATATTTAAAAATATCTTATCTTTTAAGATATTTATAATATCTTTTAAGATATTTTAAAAATATCTTATCTTTTAAGATTTTTTAATTAAATATTTTTAGATATTTTGACCATATTTAAATTTAAAATAAGATATTTATAATCATGTAATTTTAAATAGATATAAGATATTTTGCTAATTTTTAAATTTTGTTATTTTATTTATTTAAATTACATTTAAAATTTGAAAAAGATATTTATTTATCTTTTCTAATTTTTTATTTAATTTTTATTTATAAAATAATATTTAAAATTTAAAAGTAGTTAGCAAATTTTTGAAATGATATTTAGGTTGGTTCAAACCTAATTTTTCAAAATTGTAGGTTTAATTTTAAATTTAAATATTTAATTAATTTTCGAAATTTTTTTTAAATTTTTTTTCGAAAATCCATTTTAATAATATTTCGAAATTAATTATTTAATTTAAAATTAAATAAATCCTACATCCAACTATCCAGCTAACCTTGTTGCAGGAGTATGTGGTTTTAGCTTGTTTGTAAGTTTTCAAAACCTATTATTACTTGATTGCAAATAGCCATGGTTACCTTTTGCCAGATCTAATGATCTGATAGCTCCCTTGGTCAAGATAATAATTTGTAACAGGTATATTTACAATCTTCTTTCATCTGTGTATGACCTAGCAACATGATAGGACCCATCCAAAGTGTGCCTGTGTGAGCCTATGTGTTTAATTTTATTATAGATGCATATAGGTTAATGTTGCTAAAATAAATTATCATAGTTTTTGATAGAATTTATTTAGGCCCATTTAGTTTTTGGGCCTATTCAATTAATAACAGTTGTTCTTATTAAGGTTAAATTCCTCTCTTTTGGGCCTTGTGTGAGAGTTGGGAGCCATAGAAGTGGGTACGACATACTGAACCCAGCACCCCCTCACACAAACCACCCCAATTGTGAAGGCCCATTTGCCTGATTTGAATGACTGTACTAGGTTAATTACACTAGTTTAACCTAATTAAAATTGATTAGCAACATAATTAATTTCATTTATTTTGAAATTAATTTAAGAAAAATATAGTTTAAGGAATTTTATATTCTAAGCTAAACTATATGTATTTTCTTGTATTTAATTAAATATAGAATTATAACCATCTAGATTCTTTCTAGAGCTTAATTTAAATTTTTCGTCAAATATTCCTATTTAAGTTGATATTTAGTTATCTACAACTAACCAACTTAAATCTGAATATCTTTTGAATTTCAAATTTCAAAATTAAGTTGAGGAATTTTAGGCATTGGTTATTAAGATTCTTTAGATATTTTTTAAGTTAATATCTTTTCAAATATTAACTTAAAATGGAATATTTTCAAATTAAGTGGTTATAACTTAATTTTGATATTTAATTAAATTTAAATTTGAAAAAATTTTCAAGTTCTAGATTTTTTCTAATACAACTTAAATTAGATATTTTTTCAAATTTTGTGGAAAAGATACTTAGTCAAATAAGATATTTTCTAGATAGTTATTTCTAGACTACTTATTATTTCTAATATTAAATGGGAAAATACTATACATTGTGAAATTAATTATTTTAAATAATTAATTTTGGTACAATTTATTTTTTCCTAGTATTAAACTAGAGATTAATAATTAAGCCTTCTCTACACTTAATTATTTAATTCTTGAATTTAATACATTTAATTAATTTGAAAATTAAATATCTAAGTTGATTTTTATCATCATACTTAAATATTTCTTTTTTCATGACATTTAATTAAATAGAAAATTATTTTTAGTTGAAATTTATTTTTTCAACTAAATTTAAATAATTTTCAAAATATATATATTTTTTTTATTTTATTAATCAATTTTCGAAATTGCATTTCTTAAATGCTAGAATTTCGAATTTTATCTTGAAAAATAGATTAAGTTGTAAATTAATTATTTATTTTAATTAATTCTTGGATCAACTTAAATCAATGATTTTTTCATTTATTGATTAATTTAAAATAAATTGAATTAAAGTATATTATTAGAAATTGAATTAATTAGTCAAAGGAAAATCTAGATAGATGATATTTTTGCTTGAAGTATTTTTCTAGTGTATTTAATTAAATAGAAAATTAATATTTAAGTTGATTTTCATCATCATACTTAAATATTTGAAATTTTTCTTATATATTTAATTAAATTGGAAAATTATATTTTTTGTTGTAAATTAATTTTATTAATTAATTTTGGTCCAACATTAAATTAGAATAATTTTTCCAGGATTTATTTTTTATTTTAACATGCATTTTTCGAAAATTGTATTCTTAAATACTTTAATTTTTCGAAATGCAATATATATATTTATAGAAAATAAAATTTGAGTTGTAAATTAATTTAAATTAATTTTGTAACAACTTAAATTGAATATTTTTCTAAATATTTATTGGAAATTATTACTAAGATGGAAATAATTCATGTTATTTTCATATCCATCTAAGTAAAATTTATAAATATTAAATTAAAATTTATATTTAGAATTTTTCATTCTAAATTGGAAATTTTAATTAAATAAATATATATTTAAAATAAATAGAATAAATAAAGAGAATCAAAGAAAATACAACTCACTTTAAATAATGAGCTTGATTATTATTAAGATATTCGATCTCCATTGTTGGTCTTACAAAAGTTAAATGTTTTCAATATAACCTCTAGACGCTAGACTTCGTCCCCCTATGGATGGTTATTCGTTGAACGCATTTAACACCGTAAGATTTCATTTGATAAGTGTTTTGTAAGTTTTCGTCTCTATTAGACTCTCCCCTACGGTGACTACTTAGAGATAAACTTATGAAACATGAAACAATGGTGGAAGCTCATAAAATGAGAATAACCTTGACTCTCGCCTACCGGGACAACGTTGGATTCTTATTTTGATCGAATAAAAGGTTGCTAGAATGGTTTCTATTTTAGATGAGCTGACAACTCTATTCAATGAATGATACTTTGACGATCATTACAGTGTAGATCATTAAGGATTAAATACATTGTAGGGTGTAACAATAATCTAATCCCTTTACAGTGTAGATCATTCATATAGAGGATCATTGATCAAATTAGGATTATAACAATGGATAACTAATGATGTGCCTATATGGTGGAGCATATAGAGCATTCTATATACTGAGAGTGCAATTCTAAGTTCTATGCGTGGATTCAACGAAGAATTAATAAGTTAGTAAATTTTAGTAATAAATTCTTGATCTACTTATTGGAAGCTCGGTTATATAGACCCATGGTCCCCCCACTAGTTGAGATAATATTTCTTGTAAGACTCATGTAATTGGTTTTGATTAATCAATTATAATTCTCAAATTAGACTATGTCTATTTGTGAATTTTTCACTAAGTAAGGGTGAAATTGTAAAGAAAGAGTTTTAGTGGCATATTTGTTAATTATGATACTATGTATGGTTCAATTAATAAATATGACAAATGACAATATTATTTAATAATTATTTATAGTTATTTAATAGTTAGAATTGGCATTTAACTGGTTGAATTTGAAAATTGGCATTTTTGAGAAAATCAGATGCAGAAAAGATAAAACTGCAAAATTGCAAAAAGTGAGGCCCAAATCCACTATGCATGGCCGGCCACTTTTGTAGGGAATTTAAACTGATATTTTCATTATTTTAATGCCAAATAATTCAAACCTAACCCTAGTGGAATGCTATAAATAGATAGTGAAGGTTTCAGGAAAATTACACTTAAATTTTCTATTTTTCCTTCAGAGAAAAACCTGAGCCTTGTCTCTCCCTATCTTTGGCCGACCACTCCCTCTCTCTCTTCCTTCTTGAGATTTCGAAATTCTTAGTGTGAGAGTAATGCCCACACACAGCAAGTGATACCTCAATCATAGTGAGGAAGATCGTGAAGAAAGACATTCAACAAGAAGGAGTTTCAGCACTAAAGAATCAGAGAAAGAGATCCAGGTTCAGATATTGATAATGTTCTGCTACAGAAAGGAATCACGGGCTAGATATCTGAACGGAATGAGTCATTATATTCCGCTGCACCCAATGTAAGGTTTCCTAAACTTTATATGTGTTTATTTCATCGTTTTAGAAAGTTCATATTTAGGGTGTTAATCAACATACTTGTGAGTAGATCTAAGATCCTGGTAAAATAATTTCCAACAACTGGCCTCAGAGCCATGGTAATTGATTTTCTTGCAAGAAATTTGGACTTTAAAACGATTGTTTGATGTTTTGGATGGTATCATGTTGTATTGAGTGTTATTTGATGATTGATTGATGTTTGTGAATTTTTCGTGAAAAATAATTGAATATCTATTTCTGGAATTATTTTTATTGGATATTATGGAAAAAATTAAGCAAGTTACTTTTTTACAGAACTCAATTTCGATTCAATTTGAATTAGTTATGATTTTTTGAAGTTTCGGAAAAATCGGGGTTGAGCAACTGCACCACGTGCGCGCGCGGAAAGGCTGCTAGCAGCCCCCTGCGCCTAGTTTTCACGCCCATGCAGCCCCATGCGCGCCCATGGACAGTATGCCGTACAGCTCGCATTTTTTTCATTTTTCTTCGATTTTTCATGCTTTTTCATGGATTTAACTTCTGATTTTTTGTATAGTTCTGTATTTATACATTTACTATTCCTAATTCAATTCTAATTATCATAATTAAATTAATTAATATTTTTTCAATTTAATTCATGATATTAGTGTAATTTGAATTTAAAAAATAGTAAATATCTATCTTTTTTACTTAATAATCTATCTTATTTTTAAATTTGATTATATCTTATCTTATTTTTAAATTTAAGGTCAGATATTAAATTTTTAAATTAAATCTTTTTTTTTTTAAATAATTTGACCTTATTTAAATTTAAAATAAGATAACTATAATCATGTAATTTTAAATAGATGTAAGATATTTTGCTAACTTTTAAATTTTGTTATTTTATTTATTTAAATTACATTTAAAATCTGAAAAAGATATTCATTTATCTTTTTTAATTTTTTATTTAATTTTTATTTATAAAATAACATTTCATTTTTAAAAGTAGTTAGCAAATTTTGAAATGATATTTAGGTTGGTTGAAACCTAATTTTTTAAAATTGTAGGTTTAATTTTAATTTTAATTTTTTTTTTTAATTTCGAAATTTTTTCAAATTTTTTTTTAAATTTTCGAAAATAATTTTTTTTTATTTAATTAATTATTTTTTTTTTGAAATTATTTATTTAAAATTAAATAAATCCTACATCCAATTATCCAGCTAACCTTGTTGCAGTAGTATGTGTTTTAGCTTGTCTGTAAGTTTTTAAAACCTATTATTGCTTGATTGCAAATAGCCATGGTTAACTTGTTGACAGATCCAATGATCTGATTTTAACTCATGGCTCCCTTGGTCAAGTAAATAATTTGTAACAGGTATATTTACAATCTTCTTTCATCTGTGTATGACCTAGCAACATGATAGGACCCATCCAAAGTGTGTCTGTGTGAGCCTATGTGTTTAATTTCATTATAGATGCACATAGGTTGTTATTGCTAAATAAAATGTCATAGTTCTTGATAGATTTTATTTAGGCCCATTTAGTTTTTGGGCCTATTCAATTAATAACAGTTGTTCATTTTAAGGTTAAATTCCTCTCTTTTGGGCCTTGTGTGAGAGTTGGGAGCCATAGTAGTGGGTACGACATACTGAACCCAGCACCCTCTCACATGAACCACCCCAATTGTGAAGGTTGCCTGATTTGAATAACTGTACTAAATTAATTAAACTAGTTTAACCTAATAAAATTGATTAGCAACATAATTAATTTCATTTATTTTGAAATTAATTTAAGAAAAATATAGTTTAAAGAATTTTTATTCTAAGTTAAACTATATTTATTTTCTTGTATTTAATTAAATATGGAATTATAACCATCTAGATTCTTTCTGCAGCTTAATTTAAAATTTTCATTAAATATTCCTATTTAAGTTGATATTTAGTTATTTATAACTAACCAACTTAAATCTGAATATCTTTTGGATTTAAAATTTCAAAATTAAGTTGAGGAATTTTAGGCATTGGTTATTAAGATTCGTTACATATTTTTTAAGTTAATATCTTTTCGAATATTAACTTAAAATGGAATATTTTAGATATTTTTTAAGTTGATATCTTTTCGAATATTAACTTAAAATGGAATATTTTTTAGATATTTTTTAAGTCGATATCTTTTCGAATATTAACTTAAAATGGAATATTTTCAAATTAAGTGGTTACAACTTAATTTTTGATATTTAATTAAATTTAAATTTGAAAATATTTAAGTTCTAGATTTTTTCTAATACAACTTAAATTAGATATTTTTTCAAATTTTGTGGAAAAGATACTTAGTCAAATAAGATATTTTCTAGATAGTTATTTCTAGACTACTTATTATTTCTAATATTAAATAGGAAAATATTATACATTGTGAAATTGATTATTTAAATAATTAATTTTGGTACATTTTATTTTAAGTATATTTTTCATAGTATTAAACTAGAGATTAATAATTAAGCCTTCTCTACACTTAATTATTTATTTCTTAAATTTAATACATTTAATTAATTTGAAAATTAAATATCTAAGTTGATTTTCATCATGATACTTAAATATTTCTTTTTCATGACACTTAATTAAATAGAAAATTATTTTTAGTTGAAATTTATTTTTTCAACTAAATAATTTTCAAAATATATTTTTTCTTTATTTTATTAATCAAATTTCGAAATTGCATTTCTTAAATGCTGGAATTTCAAATTTTATTTGAAAAATAGATTAAAGTTGTAAATTATTTATTTTAATTTTGGACCAACTTAAATCAATGATTTTTTCATTTAATAATTAATTAAAAATAAATGAAGTAAAATATACTTTATTAGAAATTTAATTAATTAGTCAAAGGAAAATCTAGATATGTGATATTTTTGCTTGAAGTATTTTTCTAGTGTATTTAATTAAATAGAAAATTAATATTTAAGTTGATTTTCATCATCATACTTAAATATTTGAAATTTTTCTTATATATATTTAATTAAATAGGAAAATTATATTTTTTTGTTGTAAATTAATTTTATTAATTAATTTTGGGCCAACATTAAATTAGAATAATTTTTCCAGGATTTATTTTTTATTTTAACATGCATTTTCGAAAATTGTATTCTTAAATACTTTAATTTTTGAAATGCAATATATATTTATAGAAAATTAAATTTGAGTTGTAAATTAATTTAAATTAATTTTGTAACAACTTAAATTGAATATTTTTCTAAATATTTAATGGAAATTATTACTAAGATGGAAATAATTCATGTTATTTTCATATCCATCTAAGTAAAATTTATAAATATTAAATTAAAATTTATATTTAGAATTTTTCATTCTAAATTGGAAATTTTAATTAATAAATATATATTTAAAATAAATAGATTAAATAAAGAGAATCAAAAAAAAATACAACTCTCTTTAAATAATGAGCTTTATTATTAAGATATTTGATCTCCATTATTGGTTTTACATCGCGTTTGTTTTAGTGAGTAATCCTCCCTAATGGAGGAACGTTCATTAGCAATTTCGCACCGTTTAATCTCGAAAGATAAGTAGTTTGTTGGATCACCCTAATGGTGGCGACCATATTTGACTTGCAAATTGCAAAACAATGGTGGAAGCTCATAAGATAGAATTGCCTTGACTCTCGCCTAAACAAGACAACGCTGAATTCCAATCTTGATCGAATAAAAGGTTGCTAGAATGTTTATGATTTTAGATGAGCTGACAACTCTATTCAATGAATGGTAGCTTTGACTCTCGCCTAAACGGGACACTGATATCAGTTTGTTGAAAACCTTGGAAATTATTTAGGATTGTATGTTTTAGTATTTTCACTTGTCATTCCTACTTGCTATATGTTTAATAATTTCTGAATTGTGTATGAATTTATATTGAACCATGTTATTTTCTGTTATTAAGTTGTAGTTTAATTTTGAATCTTCATTGTTGGTCTAACTTGTATTGTTTATCTAATGAGATAAATCCCTAGTGGATTTTCACCATTAGACATACATAATAGTGTTAGATCTCGAAAGATAAATATTGTATATGCGACATCTAGTTGTTCATCAATTGATGACACCTTAGACTAGTATTTTTACGATATGAAACAAGAAGATTATATAAATAAGATTACTTTGACTTTCGCTAATCGGAGCATCGTTGGATTCTTATTTAAACAACGAAATTATCCTAATTCCTCTTAGCTTATTCATTGCGAATTAGCTCAATAACATATCATTGGATTAATGGTCTATAAATCATTTCATGTCGTTCTATATTTTCTCTTAAGAAATTAAATGACGCATATGATTATAATCCCGAAATTCTATTCCCAATTGATATAAATCCTCAATCTAAGAATTCTCCTACTTGTATGTGCAAATCTGACGTAGAGTTAAATTAGTAGTGGTGGTCCAAGATAGAATTACTCATTTTATTTGGTATAAATTAAGTCTTTGACTTTAATTTTAGAATCCAAACAGAAATTTTCTTATATTTCTAATTCCAGGAAGCAATACAGTTACACTTTCCAAGTGTTTAATAACCATTTTCTAACAATGAATTCAAACTGTATGGAATATGAGTTTAGCATTCTGTGACCAGGATCCACTTGCACTATTCTAAGAACTCTTTGATGTAACTAAACCTAAGTCATCAAAACGACACAACCACATTTTTATCTATGGCATTTGTATCTTGTTCCTAGTGGATTTGAAAAGATCAATCTCTGCAAAGAGTTAATATGCCTATATCCACTGAAAGTAGTTCATCTCATTCGCAGATGGATGTACATTCAGGGGTGGATATGAGTTTTTCGTTGTATTCTTAAAATGTAACTCTAGATTATACCTTATGCAAAGAAATTTGAAATGTTTAAAAATTTCATTAATTTCTAGCAATGGTTAATACCATTAAGGTAAGTGGTTAAAGATCTTGCGAACTGATAGGGGTGGAGAAATAGTTAGTAGATATGCAGTTCATAGATCATTAAATTGATTTTTGAATTATATCCAAACTTACCTCCCCAGAAATTTCGAGTTGCATATTGATGATTAGTTACTAGTCGTTGCCTAATTCCTTCTATGGTAATACAATTTCAGAATGATGCAATGGTTGTATACTTAATGTAAATCATTACTAGATTCATGGATGACCTAATCAAAATCTTAAGAAAAGCTAGAACTGTTAACCATGGTTTGTTATTACACATATTTTACCAAAATAAAAATTTTCTCTGTTTTTCTCTCTCTTTCGGTGACTCGCCGGGGCTATGGCAAAAAGGGGGAAAATGACCGGGAAAATCAAAAGCAAGGGGAAGAAAGCTGGTCCATCTTCGTCGGACAGAGTTATTAAAACTAGGTCTATGGATGCGCTGATTGGAATTCAAGAATTAGAGCTTGATGAAGATGTAGATGAGATTGAAGATCTGAAACAGAGTGATGAGGCAATGGAACAGTGCCTGGATGATGCGCCTTCGCCGGTAAGTGAAGTTCATCCCGACTTCTCTGATTGGCTCACGGGGGCAAACCGTGCTTCTCAGGATGTGAGAATGGGGAAGAATCCTTCTCCTCCAATTCTCAGATCTAATGTTGCACGTAACCTAGAATCTTGCTTTGAAATGAATACTGGGAAGAAGGCTGAGACACGACCGAGGGTTGCTGATGCTGGTGCGAAAATGGCTGGGAAGGTGAAGATTGACTTTGCCGATATTGCTGAGGAGGTAAACTACTGGCATCCGTCGATTGTGTGCTATGTGATTGGAGCTAATCCTCCAATCAACATACTGGATGGTTTTGTCCGCAGGATATGGAAGGATGCAGTTGTGAAGGTTGGTTTGCTTGCTAGAGGCATTTTTATTATCCGGTTTCAGAATTTGGAGACCAGGGATCGAATATTGGAGCAAGGGTATGTTTTCTTTGATAGGAAGCCAATGGTAATGAAACCATGGAACTCGGTGGATGATTTCACCAAGGAGGAAGTCACTTCGGTGCCTACCTGGGTCCAATTGCAAGGATTGGATATCAAATATTGGGGTGAGTCTTCTTTGTTCAAGATAGTGGGGCAGTTGGGAGAGCCACTCCAAGTTGATCAAGTTACAAAGAGCAGGGATAGGCTTCAATATCCCAGAGTGCTAATTCAGGTGAGTCTATCTCAAGAATTTCCTAAACAGATTTCATTTATTGATGAATTTGACCATGAGATAGTGTTGGATGTTAAGTATGAGTGGATTCCTTTGGTTTGTTATAATTGCTCGGGCATAGGTCATGATACCCAATCGTGTAGGAAGAAAGAGAGTAAGGAGGAAGTTGTGAAACAAGTATGGATGCCTAAAAAATCGAATGGAATTATGCAGAACCATGTGGATGCAGAGGGCTTTCAAAGGGTCACAAAGGGAAAGAGAGTATTAGAGGAGAGAGTAGAAGTGGATACTGTGATTAATAATAGATTTGGGTCTTTGGAAGAGGTAAATGGTGTGATAGTTGGGGAAGAGTGTAACATAGGAGGGGGGGGGGGGGAGATCCCTCTACTTCTAATGGATAGACTCTTATGTTGGAATGTGAGGGGGATTAACAACCAACAAAAACACAATGAAATCAAGCAATTGATTTATTCAAAGAAAGTTGGGTTAGTTAGTCTCTTAGAAACTAAGGTACAAAATAAGAATATGGGGAAGTTGTATTGTAGTCTTTTTCAAGGGTGGTGTTTCACTAATAATAATCCATGGATGGATAAAGGGAGAATAATTGTAGCTTGGCATCCTTCTGTTTTTACGGTCAACATTAAATTTTGCTCTAGTCAAATGATCCATTGTCAAGTGAAATCACAGCAACAAAATGGGAATTTTTTGGTTACATTCCTATATGGTTTCAATGATGAGCATAAAAGGGAAGATTTATGGGGAGATTTAGAGAAACTAGCTGCTGGTATTCAAGAGCGTTGGATTGTGCTTGGAGACTTTAATGAGATCTTGTTTGCTAATGAGAGAGTTGGTAGGAAAGCCCAGAATAATCCTTCCACACGACTTCGGGATTGTATGGAGGCTTGTAATATGGTGGACTTAAAATATTCTGGATCTTTCTTTACCTGGAATAATAAACAAAAGCCCGAGGATAGAGTTTTTTCGAAGATAGATAGAGCCATGATTAATTCAAAATGGGGTGATGCTTTGCCTGACTCGGAAGCTGTGTTCCTTCCTGGATTATCATTTGATCACAGCCCTATACTTGTGTCTATTTATCGAGAGTGGAACTCGGGTAAGAAGCCTTTTCGATATTACAACATGTGGAAACTTGCTCCTGACTTTAATGCAAAAGTTAGTCAAAATTGGCAAGGAGGCATAATTGGAACGAGGATGTTCAAAATGGTAGCTAAGCTCAAACGGCTGAAACCGGTGCTCAAGTTGATAAATCAAGAATGTTTCTCTGATATTCAAAAGGCTGATACGATTGCAAGGAATGATCTAATAGCAGCCCAAGCTGCAATGACCAAGAATCCACTCTCACTCCAATTGATGGCAGCTGAGCAAGAAGCCAATAAGAGGTACAATGAAGTTCACAAAGCTTTTTCTATGTTCATGTCACAGAAAAGCAAAGCTAAATTGGGCTTCCTATGGAGATGAGAACTCAGCTTTCTTCCATGCTTCTCTGAGATCAAGAAGAATTCAAAACAAGATCTTCTCGATTGAAGACGAGCATGGAACATGGTTTGATTCTCCGGATGATGTCCAAAATGCTTTTCTGAGTTATTATGAGAAGCTTTTGGGAACTAGTATGCAGAATAGAAGGAAGGTACTGAGATCTGTAGTTAATCTAGGCCCCAAGATCACTGAGTTGCATAAGACTATTCTTCTGGCAGATTACACGAAACAAGAAGTAAAAGAGGCTTTGTCTTCTATTCCTGGTATCAAGGCTCCATGTCCAGATGGGTTTGGTAGTTCTTTTTATCAGGACAACTGGGACATTGTGGGTTCTGACTTCACAGAGGCTATTCTTTCTTTTCTCACTACTGGGAAAATTCTGAAAGAAATCAACCACACCACTATTACTCTCATTCCCAAAATAGCTTGTCCCAAAAATGTGGCGGATTTCAGACCCATCTCGTGCTTTACAAGACAGCTACCAAGGTTCTTTGCAATAGACTGAGGAAGGTATTGCCAGATCTTATTGCGGAAAACCAAGGGGGATTTGTTCATGGACGATATATTGCTCATAATGTCCTTGTTTGTCAGGATATGGTGAGATTGTATGGGAGGAACAACTGCAAACCAAGCTGTATGATTAAAATAGATTTGAGGAAGGCATATGACACCATTGAATGGAGTTTCCTTGAGGAAATGCTTGATGGTTTTGGGTTTCCGATTCAGTTCATTGACCTTATAATGAGCTGCATCAGGACCCCAAAATTCTCTCTTCTTTTTAATGGCTCTATATGTGGATTTTTTAATGCAAAGAGAGGGCTACGACAAGGAGATCCTATGTCTCCCCTTCTCTTTGTATTAGGCATGGAATATCTATCACGAATTCTTCACAAAATTGGTGATTTGCCTGGCTTTAAATATCATGAAAGATGTTCATCTTTGAAGCTGAACCACTTGTGTTTTGCTGATGATTTGTTGGTGTTCAGTCATGGAGATTTTGTTTCGGTTATGTTGATGCTACGAGGGCTGAAACTTTTCTCCTCAACTTCGGGTCTATTGCCAAATGAGCAGAAGACGGCGATTTATTGTTCTGGTATGCCAGAGTCTAAAGTAGGAAGACTTCTTGAGGCCTCACAATTCAAAAGAAGTTCTATGCCGTTCAGGTATCTCGGAATCCCTATTTGTTCAAAAAGAATTTCTCATGCTGAATGTCAGATTTTGTTAGAAAAGATGGTCAGTAAAATTAGAGGATGGAGCTCTCGGAATCTATCATATATGGTAAGAGTAACATTGATAAATGCTGTACTCATAGCTATACACACTTATTGGGCTCAGATTATGATTTTACCTAAGAAATTGCTCAAGGATATTGAGGCCATTTGCAGAGCATACTTATGGAAGGGCACTCAATCAATGATGGGGGCTGGTTTGGTGGCATGGGAGCATGTATGCACATCCAAAAGTGCTGGTGGACTTGGTCTTAGAGATATTCAAAAGTGGAACATAGCAGCTATGGCAAGGTATGTATGGGATATAGCTAATAAGAAAGACTGTCTATTTGTCAAATGGGTTCATGCTGTATACTTGAAAGATAGGTGCTGGTGGGATTATGAAGTTCCCACTGATGGCAGCTGGTTTTGGAAAAAATTGATTCAAGTTAGAGATCAAGTAAAAGGTAAGATGGATCGAGCAACTTTCCTTATGCAGAAATTTAGTATTTCTAGTATCTATCATGAGCTGTTTAATAGGCCCGAGAAGAAGGAGTGGTATAAACATGTGTGGGATAGGCTTGTTATTCCCAAACACAAGTTTATTCTGTGGTTAATTTTGTGGGACAGATTGAAAACAAAAGATAGGATAAGCAAATATGATACACAGGTGGACTTAACTTGTTTGTTATGTGGGAAGGAGAATGAATCAATTCACCACCTTTTTTTCCAGTGTGAGTATAGTGGGAAATGTCTTACAGAGTGGAAGATTCGGCTGCAATGGGGCACCAAAGCCACGGATTTGCAGCAGCTGCTGCATCTCATCAACAAGAAAAAAGGTGTGTCAGCCACCAGGAAGAGCATGTTATTAACTATGTTAGCTGCCTTGGTTTATCATATATGGGGTGCACGCAATGATGTGCTATGGAACAAAAAACAGTGGCAAACCACAGTAATTGTCAATCGGGTGCAGCAGGAAAGCAAGAGAAGGATTGTGGGGGTTTGGCCAAGCAAAGCAAAGGATGAGGACAAGAATTGGGTGCTGTGTTTGTAATTGAATTTGTAAATTGGTTAACAATTTAGAGTTATAGCAGAATCTAGAGTTATAGCAGATGGTAGTAGTATCAGTAGTGCTTGTACAAAATCATGTGATGTAAATTGGTTGTTTGAGCAATACAAGTTTCCTTATTCATCAAAAAAAAAAAAACCATGGTTTGTTAGCTATTCTAAGTGATTAGGGGTGGACCATCCCATAGTCAATAGATACGAAAGTGTTTGTTCAAACAAATACTACTTTTCTAAGATAATGACTAAGTCTGAAAATAAAGTAGCAAATAAAGGAGATATTTATTTTTTGATTCCAAAAGTGTTCTATCATCTTATATGACAAATGATGATCCCACTGCCTTCGTTGTCTTGTCACAACCGAAGAGGTCAATACCATTTAGTTTTCTTAGACATAATTCACGGTACCTTGTCGTAGTGGGAGAGTTTCTAGGAACTCACCTTCTTGGAAGACACTAGTGATTAAAATCAATTGTGAGTTTAAACAAGTAATGGATTGTCAAGATAAGAAACTAAGAAGAAAAGCCAAGAGAACTATAGTTTGATCCATTCACATGGAGTAACCTAAAGTTTTCTATTACAAGGACATAAAAGGAAATTTCGTGTATGTATATTCAATGGACTTAACAAGACTTCCTGTTCCTAGTATTATAGGTTTGAGTTTATCTTAACCTATGGCTTATGGTATACCTGGTAATTACTTACTCTAATGCAAGCAACTTACTATAGTAAGATGCTAAAGCATTTTCTTTCTAATGGCAATCTATAGAAGCTTCACAACTTCTTAGACATAGATTTTATTTATCTAAGGAAAAGTCTCAACTATTCCAGAAAAGATAAAGCCATGAAAGAATTTCTTATATCAACAGTGAGAGGTCTCAGATATGCTTTAGTATGCCTTAGACCAGACACCTGCTGTTGAGTGGGAGTAATGAGTAGGTATCAGATTAATCCAGGAGAAGAACATTGGAAGACAATCAAGTAAATCTTAAGATTAAGAAGAGGAACTATATGTTAGTCTATAAGGGTGTGTTTAAAACTCTTAGACTACACCATATCACATTTCGAAATTTGCCTTTGTGCTAGAAAATCTTTCTGATAAGATGGTGGTTACTCTGGGGGTGGAATAGTGATTTTGGAGAAGTGTAAAAACCTATCTGAAGTCTCTAGGTCTACCAGAAAGGGACTGAATGTTAAAGTTGCAGGAAAGGTACTTATTCAGTCTAATGAAAGTTCTATACATCTTTGGCACCATTCCAAATTGCCTTAACTACTAGTGTTAATTTCCTGATTAACTAAAAGTAGTTGCCAAAGGTATAGAATCCAGTATCCAAGGAGAGTAGACATATAGAGAGGAATTTCACATTATCAAAGATTTTGTGATTAAGGAAGAGTAATGGTGGAGAAAAGGTTGTGGTTAATTCAACCTTTCAGATCCTATTACGAGGAGTTTACTACTACTACACTTGATTTGTATATCAAGGTGTTGAGATTATTTGAAACGCACTTTTTGTTTTATATTAGTGCAAGTGAGAGTTTGTTGGGTTTTATGCCCTAAATAAAACTCATTTCAATATAATCAGATTTACTTATTAATATAGATCAGAAATAACATTTAATGTTGCATGGTTCACATGATTATATGTACATAATGTATAAATTCATCTGAAACCCTTTTCACATACTCGATCCTGTTTATTGTGTCGTCAACTCATTGGAAAGTAAACATGACTATGTGAATAAAGTTTCCTAGATTTATCAGACACAGGGTTTTACTGATATGATAATCTACAACAAGAGTTTACTTGCATTTGGAGAAATGCTATGTTCTTTCCAGAGCATTGGTTAAAGTAAAGCTAAGGTTGGATGCATGGAGTATGCATCGGAAGGGACCGATATTGAACTTTGACTTAGATTTATTAAACTTACCGTAATATCTATTCAAGTCAATATCGCCTAGTTGATCCTAAATCAAATGATCTTAATCCTGTTATGATTAGGCTCAATCTCAAGAGGCTATTTGTGTTCTTTGATTTGTTAGTTAAGCCTACTTTTAGGTCAGGGTGATACGTACATTTTGGGAACACGGTAGTGCAATTGAGTGGGAGCGCTAACATAAACATGGAATCTATAGCTTCTATCTGGCGAATAGTAAGTAAAGGATGATCTCCTTCGAGCTTGACAAAACGAAAATAAATGGTGGAGATCTCATTTCACATAAGCTGAAATATCATTTATACGAAATTAAGTGTTTTAAGGATTAAATACATTGTAGGGTGTAACGGCAATCTAATCCCTTTACAGCGTAGATCATTCATATAGAGGATCGTTGATCAAATTAGGATTATAACAATGGATAACTAATGATGTGTCTATATGGTGGAACACATAGAGCATTCTATATACTGAGAGTGCAATTCTAAGTTCTATGCGTGGATTCAACGAAGAATTAATAAGTTAGTGAATTTTAGTAATAAATTCTTGATCTACTTATTGGAAGCTCGGTTATATAGACCCATGGTCCCCCCACTAGTTGAGATAATATTGCTTGTAAGACTCATGTAATTGGTTTTGATTAATCAATTATAATTCTCAAATTAGACTATGTCTATTTGTGAATTTTTCACTAAGTAAGGGCGAAATTGTAAAGAAAGAGTTTTAGGGGCATATTTGTTAATTATGATACTATGTATGGTTCAATTAATAAATATGATAAATGACAATATTATTTAATAACTATTTATAGTTATTAAATAGTTAGAATTTGCATTTAAATGGTCGAATTTGAAAATTGGCATTTTTGAGAAAATTAGATGCAGAAAAGATAAAACTGCAAAATTGCAAAAAGTGAGGCCCAAATCCACTATGCATGGCCGGCCACTTTTGTAGGGAATTTAAACTGATATTTTCATTATTTTAATGCCAAATAATTCAAACCTAACCCTAGTGGAATGCTAGAAATAGATAGTGAAGGCTTCAGGAAAATTACACTTAAATTTTCTATTTTTCCTTCAGAGAAAAACCTGAGCCTTCTCTCTCCCTATCTTTGGCCGACCACTCCCTCTCTCTCTTCCTTCTTGAGATTTCAAAATTCTTAGTGTGAGAGTAGTGCCCACACACAGCAAGTGATACCTCAATCATAGTGAGGAAGATCGTGAAGAAAGACATTCAACAAGAAGGAGTTTCAGCACTAAAGAATCAGAGAAAGAGATCCAGGTTCAGATTTTGATAATGCTCTGCTACCATTAGGAATCAAGGGCTAGATATCTGAACGGAAGGAGTCATTATATTTCGCTGCACCCATTGTAAGGTTTCCTAAACTTTATATGTGTTTATTTCATCGTTTTAGAAAGTTCATATTTAGGGTGTTAATCAACATACTTGTGAGTAGATCTAAGATCCTGGTAAAATAATTTCAATCACTACCGTGTTCCCAAAATGTATGTATCACCCTGACCTAAAAGTAGTCTTAACTAACAAATCAAAGAACACGAATAGCCTCTCGAGATTGAGCCTAATCATAACAGGATTAAGATCATTTGATCTAGGATCAACTAGGCGATATTGACTTGAATAGATATTACGGTAAGTTTAATAAATCTAAGTCAAAGTTCAATATCGGTCCCTTCCGATGCATACTCCATGCATCCAACCTGAGCTTTACTTTAACCAATGCTCTAGAAAGAACATAGCACTTCTCCAAATGCAAGTAAACTCTGTTGTAGATTATCATATCAGTAAAACCCTATGTCTGATAAATCTAGGAAACTTTATTCACATAGTCATGTTTACTTTCCAATGTGTTGACAGCACAATAAACAGGATCAAGTATGTGAAAAGGGTTTCAGATGAATTTATACATTATGTACATATAATCATGAAATAAATCATGTGAACCATGCAACATTAAATGTTATTTCTGATCTATATTAATAAGTAAATCTGATTATATTGAAATGAGTTTTATTTAGGGCATAAAACCCAACAGTTCTCAACCGTGGAGGTGACCAATCTGTGGGAGAAAGAACTTATGAAATGAAGATCCACCACTTGAGATGTTGTCTGGAAGAGGCGCAGCGTCGAAACACTGAGTTAGAATGAGAGGTAGCCTCGGCCAAGGCGGCGCATGGGAGCAACACTCAAAATCAACCTGAACCTGCAATGAGAAGACCACGGGGAAGACCTAGTGGCTCACGAACCAGGACACAGGAAAAGGCCTGGGAAGAACAACCCGGAGAAAATGAGACACCCCCTAAGAATCAGGACGAACAGCCAGAAAGGAGGCAATCGAAAACTGATGAATAAGAAATCCCTCATGAAAATGAGGAGGATCTAGGAACTCAGCCGGGAGAATGGAGATCACTTGCTGGGAATCACCAGCATTCTTTCTAAACCCATAGAGTGAGGACTCGTACGTACCCTGATTGGGGAAATACGACAAACCGCTCTCGGGAGGAAAGAACAGAACGTGAAGAGGCAAGTGTGACTTCAAGGCAATCCAGAATTCATAGTCGATCAACTCAAAGAGGAGAGAATACTCAACAAGCCAATGATCGGGAGAGTTTGGGAACAAGTAAATCCGCAAGCCACTTAAAAACAAAGTCTATAAGTAGGACGCAGTTAATGAGTAAGACGAGATCTGCCAGCAATTACTCCCAACCAGATCAGCGAGAGCACTTGAATCGGAAGAAACCTGATCTTTGCCAACGGCTTGGTCTAAAGCAAGAGGATTCAATCCAATTACGGATAAACGAGTTGGAGGACAAGTTTAGGAGATATCAAGTGGGGGAAATAGGGAAATTGTCTGGATATGACTCTGACGAGGAGCTTGATCCGTATCATCCAGATATTATGAATACCCTTTTTCCTTCAGGATTCAAAAACCCGCATGTCTCGTCCTATGACGAAACCACAGATCCGGTCTTGCATTTGAATAACTTTAACACAATACTGCGAGCGAGTAACGTGAAGAACAATTTACGTTGTATTTTGTTCTCCACCTCGCTTGTTAGAGCAGCGAGTAACTGGTTTAACAATTTCACTCGTCATTCAATAAATTCCTGGCAGCAGCTGTCCAGCGAGTAGTGATGTACTTAAACAAATATTTTTAATGTAAAACATGAACTCATACAAACACTTTTTACGTTAAATTTCACTAAAGTATTCGTTTTACGTTAAAAGACTTTGTTTGAGTACATCATATGTGTTGGTGTGAATCATAGTGATAAATGATTGTGTTTGGTGTGTCATGCAAGTGAAATTGACCTACGTGTTGTGTAGTTTGATTTAAAATTTCATTTTTAATCTTAGGTTATGCTTGAATATTTTTTAAGTGTTGTTGTGTTAATGAATATTTATGATCTTGTTCTCAACAAGGAAATTCATTGAGGCGCTTGGAGTAGCAAGAAGGTGTTCTTAACAACTGAGGTAAGAAGAGTGACATCTGTGCACAGGGTGTATGTTAAAACATACAACTGTATTATGGGATTGTATTTGCATGTTTTATTCTATGGTGGATTGTTGTTTTATGCTAATATTATTAGTGTGTGATAGTGATAAGGCTTTTGACTGTTTGTGTGAGAATAGCACTTATAGGATAGGTTTTCTGCTCCTGGTGTGAGCATAGCACTGCAGGATATATTTTTGGCTGCTTGTATAGGTTTACTTGCAGGTTATCCTATCATGGGTGAGTACAACTTGTGATAAGGGATTGGCCTATTGGATGTCGAGTGTGAGAACAGCACAAGGCAGGGCAAGTTACACTTCATGTCTGATCAACATGAGTTGGAGTAGATTATCGTATGTGAGGACAATGTGTGATAAGATTTTATGTCTTATGTGTGTGAGTATAGGATGCATTAAGATTACACTGTGATATGATGTTGTATTGTATGTGAGAATAATATGTGATATGACATGTTTTATATGTATGCAAGTATGGTATGAATTGATTTGATTTTGTGATATTGTTATACTTATGACTATGTTATTTAGTTGGGGGGGGGGGGTAATGTCCTACATAGCTCTTCTTACTGGGCGTTAGCTCACGGGTATTCTGTGTTTAGGTAAAGACAAAACTAGACAGTGAGGATGGCGAGCTTGAGGCATGGATTACATGTTAGGGGATTGTCACGATGTTTTGGTTTAAAAATATTTCATTAAAAGTTATGATTCAAATAATTTTTGTAAAGCTTTATATTTTAAGGTTATGAATAAGTAAATGTTTTGTTTTAAAAATAACGAGATCTCATGCTTAGTTATTTTTCATTAAAGTCTTTTATTGTCTTTATCTTAAATTATTTTAAACAGACTAGCTAGTGTGTCGTCTCGAGAAATCGGGGTGTTACAGGTACTACAAACTTGTTTGGGGCCCTTCCTTCTAAGGGCATCAGCCACTACCTTGGCTTTTTGAGGATGATAAGGAATCTCACAATCGTAATCCTTAACTAACTCTAACCACCGTCCTTGTCTCATGTTTAGATATTTCTGAGTAAAGAAATACTTGAGATTCTTATGATTGGTATAGATTTCACATTTTTCCCCATAGAGATAATGTCACCATATCTTCAATCCAAACACCACAGCTGCAAGCTCTAAGTCATGAGTTGGGTCACACTGCTCATACTCTTTTAGTTGATAAGAAGCATAAGCGATGACACTATCAGCTTGCATCAAAACCCATTCCAAACCCTATCTAAATGCACCACAGTAAACCACAAACTTTTCTTTATCTGACAGTAAGGCTAACACCAATGTTGTGATTAGTCACTTATTCAGTTCTTGGAAACTGACTTCACACTTATCATACCACATAAATCGTTTGTTCTTCTTAGTCAATTCTATCAATGGCATGGAGATCTTAGAAAATCCCTCTACAAAATGACGATAATACCCAGCTAATCCAAGAAAACTTCTGACTTCAAGAACTATCTTTGGTCTTGGCCAATCTCTAACTAATTCTATCTTTCCTAGATCAACCATTATACAATTCTCACCAATAATATGACCTAAAACGGATACTTTTGAAAACCAGAACTCACATTTCTTGAACTTGGAATACAACTTGTGTTCTCTAAATCACTGTAAAACAATTTGGAGATGTTGCTCATGTTCTGCTTCTGATTGAGAGTATAAAATGATGTCATTGATAAACACTATGACACAGTTATTTTGAAAATCCTTGAGTACTCTATTCATAAGATCCATAAAGGCTGCTAGAGCATAAGTCAATCCAAATAAAATCACTAGAAACTCATAATGTCCGTACCTCATACGAAACGCAGTCTTTGGAAAGTCTTCCTCTTGGATTCTCAACTGATTGTAACCTGAGCAAAGATCGATCTTAGAGAAGATTGTCTTCCCTTGAAGCTGATCAAACAAGTCATCAATTCTTGGCAATGGATACTTGCTCTTCACTGTAAGCCTGTTCAACTCCTGATAATCGATATACGTCTGACAGGATCCATCCTTCTTCTTGACAAACAATATTGGAGCTCCCCATGGCGATACACTGGGTTGGGTAAACCCAATGTCTAGCATCTCGTGAAATTGAACTTTCAATTCCTTAAGTTCAGATGGAGCCATCTTGTATGGTGCTTTAGAAATAGGGGCTGCTCCCATTATCAGGTCAATAACAAAATCTATTTCCTGCTAGGGTGGTAAACCAGGCAATTCCTTGAGAAACACATCCTAGAAAATCTTTGACCACTCTCACATATTCAGACCCAATTGTTTTGAGTCTACTTGTATCAGTCACTATTGCTAAATAACCTATACACCCATCTTGTAATAAGTCTCTAGCTCTCAACACTAATATGATTGGAATTCAAGAACCTAGAACTGCTCCCACAAATACAAATGGCTTCTAACCTACCAGTTGAAAAGTCACCATCTTTCTCATGCAGTCAATACTACCTGCATAGTTGGATAAGAAGTCCATCCCCAAAATGATATCAAAGTCTCTAGGGATAACTCGATGATCAATACTTAACTCCCTATCATACATCATGATTGGTACAACCCTAATCCACCTTTTGGAGATAACTAACTCCCCACTAGGTAAAAGGGTTCCGAACCCTAGTTGGTAATTATAGCAGGGCCTACCCAGTTTATCAATTACTATTGATGCACATAAGAGTGTGGTGCTCTAGAGTAAAATAATGCAGTATAATAGGAGTTATTAATTATAAGTTGACCTGGCATCGGCATCTGCCTGAGTGATGGAAAATACCCGAGTAGGAGTAGATATGAACTCCTTCTTTGGCTCTTCCCTTTTCAACTGAGGGCACTCCCTCTTAAAGTGTCCAAATTGACCATACTAGAAGCAAGAATTCTTGTTGCATTCTCCCAAGTGATGTTTCTTAAAACGAGGACATTCTGGGTACGTAAATACACCTTGACGATCACCACTCCGACCTTGATTCCCGTGAAACCTCTTGTTGTGTCTAGAACTTCTTGGTGTGAAAGGATTCTTCCATTTCGAATCAAGAACTGAATCACAACTACTCCTACCCAAACCAGAAGGAGGAGGGGCAGTGACTCCACTAGAACCTGAGTCCCGCGGGGCTTATGCAAGAACTGTATAACACCTTCAGCTCGGAGAGCCTTCTCTACCATTAGTGCATATGTGGTAGCATTGTCAGTCGTAATTGTCAAATCACGATGAATCTTGGCATTAAGCCCACCTAGGTATTTTTTTCTTCTTAGTGTAATCTATAGGTACTATACGTGAGGCTAATCTGGCCAGTCATTCATGTTGGTATAATATTTATCCAGGATCTTAGATCTATTTGCAAGTATGTTGATTTAACAACCTAATATTGAACTTCTAAAACGATGAACTAAACACATAAAAGTTAAGAATAACTTACAGTGATTGCAACTGAATTTATGTCTCCTTCCACTCAGATCTCTAACCCTTGATTCCTGTCTGTAGCAGAGTATAATCAAGATTTGAGCCCGAAAGTTCTTCAGTTGGATGTGATCCTTCACAGTCTTCCAAACTATGATGAGATACTGAATGATGTGAGTGGGCACTTCTCTCTCACTAGGGAATTTTGAAATCTCTCTTTGTTTTTCTCTCTTAATTTCGTGTGATACACTTTGCAAAGCGAAGTTTTCTCAAGCAAACACATGCATACAAAGAGAGGAGAGGGGCTGCTATATATAGGAAAAAGGAAGATCACAACTTTCCAAATAAACAGTTTCCTCTTTTACTGTGTAATTGAATAACTGCCTTATTTAGTGTGATTCACCACTTTCCTATTTAGGCTAGGCTTTGATTAGCAATTAAATGACAAATTAAATTGAAAAATAATAATTGGGAAAAGGCAATGATGTGGCCGGCCATGGTGTGAATGGGCCTCACATTGATTTTGCAGTTTCCTCAATTTTATTTCTATTTCTCCAAAAATGCCATTTTTCCAATTCTAATCATTTAAATGCCAAAACCAATTATTTAATAACTAAAATAGATTATTAAATAATATTGCCATTTAAAATTAATTATTAATTCAAACATGCAAAGTCTCATAATTAATAATTAAACCTAGAAACCATCTTATTTACAATTTCATCCCTAAACTGTGAGAATTCACAAATTAGACATAGTCTAACTTTTAGAATTATAATTGATTAATCATAAATCAATTATAGAGTCCTACAAACAGTATAATCTCAACTAGAATGGGGACCATGGATCTATATTCTGAGCTTCCAATAAGTTGAACCGATTTACCAAGTAAATCCCTAACTTATTAATTCCTCGTTGAATCCACTCTTAGAACTTGGAATTGCACTCTCAGACTTATATAGAGCATATCATATGTTTCACGATATCAATATGCTATCTCATTTAACCATTGTTATAATCTTAATGTGATTTAGAGATCCTCTATATAGATGATTTACATCGAGACGGGACTAATTTACCGTTTACACCCCTCAATGTATTTTGCCCATTTGAACACTTAGTTACCTGTAAATGATGTTTTAGTGATCTAATATATAGTCATTGAAACAAGAGCTCATCCATTTACTTCTATTTAACTAAGCTCAAAAGGAATCATCACTTTACTTCTATACACCAGTAGAAGCTATAGATTTCCATATTTATGTTTAGCACTCCCTATTCAGTTATGCTATCATGTTCCCAAAATATATGTATTATCCTGACTCAAAGCAGGCTTTAACTAATAAATCAAAGAACAAGAATAGCACTCCTGAGATTGAGCCTAAGCATATCAGGATTTAGATTCTCTTAATCTAAGATCAACTTCTGACATTGACTCGGAAAGATACAACGGTAAGTTTACAATATCTTTAACCAAGTTCAATATCAGTCCAGTCCAATGCATACTCCATGCATTCGAAACCAGTATACTTTACCAATGTTCTGGAAAGAACATAACACTTACTCCAAGTGTAAGTATACTTCATCGCTGATTATCACATCAGTGTAAATCCAAAACACTGATGAACAGGGACGAAATCTTTTGAATCATATAATCACAATCACATTCCACTGTATTGACGATACTGTAATTGTGAATAACTATATGTTCTGGATTTAACTGATTTTGTGCATATATCAAGTTTATGTATTAAACCATAAACATGTAACATACATGTAAACATACTTCACTTCTAAATTGATAACTAATCAGATTGTAATGAATTTTATTTAGGGCATAAAACCCAACAAACTCCCATTTGCACTAACATAAAATAAGTAGTGCATTACAATCAATCTTTTGTCTTGATCCTCTGATCAAGTGTAGTATCTTTGAATTCACCCATATATCTGGAATCAGGTTCATGAGACACATGAAACCTTCCCTTACTTATGCTTTACTCGTCAAGGGATACTGAAATCCTTACTGCCCATTAAGTACATCTGAACAACCAGAAGACATATCTCTCAAATTTTAAAATTTGGAATTGAGATAAAGCAGTGTAGAATTTTCTTCAGTAAAATAACTTTCTGGTAATTTTGAATTTACAAAGTTATATCTTCTCTGATGAAGCTTGAATTATTATAGATGGGTTTTAACACTCTTCTATAATGATTCCTCCACCCCCAGAGTAACCACCATCTCACAATGAGTCGGTGTGCATATCAGGACCACTAATGCATAGTTCCTTAATAACATATACGTCACTTTTGTAAATCTTTCTTGATTGTCCCCTAATGTTCCCCATTTGATTACATCTCAGATGGCTCCCACTCAATAGCAGATGTCTGGTTAGAAACTTTTAACCTTTTACTATTGTTTCTGGGAACATCTCATTGTGACTTATTATCTTAAGCCGAAACTGTAAGTTTCTTTAAGATTAGGTCAACAACATAGCAGTCTAGTATTTGAAGTGAAAAATACTTGCTAGAGATTTAAGCAATCAAATCAAGATACCACAAAATGTTATGAGAAATAGACATCTTGAATCAGTCTTTCGAATAGACTATGCAAGAATTCTTCTATCTTACTCTCATAATTCTGATAAGTTATTTCTATCCATGTGAATGGTTAGACTTGTTTTTATCAGAGGTGTTCTTAAGTTCCTATCACAATTATCAACCAAACGAAGATGGGTAAAGAATTTTAATATTCTCCCACTCAACCAAGGTAATGTGAAACATTATCAAAGAACTTTAATGGTATCAATAACTATTACAACAGTAAATCTAAACTGGAACATATAATCAAGATCAAGGATTTATTCTGATAATAGCTAATTTATTATATTATTTCCATGTTTAAAATTATGTGTCACAAAGGGTACTGTAGAATAAAGTCCACCCCTAAGTTTATAGAGATTATGGTCCACCCCTAAAGGTTGTAAATCTCTAAGTGTGATAGAGAGTCTGTGGAGTTGAATATAATCCAGAGTTCATTAGATATAAAAAATCGTTTGAACTGCATATTATTCTTAACTTTTCTCCACCGCTATCAGATCAAAAGATCTTTTTATTAAACAAATTCTCAAATAATTGTTTTTGAAACTAAACATAGAAATAACTTCAAGTGTTTATGTAGTAATAACTCTGTAAAGAGTTTAAATACTTTTTGAATTTGCATCAATAATAATAACACATACACATTCAAACATAATAAATATAATAATCGGTAATAGATAAAATAAAGAACTGAAGCTCAACTCATAAATTGCAATAAAAAAAATTTATTATAAACCCAAAAAAAATTGTTTGCAATATTTATGAGAACCAAACAGGGAATTAAGATCCCAAAACTTGAAATCCAAATTGTTTGAAAAACTAAACAATTAATTCAAATGAAAGAGCTTCTTCTTTATTATAGACAATCTCCATCCACCATCCAGCTTTCTAATCCAACTCGTTAAGACAGCACCCGAGTTTAAGAAGCTTTAGCTATAAGAAGAATCATAAACAAGGTTAGTAGTCCAGAATTATTAATCCAAAAGGATAATAATTCACTAAAAACACATTAGTTTATAAAGAAAATACCTTGTTTCTTTGCGAGATACTTAGGACATTGGGATTTCCAATGGCCTTTCTCATTGTAGTAGAAACATTTTCCTTTTTGTGTATTGCCAGAAGCTCCAACATTTTTGTTCCTAGGTGCATTCGCAGCTTGAGCTCGCTTCTTGGCATTTTTCCACTTCTTCTTATGATGGGATTTGGAAGTAGAAGCAACAAGTGCTTCAGGATTACTTGTCTTATTACCATTTCCAGAATTCTGAGGTTTATTCCCTCTTTTCTTGGGACCTCCAATCAAATTTTCATATGTCTGAAGGTCATTGACTAAAGTATGAAAGTCTTGTTCCTTCTTATTCATGACATAATTTGATGTGTAGGGCGAGAAAATGCGAGTCAGGCTATTCAAGATGAGACTCACTTGAGTAGTCTGATCCATTTCAGCACCATGATTCTGGGCTTCTTGGAAATAACTAGCCATCTGGAGAAGGTGATCACGCACATTCTGATGGGGTTCCATCCGTGCGTTGATAATTTCTTAGTCGCGTCGAAACGAGACTGAATAGATGCCATACCGAATAGCTCAGTTAACTGCGTCATGATTTCTGCAGCCGTGACAGTGTTTGCAAACCTTGTTTTCAAGGTGTCAACCATGCTGGAAAGCATGAAGTAACGAGCTTTATTGTTAGCATTATGCCAACGCTCGAACTTCTCTTTTACAGCTTTGGTTGCATTGTCACTTGGCTGCTCAGGGGACGGCTCAGTCAACACAAACGAGGCACTTTCACCTATGAGAGCAATATGAATGTTCTCTCTCCACTTTGGGAAGTTAGACCCATTTAGCTTATTTTCAGTTAAGAGTGACAACATGGGATTTGACATTTCAATTCAGGATACTACAAGATAATACATAGATATCAGTTATGGTTTATCACAAAATCTCATTCAGAAATTATCAGCATACAGCAGGTAGGAATGACTTGAGAAAATACAAAAAAAAATCAAACCTAAATAATTTCCAAGGTTTTCAACAAACTAATATCAGTGTCCCGTTTAGGCGAGAGTCAAAGCTATCATTCATTGAATAGAGTTGTCAGCTCATCTAGAATAGCAGACATTCTAGCAACCTTTTATTCGATCGAAAGGAGAATCCGACGTTGTCCCGTTTAGGCGAGAGTCAAGGTCATTCTTATTTCATGAGCTTCTACCATTATTTCATATGTTTGTAAGTCTTATACAGTACCCACCATTAGGGTGGTTAATACTAATATAAAACACTTACAAACATACTTATCTTTCGAGATTAAACGGCGCTAACTTGCTAATGAACGTTCCTCCATTAGGGAGGATTACTCACTAAAACAATAGCTATGTAAAACCAACAATGGAGATCGAATATCTCAAAATAATAAAGCTCATTATTTAAATTGTATTTTCTTCTATTATTTATTTATTTTAAATCTACATATATATATTTATTAAATTTTAAATTTAGAATAGAATCTAAATAAAATTTAATTCAATATTTGTAAAATTAAACTTAGATGGTTAAGAAAATAAAATGAATTATTTCCATCTTAGTGTTAATTTTCCAACAAATATTAAGAAAATTACTTAATTTAAGTTGTATTAATTTAAATTAATTTGCAACTCAAATTAAAATTTTCTACAAATATATATATATATTGTATTTCCAAAAATACACAATTTTTGAAATACATTTAAAATAAATCAAACTTTACTTAGAAAAAATACCTCAAGCAAAAATATTATCTATCTAGATTTTCTTGACTAATTAATCCAATTTCTAATAATATATTTCAGTTCCTTTATTTTAAATTAATCATTAAATGAAAAGATCATTGATTTAAGTTAATTCAAAATTAATTAAAATAATTAATTTACAACTTCAATCTATCTTTCAAGATAAATTCAAAATCGTCTTGCATAATTAAATGCTATTTTGAAAAATGATTAATAAAATAAATAAAATATATTATGAAAATTATTCAAATTTAAGTTGTTATGGAAATACCCAACTTAAAATAATTTTCTTATTTAATTAAATATCATGAAAATATCAATATCCAAGTATCATTATGAAAATCAACTTAGACATTTAATTTTCAATTTAATTAAATGTATTAAATTCAGGAAATAAATAATTAAGTATAGAGAAGACTTAATCATTAATTTCCAATTTAATACAAGGAAAAATATCCTTAATTGAATTGTACCAAAATTAATTATTAACCAATTAATTTCACAATCAATGATATTTTCCTAGATTAGAAATAATAATTAGTATGGAAATAACTATCTAGAAAATATCTCAATTCTACTAAGTATCTTTTCAAGATCTGGAAAATATCTGATTTAAGTTATTATAGAAAGAATCTATAATTTACAAACTTAAAATTTTCCAAACATCATTTAATTAAATATCAAAATTAGGTGGTAACTACCTAATTTAAAGATATTCCCTTTTTAAGTTTAAAACCAACTTAAAATAATATCTTCTAAGAATCTTCAATAACTAATTTCTAGAATTCCTCAGCTTAACATTATTATCAAAATATATTCAAATTTAAGTTATTATGAAAAATTAGTAATTACTAATTCATAACTTAAATAAGAATATTTAATGAAATAATAAAAATAAGTTTCAGAAAGAATCTAGTTAGTTAAAATTCTTTATTTAATTAAATACAAGAAAAATACAAATAGTTTATCCAGAAATGAAATTCATTAAACTATGTTTTTCTTAAATTAATTTCGAAGAAATTAATTATGTTGCTATTCAATTTTTATTAGGTCAAACTAATATAATTAACCTAGCAAAGTTATCCAAATCAGGCAAATGGGCCTTCACAATTGGGGTTGTTCATGTGAGGGGGAGCTGGGTCCAGTATGTCGCACCCACTTCTAAGGCTCCCAACTCTCACACAAGGCCCAAAAGAGAGGAATTTAACCTTAAAATGAACAACTGTTATTAATTGAATAGGCCCATTAACTAAATGAGCCTAAATAAAATCTATCAGGTTATGACATTTTATTTAGCAACAACAACCTATATGTATCTATAATAGAAATTAAACATATAGGCTCACACAGGCACACAGATTTTGATGGATCCTATCATGTTACTAGGTCATACACAGATGAAAGAAGTTTGTAAAAATTACCTGTTACAAATTATCTACTTGATCTATCATCAATTGAACCATGGGTTAAAATCAGATCATTTGATCTGTCAACAAGTTAACCCTGGCAATTTAGATCAAGTAATAATAGGTTTTAGAAAAACTTACAAACAATCTAAAACACATACTCCTGCAACAAGGTTAGATCTGGATAGTTGGATGTAGGATTTATTTAATTTTAAATCTATATTTCGAAAAATAATATTAAAATTAAACCTACCATTTTGAAAAATTAGGTTTTGGGTAACCTAAATATCATTTCAAAATAAATTGCTAACTTTCCTTTTAAATTTCATGTTATTTAATAAATTAAATAATAAAATAGAAAATGGTAAATACATACCCTTTTTCTTATTTTACAATTTAATTTAATTAAAAAATAACAAAATTTAAAAGTTAACAAAAATACCTTATTTCCTCTTTTAAAATTATCATGATTATTATGATCTTATTTTAATTAAGGTCAAGTTACCAAAAAAAAATTAATATCTGACCTTAAAAAATAAAAATAATCAAATTTTAAAGGAAATAAGAAAAAGGTAAGCAAAACTTGATTTTTCCTTATTTTCAAAATCAAATTGCACTAATATCTAAAATTAATTTTAAAAAATTAAAATTAATTTATTTCTGATAATTAGATTTGAAATTTGAAAAACAAAAATCAACATACAAAACTACACAAAAAATCGGAATTTAATTCCATGAAATAGCATGAAAAATCGAAGAAAACGAAGAAAATAACAGGTGGTACGGACAGCATGCAAAGCATGCTGTCCGCGCGCGTGGGAGGGGAGACACAGCCCAGAAATCTGGGCGCAAGCACCCCTGCGCATGATTTCTGCGCGCGTAGGGGAGGTGCTCACCACCTAGGTTTTTCCCGATTTTCAAAAATTCATAACTAATTCAAATTAAATCGAAATCGAGTTCTGTAAAAAAGTAAATTGCTTAGAATTTTCCAAACTATCCAATAAAAATAATTCCAGATACAGACAATCAATTATTTTTCCCAGAATTCACAAACATCAATCAAACATCAATATGACACAACATGAAACCATCCAAATCACAAGCAAATCGTTTTAAGTCCAAATTTCTTGCAAGCAAATCAATTAACCTGGGCTCTGATACCAGTTGTTGGTATAATATTTATCCAGGATCTTAGATCTATTTGCAAGTATGTTGATTTAACAACCTAATATTGAACTTCTAAAACGATGAACTAAACACATAAAAGTTAAGAATAACTTACAGTGATTGCAGCGGAATTAAGTGTCTCCTTCCACTCAGATCTCTAACACTTGATTCCTGTCTGTGGCAGAGTATAATCAAGATCTGAGCCCGAAAGTTCTTCAGTTGGATGTGATCCTTCACAGTCTTCCAAACTATGATGAGATACTGAATGATGTGAGTGGGCACTTCTCTCTCACTAGGGAATTTCGAAATCTCTCTTTGTTTTTCTCTCTTAATTTCGTGTGATACACTTTGCAAAGCAAAGTTTTCTCAAGCAAACACATGCATACAAAGAGAGGAGAGGGGCTGCTATATATAGGAAAAAGGAAGATCACAACTTTCCAAATAAACAGTTTCTTCTTTTACTGTGTAATTGAATAACTGCCTTATTTAGTGTGATTCACCACTTTCCTATTTAGGCTAGGCTTTGATTAGCAATTAAATGACAAATTAAATTGAAAAATAATAATTGGGAAAAGGCAATGATGTGGCCGGCCATGGTGTGAATGGGCCTCACATTGATTTTGCAGTTTCCTCAATTTTATTTCTATTTCTCCAAAAATGCCATTTTTCCAATTCTAATCATTTAAATGCCAAAACCAATTATTTAATAACTAAAATAGATTATTAAATAATATTGCCATTTAAAATTAATTATTAATTCAGACATGCAAAGTCTCATAATTAATAATTAAACCTAGAAACCCTCTTATTTACAATTTCATCCCTAAACTGTGAGAATTCACAAATTAGACATAGTCTAAGTTTTAGAATTATAATTGATTAATTATAAATCAATTATAGAGTCCTACAAACAGTATAATCTCAACTAGAATGGGGACCATGGATCTATATTCTAAGCTTCCAATAAGTTGAACCGATTTACCAAGTAAATCCTTAACTTATTAATTCCTCGTTGAATCCACTCTTAGAACTTGGAATTGCACTCTCAGACTTATATAGAGCATATCATATGTTTCACGATATCAATATGCTATCTCATTTAACCATTATTATAATCTTAATGTGATTTAGAGATCCTCTATATAGATGATTTACATCGAGACGGGACTAATTTACCGTTTACACCCCTCAATGTATTTTGCCCATTTGAACACTTAGTTACCTGTAAATGATGTTTTAGTGATCTAATATATAGTCACTGAAACAAGAGCTCATCCATTTACTTCTATTTAACTAAGCTCAAAAGGAATCATCACTTTACTTCTATACACCAGTAGAAGCTATAGATTTCCATATTTATGTTTAGCACTCCCTATTCAGTTATGCTATCATGTTCCCAAAATATATGTATTATCCTGACTCAAAGCAGGCTTTAACTAATAAATCAAAGAACAAGAATAGCACTCCTGAGATTGAGCCTAAGCATATCAGGATTTAGATTCTCTTAATCTAAGATCAACTTCTGACATTGACTTGGAAAGATACAACGGTAAGTTTACAATATCTTTAACCAAGTTCAATATCGGTCCAGTCCAATGCATACTCCATGCATTCGAAACCAGTATACTTTACCAATGTTCTGGAAAGAACATAACACTTACTCCAAGTGTAAGTATACTTCATCGCTGATTATCACATCAGTGTAAATCCAAAACACTGATGAACAGGGACCAAATTTTTTGAATCATATAATCACAATCACATTCCACTGTATTGACGATACTGTAATTGTGAATAACTATATGTTCTGGATTTAACTGATTTTGTGCATATATCAAGTATATGTATTAAACCATAAACATGTAACATACATGTAAACATACTTCACTTCTAAATTGATAACTAATCAGATTGTAATGAGTTTTATTTAGGGCATAAAACCCAACAATTCAAACATGTTCGTACACTCTATCACTAACATTGATTCTTCTTGAACTAATTGTGTAAACTCCTTCCATTTCGGACTATGGATAGCCTCATTATTATACTTAGAGTTAAATAGATCTTGGAATTCATTCCATGCCATAATAATGACATTTCGTGTGAGCGATACTGACTCCCACCATACCAGGGCATCTTCTTAGAACTAAAATGTGGCACATGCCACTCTGTTGCTATTAGTGACTCCCATAAAATTCAATACCCAGTTCATAGTGGTTAGCCATTGAACAACTTTCATAACATTAGGGCCTCCCAAAAAGATCAGAGGTCCTTGTTTCTAGAACTTGTCATACAGCGGTATTAACTGTTGGGTTTTATGCCCTAAATAAAACTCATTTCAATATAATCAGATTTGTTTATTAATATAGATCAGAAATAACATTTAATGTTGCATGGTTCACATGATTTATTTCATGATTATATGTACATAATGTATAAATTCATCTGAAACCCTTTTCACATACTTGATCCTGTTTATTGTGCCGTCAACACATTGGAAAGTAAACATGACTATGTGAATAAAGTTTCCTAGATTTATCAGACACAGGGTTTTACTGATATGATAATCTACAACAAGAGTTTACTTGCATTTGGAGAAGTGCTATGTTCTTTCCAGAGCATTGGTTAAAGTAAAGCTCAGGTTGGATGCATGGAGTATGCATCGGAAGGGACCGATATTGAACTTTGACTTAGATTTATTAAACTTACCGTAATATCTATTCAAGTCAATATCGCCTAGTTGATCCTAGATCAAATGATCTTAATCCAGATATGATTAGGCTCAATCTTGAAAGGCTATTCGTGTTCTTTGATTTGTTAGTTAAGCCTACTTTTAGGTCAGGGTGATACGTACATTTTGGGAACACGGTAGTGCAATTGAGTGGGAGCGCTATCATAAACATGGAATCTATAGCTTCTATCTGGCGAATAGTAAGCAAAGGATGATCTCCTTCGAGCTTGACCAAACGAACATAAATGGTGGAGTACTCATTTCACATAAGCTGAAATATCATTTATACGGGGTCAAGTGTTTTAAGGAATAAATACATTGTAGGGTGTAACGGTAATTTAATCCCTTTACAGTGTAGATCATTCATATAGAGGATCATTGATCAAATTAGGATTATAACAATGGATAACTAATGATGTGTCTATATGGTGGAACATATAGAGCATTCTATATACTGAGAGTGCAATTCTAAGTTCTATGCGTGGATTCAACGAAGAATTAATAAGTTAGTGAATTTTAGTGTTAAATTCTTGATCTACTTATTGGAAGCTCGGTTATATAGACCCATGGTCCCCCCACTAGTTGAGATAATATTGCTTGTAAGACTCATGTAATTGGTTTTGATTAATCAATTATAATTCTCAAATTAGACTATGTCTATTTGTGAATTTTTCACTAAGTAAGGGCGAAATTGTAAAGAAAGAGTTTATAGGGGCATATTTGTTAATTATGATACTTTGTATGGTTCAATTAATAAATATGATAAATGACAATATTATTTAATAATTATTTATAGTTATTAAATAGTTAGAATTGGCATTTAAATGGTTGAATTAGGAAATTGGCATTTTTGAGAAAATCAGATACAAAAGGTGTTAAAATTGCAAAATTGCAAAAAGCAAGGCCCAATCCACTAAGTTTAGGGCCAGCCACTTTTGTAGGAAATTTAAACTGATTTTTTCATTATTTTAATGCCATATAATTCAAATCTAACCCTAGTAGGAATGCTATAAATAGATAGTGAAGGCTTCAGGAAAATTACACTTTTCTTCTGACTTTTTCTATTCAGAAAAACTGAGCCTTCTCTCTCCCTATCTTTAGCTGACCACTCTCTCTCTCTTCTTCCTTGATAATTTCGAAATCCTTAGTGTATGAGTAGTGCCCACACACATCAAGTGATACCTCAATCATAGTGAGGAAGATCGTGAAGAAAGATCATCACCAAAGGAGTTTCAGCATCAAAGATTCAGAGAAAGAGATCCAGGTTCAGATATTGATAATGCTCTGCTACAGAAAGGAATCAAGGGCTAGATATCTGAACGGAAGGAGTCATATTATTCCGCTGCACCCAATGTAAGGTTTCTTTAACTTTATATGTGTTTAATTTATCGTTTTAGAAAGTTCATATTTAGGGTGTTAATAAACATACTTGTGAGTAGATCTAAGATCCTGGTAAAATAATTTCCAACATTAACTTGTTACTAGCTACAAGATATCCTGCTAGCAACACTAGTCCTGGAGCAATACCAATATGAGGAAGAGGACCAACCTAAGGGCCTTGCTGCGTTAGCCTAACAATCACCTCATCTTGTTGTTGTTTTTTGGCTTGCAACTCAGCAAGCCTTTGCTCCTAATCTTGTGGAGCTTATGGTGGATTAACATTACCCACACCACAAGCCCGTCGAATGCCTCTACCTTTGACCACAAAGATGAGGCCGATCTTGATGGCCTTGACCCAGTTCCGACCACACTACCTTGAATTTGTACATTACGTCATGTATCCATATGATACTAGCCTACAAACCCATAAGTCAGTTCAATCAGACAATGGTCAACATAAGAAACTTATGACCGCATACATGGGATCTTAGACACACACATTAACAATCAATATATCACTAACATGTTTCTATCAAGCTATTCTAATCATAATAAGCTACTAAAACATGTAAAGGCTTATTGAACCATGAGTCGAGCTTATCTATGATTATGATTGTACAAATCTTTATGGTCCTTGGTAGACAACCTGGCAGCTCTAATACTGAAATTGTAACACCCTACTAGTTTAGACGTGCTACAGTGCTTTTCATGATTACTGTGCAACCTTTGCTAATCAAAGGGTTTATCAAAAAGTGTTAAAATTTAAACTTTAATAAATAAATATAAACTGTATTACATTTACAAAAATTGGGATCTTGTATCTATATTTTTCAACTGTACATAATCAAAAGATGTAGCACACCGACTACAAAATTGTGAGCCGTAACTGTCCCAAAGATCTAACTCTCCACGTCAAACTGTCTTGTTATGTACAATCTTCTTCCAGATCTAGACTCACTACCATTCAACAATAGCCTTGCCTTTACCTACACATAACATAGCATCTGCGAGTCAACAAACTCAGTAAGAAAAGCATAAAACATAAACAAATACCTGACCAGTGATCAGGATCCCATACACCCATCACCAAGTCATAACTTGCGTCAAACACATATAATTCTCAAACATTCTTGACAGTACCATTAACAATAATACCAGCCCAGCACTATAGTTGTGCTGCAATGATAGCGTCAATCCATACCATAAGTACAGCTGACCATAATATCAAGCTGACACCATAGTTGTGTTGCCATGATAACATCAACTTGTACTACCCCAAAGGTATAACCAATCATAATATCAACATATACTCAGCACTCTAGTCATACTGATGTGGTAGCATTGGTTCATACTTCTTAAATTTCCAAACACATATAATCATGATATGCATGCTTGTGTGTATAAACTATTGCTACAACTGATATGTCATCAATCTGGCAATATAAACATGTACATATGTATGTGTGATATACTAGTCTTACCTCAATTCCAACTTTAAATGTAACATTGAACCTTAGTGGAAAGAGGTGTTGATGATCGGAGGCCCTAAGTCACATTTAAAAAAAAGCTGATAAGTATTTGCTCCAGAACACTTTTGGATTCTTAAAAAGAATCTAGAGTTTTCTATCGAACTACATGGTGAAAATACCCTAAAATAAAACTTATATTTTGGCTCTAAAATATATATATATCATATTATAGAGCTCATTGCAAGCTTCATAACAGTATATAGAACATCTAAAACACACAATCAAGTGAAATTTATGGGAAAAATACGAATTTCAATCCTCCTAAATTACCAAAAATGGCAGACCAAATTTTTGCCCTTGTAAAAATGGCAAGCCATTTTTATAGTTGGAAACAAACATAATTTTTTTTCCCTCCAATTCTAACCGAAATCTTTCCAAATTGTCCAGAACTTCTAGACACAACATAACCAACATATTTCATCAAGAAACCCTTGCACCACACTTGCTGCAGCAAACCAAATCCCTTCAAACCAGTTCTAACAAGTCCTAATTAACCTTAATAAGCTTTTCCTAACCTCTCTAAAATCCCACAGTAATTCCTATTAAAAATAGCCACCCCAAATTAACTAAAACTCAAGACAAACTAATAAATTAGGTTAGGGTTCACCTTTGGTACTTGAAGAAGCTACGAGTTGAATACCTCGATCAAATTTAGCTTAAATGGAGCTTGAAAATGATGAAAACCCCTTGGTTTTTGTTGTGGTTTTAGGTCATGAAGGAGAGGAAGCAGTAAGGTAAGTTTTTTGCTTTACTTCAACTTTGACTTTATTTTTTTCATTTGGATTTTCTTTTAATTTCACTCCAAGCTACTGGTCATCAAATGAGATGAGTCATAGCTCCCTAATCCATCAAAATAAGTGACTAATCAAAGGACAAAAAGACTAAAATGCCCTTGCTCACAAAGTTACCTCGTGACCCTAGGGGTGAAATGGTCCAATTTTTGTTATTGCCCTAAACCCATATATTCTAAAAAGTTCAATGATATTTCCCTACAAATTACTTGATAAAAATTTGTATTCATGTGACTAAAATTATTGTCTGGCCCATTTACACTGTTATCAAATATAAAAATATAAAAACATGAAAATTCACAGATAACATGCATATCACACTTATAATTCAATAAAATCTCTAGAATTCAAAAATAATAATCATAACACATGTTTTCATGAAAATGGGGTCTACAAAGCATAAAATGCACAAATAATCACATAATCAGATTAATTAGTGCTAAGTATCCTACTAATCCCATGTCTAAGTATAACAATCATTACAGATATTATCCCTAAAATTAGAATTATTTAAGAATAAACAAAAATTTACACAATCTCATCCTTTTTGCCTCTCTTGGTTCAGCCACAAAGAAACCTCAAGAAGCTATCCCTTTTCTTTATTAATTCAGACCAAATACTAGAGCAATTTCTACAAGAATTTAAATGGCATTGAGGTTATACTCTAAGGTAAGCCCTTACTCTTATTTCTCTTTTATTTTTTAAAAGAAAATGCTTTGGGTGAGCAAGCAATTTTATTTCTGCTCTATGTCCGAGCTTGGGGAACTTAGGGGCTAATTTGGGGAGTTGAATTTGAGTGTTTTCTTCTATTTTTTTGCCCTTGTTGTGGTTTTTTAAATGTTGAGAAAGTTTGAGTTTTTTAACTCAAAGCTTGCTCAACAATGGCAAGTTTTTTATATTGTGTATTGATGATGCAATTTCTGGTTGGTATATGTTATTTATGATTTTTATAGGTGTTTTGGAGGTTTTGGTTCGAGTTGGGGTAAAATTGAAATTGGTTTAAAGTTTTTTGTGTTTTCTGTAGAAAAACAGGCTTTTCCAGGCAAAATCACAAAGAACGATTTAGGAGTTTTTAAATCTAGTTCACCGGTTGGGGAAGTTTTGGGAGCCTCAGTTTTTGCATTTTATTGATATTTAGGGTATTACCACACTATTCATCGATAGGAAAATTTTTAATTTTGAATTTAACTCTTTTAAATTGAGTTAGCGAGTCACTTACTAGTTTTATGTAAATTGTGACTTAGGGCATTTAAATCATCGAGCAGCAGTTTTCACTCAGGTTGACCGACACACTTGAATTAAGAATAAAGGTAAGATTCGTATAATGATATATATCCATACATGTTTAACATACATATTTTATGATTTCCTATTAGTTAGCATATCAGTAAAAGTGATATTAGTATACTTAGAGTTACACTGAATATCAACTGATTTATGATTGGAAATATAGTATGCATTGATGTTATCACATTAGTACGACTAGAGTACTAAATATACGTTGATATTATGATCAATCATACTGCCATTAAGAATATTTGAAAGTTGTACATGTTGGACGTGGGATATAAAATTGATTAGGTGTATGGGCACCTAGTTACAGTTTGGTTATATGTTTATATCTATACTTTTCTTACCGAGTCTATCGACTCACAAATATTTTTACATGTGTAAGTAAGGTCAAAGCAAAGGCTGAGATGTAGTGAGTCTTGAGTTGGATGAAGATTGTACATATCGAGGCGGCTAGACTTTGAAGTGTTTGGGTCTTTGGGATAGTTGGCCTCATATTTTGATATTCGCTAGGCGACACTATTATATGTAGCATTTTGAAAATGATTGTAAAAAAAAGGGATCCTAGAATCGTATAAGCTCATGGTTATTTATTATAAGTTTATTTAATTTACGAAAATTTAATTAATTACGTTTTTCAATAAGTCCTTTTATTAGTAAGGGAATGCACAATAATTAGAAGAAAACACTGTAGCGTGCCTAAACTAGTAAGGCATTAAAATTCGGCATCAGATCTACCAGGTTATCTTTCAAAGATTGTCATCTTATGTACAATCATCATCAAAGATATGCTCGACACATGGTTTAGTAAGCGTTTACGTGTTTTTAGTAGTTTAAATTAGTTTGAATAGAAAACGATGATATGAAGAATATTAGTAGCTTGATAGAAAATTAAGAGCATGTTAAGTTCCCATGTTTATGGTAATTAGTTTATAGTTTTGATCGATGCATGACTGACCTAACCTGTGATTTTGCAAACACGTCCTATAGAATGGAGTCAATGAAACACTAGAGGTCAGGGTAAATGGTCGAGGATGGTGGCGGTCAAGGAGAATAGAATTCTCCTCATGCTTGTGGTGTCAGTAGAGGTTGTGGTAGGCTTTACAGAGGTATTCATAAAAATCTACCGCATGCTCCACAGGATTAGGAGCAAAGATTTGCAGAAAATACAAGCTAGGATTCAACAAAAAGATAAATAAATTTAGAGGTTGAGGCAACATGGATATCCTATTGTGTCTCTACCTCAGGTACCATTCGTTGTAGCTTTGGTGTTGCTAGCAGAACAGTTGTTGCTCTTAACCCATTAAAGCTACTATATGAGAGATTTAGGAAGTAAGGACCTCCAATTTTCCTGGGAGGCCTTGACCTGATGAAGGCCAAGCAATGGCTAACTACTATAAATAGAATTTGAATTTTATGGGAGTCACTAACAATGCTAGGGTGACTTGTGCTCCCTTTCAATTCCAAGATGATGCCTTGGTATGGTGGGATATGGTATCCCTAACTCGAGACATTTTGGTAATCACCTAGGAGGAGTTCCAAGATTTGTTCAATGCAAAATACTCAGTTGGTTCAAGGGGAATCAATGTCGATAACTAAGTATACGACCCAGTTTAACAGGCTTGCTAGATTGGCCTTAGAAATTGCACCTACTAACTTAAGTAAGAAAGAAAAGTATTTGGATGGATTCAACCCTAAAATCAAGCATCATCTGATGATCACCATAGATGATGCCACTACCTATCTTAGATGGTAGATAAGGAATTATGTGTTAAGGGTGTAGTTGAGTTTATTCAAGAGCCCCGAGGAAATCACATTATTGGTGGAGTCACTTCTCCTCTTACTTTTTAGATTTGGTAAGAATGGTAGTGATTCAACCTTTGATCATAAGAGAAAAGCTCCACCAGCATCCGATGGTTTGAACCAGAGCAAGAGATTCTAAGCGAATCAGGATCGCGATGGTTGTTAGGGTGATTCTAAAGGCCGTTACACTTACCCAAAATGCCCTAGTTGTAAGAAGCATCATCTGGGTGAATGTAAAGGCATGGCATGTTTCCAATATTGCTTGATGGGCCACTACATAAGGGATTGTCCATAACTAAAGAGGGAAGAACCAAAGCAGTAGGCAAAACCCATGCTAGCTCGAGTGTTTGTCATTACTTAGGCTGATGCTGAGGCTAGCCCTTCAGTGGTGATAGGTCATCTTCTTATTAACAACTTCTTTTATTATGTATTATTAAAATTTAGAGCTACACTCTCACATGTGTGTGCCAAAGTAATTGACGAATTGGGTAAGCCTTGTGATAATTATATGATAGGGTTTGGAATCCTATTTCCTAGTGGAGAGTTAGTTATCTCCAAGAGAGGGGTTAGGTCTATATGGATCAGAATGGATGGTAGAGAGTGAAGTGCTGATCTTGTCGAGCTGGTTTTAGGATATTTTCATATTATCCTTAGAATGGATTTTTTTGTCAAAATATGCAACTAGTACAGATTGTAAGAGGAAAATTCTGACTTTTCAGCGTAAGGTTGAAGAACCATTTGTCTTCATGGGAACAATTTAGGGTTCCCAAATTCTGATCATCTCAGTTTTGAAAGCTAGAGACCTTTTAGGAGATGGTGTATTGGGTTTCTAGTAGTTGTGATAGATCCTAGCAACCTCGAAATAGTTGGACTTGAGGACATCAAGGTGGTAAAAGAGTTTTTGAACATATTTCCTGAGGAATTACTTGGGTTACCACCACAAAGAGAGATAGACTTTGTAATTGATATAACAGAAGGAGTAGAGCCAGTTTCTAAGGTACCATATCAGATGGCTCCAATAAAATTAAGGAATTTAAGTTACAACTTTAGGGGATGCTTGATCTGGGGTTTATACGACCCAGTATATCACCATGGGGAGCTCCAGTGCTGTTTGTTAAAAAGAAAGATGGATCACTTTGTATGTGTATAAATTATCGGGAACTGAATAAGTTGACAATTAAGAACAAGTATCCTCTACCTAGGATCAATAATTTGTTCAATCAACTTCATGGAAAGATAGTCTTTTCCAAGATTGATCTTCGCTCAGGCTATCGTCAGTTTAGAATCCAAGAGAAAGACATTCTAAAGACTGCATTTTTTACAAGGTATGGCCACTATGAATTTCTGGCTATATCCTTTGATCTAACCAATGCTCTGACAGCTTTTATGGATCTGATGAATAGAGTGTTCAAGGATTTTCACGATATATGTGTTATAGTATTTATTGACGACATCCTTGTGTACTCTCAATTAGAAGTAGAGCATGAACAACATCTATGGATGGTTTTACAGCGACTATGAGAACACGAGCTTTATTCTAAATCAAGAAATGTGAGTTTTTGGTTACCAACAGTGTCCTTCTATGTCATATTATCGATAAAGATAGAATTATGGTTGATCCCAGAAAGATTGAGTTAGTTAGAGACTATTGAAATCGAAGACAGTTACTAAAGTTTGAAGTTTTAAGGGATTGGTTAGGTATTATTGTCAATTATGGAAGGATATTCCAAGATTTCCATGCTTTTGACAGAATTAACAAAGAAGAATCAATGATTCTTATGGACAGACAAGAGTGAAACTAGTTTTCAAGAGTTGAAGCAACGATTGATTATAGCTCTAGTATTGGCTTTGCTGTCAGATCGAGAGAAATTTATGATTTATTGTGATGCCTTGAGACAGGATTTGGGGTGCATTCTGATGCAAGCTAATAGAGTCATTGCTTATGCTTCTTGTCAGTTGAAGGAGTATGAGAAACGTTACCCACCTTATGATTTAGAGCTCGCTGCAATTGTGTTTGTACTAAAGATTTGGCGAAATTATCTCCATGGAGAGAAATGTGAGATTTACACAGACCATAAGAGTCTCAAGTATTTCTTCACACACAAAAATTTGAATATGAGACAAAGCCGGTCGTTGGAATTAGCCAAAGATTATGACTTAGAGATTTTGTATCATCCTAAGAAGGCCAATGTTGTGGCTGATGCTCTTAGTAGGAAAGGTCCCGGGTAGGTTTTTAGTGCTATGGTAATCTCTCCTCAGTTAGCGGCAGACATGGTTAAGGAAGGATTGAGTTTGTCGTTGGCAAACTCAATAATTTGATGCTTCAATCTGATTTGTTAGAAAGAATCAGAAGTGCTCTAATGGAAGATTCTAAATTAGTGAAAACTCGAGAAGAGATTTTAGCTGTTGAAGCTAAAGAAATCTGAGTGTCAGAATAGGATGTTACTTTACAAGGCTCGAGTTTGAATTCCATGCAGTGTTGAGCTCAGAAAAGAGATACTAGATGAAGCGCAGACCACTCCATATTCATGACATCTTGGTACAACCAAGATGTACCAGGACTTGAAACCCTATTATTGGTAATGTGGTATAAAGAAGGATGCAGTAGACTAAGTATATAGATGCCTAACTTGTCAAAAAATGAAGTATATAGATTGGTTAGGTATTATCATTATTTTGTGGAAGGAATTTCCAAGATTTCCATGCCTTTGACAGAATTAACAAAGAAGAATCAACGATTCTTATGGACGGACAAGTGTGAAACTAGTTTTCAAGAGCTGAAGCAAAGATTGATTATAGCTCTATTGTTGGCTTTGCTGTCAGATCGAGAGAAATTTGTGATTTATTGTGATGCCTTGAGACAGGGTATGGGGTGCGTTCTGATGCAAGCTAATAGAGCCATTGCTTATGATTCTTGTCAGTTGAAGGAGTATGAGAAACGTTACCCAACTTATGATTTAGAGCTTGCTACAATTGTGTTTGCACTAAAGATTTGGCGACCTTATCTCTACGGAGAGAAATGTAAGATTTACACAGACCACAAGCGTCTCAAGTATTTCTTCACCCACAAAGATTTGAATATGAGACAGAGTCGATCGTTGGAATTAGCCAAAGATTATGACTTAGAGATTTTGTATCATCCGAGGAAGGCCAATGTAGTGGCTTATGCTCTAAGTAGGAAAGGTCCCGAGTAGGTTTTTAGTACTACGCTAATCTCTCTCCTCAATTAGCGGCAAACATGGTTAAAGCAGGTATTGAGTTTGTGGTTGGAAAACTCAATAATTTGATGCTTCAATCTGATTTGTTAGAAAAAATCAAAAGTGCTCAAATGGAATATTCTGAATTTGAAAACTTAGCTGCTGAAGCTAAAGATATCTGAGTGTGAGAATAGGATGCTACTTTACAAGGCTCGAGTTTGAATTCCATGCAGTGTTGAGCTTAGAAAAGAGATACTAGATGAAGCGCACACAACTCCATATTCATTACATCCTTGTACCACCAAGACATACCAGGACTTGAAACCCTATTATTGGTGGTGTTATATAAAGAAGGATGTGGTAGATTAAGTATATAGATGTTTGATGTTTACCCAAATTTTAACGACGATGACGTGCCAAACTTGGGTCTAAGGGAGGGGCGGGGGGGGGGGGCTTCCCCCCAACTTGGGTCTTAGGGGGGGACCCCCCCTCCAACTTGGGTCTACGGGTCCCCCCCCCCAACTTGGGTCTTGGGGGGGTCACCTAACGATGGTGGTTGTCACACCCCTCTCAAGTTGGGTCTTGGGGGGTCACCTAACTATGATGGTTGTCATCCCCCTCAACGAGGGTCTCGGGAGTGTTACCCCAAGTATGGGCTTAATCCTCAAAGGTGGTTGACGAACATGTCACACCCAAAAGGGACCCTCGTCATCAGTGGCTCCTTCAAATGTTCAAATCCCGCGAAAAGCTCAAAGACAGTTGTTAACCCACGAAAATAGCGGGATATTATCCTAAAAATCAGACTCCAACTGCCTCCGAAAATCAAGGAGACGGTTGAGATAGCTCCGCGTTGGTCGCGTCTCCTGAAGCGAGAAGCACCGACCCCCCTCCCCCATATAAGGGGTCACTTATGACCTGGGAGGGGGGATCTGCAATCTGATACACTTAGAAAAATAAACACTTCTCATTCTTTGCAATCAAGAGCTTGTGCTTGACTTTTGCAACTCAGATTAATAAAACTCAAGGGGAGTAGGCTATTACCGACATCTAGGGCCGAACCTCTTTAAATTTCTGTGTCTTTTATTTACATTTATTGTGAATTCTTGTGTTATTAACTGCATTTATTATTGTGATTTTGGTTTAAATCTCATTTATTACGAATCCAAGTCGGTTGGCTAAAAATCCAGTCAACATTTTGGTGCTTTCATTGAGAATTTTAGCCAAAATCTTGTAGCGATTTCACCGGGAAAAATGGTGTTAACTCGAAGATCTCAAGAGCGACCTGACGAAGAGATGGAAAGTGCCCACCAAGTTCCATCAGCAAGCAATCAAGCTGGGAACAATGGAGAACGACTCCCACGTACCGGGAACGGTGGCACGGCCACCACCGGTCAAACTACAGCCACTGGACAGACAACTACTGGGCGTACCACCAACGCCACTACCGCAGGAGGCGGTGCTACTGATGACGCCACCGAAAGAGGTAATACTAAAAATTTGGTCTCACCTACTGACGGTGCGGGCCAAGCTCAGACTAGTCGCAGCCCTAGCGTCTTTACGCCGCGGAATGAACCCCATGTTGACATCGAGGGAATTGACCCCGAGATGGATCAGATGCGAGACGCAATAGGCCAGATGCAAGGACTGTTTCAAACTGTGCACCAAGAGCAAAATTAAGCTCGAGTGACCTTGACTGAAAGTCTCGCTAACCAAAGGAGAGAATTCTAATCTTGGCTGGAAGATCATGCTCGTGAGATGAGGAGGCACCAAGACGACCAAGATCGTCGCACCCAAGAGGCTGCCGACTTAATATGAAGCTACTTCAACCAAAACACTCAAGGGATGGGTACTGATGCCCACAATCAGCAGATACCTCAAACCTATCCTCGGGAGGTCCCTACCCCAAGGAACTAGAGGGAGAGGGTGGTTTATGGACCTGAAGAGCACCCAAGGAACCAAGAGAGGACTAGGAGTCACCCCTCCAACAGGGTTCCCCGCAATAATAATTGACCACCCCCGGCCGATGAGCAAGTCCTACCCGGTCATCATATGGGACGGGATGACCCCCACAATGTCCATCTAAGGCGGAGTGGTGGAGGAAACTCTAGAAACAACAATGGTGACCGTGGCAGAAACAGTGTAGGGATGCCCCAACGTAGGGAGTGGCAACCTCGCAATCAACGTGGCCAACCACGAGATGGCGATGATCGCCCAAAAAATTGTAGGTCTAGGGGGAGAAGAGAAGACCCTGAGGTCAACAGTGACTACCATCCAAACTACTCTGACGGTCATGGAGATGATGAAGCTGAAAGTCAGGCTAACAACCAACCAAATCATGAGCTGGGGGGTTATCAAGCCAGAGGGTCGTATGCCCCAAATAGGCAACATCAACTTGAAAATCCACCCCAAAGGGGTAGGAATGACCAAGTACCACCCCTAGCTGATGGAAGGGCTGACAGTCAGAACATCGGAGGAAGGCCAAGAACCGGGTCAATTTTTAAACGGGTAGGCCCCCGAGGGGGTAGAGACCTACGAGACGCCCTCAACAGAAATAGAGACAATCGTAGTTCTAACATAGTGAACCCACCTAAGCCGGTCCAGAGGGACCAAGCAAATGTTGGTGTCAATATTGCTCAACCTCAAACAGTCACAGATCTGGTGATCCAAGCTCGGTTGGACGAGTTAACCCAATTGGTCAAGGACCTTACTTCACCAAAACCCACTACTTGGATCTGGAAAGGAGAAGAGGGTCTGCCTTCTCCCAAATGATCAATGACCTCCCTATTCCCGCAAAGTTTAAGATGCCCACTTGCAAGTACACGGGTAGTGAAGACCCACTAACTCATGTGGAGAACTTCAAAATCTAAATGGACCTTCAAGGAATCAGGGATGACCTTAGGTGTCGAATTTTCCCTGCAACCCTCACGGACACGGCGCAACAATTGTTTACTAAACTACCCCCAAGGAGAATCACATCTTGGGATGAGTTTGAAGAGTTACTCTATACCCAATTCTCTTCAGCCCGACAAATACCAGCGGAGTAGGGTAACTTGGTCGCCATCAAGCAAAAGCCCGATGAGCCACTAAAAGACTACATTCAATGCTTTATGCAGGAGGCAACCAATGTAAAAAATTTGAGCGATGATGGTAAGCGGGCCGCCATCATGGGGGGCATTCTGGTGGGAAGTCGATTGTGGAAGGATACAAGGCGGAAACCAACCCATACTATGATAGACTTCCTTGACAGAGTTGATGAGTTTATTAAACTAGAAGAGGTTGAATGGAACGCCAAAGGCCTCAACCAAGCTAAGGGAAATAAGAACGGAGCAAGCACTAGTGGCCAAGGCTCCCATGGTTAGGAGAGTAATAATAAAAATGGCTTTAACAATGGAAAGAGGACCAACAACGATTATGGTGGAAACAACTTTATTAACAACAAAAAGCCAAACAAAGCATCCTCATGAATGAATATGTCCTTCTAATTGATACAATCTTCAGCCACGTGCGACATTCCTCTTGTCCTTAGCTATGGGTATGATAACCCATCATCCTGCCAAAGGGTGACTTACCACTGAGTATGGAGTATTTGGGATCATCCCACCTGGAATATACAAGTTAGCATGTTACGGTGCCAACACAAAGCTAGTACTAGTGTGTTACCATTAAAATGCAGAGCACCTGCAAAAGTACTACCAATATAAGTTGCTTTTCAGCAATGACTTAGGCTGGTTGGTGTACCCGCAAAGTGATTTCCATAGCTGGTCGTCATACCTACGAACAAAGTTTGATAATGTAAAGGCACAAATTGCCCACTTTTGATGTAATAAGGCATATTTGCCCATTTTATTCATCAAGAAAAAATTGCAAGTTATTTTTCATATAATGGCGCAGCTTGTATGATTGTTATTGAATCAAATTGCAAGCCGAACTAAGGTCAAGAGTCTATGAAATTATAGTGGCAAACCCGTGACAATAACAGTTCCTATGTGAAAGCCCTGATTACTTAACAAGTGATCAAGAGGTGAACCTACTTAGTCACTTGGGCGGCAACCATGCTCATACATGGAGTAGTAAGCATAAAACACACTCACTTAAATAGATTCTACAATTTTGAAACTTTCTTTTCAAATTTTAAAGTGTTTGTGCATTGCTCAATGTCTTGAGCAACCTATATGTTGTACATGGTTAACTATAAAAAAAAAGGCTTACGCATAGTGTGGTACATTCCAGACAAGTTAACACATAGTACAATATAGTAATAAAGTCACATAGCTCCAAAGTAAAAAAGAAGGCATACATCTATGACATTCATAGACCCTCAAGGGTCCAAGCTAGGGGTACCACCCCGACCCTCAAGGGTCCAAGCTAGGGGTGCCCCCCGAACCTCAAGCGTCTAAGCTAGGGGTACCCGCCGACCTTCAGGGGTCCAAGCTAGGGGTACCCCCTGACCCCCAAGGGTCCAAGCTAGGGGTACCCCCCGACCCTCAAGGGTCCAAGCTAGGGTACCACCCCGACCCTCAAAGGTCCAAGCTAGGGGTACCACCCCGACCCCAAGGGTCCAAGCTCTGGGTACACCCCCGACCCTTCATAGGGTGTGGCAGTTGATGGTCAACAAAGTGTGTTCAAGCCTACAAATCATCCAAGTTTATCACACCCCGACAAATACCTTTTTACCAATTTCATGAAAATAAAGTTGGGAAAATGGAGGGAATTTGAAACTTTGCATTTTCATAATGTTCTTCAATATTCAAGAACACAATCACCCAAAAGTTTCAAAGTTATTCATTTTCTCACCAAATTACATTAGACTAGAGCCAAAAACACATTACCATAGCCTATGCTACAAAATCCAATTGTCAAACACTCACATTTTATAAAAAAACTCAAAAATCCCAAGGATTCAATGCCATTTCCGGCCATGGAGAAAAGTACCAAAAAGAAGTGCTAAAAATTTCATCAAATTTCAAATTTCAAGTAAGAAGTTTGCAAGAGGAAGTGTGGATAGCCTACCCACTATGAAGATGGAAACCTCAAAGCTTCCAAGAATTATTATAATTTTTTCTTTGTAAATATTTAGATTATTTCTTTTGAAAATAATTTATTTTTCTTGTAATTTAATTTTGCTTGTAAAGGGAAAAATTATCATTGGGATATGTTGTTAAATGTGAAAAAAGTAACGGTTGGGTAAAATATTTTTGGGTTTTTGGAATGTAATTTTAGTATAGGCGTAGTATTTTTGGTGCCAAGTCGTCAACAACAAGGGCAAGACCCGGACAACACAAGAAAGTTCCTACCGTATGGTCATACCGCTAGAAACTTGGGGAGCAAATGTTTACCCAAATTTTAACGACGATGACGTGTCAAGAGTAGCAACACGTGGCATAAATATATTGGGACTAAATTAATGAAGAAGGTGTAAAGTCATGACTGTTGAGATGCCCCCTCAATTTGGGTGGTTGTTCATCCCCCCCCCCCCCCAAAAAAAAAAAAACTTGGGTTTTGGGGGAGGGGGGCCCCCCCAACTTGGGTCTTACTGGGGGGGACCCCCCCCCCCAACTTGGGTCTTGGGGGGGTCACCTAACGATGGTGGTTGTCACCCCCTCTCAAGTTGGGTCTTGGGGGGGTTACCTAACTATGATGGTTGTCATCCCCCCTCAACGAGGGTCTCGGGGGTGTTACCCCCAAGTATGGGCTTAATCCTCAAAGGTGTTTGACGACCATGTCACACCCATAAGGGACCCTCGTCATCAGTGGCTTCTTCAAATGTTCAAATCCTGCGAAAGGCTCAAAGACAGTTGTCAACCCACAAAAATAGCGAGATATTATCCTAAAAATTAGACTCCAACTGCCTCCGAAAATTAAGGAGACGATTGAGATAGCTCCACGTTGGTCGCGTCTCCTGAAGCGAGAAGCACCGAGCCCCCTCCCCTATATAAGGGGTCACCCATGACCTGGGAGGGGGGATCCGCAATCTGAAACACTTAGAAAAATAAACACTTCTCATTCTTTGCAATCAAGAGCTTCTTCTTGACTTTTGCAACTCAGATTAATAAAACTCAAGGGGAGTAGGCTATTACCGACATTTGGGGCCGAACCTCTTTAAATTTTGGTGTCTTTTATTTATATTTATTGCGAATTCTGATGTTATTAACTGCATTTATTATTGTGATTTTTGTTTAAATCTCATTTATTACGACTCCACGTCGGTTGGCTAAAAATCCAATTAACACTTGACTTGTCAACAAATCAAGACTGAACATCAAAGACCTACGGGGTTATTACAACCTTTAACACTTCCCGAGTGGAAATAGGGGGATGTCACTATGGATTTTGTAGTTGGCTTACCTAGAACCACGAGTGTGTATGGTTCTATTTGGGTAATTGTGGATCAATTTACTAAATTAGGTCACTTTCCACCAGTGAAGACAACATATACAGTAGATTGGTATGCAAAATTGTATGTAGAGGAAAAATTATGTCTCCATGGGGCTCTAAAATCTGTTGTTTCATATAGAGATTTGAAGTTTACTTCTAAGTTTTGGGAAAGTCTCCAAAGGGCCATGGGTACAAAACTGAAGTTCAATACAACTTGCCACCCCCAGACAGATGGTGAGTCCTAAAGGATAATTCAGATACTAGAGGATATGTTGCGGGCTTGTGTGATGGATTTCGAAGGTTTGTGGAGTAAGTATTTGACTTTGATAGAATTTTCCTATAATAGTTATCATAGTACCATAGGGATGGCTCCCTATGAGATGTTGTATGGTAAGAAGTGTCGTTCTCCAATTTTCTTGGATGAGACCGGAGAAAGAAAATATTTAGGTCTAGAGTCAGTTCAGCAGACTAGTGAGGCTATAGAGAAGATCAAGGCAAGAATGCTTGCTTCTCAGAGCAGGTAGAAAAGTTATGCAGATTCAAAGCTTAGAAAGAAAGAATTTCGAATAGGAGATCGTGTCTTCTTACAAGTATCACCAATGAAAGGGGTAAAGCGCTTCAAAAAAAAAGGGAAAGTTATGCCCTAGGTTTGCAAGGCCTTTTTAGATTCTCGAGAAGGTTAGACTAGTGGCTTATTGTCTAGCCTTTCCTCCAGCATTGTCAGCATTGCACAATATTTTCCATGTTTCAATGTTAAGGAAGTATGTTTCAAACTTTAATCATGTCCTGAATTACAAAACCTTAGAGCTATAGTCAGACCTATCTTATGAGAAGCAACTACAGATCCTCGATAGGAAAGATAAAGTCCTTCGAAACAAAAGCATAACATTTGTCAAGGTACTCTAAAGGAAGAACAAGGTGGAGGAAGCCACTTGGGAGTTGGAGTCCGATATGAGGGCTCAGTATATATCCAAAGTTATTCAGGTTAGATTTTGAGGACAAAATCCTTTTAACGGGGGATAATTGTAATGACCACATAGTTTAAAAATGAGAATTATTAGATAATTGGAGATTTATTTATTATTTTATGATTAATGCTTTTTAGTAGGAAAAATGGGACCTATCGTCAAAAATAGACCGTAGAAAAATAATTTCTCAATTATGGAGATAATTATTAAATTTTAGGTGTATTATATATGTTATGTATGAATTTCAATTTTATGCCCGTAACAGTAGAATGTGATGATTTGGCCATTAGAATCACTTAGATACGGTTGAGTATCTTAGAATTAGCAGAGAAAAAAAGTTAGACAGTTGAATGTCGGGATTGTGCGGGGTAATGGTTGGTGACCATTTTACCCTAGGCATCAAGATTGCTTAACTTGTAAGAATGGGCAATTTTGTAAGTTTACTTTACAATTGTCTTTAGTGAGATTATTAATAATTCTTAAGTTTTTACATTGATTTTATATTAAGAATAAACAAGAAAAATACTTGAAATTATCCCTAAAATTAGAATTATCTAAGAAAAAACCAAAAATAACACAATATCATCCTTTCTCTCTCTCTCTCTTGGTTCGACCACAAAGAAACCCCAAGAAGCCATCCTTTTTCTTTGTTAATTCAGACCAAAAACTTGAGCAATTGCTGCAAGAATTCAAGTGGTATTAAGGTTATACTCTAAGGTGAGCCCTAACTCTTATTTCATTTTGATTTTTTTTAAAGAAAAATGTTTGGTTGAGCATGCAATTTTTTGTTCGGCTCTCTATTCGAGCTTGGGGAACTTTGGTGCTATTTTGGGGAGTTAAATTTGGGTGTTTGTTTTTGTTTTGAGGCCCTTGTTGTGGCTTTGCTAAGTTTTGAGAAAGTTTAAGTTTTTGAACTCGAAGCTTGATCAACAATGGAAAGTTTTTATATAGGTTATTGATGATGCATTCTATGGTTGGTATATGTTATTTATGATGTCTATAGGTGTTCTGCGAGTTTTGGTTCGATATGGGGTAAAATTAAACTTGGAGTGATTTTTTTTTTGTGCTTTTTGCAAAAAAAAATGGTCCACTGTTTTTTTCAAAAAAAACGGTGAACCTTTTTCCCTGGCAGAATCCGAAAAAACGGTTTACCATTTTGAGAATCCAATTCACTTGTTGGGGCATTTTTAGGAGTCTCAATTTTTACATTTTATCGATATTTAGGGTATTGTCACGCTATTTATCAATAGGGAGACTTTTAGTGTTGAATTTAATTTCTCGAAGCTAAGTTAGCGAGTCACTTACCAATTTTATATAAATTGTGACTTAGGGCCTTTAAATCATCGAGTAGCAATTTTCAGTCAAGTTGACCGACACACCTAAATTCAAAATAAAGATAAGATTAGTATAATAATATATATGCATACATGTTTCGTGTACTTGTTTTTATAATTACCTATTAATTAGCATATCAAAAAGAGTGGTATTAGTGTATTTAGAGTTACACTGAATATCGACGGATATATGATTAGCATTATACTATGGATTGATGATATCACATAAGTATGACTAGAGTACTGAATATAGGTTGATATTATGATCAATCATACTGTCATTAAGATCGTTCAAAACTTATACGCATTGGACGCAAGATATAGAATCGTGACTAGGTGTATGGGCACCTAGTTACAATTTGGTTATATGTTTATATCTATGTTTATCTTGTTGAGTATGTCCACTCACATGTATATTTACATGTGTATGTAAGGGCAAAGTAAAGGTTGAACAGTAGTGAGTCATGAACTAGATGAAGATTGTACATATCGAGGAGGCTAGACCTAGAGTGTTGAGGTCTTCGAGATAGTTGGGCTCATATTTTGATAGTTGCGGGGTGACATTGTTATATGTAGCATTTTGAAATAATTGTAAAAAAAAAAACCAAATCCTGAAATTGTATAAGTTTATGTTTATTTATTATATGTTTATTTTATTTACGAAAATTTTAATTAATCATGTTTTTTAATAAACTCTTTGACAATTAAAGGAGTGCACAATAATTAGAAGAAAATACTGTAGCGTGCCTAAATAAGTAGGGTGTTACAATTATCATTTACCCTTCCAATTATCTTTTGAATTCTTTAAGTACTATTAATTCATAATGAAGAGTTTAATTTATAATCTAATTATAGATTTTTGGCTCAATTAAATTAACTCTTAGAATTAACACTTTGAGGGAAATAAAATTCGATCCTATCAAAAATCTTAGATTCTACTTATTGTTTAACATATACCCAGTCATCCATGTTATTATGTTGCCAAAACATAAGTTGTAAGAATCGTCTTCTCTGAGAAACTTTAACGAGTAAATTAAATAACTTAATGAACACAAATAAGAGTTCAGGAATACTCATGATTAGATAGATATAATAATAATTACTTATGTGATATAAATAGCTCTTTTATGATAAACGACATACTGACAAAAGATTTTTATTTCTATCAATTCAGTCATACATAATAAAATTATATAAAGTACATTTGCTAAATGTATATCCACATATGTGTTCCCAATAAAAATCACATGCCACTACTATTTAGTGCTTAGTAAACCATACTTGGTAATTCCAAATTAAAGATTTCATATACATTGTCAACTAGTTTTATATTTATGGCATGATCTTAATTCTCTTATACTCTTACAAGATCATACACTTTCTACATGAATATGGAAATATTTTATATTTATTAATTATTTTTCAATAATTAACATATTCATTTATAATATATTTATATTTTATATATTCAATAATATATTATATATTGATATCTAGAATTATTAAATCATCAAATGTTTTTCAAGATTTGAAATTAATTTGTGATTAGTCCCCAATCTCTATTAGTCACATCTAATAAATCATTAATTACTAATCATGATAAATGTAACAGGCAAAAATTCAATTCATATTTGCTCAACTAGAACCATTTTTTAAAATTAGGTGATTCTTTGTACGATGTGAAGAATTCCAATAGCTATTTGGAGTAATTTGAAAAGGTGGGATGTTGTAATGGTTTAGTATCTTTCACAAAATGATGAAAAGAAACTACGACTTCGCACCGGAGGATCAACACTGAGACTAGCTACCACGACGTCTTTCTTGATGATCTCAGGATTGGTTAATGGGCAATGAGGTCGTTGAGTTGTAATTAGCTTCGTACAACCTGTAGAAAGAAGTTTTAACTTCTCGAATGTTATTAAATCAGATGGCCTTGTTTTAGAAACGGGATCCTCGCAGGAAAACATTTATTCTAAAGGCGCATCCTTATCACCTAAAGCCTCTGCTTCTTTGTCTCCTCCTATCCCAATATTCGTGTCGTTTCCACTTCAAGAAGGTAATTCAATTTCCTAGTCCACCTCTTCGACCTCACCATCATAGAAGACTATTGCATTAATGTAACTGCCTCGCGCAGAGACAGTTGATTCACTTCCTCGTGGTACAACCACGAACTGGTCTATATAAAAAGGTGATATGATATAAGACCAATCACAATCTATCTTTTAAAAGTGGACTAAGTAGATCAAGCTCTGGCTAAACTACTATAATTTGTTTGCATCTTTTACATTCTTGCTGTTACATTCTAATAATCGTTATTTTATATTTAGTATTCGCAAATCTAGGTTAGTGCTCGCAGTTTTGCTTGTAAGTGTTCTTACGTAGATTGAATACTTGTAGTCTTTGGTGTTGTCTATATTTCTTCGACAATACAACCAAATAATGTAATTCATTTAATACTACATATTCTCATAACCAATGATAATTATAAGTTTTCAAATAATTATATTCTCCTTTTTAATATATCAATTAATCAAATAATTTTAAATTTCTCGTACCAAATGCCATAAACATTCCAAATGTGACGACAATTAAACTAATGTAAGAGTCGGGTATACTTATAAAGAACAAAAAATTAATTTGTGCATAAAACAAAATTGAGGATTTTTTTTTAAATAAAAAATTAGAGGTTTTGAGAGAGAGAGAGAGAGAGAGAGAGAGAGAGAGAGAGAGAGAGAGAGAGAGAGAGAGAGAGAGAGAGAGAGAGAGAGAGAGAGAGAGAGAGAGAGAGAGAGAGAGAGAGAGAGAGAGAATTTGAGTTTTTGCTTTGCCTTACATCATGAAAATAAATTAGTTATTTATTTTGGTATGAATATTAAATTAAGAAAGTCGGGTCGGACCACCAATTTTTTAAAGGGTGTCTATACATTTAGTACTCTGTGTTTGGTCTAAATATAAGTTGGGTACCCTGTATTTTTAATAATGCTTATTTGGTATCTTGTATTTTAAAATTATACCTATTTGGTACCCTAAATTCAAATTTTTTTGATAAAATTTTATCAATACAATTAAGCGTCTAAAATTTTATAAATTCTAAATTTAAATTTAATTATTTGATTACACATAACTGAAAACTATTTGGTTAAATTGATAAAACTGAATTGATTAAATTTTATTTTAGGATATCAAATATGTACAATTTAAAAATATGAGGTACCAATAAATATTATTGAAAACATAAGGTACCAAATATGTTTTTCATGAAAAAATAAAGTACTAAATAAGTATATTCCTTTTTCTAAAATAATTTTATTTTATTTTTTTAAAAAAAGTTAACGGTTGGAAGTGGGAAGCCAACCGTTTGTGATGTGAATTGCACAAAACACAATCAGAGCCGTCGATTACTTTGGAGCTGAACACGTGTCATTTCATTACTGCACCGTCACTTTTTCCAGATGCCTTAGTTCCACGACTTAAAACACAAGCTCTGATTCAACAACCACAACACAACCTATGTTCTGATTCAGCAACGTTCCTTCTCCCTACTTTGTTTGCCTGTGAGTAAGAAGTTGAAGCTCTTTCCTTTTTCTATTTTTTTTAGTTTTATTTCTCTACTGAATATTACGATTATATTTATACATATAAATATGTTTTTTTTAAAAAAAAGAAAACCTCAGTATTAACTTTCTTTAATTTGGGATAAAGGTGGAATTGGAAAATGGCTAGCTCAGTGGAGAATGAAGGTGGTGGTTCAAATGAGGAAGTTGTCTCCATGGAGTTGCCTGCTCCTCCTGGTTGGAAAAAGAAGGTTTTTTTCTCTCTTCATCTCTCAATATGTGTTATTTCTTCGTCTCCATTCATGAATTTTAAATAACTAAAATAAAAAAAGGGCCTTCACAAACTTAAATTTTAGAAAGGGGCTTTGTGAAAGTTGGAAATTTTGTAGCTATTTCAGTCTCAAATTATTGTTTTGTTTGGAAATTTCTTCTGGTTTTGCTTCCATTTTCTAAACACGTGAGCTTCTGTAGGGGGAATTTGATGTTCTGGTGCAGTTTTCCAGCTAGGGTTTCTCGGTGCTCCCTGAATTGTGCTTAATTATTAGTAATTAAACTTATTGGATACTTCTCTTTTTTAACATTTCCGGGAATAAAAATTTCCATTACGTAATTTCATGCTCAAGTGTTTAGGCTTCCGTTAATTGTTCAAATTTTTGCATTGTTCAAATTTATTTATTCTTAACTTCGGGATTGAAGAAGTTTCAAATAATTAAAGGGCTTTGCTTCTAGTTTTTGCGGTTTATTGCATTTGATTTTTTTTTTTTTTTTTGTAATTGCATGTGAAATTTTGGTTCTGGAAAGAGGTGCATTCCTTTGTTCTTAGTGGGTTTTCTATATTTATGGATTTAGATTTAATTGCATTATGTCATTTTAAGATATCTTGGTACTTACCTGAAGTCACTAAAGGAATAATTTTGCACTTTAATGAGTGTAATCGCCATCATATGCATGATAACATTCCCTTCTTTTATTCTTTGATTTTGTTAGACTTCCATAGATTTTTACCCTGCACAAAGTTGACAAGATTAGCTTCTCTTTCAACTTTTGCAGGCAAAATTACATTTATTTTATCCATTGTTATGTATGCATTAGAGGAAGATATTATATGATTAGGAACTTGTCACAATCTATCCAGTCCATGTCCAAAGAATCGGTAATCAATCATTATTGTCCATGCTCTTCCAAGTAATCAATGTCAGAGTAATTCATGTTTATTCCTGAGAGAAAATAATAAACAAAGGACGTTAAATGATATTTTACAAGATGAGTTTATGTCAAGCCAAATGTAAAATATTTGGCATTCTATAACGTAAATTTCTATAAAAACTGATTTCTTTTGTTCGTAGTCTGCTTATGTTATTGTAAATTACAATAATTTATTGCATGGTGTCATGATCTGGTTTGTTTTTGACAGTTTTTGCCAAAGCAAGATGGAACCCCTAAGAAAAATGAGATCGTATTCACAGCTCCAACTGGGGAAGAGATCAGTAGTAAGAAACAGTTGGAAAAGTACCTGAAAGCACACCCTGGTGGTCCAGCATCATCTGAGTTTGATTGGGGCACTGGTGAGACCCCAAGGAGATCTGCAAGAATTTGCGAGAAGGTCAAAGCAGCTCCCCAAAGAGAAAGTGAGCCCCCGAAGAAACGAAGCAAGAAAACATCAGCTTCAAAGCAGTATGACAAAGAAAAAGAAACTGTCCCTGAAGGAAATTTGGAAATGAAAGGTGAAGAAACACAAGGTGAGCAAAAAACTGAAAAGGATGATACTGAAACCAAGAAGGATGTTCTAAAGGAAAATCATGAGACTAAAGCAGAAGATGCAGATACCACAATGGAAGCAGCTCCTGCTGATGGAGAACACGCAGATACCACAATGGAAGCAGCTGCTGCTGATGGAGAACCTAAGTCTGAAAAAGAATCTCATATACCTAATGATCCTGAGAAAATTACTGAAACAGACCAGGATATTTCAAAAGAAACATCTACTGCAAAGGATGTTTCAGGTTATGTCATATCTCATAGTGATACTTTGCACGAGCAACCACCGCTCGAGGAGAAAAAGGTTGAGCCAGTGGTGCAGGCTAATGCAGCTAAAACAAGTGCCGATGAGAAAATGTTTGAAATAGAGGAAATGGAGAAAGAGAAACATAACGGAAGCGTAATGGAGTCTGAAAGAGAAAAAGAATGGGAAGGAGTGGCAAGAGGGAACGAGGATAATACTGGTTCAGGTACTGAAGAAGTTAGCAAAAAGCCTGATGATGTGACCGTAAATGGCACCGATAGCAATGGCAATGCGAAAGAGATTATGCTCTGAGTACACTGTAGATTATATGCTATTCCTGACCCTTTTTAATTCCCGTCTGTACTCTGTAATGTTAGCTCTCTGATTGTTCACTGGGACATAAATATACAATCATATGTAGTTAGGCTTATAATATAACCATCTTTTGTTTTGATGGTGAGACAAGTAGCTTGCAAGTTTGTAACATTGTGGTATCAAATAAAGTCATGTACTATCATGACACGGTCTATATTAAAGCAAGGTAGTAATAATAATTTATTTTACTTTGACACCACCAACAATTATCCCCCTCATTCAGGTATTTGACCATTTCAATTGAATTATTTATTGATATAATAGTCCTTGCTTTTTTCATATCAATAAAAGACGAATATGAAGCTGTCTGTAGATCGTCGACTAGTCTTAGCACGGGCTCCTGGTAAAGCAATACAAAGAAATCAAAGTGCCATAATATTTGGCAAGAACTACAACTTGGTGCATTTGGATTATAATATGACTAGTGCTTTAAAAATGTGTTGGACTTTTTGATTTGGCATATGAGCACCATCTCGCACGTAACTACAAATAAATAAATTAACCTTGATGATAATTGTATTAGTAAAATATTTATTTATCAATTATATATAAATATAAATAATATTAAATATTTAAATTTTAATAACTATAAATATCTTCTTATTTGAACTTTTATACATATAAAATTTAGTAGTTAATTCATTCATTGTAATACAAATATAAAACACAAATTCGAACCGTGACAAACTTACCCTACAAAGTTATTAGCACAAACAAAATTCATATTTTTATAAACGAACCGATAGGCACGTATTCAGATAATGTTTGGAACTTCTTATAAAATGCTTTTGTATATATACTTCAGAGATATATATGTGAAGTAGAATATTAGTTACACAGAGACTTATAACGTAGGTATAATTTGAGCCCGAATAAAGCAGAAAAGTTGCTCTAAACATTATCAACTTTCCCCTGCTATTTTTGTTCTTATCCAACTGGTAAAGTATCAGTTAAGATATCATTTCACCTCTTATGGTGACAGATTCCCATTATTCCATATATGTACTCTGATTGCTGAGCATACACAAAAACCAAAAGCAATTATAAATTTACAGATGGTCTATACAGCACATAAAGAATATAAATATATGTATATATCAGCCGAATGAGACATTTTGACCTCAAGCTACCATGGCTAGTCAGTATAAAAGAAGCCAGAATTATTTAAAAAATTAACAGTTATACTCTCAAAACAAGTAAAATAACAGAATGAAAAACTGGTATCCTTTGCTTTCGAAAGTTTACAGCCCCTTGAGCTGTGAAACAAGGCCAGTTAAATTTGTCCATTTCTCAAATGCACTGGCAGAATCCACAAATGCAATTTTAGAGGATTTAACATCATTTTGAGTCACTGCATAATCAAAACAGGAAAACAAAGTTAACCCTTACAAGCACTATAAACATCTTCAATAAGCATGAGACAACTTTGGAATTTAGTAGTACATTCAAATTTGTTTAATCTCACCCGATGAAATCAATGATGATAATGATGAATTGAAAGTATCCACTTCATTCTTCTCCTCAGGACCAGAGCTCAGCTGTTGAATAGATACACAAGACATTCAGAAAAGCTAATACCATTTAATCCACAAGAAAATGAATTTTATGCTAGTGACTGGCTAATGTGACCTTAGTGAAAGCTACATTGGCATTCTTAACCCAATCTGAATTAGTGCTGCCACCAAGAACCGAACTTGCTGCAGATAAATCATTGTTGTCAATGGCTTGGCCTACTTTGCTCAGCTTGTACACAACATCCTGTAAATATCCTGTTCCAAATCATTCATGCTCATGGTAAGCCTCATACAAGTAAGACCATTCAAGGTTGAACTTTGTGGAAAGATAGGGCAGTGTGATTCTGAAAGGATCTAATGCATTGTATTTATCTGATTTACAAGGGAAATGAAAGCTAGCTAAACAGATTTCAATGACATGGTTTATCTACATTTTACACTTGCCAAGCTCTTGGAGCTCAATTAAAAGAATTCCTTATAGCATTGCAGTTTGGTGTTTTTCTTTTTTTTTTCTTTTGAACAATGAATTGTAGTTTTGGTTCAATTAGTGGCAATTAAGACATTTTCCTAAATCACTTTTTCTTTTTTCTTTTTCTTATAGATATACAACACTAACTGATAGCAATTGATCCCAAAAAATAAATTTATCCAACTTGCAGAAAATGAAATCACAACAGATTTTACCAACTGCAGATTATATAATAAAGTAGGTGAGAATATAGTGAGCAAATTCTTTCACCATTAATAACTAATCTATTGATTATAAGAAGGGACAACCATGTACAATTTGTTATCTGGAATAGAATCTATTTGTGGGTTTTCGATTAAACATAAAAGCAGATCAAATATAATTTAAACAAAATAGCTAAATGGGTACAATCAAGTTTTGCATTTTGACAGAATCAGTGACTAATTGGACCAAACCTGTTTCTTTGTTAGATGAGCTGAGAACTCCTTGTCTCTCAATTCTCTTCTTTCTATCCTTTTTTACTCTTTCCAGAAGCTCTTCATCATCATCAGCCTCTAGAATGGCGGCATTAGAATTGGAGACGCAATTATTACCAGCCAAAACGAAGAAAAAGCTGGTTACTAAACTGATTGAAAGGTTTCTCTTTGACAGAAGTAAAGAGGGTGGTGGTGGTGATTCACTGGCTGCCTTGGAAAGAATCAAAAGTCTCTTGGCATTATCATTGTGAGGATAAGATAATGATTGTGTTCTCAAAAGGAAACTAGTGGAAGAAGAGGATGAAGTTGAAGCTAAAGAGGAGAGACGTGAAGGGATGAAGGTGATTGCAGTTGAAAGAAAGGCTGTTGTTGCCATTTCTAATCTAAAGTTTCAATTTTTATTTTCTTTAAAATTGGTTCTCTGGTTTATTATTTGGTGGGAAAAATTAGAGCCAAAGGACAATTTAGAAGTATAAAGGATAAGGTCGGAAGATTGTGCTATCTGATCCAGTCATTTTTCTTTTTGTTAGATAAAAAAGTAAACTCGGACGAGAATGGGCTATTGGCCTTATTTTACAAATAATAATTTTTTAAACAGATTGTATACCCACTTTACTTTATTTGTTTTAATTTATCTTTATTTCCATATTCTTTAAGATATACATACTTTTATAAATAATGTGTCTATTATACCTTTTACATAAATATAAATTATGTACTACACTTAAGTGAAAGGTAAGGATATATTAGACAATTCACTCATAAAAGTGGGTAGATTTTAATTGTATAAAATATAAAGGTATTTTTGATTAATTAATACAAAAAAGAGGTATTCCTCAACTTATCCCTTTTTTAAAAGAGAGATTATAAAAATATTATAAAATGGGAAAAAATTTACAAAACTATTAGGATATGAAGATATTTATATTTTTGTTGTACTAAGTTTATAAAAATACTGCGTTAAAGTTTTAAAATTACAAAAATACTGTGTTTCAATAAAATAAAAAGGGAAATTTCATTATATAACCTTAAAAACATACTCATTATTGTTATAAATATTAATAATTATGTGGATGTCCAAATCTTTTATTTATTACCATAATTGTAATCAACATTCCTCTTTTTCTTAGTTTCCCTTTTTCTTAGTTTCTTAATATCTCACTCTTGTATTTGTATAAATAGGGGTTCACCCCATTGGAATAAACAACTCAGAAATTCTCATTCACTTTCTCTTTCTCTCTTCATCTTCTTCTTCTTTCTTCTCATCTACTTTATATTATTTTATATTATTTTATAACACGTTATCAGCACGAGTCTCTGCCCAAGCTTCAAGCATGAGTCTCTGCCCAAGTCCCAATGTAAGTATTTTGTTAAAGTTCTTGAATTGTTTCAAAGTCACGATACACTAAATATATATTTATATATATACTTATCTGACTGAAACAATTTCAAGAAATCCTTTGTTTTCTTTTTTCTTTTTATTTATATATCTATATATTATATATGTATGTATATGTTTTTATATATTTATTATTGATTTCATATATATATATTATATTCTTATCATTCATAATATTTACAATATATGTGTGCCTATGATATGATAGAGAAAATCTATATAAATTATACATATATCCAGAAGATTATGTATCATCGATAAAATATTGCATATAACGTAAAGATTATGCATCATCGATAAAATATTGCATATATCCTGAAGATTATGCATCATCGATAAAATATTGCATATATCCTGAAGATTATGCATCATCGATAAAATATTGCATATATCTTAAAGATTATGCATCATCGATAAAATATTGCATATATCCTGAAGATTATGCATCCTCGATAAAATATTGCATATATCCTGATGATTATGCGTCCTCAATAAAATCTTGCATATATCCTGAAAATTATGCAAACGTAATATTCATTATATAGTTGATGGATATATAATGAAAGAGATGAATACATATTTATATATATATATTCTTGTATTCTTTGAGGACAATGAAAAGTAATCTAATATCGATATAGATTTTGACAAACATTTCCTGAAGTAAATGTTTTATATTTGTCAAAAAAAAAAATGATTGTATTTATGTGAATACAACTAAAGAATCATTAAAAATGATTATTATTGATGCAATTTTATAGTGGGTTTTGAATATCCAAAAAGAATGTTAAGAAAATTGCATTGAAACATCAAAGTATAAGAATAACAATGAGCATGACTAATGTTATTTAAATACATGAGGCATGTATTTATTGTTCATCATTCCCTGCAGAGAATGATACAAATTGAAGTCAATTACTTTTAAAGATTCCTCGTATTAGTCATGTTATTATACATTGTTATTACTTGCAATGTTGGAAATTATTGAATCTGACATATATTAAAGATTCAATTTTGCATACATCTTGGAGACTATGCAAAAATTGCATTCATATATTCTTTGAAATATCGTAAAAGAAATTGTTGAATAATTTCTTATATTTTTATGGATAAACAAGTAATAAATTTTTAAGAAATTTATAATAATGTTCTACTTGTTCAACGTCATTCCCCGAAGTGAATGTAATGATTTTAAATAATCAATGACATTATTTACTACTCAAATATTTCCAGAAAAAGATGAGATACCACACACAATCAAAGTGCATGAAATCTATATATCATGTGTGGAATTGAATAATAGTGGTCGCGTACCTGTAGTACGGACACACTTATAATCAAGATAAAAGTATACTTGATTATTTAATAGAATGTGAATTGTACAAACTTATTGCACATTTAGAATATTTAAATATCATTACCTAAAGAGAATGAATAGGCATGAAATTCTATTTCAAAGAATATAGATTTCACATATATTGGTAATGCCAGAAGCAAATTAATATATACATATTTTATTATTTCTTGAAATCAATAGTTTCAAACTATTGTTGGTACATGATATGTAAATATATAGTTACTCTATAATTCAGTTTGCATATTCCCAAAAGTGGATATATAATTTACTAATATTTGTTAGTGATCCAATATAATCAAAGTGATAAAGAATCACAAAATGATTAGTTGAAAAGCTTCTTGAAGAAGTCTTACATACAATTGCTACTTTGAGTAGTAAAATGTCTTTGTATGTACCTAGATGTGTAACTTTTATCTAGTTATGAAAGTGATAATAAATAACTTATTATATGTACTTGTTGTACATTTAAATATATAATATATCAAGTCATGATAATTAGACTGATGAATAGTCTATTAATAAATTAGACGACTTGTTAAAAAGATATCAGGAAAAATAAATGATATATTATGGTTATATCTATTTGACCATTATAACAACATGATGAAGTTGTTATGTACATTTTATATAATACACATCATTAAATTGATGATAGTGATTCCTGAAGAAATATAAAATTTGATAAACATAATAGTGACTCCTGAAGAGTGTATATGTTTTGGAGAATAATATAATTATATCAATTCGTGTATATAAAAATGAAACTTGTAATGATTATGTTGTAATGAATTTACATTACATTTTGAAAGTTTCATTGAAATACAAATTATAGTGAACCTGAAGTTCATGAATTGAATTAATTTGACATGATCAATCATATGCAATAAATTGTCAAAGAATTTGACTAAATTTTATTGAAGAACCAGAAGATTCTTCTCATTGTTATTTATAAGGCTCAAAAGAAGAATGTGCATATTTATAAGGCTCAAAAGAAGAATGTGCATATATTTGCACATAGAAAATATTTAAATTATATTTTCTTAACAATCTTGAGCCATTGTTAGATTTTTATTGCATAGTTTCTTATCGATGTGATAAGATTATATAATCATGCATTTACAAAATGTGTAAATTTATGTATTTCTAATTATACACGTATGACTCATTCTTAGAAATGAATTAAGTTCATAAGGATTGAACTTGAAACTGAAGTTTATTGAACCTGAAGTTCAATGTCATATAGTATATATGAGTTTAAACAAATATTGATTCATTGTGATATACTGAAATCCCTACAGGTATATTAATATTATTAGATATCACAATTTTAAAAAATTCTCTCGATCAGGGGAAGAGAAGCAGTTGGGATCGATGATAATTTTTGAAAAATGATCCTTGCACAAAGTATAAGAACGATATAGTTCAAAATGATATATACCAACTGCAAATCAATATTATTCAAAGTTGAGATAGAATGAGTTGAAAACGCCTGAAGCGTAAATGAACAATGTAGAAATTATTAATAAATATTCATTTGATTTGCCCTGAAGTTGTTAAATCTAGAGGTACTCATGGAGATACCTTAATGTTATAAAGTATTAAAATGATAACCGTGATGAAAACGGTACTCGAAAAGACTCCCAAGAGAAGTTAGACATAACACATTTGATCATAATTGAATCCCTGAAGTGATTCTATATAGGTACCTATAAATGATAAACATATTTGAAAAATATGTAATTTAAAGAGATCTCTATAAGTTATGTCAATATGGGAGGAAATTATCATTTATTGAAATTTTTGTCGACAATAAATATTGAATGTTTGCATATGCAATAAACTAACATGAGATAGCAAGGATCATGGTATTAGATTTGTCGAGAATCATCGACATATATTTTGTTTTTGGCCAAAATATTATGACGCAATACAGGCAAATTTACTCACATAAAGTGAAGTAAGACCTGTAGGGTGTGCAAATAAATATTTCTAATGAGAAATTTACATACATGTATTTGTACATAATGAATTGTTGTACAAAGTTTGCATAAACATGATATTGATTGAAGTAAGGCTTAAATATTGAGAAAATATAATCAAGATTTGATTATAGCCTGGAATATATTTTATGAGGATTTATAAGCGTCACATAAATGTTGCAACAAAAGGTTATTTATTTGGAGCTCCTAATATAGTGAGAATTTGAAATAAGCCTTATCTAAAAATTCTAGAAGAATTTAATACATGTCTTAAGTGATATAAATTCAAAGTCGCGCGCACTATATGACAAAGATCTTTGTATGAAATAAAGACATGTAAGTAAATTATTATTTGAAAAATACCTATGGTTGTCTATGCAATATAAATACGTAAAATATACGTTGTGATAGACTCTTGAAGAGTTTTTGATTAATTGAAGAACAAACTTTTATTTCTTTTGTATTTCGAGAAATATTAATGTATAAAGTTTGTTCATTAGTATTGAAGTCCTGAAGTACTTCATATGTATCAAGAATTATAGATATATGATCATTTGATATGGAAATTAAGATCATACAACAAGATGGAATAAATATATGGTCTTGGAGTACCATCATTGTTACAAACGAAAATTTATATTATCATTAATGTGTTATGTTCATATCTACTTGAAATTTTAAATTTTCGTATGAACAAAGTTGTGTACACACATTAATGATACAATTAGTTGGATAAAGACTAATGTTCCACGAACCCCTCATCCATAATTTAGAAGTCCATACATACTCTGGAAGAGTTATAGAAAATATATGATCAAAGATATATATGGTGATATTTTAAAAGTGATGACAATAATCTTATGAGATTTATTATCACCAAAAGAATTATGGATCATATGTGCATGAGGGGGAGACATATTCATGTTGCACTCTTTTTCCCTTAGCTCAGGTTTTGTCCCACTGGGTTTTCCTGGCAAGGTTTTTAACGAGGCAACTTGCAAATAATTATGAATATGAAATATATATTGTACTCTTTTTTTCCTTAGCTCAGATTTTGTCCCACTGGGTTTTTCTGGCAAGGTTTTTAACGAGGCAACTATAAATCATGTTAACATACTTGCATTTTATGAAGCAAGTAGAGAATGTGTGTGAGTGAGATCATTGACATAGCATATTTGGGAAACATATGAATTGCACTCAATAAAGAAGTATCAACCCAAGCAATTCTCTATGGATAATACTGCTTGCATCGCTCAACTAAAAGGAGGGTACATTAAAGGAGATAGAGTTAGAACACATTTCACGAAATTCTTCTTTATACGCTTCAAGAAAATGCATATTGGTGTTCAACATATTCAATCAAGTGTCAATCTTACAGACTTATTCACAAAGTTATTACCAACATCAACATTTAAGAAGACGGCAGATAAGATCGAAATTCGTCGATTAGAAGATCTCCACAAATGCCTAAATGAGGGGGAGGGAGTTAGTTTACACTATACTCTTTTTCCTTTGACCAAGTTTTCAGCAAGATTTTTAATAAGGCAGCTATTATGGACATCCAAGGGGGAGTGTTATAAATATTAATAATTATGTGGATGTCCAAATCTTTTATTTATTATCATAATTGTAATCAACATTCATCTTTTTCTTAGTTTCCCTTTTTCTTAGTTTCTTAATATCTCACTCTTGTATTTGTATAAATAGGGGTTCACCCCATTGGAATAAACAACTCAGAAATTCTCATTCACTTTCTCTTTCTCTCTTCATCTTCTTCTTCTTTCTTCTCATCTACTTTATATTATTTTATAACAATTATCAATTTTTAGACTTTTAACATAATTTATACCAAATAATATCTATTTTGACGTGTTTTCCCCTTTTTACTCCCTCATACTAATAATTGCATTTTAAAAAAAAAATAACTCTCTCTCTAACTCACTCATCTCTCTGCTCTTTCTTTCTATTGCTAAAAATAATTAAAAAAAAAAACTCATTAACAACCACAACGGCCGGTGGCGATGGTGGAGATTCCACTAAAGCCACTGACCATGAGGGTACAAAACCTGCTGCACTCACAATAATGGGTAAGTGTTTTACACAATAAATTTTTAAACATTTTGAAGAGTATGTTGCTTTTTTTTTTTTTTTTTTTTTGGGAAATGGCAGGATCTGGGTTTTCCAATAAGATTTGGATTTTTTTACGTTATATCGATAGTTTATCAATAATATGTTGATGTTTTATCGATGGTAAGCGTACCAAGATTGGAGAAGACTCCTATCGACAATTTTTCGATAGCATATCGATTGTTTCTCGATGATTTCCATGGCTATGTGGATTTTTTATTTTTGCTTTTTTTTCATTTTCAATTTCTTATCGATGGTTTCTCGATGATTTTCATAGTTGTGTGATTTTTTTTTTTTTAATTTTTGCATTTTTTTCAGTTTCTTATCGATTGTATATCGATGGTTTCTTGATTATTTTTATGGCATCAAAAAATTCACACAGCCATGAAAATCATCAAAAAACCATCGACATACCATCGATAAAAAACTTAAAAATGCAAGAAAATATATATATATATAAAAAATTTACACAACCTAGAAAATAATCGAGATACCATTGAAAAATTATCGATAAGAGTCTTCCCCAACCTTGTTACGCTTACCATCAATAAAACATCGACATATTATCGATAAACCATCGAGATAACGTAAAAAATTCAGATCTCACCGGAATAATCAGATCCCGCTATTTCGCAAGAAAAAAAAAAGCAACATACTCTTCAAAATGTTTAAAAATTTATTGTGTAAAACACTTAACCATTATTATAAATGTAGCAGATTTTGTACGGTCATTATGCTTGATTCATGGCTTTATCTCCACCATCGCCGTCGGCCATCGTGGTCGTTAATAGATTTTTTTTTTTCATTTTTTAACCGTAGAAAGAGAGAGAGAGAGAGAGAGAGAGAGAGAGAGAGAGAGAGAGAGAGAGAGAGAGAGAGAGAGAGAGAGAGAGAGAGAGAGAGAGAGAGAGAGAGAGAGAGAGAGAGAGAGAGAGAGAGAGAGAGAGAGAGAGAGAGAGAGAGAGAGAGAGAGTTAATTTTTTTTTTTTTTTTAAAAAATGCAATTATTAATATGAGAGGGTAAAAAGAAGAAAGCAAGTCAAAATAGGCATTATTTAGTATAAATTAGTTAAAAGTCTAAAAATTGATAATGGATATATTTTTAAGATTATATAATGAAATTTCACCATTAAAAAATAACTTAACAAACAACATGAAAATAACTATAAAACAACAAAAAGATAACTACAAACTAACACTAAAATAACAAAACATTGACCTAATTACAATAAACAAAACAAAATCAGCTTTTCAATATGTTTTGTATTATGATTTTTTTTTTTACTTAATTTTGACAAGTTGATTTATTTTTTTGTACTATTACATTATTTTTTTTTTCATAGAATTTATTATTAAAACTTTATTCTTTCAATTTTTTTTCTCCTTTCTATTTTTAGTTAGTAATAGTTAAAATGATACTTTATTTTTTAAAAATTAAATAAATAGTTACATTAATAATAGAAATAATAAAATCTTATGATTTTAAAATGAAGCATATAATATAATGAGTAATATATAATTAATATATTAATACACTACGGCACATCGTGTTAACTAAAAAAACAAAGAATCTTATTATTGTATTTTAAAAAATGGTGTCAAAAAAAAAAAAAAACTAATTATATGTTTTTACATATACAAAACAACACACATACAACAAGAAAAAAGTATCAAGAATAAACTAAAAATACACACTATAAAAAATACACATGAATAAACAACTAAAAAGTAATTGTTCAACAAAATAAATAATAGAAATCACTTGAAAACAACTAAAAAATATCATGAATACAACAAAACAAATGCACATATATAAAACAAAAATATTGTCTAAAATAAACTAAAAATATACACGACTAAAAATGCACATAAACTATACAACAACTGAACAAAAAAATGTATAAAAACAACATAAAAACAACTATAGAACACTTAACACAACAACATAAAAATAATTATAAAACAACTATAAAATAACAAAAAGACAGCTATAAATCAATAGAAAAATAACAAGACATCAATCTTGTCAAAATATGTAAATCATTCATAAATCAACTTTGAATAAACTACAAAATATTTTAAAAAAAAATGTATACTCATTTTATTAATCAAGTAAAAGATAGAAAAATATAAAAAGAGTGCTCTTAACTTTTTTGTTTGAGAGAAAAAGAGTGTTAAACAAATTATCATAAAACAATGAAAGTAAAAGAATTATATTTTAGTAAAAGTTAAAAGAAATTAAATAAAGATTTTTTTATTAAATGTGATTAATTAAAGAAAAATAATTTGAAAGAGTTAGAATGAGAATAGTAAGAAAATGAAAAAGAGAAGAAAAAATAGAATAAATAGTCAGGTAAAGCTTATTAAAAAAAGATATAAAGAAGAGAAAAAAAAAAACTCTTTTAAAAGCTTTGATAAGTAAGTAAAAAACATAAAAAAAATAACTAGATTAGGAAAGTATAAATGTAAAAATTTCTTGTCAAAGTATAAATGTAAAATTTAGAGAAATGTTAATATTTGGTGTAAATACGCCTATATAGGCTAATTAGTTTTGAAAAATTCTATGCTACACCCTTACACCATCTCCAATGTAAGATTTAAAATTTATACTAAATTGGCACAAAAAATAAGTTTGTATTATATTTAACATATTACTTGTTAGAGAAATTGAATTAGCAAAGAGTAAATCGAGTGCTGAGCTAACAAGAAACAAATGATTGATAAGTTAGGGAATTCCAAGACAGAGTGACTAATTATTGTCGTGTAACCAATTTTTGTTATGCATATTTTAATGTGTAATATTCTCGGCTACATGTAGCTGTTGTATTGGTTCTAAATACTAGCTTTGTAATATTTCTTGGCTATATAATAAAATATGCAATACTTAACAAATGAGCTAAGTTTTCCAATCAATTTTTTCCCTAAAATTTTACTTGGTATCAGAACCTTGAAGGCCTTTGCTGATGTCGACCAACCAAAGGTAGACGAGTCAGGAAACACCTGAAAATGCTAGTGGTGGAAACTCTCGAGTAAGCTCCATGGCACATACTAGTTCCTCTGTGGTTGCTACCCCCTTCAATCTAGCGACTTCCTTCAATATTACTATGAGTCAGCTATTTACTGTCTAACTCGACAGAAACAACTTTCCCTTGTGGAAAACTATGGTGTATACCATAATCAAAGGTCACCGATTAGAAGGCTACTTGAATGCTTTGGAACCATGTCCAAATGAGTTCATCTCACTAGAAAAAGACAGTGAAGGAGAAGCTATAGTCACTGAAATTCAGCCAAATCTTGATTTCGAAGCTTGGATTCTCCATGACTAGTTGTTGATGGGCTGGCTATATGGATCTATGATAAAGAATATTGCTTCAAAGGTTATGGGGTGCAGATTGCATTTTCACTTTGGACAGCTCTTGAAGAACTTTACGGAGCTCATTCCAAGGAAAATATGAATGATTTGTACACAAAATTTTTGATAACACGAAAGGGAGCTCAACCAATGACTGATTACTTGAAGATGAAGAGAATGTGGCAGACTCTTTGGCTCTATTGGCGATCCTTACCCAGAAAGACATCTAATAGCCAATATGTTGTTAGGTCTTGACATTGAGTACTTATCAATTGTGCTACTCCTGGAGCATAGAACAAATTTAACTTAGTAGCAATTTTAAGGCTCTCTCTTTAGCTTTAATAGTAAACTCGAAAGATGGGGAGCTGTTTCACCAACTAGTAAACACTTAAACACTCCTTCTGCTAGCATGGCACAAAGACCCTCCAATCCAAACAATATAGGCAACTATTCTAGAAGAAGTAATAGATATAAGAATAACCAAGGTCGTAGAAGCTTATACTAGGGAAACTCATCCAAAGGTGGTCATAACCACCACCACAACAACAATAACAATCGTGGAAGAGGCAGATTTAGCAGAGATACCTCTAGACCAACCGTCAATTGTGTAGGAAATTTGGTCACTCTGCATGTGTGTGCTATTATCGATACAACGATAACTACATGGGCCAGCCACCTCAGAGTGAGAACCAAGACAAAAATTCTCAATTGAGAGCTCTTGTAGCCACTCCACAAACACTGAATGATGATTCTTGGAACACAGAGAGAACCAAGACAAAAATGCTCAATTGAGAGCCCTTGTAGCCACTCCACAAACACTGAATGATGATTCCTGGTATGTAGATAGTGGGGTAAAAATCATCTCACTCCAAAATTAGACAAGGTCACCAACAAAGTGGACTATAATGGTAATGAATACATGATTATTGGCTATGGTAGCAAACTTGATATTAAACACATTGGTACTGGTTTGCTTAACACTACAGGTTCAACTCGTCTAGTTTTAAATGATTTCCTTCGTGTTCCCTCTATTACCCAAAATCTTATTAGTGTTTCTAAATTAACTAGTGACAATAATGTTTCTATTGAGTTTTCCCCTGGTTTTTGTTGTGTGAAGGAACTAACAACAAGGAAGGAGGTGCTACAAGGAACGCTTAAAGATGGCCTCAATCAACTTCGTCCTATTCCAAGATAGATTCATGCCTTTCAAATCACACAAGGTCCTTTTTCTACTATTTCCACTCAATATCATGTTCAATCTATTTTTATTTCCCTAAAGGATACCTGCCATAGACACCTAGTCATCCCTCTTGTCGTGTAGTGAATCAAGTGTAATAAAGTTGTCCAATGTACATTTTAGTGTCAACGAAACTCACAACCTTTGTGATACTTGTCAATTTGGCAAGGCACATTCCCTACCATTTCCAACATCTGATAGTCATGCTGCTAATGTTTTAGACTTAATATATATAGATTTATGGGGACCAGGCCCTATGGCATCTCACACTAATTGTAGATATTACATACACTTTCTAGATGACCATACCAACTTCCAACTAAGAGATTTGTTGCTTGTGCATCCACTAACATAGTCTACCAGGCCCAAGACTTAAGCTTGATGTTGGCTTCGGCGAGTTAAATTATTGTCTTTACTATGATCTACTTGTCTATTTCTCATCCACCTAGGCTTATTGTCATGTTGTTTTCATTATGACTAGGCTACTGTCAAGGCTCGCCAGTTTTCTAAGAACCTGAATGATTAAGGTCACGCAGCCGCTACCTTAGGAGGGCTTTCAGAGATGCAAGCCAAATAAAAGCATGTAGAGGAGGAGGTGGAGACTCTTAAGGACAATGTCTTGGCCCAGAAGACATTGAGGGAATGGGATCAGAAGGCCAAGACTTGATGACAGGCTTAGACTCAGCTGCTGGCAACCAAACAAGTGTATCTTTAGAAAGAGGCTGATTTATCTAAGGTTCAATTGGAGAATGATAGTCTTAAGCAACGTTTCTCTCATCTTGAGAAACTTCATCAGGCTAATTTACAGTCTATTGCCAATATGTGTGTGGAGTTGGAGGAGCTTCATTTGCTGTGGGACTCTAACAAATTGGTTAATTAAGTTTTAGATAAAAAGACCATCCGACTTCCTTCTCCCATCACTTGCGAGCAATGCAAGAAGCTCTATGAAGATAAGGTTTTCATGTGCTAGAGTTTGAACAAATTCTAGCCTTGTCTTCACTTTTTTCCCGATCTTGAAGCCACTTTGAAGCGCTTCATGGAAAAGAACAAAAAGCTAGATGCGGCTCTAGTGGCAAAGATGAGTGGACCTCGACTACCCTTTCTGGCTTCTCCAAGGCAAGACTTACAACCAACAATATTATTATTATTATTATTATTATTATTATTATTATTATTATTATTATTATTATTATTATTATTATTATTATTATTATTATTATTATTATTATTATTATTATTTTGTGTTGCTTATATAGCCACTTTTTAATTATGGGAAGACATTTATTGATAGCCTTCCCCCAAGGCTTATATTTTTGAGACAATCTGGTCATGCGACCTTTATCTATTTAAGACAATATGGCTAGGCAATCTTAATTTTAATTTCATCCTTTCAAGCTTCTGATCTTTGTGCAAGTTATATTTGTTACTATTTTTTCTTGTTAAGATTATAATTTATTTTGCTTAATTTGGTTATATATTTTTTTGCTAGTAGGTTAGGCCATGCCTCCTTGATGTATACTCTGTGTTGTTTTTATTTACTTATTACCTACATCCAAGTGACTGAAGGGTGTAGGCCTTGAGTCACTTGTTGTGTTTCCTCAAGTTGCATTTACACATTTTAGGTAATGTTACGAGTTCATTACTTCTTGCACAAAATATATTGTCTTGGTCGACTGACCTACATATTTCTTACGAAAATACTAAAGATGAAATTGAATATCGAATTCCTAACTATTGATAGTAAATTCGGTTGGGATTTTATGCCCTAAATAAAACCCATTTCAATATAATCTTATTTGCTATCAATGGAAGATTAGAAATCATTTAAGTTTACATGTTATTTTCATGTTAATGGTTTAATATACAATTTTTGATAAATCTTAAACATATAGTTATTCACAATTACAGTGATATCATCATAGTAGAAAGTAATTGTAATTATATACTTCACAGTTTTAGTCCTATGATTTATCTGTGCACTGGATTTATACTGACGTGATAATCAGTAATAAAGTTTACTTACACTTAGATAAGTGGTTTGACCTTTCCAGGGTATTGGTAAAGTATACTAGTATCAGATGTATGGAGTCTGAACTAGACTGATATTGTACTTAGATAAGATATCATAAACTTACTGTTATATCTTTCTGTCAATATCACTTAGTTGATCTTAAGTCAATAGATCTTAATCCTGAGATAGTTAGGTTCTAGCTTAACTATATTATTTGTGTTTTTGGCTTATTCGTAAAATCTGACCAAATGGATATCTCAATACCTACATCTTGGGAGCATGGTAGTACAATTGAGTGGGAGCGCTAATCATAGATACGGAATCTATAGATTCTATAATGACATAGAAATGAAATGGTAATTTCCTTTGAGCTTGGCTTAACAGAGAGAAATGGAAGAGCTTTTATTTTAGTAATTATATTAGCTTACTGAAATATCATTTATAGAAAGTTAAGTGTTTTAAGAATAAAATACATTGAAGGGTAGAACGATAAATTTGTCCATACTTGATGTAAATCATCCATAGAGGATCTTTGATTATTTGGATTGAAATGGATAATTAGTAGCATATCTATATTTGGAACATATAGAGTGTTCTATGTAATTAGGAGTTGAATCTATAGTGGAGTCAAGAAGAATTAATAAGTTAGGAAATTTAAATTTACTTGGTAAATTTTAAACCTACTTATTGGGAGCTTGATTATATAGGCATATGGTCCCCACACTAATTGAGATAATATTGGCTTGTAGACTCAGTTAATTGGTTTTAATTAATCAATTAGAATTATAAACTAGACTATGCCTTATTTATGAATTTTTATTAAGCAAGGGCTTAATTGAGTAGAAAAAGAAGATTTAAGATTTATTTGTTAATTAAGAGACTTTATAGGGTCTAATTAATAAATAAATTAAATAAAAATTTTATTTAATAATTATAATTAATTATTAAATAGATTACAATTAATTATTAAATAGATAGAATTGATATTTATTGAATTAGAGTTAACATATGACATTTGTGAAAAAAAAGAAGATAAGTTTTTAAATAAATGGCAAAATTGAAACCTATAGGGCCACATATATAGTCGACCACTTAAAAGAATTATTAAGCCATTGTTTTATCTTTTTTAATTCTATATAATTTAAATTCTAACCCTAGAAGAAATCCCATAAATAGATAATAATAGGCTCTTATACTGATAACCTTGACAACATAAGCTTATCACACTAGTTTGTGAGACAACTCAGAAAAATAAAGAGCCTCTCTTGAATTTGAATTCCTTTCTCTTTCTTCTTCAAATTTTTGAGTCTTATAGTGAGTTGATTACTTGCCCACGCAATTCAAGTCAATATTCAATTATAGTGTGGATGATTGTGAAGAATTCTATCATCTAAGGAGATCCAGGTTCAGATCTTAGTAATACTCTGTGACAGAAAGGAACAAGGGTTAGAGATCTGAACGGAAAAAACCATCACATATTCTACTGCCACCAATGTAAAGTTTTCTTAAATATTATTTTTATGATTTTTATGATTTTATTTATAGAAAATACGGTCTTTTGATGTATTTTTATATTGTATTCTTGTTAATTTATTGTTGATTTTTTGTAACTTGTATTATTTTTTGTTGTTATTTGGATAATATTTTTTTGTCATATTTTTGTTACTTTTATGTAATTTTCTTATTATTTTTGTATTATTTTTATAAAATATCGTACAAATATAAAAAAATAATTGAACAAATATAAAAAATTTACAAAAAAAAATTGTATTTTATATAATTACTCCATTTTTTGTTATTTGTCTTTCTTCAAAAAATTATAATAAACTTATTTGTAGACTCAAAGCCCATGTATACATATCATCTATTTTGTAAAGAAGTTGTCAACTCAAATACACTTGTGATAACACTATGCTAGATTTCTACCTCACACCATATAAGAAACTAGGTTAACTTACAAAAATATTGTTGAAGGATAAAAAATAAATATATTGAAATAATAATTCTGTCATTTGAAGAATAAAAAGCTCAAGAAATTACAGTGCTTCACCTGTAGAATGAAGGAACCGCATAAGATTATTCAATAAAAAATATTAATTTTATTAAAAAAAAATTAATTTAAGTGTTATTTCTAAAAGAAAATATAATAATATTTAAAAGTTGTTGTTAATTGTAATTTTAGTTTAACCGCTCTACTTTTAATTTATAATACTTTTATTTTTTTAGAAATATCATCCACCTTTTTATCAAATAATAATAAAAATATGTTTTTTTAGTAATGTAACAGTATCACAATAGTATTTATTTTAGAAACATATATAAATATTTTATTTTTCTATTTTATTGTTTAAAAAAACAATAATAAAAATATATAAATTTTTTACAATATGTAGATTGAGTAAAAAAATGATATTCAGAAGATTTTGTTTAGATATATAATGAGTTTAAATTTGAATTGCAATATTAAAAATATATAAATAAATATATAATCATATTTAATATAAGATAAAAAATAAATATATATAACGAGTTTAACTTTTTGAATTATAATATTTTAATTATAAAAGATAAGAAAAATATGTATAGTAAATTTAAATTTAAACTCATTATATATGTATTTTGGGATTAACAACTTGTCCCAAATTTTAGCCGGATAGCCTATTTTTTGAGCTTGGATGAACGAAAAGTAGAACAATTTGGCTTTGAATTTATCTCTTTTAACAGCTTCAATAATGATATCTCCTTCCCCCACCATTGATCGGAGTCTTAGAATTTTCTTGAAGTACCAGCTTGAATCTTGTTTAAATTCAACCTCCCAAAAGTTTTGATCCTTTAGATAGATGGCATCTATCCAACGCACCCAGAGATTGTCCTGCTTTCTTGATATTGCCCAAATAAATTTAATTATTAGAGCAATATTTTGTTTCTTACCCTCTCTAAACCCAAGGCCACCAAATTTCTTCGAAAGACAAACTTTTCCCATGATGGGATGTGAAGTTTGCTTCGATTACCATTAGTACTCCAAAGAAAGTCCCCACAACACTTGTCAATAGCCGCTGTAATATTTTGAGGGAGAACAAACAAACTCATCCAATAATTTCTAACCCCCTAAAGAACAGAGTGAACCAATTGAGCCTTTCATGCGAAAGACAAATTCTTGCTTGCCCAGTTATGTAAGTTCTTATGAATTTTGTCAATGATAATCCCATAATCAGCTACTCTCCATTTTGTTGGTCTAAGTTGAACACCAAGGTACTTAAAGGGGAAGGTACCCTCATCCATTTTCAGCACATTCAAAAGCTTTCGCCTGCAATCATCATGAACCCCTCCAAAGTATACCGTAGACTTGGATTTGTTGGCTACAAGACCTGTAGAATCACTAAAGACTTGAAAAGCCTCCTGAATAAGCTGAACATAATTTTCATTGCCTCTACAGAAGATGATAAGATCATCTGCAAAATAAAAGTTCACAAGCCCTAAGGTATTACAAAGCGAATGAAACCCGAAACCCTTTATTTTAGATTTCTGAATAAGCAATCTAGTTAGATACTACATAATAAGCACAAACATGAGGGGAGACATCAGGTCTCCTTGACGAAGACCCTTGTAGCCTCCCATTCATCAAAAGAGCATAAAAGGCTCCATGAAGACAAATTAATATCCAAGTAATGAACTTGGAGGGGAAGCAGAGCCCTTTTAACAACTCAGCAACAAAGTACCAATGCACCGTGTCATACGCCTTGCTCAAATTGATTTTCATTATGCATCTAGAAGACACATTCTTCTAAGTGTAACCTTTTGAGCAAATCCTGCAAGATCAGTATATTGTGAGCAAGCTGCTTGTTCTTAACAAACCCACCTTGATTATCATGTATTAGACTGGGAAGAACTTTTGAGAGTCTAGTACAGATCAACTTAGATATGCATTTATATACTGTGGTACAACATGCAATAGGTCTATAGTCATTAGCACTTTGAGGATTATCATTTTTGGGGATGAGGGAGATAGTTGTCTCATATAATTATTTTGGGAGTATCCCATTTTGGAAGAATCCCAAGACTTCTCTTGAGATATCATCTCCTATCTCATCCCAAAGGCCTTAAAAAAAGCCAACACAAAACCCATCCAAACCTGGACTTTTCGAAGAATGAATCCCGAAAAGAGCTTTAATCATATCTATATTATTGAATGGACGAGAGATTTGCACTTATTGGATCAAGCTCAGTTTATTCCCATTATCAAGACACTCAGACTCCATTCTCCTTGTAGTTGAACTTTGTTTCCCCATAAAGCTGCGAAAGTGGTTGAGGAAGTGCTCAACAACTTTAGCATAATCATCCACAACAGCTCCATCTACGCTATAAGAGCAGATTCTATTCTCAGATTTTTTTTTTCATGATAACATGGAAGTAGCTGGTATTTTCATCCCCAGATCTCAACCAATAAATCTTAGAATTTTGGTGAAGATAGTTGTCCTATTGTTTTTGGGCATCCAAGGACTTTATATGTAGAGTTTTTTCTTCCTTCATCGTTGTAGTACATAAAGGGTTCTTGGCCAGGTTCTCTTGAGCATTACAGTACTCTTCTCTTGCTGATTTGTATGTGCTGGTGACATCTTCATGCTTAGTGACAAAATAATCCTTTAAGACATACTTCACTCTAAACAGCTGCTGAGATAAACTCTTCAGATCTGTGACCTTCTTTCTCCTCCAGGTACTTAAAACAGTGTCTTTGTACCCATCTTTGAGCATCCAGTGGTTACTAAATCTAAACGGTTTAGTACCACAATTGCTGATCTTGACATGTTTGATAATACAGTCACTGTGATCACAGAGAAACCCCCCATCTCAAACTTGCTTATGTATTCAGAAATTGGTCTAGCCAACTCTCATTAGTAAACACTCTGTCAAGCTTCGAGTGAATTAAGCTCCCCTCCTCATGCTTATTTGACCAAGTAAAGAAGGAGCCCAAATACTTAAGCTCTTCAACTTGTCCTTGGGCCAACCAGTCTTGGCTATCTTGTATCTCACTGTCCTTTATCCTTCTACCACCACATCTATCCTTATACCCAAACATGGCATTAAAGTCACCTAAAATAATCCACGGTTCCTTCAAATGCCCAATACTCGCTAATTTACTCCAGAGCTCCTTCCGTTTATTTAGAGAGTTACTACCATAAATAGCCATGAGGTAGAACTCATCTTTGAACCCAACCATTTTAAGCTTGCAATGGAAAAATTGTTTGTCCTCCAAGAGCACATCCACTTTAACAATTTTATCTATCCAGATCAAAAAAATCCTATACGAAATCACATGACTAGAATAGTACTTCCAGTCCAAGTTATTCAACAACAAACTAGAAATCTTATCATGGCTGATTTTGGTCTCAAAGAGAGCCCTAAAACCAACTTTATTGATTTTACAACTTTCAAAAAACTCACGATGCTTCTCTTTTTTATTCAGCCCTCTAACATTCCATCCAAGCATATTGATGTTCTCCATTAATCTGAATTATCAAGTGTAGTAACCAATGCCCCCTCAGCCTCTTTCAAAGCATCATACCCATTACTCACAGTAGCTTCTTGTTGAGTTCTAATAACTAGCTTGGAACCTTTCCTCCTTGGAGTTAGCCAACCCCCACACTCTTTACCATCATGGACACTAACACTCTTATTTTGATGTGTCCGACTTGGTTCTGAATTCCTAACACAGTCCCCTTTTTCTTCATTGTTACTATGATTAGTCTCAGCTAAGCCCTTTTTTTGTCATTCTATCTTGGGTAGATCATCTACATTTTCCTCATTTTTTTGTTGGATTATCCCAGGATTTGAATCATTTTTCTTAACATCATTCTTGTTTTTATCCCTTTGCTTTTTTTCCTCCATGTAAATTACAGTTAGAAACTATATGGCCAAGCATGTTACAAGCAGCACATTTGGTTGGCAGCCATTCGTACTCAACTTGTTTTTCTACAAGTTGCTTCTTCTCATTTACAAAAGCAATTGACCTCGGGGTTCATCCTTAATCTCAACATCCACCAAAACTCTAACAAATTTGATCATAGACCTTTCTAGAGTTACTTTACCTGCCATTATAGGTTTGCCAATGGTGCTAACAAGAGAACTTAGGTTCTTCTTTCCCCAGTACTGAAGACATAAATCATTCAACTTGACCCACACTGGAACCGATCTTATCATCTGAGTAGTATCCATATCTTCAGACCAAGGTCTGAGAATTACAGGTTTCCTATCAAACTGTGTAACCCCTGTTTCAAGGATGATATACCTAGTAACTTCATCTTTAAAGTTGACCAAAGTAAATCCCGATTGCATTCTAACTATCTTTTCCACACCCAAATTCCTTCGAATTCTCTTGAGAAAATGTAACACCCTAACTAACATAGGCGTATTACGTGATTTTTAAACATGTTGTGCAGCTCGTTGCTAATCAACGAGGTTTATGGAAAAACGTGATTAATTAAAATTTTGCTTTTTAATTAAACTTATAAAACAATATTACAAAAGACTCGGGATCCCGATTATAAAAATATTTACAAAAAGTTTAACTGTTTAACTGATACATAAAATAAAAGTCGTCTAACGACCAGTTACAAAAATCAGCCTCGCTGTCCCGATGATCGTACGCTCCAGGCCTAACCTCCCCGACATGTACAATCTCATAAGCTCGCTCACGGTCCATCAGCTCTAGCCTTGCCTTCACCTACACATCAACGTAGAACTGTGAGTCGACAGACTCAGTAAGAAAAGCATAATAATACTCATACATAATTCTAACTGCCGTGTCCAACACGATACTGAGTCCCGCTACTGCCATGTCCAACATGGTACTGAGCCACTACTGCCATGTCCAACATGGTACTGAGTTCTGAACGTTCATAGGGACGGTACTATTGACACGTAACAACCTGATCGGTCGAACCGGTCATACTCCGACTGCTGGTCATACTCCAGCCTGTACCGACGTGTTACTATATCCTCCTGATCGGTCGAATAGGTCATACTCCGGCTGCTGGTCATACTCCAGCCTGTACCGACGGGATACGTCAATAGTACGGAACCACCAACCAAGTGTCAGCCTGATCGGTCAAACCGGTCATACTCCGGCTGCTAGTCATACTCCAGCCTGTACCGACGTGATAGGGTTGGATGGTTCGAAGCCAACATACATATCTAATGTAATCTAACAGGCTTCCTACATGCACGCTAAACATGTAATCTACATATGCATACTGTTATACTAATCTTACCTGGATTCCGAATTCAGGTGTGCTTGAACCCGACCGGAACTGAAGCTGAGCGGCGGATTACTGGCTCCTAAACCATAAAAATCACAACGCTATAAGTGACACGCTAAATCACTTCCCGGGGACTAAAACTAGGAACTAAAAGTTTCCCTATCGATAAAAAGCATGGCAATACCCCTAAAAACATAAAAACGAGGAAAACTAGGGTCCCTGAATTTTCCCCAACCGGTAGACCGGTTGCCCAACCGGAATTCCGGTTCTGGAAAATTCAGAACCCTCATCCGGAATTCCGGATGCACAACCGAATTCGGTTCCTCGCGAGCGACAAACCCAAATTTTCATAACTCGACCAATTCAACCCCAAATCACCTCAAACTTTCCAGACCTGTTCTATACCTTCCCTAGAACATTTCTAAGGCCTCAAAACCACCCAGAAAACACATAAACAGAAATCACCATTGGAGCTCAAGCTTTGAGTTCTAAACTCAAACTTGAGCAAATCCACCTAACAAGCAATCAAACCAACTTAATTCTACATAATCAAGCTTAGAATGACCTCTGGAAACTCAAGCAAACATCCTCAACATCACAGCAACAAAATATAACCTTTTCTCTCAAAAATCACATATTTTTACATAGAAACTTAAAGCTTTGCACAACCTATCTAACATGATTTCAAAACAGCTCATTTAACTTCAATTAACATGCTTTAAACCACATAATTTAACAACAAAATCACAGCAGTAACAACAACCAAAAATCATGCATGTATCACCAATTTCATCATTTTTTTCCAATAAATTAAAGAGAGAAAGCTAGGGATCACATACCACAAACAAGAGTTCACAAATATAGGTTGAATCAAGCTTGAAAAACCCAGCCTTTGAATCCCAAAACCCAGCCGAAAATAGAGAGAAAAAGAGAGTGTTCTATGAAATTTTCTTTCTTTCTTTACTTAGTGATTTTTTTGCTAAAAAGAGAAAATAGAATAAACTACATGCAATATTCATTTCAGCCAAGTATACAATTAAATAATTAATTAATTTCAAATAAACAAGCCACTAAAAGACAAAACATCATTGGGGCAAAAAGACCATTTTGCCCCTCCATTCTAAAACCACATAAAAATCACTAAAGGGGTATTTTTGGGACATTCTAAATTCCCGGCCATTCCCGACATTCCCAATGTCTAAAACCCGTCCCCAAACTACTAACATACTAAGTTGTGATTTCTACTGAGCCAAACGCCGAGTTCCAAAATACCGGGCACCGAAATTACGAAATAGGCAAGCTACTGAATAACATAAATAACAGTATAATAAATTATTTAAATAGCTATAAATAATTTCATAATTAATCATAAACAACTGCTAATTTCCAAATTAACTAAGCGGGCTTTACAACTATCCCCCCCTTAAAAGGATTTCGTCCCCGAAATCTAACCTGAATAACTCTGGATATTGAGCTCTCATATCTGTCTCAAGCTCCCAGGTGGCTTCTTCCACCTTACTGTTTCTCCAGAGAACCTTGACCAATGCTATGGTCTTATTCCGAAGGACTTTATCCTTTCTATCCAGGATCTGCACTGGCTGTTCTTCATAAGTCATGTCTGGCTGAAGCTGAAGACTCTCATAACTAAGTATATGAGAGGGGTCTGAAACGTATTTTCTCAACATTGAGACATGGAATACGTTGTGAACTGTTGATAAGGCTGGAGGCAATGCTAACCGATATGCCACTTGACCTATCTTCTCGAGAATCTCGAAAGGTCCTGTAAATCTAGGGCATAACTTGCTTCTTTTCCCGAAACGTTTAATCCCCTTCATCGGAGATACTCGTAAAAACACATGTTCCCCTACTTGGAACTCAACGTCTCTGCGTTTCGAATCTGCGTAACTCTTCTGTCTGCTCTGTGAGGCAAGCATTCTAGCTTTTATCTTCTCTATCGCCTCATTGGTCCGCTGAACTGACTCTGGACCCAGGTATTTCCTGTCCCCTGTCTCATCCCAGTGGATAGGGGATCTACACTTTCTACCGTACATCAGTTCATAGGGAGCCATCCCTATCGTACTCTGATAACTACTGTTGTACGAAAATTCTATCAACGGTAGATATTTACTCCATGAGCCTTCAAAGTCCATAACACATGCTCTCAACATATCCTCCAATATCTGAATTGTCCTTTCGGACTGACCATCTGTCTGAGGATGGAATGCTGTACTGAATTTTAGCTTTGTACCCATTGCCCGTTGCAAATTTTGCCAAAATTTGGAGGTGAACTTCGGATCCCTGTCCGAAACTATAGACTTCGGTACCCCGTGAAGTCTCACTATCTCTCTGACATATAACTCTGCCAACTAATCCACTGAAAATGTTGTTCTAACCGGCAGAAAATGAGCAGATTTCGTAAATCGATCCACCACTACCCAAATGGAATCAAATAAACCCGTGGTCCTAGGTAACCCGACCACAAAATCCATCGCAATATCCTCCCATTTCCATTCTGGTAGGGTTAGAGGCTGCAACAACCCCGTCGGTCTACGATGTTCAGCCTTAATCTGCTGACAAGTGAGGCATCTCGATACGAATTCTACCAAATTCTTCTTCATACCGCTCCACCAGAAGTACGGTTTCAAATCTTGGTACATCTTAGTGGTGCCGGGATGCAGAGAATATGGGGTAGAATGAGCCTCCTCAAAGATCTCATTTCTAAGTTCCACACTGTTCGGAACACAAACCCTGGCTTTATACAAAAGCATCCCACTGTCTGACACTGAAAAGTCCTTGGCTTGACCAACCAATACCTCATCTCGGATTTTCACTAACTCCGGATCTGTCATCTGAGCGACTTTTATTCTTTCCAACAGATCAGATTGCAGCGTTAAGTTGTGAAGCTGACCTACCACAAACTCAATGCTGGATCTAACCATATCCTCTGCTAGCTGAGGTGAGATCTGAACTATACCAGCTACTTGCCCGGGACCCTTTCTGCTCAGGGCATCTGCCACTACATTGGCTTTTCCGGGATGATAGAGGATCTCACAATCATAATCCTTCACTAATTCCAACCAACGCCTTTGTCTCATGTTCAAATCTTTCTGAGTAAAGAAATACTTGAGACTTTTATGGTCGGTATAGATCTCACACTTCTCCCCATAAAGGTAATGCCGCCAAATCTTCAGTGCAAAAACCACTGCGGCCAATTCTAGATCATGAGTCGGGTATCGCTGTTCATAATCCTTTAACTGACGGGAGGCATAAGCGATGACCCGGTCGGCTTGCATTAACACACACCCCAAACCCTGCTTGGATGCGTCACAGGATACTACGAACTTCTCCTTGTCCGAAGGCAAAGCTAGCACCGGAGCAGTAATCAATCTCTGTTTCAGCTCCTGAAAATTAGCTTCACATTTATCTGACCAGATAAACCGCTGATTCTTCTTTGTAAGTTCGGTTAGGGGCATTGAAATTTTGGAGAACCCTTCCACGAACCTACGGTAGTACCCAGCTAAACCCAAGAAGCTTCTAATCTCTGTCACTGTCTTCGGTCTCGGCCAATCCCTGACGGATTCAATCTTCCCGGGATCTACCTTGATCCCATCTTTACTCACAACGTGCCCTAGGAAGGACACCTGAGATAGCCAGAACTCACATTTCTTGAACTTGGCATATAGCTTATGTTCTCGAAGCCGTTGCAGTACCATCTGAAGATGTAACTCATGCTCCTCTTCTGATTGAGAGTACACGAGGATGTCGTCGATAAACACAATCACACAGATATCGAGGAAATCCTTGAATACTCCATTCATCAGGTCCATGAATGCTGCAGGAGCATTGGTTAGTCCGAATGACATAACCAGAAATTCGTAATGTCCATACCTAGTGCGGAAAGCCGTCTTTGGAATGTCCTCCTCTCAGATTCTCAACTGATGATAACCCGAACGGAGATCAATCTTAGAAAAGACCGTCTTTCCCTGAAGCTGATTGAACAAGTCATCGATCCTAGGTAATGGATATTTATTCTTCACCGTCAGCTTGTTCAACTCCCTGTAGTCGATGCACATCCTCATAGATCCATCCTTCTTCTTGACGAACAATACCGGGGCTCCCCAAGGTGATACACAGGGCCGAATGAACCCTATGTCAAGCAACCCTTGGAGCTGAATCTTTAATTCCTTACGTTCAGCTGGAGCCATCCTATACGGGGCTTTGGAAACCGGATCCACCCCTGGTGCCAAGTCAATCACGAAATCAATCTCCCGCTGAGGTGGTAACCCTGGAAGTTCTTCGGGAAAAACGTCCAAAAATTCCCGAACCACTCTGATGTCCTCTGGCCGAATGGTGTCTGGCCGAGTGGTGTCCACCACCACGGCCAGAAACCCTAAGCACCCGCCGTGCAACAATTCTCTCGCTGACATAGCCGAGATCACCGGGATCCGAGATCCCTGAACTGAACCCACAAATACAAACGGTTCTTGACTTTTCGGTTGGAAGACCACCATCTTCCTCTTACAGTCAATGCTCGCCGAATATTTAGATAGGAAATCCATTCCTAAAATAATATCGAATTCGACTAAACTCATCTCTATCAGATCAGCGCTTAACTCTCTACCATCTATCCTGATCGGCATAGATCTAATCCATCTATTGGAGATAACCAATTCTCCGCCAGGTAACAGGGTTCCAAACCCTGATTCATCTATCGTAGGGTCTACCCAATTTACTAGAGATTCTAGCAGCCCCACAAAAACAACCTTGACCCAAGCACTCACCCGGAGGATGCCTTTCACTAATGTCACTAATGAGACACTCCAGTAGGAACAATGGGTCTCAACACTACCCTGACGATCGTCTTGATTCTAGTTCCCTCGGAACCTCTTGTTCTGCCTCGAGCCACCGGATGCAGTGGATGATTCCTCTTCCAGTCCATGGCCGAACCACTACCTCCCCTGCTGAAACCTGACGCAGGAGGGGTAGGAGCCCCGCCACATTCCGGAGTCCTAACTGATTCCACATACATTTAGCTGCGCCCTCAGCTCACCATGCTTTCTTCGCCATCTCAGCTTCGATGGTCTTATCGTCGGTAGTGTTCATAAGGTCATACTTGATCTTCACATTAAGTCCATCGAGATATTTTCTTTCTTACTGAAATCGGTTGGCGCAAATCCCGAGGCTAACCTCGCCAACCGGCTGAACTGAGTAATATATTCCATCATGCTCATATTCTCTCGCTGGGTCAGGTGGGCGAACTCTTTCCTCTTGGCGCTTCTGACCGCCTCGTTATAACATTTAACGCTGAAGAGTTCCTAAAACCTTTCCCAGGTCATAGTGATAACGTCATGGATCTGAGACACCATGTCCCACCAAACCAGAGCGTCTTCTTAAAACTGAAAAGTGGCACTCACCACTCTGTCGTTACCGGTGACACCCATAAAATTCAGAATCTTGGTGATCACCGTCAGCCATTGCTCGGCTTTCACTACATCCGGACCTCCCAGGAAAAATCGGAGGTGCCTGCTTCCGGAACCGTTCGTACAAAGGTTCCAATTTATTGGCCGCCACCACTATCTCGGCCTGGGCAGCAGGGGCAGGTGCCACTGGAACTACGGGCACTAGAACTGCAAGAGCACCCTGCTGTCTCAACCTCTGAATCTCGAGGTCTCGTTCTTCTATCCGGGCTTGCATTTCTACAAACCGTAACTTCCCAATTCTGGGCTTCCTGATTGACTTGGGCAGTCTGCGGCGAATTAACATCACTCCAACCGCGAACCCTGCCCCTGGGACCTCTACCTCGGCCCAAAACACTTGAGGGGAACTGAGCTCCTCGACCTTGATCTGACCCGACTGAGATGCCCTGACTCCTAATATTTCATCTGGCGTCCATCTAGTCTGAACCGCCTCGAAATCCCGAGTTGGCACTTCAGGTCACGATCATCGAGAGCTTACTAATGCCGCTTAATTTGGAAATTAAAAACGAAACATGCGCCTATTCTACTATCAGGCTACTAACATGCTTCCTAACAGGCTTTTCTTTTTCATAACTGAATAAAATAAACTACTAAAGCAATAAAGGCTTACTGAACCGTGAAACGAGCTAACTGCTGATGATGATTGTACATGTCGTGACGATCTTCGGAAGACAACCTGGCGGCTCTGATACCAAATTGTAACACCCTAACTAACATAGGCGTATTACGTGATTTTTAAACATGCTGTGCAGCTCGTTGCTAATCAACGAGGTTTATGGAAAAACGTGATTAATTAAAATTTTGCTTTTTAATTAAACTTATAAAACAATATTACAAAAGACTCGGGATCCCGATTATAAAAATATTTACAAAAAGTTTAACTGTTTAACTGATACATAAAATAAAAGTCGTCTAACGACCAGTTACAAAAATCAGCCTCGCTGTCCCGATGATCGTACGCTCTAGGCCTAACCGCCCCGACATGTACAATCTCATAAGCTCGCTCACGGTCCATCAGCTCTAGCCTTGCCTTCACCTACACATCAACGTAGAACTGTGAGTCGACAGACTCAGTAAGAAAAGCATAATAATACTCATACATAATTCTAACTGCCGTGTCCAACACGATACTGAGTCTCGCTACTGCCATGTCCAACATGGTACTGAGCCACTACTGCCATGTCCAACATGGTACTGAGTTCTGAACGTTCATAGGGACGGTACTATTGACACGTAACAACCTGATCGGTCGAACCGGTCATACTCCGCCGCCGGTCATACTCCGGCTGTACCGACGTGTTACTATATCCTCTGATCGGTCGAACCGGTCATACTCCGCCGCTGGTCATACTCCAGCTGTACCGACGGGATACGTCAATAGTACGGAACCACCAACCAAGTGTCACTGATCGGTCAAACCAGGTCATACTCCGGCTTGGTCATACTCCGACCGTACCGACGTGACAGGGTTGGATGGTTCGAAGCCAACATACATATCTAATGTAATCTAACAGGCTTCCTACATGCACGCTAAACATGTAATCTACATATGCATACTGTTATACTAATCTTACCTGGATTCCGAATTCAGGTGTGCCGGTCAACCTGACTGGAACTAAAGCTGAGCGGCGGATTACTAGCTCCTAAACTATAAAAATCACAACGCTATAAGTGACACGCTAAATCACTTCCCGGGGACTAAAACTAGGAACTAAAAGTTTCCCTATCGATAAAAAGCATGGCAATACCCCTAAAAACATAAAAACGAGGAAAACTAGGGTCCCTGAATTTTCCCCAACCGGTAGACCGGTTGCCCAACCGGAATTCCGGTTCTGGAAAATTCAGAACCCTCATCCGGAATTCCGGATGCACAACCGGAATTCCGGTTCCTCGCAGGCAGCAAACCCAAATTTTCATAACTCGACCAATTCAACCCCAAATCACCTCAAACTTTCCAGACCTGTTCTATACCTTCCCTAGAACATTTCTAAGGCCTCAAAACCACCCAGAAAACACATAAGCAGAAATCACCATTGGAGCTCAAGCTTTGAGTTCTAAACTCAAACTTGAGCAAATCCACCTAACAAGCAATCAAATCAACTTAATTCTACATAATCAAGCTTAGAATGACCTCTGGAAACTCAAGCAAACATCCTCAACATCACAGCAACAAAATATAACCTTTTCTCTCAAAAATCACATATTTTTACATAGAAACTTAAAGCTTTGCACAACCTATCTAACATGCTTTCAAAACAGCTCATTTAACTTCAATTAACATGCTTTAAACCACATAATTTAACAACAAAATCACAGCAGTAACAACAACCAAAAATCATGCATGCATCACCAATTTCATCATTTTTTTCCAATAAATTAAAGAGAGAAAGCTAGGGATCACATACCACAAACAAGAGTTCACAAATATAGGTTGAATCAAGCTTGAAAAACCCAGTCTTTGAATCCCAAAACCCAGCCGAAAATAGAGAGAAAAAGAGAGTGTTCTATGAAATTTTCTTTCTTTCTTTACTTAGTGATTTTTTTGCTAAAAAGAGAAAATAGAATAAACTACATGCAATATTCATTTCAGCCAAGTATACAATTAAATAATTAATTAATTTCAAATAAACAAGCCACTAAAAGACAAAACATCATTGGGGCAAAAAGACCATTTTGCCCCTCCATTCTAAAACCACATAAAAATCACTAAAGGGGTATTTTTGGGACATTCTAAATTCCCGGCCATTCCCGACATTCCCAATGTCTAAAACCCGTCCCCAAACTACTAACATACTAAGTTGTGATTTCTACTGAGCCAAACGCCGAGTTCCAAAATACCGGGCACCGGAATTACGAAATAGGCAAGCTACTGAATAACATAAATAACAGTATAATAAATTATTTAAATAGCTATAAATAATTTCATAATTAATCATAAACAACTGCTAATTTCCAAATTAACTAAGCGGGCTTTACAGAAAACCTTCGAACACTTTGAATGGAGGGTTAGCCCCCAATACTATACAGACAATCGACGATCTCCAGTATGAAGCCTCTATTTCAATTTCATCTAAATCAAGCTTGGTTACCAACTGGTCTTCAATTTTCAATGGTTCAGTAAAATTCAGTTGGGAAGAAGGAGTTCTCACCTGATTAACTTTTGAACTTACTCTACGCCACCTTAGCCGATTCCTGGAAATCAATCTTCTCCGACTTGTTTGCTCAATTTAACATTTTAGGGGTCGATTTCAGTGGATTAATCTGTGTCTCCTTCCATTCCAGCTCCAGATCTTCACACGGGTCCAAAAACACCTTTGTTTGAGCAGAGGCTTCTTCTTCTTGGATTAAAGGAAGCTCTAGTTTCTCTTTCGAATTGCTCGTTCCTCTTGATTCTATCTTCGATACAATTTTTTTCTTCTTTTCTATGAGAGGAAAAAAGGAGCATCACCCGCTTATTTCCATATTTTTTTTAAAATTTAAATTGTAATATATTTTTTTAAAACAACACTTTCGATTTCTTAGCATTCAATATAATATATACAAAAAATATTGCAAACATGTAATAGTCTTGACCGGCCTCTCCATCATATCATAATGGTTATGAAGTCTAAATTGCTTTAACAACCTTTAATACCTCATTCATCAAAAAAAAAAAAAAAAAAAAAAAATCTTTAATATCTCATAAGAAATTATGACAAGAAGAAAAAGTAGCCTTGCTGAATTGCTTATCATCACTAGTACTTCCCATAAATTTTAGCAACAAGGCTATGTGTAAAGTAGATTCTTTTTCATTTTTATTTTTTTTAATCTAAGGTGTAAAGTAGATTCTTTAATTCTTATGCGTGGTTGATAGTAGTTGGTGCACAAAAAGTTACTTTTGCATTCATCTTCAGAAATACAAAACAATAAAAAGATAATCTTGTCCAATGTATATATTATTAATATTACACAGATTTATGTTAATAATAATAATAATAATAATAACCAAATCGTTAAATATATCTATAAGGCAACCTGTAAAGAAAAGCTCTCGACTATGTAGTCAGATGTTACATTAAACTTAAACGCATATTTGCGAAAAGTGGAAAAACTCTCTCTCTCTCTCTCGAATATTATGATCATTACTTAAACTTTATTCTAATTTTGATAATATTTTGTAACATGAAATGGGACACCTTAAGTCCATCGACATTTACTAGACAGCTGGGTTGGAAATTTTAGACAACCAATCAGAAATTTCAAACACTTTATCACAAAATGTTATTTTACCAATGTATAGGTATACCATAAGAAATAAATAAATAATAAAATATAACAAAAGAACAATAACCTGAAAAAGAGACTATTTTAATCTATTAATGAAATGTTATCCCCATATACATGTGAACATAAAAAAGTGAAAACGCATTCATAATAACAAAGTAATACAAAAGAAGATTTTTCTTAAGAACATTTTCTTACTTAAATTAAGGGTAACATTAATTCAAACCACCAAAAAGATCTTCCCGGTTCCTCATTCCTCATTAGGATTGTCCTATTCTCATCTTTTCAATTGTTTATTAATTACATGTACATATATAAACATATTTGTACTTTGTTTTATTGAAGAAACATAGTAAAAGCTCACCATTTACTATAATTAAATTATAGTGAAGTTTCTTTTAAGGTTAGTGACCTTTTCTCAAATGCTACCAACATTATATAAATAAATATATCTATATATATATATATTTCATTGATAGCGCTTCATTTGAAAGGCATTTTATGTTATGAATAATAAAGAAGAAATCAAAGTATTGATGATGATGATAAAGCTCAAAAGACAAAATATTGGTCGATACACACTTGATGAGACTAATTAGAGAGAGTACTCCTGTGTTGTAAATTATCATTCCACATTCCGGGGCCTCTCTCTTTTGTTCTTTTTTTTTTCTTCCTTGTGAACACAGACTAGAGTCTCACAATATCACGTTACACTTTTTATTAAAAACAAAACACTTTGTTGTGAATTAATTTGATTCACATATTAAATACAACTTTATATATGGATCATCAACAGGCGGATCTAGGAATGTTGAGGGAGGGCTAAAGCCTACCCTAAGATTTGATAATATATTAATATACAATTTTTGTTTTCACATATACATAGTATTAGAATTTGTGTACCTATTCTAGTGTTTGTTAGTATGTTTGTTAGTTGACTGATATTACAGTTTTTACTGCTCTTTCTTTCTTTGGTTTTATATCAGTTAAGTTAGTTAAGTTCTTAACTAACTCTGTACTGGTTTTTATCATAGTCGGTTGTATGGTTGTATATATAGTCATGTTCTGCCTTTGTGTAAATTCAATTCATCCATTTAGATCAATAAACACTTTCTTTTTCTTTTCGTAACATGGTATCAGAGCAGGAAAGATAGTCTTTCCTATCCGATCCTCTTCCCCAGCTGAATCGTGTTCTTCCTCTCCGATTAAGCTGTGTATCCTTCCGCTGATCTCTCTCTCTTTCTCTTGCTTAATCTCAATCGTTTCTTCTTCGATTGATTTTCTGCAATGTCTTCTGATAATCGAACGATTCAAGGTACTCAAGATGAGTCCACGATCCAAACTGCCATTGGAGATGTTCAAAGTCCTTCTCTGCAAATTTCTGCTTCAAGAAATCCTCTTGAAGATCCAGCAAACCCCTACTATCTTCACCATGGAGACAATCCAGGACACACATTGGTCTCACAACCTCTCACGGGACAGGACAATTATGTGGCTTGGAGCAGGGCTATGCAGCTCGCAATTTCAGTCAAGAACAAGATCGGCTTCTTGGACGGTTCAATCCCTAAACCTTCACCTTCTGATCTAATTCTTTACAATGCTTGGATAAGAAACAATAATATTATTATATCATGGATTTTGAATTCTGTTTCTAAGGAAATTTCATCTACTATCCTCTATGATGAATCGGCATCTGCTATTTGGAATGATCTTAAGATCCGTTTCCATCAAAGAAATGGACCTCATGTATACAATCTTAGAAAAGATTTAATGAACCTTAGACAGAATAATCAAACAGTAAGTATGTACTTTACTAGGCTTAAAACTATATGGGAAGAATTGACCAATTTCAGGCCATCTTGCACCTGCAACGGGTGTACTTGTGGAGGGGTCAAAAGACTCCAAGATCATTATCATATGGAACACATTATGTCTTTTTTAATGGGTCTTTCTGATTCTTATTCCCAAGTTCGTGGCAGCATACTTCTTATGGATCCCTTACCAGAAATAAGCCGAGTATTTCATCTTGTTACTCAAGAAGAACACCAAAGGGGTACTCAATCGAGTAACAACAACTCGAACCCTGCAATGGCATTTGCCTTTCAAGGAAATAAAAGTGCAGGCCAAAAGACTGATAATCAGACTTCAAAGACTCAACCTCCGAAGAAGAATCGACCCTTTTGCACTCACTGTAATATACTAGGACACACTATCGAGAGATGCTATGAAATTCATGGCTATCCACCGGGTTTTAACAAGAACAAGCCTAAAGATGCCAATACAAATCAGGTACAAACCAGTGAAGAAAATGGCAGCAGTCAACAAGAAAATCAGGCCCTATTTCCTTAACTAACCACAACTCAATATCAACAATTGCTTAATTTGCTTGCCTCACAGCAATCTGGTATGAATAACCCCAATCCATCTACTTCATCAGGAAACTCAGGTATCATACTATCACACAATTCTCAATCTCCTTTACATAATTCTTGGATTATGGACTCAGGAGCAACAAGACATATATGTGCTAACATTAAACTCTTCCAATGTTTATGTAAGATACCTGCTACAAAACTAATCTTACCTAATAGCAATTGTCTTTATGTTCAGCAAAGTGGCAGTATTGTTTTAAATGACAAAATCGTTCTTGCTGATGTACTGTATGCACCAGATTTTAAATATAACATCATCTCCACCAGCTATATGACTAAGAACATTCCTATTTCTGTGATTTTCGATTCTGATATTTTTTATATCCAGGACAAAACCAACCTGAAGATGATTGGAAGAGGTAGCAACATGAATGGTCTCTACATCCTTGATGATACAACTGAAACTCATCAAGTCTTGTCAATCTCAGCTGAAACTTGGCACTCTCGACTTGGGCATCCATCTCAAAAAAGACTAGATCTTCTCAAAGATTCTTTACATTGTAACACTACTATTTTGCATAAAGATAAACCTTGCTATATTTGTCCAATTGCCAAACAAAAAAGGTTACCTTTTCAGAATAATAACAAGTTGTCAAATAATAACTTTGATCTCATCCATTGTGATATATGGGGACCATATCATATAGCTTCACACTCTAATCACAAGTATTTTCTTACACTTGTGGATGACCACTCACGATTCACTTGGATCTACTTAATGCATAATAAATCTGATGCTAACACTATCATTCCCCAATTTCTGTCTTATGTCCAAACACAGTTCAATTGCATCTTCAAAACTTTTAGATCAGATAATGCACCCGAATTGGTTTTCAAGGAATTGTTTGCCCAACATGGAATCATGCATGAGTTTACTTGTGTGGAGACACCTGAGCAAAATGCTGTTGCTGAAAGAAAGCACCAGCATTTGCTCAATGTGGCTCGAGCATTGTATTTCAAGCCAAATTTCCAATAAAATTCTTGAGTGAATGCATCTTGGCTGCGACCTTTTTGATCAACAGAATTCCAACGCCTCGGCTTAAAAACAAAACACCATTTGAGTGTTTATTCAACAAACAACCAAATTATGAACATCTAAGAACTATAGGATGCCTTGCATTTGCCTCCACTCTCTCTGCTCACAGAACCAAGTTTGCACCTCGCGCTCGTACATGTATTTTCATGGGATATCCCCACGGAATAAAAGGATACAAGTTATTTGATATTAACACCAATCAATTTTTCATTTCTCGCAATGTGGTTTTTCATGAGAATGTTTTTCCTTTTCACAGGCTCAATACCGACAGCAACACCATTGATCATTTCTCTCAAATTGTACTTCCTAGCAATAATATTCACGACACTCATGTATCTGACTATCCCACAGAACAACATGCCACTACTTCCCTTCCTGAACCAGTTCATACAGAAGAGAACAACACCAATTCAAACACGCATGTGGCTTCTGATATAGCAGATAGTACTACTGGTTTGACAACACCAAATCCTACTTCAAATCCTCCACGAAGATCTACTCGAACCACCAAACTTCCATCATATCTCAGGGACTTTGAATGTTACTCGACAATTCAGGATAAATCGTCCACACCTCATAATATTTCTAATTTTCTTTCTTATTCTCAAATATCAGACACTTACAAAGCCTTTATATTTGCAGTTGCTACCATGAGGGAACCTAAAACATACCAAGAAGCCATTCAATTTGAACAATGGGTCCATGCTATGAATCATGAACTCAAGGCACTCATTGGAAACAACACTTGGAGTATCGTACCTTTACCTCCAAATAAACGATCCATTGGATGTCGATGGGTATATAAAATAAAGTTCAATAGTGATGGAAGTGTGGAAAGACTCAAGGCTAGACTCGTTGCTCAAGGATACTCACAACAAGAAGGACTTGATTTTTTTGATACTTTCTCACCTGTAGCCAAAATGGTTACACTAAAGCTATTACTTGCCATATCTACCATTAAACAATGGCCTATTCTCCAACTTGATATTGATAATGCCTTTTTAAATGGAGACCTACATGAAGAGGTATATATGTCTCTCCCTAAAGGACTAACAATACCATCTTCTTTTCCTATAGGAACAAATTTAGTGTGCAAGCTCCATAAATCCATTTACGGTCTCAAACAATCTTCTCGACAGTGGTACAAGAAGCTCTCTAATGCACTTCTTGACGAAGGTTTCAAACAATCCCAGGCTGACTACACATTGTTCACAAGAGGAACCGAAGATACATTCATTGCCCTCATTGTCTATGTTGACGATATCATAATCACTGGGCCTAATCTCTCCCTTCTGCATCAGCTCCAAGACTCTCTACACCAGAAATTCAAACTCAAAGCCCTTGGTCATCTCAAATATTTCCTTGGATTTGAGATTGCCCGTGCTAAACAAGGTCTTTTCATCTCTCAACGAAAGTACACACTAGAACTTCTTGAAGACACGGGATATATAGGGAGTAGGCCTACCAAAACTCCTATGGATCCCAAAATCAAATTCGACAATGATCTTGGACAACCACTTGACAACCCGTCCCACTATCATCAACTAATAGGAAAACTGCTCTATCTCACACTCTCAAGACCCGACATTACTTTTGCTGTGAACTGCCTCAGTCAATTCATGGCAACACCAAGGACACCCCATTTACAAGCTGTCCATCATCTCCTCAGATATCTCAAAGGCAATCCTGGGCAAGGTGTTCTTTATTCATCAACATCTGCTCTCACACTTCGTGGTTTCTCAGATTTTGACTGGGCTTCTTGCCCCATTACTCAAAGTTCCACAACGGGATATTGTATTTTCCTTGGTGACAGCCTCATATCTTGGAAAACAAAGAAGCAGCCCACTATATCGAAGAGCTCCGCTGAAGCAGAGTATCGTGCTTTAGCCGCTGCTACCAGTGAAGTCACTTGGCTTCAGTATCTACTTCACGACTTTCAAATCCCACAACCACATCCTGCTTTCCTCTATTGTGACAACCAGTCAACAATTCATATTGCCAACAACCCAACATTTCACGAAAGAACGAAACACATCGAATTGGATTGCCATTTTGTACGAGACAAAATCAAGAATTCCACCATTCGCCTCGTTCCTATCTGGAGTTCACATCAACTAGCAAACGTCTTTACGAAACCTTTATCCTCCACCATCCTCACAAATCATATTTCCAAGATGTCCACATATGATATCTATGCTCCATCTTGAGGGGGGGGGGGGTATTAGTATTTGTGTACCTATTCTAGTGTTTGTTAGTATGTTTGTTAGTTGACTATTATTAAAGTTTTTACTCCTCTTTCTTTCTTTGGTTTTATATCAGTTAAGTTAGTTAAGTTCTTAACTAACTCTGTACTGGTTTATATCATAGTCGGTTGTATGGTTGTATATATAGTCCTGTTCTGCCTTTGTGTAAATTCAATTCATTCATTCAGATCAATAAACACTTTCTTTTTCTTTTCGTAACACATCGTAGTCAAATAGTTAGAATAATTGGTTAAGATGCTTTATATTTACATGAGAGACCATGTTTTGAATCCTATTGCCCATTTTTTCTATGTGTATCTACTTTTTATTTATTAAAATAAACAAATGAAGTACAAGGTTCAAATTAGGTTCAAACTTATACAACTATAATAGGAGAATGTTGCTATTTAAATTTAGCTAGTTATTTATTGTTTTGGATTATATTAAACGTATAACTAAGCTCACCTTAAAATTTAATTCTGAGACCGCCACGAATCCTCACTATATAGTATTAGCGACTGGGGGTTCATCGCTGTAAAGTCCTTTTTTGGCAAGTTAGTTGCCAAAATATTTTTTATTTAATGGTAAGATATTTTTGCATTCATAACCGATTTCCTTACCTTGTATATTCTGATTTAGCTGATCTTTTCTATGTTAGGAAAGATGCTTTTTACAGCTGAACTTTCCTTTGTTTGGAAACTTCTTGTAAGAGAAGCAATTCTCTTATGGAAAGTTGGTTTTTAAAGGAAACGTTGATTAATTGCCTTTTCCTTATTGAATTCGATTGTATCTTGATACAATCAGAATATATAATTTATTTATGGCAGGAATCAAGACTTAATAGAGGATCATACCAGATTATAGCAAGTTTCCTTTTTCTGGTCAGATTTGTTGCGTTAGCTTCCGATTTTGATGCTGCAAATCGTGTTTATCTTGGGAAAGTTTTGTGCAGCTGTAGATTTGATCTTGTGACTGTCTCTAGGGTTTTTATGTTCTATAAATAGAGCCTAGAGAGTAGCCATTCGAATAAGCTCTTCTATTATTCATTTTTTACATTTTTCTTATTTGTGAGGAGAGTTTCTTTGTTATGTGATAACCTAGTTGTTCATCTAGGTTCTAGTATTTTATATATCAGTTCTTACTCTGTCCTAGAGTTTGTTAAGAACGATTTGACTGAACAAGAGAGTGGTCTTCAGCAAAAGACTCGTTGAAGCCTTACTTCGGGAGGAAGTAAGTACTTTGGTCTTCAGGAGAAGACTTGTTGAAGCCTTACTTCGGGAGGAAGTAAGCACTCAAACTTCAACGGCGAAGGGAGTTCAGGCTTGAAGGTGTTTCAGAAGTCAGATTCATAAAGTGCAATACAAAGGATTGCGGCAATAATTTAGAGGGAGTCTAAACTTGTTTAAGTCAATTGTCTTTGTAATTGTTGATACTTTATTAATTGATTTTATTCTCTGGGCGTGGCCCGTGGACTAGGAGTGTTCGGGAGAACACTGATATACCACGTACAAATCTCTTGTGTCAAGTTATTTAATTTTCTGGAAATATTTTTATATTCTGCCTATTCTGTTTTGTCTCTGCAAAACTGGTTTCTGCAGTAATAGAATTACATTATTCTTCTGCAGGCGTATATAGTTTTATATTTTTGAATATATTATTGACATTTGCAAAAACTCAGTTTTTTAATTGGTATCAGAACAGGACACTAAACTCTTAATGTGGTCCTTTTAACATTTTCGTGTGTTTGTGTAAAATGTCATTTTCTGCAGAAGGAAGTTCGATTTCTAGACCACCATTGCTTAATGATTCTAATTATCCTTATTGGAAAGTTAGAATGAGGGCCTTCATCAAAGCTCAAGATGAGAGAGCTTGGAGGATGGTTCTATCAGGTTGGTCTTCTCCAGTTGAGACAGATTCTGAAGGTAACTCTAAAATAAAATCTGAACTGCAATGGTCTATTGAAGATGATAAACTTTCTGCCTACAATAGCAAAGTTTTTCATGCTATATTTAATGGTGTAGGTGAGAGTTATATTAAACTTATATCATCTTGTGAATTTGTCAAGGAAGCTTGGGAGATCCTTCAAACTCAGTTTGAAGGAACATTTGATGTTAAGCGCTCTAGATTTATTATGCTTCAAACTAAATTTGATGAGCTTAGGATGACAGACAATAAAACCCTAACTGAATTCTATGAAAAACTATTTGATATTGTTAATGAATATTTTGCTCTTGGTGAAAAACTTGATGATTTTGTTCTTGTGAGAAAAATTGTTAGAGTTTTTCTAGAGAGGTTCGATACTAAGCTTTTGGCAATGGAGGAAGCTAAAGACTTTAGCACAATGAAGGTGGAAGAATTAATGGGTTCCTTGCGTACTTTTGAATTGAATCAACAAATTAAACAAAAGGACAAACCCAAATCCATTGCTGATAAAGGTAAAAGTATCGCTTTAAAAGTTGATAATAATGAAAATTCTGATAATGAATGTGATGATGAAATTGCTTTATTAACTAAGAATTTTCAGAAATATATGAAAAAGATGGATAATAAAAAGAATAACTCGAAATTATTAAAGGGAAATACTCCTATTAAACCATCTGTTTCTAACAAAAAGGGAATTCACTGCAGGGAATGTGAAGGATTTGGGCATATTCAATCTGAGTGTGCAAACACTTTGAAATAGAATAAGAAAAGATTCAATGTCACTTGGAGTGATGATGAGACCGAGAGTGATTAAGATAATTCTGAGAATGTTGCCCTAACTTCTGTTATGACTAATATGTTGTGTGATTCATAGGGGAAAGCTAGATTGGTATGTTTGAATAATACCACTAAACAGGAAAAATAAGATTCTGATGATTCTGAAATCTGTGAAGAGTCTCTTGCTGAATCATACAAAGTCATATATGAAAAATGGATTCAGGTTACTACTGAAAATAGAGAGTTGATTAAAATGAATAAAAAACTATCTCATCAAATTAAAATGTTTGAGTTAAAAATAAACGATTATGAGACAGATTTTGTTGGGTTTTATGCCCTAAATAAAACTCATTTCATATAATCAGATTTACTTATTAATAAAGATCATAAATAACATTTTATGTTGCATGGTTCACATGATTTATTTCATGATTATAGGTATATAATGTATGAATTCTTTTTAAGTCCAGAACATATGAGTTGGTTAAAGATTATAGTGTTGTCAGCACAATAGAATATAATCTTTATTATATGTTCAAAAGTTTATTCCCTGATTTGTCAGAACACTGGATTTAGACTGACATGGTATAATCAGCGATAGGTATTCTTACACCTTGGAAAAGTGTTATGTCCTTTCCAGGACATTGGCAAAGTTTACCAGTATCGGATGTATGGAGTATACATCGGAAGGGACCGATATTGAACTTTGATTAGATATGTTAAAATTTACCGTAATATCTATTCAATTCAATATCACCTGTTGATCCTAGATCAAATGATCTTAATCCTGATATGGTTAGGTTCAATCTCAAGAGTGTTATTCGTGTTCTTTGATTTGTTAGTTAAGCCTAATTTTTGGTCAGGGCAATACATACATTTTGGGAACACGGTAGTGCAATTGAGTGGGAGCGCTAACATAAATATGGAATCTATAGCTTCTATTTGGCAAATAGAAGTAAAGGATGATTTCCTTCGAGCTTAACAAAACGAAGATAAATGGTGGAGATCTCATTTTACTTAGGTGAAATATCATTTATACAGGGTTAAGTGTTTTAAGGATAAAATACATTGTAGGGTGTTACGGTAATTTAATCCCTTTACAGTGTAAATCATCTATATAGAGGATCATTGATCACATTAGGGTTATAACAATAGATAACTAATGACGTGTCTATATCGTGGAACATATAGAGCGTTTCTATATGACTGAGAGTGCAATTCCAAGTTCTAAGTGTGGATTCAATGAGGAATTAATAAGTTAGGGAATTTACTTGGTAAATTCGGTTCGACTTATTGGAAGCTCGGTTATATAGACCCATGGTCCCCATACTAGTTGAGACCATACTGCTTGTAAGACTCAGTTAATTGATTTTTATTAATCAATTATAATTCTAAAAGTTAGACTATGTCTACTTTATGAATTCTCACAGTTTAAGGATGAAATCGTAAAGAAAAGGGTTTCTAGGTTTAATTATTAATTAAGAGATTTTGTATTTCTAATTAATAATTATTTTAAATGACAATATTATTTAATAATCTATTTTAGTTATTAAATAATTAGTTTTGGCATTTAAATGATTAGAATTGGAAAAATGGCATTTTCGGAGAAATTGAAATAAAATTGAGGAAACTGCAAAATCCAAGTGAGGCCCATATCACCCTATGGCCGGCACCTCTTTGTGTGTTTCCCAATTATTATTTGCAATTTTAATTGCCATGTAATTGCTAATCAAAGCCTAGCAAAAATAGGAAAGTGGTGGATCACACTAAATAAGGCAGTTAATTGATTACACAGTAATTAAGGAAACTGTTTTATTTGGAAAGTTGTGCTCTCCCTTCTCCCTATATAAAGCAACCTTTGTTCTCTTCTCTTATGAAGGCATAAGCCACGAAATTCAAGAGAGAAAAAGAGAGAAAAATTTTGAAATCCTTGTGAGATGAGTAGTGCCCACACACATCAAGTGGTATCTCAATCATAGTATGGAAGACTATGGAAATTCTACATCAAAGAAGGAGAAAAGAAGATCCAGGTTCAGATCTTGGTGATGCTCTGCTACAGAAAGGAATTAAGGGCTAGAGATCTGAACGGAAGGAGTCATAATATTCCGCTGCACCCACTGTAAGGTTTTCTAACTTTATATGTGTTTATTTTCATTGTTTTAGAATTCATATTAGGTTGTTAATCCAACATACTTGTTAGTAAATCTAGATCCTGGTAAAATAATTTCCAACAACTGGCACCAGAGCCATGGTAATGATTTACTTTCATGTAATATGAATTAAAACGATGATTGCATGTTTCTGTGTTGATTTGGATGGTTTCATGTTGGTTTATGTGCTTATGTGATGAATGTTAATGTTGTACGAAATTTTTCCATGAAATATATTTTTTCAATTTTTGAAAATATTTTATTTGGATTTCTTGTGAAAAATTAAGCAATTTCGTTTTTTACGGAACTCGATTCCGATAAAAATTGAGAAAGATATGAATTTTGGAAGTTTGGAAATCATGGCTGCTACATGCAGCCTATCCTGGAAGCTCCCTACAAATTGCGAATTTTTGAGGTTTTTTCCCCAAAAATCCAATTTTTTCATGGGATTGTTTCCCAAAATTCAATTTTCCTTTCTTAAATATTTTTAAATTGAAATATTTCCAATTTTAAATATTTTCAATTTGGAATTTTTCCAATTTTATATATTTCCATTTTGGATTGTTTCCAATTTTTAAATATTTCCTATTATGGTCAGATTTAAAATTTGTTAAGTTCTTTAATATTTATTTATTATTTAATTACAAGATTAGATATTTTGATATTTAAGATATTTTAAATTAAAAGATAACTTTGTCTTTTTATTTAAAATATTATATTAAAATTATCTTATATGTCAAATTAAATAATTAATAAATTTGAAATTAACATAGATATTTTTATAGATATACTTACCATAGTGTTTTTCAAATTCAAAAATTTTTTATTTTGTTAAATATTTAATTATTTATAAATTATAAGTTAAAAATGATATTTTTTCTATATATATATATATCATTTTTTCCTTATTAGAAATTTATAAATCATATCTTAAATATTTAAATAACATAGATATTTTTGTAGAGATTTGAGTATTGCTTAATTTGAGATATTTTGACATATAATTATGGTAATTATTATTCATTTACTATTTTATTCCTAAAATAATAATTATCTAACCAAATCTATTTTAAAATTGGTTTATTTTATTAAATTATAAGATCTGAAAGTGATATTGGAGATTCTTTCCTTTCAAATCATTGATCTTATTAGATATTTAATTTAATTTGATTCAAATAAACCTAGATATTTTAAAATTAGTTTCCTTTATTTGGTTAGTTTAAGAATAATAATTTAATTATATTAATATCTTGATTCACATCTGTTACATGGACAATGTTTGTTTATTTATATTGTTTATTCAAAAACTTTTTAACAAACCTATTATTTATCTGATCTAAATTGCTATGATTAACTTGGTGACAGATCATGATCCAATGATCTAATTTTAATCATAGTCCAATTGACGATAGATCTTATAAATAATTTGTAACAGGTAAATTTTGTACTTCTTTCATCTGTGTAAACCTAGTAACATGATAGGGTCCATCCAAATCATTTGACCTGTGTGAGCCTATATGTTTGCTTTTGGGCTTAGATGCATATAGGAAGCCCATTTAAGTTTTTACTAAGTAAATGGACTAGGTTGCTAAAATAAATTTTGACATAAGGAAATTTATTTAGGTCCAATTAGATTTGGGCTTATTCAATGAATAACAATTGTTTATTTTAATGTTAAATTCCTCTCTTTTGGGCCTTGTGTGAGAGTTGGGGGCCATAGAAGTGGGTACGACATACTGAACCCAGCTCCCCCTCACATGAACTACCCCAATTGTGAAGGCCCATTTGCCTTATTTAAATAATTGTATTAGGTTAATTATATTAGTCTAACCTAATTAAAATTGAATTAGCAACATAATTAACTTTTAAAATATATGAAATTTATTTTTTATTGTAATATTTTAAAGTTAATTTTAGAAAAACACTTAGTCAATGATATATTCTAGATAGTTATTTCTAGTACTAGTTATTATTTCTAATGTTAAATAGGAAAATATCATTGATTGTGAAATTAATTGTCTCATAATTAATTTTGGTACAATCTAAGTTTAGAATATTTTCCTAGTATTAAACTAGAATTAATAATTAAGTTTTCTCTTTACTTAATTATTTATTTCTTGAATTTAATACATTTAATTAAATTGAAAATTTCAATATCTAAGTTGATTTTCATCATGATACTTTAATATTGTTATTTTCATGTTATTTAATTAAAGTTGAAAATTATTTTAAGTTTGGAATCTTATTTCAGAATAACTTAAGTTTGAATAATTTTCAAAATATATTTTATTTTATTTTATTAATCATTTCCCAAAATTTTGAAATTGCATTTCTTTAATGCAGAAATTTCGAATTTCATTTGAAAAATAGATTAAAGTTGAAAATTATTTATTTAATTTTGGACCAACTTAAATCAATGACTTTTTCATTTAATGGTTAATTAAAATAAATGAACTAAAATATATTATAATTAGAAATTGGATTAATTAGTCTATGAAAGTCTAGATAGATATTATCTGTTTTGCTTGAAGTATTTTTCTAGTGTATTTAATTAAATAGAAAATTAATATTTAAGTTGATTTTTTAATCATGATACTTAAATATTTGAAATTTTTCTTAGATATTTAATTAAATAGGGAAATTATATTTTTTGTTGAAAATTAATTTTTATTAATTTTGGGCCAACATAAAATTAGAGTATTTTATTTTATTTTAAAGCATTTTCGAAATGCAATATATATTTATAGAAAATTAAATTTGAGTTGTAAATTAATTCAAATTAATTTTGAAACAACTTAAATTGAATAATTTTCTAAATATTTATGGAAATTATTACTAAGATGGAAATAATTCACGTTATTTATCCATCTAAGTATAATTTATAAATATTAAATTAAAATTTATATTTGGAATTTTTCATTCCAAATTGGAAATTTTAATTAAATAAATATATATTTAAAATAAATGGATTAAATAAATATTAGAAGAAAATACAACCCTTCATTAAATAATGAGCTTTTTGTTATAAGGATATTCGATCTCCATTGTTGGTTTTACATAGCTATTGTTTTAGTGAGTAATCCTCCCTAATGGAGGAACGTTCATTAGCAAGTTAGCACCGTTTAATCTCGAAAGATAAGTAATCTTGTAAGTTTTTTTTTATATAGTTTATGATCACCCTAATGGTGGCGACTGTATAAGACTTGCAAGAATATGAAACAATGGTGGAAGCTCATAAGATAGAATAGCCTTGATTCTCGCCTAAACGGGACAACGTGGATTCACATCTTGATTGAATAAAAGGTTGCTAGAATGTTTGACATTTTAGATGAGCTAACAACTCTATTCAATGAATGATAGCTTTGACTCTCGCCTAAACGGGACACTGATATCAGTTTGTTGAAAACCTTGGAAATTATTTAGGTTTGTATGTTTTAGTATTTTCACTTGTCATTCCTACTTGCTATGTGCTTCATAATTTCTTAATTGTGTATGAATTTGTATTGAACCATGTTATTTTCTGTTATTAAATTGTAGTTTAATTTCGAATCTTCATTGTTGGTCTAACTTGATTTGTTTTTCTAATGAGATAAATCCCTAATGGATTTTCACCATTAGACTAACATAATAGTGTTAGATCTCGAAAGATAAATATTGTATATGCAACATCTAGCTGTTCATCAATTGATGACACCTTAGACTAGTGTTTTACAATATGAAACAAGAAGATTGTATAAATAAGATTACTTTGACTCTCGCTAATCGGAGCATCGTTGGATTCTTATTTAAAACGAAATTATCCTAATTCCTCTTAGCTTATTCATTTCGAATTAGCTTAATGACATATCATTGGATGAATGGTCTATAAATCATATAAAGTCTTATTTTCTCTTAAGAAATTAGATGACGCATATGATTATATTCCCGGAATTCTATCCCTAAATGATATAAATCCTCAATCTTAGATATCTCCTACTTGTATAGGCAAATCATAGAGTTAGATTAGTAGTGGTGGTCCAAGAAAGAATTACTAATTATACAGTTACACTTTCTCAAGTGTTTCATAACCATTTTCTATCAATGGATTCAAACTGTATGAGTTTAGTATTCTGTGACCAGAATCCACTTGCACTATTCTAAGAACTCGTTGATGTAACTAAAGTAAGTCATCAAAAGATACAACCACATATTTTATAAATCTATGGCATTTGTATCTTGTTCATAGTGGTTTTGACAAGATCATTCTCTGCAAAGAGTTAATATGCCTATATCCATTGAAAGTAATTTCATCTCATTCGCAGATGGATGTACATTCAGGGGTGGATATGAGTTTTCGTTGTATTCTTAAAACGATCACTCTAGATTTTACCTTACGCAAAAGAAATTTGAAATGTTTGAAAAATTTCATGAATTTCTAGCAATGGTAAGTGGTTAAAGATCTTGCGAACTGATAGGGGTGGAGAAAAAGGTAGTAGATATGCAGTTCAAAGATCATTAATTTGATTTTGAATTATATCCAAACTTACCTCCCCAGAAATTCGAGTTGCATATTGATGATTAGTTACTAGTCGTTGCCTAAATCCTTCTATGGAAATAAAATTTTAGAATGATGTAATGGTTGTATACTTAATGTAAATCATTACTAGTCAAACAAACACTACTTTTCTAAGAAAATGACTAAGTCTGAAAATAAAGTAGCAAATAAAGGAGATATTTTTTCTTGATTCCATAAGTGTTCTATCATCTTATTCGTTACAAGATGATCCCACTGCCTCTGTTGTCTTAACACAATTGAAGAGGTCTATACCATTTAGTTTTCTTAGACATAGTTCATGGTACCTTGTTGTAGTGGGAGAGTTTCTAGGAAGTCACCTTCTCATGACTTGGAAGAAACTAGTGATTAAAATCCATTGTGAGTTTAAACAAGTAATGGATTGTCAAGATAAGAAACTAAGAAGAAAGCCAAGAGAACTATGGTTTGATCCATTCACATGGAGTAACCTAAAGTTTTCTATTACAAGGACATGAAAGGAAATTTTCGTTCATAAGTCTATTCAATGGACTTAACAAAACTTCTTGTTCCTAGTATTATAGGTTTGAGTTTATCTAAACCTATGGCTTGTGGTATACCTGGTAATTACTTACTCTAATGCAAGCAACTTACTTTAGTAAGATGCTGGAGCATTTTCTTTCCAATGGAAATCTATAGAAGCTTCACAACTTCTTAGATATAGATTTTATTTATCTAAGGAAAAGTCTCAACTATTCCAGAAAAGATAAAGCCATGAAAGAATTTCTTGAATCAACAGTGAGAGGTCTCAGATATGCTTTAGTATGCCTTAGACCAGACACCTACTGTTGAGTGGGAGTAATGAGTAGGTATCAGATTACTCCAGGAGAGGAACATTGGAAGAAAATCAAGTAAATCTTAAGATTAAGAAGAGGAACTATATGTTAGTCAATAAGGGTGTTTGTTTAAAACTCTTAGACTACACCACATCAGATTTCAAGACTTGCCTTTGTGCTAGAAAGTCTGCTGATGAGATGGTGATTACTTTGGGGGTGGAGTAGCGATTTTGGAGAAGTGTAAAAACCTATCTGAAATCTCTTGGTCTACCAGAGAGAGACTGAATGTTAAAAGTTGCAGGAAAGATACTTATTCAGTCTAAGGAAAGTTCTATACTTTTGTGGCACCGTTCCAAATTGCCTTCACTACTAGGGTTACTTCCTGAATAACCAAGAAGTAGTTGCCCAAAAGTGTAGAATCCAGTATCCCAAGAGAGTAGACATATAGAGAGGAATTTAACATTATCAAGGATTTTGTGATTAAGGAAGAGTAATAGTGGAGAAGAGGTTGTGTTTAATTCAACCTGTCAGATCCTATTACGAGGAGTTTACTACTATTACACTTGATTGGTATATCAAGGTGTTAATGATTATTTGAAATGCACTTTTTGTTTTATATTAGTGCAAGTGGGAGTTTGTTGGGTTTTATGCCCTAAATAAAACTCATTTCATATAATCAGATTTACTTATTAATAAAGATCAGAAATAACATTTTATGTTGCATGGTTCACATGATTTATTTCATGATTATAGGTATATAATGTATGAATTCTTTTTAAGTCCATAACATATGAGTTGGTTAAAGATTATAGTGTTGTCAGCACAGTGGAATATGATCTTTATTATATGTTCAAAAGTTTATTCCCTGATTTGTCAGAACACTGGATTTAGACTGACATGGTATAATCAGCGATAGGTATTCTTACACCTTGGAAAAGTGTTATGTCCTTTCCAGGACATTGGCAAAGTTTACCAGTATCGGATGTATGGAGTATACATCGGAAGGGACCGATATTGAACTTTGATTAGATATGTTAAAATTTACCGTAATATCTATTCAATTCAATATCACCTGTTGATCCTAGATCAAATGATCTTAATCCTGATATGGTTAGGTTCAATCTCAAGAGTGTTATTCGTGTTCTTTGATTTGTTAGTTAAGCCTAATTTTTGGTCAGGGCAATACATACATTTTGGGAACACGGTAGTGCAATTGAGTGGGAGCGCTAACATAAATATGGAATCTATAGCTTCTATTTGGCAAATAGAAGTAAAGGATGATTTCCTTCGAGCTTAACCAAACGAAGATAAATGGTGGAGATCTCATTTTACTTAGGTGAAATATCATTTATACAGGGTTAAGTGTTTTAAGGATAAAATACATTGTAGGGTGTTACGGTAATTTAATCCCTTTACAGTGTAAATCATCTATATAGAGGATCATTGATCACATTAGGGTTATAACAATGGATAACTAATGACGTGTCTATATCATGGAACATATAGAGCGTTTCTATATGACTGAGAGTGCAATTCCAAGTTCTAAGTGTGGATTCAATGAGGAATTAATAAGTTAGGGAATTTACTTGGTAAATTCGGTTCGACTTATTGGAAGCTCGGTTATATAGACCCACGGTCCCCATACTAGTTGAGACCATACTGCTTGTAAGACTCAGTTAATTGATTTTAATTAATCAATTATAATTCTAAAAGTTAGACTATGTCTACTTTATGAATTCTCACAGTTTAAGGATGAAATCGTAAAGAAAAGGGTTTCTAGGTTTAATTATTAATTAAGAGATTTTGTATGTCTAATTAATAATTATTTTAAATGACAATATTATTTAATAATCTATTTTAGTTATTAAATAATTAGTTTTGGCATTTAAATGATTAGAATTGGAAAAATGGCATTTTCAGAGAAATTGAAATAAAATTGAGGAAACTGCAAAATCCAAGTGAGGCCCATATCACCCTATGGCCGGCACCTCTTTGTGTGTTTCCCAATTATTATTTTCAATTTTAATTGTCATGTAATTGCTAATCAAAGCCTAGCAAAAATAGGAAAGTGGTTGATCACACTAAATAAGGCAGTTAATTGATTACACAGTAATTAAGGAAACTGTTTTATTTGGAAAGTTGTGCTCTCCCTTCTCCCTATATAAAGCAACCTTTGTTCTATTCTCTTATGAAGGCATAAGCCACGAAATTCAAGAGAGAAAAAGAGAGAAATTTTTTGAAATACTTGTGAGATGAGTAGTGCCCACACACATCAAGTGGTATCCCAATCATAGTATGGAAGACTATGGAAATTCTACATCAAAGAAGGAGAAAAGAAGATCCAGGTTCAGATCTTGGTGATGCTCTGCTACAGAAAGGAATCAAGAGCTAGAGATCTGAACGGAAGGAGTCATAATATTCCGCTGCACCCACTGTAAGGTTTTCTAACTTTATATGTGTTTATTTTCATTGTTTTAGAATTCATATTAGGTTGTTAATCCAACATACTTGTTAGTAAATCTAGATCCTGGTAAAATAATTTCCAACAGATTTTTGTGTTAAAAATGAAAAGAATCAGTATTTTAAAGGAGGAACTTGAAAATTTTAAGAAAAATATTCAAATGCTTAACCCTGGATCTTTTATTTTTGAAAAAGCTTAGAATGCTAGTCAAAGAGGTTTTACAGGCATTGGATCAAATGGTATGGAAAGTTCTGGAATCACGAAGTTTGTAAAATCTAGTGTTCTAAGGAATCTTCCTGATGCTGCAAATGTGCAGTCTGCTGTAACAGTTTCACAACCTGTCGTTGCGAAAACAGATTCTGCTGCCGCAAAATCCCCAGAATTTACTAAAAGAGTAAGGTCTAAGGTAAAAAGATTTGTTCCTACCTGTCATTTTTGTGGTAGAAAAGGTCATATCAGACCTAAATGTTTCACTTTGCAAAATATGTTTAAAACAAATTATTTTGGTAATTTGGAAAAATCTCAAAAGAAACATAAAGTTTTGAAACAAAAATGGGTTAAGAAAAATTGTCTAGCTGGTTTTTCTGGTAAAAGTGCTGCATCTCAAATGTGGTATTTTGATAGTGGTTGCTCTAGACATATGACAGGTGACAAAGAATTTTTGATTAACATTCGCCCTATGCAATGCGGGGAAGTCACTTTTGGTAATGGCTTAGCTGGAAAAGTCGTTGGTATGGGAACTCTCAATTTTGAAGGGTTACCTAGATTGAAAAATGTGATGTTAGTTGAAGGACTAAGGGCTAACTTACTTAGCATTAGTCAAATTTGTGGCCAAGGGTATACTGTCTCATTTGACAGTGATCATTGTTATGTACTTAATGATGATAATCAATGTATTTTGCAGGGATTTCATTCCAATGATAATTGTTATACCCTAACTCCTATGTTTACTTGTCATTCAGCCATCAACAACACCACAGATTTGTGGCATGCCAAGCATGGACATATTAATTATAAAAATCTAAAAAAACTGTCAAATGCAGGTATTGTTCGAGGTTTACCAAAGCTTGGTAAAGAAAATGTTGGTAAGTGTGAACCCTGTCAACTTAGTAAACAATTAAAAATCACTCACAAATGTGTGTCTGATATCAATACCTTAAAAGTATTGTAATTGCTTCACATGGATCTAATGGGTCCAATTCAAGTTGAAAGTCTAAATGGTAAGCAATATATTTTTGTGTGTGTTGATGACTTCTCTCGTTTTACTTGGGTAGATTTTTTAAGAGAAAAGTCTGACACTTTTGATGCTTTTAAAACTTTTTGTTTGAGATTAAGAGTTGAAAAAGGTTGTACTATTAGGAAAATTATTCGAATTCGAAGTGATCATGGTAAGGAGTTTGAAAATTCAGTGTATGATGATTTTTGTATGTCTACAAGTATAACTCATGAATTTTCAGCTCCCAAAACTCCTCAACAAAATGGAGTTGTTGAGAGGAAGAATCGAACATTGCAGGAGATGGCAAGAGTGATGTTAAATAGCAAGAAGCTGACAAAGCGATTATGGGCAGAAGCTATCAACACAGCTTGCTATATAATAAACAGAGTGTTTATTAGTCCAGGTACCTCAAAAACATCCTATGAAATTTGGAAAGGTAAACGTCCTAATGTAAGTCATTTTCACATTTTTGGATGTGTTTGTTATGTTTTTAGAGATCGTGAGCATATTGGTAAATTTGATGCTAAAAGTGATGTTGGTGTTTTTATTGGATATTCCTTAAACAGTAGAGCTTATCGTGTTTACAACATGAGAACTCAAACTGTTTTGGAATCAGCTAATGTGGTTATTGATGATTTTAAAGATTTTTCAGAATTTTCCACAGAAGTCGAGATAGATAGCTTTATGGATACTCCACTAAAAGCAGCAAAAGTAGATTCTAATGCTGCAGAACCCGTTTCTGCCGACGCAAATGACGTATCTGTCGCTGCATCTGATACTGGAAAACCAGAACAACCTATCTCGACTCAGCCAAACATCATCAATGATTCTATCCAGAAAGAACTAAGCACCAGAGTTAAACTAAATCATCCCAAAGATCTCATTCTTGGAAATCCTGAAGAAAGCATGGTAACCCGATGAAGGTATGTTAATTTGATTAGCTTTCTTTGTTTTGTCTCACAATTTGAACCGAAAAATGTGAAGGAAGCCATGACATTTGAAAAATGGCTCAATGCAATGCAAGAGGAACTCAACCAATTTGTTCGCAACAAGGTATGGATTTTGATTCGAAGACCAAAAGGTATTAATGTAATTGGAACAAAATAGATTTTTAAAAATAAAAGTGATGAATTCGGTACAATTGTGAGGAACAAGGCTAGATTGGTAGCACAAGGATACACACAGGTAGAAGGTATTGATTTTGATGAATCTTTTGCTCCTGTTGCAAGATTAGAATCAATTTGTTTACTCTTGTGTATTGCTTGTATTCTTGATATTAAATTGTTCCAAATGGATGTGAAATCTGCCCTTTTGAATGGTATTTTGAGTGAAGAAGTGTATGTTGAGCAACCAAAAGGATTCGAAGATCCTCAGTTTCCAGACCATGTGTACAAACTTGAAAAAGCTTTGTATGGTCTTAAACAAGATCCTCGTGCATGGTATGAAAGGTTAACTCACTTTTTAATTTCTCATGATTATCAAAGAGGTAGTGTGGATAAAACTCTTTTCATCAAGCATATAAAATTTGATTTTTTTCATTGCTAAAATTTATTTTGATGATATAGTTTTTTGTTCTACATCTAACCATGAAGTGCATGTGTTTGTTGATCAAATGAAAAGTTAATTTGAAATGAGTATGGTTGGTGAGCTTACTTTCTTTTTGGGTTTTCAAGTCAGACAAATGGAAGGAGGTACATTTGTATCTCAAAGTAAGTATGCTAAGAACCTCGTCAAGAAGTTTGGTCTTGAGTCGGCTAAGCAGGTAAGTACTCCAATGAGCACCACTTTAAAATTGACAAAAGATGAGAATGGAGTAAATCTAGACACTACTCTTTATCGTAGTATGATTGGTAGTCTATTGTATTTAACTGCTAGTCGTCCAGATATTTGTTACAGTGGGGGTGTTTGTGCTAGATATCAAAGTAATCCTATGAAATCTCATGTATCGGCTGTAAAAAGGATTATTCGATATGTTAATAGTACTCTTGATTATGGAATTTGGTATTCTGAAGATACTAATTCTAACCTAGCTTATTTTAGTGATGCAGATTGGGCATGCAATGCTGATGATCGAAAAAGTACAAGTGGAGGTTGTTTCTTTCTTGGAAATAATTTAGTATCTTGGCACAATAAAAAACAAAATTCTATTTCCTTGTCCACAGCTGAAGCTGAGTACATTGCTGGTAGCTGTTGTACTCAATTGTTATGGTTAAAACAAATGTTTATGGATTTGAATTGGGTGTTTTAACTATCTTTTGTGATAACACTATTGCCATATATATTTCCAAAAATCATGTTCAACATTCTAGAACAAAACACATTGATATAAGGCATCACTTTATCAGGGAACTTGTTGAAAATAAATCTTTGCAATTAGAATATGTTGATACTGAAAAACAATTAGCTGATATTTTCACCAAGGCCCTAGACTCAAGACGCTTTGACTCCCTCAGAAAATCTTTGGGAGTTTGCATTGTCTAATCTCTCTTGTTCTTGTTTTTGTACAATATTGTTAAGTTATTATTTACTTGCATCTAATCTTCCTTCATTCTAATTTGACAAGTCATGTCTATGCTTTTGGATTATAATTACTTAGGATCTCATTCTTATCATACTTTTTGAGGTTGACTTAAAAGTTTCATGTTACTTTTTATATGTGTCTGGGATTAAATAATTTTCTTATACAAAGTTGAGCGTATTTTGTTTCAATTACTTATCAGGCCCCTTGTTGGAATACAGCTACCCATACTGAGCTGTGAAAGCCATCTTTTGAGTAAGCTGGAACATTATAATTAGCAACTATGATGAGGATTCACTACCATAGAAAAGGGCTACCTTCAGTATGGTGTGATAGCATCCAGTTGTGGGACCAAATTGAAAAAGGCGAAAATGAAAAATCTTGCCAAGGACAATGATCCTATTTTCACTGCACACACTTATGTTTGACAAGTGTGTACAAGTTTGTAAGTCTCCTCTACAAAAATAACTTAAAAATCCTAGTTCACATCTTTTTGTAACATGCATATCTTTTTCCTCAACATCTACTAAGTAAGGTTTGTTCTTGAGATAATCATTAATTATTCTTTTTTGAAAGCATTGTTGGGTTTTATGCCCTAAATAAAACTCCATTTCAATGTAATCTATTTTATTCAACATCAATAAAGACACAGAAGTATTTTTCACTCATTCGTGTATGTTTTGGTTCACTTTATCAATTGCTTGTCTATTTGATTTATAAATTCATCTTAAGCCCTTTTCACATACTTAATCATGTTTATTGTGTTGTCAACACTTTGGAAAGTAAACATGACTATGTGAATAAAGTTTCCTAGATTTATCAGACACAGGGTTTTACTAATATGATAATCTACAACGAGAGTTTACTTGCATTTGGAGAAATGCTATGTTCTTTCCAGAACATTGGTTAAAGTAAAGCTCAGGTTGGATGCATGGAGTATGCATCGGAAGGGACCGATATTGAACTTTGACTTAGATTTATTAAACTTACCATAAAATCTATTCAAGTCAATATCGCCTAGTTGATCCTAGATCAAATGTTCTTAATCCTGTTATGATTAGGCTCAATCTCAAGAGGCTATTCGTGTTCTTTGATTTGTTAGTTAAGCCTACTTTTAGGTCAGGGTGATACGTACATTTTGGGAACACGGTAGTGCAATCGAGTGGGAGCGCTAACATAAACATGGAATCTATAACTTCTATTTGGCGAATAGTAAGCAAAGGATGATCTCCTTCGAGCTTGACCAAACGAACATAAATGGTGGAGTACTCATTTCACATAAGCTGAAATATCATTTATACGGGGTCAAGTGTTTTAAGGATAAAATACATAAATGACATTTTAAATGTTGTTCCATCTAAAGCAGTCCCTAAGACACCCGTTGAACTTTGGAATGGTCGTACACCTAGTTTATGCCACTACAGAATTTGGGGGTGCCCTGCTCATGTCTTAAGAAAGAAAGAAGGCAAACTTGAATCACGTACCGAAGTATGCATGTTTGTCGGAAATTCTAAAGAGACTAGGGGTGGACTATTTTATAGTCACAAGGATAACAAAGTGTTTGTTTCTACAAATGCTACTTTCCTTGAAGAGAACTATATTAAAGACAATACACCAAAAAGTAAAGTTGTTCTAGAGGAATTACTTTCAGATATAAGTCCTTCCAATGTTCCGTCCTCTTCCACTCGTGAAGAAGACAATCCCACTCCCTCAGTCGAACCAACTGAGAAATCTACTACTAAAGTTTCTGTTCAGAAGATCACCGCTCCTCGTCGTAGTAGGAGGGTTTCAACAAAACCAGCTCGTTATGGCTTGGATGGTGAAATCAATATGGTCGTTGGTGACGGTATTGAAGACGATCCATTGACCTATAAACAGGCAATGGCTAGTCCGCAACGGAAACGATGGTCGACCGACATGGATTCAGAAATGGATTCCATGAAAAAGAATAAAGCCTGGGAATATGTAGACGCACCTGACGACTATCATCCGATAGGATGCAAGTGGGTTTACAAGAAGAAAAGAGGAGCTGGAGGCGAAGTCGAAACTTTTAAAGCTAGACTTGTAGCCAAGGGTTATACCCAAAGAGAAGGCGTGGACTATGAGGAAACTTTTAGTCCTGTTGCCATGCTCAAATCCATCCGAATTCTTCTCTCCATAGCTGCTGCTTTCGATTATGAAATCTAGCAAATGGATGTCAGGACTGCCTTCCTTAATGGGGTACTTGAAGAAACCATCTATATGGAGAAACCAGAAGGCTATGTTCTTCCTGGGCAGGAAAAGAAAGTTTGCAAATTAAATAGGTCTATCTATGAACTTAAACAAGCTTCTCGCTCATGGAACAAAAGGTTTGATGAAATCATCAAGACCTACGACTTTCTTCAGAAATGAAGATGAACCTTGTGTTTACCAACTCAAGGAAGACCAAGTGGTAGTATTCCTGGTCCTTTATGTTGATGACATTTTGATTATTGGAAACAATGTCAAGAAAATGACTCACATCAAGGAATGGCTCAACACTCAATTCGATATGAAAGATTTGGGTGAAGCAGCCTATGTTCTTAGTATTCAGATTATCAGAAACCGGAAGAACAGATCTCTTGCTCTCTCTCAAAAAACCTACATTGACAAAGTCTTAGAGAGATTCTCCATGAACAACACTAATGGGGCAAACATGCCTTCTAGATATGGTATTCGTCTATCTAAGGAACAGTCTCCGACTCATCCTCAAGAGATAGAGGACATGGCAAAAATTCCCTATGCCTCTGCAGTTGGAAGTCTAATGTATGCAATGTTATGCACTAGACCTGACATCTGCTATGCAGTGGGAATCGTGAGCAGGTATCAGTCTAATCCAGGACAGGAACATTGGAATGCAGTTAAGTATATTCTGAAATACTTAAAGAGTACAAGGAATCTTGTGTTAGTCTACAAGGGTGGTGCTTTAAATCCCATAGGCTACACTGATTCAGATTTCCAGTCAAGTCTTGAAGACAGGAAATCTACATCTGGGATGGTGTTTAGTCTTGGGGGTGGAGCAGTGGTTTGGAGAAGTGCAAAACAAACTGCTATATCGGACTCGACTATGGAAGCTGAATACATAGCTACAGCCGAAGCTGCTAAAGAACTTGTTTGGCTAAGAAAGTTCTTCACCAGTATAGGTGTCGTTCCTGGAATGGAAAAGCCTCTGGTCCTACTTTGTGATAACAATGGAGCAATAGCAAACAGTAAAGAACCTCGAAGCCACAAGAGAAGCAAACACATTGAAAGGAAGTATCACATTATCAGAGAATACGTGGCAAGAGGGGATGTACTAGTTGAGAAAGTTGACACAGAGGACAACTTAGCTGATCCATTTACCAAAGTCTTGGCCGTGACAGCATTTAAAAGGCACCGTCAGAATTTAGGATTAATTGATATGTACTGATTAGTTTTATATTAGTGCAAGTGGGAGTTTGTTGGGTTTTATGCCCTAAATAAAACTCCATTTCAATGTAATCTATTTTATTCAACATCAATAAAGAAACAGAAGTATTTTTCACTCATTCGTGTATGTTTTGGTTCACTTTATCAATAGCTTGTCTATTTGATTTATAAATTCATCTTAAACCATTTTCACATACTTGATCCTGTGTATTGTGTTGTCAACACTTTGGAAATTAAGCATGACTATGTGAATAAAGTTTCCTAGATTTATCAGACACAAGGTTTTACTGATATGATAATCTACAACAAGAGTTTACTTGCATTTGGAGAAATGCTATGTTCTTTCCAGAACATTGGTTAAAGTAAAGCTCAGGTTGGATGCATGGAGTATGCATCGGAAGGGACCGATATTGAACTTTGACTTAGATTTATTAAACTTACCGTAAAATCTATTCAAGTCAATATCACCTAGTTGATCCTAGATCAAATGTTCTTAAACCTGTTATGATTAGGCTCAATCTCAGTAGGCTATTCGTGTTCTTTGATTTGTTAGTTAAGCCTACTTTTAGGTCAGGGTGATACGTACATTTTGGGAAAACGGTAGTGCAATTGAGTGGGAGCGCTAACATAAACATGGAATCTATAGCTTCTATCTGGCGAATAGTAAGCAAAGGATGATCTCCTTCGATCTTGACCAAACGAACATAAATGGTGGAGTACTCATTTCACATAAGCTGAAATATCATTTATACGGGGTCAAGTGTTTTAAGGATAAAATATATAGTATGGTGTAACGGTAATCTAATCCTTTTACAGTGTAGATCATTCATGTAGAGGATCATTGATCAAATTAGGATTATAACAATGGATAACTAATGATGTGTCTATATGGTGGAACATATAGAGCATTCTATATACTGAGAGTGCAATTCTAAGTTCTATGCGTGGATTCAACGAAGAATTAATAAGTTAGTGAATTTTAGTAATAAATTCTTGATCTACTTATTGGAAGCTCGGTTATATAGACCCATGGTCCCCCCCACTAGTTGAGATAATATTGCTTGTAAGACTCATGTAATTGGTTTTGATTAATCAATTATAATTCTTAAATTAGACTATGTCTATTTGTGAATTTTTCACTAAGTAAGGGCGAAATTGTAAAGAAAGAGTTATTAGGGGCATATTTGTTAATTATGATACTTTGTATGGTTCAATTAATAAATATGATAAATGACAATATTATTTAATAATTATTTATAGTTATTAAATAGTTAGAATTGGCATTTAAATTGTTGAATTAGAAAATTAGCATTTTTGAGAAAATTAGATACAAAAGTGATAAAACTGCAAAATTGCAAAAAGTGAGGCCCAAATCCAATCAGCCATGGCCGGCCACTTTTTTAGGTATTATCCTCTGATATTTTCATTATTTTAATGCCAAATAATTCAAACCTAACCCTAGTGGAATGCTATAAATAGGTAGTGAAGGCTTCAGGAAAATTACACTTTTCATTCAGAAAAACCTGAGCCTCTCTCTCTACCTTTGGCCGCCACTCTCTCTTTCTCTATTCTTCCTTAATATTTCGAAACCCTTAGTGATTAGAGTAGTGCCCACACACAGCAAGTAATACCTCAATCATAGTGAGGAAGATCGTGAAGAAAGATTTTCAGCAAAAGGAGTTTCAGCATCAAACATTCAGAGAAAGAGATCCAAGTTAAGATCTTGATAATACTCTACGACAGAAAGGATACAAGGGTTAGAGATCTGAACGGAAGGAGTCATTTAATTCCGCTGCACCCAATGTAAGGTTTCCTAAACTTTATATGTGTTTATTTCATCGTTTTAGAAAGTTCATATTTAGGGTGTTAATCAACATACTTGTGAGAAGATCTAAGATCCTCGTAAAATAATTTTCAACAAGCATAACATGTATACTTGTCATTTGTAATGAATTTTGATTTAATTGCTTGGTTTAGAATACCTTATATCTATTGTACATATTTTTTTCTTTCTATTATTTTTCGTTTTTTCAAAAATAAAAAAAAAATAAAAAAGAGAAGGAGGCAATTGTGACTTGGATCATGGGCTAAGAATTTTTGTGCTTTAATTGGTAAGTTTCAACATTTATTCTACATTGATTTATTTTGATATGTTTGTTGGAAATTATTTTACCAGGATCTTAGATCTACTCACAAGTATGTTGATTAACACCCTAAATATGAACTTTTAAAACGATTATAAATTAAACACATATAAAGTATGAGAAACCTTACATTGGGTGCAGCGGAATAAAATGTCTCCTTCCGTTCAGATCTCTAACCCTTGTATCCTTTCTGTCGCAGAGTATTATCAAGATCTGAACCTGGATCTCTTTCTCTCATTTCTTTAGTGCTGAATCTCCTTCTTGTTGAATGTCTTTCTTCACGATCTTCCTCACTATGATTGAGGTATCACTTGCTGTGTGTGGGCACTACTCTATCACTATGTGGTTCGAAATTATTCAAGGAAAAAGAAGAGGTGAAGGTGGGGGCTAGGTTTAGAGAGAGAAGGCTCAGGTTTTTCTCTGAAGGAAACAAGATGTGAAAAAGTGTTTATTTCCTGAAGCCTTCACTATCTATTTATAGCATACCACATAGGGTTAGGTTTGAATTATTTGGCATTAAAATAATGAAAATATCAGATGATAAACCCTATAAAAGTGGCCGGCCAAGGCTATATGGATTTGGGCCTCACTTTTGAAAATTTTGCAGTTTTATCATTTTTGCATCTCATTTTCTCAAAAATGCCAATTTTCAAATTCAACCATTTAAATGCCAATTCTAACTATTTAATAACTATAAATAATTATTAAATAATATTGTCATTTATCATATTTATTAATTGAACCATACAAAGTATCTTAATTAACAAATATGCCCTAAAAACTCTTTCTTTAAAATTTCACCCTTACCTTTGTGAAAAATTCACAAATAGACATAGTGTAATTTGAGAATTATAATTGATTAATCAAAACCAATTAAATGAGTCTTACAAGTAATATTGTCTCAACTAGTGGCGGGACCATGGGTCTATATAACTGAGCTTCCAATAACCATGGGTCTACATATTCCCAGACTTTGTTCTTTTTCATTGAATCCATTTCTGAATCCGTGCCGGCTGACCATCGTTTCCGTTGCGGACTAGCCATTGCCTGTTTATAGGTTAATGGGTCGTCATCAATACCGTCACCAACAACCACGTTGATTTCACCATCCAAGCCATAACGAGCTGGTTTTGTGAAACCCTCCCACTACGACGAGGAGCGGTGATCTTCTGAACAGGAACTTTGGTAGTAGTTTTCTCAGTTGGTTCGACTGAGGGAGTGGGATTATCCTCTTCTTGAGTGGAAGAGGACGGAACATTGGAAGGAATTATATCTGCAAGCATTTCCTCTAACACCATTTTACTTTGTGGTTGAAATTCTTAATTTAGTCATCTTCAAGGAAAGTGGCATTTGTGGAAACAAACACTTTATCATCCTTGCGACTATAAAATAGTCCACCCCTAGTCTCTTTAGAATTCCAAACAAACATGCAAACTTCAATTCACTTTTCAAGTTTGCCATCTTTCTTTCTTAAGACATGAGCAGGGCACCCCCAGATTCTATAATGGCGTAAGCTAGTTGTACGACCATTCCATAGTTCTAAAGGTGTCTTAGGGATTGATTTAGATGGAACAACATTTAGAATGTCGGTTGCCATCTGAATTGCATATCCCCAGAAGGACGTAGGTAGAGTTGAATAACTAAGCATGGACCTAACCATTTCCAAAAGCGTGCGATTCCGTCTTTCTGTAACTCCATTTTGTTGTGGAGTGCTAGGGGCGGTTAATTGGGATTCAATGCCTAGTTCGATCAAATGATCTTTGAAATGCATATCCATATATTCTCCGCCCCTATCAGTTCGCAAGATCTTTAACGTTTTACCCTATTGGTTTTGAGCCAATGCTTGAAATTCCTGAAACTTTTCAAACGTTTCAGATTTCTTATGCATAAGGTAAATATGTCCATATCTAGAGTAATCGTCAATGAAAGTGACAAAGTACTCATAACCACCTCGGGCTTTTACATTCAAAGGTCCGCAAACATCTGAATGCACTAACCCTAGGGGTTGTTTGGCACGCTCTCCCTTTGCAGAGAAAGAACGTTTGGTCATCTTTCCTTCTAGGCAAGACTCGCAAACAGGTAATTCACCTAAGACGACATTTTTCAATGGACCGTCTTTGGTTAGCCTATTTAGTCTGTCATAGCCTATGTGACCTAAACGTAAATGCCATAGATATGTTTCATTATCATCATCGATCTTTTTCTTTTTGTGGTTTCTAGGTTTAGCTACTTTAAAAAGTTCGTTATGTAGGGCAAATGGTGTTTCTGGTCTAAGCACACAAAGCCCCTGTTCCATGGATGCAACACAAATATGAATGTCATTTCGAGAAATGGTAGAACCAGAACTCGAAAAATCTAATTTGTATTGTTGAAATTGTAAGCATGAAACAGAAACCAAGTTTCTACTTAAATTTGGAATGTATAAGACATTGTCTAATTCCAAAATTCTGTTTTGAAACTTGAGTTTGGCTTTTCCTATAGCTCTAACCGAAACCATTTCGCCATTAAATTTCAATTATTGTTTAAATTCGAAAATAATGGAACAAATTTGAAAATATATTGTTTAAGTTGTTTAGAAGAATCTAAAAAATCAACTTAATATCTTTCAAATTAGATTTAATTAAATATAAAATTAAGTTGTAACCACTTAATTTGAAAATATTCCATTTTAAGCTAATATTTGAAAAACTATCAACTTAAAAAATATCTAAAGAATCTTAATAACCAATTCCTAAAATTCCTCAACTTAATTTTGAAATTTGAAATTCAAAAGATATTCAGATTTAAGTTGATTAGTTAGAGATAACTAATTTTCAACTTAAATAGGAATATATAATGAAAAATTTAAATTAAGCTTCAGAAAGAATCTAGTTGGTTATAATTCTATATTTAATTAAATACAAAAAAATACATATAGTTTAGCTTAGAATATAATTCATTAAACTATGTTTTTTCTTAAATTAATTTCAGAATAAATGAAATTAATTATGTTGCTAATCAATTTTATTAGGTTAAATTAATTTAATTAACCTAGTGCAGTTATCCAAATCAGGCAAATGGGCCTTCACACTTGGGGTAGTTCATGTGAGGGGGAGCTAGGTTCAGTATGTTGTACCCACTTCTATTGGCCCCAACTCTCACACAAGGCCCAAAAGAGAGGAATTTAACCTTAAAATGAACAACTGTTATTAATTGAATTGGCCCAAAAAACTAAATGTGCCTAAATAAAATCTATCAAAAAATTATGATATTTTATTTAGCAACAACAACCTATATGCATCTATAACAAAATTAAACATATAGGCTCACACAGGCACACATTTGGATGGATCCTATCATGTTGCTAGGTCATACACAGATGAAAGAAGATTGTAAAATTTACCTGTTACAAATTATTTACTTGACCTATTGACAATTGAACCATGGGTTAAAATCAGATCATTGGATCTGTCAACAAGTTAACCATGGCAATTTAGATCAAGCAATAATAGGTTTTATAAAACTTACATACAAGCTAAAACACATACTCCTGCAACAAGATGAATTGGATAGTTGGATGTAGAAATTATTTAATTTTAAATAATAATTTTCGAAAATATTTAAATAATTTTAAAAAAAAAAATCTGTTTTTATTAAAATAAAATAAAAAAAATTTAAAATTAAACCTACAATTTTTAAAAAAATAGGTTTCAACTAACCTAAATATCATTTCAAAAATAATTGCTAACCACCTTTTAAATTTTTAAAGTTATTTTATAAATTAAATATAAAATAAAAAAATAAATATTTTTCAGATTTTATAATTTAATTTAAATAAAAAATAACAAAATTTAAAAGTTAGCAAAATATCTTACTTCTATTTAAAATTACATGATTATAGTAAACTTATTTTAAATTTAAATAAGGTCAAATAATTTAAAAAATATTTAATATCTGACCTTTAAATTTAAAAAATAAGATAAAATAATCAAATTTAAAAATAAGATATAAATTCAAGCAAAAAGATAGATTTTTACTTGTTTTCAAATTCAAATTACACTAATATCTAAAATTAAATTTAAAAAATTCAAAATAATTTATTTCTGATATTAGATTTGAAAATTGAAAAACAAAAATCAAAATACAAAACTACACAAAAAATCGAAAGTTAATTCCATGAAATAGCATGAAAAAACGAAGAAAACGAAAAAAATTGTGAGCTGTACGGACAGTATGAATTGCATTCTGTCCGCGCGCGTCTTAGGGTGACACAGCCGAGCAAACTCGGCGCAGGAAGTGTCCAGCATAGTTTCCGCGCGTGGAATGGGGTTTCAGACACCCCATGCGCGTGTTACTTCGGACAAAACATGTCCTAACACGCGTCTGGCCGAGGAAATAGGCCATCCGCGCGCGCGTGTGTTAGGTGATCACCCTATCTTTTTTCAAATCTTCAAAAAATCATAACTAATTCAAATAAAATCGAAATTGAGTTCTGTAAAAAAGTAAATTGCTTAATTTTTCCCAAACTATCCAATAAAAATAATTCCAGAAACAGATTTTCAATTATGTTTCATGAAAATTCACAAACATCAATCAATCATCATATAACACACAAAACAACATGATACCATCCAAATAACCAGCAAATCGTTTTAAGTCCAAATTTCTTGCAAGCAAATCAGTTACCATGGCTCTGAGGCCAGTTGTTGGAAATTATTTTACCAGGATCTTAGATCTACTACAAGTATGTTGATTAACACCCTAAATATGAACTTCTAAAACGATTATAAATTAAACACATATAAAGTATGAGAAACCTTACATTGGGTGCAGCGGAATAAAATGTCTCCTTCCCTTCATATCTTTAACCCTTGTATCCTTTCTGTCGCAGAGTATTATCAAGATCTGAACTTGGATCTCTTTCTCTCCTTTCTTTAGTGCTGAATCTCCTTCTTGTTGAATGTCTTTCTTCACGATCTTCCTCACTATGATTGAGGTATCACTTGCTGTGTGTGGGCACTACACTATCACTAAGTGGTTCAAAATTATTCAAGGAAGAAGAAGAGGTTAAGGTGGCGGCTAGGTTTAGAGAGAGAAGGCTCAAGTTTTTCTCTGAAGGAAACAAGATGTGAAAAAGTGTTTATTTCCTGAAGCCTTCACTATCTATTTATACCATACCACATAGGGTTAGATTTGAATTATTTGATGGGTTTTATGCCCTAAATAAAACCCCATTTCAATGTAATCCAGATTATTCAATATCAATAAAGTAACAGAAGTATTTTTCATTCATTTGTGTATGTTTTGGCTCACCTTATCAATAGTTTGTCTATTTGATTTATAAATTCATCCAAACTCTTTTCACATACTTGATCATGTTTATTGTGTTGTCAACACAGTGGAAAGTAAACATGACTATGTGAATAAAGGATTCCTAGATTTATCAGAACACTGGGTTTTACTGATATGACAATCTACAACAGAGTTTACTTGCATTTGGAGAATTGCTATGTTCTTTCAAGAACATTGGTTAAAGTAAAGCTCGGGTTGGATGCATGGAGTATGCATTGGAATGGACCGATATTGAACTTTGAAATAGATTTATAAAACTTACCGTAATATCTATTCAATTCAATATCGCTAAGTTGATCCTAGATCAAATGATCTAAATCCTGATATGGTTAGGTTCAATCTCAAAAGTATTATTCGTGTTCTTTGATTTGTTAGTTAAGCCTACTTTTGGGTCAGGGTGATACGTACATTTTGGGAACACGGTAGTGCAATTGAGTGGGAGCGCTAACATAAATATGGAATCTATAGCTTCTATCTGGTGAATAGTAAGCAAAGGATGATTTCCTTCGAGCTTAACCAAACGAAGATAAATGGTGAATAATCGACTTGCTGTCATGGAGGAGGTTCAGCAAGAGATGTCCAAGCAGCTGTCCTCATTGATCAAGCTTTGTGGGGCATAAGTTTTCTTTCTTTTTGTTTTTGTTGGACATATTTATTTATTTTCATGTCTTTTGTTTTTGGCCCTTAGATAAACAAAAAGGGGGAGTAATTAGTTTGTTTTTAACTGTTTGTTTTCTCAACTCTAGACCCTTTTTTCAGGGGGAGTTGTGTTTGGTACTTGTGAACTTTTTTTTTGGATTAAAGTTAGCATGTTATTTTGGTGCTTTTGATTTTCGATTATGTTACTCAGGGGGAGTTGTTATTTGCTCTTACTAACTTTAATTTGTAGGTACTTTGTGTTAAAAAAATATTTTGTTAATCTAAAGTGCCAAATGGGGAGATTATAAAGTTTTTTTTTGTCAAGTTAGTTGACAAAATATTTTTTATTTAATGGTAAGATATTTTTGCATTCATAACCGATTTCCTTACCTTGTATATTCGGATTTAGTTGATCTTTTATATGTTAGGAAAGATTCTTTTTACAGCTGAACTTTCCTTTGTTTGGAAACTTCTTGTAAGAGAAGCAATTCTCTTATGGAAAGTTAGTTTTTAAAGGAAACGTTGATTAATTGCCTTTTCCTTATTGAATTCGATTGTATCTTAACACAAGATACAATCAGAATATATAATCTGTTTATGGCAGGAATAAAGACTTAATAGAGGATCGGACCCGATTATAGCAAGTTTCCTTTTTCTGGTCAGATTTGCTACGTCAGCTTCCGATTCTGATGCTGCAGATCGTATTTATCTTGGGAAAGTTTTGTACAGCTGTAGATTCGATCTTGTGACTGCCTCTAGGGTTTTTATGTTCTATAAATAGATCCTAGAGAGCAGCGATTCGAATCAGCTCTTCTATTATTCATTTTTTGCATTTTTCTTATTTGTGAGGAGAGTTTCTTTGTTATGTGAGAACCTAGTTGTTCATCTAGGTTCTAGTATTTCTTATATCAGTTCTTACTCTGTCATAGAGTTTGCTAGAACAACTTGATTGAACAAGTCTTACTTCGAGAGGAAGTAAGCACTCACACTTCAAAGACGAAGGGACTTTGGGCTTGAAGGTGCTTCAGAAGTCAGATTCATAAAGTGGATTACAAAAGATTGCGGCAATAATTTAGAGGGAGTCTAAACTAGTTTAAGTCAATTATCTTTGTAATTGTTGATACTTTATTAATTGATTTCATTCTCTGTGTGTGGCCCCGTGGACTAGGAGTGTTCGGGAGAACACTGATACGACGTACAAATCTCTTGTGTCAAGTTATTTAATTTTCTGCAAATATTTTTATATTCTGTCTGTTCTGTTTTGTCGCTGCAAAATTGGTTTCTGCAGTAACATAATTACATTCTGCTTCTGCAGGCGTATACAGTTTTATATTTTCGAATATATTATTGACATTTGCAAAAACTCGGTTTTTTAGTCGCTTTTAACCCCTTCAACAACTACTGATCAATAGCGGTAGGACTCTGTTCCCAACATTTTGCGGCTAAGAACAGCTCATCATTAATGAGTATTAGCGTCGGAGAAGGGTCCCATTCCTAATAAAAATTAACAGCGACAGGACTCTATTGCTATTGCTTTTTCAAGTCTCAAATTCTGAGACTAACTAGCATCATTAGTGGCGGACGTTAACATCAGATTTCGCTGCTAATTATAATTGTTTATGTTTTTTTTTATTATTACACATTTTAGCATATTATAATTAATTGAAATAAAAAATATATATAATTTAATAAATAACTAATTAATTAATTTAAAATTAACTAATGTTAAATTTAACATATAATTAAAACCAATACAAACATTCAAACTGTTGGGAATACAATTGCACGATCATATTATTTTTTAAGTAAATTATTATTTAACATAAATAATAATTTTCTATAATATGTTTTCTAAAATCTTAGAATTATATGTGTGGGTTTCAGAATACTTACAGTGGTTGTAGCATAACAGAATATAACTTCTCTCGTTTAATGATCTAATCCTCGTTCCTCTTTGTCATAAAGTATTACCAGTTATTGAACCTAAATGTCCATAAACTCAAATTTGTAGCTAATTTCATCACAACTTTCCTCAGTGATCTAGGTGCTATAACAAAATTATATGGGCAAGTGTTACAACACTATAGTGTCTCAAGAAATATAGTAGTTTAGAGAGAGAGAGAGAGAGAGAGAGAGAGAGAGAGAGAGAGAGAGAGAGAGAGAGAGAGAGAGAGAGAGAGAGAGAGAGAGAGAGAGAGAGAGAGAGAGAGAGAGAGAGAGAGAGAGAGAGAGAGAGAGATAAAGAGGAAAGAGTTTTTTAAAATTAAAATAAAATACAAAAGAGCTAACCCAGCATGCGGATATTAGACAGATTTTTTCTTTTGTTCACATCATCCCAATAGACTTAAAATTGTGTCATCTTTTCATTTTTGTTATATTTAATTAAACTTTTAATATTTAAACACCAATTTAATTAAATAAATATATACTAATAATTATTTTAAAAAAAATGAAATATTCATTTTTAATTTATGACAATAGAATGCCTAATTAATAATTAAACTTTTTGTTATCCCAAACTCTGCACAGAGTGAAGAGACATCTAGCATGGGGATACGTGTAGAACATTATGAAGCCTAGATGGATAATTTTAACTCCATGGCCCGACCAGAGAACTTTCTACTTAAAATTTTCAAGGTTAGATCTTTAGCAGGGATAATTCGGGCAGAACTTGTGCATGATTGCCTGTGCAGACTTATATTATCAAGGAATGTCGAGTCTTTCAAGCAGAGTAATTCGACATAAGAAGACACTACAACACTTATGGTTATTAGGGGCGGAGGATTCCGCCGGTAATAATCTCCAAGTCCGCTGGTAAAAGTTAATAGCGGCGGGGCCCGCCGGTAATAATCCGCCGGTAATGCCTGGTCGCTAAAAATAGGTATTAGCAGCGGACTGACACCCCCACCGCTAATAATAGTGTCAGACACATAAACTGACATTATTAGTAGCGGCGGACTAATCCGCCTCTAATACTTTTTTTTTTTATTATTACATGTTAATATTAATAAAAATTAAAATTAAAATTAAAAATATTACTCTTTTAGATAATTTAAATTATATTTACTGATCAATAACTCTCAATACTACATAAAATTATTTATTATTGAACTTTCACATATACAAACATTTAAATAACAAATACATAACAAAATAAATAATTACACATTGTAACATTTTAGCAAACATAATATTCATCTTCGACAACAAATCAGCTATTTTATTAAAAACAATGTTCATCTCCAACAACAACCGCACAATTGAATTTATTGCCGCCAACAATTGATGTATTTCTTTGGTATCAAATGATTTTAAAGCAGTCGACCTTTCACCTTCAACAAGTCCTTGAAATCCACAGCCTTGGTCAGTTTTATTCTGCATATAGCAAATAATCAATAAAGCTTATCATATAATATATGTATGCTTGAATTCTCAAAATTCAACAAAAATTACCTTCCACAACGGACAACCATAGAATAATTCGCCGTTATTTTTATTTTTTCTTACTACACATTCAGCCCCGCATTGACATTTTCTCTTCTTCACAACGATTGAATCACTATTCTTCTTTACATCGATTGAACCACTACTCTCTTCCATCATAACTTAAGCTACAAAATTAATTTAAATATTTATAATAGTTACACCAAAAAATAAATATAAAATATAATCTAAGTATTTTGAGTAACACTTTCCAATATGATATTATTATTATCTAACTTAATACTTGCATGCTATTAGTATATATAGTTATGCATTAGAGAAAAATCCATAAAATAAAATTATAACATTTTATAGTCTAACTAATTTGAGTCAATACAGTAAAATTATTTACAAAATAATAAAAAATCAATATGCAGTCCATTTTTAATTAATCACAACCATTAAAAAAATATAGAGATCACTACTAAGTCCTACAAATCTTCCAAATAAAAATAAATAAATAAATAATAAAAATAAAGAGAGAATGAATTAGTAAAAAAAATAGTAAAAAATATATTTTGGTTGTAAGAAGAAAAATATCTCAGATAGAGATACAATTTCAACCCACACACAAAATTAAATTGACTAAAATCAGAATATATAACAAGGCCACATGATACAATCCTAGACTTCACACAACAAATCCGTACCCAACCCCAAATCTTACCATCACCATCCCCATTCTAGTAACCCCAAAATAAACATTAATATATACATATAAACATAAATATATATAAACAAAATTATATATAAATATAAAATACATATACATTAATCTAAAAGAGATCTATGTGGGTTTTGATTTGGGGTTTGAGATTTGGTCTGATTCGGATGGGATATGAATATTGTTTATTTGGGGATTTGATATATATTAGAGATTAGTGGGTTTGGATTTAGGGATAATGTTTACAATTTGAGAGATGATAAAAAATAAATTTAATCTTTATATATATATATCAATATATATACCTGAACAAAAATTTTAATGGAGCTTTGGCTGGTACAGGGGAGCTTGGACAGAGCTTGGACGGAACTTCCACGCCAGCAAAATTTTAGATGTGAGTTGAGAATTATTTTTTATACATGAGTTGAGATATGGTGGTGGGATCTTGGAGAGGAGCTGAGATGGGGAGAGAGAAAGAGATGGAGTGAGAAGATGAAAGATGAAGGAGAGAAGAAGAAGAGGCACGAAATGATGTTTGAAGATTTTTTTTTTTTTATATATAAAATTATTACCGGCGGAAACCCGCCGGTATTAGTGGGTTCCGCCGGTAATAGTCTAAACAGGAATATTATTGTTTTATTAGCGGCGGGATCCGCTGGTAAAAGTCCGCCGCTAATTATTTTTAAAGTAAAAAAAAGCGGGAATTTTCCCGCACAAACCACATTGCCCATTACCGGCGAGGCATTCCGCCGGTAATAACTACTGTCCGCCGCTATTGTTTATTTTAATTAAAAAAATAATAATTTGTTCAACTCCACCGGTAATAAGCCCATTAATAGGGGCGGACATGCTCCGCCGGTAATGTGTCCGCCCCTATTTCTGATTTTTCTTGTAGTGAGATCTTCAAAGATGCTTTCCTTAAATATTTTGGCATTTAGGTCTTGATCACATCCTTGATTTTATGGGATTGACTTGCACCAACAAGAAATAATATGAAGCTTTCCTAGTTTTCCTTTTTAGTTTTATCTAATTTGGGAAACCTAATTATTGTATTTTTTTCCTATAAATAGTGGAGTCATTCCATTGTATAGGGACCCGACATCATTGATTCTAGAAGAGCTCTTATGCTGTAAAAGAATTGTAAGCCTTTTCCTAAGGATTTTTAAGAAACTCACTTAGCTAGCTCCTTGTGATCTTATTAAATCTTCAAAGTAATACAACAAAAAGGGAGTAGGCTATTACCACTATCACAGGGTCAAACCTCTATAAATCTATGTGTTCTTATTTGTTCAATTACATATAATTATTATCTATTATTCTCATCACTTTAATTGAATCGAAAAAGATGTCAGATTAGTTTCTACTACAATGATAGCTTGGAAAGCAGTTTTGAAGAGAATGTTGACAAAACTTACGTTATTTACTAGAATACTAGACACCCTCTTATTTGTTGAGCTACAAATACCAATGGGTCATTATGTGGAAAATGCACATCCTTAGCATCATCTTCTATGAAAGTGATTAGAAGGTTCATCATTTAGTGACATTGAGTAGATGTTTTTACATGATTACATGTTTCTTCTTATTGAAGCTAATTTAGATATATCTTCTGAGCATTTTTGGTGCTTCCGACAATATATGCACCTCCAGATACTTTTACCACATGGCCATCTAGCGTAGGTGGGGCAACTCCAGGTGGATATAGATTTCCTGGTTTGGGAGCAGCAATAGGTCTTGCCACAGGGACATTTTGTACCCCTTGAGGGGCCTGTATAGTCGGAGCTTGTGGAAGACCTACTCCTTGAGGAATATTTACGACTCCAGGATGTCCAGGAATAAAAAGTTGTTTGTGTGTATCCATTTCGGACTAATCCTTCAATTTCATCCTTCAAGTAGTCACATATATTTTTAGTGTGCCCAGTGTCACCATTGTATTAACACCTTTTACTCTGATCCCTTTTTTTCACCTTTAAACATCGGTAGAGGCTTTTTATAATGGACCATGTTACACGTAGCTTTGTAAATGCTCTCACGAGTAACAAGCAAGCTTGTATACTTGGAGTATCTGAACTGTTGAGTTTTCTCTTTCTTTGAGGATTCACTTTAGCTTGGAGGTTAAAATTTCTCTTGCTCCAAGAATGAATTGCGTTCGATTCCAAAACTTTCATTTGTTGGCTCGTCTGTTTGGGAGCGACACTATATCCATTTTGTGCCACTCCAAAGCAAGAAAAGTTGGCTTGTGAATGTGCTCGTTGGAGGAATAATAGCTGAAGTAGACAACTGCGGGGTTTAAGTTGTTGCAGTACTAGAAGTTGGTGCTGGAAGTACTCTATAGGCTTGAGCATAAGCTTCTTCTAGGTTAATGAATCTTCGGGCTCTAGATAAGAAGTTAGCTAAAGAGTCTTCCCTTTTTTGTTCCAACTCTCCCCTAAAGAACAATCTAGTAGTTATCCCTAATGTTAAAGCCACCATCTTCCTATCATCTGTACCTTGGTTTTTTCAAATGCGCCCGTCTTATGTTGATTGTATTTCTTAAGGCTTTCTCCTGGTTGCTACTTGATATTTGTAGGAGAGTTTACTTCCAGGTCAAAATCCTTTAATGCTATGAATGAACTTTTGAACATTTTCAGCAGATCCTTCTAGTTAAGAACAGATCCAAGAGATAATCTTTTCCACCAATCATTAGCAGACTTTGATAGAGTTAAGGAGAAACAAAGGTACTTAGCATCGTCACTTTCCTTAGCTACTTTCATAATTTTGGTGTATTTAGATAGATGGGCCTTGGGATCCGTCCTACCTTTATACAAATCCATTTGTGGCATTCTGAAGTGTTCCAAAAGCTGTGCCTCTATTATTCTTTTCACACATGGTTCTGTATCCTCCTCTTCCGAATCAGATATAATTCCCTTTTACTTCGGGGAGATGCATCCTATGAGCTTTGTCAACTCATCAATTTTTTGTTCTAGACGTTTGGTGGATACATCTTGAGATTCAAGTCCACAAATTTGATCATTAATATGGTTTCTCAAATCATCTCTACAAGGTTTTGCTTTCTCATTTATATCTTTTGTTCTTTTGGCATTCATTTGTGTCTGGAGATCATTCATTGAAAGACTTCCACTTCGGTCATCTTATACTAGATGAATCTCATTTACATCATCACTCCAACTAGTAGATTTCTTGGGATGACTTTTGTCTTTTCCAACGGCAGGTTCTTGTGTATTAGTATTGGGCCTATCTTTCTGCACAACTCAGCCTTTAGAATCAGTCTGGTTACCTTGCCTTGAAGCATTGGTCCCTTTGTTTTTCTTAGGAGGTTGGCTGGCAGTTCTTTTTTTCTTCCTCTGGCTAGTGGGAGAAGTTTTCTTTGAGGTTTCTCCTACTTTTCCCTTCCCTTTATCCTTATGAGGATCATAAGTTTCAGAATTTTTCAGACCAGACTTTTGTGCATTGTTATCCCATGGAATAGTATTATTAGGATTATTATCGTTAGGAGCCATATTTCCTGTCGCAAGTAGTGCTTCCATCCTTGCAAATTTCTCATGTATTAGTAGAGAGAAATCTTATTTGGCTACTAACTTTAGTTCAGTTAGCCTTTAATTTTTGGCTATGATGACCACAGGATCTGACTTGTCGTGCTCACTTCCCATATTAGCTTCTCATCCTCGAGATCTATAGGATCGTTGTCCTCAGTCTCATCATCTTCTTCTCCTTCATCGATGGGATCATCTTGAAGACCTTGCTTATTATGTTGATCTTTTTCCTTTTGATGAGGTCTTCACTGAGCCCTGTCTTGCCGTTCGGATCAACATCGTCTATCAGAGTGTCTTGGTTGTGATGACAAGATTTATTTTTGGTGAGTACCATTATTACAGTATGTAATCGTTGATGGTATCACTACTTTGTTCATCTCTCAATGAAAGCACTAAAATATTTCTCGATATTTTTAGAAACTAATAATTTAATTATAAGAACTAAAGAATAATAATTCACAACTAGAAGAAATAAGAACACTCAAGATTTTTATGTGGCTGGGGCGTTAACTAACCTTAAGCCACGAGTCAATATTAGTAATATAGGCTAGAAAAGCTTTACATGATTACTGAATATATGAACACTCTATTATAAATCACATAATATCTTAATTAATTACACTAATAATCATTTGCAACATAAATAAATATAAGGATAATAAATTAAATTTAAATTCCATAATATGTTGTTAATGGCATATTAATCAAAATAGATTAATTCAGACTATAGACTTAATTTGGTAATACAAATTATAATTGCACACTATTTAATTGAAAAACTTAAAATTTGATAACATTACAAACGTAAATAAATCATGTAATTAATTACTAAAGAAAAATTTTCTAATTTAATTTATACCAAATAACATATAAATACCAATTTTTTTTATTGACCAAATTTACACAAATAAGGAATGCACTTAAGATTCCATAATAACTGAAATTTATAAAAAAAATTAAGATTTTTTTTTTCAAAAATCTTCCTTAGAAAAGCGACATGTCCTTTGGGGTTATCTTCAAGCTTTAGCGTGGGTCATTATGACCCATTTTGCTACAAGTGGTTTTGGGAGACCTAGTCCAAACCCAATCGTAAAATTACTTTTTGATGACCAAAACATCAATGATCAATTTTGAATGAATTTAAATGTAAAAATTAAGAGATTCATGTTTATTCCATGTATCGAATACATGTAAAAACTATACTTTTAGTTTCACAAAAAATTTCGCACCCGAAAACATGTTTTTGTGAAAGTTTCCAAATTTTTAATACTTTTTTAAATTATTTTCATGCACAAAATCACTACATATCACAATATGAACATGATAATAAAGAAGGATTTAAAATAAACATGAAAAATGAAGATGGAATTTTTTTTATATACACGGATAAAAAACTCAAAATTTTGTGTATATATATTGTGGAAATTGATCCTCTAAACCAACTTATTATCCAACTCATTTAAACCAACTAACTTAACTAACTTTCGGTTATGTTAGTTAGTTAGTTGGTGCTATCCTTGTTTGAGTTCGGGCCTATATATAAGTCTAGTCTTTTCATTTTAAAAAAGGAGAACAGAAGGTAGAAGAGAGAGAATAAGAGAGAGGATTAGAGTGAGTTGCTTAGGGTTCTAAGCTGAGAGTTCTGTTCTTGAAGAGGGTCAAGAACAAGGGGTGTACTCGGGTTGATAGAGAGAAAACTGTGATTGTTTTCTCTGGTGTGTGTCCAGTACCATCTGAGCTGTGATTGCTCTGGTTATTGTAATCATTTTGACACTCTCTTATTCACATATTAATGAAGAATTGGTGATGTTTCTCAGCTGGAGTATGGCCAGGGATCATGTTGATCTCTAGGACCGGAACCAGGATAAAATCTTGTGTTGTTCTTTGATTGATTTCGAATTTGATTCATTGTGTTGATTAATTGGTTTATGTTCATTATTGCTGTCAAGTGTTGAGATTATTGCAGGTTTATGATTGAATCCTCAATGTTATTTCCGCTGGAATTACAACAAAATCAGAGCTTAGGTTTAAGATCCACTTGAGGAATTCAAGAATCAAGATTCAATAAAGACTCATCTGCAACCAGTTATGACAGGATCAGCAAGATTTGAACTTGAGAAGTTTAATGGGACAGGGGACTTTGGCCTATGGAGGGAAAGTTTGAAGGGAATTCTTGTCCATCAAAAAGTTGTCAAGGCATTGAAATCCAAGGAAGAACTCACTGACAAGTTACAGAAGGAAGAACTTGAAGATATGGAGGAATTGGCATATTACACTATCATAATGTACTTGTCCAATACAGTGAGAAGGAAGGTTCAGAATATGAAGACAGCTCGAGAACTATGGAGCAAGCTTGAAGAGATTTACATGAAACCCTCTCTAACTAACAAGATTAATTTGTTAGAATCTTTATATGGTTTTAAAATGTCTTCTCATTTATCTTTAGATGATAACCTTGATGTATTTAACCAAATCATTATAGGATTGGCTAACTTGAAGCACACTGTTGATGAAGAAAGCCAAGCTGTCATTCTTCTCAGATCTTTTGTAACACCCTAACTACCTTAGGCGTATTACGTGATTTTTTAAACGTACTGTGCAGCTCGTTGCTAATCAACGAGGTTTATGGAAAAACGTGATTAATTAAAATTTTGCTTTTTAATTAAACTTATAAAACAATATTACAAAAGACTCGGGATCCCGATTATAAAAATATTTACAAAAAGTTTAACTGTTGAACTGTTACATCAAAATAAAAGTCGTCTAACGACCAGTTACAAAAATTCAGCCTTGCTGTCCCGAGGATCGTACGCTCCAGGCCTAACCGCCCCGACATGTACAACCTTCAAAAGCTCGCTCACGGTCCGTCAGCTCTAGCCTTGCCTTTACCTACACATCAACGTAGAACTGTGAGTCGACAGACTCAGTAAGAAAAGCATAACAATACTCATACATAATTCTAACTGCCGTGTCCAACACGATACTGAGTCCCGCTACTGCCATGTCCAACATGGTACTGAGCCACTACTGCCATGTCCAACATGGTACTGAGTTCTGAACGTTCATAGGGACGGTACTATTGACACGTAACAACCTGATCGGTCGAACCGGTCATACTCCGCCGCCGGTCATACTCCGGCTCGTACCGACGTGTTACTATATCCTCCCGATCGGTCGAACCGGTCATACTCCGCCGTCGGTCATACTCCAGCCTGTACCGACGGGATACGTCAATAGCACGGAACCACCAACCAGTGTCAGCCTGATCGGTCAAACCGGTCATACTCCGGCTGCTGGTCATACTCCAGCCTGTACCGACGTGACAGGGTTGGATGGTTCGAAGCCAACATACATAACTAATGTAATCTAATAGGCTTCCTACATGCACGCTATACATGTAATCTACATATGCATACTGTTATACTAATCTTACCTGGATTCCGATTTCGTGTGCTTGGTCCAACCCGATTTGGAACCGAAGCCGAGCGGCGGACATCGGCTCCTAAACCATAAAAATCACAACGCTATAAGTGACACGCTAAATCACTTCCCGGGGACTTAAACTAGGAACTAAAAGTTTCCCTATCGATAAAAAGCATGGCAATACCCCTAAAAACATAAAAACGAGGAAAACTAGGGTCCCTGAATTTTCCCCAACCGGTAGACCGGTTGCCCAACCGGAATTCCGCATCGGAAAATTCAGAACCCTCATCCGAATTCCGGATGCACAACCGACTCGGTTCCTCGCAGCAAAGAAACCAAATTTTTCATAACTCGACCAATTCAACCCCAATTGGTTCCAAACTTTCCAGACCTGCTCTAAACACCCCAAAGAACAAATCTAAGGCAACAAACTAACCCAGAAACCACAGAAATAAAATTCACCATTAAAGCTCAAGCTTTGAGTTCTAAACTCAAACTTGAGCAAATCCCACAAACATGCATTCAAACCTAGTTAATTCTACTCAAACTAGCATATAATCACCTCTGAAAACTATTAGAAACTACAGCAACAACACAGCAACAATTTGAACCTTTTCTTTCAAAAAACTCATAAATTTTTACATGAAAACTTAAAGCTTTGCATAACCTATCTAACATGCTTCAACACAGCTCATTTTAACTTCAATTAACATGCTTTAAACCACATAAATTAATACAAAATCACAGCAGCAACCATGTATCAAAATCATGCAAGAATCCTCATATTTTCATCAAAATTTCAATCAAATTCAAGAGAAAACAAAAGGAGCTAACCTAGCTTGAAGAATGCCTAGCTTTGAATGAGAATCCACTAGAAAAATCAAGGCAAAATCCACCCCTTTGCACCCACATGCACAGCCGGGAGAGAGAGAGAGTTTGAAAGTTTTGTAATTTTTTTCTAAGTGTAAAGCTTTGTAAAATAAAATAATGAATAAAGCCACTTAACATAAACTCATTTCAGCCAAAAATTAATCAAATAAACACTTATTTCCCATTTCATAAAATCACAAAAGACAAAATACTAATGGGGCAAAAAGACCATTTTGCCCCTCCACCATAAAACCACATAAATCATACTAAAGGGGTATTTTGGGAAATTCTAAATTCCCGGCCATTCCCGACATTCCCAATGTCTAAAACCTGTCCCCAAATTACTAACATACTAAGTTGTGATTTCTACTGAGCCAACCGCCGAGTTCCAAAATACCGGACACCGGAAATGCAAAATATGCAAGCTACTGAATAACATAAATAACAGTATAATAAATTATTTAAATAGCTATAAATAATTCCATAATTAATCACAATTAACTGATAATTTCCAAATTAACTAAGCGGGCTTTACAACTATTCCCCCCTTAAAAGGATTTCGTCCCCGAAATCTAACCTGAATAACTCTGGATATTGAGCTCTCATATCTGTCTCTAGTTCCCATGTGGCTTCTTCCACCTTACTGTTTCTCCAGAGAACCTTGACCAATGCTATGGTCTTATTCCGAAGGACTTTATCCTTTCTATCTAGGATCTGCACTGGCTGTTCCTCATAAGTCATATCTGGCTGAAGCTGAAGACTCTCATAACTGAGTATATGAGAGGGGTCTGAAACGTATTTTCTCAACATTGAGACATGGAATACGTTGTGAACTGCTGATAAGGCTGGAGGCAATGCTAACCGATATGCCACTTGACCTATCTTCTCGAGAATCTCGAAAGGTCCTGTAAATCTAGGGCATAACTTGCCTCTTTTCCCGAAACGTTTAATCCCCTTCATCGGAGATACTCGTAAAAACACATGGTCCCCTACTCGGAACTCAACATCTCTGCGTTTCGGATCCGCGTAACTCTTCTGTCTGCTCTGTGAGGCAAGCATTCTAGCTTTTATCTTCTCTATCGCCTCATTGGTCCGCTGTACTGACTCAGGACCTAAGTATTTCCTTTCCCCTGTCTCATCCCAGTGGATAGGGGATCTACATTTTCTACCGTACAACAGTTCATAGGGAGCCATCCCTATCGTACTCTGATAACTGTTGTTGTAAGAAAATTCTATCAACGGTAGATACTTACTCCATGAGCCTTCAAGGTCCATAACACAGGCTCTCAACATATCCTCCAATATCTGAATTGTCCTTTCGGACTGACCATCTGTCTGAGGATGGAATGCTGTACTGAATTTTAGCTTTGTACCCATTGCCCGTTGCAAACTTTGCCAAAATTTCGAGGTGAACCTCGGATCCCTGTCCGAAACTATAGACTTCGGTACCCCGTGAAGTCTCACTATTTCTCTGACATACAGTTCTGCCAACTGATCCACAGTAAATGTTGTTCTAACCGGCAGAAAATGAGCAGATTTCGTAAATCGATCCACCCCTACCCAGATGGAATCAAATAAACTCGTGGTCCTAGGTAACCCGACCACAAAATCCATCGTAATATCCTCCCATTTCCATTCTGGTAGGGTTAGAGGCTGCAACAACCCTGGTGGTCTCTGATGTTCAGCCTTAATCTGCTGACAAGTGAGGCATCTCGATACGAATTCTACCAAATTCTTCTTCATACCGCTCCACCAGAAGTACGGTTTCAAATCTTGGTACATCTTAGTGGTGCCGGGATGAAGAGAATACGGGGTAGAATAAGCCTCCTCAAAGATCTCATTCCTAAGTTCCACACTATTCGGAACAAACACCCTGGCTTTATACAAAAGCATCCCACTGTCTGACACTGAAAAGTCCTTGGCTTGACCAGCCAACACCTCATCTCGGATCTTCACTAACTCCGGATCTGTCATCTGAGCGACTTTTATTCTTTCCAACAGATCCGATTGCAGCGTCAAGTTGTGAAGCTGACCTACCACAAACTCAATGCTGAATCTAACCATATCCTCTGCTAGTTGAGGTGAGATCTGAACCATACTAGCCACTTGCCCGGGACCCTTTCTGCTCAGGGCATCGGCCACTACATTGGCTTTTCCGGGGTGATAGAGGATCTCACAATCGTAATCCTTCACTAATTCCAACCAACGCCTTTGTCTCATGTTCAAATCTTTCTGAGTAAAGAAATACTTGAGACTCTTATGGTCGGTATAGATCTCACACTTCTCCCCATACAGGTAATGCCGCCAAATCTTTAGTGCAAAAACCACTACGGCTAATTCTAAATCATGAGTCGGGTATCGCTGTTCATAATCCTTTAACTGACGGGAGGCATAAGTGATGACCCGGTCGGCTTGCATCAATACACACCCCAAACCCTGTTTGGATGCGTCACAGTAGACTACGAACTTCTCCTTGTCCGAAGGCAAAGCTAGTACCGGAGCAGTAATCAACCTCTGTTTCAACTTCTGAAAACTAGCTTCACATTTATCTGACCAGATAAACCGCTGATTCTTCTTTGTAAGCTCGGTTAGGGGCATTGAAATTTTGGAGAACCCTTCCACGAACCTACGGTAGTATCCAGCTAAACCCAAGAAGCTTCTGATCTCTGTCACTGTCTTCGGTCTCGGCCAATCCCTGACGGATTCAATCTTCCCGGGATCCACCTTGATCCCATCTTTACTCACAATGTGCCCTAGGAAGGACACCTGAGATAGCCAGAACTCACATTTCTTGAACTTGGCATAAAGTCTATGTTCTCGAAGCCGTTGCAGTACCATCTGAAGATGTAACTCATGCTCCTCTTCTGATTGAGAGTACACGAGGATGTCGTCGATAAACACAATCACACAGATATCGAGGAAATCCTTGAATACTCTATTCATCAGGTCCATGAATGCTGCAGGAGCATTGGTTAGTCCGAATGACATAACCAGAAACTCGTAATGTCCATACCTAGTGCGGAAAGCCGTCTTTGGAATGTCCTCCTCTCGGATTCTCAACTGATGATAACCCGAACGGAGATCAATCTTAGAAAAGACCGTCTTCCCCTGAAGCTGATCGAACAAGTCATCGATCCTAGGTAATGGATATTTATTCTTCACCGTCAGCTTGTTCAACTCCCTGTAGTCGATGCACATCCTCATAGATCCATCCTTCTTCTTGACGAACAAAACCGGGGCTCCCCAAGGTGATACACTGGGCCGAATGAACCCTATGTCAAGCAACCCTTGGAGCTGAATCTTTAATTCCTTAAGTTCAGCTGGAGCCATCCTATACGGGGCTTTGGAAACCGGATCCACCCCTGGTGCCAAGTCAATCACGAAGTCAATCTCCCGCTGAGGTGGTAACCCTGGAAGTTCTTCGGGAAAAACGTCCAAAAATTCCCGAACCACTCTGATGTCCTCTGGCCGAATGGTGTCTGGCCGAGTGGTGTCCACCACCACGGCCAGAAACCCTAAGCACCCGCCGTGCAACAATTCTCTCGCTGACATAGCCGAAATCACCGGGATCCAAGATCCCTGAACTGAACCCACAAATACAAACGGTTCTTCACTTTCCGGTTGGAAGACCACCATCTTCCTCTTACAGTCAATGCTCGCCGAATATTTAGATAGGAAATCCATTCCTAGAATAATATCAAATTCGACTAAACTCATCTCTATCAGATCAGCGCTTAACTCTCTACCATCTATCCTGATCGGCATAGACCTAATCCACCTATTGGAGATAACCAATTCTCCGCCAGGTAACAGGGTTCCAAACCCTGATTCGTAACTATCATAGGGTCTACCCAATTTACTAAAGACTCTGGCCGCCACATAAGAATGTGTAGCCCCAGAATCAAACAACACTGAATATAGCGAGTTGTTAATAGAAAGTTGACCTGTGACTACTGATGGGCTGGCATCTGCATCAGCCTGCGTGATAGCGAACACCCTGGCTGGAGTGGGTATCGCTGGAGCTCGCGGTGCCTCTGGTCGGAGTTGGGGACATTCCCTCTTGAAGTGTCCGGGCATGCCACAATGGAAGCATCCCTGACCTTTGCACTCGCCCCGATGGTGCCTCTTGCAGCTAGGGCACTCGGGATAGGAGAATCGGGTCTCAGTACCACCAGGACGACTCCCTCTGTTCTGGTTCCCCCGGAACCTCTTGTTCTGACTCGAGCCGCCGGAAGCAGTGGGTGCTCTCTTCCTCTGATCAATGGCCGAACCACTACTCCCCCTGCTATAGCCTGATGCAGGAGGGGTAGGTGCCCCGCCACCAACTGGAGTACTGGCTGATTCTGACATACACCCCACTGCGCCCTCAGCTCGCAGTGCCTTCTCCACCATCTGAGCATAGGTGGTACTGTCGTCGGTGGTGATCATCAGGTCATGCCTGATCTTGGGATTCAACCCGTCCAGATACTTCTCCTTCTTGCTGAAGTCGGTCGGCACAATTCCCGAGGCTAACCTCGCCAACCGATCAAACTGAGTAGTATACTCAGTGACGCTCATGTTCTCCCGCTGGGTCAAGTGAACGAACTCTTTCCTCTTGGCGCTTCTGACCGCCTCATTGTAGTATTTTGCATTAAAGAGTTCCTGGAACCTTTCCCAGGTCATGGTGGTGACGTCATGGATCTGAGACACCATGTCCCACCATACCAAAGCGTCCTCCTGGAACTGAAACGTGGCGCACACCACTCTGTCGTTACCGGTGACACCCATGAAATTCAGTATCTTGGTGATCACCGTTAGCCATTGCTCGGCTTTCAATACATCCGGACCTCCCAGGAAAACCGGAGGTGCTTGCTTCCGGAACCGTTCATACAGAGGTTCCAATCTATGGGCCGCCACCACTATCTCGGCACAGGCGGCGGGCGGTGTGCCACTGGAACTACGGGCACAGGAACTGCAGGAGCACCCTGCTGTCTCAACCTCTGAATCTCGAGGTCTTGCTCTTCAATCCGGGCTTGCATTTCAGCAAACCTAACTTCCCAATTCTGGGCTTCCTGATTGACTTGGGCAGCCTGCGGCGAGTTAACATCCTCCAACCGCGAACCCTGCCCCTGGGACCTCTACCTCGGCCCAAAACACTTGAGGGGAACTGAGGTCCTCGACCTTGATCTGACCCGACTGAGATGCCCTGACTCCTAATATTTCGTCTGGCGTCCATCTAGTCTGAACCGCCTCGAAATCCCGAGTTGGCACTTCAGGTCACGATCATTGAGAGCTTACTAATGTCGCTTAATTTGGAAATTAAAAACGAAACATGCGCCTATTCTACTATCAGGCTACTAACATGCTTCCTAACAGGCTTTTCTTTTTCATAACTGAATAAAATAAACTACTAAAGCAATAAAGGCTTACTGAACCGTGAAACGAGCTAACTGCTGATGATGATTGTACATGTCGTGACGATCTTCGGAAGACAACCTGGCGGCTCTGATACCAAATTGTAACACCCTAACTACCTTAGGCGTATTACGTGATTTTTTAAACGTACTGTGCAGCTCGTTGCTAATCAACGAGGTTTATGGAAAAACGTGATTAATTAAAATTTTGCTTTTTAATTAAACTTATAAAACAATATTACAAAAGACTCGGGATCCCGATTATAAAAATATTTACAAAAAGTTTAACTGTTGAACTGTTACATCAAAATAAAAGTCGTCTAACGACCAGTTACAAAAATTCAGCCTTGCTGTCCCGAGGATCGTACGCTCCAGGCCTAACCGCCCCGACATGTACAACCTTCAAAAGCTCGCTCACGGTCCATCAGCTCTAGCCTTGCCTTTACCTACACATCAACGTAGAAGTGTGAGTCGACAGACTCAGTAAGAAAAGCATAATAATACTCATACATAATTCTAACTACCGTGTCCAACACGATACTGAGTCCCGCTACTGCCATGTCCAACATGGTACTGAGCCACTACTGCCATGTCCAACATGGTACTGAGTTCTGAACGTTCATAGGGACGGTACTATTGACACGTAATAACCTGATCGGTCGAACCGGTCATACTCCGCCGCTTGGTCATACTCCACTCGTACCGACGTGTTACTATATCCTCCCGATCGGTCGAACCGGTCATACTCCGCCGCTGGTCATACTCCGGCTGTACCGACGGGATACGTCAATAGCACGGAACCACCAACCGGTGTCACTGATCGGTCAAACTTGGTCATACTACGCTCTGGTCATACTCCTCGTACCGACGTGACGGGGTTGGATGGTTCGAAGCCAACATACATAACTAATGTAATCTAATAGGCTTCCTACATGCACGCTAAACATGTAATCTACATATGCATACCGTTATACTAATCTTACTCGGATTCCGATTTCGGTGTGCCGTCAACCCGACCGGAACCGAAGCTGAGCGGCGGATTACTGGCTCCTAAACCATAAAAATCACAACGCTATAAGTGACACGCTAAATCACTTCCCGGGGACTTAAACTAGGAACTAAAAGTTTCCCTATCGATAAAAAGCATGGCAATACCCCTAAAAACATAAAAACAAGGAAAACTAGGGTCCCTGAATTTTCCCCAACCGGTAGACGGCCGTTTGCCCAACCGGAATTCCGGTTCTGGAAAATTCAGAACCTCATCCGGAATTCCGGATGCACAACCGGAATTCCGGTTCCTCGCAGGCAGCAAACCAAATTTTTCATAACTCGACTAATTCAACCCCAATTGGTTCCAAACTTTCCAGACCTGCTCTAAACACCCCAAAGAACAAATCTAAGGCAACAAACTAACCCAGAAACCACAGAAACAAAATTCACCATTAAAGCTCAAGCTTTGAGTTCTAAACTCAAACTTGAGCAAATCCCACAAACATGCATTCAAACCTAGTTAATTCTACTCAAACTAGCATATAATCACCTCTGAAAACTATTAGAAACTACAGCAACAACACAGCAACAATTTGAACCTTTTCTTTCAAAAAACTCATAACTTTTTACATGAAAACTTAAAGCTTTGCATAACCTATCTAACATGCTTCAACACAGCTCATTTTAACTTCAATTAACATGCTTTAAACCACATAAATTAATACAAAATCACAGCAGCAACCATGTATGAAAATCATGCAAGAATCCTCATATTTTAATCAAAATTTCAATCAAATTCAAGAGAAAACAAAATGAGCTAACCTAGCTTGAAGAATGCCTAGCTTTGAATGAGAATCCACTAGAAAAATCAAGGCAAAATCCACCCCTTTGCACCCACATGCACAGCCGGGAGAGAGAGAGGAAAAGAGAGAGAGAGTTTGAAAGTTTTGTAATTTTTTTCTAAGTGTAAAGCTTTGTAAAATAAAATAATGAATAAAGCCACTTAACATAAACTCATTTCAGCCAACAATTAATCAAATAAACACTTATTTCCCATTTCATAAAATCACAAAAGACAAAATACTAATGGGGCAAAAAGACCATTTTGCCCCTCCACCATAAAACCACATAAATCATACTAAAGGGGTATTTTGGGAAATTCTAAATTCCCGGCCATTCCCGACATTCCCAATGTCTAAAACCCGTCCCCAAATTACTAACATACTAAGTTGTGATTTCTACTGAGCCAACCGCCGAGTTCCAAAATACCGGACACCGGAAATGCAAAATATGCAAGCTACTGAATAACATAAATAACAGTATAATAAATTATTTAAATAGCTATAAATAATTCCATAATTAATCACAATTAACTGATAATTTCCAAATTAACTAAGCGGGCTTTACATCTTTGCCACCTGCATACCAAGAATTAAAGGCTGTGATCAAGTATGGAAGAGATACTCTCACCCTTGATGATGTTCTTGGAGCCTTGAAGTCCAAAGAACAAGAAATGTCTAAAGAGAAAGACAATGTCAAAGATGAAGCTTACTTGGCCAGAGGAAGAGACAACAATAGGGGCAGAGATCACTACAGAAAGGATCATTTCAAAGGCCAACATAGATCCCAATCAAGATCGAAATCAAGAGGAAAATACCATAAGGACAGAAAATGTTATTTCTGTGGGAAAGTAGGTCACATCAAGAGGTTTTGCATTGAGTTCAAGAACAAACTCAAAGAAGACAGAGAAAAGAAGCATGATTCTGCTTCTAATGTTGAAGAATCAGATCGTTGCTCATCTGATGGTGACTTGTACATGGTTTCAGATCAAAGAATCACAAATGAATGGATTCTTGATTGTGGATGAACATACCATATGTGTCCTATTCTTGAAAATTTTATTGACTATAGGAAAGTAAATTCTGGTACTGTACTAATGGGAAATGACAATTCTTGCAGGGTAATTGGCATTGGAAAGGTTGCTATTAGGCACTTTGATGGTACTGTTCGAATGTTACATGAAGTAAGGCATATACTAGAACTTAGAAGGAACTTGATATCACTTGGTACTCTTGAGGATGAAGGCTACAGTTACAAGTCTAACAATGGTCAGATGAGAATTGCAAAGGGGTCTCTTACTATCATGAAAGGTGAAAAGAAGAATGGTTTGTACATGTTGCAAGGAGAAACAGTAATGGCTTGTGAAGCTAGTGTTGTGCAACACCAAGAAACTTAGATGGAACTGTGGCATAAATGGATGGGTCACATGAGTGAGCAAGGGATCAAAGAACTGACCAAGCAAGGGCTCTTAGGAAATTTCAAACCGAACTCATTACCTTTCTGTGAAGCATGTGTGTTAGGAAAGCATCACAGATTGAAATTCATGGCAGGCCACCATTGTTCTAGAAGACCATTAGAATATGTTCATGCTGATTTATGGGGTTCTCACAAGGTTGGAACTCACTCAGGTAAACACTATTTCTTGTCCATTGTAGATGATTTCAGTAGACATGTATGGGTTTATTTACTTAAAACCAAAAATGAATGTCTAGAGAAATTCAGAGAATGGAAAATTGAAGTGGAAAATTAGTATGAAAGGAAATTGAAAGTGCTTAGGACAAATAATGGTTTAGAGTTCATTAATACTGAATTTGGCTTGTTATGTTTTGAATTTGGAATTGTTAGACATAGGACTGTTAAGCACACACCTCAGCAAAATGGTGTTGCTGAGAGGATGAATAGAACCTTGTTGAACAAGGTTAGGTGCTTGTTGATTAGTTCTTGTTTAGGTAAAATCTATTGGGGAGAGGCTTTGATCACTGCATGTTATTTGATTAATAGGAGTCCCAGTAGAGTGATTGATTTAAAAACTCCCTATGAAAAATTGCATGGCACTACACCTAAACTGAATCACTTGAAAATATTTGGCTGCACTGCATATGCACACCAGAAACTTGACAAATTGGAACCTAGGGCTATTAAATGTTTCTTTCTTGGATATCCTAAGGGTGTTAAAGGATATAGACTATATCATGTTGAAAATGGAAAACCTAAGATTATCATATCTAGGGATGTAGTCTTTAGTGAGCATGATTTCATGCACTTGACAGCCAAGGAAAGGCAAAGGTTCTGATGTTGCAGGTACTAACAGGGATGACCTTGCTGAGTTGGAGATCAACACTGAAAAGATTGAAGTCTCCATTGATTTACCCCACACACCAGAAGCAAGAACATCTCTTGAGGTGGAAACACAGGGTGCAGACACAACTGAAGCTGGTACAGATACAACTGAGGTGGAAACCAGTCAAGATGATCAACCAGATTTGACCAACTATCAATTGGCTAGAGACAGGTCAAGGAGAGAAATTAGACCTCCTAGTAGGTATGTTGAAGCTGATTTGATAGCCTATGCCCTGGCTGTGATACAATCTGAGAGTGAACCTGAACCAACTACCTATGAAGAAGCAATTGCATGCAAATCAAAGAAGAAATGGCTTGCTGCAATGGGAGAAGAGATGCATTCCTTGAAGAAGAATAGAACTTGGATTCTGGTGCCAAGACCAAAAGACAAGAAAGTTGTCTCCTGCAGATGGTTGTTCAAAGAAAAAGAGGGAATGTCATAGGGTGAACCACCTAGATATAAAGCTAGATTGGTAGCTAAGGGATTCACAGGTTGAGGGAGTTGATTACACAGATGTCTTCTCACCTGTTGTGAAGTACAAAACCATTAGAATGATGTTAGCCATTGCTGCACACAATGACTTGGAAGTTGAGCAGTTGGATGTCAAAACTGCCTTCTTAAATGGTTTTCTGAATGAAGAGATATTCATGGAGCAACCACCTGGTTTTCAGGTGGAAAATGGCAAAACTGATCTGGTTTGCCTGCTTAAAAGGTCATTGTATGGGTTGAAACAGTCACCTAGACAATGGAATCAAAGGTTTAACCAATTTGTTCAGAGTATTGGTTTTTCAAGGTCAAAATTTGACTCTTGTCTTTACTACAAGGAACTAGGGACACCTAAGGTTGTGTACTTATTACTATATGTTGATGATATCATGATCATCAGCAAGGACAAGGCTGAAATACAAGTCATTAAGAACAAACTCAACTCTGAATTTGAAATGAAGGACTTGGGAGCAGTCAAGAAAATTTTGGGGATTGAAGTCATGAGGAACAAGCAAGAAGGAAAGATGGTGCTAACTCAGAGAAGCTACATTGAGAAGGTGATCAAGAAGTTTAACTTAGATTCATCTAAGGCCACTGCAGTTCCACTTGCAGGGCACTTCAAGTTGTCTAATGAGTACTGCCCTAAAACTGAAACTGGAAGGGAAAATATGAGAGGTGTACCATATGCTATGGCTGTTGGATGTCTAATGTATATCATGGTCAGTACTAGACCTGATATAGCACATGCTCTAAGTGTTTTGAGTAGGTTTATGGCAAACCCTGGGTTAGAGCATTGGAATGCTGTGAAGTGGCTGATTAGATACTTGAAAGGGACAATCAAGTATGGTCTGATCTATCAGAAAGACACATCTGATGTGAGGTTAGAAGGCTATGTTGATGCAGATTATGCATCAAATAGGGACAATAGAAGGAGCACACTGCCTATGTATTCATGGTTAACAAAAGCTACATATGTTGGAAATCACAGCAACAACTAGTGGTGGCTCTGTCAACTACTGAATCAGAATTCATGGCCACCACTGAAGCATTCAAGGAAGCTATTTGGTTACAAGGAATACTAGCTGCTACTGCTCAAAGACATAGGGACAGTCTATTCGGATAGTCTGTCATCTATTCACTTGTGCAAGAATCCTGTATATCATGAGAAGAGCAAGCACATTGACATTAGATTGTATTGGATTCGAGAAAAGATTTAGGACAGGGTTCTGGAATTGGAAAAGGTGCACACAAGTGACAACCCTGCTGACATGGGAACAAAGGTTCTTACATTCAGTAAACTGAAGCATTGTCCCAGTTTGCTGAACATTGGTTCTTGCTAAACATTTCGAGATATCACATTATCAAGACTTCAGTGAAAAGACTCTGATAAATTGCTTTAGAGAATCAAGGTGGAAATTTGTGGAAATTGATCCTCTAAACCAACTTATTATCTAACTCATTTAAACCAACTAACTTAACTAACTTTCGGTTATGTTAGTTAGTTAGTTGGTGCTATCCTTGTTTGAGTTGGGGCCTATATATAAGTCTAGTCTTTTCATTTTAAAAAAGGAGAACAGAAGGTAGAAGAGAGAGAATAAGAGAGAGGATTAGAGTGAGTTGCTTAGGGTTCTAAGCTGAGAGTTCTGTTCTTGAAGAGGATCAAGAACAAGGGGTGTACTCGGGTTGATAGAGAGAAAACTGTGACTGTTTTCTCTGGTGTGTGTCGAGTACCATCTGAGCTGTGATTGCTCTGGTTATTGTAATCGTTTTGACACTCTCTTATTCACATATTAATGAAAAATTTGTGATGTTTCTCAGCTGGAGTATGGCCAGGGATCATGTTGATCTCTAGGACCGGAACCAGGATAAAATCTTGTGTTGTTCTTTGTTTGATTTCGGATTTGATTCATTGTGTTGATTAATTGGTTTATGTTCATTATTGTTGTCAAGTGTTGAGATTATTGCAGGTTTATGATTGAATCCTCAATGTTATTTCCGCTGGAATTACAACATATATATATGCAACCATGCACTATGATTTTATTATTTAAAAATATATAGGACAAATAGAATAAAGTATCCTAATCAATTATATGTAATATAAAATCATTAATTCATTGAAATATATCCATATATATATAAATAAATATATATACTATATATAAGAATTGTATGTATGATTTTTTATATGTATATATATAAATTCGTTTAGTTGCATAAAAATATTAGAATTTGATGAAAAAAAGTAATCCTAACAACAATATGTATTAAAACTATAAAAAATCAAAATTTTCCTTCATCCTTTAACGAAGAAAATAACAAAAAAATAGAGTCTTATATATAGCGGTATAAACACAGAATATAATCAAGATAAAAGTATATAATTTTACTCTGATACCAACTATTAGAATTTTCTATGAATAACATGAAACATATAGATTGTCTATGAAATACGTAATAAATCAAATATATATGCAATGTGAAAAAGATTGAAATACCTCTAACTAGAAATTTTTTGAGCTTTGATCTTACACGATCTTTAAATCTACCAAAAAAAAAAGAAAGAAAACTTAGTTCACGTGGGTATTTGAGCTTTCAAGCTCTCTCTAACTCCCTTAGATAATTTTTTTTTTATAGAATGAGTAGTGAGCTTCGAAGCTCGTACACTACATTAATTTATAGGTGAAATACTTAACTCGTATCTTCACTACATTAATTTATAGGTGAGATATTTAACTCGTATCTTCACTATATTAATTGTCAGAATATTTTGACAAGTAATTTAAAAAAATCAAATTGAGAACTCATTTATTTAATAAATCAAAATCTGACAATTTATAAAATATTTATTTTTATTACATAATTTATCATCAAATATAATTAATGAAACAATGAATATTATCTTGATACATATAAAATCAACTTAATTGATTTTGTACAAATATAAATCTAATATAATCAACTCTCAACCATGGTCATCATTCAAAATAACTAATGTGCGAATATAGATGTACAACAAAACAAATTTATGATTGTCTCAACCTAAAAGAAAAAGAAAAAGTTTTCTAATCAAGGATAAAGAAAGGTGACACATTAAATTTTTTTTCATTTTCCATTTCAATATATTCCAACTTTTGATTATGAATTTTGTTACTACACGATAAATAATATAAACATCACAACTACCAAATTGGTGAACAAAGTGATAAATCATTGTTGTAAATAATATAAACATCACAACTACCACATTGGTGAACAAAGTGACAAATCATTGTTGCCGACCATAAGCATGAAAATGCCATTATTATATATGATGATGAGCACACACTGTTTCTCCTATACATATACTACTACGTAAGAACATATATATATATAAATCAAACAAGAACACATATTATATAAATATATATGTCAACGTTAGGAATATAGATACTGATTATCAATATTAAATAAAAAATTATACGCAAACGCAGTAGATATAAATAATGGAATTGAAAGGTAATGGTTCCTACAGTAGTTGAGATGTATCAAATATATTGGAAAGTCATTGTCACTATTTACTTTTATTTTTTTTTAATTTGGCATTTTTCATAAATAACTAAAAAAACACTAAATATAATTACTAATACCAAATTTAAAATATTTTAACTGATCGTAAGTTTCTTTCTCTTTTTTTTCGTACGAAATTCTCTTTTTTTTTTTTTTTTTTCTTTCATGTTGGTGTGTTTTTATCATTACAAAAAATTTTATTTTTAGTTACAATTTTTGTTGTGATTAAAAATAAAAAAAAAAATTACTAATTATAAATTATTATTCTCATGTTGTTATTAAAAGGTCGACCGTAGCTAAATATATTAGTCACAAAAAATACAATTTGTTGTGGCTAAATGTGTTTTTAGTCACAATACTTGTTGTGACTAAACTAAATTAGTGACAACTTGTAACTAAATACTATGTTTTAGTCACTAGTAAGTTTTTGTTGTGACTAAAAGTCCATTTAGTCACAAAAACTTTATGTTGTGACTAAAAAGTTGTCACTAAAAGTAATATTTTTTTGCAGTGCATATTGTCTTATTGTTGGTTTAATATTTTTTTAAGGTAAATAGTGGCATAAGTACCCAAAGTTTTAAGTTTGTAAGTGGCATAATCTCAATATTTATTTTTAGCAGCATAAGTACTCAATGTTTATAAAACTATAAATTTTTTCTAATTTTGTCAGTACAAGCTCTATTATTTTCTTAGACAAGCCACATATAAGGTCCAGATTCTCGATTATTGGTTCTAGACTTAAACATGCATGTAGTATCAGTTACTTCTAAATGTTCATTTAATATATTCAAAACAGAGTCTGTACTGACAAAACTGGAGGAAAATTATAGTTTTACAAACATTGGGTACTTATGCCGCTAAAAATAAACATTGGGTTTATTCCGCTTACAAATTTAAAATTTTGGGTACTTATGCCCCTATTTACCCTTATTTTTATAAAAATAAAATTATTAAAATGTAAAAATTGTATTTTAATGGTATAAATATTAAAATTAGAGCAAAAATAATATTTTATAAATTTTTTTAAGGTAGTCACCACACTTTGAAAATTCATTACATGCTTCAAAATTGATGTATATGTATGTATTTGCAAAGAGTATGTATAACTATCCTTTTTTTTTTTATTTGTGCCGTAAATATTTATAATATTTTCGATTTCATATACTTATATATTATTTATTTTAATTTTTTTAATAAATTAAATACTTATATTAGTCTTTTATACGTTTGTCACTTCCAATCCATTAAAAAAAAACAAACTAAATTATATACTATTTAATTAATAAAGAAAATCATTTACCTCTCTCTCTCTCCCTCCTTCTTTTTCTTTTTATTATTCTTCGAATGAAAGTCTACCAAAACATAAAAAAAAAAAAAAAAAAAAAGAAGAAAAAACATATTTATCATCTTAAACAATTACCAATATCGAAACACAAACTCCCTAACCCTCTTATAACCAGATTTTCACCACCTCAGCCCTAAACGTTATAATTAATTTCAATAAAAAAAAAACAAAAAAACAAATTCAAAACCAATTCTAAGTTCCACACAAAATTTTCTACACAAACCATAAAATGCCTAGGTTTGAGATACTGAATTAGGGTAGACGAAATGAGTAAGCTCTTGAAGCAAGTCCAAGGAATCTAGGTTCGCAAAGGCTTGTTTACCATTGGTCTAGATTCACGGGGATTTGGGTTCCCAATGGTCTAGGTTCCTAGTAGTTTGGAGTCACGAGGTATACAAATTCCAATATACCATATACACCAACTCAGTACACACTAGAGAGAACATTTATCGGGCAACCGACACCACTGTTCACTAGAGAGAAAAACAATAGAGATTCGAACAAGAGGTGTGAGTATCATAACGACATAGACCACACTATCAAAGAGTGCAATCAGTTGAAGGATAAGATGGATAACCTGATCAAGTTAGGCCATCTCCACCAATAGATAAAGGTATCGATTAAGTACCTAAGATAATTGATAGTACAAGGGCAACAAGTAAGTCCCAAACAGTAAGGACATGCTAGACCTCCTCAGTGTGTGGTCATCCATAAGCTTCGAGAGCACAAGTCCCTCAAGGGATATTGCCTGTTCAACAAACCTAAACAATCCAAGCTCTGGGACCCAAAATCTTAATCCGCTAAGGATAGCGCCACCATCAATGGATGCCCATGCTGTGACCATCTTTGAGGGTCCGCATATTAGCTGCACTACTTGAAATGCATAGAAAAACTATCTAAATGAGCTAAAACATAGAGGAGAGGTTTATGCCCTAGTGCAAGCACCAACTCAAAGGTCGTAGATGATGAACTTGCCCATTACTTATACTGAAGAGGATGCTCGGAATGTACATTTCACACATCATGATCCATTGGAGATTGAATTTGAAATCACAAACAAGAGAGTGTCCCAGATCCTAGTAGATAATGGGAGTTTTGTTAAAATTTTGTTCAAAATTGCATTTTAGACCATTGACCGACTTGAGGTTAACCTTGCTCAATGTCCCATTTATCTAGAAGAACTCAATGGAGATTTGCCACTACTAATGGGAAAGATCCAAATTCTAGTCACTCTAAGTAGGTCCAGCTAGGAGTAACACTCATTCCGCGTTCAAGTACTGCAAGATTATAGTGGTGGATTTTCATACTGCATACAATGTAATACTAGCTAGGATATCCTGTCCTAGTCAATTCGTGAGCAGCCACCTCCATCTGCCACTTATGTATGAAATTTCCTTGTGATCATGGTTGTATTGGCATTGTAAAATATTATTAGAAGAGCGCATGAAAGTGTCACAATATTTTTTCTAAAACAATCTTTATGGTCGATGAAAAAGCCTTGGAAGAAGAGACAAATCTTGAGGCACCAGCCCAACTGGCACTTGGGGTGATCTACAGAGAAGATGAACTAGATCCGCAAATCAGGGTTGAAAGAGTAAAGAGATCCAATGAAGATGTTGAAGAAGTTTACTTCATTGACACATACCATACCAAAGTGATTCGAATAGGTAAGAACTTTCCTCCCAGAGTAAAATAAAACGTTGTAAAGTGGGTCAAAGATAACTAGGACATCCTTGCTTTGTGACATTATGATAACCAACTCTCATTGTCATGTTGGATTTGGTGCCCTAACTAAAATCATATTTCAATATTATCAGACATTTTATTTATCAATAAAGGAATAAAAGTATTTTATTACTTGTTTAATATAATGCTTGTTTTACATATTTGCTTCATGGTCATTTGTTTGATATATAAATTCTTTTAAATCCTTATCACATTGTTATTTATGATTTTTGTGTTGTCATCATAGTGGAAAATAGTCAAGATTATGTGATTAAAATTATTTTCATGATTTATCAGTACACAGAATTTACACTGATACGATAATCAATAAATTGGTTTGCTTACACTTAGATAGTGGTATGTCTTTTCAAAGGTATTGGTAATGTAAGCTTTAATTAAATGTACTGTATACATCGTACTAGACCGATATTCACATAGAAAAGATATCATAAACTTACGATAATATCTTTTCTAAGTAAATATCACTTAGTTGATCTTAAAGCAATGATCTCAATCCTGACATGGTGTGGTTCAGGTTCAAGTGTATTATTTATATTCTTTGACTTGTTTATTAAAGTTAACCAAATGGATCTTCCAAATACGTACATCTTGGGAACAGGATAGTACAATTGAGTGGGAGAGCAAATCATAGATACGGAATCTATAGCTTCTATAAATATATACAAGCGAAACGATAATTTCCTTCAAGCTTGGCTAAATGAGATTAAATGGTAGAGTACTATTGACTGGATTTTTAGCCAGCCGATACAGAGTCGTAATAAATGAGATTTAGACTAAAATTGTGACAATAAATGTAATTAATGATACTGAAATTTGTAATAAATGTAAAGAAAGATACTTGAATTTAAAGAGGTTTGGTCCCAGATATCGCTAATAGCCTACTCCCCTTGTGTTTTATTAATCAGGGTTGCAAAAGTTAAGAACAAGCTCTTGAATGCAAAGAATAAAATAGTATTTTTTTCTTTAAGTGCTCAATATTGAGGATCCCTTTCCCAAGTCATGTGTGACCCCTTTTATAGGGGAAAATTCAGTGCTTCTCGCTTTAGGAGACGCGACAAAGGCAGAGCTATCTCAACCATCTCCTTAATTTTCAAAGGTAGTTGAAGTTTGATTTTTGTGATAATATCCCGCTATTTTTGTGGGTTTATAACTATCTTTAAGCTTCTTGTGGGATTTGAACATTTGAGCTAGTCACTAACGATAAGGGTCTCCTAAGAGTGTGACACGGTCGTTGACCACCTTCAGGAATAGAAGATAACACTTGGGGGTGACACCCCCGAGAGCCAACCTAAGGAGGGTGTCAATTGTCATCTTGGCGTGACCACCCCAAGAGCCCTTGTATGTTGTGGGTAGTCATAGTCTTGTGTGGATGTCCTCATCTACTTTTGAGAATGTCATTATGTTTATGGTGGAGATAGTGTCATCTACCCCTAGACTAATTTGACCCATGGGTGTGTGGTGATTGTTTATCCCACTTATGAAGGTGTTAGTCCATTATTTTACTTTTATATTGTATAATCTAATAAGTGTCAATAATTTAGTAAACCTATTACAATTAGTGTAAATAGGCTTCTCGACATCTTCTACAAAACATTAAAATTTTGATGGATCGATATTTTATTCAAATTGTGCATCTCCTATCATTTTTGGAATGTGATCATCATCATAGTCAAAATTAATACCCTTAACCTTATTAAACTTGGACGTTCCCTCGCCCAGAATCTAATCTTTTTCCCGTGGTGAACCCAAACCTTATAACCCTTGTCTATTTTATTCTTGAAAAAATGCTTCTTTATCTTAGTAATGTCCATACACTCCATGTTACCACATTTAAGACAAGGACAAATTAGAATTTTTCGCATACTTTTGACAAAAGTCTAAGAAATTATCAACACCTTGATTATACAACGGTGATAATCTATTGGCACTCATCTAATTTCTATCAATTTTAAAACTTCTAAAAAGATACTTTATTCAATTATTTGTTTGAATATGTGTAGAAAATAATTAGTTAAATTAGTTACCTCATATTTATAAATTTTAGTAAAATTTATGTATTTTTAGTGAATTTATCATAATTCTACCAAAATTTTAACAGCATGACGACTGTAATCGGACGTTCTTGAAAATTTTAAACACGAATAAATAATAAACAAAACACATAAAACACTACAAAAAATAAGAAATAATATTAACAATACAAAATTATCCACTAATCCGACCGTAGTACATGTATTCGCAAAATCTACTTCACTACGGATGAATATTTAAGATATTCAAACTCATCTAAGATGCACATTCTACCTATCCGACCACAATATAATTAATCGCAAAACCTTAACTACCGATGAATATCTAAGATATTCAAACTCCACTAAATAAAGATTTTTAAAGTTTTAGTAATTATACCTTTTTAAATAAAGATAGCAACTTGTGCACTCTTCAATCAACACAATGAACCCGATACTAATAAAATATTTAAAATATTAAATTAAAATCTTACTCGAACAATATCACACTAATACCTAAACATAATTGAAATTAACAATGCGAAAAACTTAAATTTTTTCTAAATTTTTTAAATATTGAATAAAAAATTTAAATAGATTACCAAGTCTAATATAGTGTCTCAAAATTTTTTAAACGGTATCACCACAAATAAACATCTACACAAAATTAACAATAAACAATTAATTAAAATATTAAATCAAACTAATTAAATTAAACTTATTACATAAACATTAACTAAACTTTGCTATTTTTTACCTAAATTATTATTATTATAAACGTTTTTACCTTAACTAAGTTTTTGATAGGATGATGGATATTATAATTATACCATGCATCCCATCAATTTCTAAAAAAAATTAAAGTGTACAAAACAAGGTTGAAATACTCAACTGCACACTAATTTTTTAAATTTTTTTAAAGTGTTTAACTAACTATTTTAAAATTTATTTTAGATAATGTAAATTATTTTAAAATTTTTTTAGGACATATTAAATTCAAAATTCTATACAAGGAGCAAATTATCATATATTTATAAGAAATTGTATGAGACTAACCTATTAGAAAAAATGTTGTACGTGACTAAATTATTAAAAAACAATTGTGAACGAAAATAATTTTAAAAAAGAGTAATTTGCGGCATAAATAGTTAAGTTTAACTTTCAGTTGTAAATAAATATCTAAGTTTAATTTTTGACGGTAATACTAAGTAATATTTTTGAAACTCTGTAGGTTCCTAACCGTTAAATATTAAGTCATTATTAACGTGTGATTTTTTTATTGGTATATTTAAATTATTTTTTTAAAAAAATTAAAAATTTAATAACTTGGACCATTCAGGAATTGACAAGTGGCAATTTACATAATACTTAATAGTGTATTATTACGACTAAGAATCAAAATCTCCAGTTAAAAAATAGTATATCATAGTGTATTAAATCAATCTAAATATGACACATCAATTTATTTGAGAGTATTTTAAGGAAAAAAATAAATTGTAGTATTTAAGAAAAATAATTAGTTGAGTTGGTACATTTGGATTGATTTAATATATTATGGAATACCAATTTTTTACAAGTGATTTTAATTCTACGGCTAAAAATTAAAATTTAAATATTTATTTATAATTAAAAGTTAAACTTAAATATTTATTTACTGTAAATTATTAAAAAACATCTGTAAAAGAAAATAGTTAAATAAAAACATACTCATTATGCAATTTCTTCAAACGAGAGGACGAAAAGGTTGCGAGTGGGGATTGCACCATCACTTATTGCAGTTTCTTTAATTTAAAACCTTTATTTTAATATTTTTTGTATTTTATGCAGTTGAAATTTATTGGTCTAAGTATACGAACTCAAAAAACAACACCAGTCGACACAGAAAAATAGAAAAAGAAAGAAAAGCGAAACTCCATCCACATATATAAATGAAGGAAACCAATGAAGACAAAGCTTTCACCAAACGAGTTACAACAGATACTCTTTTATACAAGACCCATTAATCATTTTCGATCAAATCCCAAACCCCACTCTCTTGCTTTCTTCTTCTTCTTGAATTAGTTTTCTTGCATACTATTTTAACAGAAAGACAATCTCTTTTGCAAGAGAAAAGTTTCCAACTTTCGAAAGAGAGCATCAGCATATATATATATATATATATATATATAGAGAGAGAGCGAGAAAGAAAGAAAGAGATGGAGATGAAGAGCAGAGGTTTGAGTTGTAAAGAGAGAGAGGGAGAAAAGTGTAAAAAGTATTGTATATTCGTTGTTTAATGGTGGTACACCTGAAGAAGAAGAAACAGTGGTATTCATTGAAGGTGTTGTTATTTGTCCGTTATACCCCTTTGATTTTGGTCCACCTCACCAACCCATATTCCCATCTTTACCAAAAATTATCATCCTTTACTGGTTTGTACTTCACAGCCATGAATAGTTTGAGGATTTTTGCTCAGATTGCTCAACTGTTCATGCTTTTTTTCACTCCAATTGGTACTTCCTTTCCCTCTAAATCTCTTTGACTGAAATTGATTATGGTGATTTTGATTTTCAAGTGTTTTGAGTAATATTATTTTTAATTATCATCATATGTTTTTGTGGTGGTTAATAGTAGTCAAGTTTGGGATATTTTCCAGACGATTTTTAACTTTCTTTCTGGGTTTTTGTCTTTAGTTGTTGCTATATTAATTTTAATTTTCCGTTTGTAGTAATTGATTATACTGATATTTTACTCTATCTTGAAAAGTGGGTCTTGTTGTTTAAATTTATATTTTTCTTTAGTTTTTTAATTAGAGTTCTTTCTGGTTTACTTTCTTTTGGATTTTTTATTTTTTGAATAATAGTTCTTTGTTGAGTGAGAAATTTGAATTACTGCGACATACGTTTTTATGATTCTGTAATTGCCTTTCTGGGTCTCTTCCATATAGGATTTGTAATTCTTCAATTTCCTTTCTGGGTTACATGGTATTGCCTCTATTCCATTTTAATGATTATAGTTTAGAAATATTTGTGGTCTGTGTTGCTTTCCTACGAAGTCAACTTGTTTTCTAATGGAACTGCTCTAGTTAAATGTGTATACTATATATTTTCATGTCTATCTGCATAGTTTTAAATGCAAGTTACTAATTTATGTCAGCATGCTTGTATACACCAAATTCCAAATAAATGATCTCAACAATATAGGTTCTGGTGGACAAGACCAAAGTTTCTCCGGTCCTTTGTTGAATGTCATAATTGTTTTGCATACTAACCTATAAATATATATATGCAAGGATTATTTACTTAAATAGAAATTCCTTTAGTATTAATGGCTTAGCTATACTGTAATATCCCTCATTGATTTGTATAATAAACTTGAATCAGAGAATTGATGAAGGTTGTACCAAATTTTAGAAAATCTCTGTTTGATAATTTTCCCATGGTTATATGGTGTAGTGTAGAAAAAGTGTTATTGAATACTATGTTGTTTTTGGTGTTTTGTGGTTGAAGTTTCTGTTTGTGTTTGGTTTTCCAGTTTCTCACAGAGCACAAGCATTTACTGGAACGTATGGAATAAATTACGGGAGAATTGCAGATAACATCCCTTCTCCGGATGAAGTTGCTACTCTTCTCAGAGCAGCTAAGATAAAGAATGTTAGAATATACGATGCAGATCACAGTGTTCTCAAGGCCTTTAGTGGGACTGGACTTGAATTAGTAATTGGACTTCCAAATGGATTCCTTAAAGATATGAGTGCGAATGAGGATCACGCGTTGACTTGGGTCAAAGAAAATGTGCAGTCTTTCTTACCAGAGACACACATTGTTGGAATTGCTGTGGGAAATGAAGTCTTGGGTGGGGGTGATTTAGAATTGTGGGGAGCTCTTTTGGGTGCTGTGAAAAATATACATAAAGCTGTAAACAATCTTCACTTAGCTGATGTAGTACAGATTACCACTGCTCATTCACAGGCTGTTTTTGATAATTCATACCCTCCTTCTTCATGTATATTCAGAGACAATGTAGTTCAATTCATAAAGCCGCTACTGGAGTTCTTCTCCGAGATTGGATCTCCTTTCTGTTTGAATGCATACCCATTTATTGCCTATAAGGGTGACCCAGAGAATATTGATATTAATTATGCCCTTTTTCAGTCAACACAAGGAATTTATGATCCAAAAACCAATCTTCATTATGATAACATGCTTGATGCTCAGATTGATGCTGCTTATGCAGCTTTAGAGGATGCTGGATTCAAAAAGATGGAAGTTATAATAACAGAGACAGGGTGGGCTTCACATGGAGATGACAATGAATCTGGTGCCACACCAATTAATGCAAGAACATATAATTATAATCTGCGAAAAAGACTTGCAAAGAAGAAAGGAACACCCTTCCGCCCGAAGAATGTTGTGAAGGCATACATTTTTGCAATATTTAATGAAAATTTGAAGACTGGACCAACATCTGAGAAAAATTATGGACTATTCAAGGCTGATGGTACCATTTCATATGACATTGGGTTTCATGGGCTTCATTCTTCATCGGCGAGTTCATTGCGTTTATCTCCAAAGGTAAAATCTTATATACATCTCCTTTGAATAATGTATTGGAACCATGACAAAATTTTATAGCTTTATCAGTGCAATAATGAATGAAAGATCTTGATACATAAGTAAGCACGTATAAATGAGTTGAAACGACCAAATCTTAGAACAAATATGCTGTAAGCTATCATAATTCGTGATGATAACCAACTAGTCCTTTGATTATTCAAAGAATGCCAACCAATACTAACAATAGCCAATCACAGATGTTGCCATGCACATCCAAAGTCTTGACCTTGGTGACCTAAACTGTTTCACTGATTATACATGTTATTTATGCTTTTGATGTATTATGGTATAATGGGTACGAACATTCGAAAGCTTTAATATGATGAAACCTTTTTTTATGCATGATGAACCTGACCAACCATATTTGTCACAATGAGTGATGGTGGTAGTAAGTAAAACTAAGTATTTTTTTTAACCTAACAATGTTTTTTCACTCGAGTTGGGTTGGGATTCAGGAAAATTTTCATTTTTGTTTTTTGGTTTATTCATGATCTGCTTGGAACCTTAATTTGCTTCATTTGCTAATTAGGCGTTTTTATGTCTTTTTCGATTTACAGGATATTCGAGCTCGAAGCTGGTCTCAATGGCACTCCTTATTATTACCAGTTTATGCTGCAGCACTTCTTTTGCTTTTGAGATAAGAGAAATTGAGGATTAGTTTCTGAAAAATAAGCTGAAAAAAACAAAAATCTCTCCTTTAAATTAGACCCCAAACCACTCAACTCACAATGCTCTTTAAATGGTACCGCTTCATATCACCTTTCCATGCCAAATTAAAGTAGTAATAGAACAATAATTATTGTATTTCTTGAAATATATAAATGAATTCCTCAGGAAATCCATTTCCATGTCTTTTCTTTCACAAGTACACACCTTATGACATTTCTGCTCATAATTAAATAACTGATGATGCTACTATTCTGTCAGCTTCACTATGAATTAGTATTTCAAGTTTAAATCACAAACTGTTTTTTTACTTTTTTTTGGTGTGTTCGTTTTAATCACAAAAGGGGATTGGGTAGTACACTTCACATTCCTCGCTCTTTCAGTTTATTAGAGTTAGTTCTACATAGTTAATGTGTGAAAATAAATTACCATATATAAAATGAATAGATTACTTCCATTATAGTTTTGAGATGGAATCCTATGCATCTTATTCTAAATTCTAACACGGTTTGAGGAACCATCTTTGTAAACCATCGAGCTGATATAGCGGCTATGTCATTCACTTGCCACAGTGTCATACTCTGCAAGGTGCCATTTCAAGGCATCCCAACTGATACACCACAATCTCTGTGGATCAAATCGTTTATGATTTTTGGAGTTAAGATAATGTCTAAGATGGTTCTGTGATGATTTTAGCATTTAGCTTTCTCAACTCAAGATGATGATGTTCTTGTCTGTGGCTGCTGCTTTGTTCAGGATTTCACTTGTTCTTATTTGAGTGTTTTCTTGCTCACATTTTTGTATGTGTGGGAGTTCTTATATATATTGTTATGTGCATGCCTTGTAAGTAAGAGACTATAGAGATGGATATTCTGTTGTTTATGGAAATTAATCAAATGATATCATATGTTTGTTTATGAATTGATTCATGATTGAGATGTCGTTTATAGATATTACGGTTTGAAGGTTTATTATTGCGTCATTAAAATGTTGTCCAATATTTTTTGGAAGGGTAGAATGTTGTCCTTTGAAATATAATTATAGTTCTTTTAAATATTTTTATATATATATATATATATATACATAAAATTATTGTTTTAAGATTTAGTTTATTTTATTTATTCTTTGAAAACTACAGCATAATCGTTTTATGTATTATTTGAGTTTTAGGCTTAAGTTCTGTTTGGCTAACATTTTACTTTTGCTTATGATGAAAATAGCTAGGAATAATAAATCTTTTAATTTTCATTTTAACTCTGTTGTAACAAAGATTATGATAATAATGAACCTGTTTGTATTTCCAGATCATTAGATCAAGTTTTTGCTTTCTCTGGCCCATCTTATAAGAGACGTAGGATTAAGATGGAACGGATTGTGGTTTCTTATAAATAAAAATTTAGAAATCAATTTACCATTTTTACCTTTTTCGAACCTTCAAACCAAAAAAATCACTTAGCAAGCTTTAAAAATTTGAAACACCTTTTAGTGTTAAAGATGGTCGATGACATTCATTGGAAATTGTTAACACTCAAATTAAGGTTATTCCCGAGAACCCACCATTAAACTTTCCAAAACATGTTTAGGTTTCTTCGAGCTTTGCTAAGAAAGTTGATACGTCATTTTCTTAGATTCAAGGTTGAATGTCTGCCATGTTGGGGTTTTATGTTCTATTATTTACTAGTTAATAAAAGATCAGAAATTACCTTATAATGCTTGGTTCACATGTTACTTTCATAATTATATATTTAATCTATAAATTATATTAAATTCCGAACACATAGTTACTCATGTTTATAGTATTGTTTGTACAATGAAAAATAATCATGATTATATGCTTCAAACTATTTAGTTTCATGATTTATCAATATACTGGATTTACACTGGCATGATAATTAGCGATGTGTTTTGCTTACACTTGGACATGTAGAATATATTTTCTAGGGTATTAGCAAAGTATCAGATGTATAAGTAGAAAAGATATCATAAACTTACTGTTATATATTTTCTATGTCAATATCACTTAGTTAACCTTAAGTTAATTGATCCCAACCCTGAGATGATTAAGCTTTAGCTTAATTGTACTATACTGGTTCTTTAACTTGTTTGTTACCAGCTTATCCAAAGGACTAACCCATACTTAAATCTTGGGAACTCGATAGTAAATTGAGTGGCAACGTTAATCATAGATGTGAGAAATGTATAACATCTATAACTATTTAGAAGTGAAATGTTGGTTTCCTTAAAACTTTACTAAATGATATAAATGGAAGAGCTCTTATTCCAGTATTTATATTAGTTTATTGAAATATCATTTATAAGCAGCTAAGTGTTTTAAGAAAAAAATACATTAAAGGGTAAAATAGTAAATTTATTCCTACTCAATGTAAACTGTCTATAAAGGATCATTGAATATTTAGATTGAAACAATGAATAATTCATAGCGTATCAATATTATTAAATTAAAAGTGCAATTCCAAATCTATAGTGGAGTCAGAAAGAATTAATTAGTTAAGAAATTTCAGATCTGCTTATTGGGAGCTTGATTTCATAGGTCCGTTGTCCCCACATTATTTGAGATAATCGTGCTTTGTAGACTCAATTAATTGATTTAATATCTTAATTAGAATTCAAAAATAAAATATATCTTATTTCAAAATTTTCACTAAGTTTGGAGAAATTTGAGAAGAAAAGAAATAATAGTTTATTTATTAATTAAGACACTTTGCGGGTCTAATTAATGCATATATTTAAATTGTATTTCTCTTTAATAATTATTTGTAATTATTAAATAAAAATTGATATTTAAATAATTAGATGACATACATGGTAAAATTGGAAAAGACTTATTTGCTTCATTAAATAAAATAAAGTGGTAAAAATCAAATCCATGTGTCATTCTATATGAATTTTAGCCATGGCTTTGTCTTAGGCCCAATTATCTTTATTTTAGCTCATCTCATATAATCTAACCTTAGTGTGTTGGCTATATAAAGAAAGAGATGAGAGTTTTATCATTAACCTAATTTCTCTGTCGGATTCAAAGTGAATTGACATGAAAAAGCTCTCATTTTCTCTTCCTCATTTTCAAAAATTCCATACCCTTTCCTCTATCTCAAATTGTTCCATTAGTGAGTTGAGTACAAGCCCACACTATTCAAGGTGGTACTCAAACATGCTTGTTAGTAAATTAAAGTCTTGATAAAATAAGTTCAAAAAACTTGCCTCACAGCTATGGTAATAATTTACTTTCATCTCAAATATGAATTCATACGATTTTTTTTTAATGTGATTTAGATGGTTTCATATTGAGTGTATGTGATTTGATGAATTTTAAGTGAAATTACATGTATTTCTATGAAAAATAATTTAATTTTAGATATTCAGTGATTAAATTTATTTTAGAAATAAAGTTCGTTGAATTTAAGCATGTACTGATTTCACAAAATTTAAAATTGGACCCAAAAACTTATTTTTTGGGTTGCTGGGCGGTTTGTGTCCACATTTAGGGGTGCAAAGCTGAATATTCTTGGCATGGGCTGCCTCTCCGCGTGCGCAAGAGCCTTTGTGGCTCGTCTTTCCAGTGCGCGTCACTTGGACGGTGGTCGAGGTTTCTCGGCCTTAGGTTGGTGTCCCGTGCGCATGATTTTTGGGCATTAAGGCCCTTCTCGTGCGCTTCCAAAGACTGTTCAACAGTTAGTTTTGGGCACATCACCATTTTGGTTATTTTTTTTTTAATTAAAGTAATTACTAGAAAATTCCAAAAATTTGTGGTGAATTATATTTTTCAATTTTGAACCTAAATGTCATTTCAAAATTAATAATATTGAATTTTTTAATAAATTATTATTAATTTGAATATTAAAAGGTTTAAAATTGAATTTTATGTTTTTTAGATTATTGGATATTGATTAATTTATTAATTTTATTTATCATTTAATATATAAAATTTGATGTCATAATATTAGATATATTTTAATTAATTGGTAATTTTATCTTTTATTTAATTGAAATATCATATTTTAATTATCAGATGCTAATTAAATAGTAATAAAATTTAAAATTAGTCTAGATATTTTATAGATATATCAACCATAATAGTTCAAATTTAAAATTTGAATTTTTAATATTATTTTTTTTTTGTTTGAATGATAAGTTATACATGATATTATAAATATCTTAATTATAATATCTTAACCATAAATATTCAATTTTTAAATTTAGTTTATTTTATTAATTTATTTTTAATAAATTACAAGATTAGAAAAAGGTATTAGAAATATCTCCTTTTAGTAAATCTTTATGTAAAGACCGCTTAATATTAATTTAGAATTAGTGAATAATTAGGGCTTAAGTATGAAACTAGATTATTAATTATGATTTATGATTTTATGGAGATTTATTTAAATTCAGGATGTACCATTTATGCCATATATAAAAATTTACATTTTTGTATTTTTGTGCCCAACAATATTGGAACGCGACATTTGGCCAATAGAATCACATTTTAGTATTTTTTTAGTAGCGGAGCGAATTAGATAAACGTTGAGAATATCGAGAATATTCAAGATTTTAGAAATGACAAAATTACCTCTAGGTAGTAAGGTTTCCTTTTAGCTTACGTAAGGGCAAAATGGTATTTTCGGCAATTTGGGTTTTGTCTTTTAGTGAGTTTACTTATGTTTTATAATCTGATTTTCTAAAATTAATTAAGTTGGATATACACTAGATTTTTTCATTCAACCAAAATTAAAAAAATACCGAAAAATTCAACACTTTCTCTCTCCTTCTCTCTCTTTCTCTCGACCTCACTTGAAACCAGCAGAAACTAGGGTTTCATCAGCTTGATTCGGAGGATTTTAGCTAGTTCTTGGTGAATCCAATTGAAATAAAAACCCTTAGCACTATTTCCTTTGGTTTTCTTATGTTCATAGTTGAGTTTATGCATGTTTTTCTTAAGTTGGGGTTCTGTGACTGTAAGTAGTGTTTGTAATTGTATTTTGAAGTTAAATTAAGGATAATTAGGTTGATTTGAGCTAGGTTTGTGGGTTGTGGTGTTATTTGAGCAAGCTTTGAGTTTAAGAACTCAAGCATTGCTCTTTAATGGTGTTTTTGAATTCTGAGTTTATTACTTGATGTTATTGTTAGCCCAAGATATGTTTCCAAGAGGGGGGGTGAATTGGAAATTTAAACTAATTTCGGAAAATTAAAACTTTTAACACAAAATTATGCAATTAGTCAATTAATCAAGTAAAAGCAAGTAGTATGGCAAGCAATATATTAAGACAAATAATTAAACTTGTAAAGTAAAGAGTTTAAGGATTAGAAAATGCAAACTCTCGATTTTTACAAGGTTCGGTAGAACTATGCCACCTACGTCCTTGGTCTTCAAAGCTATGGACCTAGCTTTGAGTTCCAATATCGAGCCAAGTTAACGGGCTTGACTAACCCTTACAACCGGGAAATTTTCACCAAGGTATTTCCAAACCTCTTACAATAGTTTCGCACCCCCGAGGACTATTAACCTCTTTCTCGGATTGTTAAAGTGCCAATCTCACTATTTCCGGGTTGTTTACAAAACCGGTGCCAACCTCACCTCAATCACAATATGGAAATGTGTTTGATATACAAGCTAAAATCACTCTAGAAATATGATGATACAATGGAAACCTAGAGTGAAAAGCAAGCACACTTAAGATGAATAAAATCAAATTTTGGCTCAAAGTGTGTGAAATGTGTTGGTTTGGATTTCAAACTTAGAAGCTCCTTAATCTCACTTAGATAGGTTAGATATATGTAATAAATGCTCAACCAACTTATTTTTTGAAAGAAAAATCGAGTTTATATAGTGTTTGATAAAAAAACTAGCCGTTTATAGCCGTTAGCACGTTTCCCGAGGTGAGGTCAGCCATGAACCGGAAGTCCGGATAGGAACCGGAATTCCGGATTGATTACAACCGGAATTCCGGTTGCCAACCGGAATTCCGGATGGCTGACCAGTGGCAAAAATGCCACTTTTCGGGACTTAAACGCGCATAACTTCTTACTCGATTATCCGATTTCAGAAATTCCAACTTTGTTCTCTTAGTTAAACAAAATGTGATTTAGAAATTCAATCAAAAAATTTTTTGAACTATCGTGTGAGAAAACTTGTTGCACAAGTTAGTGAATGGGCCAAAATTCAAATTTATAAAAACTTAGTGTGCTATGCAAATCACTTTAACAAGACTAAATTAGATTTATACCATTTAATTTTGAGTAGTCTTGATGTAGATGAGCCTCCTAGCTTGATTTGCATGTTTTTGATCCCAAGTTGATTTTTCCCGAGAGTTGACCTTGACTTTGACTTTGACTTTGACTTTCGGGTTGACTTTTTGACTTTGGGACTTTGAAGACCTCTTTTGAATAGGGTCTTGAGTTGTTGATCCCTTGATGAATCTTTTGCTCTTGATATTCTTGTTGAGTCCATTTAGTGTTGCTTTTAAAAGTTTGGTAAAAATACCAAAATATTTATTTTCTCTTTTAAATTTGCTACAAAATCAATAAATCATTAGTAACAAATAATAATCAAATATTTGCTAATCATCAAAACAAGGAGATCGAAAAGTTTGAGTTAACAATCTCCCCCTTTTTGATGATATCAAATATTTGATTATTTTGAAAGGGAAAGAAAAATTTAAGCAAAGTAAATTGGATTAGCTCCCCCTTAATGTGTGCAAGAAAAAAAAATTTACCTTTTAATTTTACCTTGCATGAATTTGTAAACTCCCCCTCAATTTTTACTTATGATAAATGAATTAGATACCAAAAAAAAATTTGAGGTGATGCCAAAAATTAATCAATAGTTGTTCTCCCCCTTTTGATTCATCAAAAAGGGTGGCAAGGAATTCACAAAATATAAAAGAAAAGAGAAAGAAAAAAAAAATAATAAAAATAAAAACAAAGCAACATGCCAATGCATTAAAAAAAAAAAACATAACATCCAAAATAACATTCAACACACCAAACAAACAACAAATAAAAAAAAACTAACACAAAGTCAAAAGGCATGAAGCCTTTGCACACAACCAAAAAAAATATAAAAAATAAAAATAAAAGGAAACTAAATAAGCCAAAAAAAAAAAAAATAATGCAAGAACTAGTTTGGTGGGGGGCCAAAGCGATCCATGTATGCCCTCCATTGTGCCATCTCCTCTTGCACATTAGCAAACCCATGAACCATGTCACTCCTCATGGTGTTAATGTCATTGTTGAGGTTGGTGAGTTGTGAGTTGAGATCATGTCGCAAGGTTTGAAATTGGTTGTCAACCGAAGTGTGAAGACGAGTGAATGCTTCCTCAAGGTTGAATTGGGGAAAAGTAGGCATGGGAGGAGCTTGAGGAGGCATCTCTTCTTCTTCTTCTTCTTCTTCTTCTTCACTTTCACTTGCGGGCAAATTAATTTCTTCATCATCACTCTCCAAATCAATTTGCATTCTTTGCCCTCTTTTGGGTGTGAACACCCACTCATTGTTAAGGAATTTGTAACCCATAGCCTTGAAAGTTTTGGATCCTAGAATGTCACTAGAGGTAGGATCATTTTTCTTTTCATGTAGGGTAGGAATTCCTAAGAGAGGAAAAAGGTAGCTAAGAAGAAAACCAAAGGGAAGTGCCTTAATCATATTAGGCTTGTCCACATCAAGTATGAATTTTAAAATAAGATAGCCTAGGTTGATGGGTGTGGTTTTGGCTATAATGAGATGCATGAGTAATTGATCAATGGAATTGATCTCATCTTGGTGGCCACTTCTAGGAGCAAGATTTGCAACAATAAATTTGTGGAGGATTTTAGCCTCTAAAGTGAGTTGGTGTCTTTTTGGTCTCATAATAAAAGGGCCATCACCACAAATATTCCTAGAACACTCATCAAAGTTAAAAATGGCATCATTTTTGAGAGAAAGTTTGGGTTCAAGTAATATGCCACCATTTGGTGCTCCTAACATGTCATTAAGAGATGCTACATTGAGTTCAAAAGCTACTCCTCTAAGGGTTCCTCTAACACCTAAAGGTTCTAATGTAGGTTTAATACAAGCATAAAAACCTTGAACTAGCCTAGGATACAATGGAGTATTGATTTGAATAAAAGATGTCCATCCTAGGGTATCAAAATGATGACTAAAATCAACACAATCAAGGCTAGGGAGATCACAAATTTTACCTTTGAGAATTTTCCTAGAGGAGAAATCATTGACAAACTTGTTGTGATCTTCATCATTGAAGAAGAGAGTGGGCTCTTGCCTTGCTTTTGCCCTTATTTCCCTTTGTTGAATTGCATTAGCCATTTTCTTGGGAGCTCTTGATGAGGAAGCCATTGAAGAACACACTTCTCTTTTTTTTTTTTTAAATTATTTGGAAGATGAGAAAGAGGCTTTGAAAGAGAGAATTTTAGAGAGAAGGAGATGGTGGCTGCTGTTTTAGGGTTGAAAAAACTGAATGGGGGAAGAAAAATTCGGTGGTAGGGTTTAAAAAGGGAAAAAATCGCATGAAAATGACAAAACTGCCCCTTTTGCTGATCCTGTGCCATCCGGAATTCCGGATGGTACAACCGGAATTCCGGTTGGTACAAGACCAGCAAAAAAAAAAAATTTCTAAAAATGGGCTAAAAAATCCAATTTTGACCCAAATGACCCCAAACCAATTCTAATACCTTTAATATGATAAAACAAAATTGCTCAAACAAGAAAATCTGAAAAATAATGAAAAATGACGATTTACGGTAAGTTTTTCGAAAATTGCCAAGAAAACTAGAACCGTACCAAAAATGAGTTTTATGCAACGAAATTGAAAAATTCTTTTTCCAGCAGTTTTATAAAATAAAATGTGAGGTGTACAAACTTACGGAATCGAAAAATGTTGAAAAATGAGAGAGTTTGGCGAAAAACACTCTTTTAGGCCTAAAAATCTAAAAATTCAACAAGTGAGGTACCAAAAATTTGTTTCATGCAAATTTCAATCAAGGCAAACCTATAGGCATACTAAATACACTCTATTTCACATATTCAAGCATATAGACACATAAGAAAATCAAATATGCAAAAATTCACATGTTCACTTGTTTAAAAACAAGTCCAAGGTTCACCAAAAATCCACATTTTGACCTATAATTTTAAGTTTTTCAACAAGGATAGTTCATATAGGTCAAGTATCAATAAATTTTCACATCTATGCATATAAATCTCATTAATATCATATTTGGAACAATTATGCATAAAGAAGTAAGTAAAGAGATATAAAATTTTTCATAGCTAGCAAACCTTATATTTCATCTAAGTTGGTCATTCCTAGCTCTCTTCTAATGAAACTAAATCTCTCATCACTAAGAGGCTTGGTGAATATATCCGCTAATTGGAATTCGGTGCTTACAAAGTCTAGCATAATATCACCTCTTTGGATATGATCTCTAAGGAAGTGGTGCCTTATGTCAATATGCTTGGCTCTAGAATGCAATATTGGATTCTTAGAGAGGTTAATGGCACTAGTGTTATCACACTTTATGGGTGTACATTCAAAATCAATATCAAAATCCTTAAGAGTTTGTTTCATCCAAAGTATTTGTGCACAACAACTACCCGCGGCTATATATTCGGCTTCGGTTGTGGATAGAGCTACCGAGTTTTGTTTCTTGCTAAACCATGACACTAAGGAATTTCCTAAAAAGTGACAAGTTCCACTAGTACTTTTTCTATCCGTCTTACAACCGGCAAAGTCGGCATCCGAGTAGCTAACTATTTCAAAGTTTGAGTTCTTGGGGTACCAAAGTCCTAGATTCATTGTGCCTATCAAGTATCTAAATATTCTTTTAACGGCACTTAAGTGGGATTCTTTAGGACAAGATTGGTACCTAGCACAAAGACCAACACTAAACAAAATATCCGGTCTACTAGCGGTTAAATATAATAAAGAGCCAATCATACCTCGATACTTGGTGATGTCCACATTCTTACCGCTTTCATCTTTGTCCATCTTTATGGATGTGCTCATGGGTGTATTCATGGACTTTGCATTTGCCAAGTCAAACTTTTGAAGAAGATCCTTGATGTACTTAGTTTGACCTATGAATATGCCATCCTTTTGTTGCTTGATTTGAAGTCCAAGAAAAAGTTGAGTTCTCCCATCATGCTCATCTCAAACTCACTATGCATACACTTAGAAAATTCTTCACAAAGAGCATCATTAGTAGCACCAAAGATAATATCATCAACATAAATTTGTACTATAATAATGTCTTTGGATTTTCTTTTTATAAAAAGTGTATTATCCGCTTTTCCCATTGAAAAACCATTTGAAATAAGAAAAGTGCTTAATCTTTCATACCAAGCTCTAGGAGCTTGCTTTAAACCATATAAAGCCTTTTTCAATTTGTAAACATGGTTAGGGTATTTATGATTTTGAAAACCGGGTGGTTGAGAGACATAAACCTCTTCCATAATGTACCCATTTAAGAATGCGCTTTTTACATCCATTTGATACAAAATAAAATTCTTGTGGCATGCAAAAGCTAACAACATTCTAATGGACTCAAGTCTTGCTACCGGGGCAAAGGTTTCCTCATAATCAATTCCTTCTTCTTGATTGTAACCTTGGGCCACTAATCTAGCCTTGTTACGCACAATGACCCCATGCTCATCTACCTTATTTCTATAGACCCATTTTGTTCCAATCACCGATTGATGTGACGGTCTTGGAACTAACTCCCAAACATTATTTCTTATAAATTGATTTATTTCTTCTTGCATAGCTAGAAGCCAAAATTCATCAACTTCGGCTTCTTTAAAATTCTTTGGTTCAATTTGAGAAATAAAAGCAATGAAATTACACAAGTTTCTAAGGGAGTTTCTAGTAGTGACACCTTGAGAAGGATCACCTAGAATTTGGTCTATAGGATGAGCACTTTTGAATTTCCACTCATGTGGAAGGTTAGAGTTCATACCTTGGCTTTCATTTTCCTTTTCCACGGGTGGTTCCTCTTTGGGAGTTTGTGAAGGAGCATTGGAAGTCTCTCCTATTTCGAGATTTTGAACTTCATCTCCCAAACCTACAACATCATCATCTAAACTTTTGCTCGTAGGCGGGTTAGTCTCATCAAAAGCAACATGAATCGATTCTTCAACAACATTAGTTCTTTTGTTATAAATTCTATAAGCTTTACTATGTGTTGAATATCCTATAAAAATTCCAACATCGGATTTAGCATCAAATTTTCCAAGGTTGTCCTTGGTGTTTAAAATGTAACATTTGCATCCAAAAACTTTAAAATAGCCAATGTTGGGTTTTCTTCCTTTCCAAAGCTCATAAGGGGTTTTATTCATGTTGGGCCTAATGAAAACACGATTCAAAATATAACAAGAAGTATTGACGGCCTCGGCCCAAAAGTATTTTGGTAATGAAATTTCATTTAGCATTGACCTAGCCATTTCTTGAATTGTTCTATTCTTCCTTTCGACAACTCCATTTTGTTGTGGAGTTCTAGGTGCCGAAAAGTTATGGTTAAAACCATGATCATCACAAAACAATTCTAAGGCATCATTGTCAAACTCACCACCATGGTCACTCCTAACGGAGGTAATAGAATATCCTTTTTCATTTTGCACATTTTTGCAAAATTTGACAAAGTTTTCCAAAACATCACTTTTAAGAGTCAAGAAAATAACCCAAGTAAATCTTGAAAAATCATCAACAATTACAAATGCATAGTATTTACCACCAAGACTAGCAATTCTAGAAGGACCAAATAAATCAATATGAAGCAATTGCAAAGGTCTAGTAGTTGAAATTTCTTTCTTGGAATGAAAAGATGTTTTAATTTGTTTTCCAAATTGGCATGCATCACAAAGTTTATCTTTAACAAACGGAATAGATGGCAAACCAATAACAAGATCTTTTCTAACCAATTTTGAAATAGAATCCATACTAGCATGTCCTAATCTTCTATGCCACAACCAAGAATTATCATTCATAACGGTTAAACATTTATTTTTACTATCAAAAGAATCAACATCAATAACATACACATTATCCTTCCTTACTCCAAGGAAAATAACTTCATTGGTTGAAACATTTTCAATGGAGCATTTTGAGGATTCAAACACAACACGAAAACCTATATCACATAATTGACTAATACTAAGCAAGTTATGTTTAAGATTATCAACAAGAAGCACATTTTTAATACATGGAGAGTATATGTTACCGATATCACCAATGCCCAAGATTTTTCCTTTTGAATTGTCTCCAAAAGTGACAAAGCCACTTTCCTTGCTTTTAAAGCTTGAAAATCTTGATGGATCACCGGTCATATGCTTTGAACATCCACTATCCAAGAACCATAAGCTTTGGCTCTTTCTTGTTGATTCCCCATCATCAAGTGCCATCATGCACATGTTTGCTACTTCATTCTTTCCTTCTTCTTCGGAGTCCTCTTCGTCACTATTGAGCCAATCCGCCAACATTGCCCTTCCTTTGTATTTGTTCTTCTTTCTCATTGGACAATCCATCTTCATATGTCCGGGCTTCTTGCACTCAAAGCAAATTGGTGGATCATCTTTGCTTTTTCTTTCTTTTGAGTCACTCCCTCTTTGTGGCTTCTTCCCAAAGTTCTTTTTGAATTTCATGAACTTTTTGTATTTCTTAGAGAAGAGTGCCAAGTCCTCCATGTCACTACATAAACTTTCCTCATCTTCTTCACTAATGGCATGGGAGGATGAAGACTTGAATGCAATAGTCTTCTTTTTCTTCTCAACTTCCTCTTCTTCTTGAGCACTCATGAAAATTTCATGGTTCATGAGTGAGCCAATTAGTTCTTCCAAGGGAAGTGTTGAGAGATCCTTGGCTTCTTGAATGGCAACCACCTTTCCTTGATAAGCCTTGGTGAGACTTCTCAAAATCTTGGTCACCATATCCTTTTGAGTAAGTACCTTGCCAAGAGAGTTCAAACCATTAGTAATTGTAGTGAAGCGAGTATACATATTAGCAATGGTTTCATCCGATTTCATCTTAAAGTTCTCATATTGAGTGGAATAAATTTGAATTTTAGTTTCCTTCATAGCACTAGTTCCTTGATGAGTAACTTCAAGCATTTTCCACATATCATAAGCGGTAGAGGCTTGTTCAATATTTTTAAAAATATCTCTATCCAAACCACATATAAGAGCATATTTAGCTTTAGCATTTTTAGAAAGCATTTTCTTATCATTTTCATCATATGCTTCATAAGTCTTAATTACTTCAACACCATTTATGACATGTTTAGCAACATAAGGACCACTAGACACAATATGCCACAAATCATAGTCAATAGATTGAAGGTAAGTTTCCATTCTAATTTTCCAATAAGGAAAATCTACTCCATTGAAGTATGGTGCTCTATTTGTGCTAAAACCTTCTAACATGTTATTTTGTGAATTACTTGGAAACGCCATGCTCTAGATTGTGAAATCTAATCAAATAATTTGAGCCCTTGCTCTGATACCAATTGTTAGCCCAAGATATGTTTCCAAGAGGGGGGTGAATTGGAAATTTAAACTAATTTCGGAAAATTAAAACTTTTAACACAAAATTATGCAATTAGTCAATTAATCAAGTAAAAGCAAGTAGTATGGCAAGCAATATATTAAGACAAATAATTAAACTTGTAAAGTAAAGAGTTTAAGGATTAGAAAATGCAAACTCTCGATTTTTACAAGGTTCGGTAGAACTATGCCACCTACGTCCTTGGTCTTCAAAGCTATGGACCTAGCTTTGAGTTCCAATATCGAGCCAAGTTAACGGGCTTGACTAACCCTTACAACCGGAAATTTTCACCAAGGTATTTCCAAACCTCTTACAATAGTTTCGCACCCCGAGGACTATTAACCTCTTTCTCGGATTGTTAAAGTGCCAATCTCACTATTTCCGGGTTGTTTACAAAACCGGTGCCAACCTCACCTCAATCACAATATGGAAATGTGTTTGATATACAAGCTAAAATCACTCTAGAAATATGATGATACAATGGAAACCTAGAGTGAAAAGCAAGCACACTTAAGATGAATAAAATCAAATTTTGGCTCAAAGTGTGTGAAATGTGTTGGTTTGGATTTCAAACTTAGAAGCTCCTTAATCTCACTTAGATAGGTTAGATATATGTAATAAATGCTCAACCAACTTATTTTTTGAAAGAAAAATCGAGTTTATATAGTGTTTGATAAAAAACTAGCCGTTTATAGCCGTTAGCACGTTTCCCGAGGTGAGGTCAGCCATGAACCGGAAGTCCGGATGGGAACCGGAATTCCGGATTTATTACAACCGGAATTCCGGTTGCCAACCGGAATTCCGGATGGCTGACCAGTGGCAAAAATGCCACTTTTCGGGACTTAAACGCGCATAACTTCTTACTCGATTATCCGATTTCAGAAATTCCAACTTTGTTCTCTTAGTTAAACAAAATGTGATTTAGAAATTCAATCAAAAAATTTTTTGAACTATCGTGTGAGAAAACTTGTTGCACAAGTTAGTGAATGGGCCAAAATTCAAATTTATAAAAACTTAGTGTGCTATGCAAATCACTTTAACAAGACTAAATTAGATTTATACCATTTAATTTTGAGTAGTCTTGATGTAGATGAGCCTCCTAGCTTGATTTGCATGTTTTTGATCCCAAGTTGATTTTTCCCGAGAGTTGACCTTGACTTTGACTTTGACTTTGACTTTCGGGTTGACTTTTTGACTTTGGGACTTTGAAGACCTCTTTTGAATAGGGTCTTGAGTTGTTGATCCCTTGATGAATCTTTTGCTCTTGATATTCTTGTTGAGTCCATTTAGTGTTGCTTTTAAAAGTTTGGTAAAAATACCAAAATATTTATTTTCTCTTTTAAATTTGCTACAAAATCAATAAATCATTAGTAACAAATAATAATCAAATATTTGCTAATCATCAAAACAAGGAGATCGAAAAGTTTGAGTTAACAGTTATTGCATGGATTCTATTCTTTTTGATGTAATTAGGGAAGTTTATGTGAAATTTGGGTTTGAATTGAAGTGTGTAGGTGGATTTTTGTGTTTTCTACACTAAACCGTATTCTAGTTTAGAGGGACCTGTAGGAACCAGAATTCCAGTTGGTCCCCAGGAAATCCCGCAGAATTAGAATTCCGGTTGGGGAATCGGTCAATTGATTGGGGCATTTTAGGGAACTCTAGTTTTTCCTATTTTTGTAATATTTAAGGTATTGCCATGTTATCCATCGATAGCAAAATATTTAGTTTCAAGTTTAAGTCCCTGAAAAGTAATTTAGCGTGTCACTCTTCAGTTTTACAAATAATGTGATTTAGGGGCCTGTAAATCGTCGAGCAGCTGTTCCACTCAGGTTGGCTGGCACACCTAAATTCGGAAACAAGGTAAGATTAGTATAATGATATGCATATGTGTTTACATGTTTAGCGTACATGTTAGTTAAGCCTATTAGATTATATTATAATAGCGGTATCAGTATATTTAGTATTATATTGGATATCGTTAAATGTATGCTGACTTAAGTGCTATTTGGCAGTATCACATCGGTACGACTAGAGTATGACTAGCGTACCGAGTATAGGCTGATATTATGGTCAATAGTACTGTCGTACGAACATTCTTGACTCATTACCTTGTTGGACATGGGGATAGGGTTATGGTTGGGTGTATGGGCACCTGATTATAATCCTAGTTATAGTTATGTTATTATTTATGTTTTTCTTACTGAGTCTGTCGACTCACAAATACTGTTTTCATGTGTAGGTAAGAGCAAGGCTAAGGTTGAGCAGTCGTGAGAGCGAGCGAATGAAGGTTGTACATGTCAGGGCGGTTAGGCATGGAGCGTACGATCTTTGGGATAGCTGGTTGTATATTGGTACGAGGTCTCCTACCCCATTTTTGACCATCTTGAATTCAATGGCTGCATCAGTTTTGGCATTTGAGCAATTGAAGGCAGCGTCCCAGGTTGATTGTCAACCTGGGTGCTGGGACCAGCTCCAAGTCAACTTGGGTGCTGGGCCCTATTTCTAGGGGCTCGAGATTGTTGTTTTCTCCCCAAGTTTCCTTGAATGTTCATTATATCTGATGATTGAAAAAATTCTAGGAACACATTTTTGTGAACTTGATCGAAAACAATCCAGGTTGACAATATATCATCCTAGGCGCTAGGCGCAGCACCAAGTGTTAACCTGGGCACTAGGTCCCCCTTTTGGCTCATTAAATGTTTTGTTTGGTCTCGAGAAATAGTTGAATCTCAATATTTTTTGAAAACGGTGAAGATTCTCAGAAGTATTCTTGAAAAACTCCATCTAAAGTGGCCTAGGTTGAAAAAATGTAAACATGGCCCTATTTTTGGCACCCATGAAGTGTTGTTTCTTCTCCGAAAGGACTTATTTTCCTATTTTTTATGAAGACAAAGAAGATCCAAAAGTCGGATTGTCGATCTGATATTCGGAAGGTGCCTAGATTGATAATTTGTCAACTTGGGCGCTAGGGTGCTCGGGGCCCTAGGGCACTAGGTGCTCAAAAATGAACTTGCTCTGATTCTGAATCTGATGCCTTAAATATGTCTGTGGTATGTATCTAGTTGATGTCCCATTGCAAGTGAAAAACCCATTTCTACTAAGACGGTCTCATAAACTAAACCCTAGTTGGGAATGTCAACATAGGAGTTGCCTGAAACCCTATGTGCCCAGGTTTGCTTCCAAGTTGTAGGTTCGTGTAATTTCAACTCTCGGGGCTTGGACTAGGTTGCTCCATGTATTGATGGTACGTAATACTGAAAGATAGTGAGTTTGATTCAAGTTATTGAAGTCTAAATTTCCATTGTAGAGTTCCCAAAATCAACTTGGGCTGAGGGCTAGGGACCCCTCCCAGACCGACTTGCTATGACTTGGGACTACTCAACTCCGAGATGTCATCTTTCTTGCCATGTGTCAGACATTGATGTCCACATCATCAGGGCTACTCTTGGTGTAAACAACTAATTAGTTTGATTGGATGTTGCGGATGTATTAGATTTTTGGACACCCGATCCAACATCCAATCTAATCCAATTGGATATTTGAAAAATAACATCCAATCTGATCCGATCACAATTAGATATCAAATATTTGACAGTCGATTATAATTGGAACGGTTGGTTGTAATAGGAACGATCGATTGTCATTGGATTAGATCAATTTATGCACACCCCTACATGCAAGACATAAAAAAAGTAGATGCTATGGGGCACCTTAAGGTGACAAACACCACAAGAGATAGCATACTCCTATTGATGTATTTTAATATCAGGTTTTATGTATTTTAATTTAATAAATGATATGAAAAATTGATAATCAGTAATAGGGTGCCACGTGGATGTAATGTGGGACACTTAGGTGGCGTTTGGTTGGGAGGAATGAAAATATAGGAATAGGAATGGGAATGAGAATTGGAATTAGAATGGAATGGAGTAAAATTTAAAATGCATAAAAAAATTTGATAAAAAAATTATTAAATTTTTTTTCAAATCTTGCATTGGAATGGTATTTCCTTTAATTTTAAAATAGAATAGTCATTCTACTAAAATGATGTAAAGGTCATTCTATTAGAATGGTATTCCAATGGTTTTAAATGCAACCAAATAAAGGAATAGAATGAAATTTTTTTCCAATCCATTCTATTTGATTTCATTACCTCCAACCAAACGATACTTTTTAAATACAAAATTGAAGTGGTCTAAAAGAAAGTCTAAACCGCGTCCTTTAGAAAACTATATCATTAAATTGTATTTTACGGTTAAATAATTATCAACTCAGCCGTCACTGAAATTACATTATTAGTTAATAATGATTTAACTAGTCTTCCTAACCCTGCTCCAATAAGACATATATTAGTCAAATATAGCTTGTAGATCTTGAAATTGATTAATATAGCTTATAAATAAATTAAGTGTTTTTCTCATAAGACAATATAAATGGGAACTCTACAACAATTAATATTTAGTTAGCTCCACCATACTCACATGATTTTGTGTTGCTTCTTTATATAAACACTCTACTTCAATCAAAGCTCAAAAGGTACAGAATTAATATTTGCTAGACATTTCAGAGTACATATTTACATATATAAATCATGGGTATATCATTATTATTACTTAAATTGGCCATTTTAGCCATAGCAGTTGCTCTAAATCTCATGCAGTTGAGTACAGCACAAACGACACACGTAGTTGGAGATGGCTTGGGTTATTGGTTGGTCCCTCCAGGAGGCCCAATCGCTTATCAAATTTGGGTCAAGTCTCAAACATTTGTCCTTGGTGATGTTCTTGGTGAGTATATAAATTCTCTAAATAATCAATCATGTATAATACTTTAATTCTTACCACATAAGTTACATAAGTAATTTCTAATGGGTATTTAGCAAAATAATCTAATTTTGTAATCATTATGCATAATAGCGCCTTGTTTTAATAATGTTTCGTAAAAATAACATTTTAGACACACACCCTTGTCGAAAATTCTCATGTTTATTTTCTTCTTATTTCAGCTTTAGCTGTTTAAATTTGGATTGCAATCCTAGCGAGTTGAGTCGGATGGTTGGACAGAAGGGTAGAGATTGTCCAAGTGAAGATGAAGCTCAAATCTTCTTTAATTTTGAATTAATTGTTTTAAGTTTATGAACAATTTAGTTTCAATTTTAGTTTGGGATTTTATTTCCTATTTCATATTTATGCAGACAATTCATTATGATATTTTTGAGAATTTTAATAAAGTTTTCTCTTTAAGAAATTTTCATTATGAATTGGGCTTTATGTTTACTTTATCTTGTGTATGCCAATACCAATACCAATTATATTTTATATTTATCATGTTTGTATGTGTTTGTGTTTTATTATTGATGCAAAATTTATGGTATATTATTCTATGCAAAGAGATAATACCACATAAACACTTAGAATTTAATTAAATTCAATGTTTATGAATAATTGTTAATTCTTAAACAATTATTAAGATTTTGTTTAATAAAAAGATCTTTTGATCTAATAGGGGTGGAAGAAGTTAAGAAGTAATATATGCAGTTCAACGATCTTTTATATCTATTAAACTTTAGACTATTCATAACTCCACAAGATCTCTATAATACTTAGGGGTGAAAGAAGCTATTGATATATGCAGTTTAAACATTTTTTCTTTGAACTCGAGATTATACTCAATACACCACAATATCTCTATGGCACACATATTTTGATTAGACATGGATATAGTATAATGAACAAATTAGCAATAGAAATTGATACCAATGAAGTTCTTGGACATAGTATCACAGTATCTTATTTAAGTGGGAGAATTTTAAAATTCTAGCCCATTATTATTTGGACGACACTAGTGATAGATTACTATGTTATGATAATGATAGGAACTTTAAATAAACTGAGAAAGTAAATATAACCATTCATATGGATAGAAATAACTTATCAGAATTATAAGGATAAGATAGAATTTTTGCAAAGTCTATTCGAAAGACTTAAGCAAAATCCCAAGTCCTTATGAAATATTTGTTGGGCTTTGTGCCCTAAATAAAACCAATTTTAATATAATCAGATTTACTAATTAATAAAGATCAGATATAACATTTTATGTTGCATGGTTCACATGATTTATTTCATGATTATATTTAGTGTATAAATTCTATTAAGTCCAGAACATATGTATTTGTTAATGATTATAGTGTTGTCAGCACAGTGAAATATAATCATATGTATATGTTCGAAAGTTTCAATTCCCTGATTTGTCAGTTCACTGGATTTAGACTGGCATGATAATCAGCGATAGGTATACTTACACCTTGGATAAGTGTTATGTTCTTTCCAGGGCATTGGCAAAGTTTACCAGTATCGGATGTATGGAGTATACATTGGAAGGGACCGATATTGAACTTTGATTAGATATGTTAAAGTTACTGTAATATCTATTCAATTCTGTAAAGTCCTTTTTTGGCAAGTTAATTGACAAAATAATTTTTTCTTTATGGTAAGATTCTTGTGCATTCATAACCGATTTCTTACCTTGTTTATTCGGTTTGTAGTTGCTCTTTTCCTTGTTAAGAAAGTTGCACTTTTCAGCTGAACTTTCCTTTGTTTGAAAACTTCTTAAAAGAGAAGCAATTCTCTTTTGGAAAGTTGTCGTTTTTAGGGAAACTTTGATTATTGCCTTTTCCTTATTGATTTCGATTGTATCTTGATACAATCAGAATATCTAATCTGTTTTTGGCAGGAATCAAGCATTCATAGAGGATCGGACCCGATTATAGCAAGTTTCCCGTTTCTGGTCTGATCTGTTGCGTCAGTATCAGAATCTGATGCTGCAGATCGTGTTTTCTTATGAAAGTTTTTGTACAGCTGTAGATTCGATCTTGTGACTGCCTCTAAGGTTTCTATGTTCTATAAATAGAGCCTAGAGAGCAGTCATTCGAATTAGCTCTTCCATTAATCATTTTTTGCACTTATCTTATTTGAGAGAAGAGAGTTTTTCTTTGTTTTGTGAGAGCCTAGTTGTTCATCTAGGACCTAGTTGTCTATTTCTGTTCTTACTCTGTCCTAGAGGTTGTGAAGAACTACTTGACTGAACAAGAGATTGGTCTTCGGGAGAAGACTTGATAAAGCCTTACTTCGGGAGGAAGTAAGCACTTGGTCTTCGGGAGAAGACTTGTTGAAGCCTTACTACGGGAGGAAGTAAGCACTCACACTTCAAAGACGAAGGGAGTTCGGGCTTGAAGGTGTTTTAAGAAGTCAGATTCATAAAGTGGATTACAAAGGATTGCGACAATACTTTAGAGGGAGTCTAAACTTGTTTAAGTCAATTGTCTTTGTAATTTTGATACTTTATTAATTGATTTCATTCTCTGGGCGTGGCCCCGTGGACTAGGAGTGTTCGGGAGAACACTGATACCACGTATAAATCTCTTGTGTCAAGTTATTTATTTTTCTGCAAATATTTTATATTCTGCCTGTTCTGTTTTGTCATTGCAAAACGAGTTTCTGCAGTAGCAGAATTACTTTTTACTTCTACAGACGCATACAGTTTTATATTTTCTTATATATAATTGACATTTGCAAAAATACGGTTTTTCAATTGGTATCAGAGCGGGACACTAAACTCTTAGTGTGGTCCTTTGAACGTTTTCTTGTGTTTTCGCAATATGTTTCCCTTTGCAGAAGGAACTTCTATTGTTCGCCCACCACTCCTCAATGATTCCAACTATCCTTATTGGAAGGTTAGAATGAGAGCCTTTATCAAGTCTCAAAATGAGAAAGCATGGAGGATGGTTCTTTCAGGATGGTCTCCTCCTGTTGTGGTAGATTCTGAAGGTAATTCTAAATTAAAATCTGAACTTGAATGGTCTACTGAAGATGATAATTTGTCTGCTTATAATAGCAAAGCTTTACATGCCATATTTAATGGAGTAGGTGAAGGTTATATTAAGCTTATATCTTCTTGTGAATCTGCTAAGGATGCTTGGCAGATCCTTCAAACTCAGTTTGAAGGAACATCTGATGTTAAGCGTTCTAGATATATTATGCTTCAGACCAAATTTGATGATCTTAGGATGTCAGATAATGAAACCCTAACTGAATTCTATGAAAAACTATCTGATATTGCTAATGAATATATTGCTCTTGGTGAAAAACTTGATGATTCTGTTCTTGTGAGAAAAATTGTTAGAGTTCTTCCAGAGAGGTGCGACACTAAACTTTTAGCAATGGAGGAGGCTAAAGACTTTAGCACAATGAAGGTGGAAGAATTAATGGGTTCTTTGCGCACTTTTGAATTGAATCAGCAAATCAAGCAGAAGGACAAACCCAAGTCCATTGCTGATAGAGGTAAAGGTATTGCTTTTAATGTTGCTGAAAAAGAAACTTCAGATGATGAAGAAGATGATGAAATGGATGTTTTAACAAAAAACTTTCAAAAATACATGAAAAGGATAAGTGACAAAAAGAATTTTCCAAAATTCTCCAAAGGTAATACTTTTTCAAAACCTTCAATGACTAACAAAAAGGGAATTCAGTGCAGGAAATGTGATGGTTTTGGACATATTCAATCTGAATGTGCAAATACACTGAAAAAGAATAAGAAAAGTTTCAATGTCACATGGAGTGACGATGAAACTGATAGTGATGAAGATATTTCTAAAAATGTTGCACTAACCTCAGTTTCTTCTAAGTTTGTTTGTGATTCACAGGTGAAAGAAAGATTGGTATGTTTGAATAATACCATTGAAAAAGAAAATTCTGATTCTGATTCTGATGAATCTGACATCTGTGAGGAGTCACTGGCTGAGTCTTACAAGGTTATGTATGAAAAATGGATACAGGTTACTTCTGAAAATAGATCATTGTCAAAAATAAATAAACAACTGTCTAATCAAACTGAATCTCTTGAATTGAAAATTAAAGAATTTGAGACTGATTTTTGTTTAAAAGATGAAGAAATTATTCTATTAAAGAAGGAACTTGAAAATTTCAAGAAAAATATTCAAATGCTTAACCCTGGATCTTCTATTTTTGAGGAAGTACAGAATGCAGGTCAAGAGGCTTTGCTGGTCTTGGATCAAATAGTACTGAAAGTTCTGGAAAAACAAAATTTGTGAAATCTAGTGTTCCAGTGAATTTACCTGCTTCTGCAAATTTAAGATCTGCTGCAGCAAAAATGTCGTCTACAGAATCAAAGTCTCCAGTAAGTTCAAAAAGGATAAGATCTCAGGTAAGAAAGTTTGTTCCAATCTATCATTTTTGTGGTATTAAAGGACATATCAGGCCTAAATGTTTCACGTTGCAAAATATGTTTAAAACAAATTATTTTGGTAATTTGAAATTTGTCAAAAGAAACATAGTGCTTTGAAACAAAAATGGATTGAAAAAGAAAAATGTCTAGCTGGTTTTTCTAATAAAAGTGTTGCTTCTCAAATGTGGTATTTTGACAGTGGTTGTTCTAGACATATGACAGGTGACAAGGATTTTTTAGTGAATATCAGACCAATGCAATGTGGTGAGGTCTCGTTTGGTAATGGTTTAACAGGAAATGTCATTGGTATGGGAACTCTCAATTTTGAAGGGTTACCAAGGTTGAAAAATGTTATGCTTGTTGAGGGACTAAAAGCTAATTTACTTAGCATTAGTCAGATTTGTAATCAAGGGTATACCGTCAATTTTGACAGTGATCATTGTTTTGTTCTTAACAGTGATAAACAATGCATTTTACAAGGGTTTAGATATGTCGATAATTGTTATACTCTCACATCTATTCTTACTTGTCATTCTGCATGTGAAAATACCAGTGCTGTATATATTTCTAAGAATCTTGTTCAACATTCTAGAACAAAACACATTGATATAAGTCATCACTTTATCAGGGAACTTGTTGAAAATAAATCTTTGCAATTAGAATATGCTGATACTGAAAAACAATTAGCTGATATTTTCACCAAGGCCCTAGACTCAAGTCACTTTGACTCCCTCAGAAAATCTTTGGGAGTTTGCATTGTCTAATCTCTCTTGTTTTTGTTTTTTTTACAATATTGTTAAGTTATTCTTTGCTTGCTTCTAATCTTTTTTCATTCTAATTTGACAAGTCATGTTTATGCTTTTGAATTATAAATAGTTAGGATCTCATTCTTCTCATACCTTTTGAGGTTGTGTTAAAAGGTTCATGTTACTCTTTATTTGTGTGTAAGATTAAAATAATGTACTTATATAGAGTTGAGCAATTTTTGTTTCAGTCTTGTCAGGCCCCTTGCTGGAATAGAGCTACCCATGCTGAGGTGTGAAAGCCATCTTTTGAGTAAGCTGGAACATTGTAATTAGCAATTATGATGAGGATGCACTACCATAGAAAAGGGCTACCTTCAGTATGGTGTGATAGCATACAGTTGCGGGATCAAATTGAAAAAGGCGAAAATAAAAAATCTTGCCAAGGACAATGATCCTATTTTCACTGCACACACTTATGTCTGACAAGTGTGTTCAAATTTGTAAGTCTCCTCTACTAAATTAAATTGAAAATCCTAGTTCACAATTTTTAGCAACATGCATATCTTTTTCCTCAACATCAATTAAGTATGATTTGTTCCTGAGATACTAATTAATTATTTTCTTTTGAAAGCATAATATGTATTTTATTTTGTCAATTTTTAATGATATTTGATTAAATTGCTTAGTTAGAATTTCTTATATTTATTGTACACATTTTATTTTCGGTTTTTTTAAAATAAAAATAAGAACAAAAAAAAGGAGGGAGGCGTGGTGATATGATTCATGGGCTAAGGAAATTTTGTGTTTAATTGGTAAGTATCAATATTTATTCTTCCTTGATTTATTTTGATATGTTTCCATTTAAAGATTGATCTTTTATATGGTAATGTGTTTTAATCTTGAAAGATTGTCTTATTTTTGGAAATTTTGTTGGTTATACTAGTTTCCTTTTATTTTGTTAAAAAAAAAGGGGAGGGAAAGGAGTTGCAAGTGAGTGGGTGGTTTCCTTTTTATTCATGGGCTGGTAGTTTCTCTTGTTAAGTTGGTTTCCTCTTTTGATCCTCTCTCACATGATTATATAAACCAACTTTCTTTGTTTTTTTTTTCATAACCTAGCTACCCGATTCCTATTTCTTTGTGTTCTTGCTTCTTTGTTTCTCATTCTTACTTTCAGAAATTCATGGCTAAAACTAAGAACCTAGGGCATCCAAGGAAAATGGTGGAATTCGAACAAGCTCCCTCAAATGCTCCTCTTGCTGCTCCAATCGTCTTGCTGCCATGGAGGAGGTTCAGCAAGAGATGTCCAAGCAGCTGTCCTCATTGATCAAGCTTTATGGGGCATAAGTTTTCTTTCTTGTTGTTTTTGTTGGACATATTTCTATATTTTCATTTCTTTTTGTCTTTGGCCCTTATAGATAAACAAAAAGGGGGAGTAATTGGGGTTTTAATTGTATACTCAACTGTTTAGGGGGAGTTGAGGTTTGTGTTTGTGTTCGTCGTCTTTGGTCAAAGTTAGCTTTTTATTTTGGTTTAATTTTGTACTTCTCAGGGGGAGTTTTTATGTTTGTTTAAGCTAACTTTGTTTTGTAGGTGTTTGTCAATTAATAATATTTTGATTATCTAAAGTGCCAAAGGGGGAGATTGTTAGGTCCTTTTTTGGCAATTTAGTTGTCAAAATATTTTTTAATTAATGTGCATATTTATTGAACATTCAATTTGTTTTTATCAACTCTGGACCCTTTTTTCAAGGGGAGTTGTGTTTGGTACTTGTGAACTATTTTGGTTTAAAAATTAGCATGTTCTTTAGTTATTGTTGGTTTTCGGTTGTGTTACTCAGGGGGAGTAGCTATTTGTTATGGCTAACTTTATCTTGCAGGTACTTTGTGTTAAAAATTATTTTGTTCATCTAAAGTGCCAAAGGGGGAGATTGTAAAGTCCTTTTTTGGCAAGTTAGTTGACAAAATAATTTTTTATTTATGGTAAGATTCTTGTGCATTCATAACCGATTTCTTACCTTGTTTATTCAGTTTGTAGTTGCTCTTTTCCTTGTTAGGGAAGTTGCACTTTTCAGCTAAACTTTCCTTTGTTTGAAAACTTCTTAAAAGAGAAGCAATTCTCTTTTAGAAAGTTGTCGTTTTTGAGAAACTTTGATTATTGCCTTTTCCTTATTGATTTCGATTGTATCTTGATACAATCAGAATATCTAATCTGTTTTTGGTAGGAATCAAGCATTGATAGAGGATCGGACCCGATTATAGCAAGTTTCCCGTTTCTGGTCTGATTTGCTGCGTCAGCATCAGAATCTGATGCTGCAGATCGTGTTTTCTTACGAAAGTTTTTGTACAGCTGTAGATTTGATCTTGTGACTGTCTCTAAGGTTTCTATGTTCTATAAATAGAGCCTAGAGAGCAGTCATTCGAATTAGCTCTTCCATTAATCATTTTTTGCACTTATCTTATTTGAGAGAAGAGAGTTTTTTTTGTTTTGTGAGAGCCTAGTTGTTCATCTAGGTTCTAGTTGGTCTATTTCTGTTCTTACTCTGTCCTAGAGGTTGTGAAGAACTACTTGACTGAATAAGAGATTGGTTTTCGGGAGAAGACTTGATAAAGCCTTACTTCGGGAGGAAGTAAGCACTTGGTCTTCGGGAGAAGACTTATTGAAGCCTTACTTCGGGAGGAAGTAAGCACTCACACTTCAAAGGCGAAGGGAGTTCGGGCTTGAAGGTGTTTCAAGAAGTCAGATTCATAAAGTAGATTACAAAGGATTGCGGCAATACTTTAGAGGGAGTCTAAACTTGTTTAAGTCAATTGTCTTTGTAATTTTGATACTTTATTAATTGATTTCATTCTCTGGGCGTGGCCCCGTGGACTAGGAGTGTTCGGGAGAACACTGATACCACGTATAAATCTCTTGTGTCAAGTTATTTATTTTTCTGCAAATATTTTATATTCTGCCTGTTCTGTTTTGTCATTGCAAAACGAGTTTCTGCAGTAGCAGAATTACTTTCTGCTTCTGCAGACGCATACAGTTTTATATTTTCTTATATATAATTGACATTTGCAAAAACACGGTTTTTCAAATTCAATATCACCTAGTTGATCTTAGATCAAATGATCTTAATCCTGATATGGTTAAGTTTGATCTCAAGAGTATTATACATGTTCTTTGATTTGTTAGTTAAGCCTACTTTTTGGTCAGGGTGATATGTACATTTTGGGAACATGATAGTGCAATTGAGTGGGAGTGCTAAACATAGATATGGAATCTATAGCTTCTATAGGTATTTAGAAGTGAAACGATAATTTCCTTCGAGCTTGCTAAATAGAGATAAATGATAGAACGTTCATTTTAGTGACTATATTAATTCACTAAAATATCATTTATAGGTGGCAAGTGTTTTAAGGATAAAATATATTGAAAGGGTGTAACAATAATTTTATCCCTATGCAATGTAGATCATCTATAGAGGATCATTGATTATTGGGATTATAACAATGGATAATTAATAGCGTATCTATATCGTGGAACATACAGAGCGTTCTATTTGACTAAGATTGCGATTCCAAGTTCTATGCGTGGATGCAACAAGGAATTAATAAGTCAATGAATTTACCTTGTAAGTTCTGGGTCTACTTATTGGAAGCTCAGTTATATAGGCCCATGGTCCCCATACTAGTTGAGACCATACTGCTTGTAAGACTCAGTTAATTGATTTTAGTTAATCAATTATAATTCTAAAATTAGACTATGTCTAGTTTATGAATTTTCACTAAGCAAGGGCAAAATTGTGAAGAAAAGAGATTCTAGGTTTTATTTGTTAATTAAGAGACTTTATATGTCTAATTAATAAATATATTAAATGACAATATTATTTAATAATTAATTTTTAGTTATTAAATAATTGGAATTGGCATTTAAGTGGTTAAATTGGAAAATTGGCATTTTTGAGAAAATGAGATGGAAAAAGAATAAAATGGCAAAATTGCAAAGTGGGGCCCAATAACATCCTATGGCCGGCCACACTAAGGAATTTACCATTTATTTTTCTATTATTTTAATGCTAGTTAAATCTAACGTAAACCTAGGTGGTTACCTATAAATAGGTAGTGATGGCTTCAAGAAAAAAATGATGCATCTCATTCCTTCAGAGAAAAATTCTAAGCTTTCTTTCCTATACACTAGCCGCCACTTTCCCTCTCTTTTCTTCTTCAATTATTCAGCCTTGAGTGATAGAGTGAGTGCTCACACACATCAAGTGGTATCTCAATCATAGTGTGGAAGACTGTGAAGAATCCAATCAACAAGAAGGAGAATCAGACTCAAGAAGGAGAGAAAGAGATCCAGGTTCAGATCTTGATAATGCTCTGCTACAGAAAGGAATCAAGGGCTAGAGATCTGAACGGAAGGAGTCATTATATTCCGCTGCACCCAATGTAAGGTTTCCTAAACTTTATATGTGTTTATTTCATTGTTTTAGAAATTCATATTAGGATGTTAATGAAACATACTTGTTAGTAAATCCAGATCCTGGTAAAAAATATTTCCAACAATATTTTACGGTATCTTTAATGATTACTTAATCTTAAGCAAGTATTTTACCTTTATGTTAATACTAGAATGCTATATTGATAGCTTAGTCTAGAAAGAACTTATAATTTCAGACTAAGACAATATGTCACAACAAGATGTCCCTGAGAACCAATAGTAAGAGGTTAAGTGTACACTTGTGTACGAACTTAACCAGACTCCTACTGTTGAGTAGGAGCCATCTAAGATGTAATCAAACAAGGAACATTAGGAAATAACAAGGAAGAATTTCTGAAAGTGACATATATGTTAGATGATATGGGTGTATATTAGAATCTTGTTATCTACACCGACTCAGAATATTCGAGATTGTGGTTACTCTGGGGGTGGAAAAATTATCCTAGAAGGATGTAAAAACCCATCTATAATAATTTAAGCTCCATCAGTGAAGCTATATAACTTAGTTGCTTTTGTAAAGCACTGAAAAGTTATTCAAACTAAAGAAAGTTCTTAACTGGTTTATCTCTATTCCATTTTGGATAGAATTAGAGATGTGTCTTCTGTATATTCAGATGCACTTAATAAGCAGTAAAGAATTCAGTATCCCTAGATGAGTAATGCATATAGAATATGATGTTGCATAATGTTTTATGAACACAAACGAAGTCATGGTGGTGAACGTAGTTGCTTACCACAGACTTACAGTTCCTGTAATTTAGGTTTAGTCAAGTACACTACACTTGATCTCGATATCAAGACAATGGATTAATTGAAATGCACTACTTATTTTATGTTAGTGCAAGTGGGAGTTTGTTAGGATTTTATGCCCTAAATAAAACCTATTTCAGTATAATTTGTTTTGTTATCAATAGAAGATTAGAATCATTTATGTTTACATGTAGTTTTCATGTTTATAGTTTAATGTATACAATTTCTGCTAAGTCCAGAACATATAATTATTCACAATTACAGTGATGTCAATACAGTGGAAGGTAATTGTGATTATATGCTTGAAAAGATAATGTCCTTGATTCATCGGTGCACTGAATTTACACTAATGTGATAGTCAGTGATAAAGCTTACTTACACATTGGATAAGTGTTATGTTCTTTCCTAACATTGGCAAAGTATGCTAGTATCAGATGTATGGAGTATACATTGGACTGGGACCAATATTGATCTTAGTAAAGATATTATAATCATATCGTTGTATCTTTCGAAGTCAATATCACTGGTTGATCTTATATCAAAAGATCTCAATCCTGACATGGTTAGGTTCGATCTCAAGAGTGTTTATTTGTGTTCTTTGAGTTGTTAGTTAAAGCCTACCATTTGGTTCTGGTCGAACGTATAATTTGGGAACATGATAGTACAATTGAGTGGGAGCGCTAAACATAGATATGGAATCTATAGCTTTTATCTTGACATAGACGTGAAATGATGATTTCTTTCGAGCTTGGCTTAATAGAGATAAAAGGAAGAGCTCTTATTTCAGTGATTATATTAGTTTACTGAAATATTATTTATAGGAAGCTAAGTGTTTTAAGGATAAAATACATTGAGGGGTAAAATGGTAAATTTATCCATACTCGGTGTAAATCATCTATAGAGGATCTTTGATTATTAAGATTAGAACGATGGTTAAAATTTTCATAGCGTATCTATATCATGGAACATATAGACCGTTCTATATAATTGAGAGTGCAATTCCAAATCTATAGTGGTGCAAGGAATTAATAAGTTAGAGAATTTACTTGGTAAATTCTAGATTTGCTTATTGGAAGCTCGGTTATATAGGCCCATGGTCCCCATACTAGTTGAGACTATACTGCTTGTAAGACTCAGTTAATTGATTTTAATTAATTAATTATGATTCTTAAATTAGACTATGTCTTGTCCCTTCAGGGACATCCGATAAAATTAAACTATGTCTAGAGTATGAATTTTCACTAAGATATGGCTTGATTGTGAAGAAATAGAATTTTTTTTTATTTATTAATTAAGAGACTTTATGGAGTCTAATTAATAAATATTATAAATGACAATTTTATTTGATAATTATTTTAATTATTAAATAAATAGTTTTGGCATTTATAGGATTGAAAGTGCAAAAGTGGTATTTGTGAAGAATAGATAAATGATTGAAAAAAATAGCAAAAATCTAACTAGTGATGGACCCACATAAGGGACCGGCCACTTAACCCTATTTTTGCTCTATTTTTTCATTTTTTTTATTCCAAATAATTCAATCTTAACCCTAGTAGAATTAGTATAAAAAGAAGAGAAAGGTCTCACTATCCAATTAAGTGCTTCTAAAGCTTTAAACCTAGTTTTCATTCTGACAGATAACTAGTGTTTTGAGACTTCTTCTTCTTCTTTTCTCTCCACTAATTTTGAAATTCTTAGTGTTCTTCACCATCAAAATTCGAGCTTTAGTGATAGAGTACATGCCCATGCATAGCACGTTGGTACTCATTCATAGTGTGTAAGACTGTGAAGAATCCAATCAATTGAAGGAGAATTGGGCTCAGATCGATCTTGGTGACACTCTGCTACAGAAAGGATACAATGGTTAGAGATATGAGCGGAAGGACTAGTCATTTAATTCCGTTGCAACCAATGTAAGGTTTCTTGAACTTTATATGTGTTTAAATTCTGTTGTTTTAGAAATTCATATTGAGGATGTTAAATAACATACACGGTAGTAAATCTAGATCCTAGTAAAATAATCCCCAACATAGGCATGTGTGACTTGAGGAAGAGATAATGAGGAATTTAAATTCCTTATAGTCAAGTGAAACTTGTATCTCAAGTACAGAGGTGTGTATTGAGGTGTGGTATGACTGAGAGCTATAAGGGTCTATTCATAGTAATGTCTTAGGGTTAGGGTTAGAATTAAATATACTTGAAAAAGATAAAATAAAATGGCCTTCAATTGAAGCATCAGACGAACCCTTATAGGAAAGCCCAATGTGTTTTAATTTTACCATTTTAGTCGTACTTATCTTTTTCTTAATAAAACCATTTTTCTATTCCAAGCCTTTAAAAGTTGATTTTATTTATTTAATAATTATAATAATAATTAAATAAAATTACCATTTAACTTATTTAAAAATTACACTTAGCAAAGTCTCTTAATTAATAAATACATCCTTTATTTCTGTTTTCTTCTCAAATTCGCCTATGCTTAGTAAAATTCACAAATAAGATCTAGTCTCATTTAGAATTGTAATTGATTATCTAAAACCAATTAATTGAGTCTACAAGGCAATATGACCTCAGATAGTGTGGGGACCACGGGTCTGTATAATCAAGCTTTCAATAAGTAGTTTTAGAATTCACCAAGTAAATTCTCTATCTTATTAATTCTTCCTGATTCCACTATTGATTCAAAATTATACTCTTGATTACATAGAACGCTCTATTCTCCAAGAATAGATACGCTATTAATTATTCATTATTTCAATTTAAATAATCAACGATCCTCTATAGATTATCTACATTGAATAAGGACTAAAATTACCGTGTTACCCTTCAATGTATTTTATCCTTAAAACACTTGGCTTCCTATAATCAAGAGGTTATGGATGAAGATTCGATAGGGTACGACAGATGATAAAGTATGATAATGGTACGATGGGGTACGGTAAGGTGTAAGTTGTTGCTTAAAATTTATTATGCCATAAATCTTAAGCACCTATCGTATCCTATCATACGACCATCGTACTATCATACCTTCATCAACCATCTACTACCATCATACCCTATCGAACTTTCATACCTAACCTCCAAATTACACTACCATCACAAAAATTTACCAAACTTTATCTTGCCATAAATTTTGTCATGGCATAATTTTAAGCACCTATTGTACCATTATCATATCCTATCGTACCAATATCATACTATCGTACTTTATCAACTATTGTACCGCCATCGTACCCTATCGAACTTTGATCCCTATGTTGGAATTATTTTACCAGGATCTTAGATCTACTCACAAGTATGTTGTTTAACATCCTAAATATGAACTTCTAAAACGATTATAAATAAACACATATAAAGTATGAGAAATCTTACAGTGGTTGCAGCGGAATAATATGTCTCCTTCCACTCAGATCTCTAACCCTTGTATCCTTTCTGTCGCAGAGTATCACCAAGATCTGAGTCCGAATGTCCTTCTGTTGAATCTGGATTCTTCACGATCTTCCACACTATGATTGAGGTACCACTTGATGTGTGTGGGCACTACTCTTTCACTCAAGGGATTCGGTTCAATAATGCAGAAGAGAGAAAGATAGGTGGCAGCTAGGTTAGTTAGAAGGCACTCAGGTTTTTCTCTGATAGGAATAAGATGCATCATCTTTTCCTGAAGCCATCACTACCTATTTATAGTATGCCACCTAAGGTTAGGTTTGAATTATTTGGCATTAAAATAATAAAAATTAAATGATAAATCCTACATAAGTGGTCGGCCAAGGCTTGTGGATATGGACCCCACTTTTGCAATTTGATGTTTTATCATTTCTACATCTCATTTTCTCAAAAACGCCAATTTTTCAAATTCAACCATTTAAATGCCAATTTAAACTATTTAATAACTAAAATTAATTATTAAATAATATTTTCATTTAATATATTTATTAATTAGACCAGCCAAAGTCTCTTAATTAACAAATATACCCTAGAAACTCTTTCTTTACAAATTTTCCCTTGCTTATTGAAAAATTCACAAACTAGACATAGTTTAATTTTAGAATTATAATTGATTAATCAAAATTAATTAAGTGAGTCTTATAAGTAGTATTGTCTCAACTAGTGTGTGGACCATGGGCCTATATATCTGAGCTTCCAATAAGCAGACCAAGAACTTACCAAGTAAATTCATTGACTTATTAATTCTTTGTTGCATCCACACATAGAACTCAGAATTGCACTCTCAGCTATATAGAACGCTCTATATGTTCCACCATATAGACACGCTATTAATTATCCATTGTTATAATCCTAATTTGATCAATGATCCTCTGTATAGATGTTCTACATTGAATAGGAATTAAATTACCGTAACACCCTTCAATGTATTTTATCCTTAAAACACTTAGCCCCGTATAAATGATATTTCAACAAAGTGAAATGAATATTCAACCATTAATCTCTGTTTAGCCAAGCTTGAAGGAAATCATCATTTACTTTCTATTTGCCAGATAGAAGCTATAGATTCCATATCTATGTTCAACGCTCCCACTCAATTGCACTACAATGTTCCCAAAATGTACGTATCACCCTGATCCAAAAGTAGGCTTAACTAACAAATAAAAGAACATGTGTAATACTCCTGAGATTGAACCAAACCATATCAGGATTAAGATCATTTGATCTAGGATCAACTAGGTGATATTGAATTGAATAGATATTACGGTAAGTTTAATTTGTTTGAATCAAAGTTCAATATCGGTCCCTTTCGATGCATACTCCATGCATCCAACCCAAGCTTTACTTTAACCAATGCTCTGGAAAGAACATAGCATTCATCCAAGATGCAAGTAAACTATGTTGTAGATTGTCATATCAGTAAAACCCTTGTGTTCTGATAAATCTAGGAATATCACCAATGCTCTGGAAAGAACATAGCATTCATCCAAGATGCAAGTAAACTATGTTGTAGATTGTCATATCAGTAAAACCCTTGTGTTCTGATAAATCTAGGAATATCTTTAATCACATAGTCTTGATTACTTTCTACTGTGCTGACGACACAATAAACAAGAATATAAATGTGAAAAGGGTTTGGATGAATTTATAAATCAAATAAACAAGTAATTGATAACATGAACCAAATAACACACAAATGAATGAAAAATATTTCTGTTTCTTTATTGATATTGAATAATAGGGATTACATTGAAATAGAGTTTTATTTAGAGCATAAAACCTAACACCCTATCCTTTAGATTATACAACTATTGTATCCTATACATAAAAATCATAGAGAACCCAGAAAACGCAAATTTTACCAAAACTCGATTTTTACCAAAAAAAAAATAATAAGCAAAAAAAAAAACACAAATAAACTACAAATCGAATATCTAAATAACAATAGGGAAAATGATCGCAATTCGTGGCTCTCAATTCCTTTTTCCTTCTTCAGTGGTTGTCGTGCGTCGCAGTAGGCCTTCTCGCTAGTCGTGGGTACGAAGATGATGGTGGCTCTAGAATTGGTTGCGATTAGGGTCTTGGTTCTGTAGGGAATGTGAAAAGAAAAGAGAGGGAAAGAGAGAGATTGTGTGAGTTTTTTGAAATGGAAGAGGTCATTTGAGAAGATATGAAAAATAGATTTAGTAACTAGTTTTAGTGTAAGTTTTCATTTTTTTTTTTTTTTGCCTAATATCAGTGAAAGCATTTAAAAAAGGACGTTTCTTTATATAGTTGCTATCTAAGACAAATGATAACTAAGAAGAAGAAGAAATGAAATTACTTTGTTGACCTAAATTTTGAGATTATTTTGTGTGAACGATTGCATTTGGTTTTTATTTCCTTAATCAAATCAACAAATTGGACACACTGGGACCAAAACTAGTATTTTGCTGAAACTTACACATTAGTCATTTGAATTAAAGAAAACATTTTCATTCTACTTATAATATTATTATGTTGTGGGTGGTTTGGACGACCCACTTTATTTTTGGTACTTTTTTCAAAATGCATGGAAAGACATTATTAACAACTAATGTGAACCAATATACTCCACCACGTAGCTCTTTTTAAACCATCCTCATTTGTTTTTATTCAATAAAATACAAAGTCATCGTTGTGCCCATTACGTCAACTTCCACAAATATTCATAAAATAATAAAAAGAAATTAATGGAAAACGAACCAAAGCACTCGAGAAGTCACTAGTCAATATTAAAAGTCAAATTGTTCGGTAAGCCTAAGAATGAAAAATCTAACGCGGCAGTCCAAATTTTAAGAAGTCCCAAATCACGGCAAGTGAAAATAAAAAAGCCGATCAATTCCACACGTGGCGTTCATCCAACGGCCATAAATTCACCAACTTTTTTCAACAGAATCCTATGTCCCCCACTCTATAAATAGACAACTACAAAACCCATAATAGTAAACAGAAAAACAAAAACATAGCTATTCACCCTTAAAAGAACAGAGCAAAAACAGAATTAAGAAAACAGGGGCGAGTTTTAAACCAAATTCAGAGAACACGAAAGAAGCAATGGCAAGAAAACTAAGCATGGTTTTATTCGCAGCCTTTGCTGCGGTGGCTATGTTCCAAAGCTCGGTGGTGGCCACGACCTACACCGTCGGAGATTCCACCTCTTGGTCTATCCCTTCTTCTCCTAATGCTTACTCCACTTGGGCTGCCGGGAAATCTTTCAAAGTTGGAGACATTCTTGGTAAAATTTGAAATTGCTTAGTTTGAAGATTTCTTCAATCCCAATTTCGATTCTTTTTTGTGAATTTACTGATAAGTTTTATGTTTTCGCAGTGTTCAATTTTATGTCAGGTCAACACGATGTGGCTGAGGTTACAAAGGCTAACTACGATTCATGCAGTGGTACCAACCCTATTTCTCGTCAGACCTCTAGTCCGGTGAGCATTACACTACAAAAAACCGGCGGCCATTACTATATCTGCACCGTTCCCGGCCACTGTAACGCCGGTCAGAAGCTCGCAATCAACGTCACAGGAGCTTCTTCTCCGGCACCTCAACCGGCCAGGTCTCCTAGTCCTACACCATCATCTTCACCTTCTCCGGTTATGTCGCCGAATGTTGCTCCCCAACCCAGCTCTCCTTCACCATCATCTTCATCATCTCCTTCCCCTTCTCCGGTTCCAGTTCAGGGTCCGGCTTCGGCTCCACAGTCATCCTCTCCTTCTCCGGTACCATCTTCAAATGAAGCTCCACAACCCTCATCATCTGCTTCTCCTCCATCGACCAGCATTCCCACCTCTCCTTCTCCAGATTCCACAACTTCATCCCCGCCGTCTCCGTCTACTACTGGCACCGCCAGTCCACCTGAAAACTCCGGTGCCGGTTCCCTCAGCGTTGTTGGCTTTTCTGCTACCATTTTGACAGTTGTGGCTTTGGCTTTGTGAACTAACTAAAATTATAGTTTGGTTGAGACATAATGATTCGATGTCATTGTTATTTTTATTATGATTATGATTGTTATTATTTTATTTTTCTCTTGTGACATTCTGATTATTACTGAATATACAGATTGATCGGTTTTATGTATTTGCAAGTTAGAGCTTTTTTATTTTCCTTATACGTTTCAGCTATTAAACTCTGGTTAATTGATTCTAAAACTTTTGAATGTTAATTGTTTGCAGTGGAAAAGTAAAAATTATAATCAAGACAAAACATTATATAAAAGTAAACATTTTAACCTTGATAAACTAATACCCGATTAAAAGACTCTACTTTTGGTCTTTAAAAGTGGGGATTTATAGAGAATTGCAATAGTATTGAATGCTCTCTCCGAGCTCATTTCCTGGAAGTTTATAGAGAATAACTGTCAATTGCTGTTTAGTAACTAATATTCGCAGTGTTCATACAACGAGATGGATCCTTTGGATTAGCGATCTGTTTGAAGACTCCATCAAATTTTGCCAAACGACATTACTTTCAATCTCAATCCTGGAGAGGTGGATGAACCTCAAGAGACAAACAAGGTATTACTAGGCAAGATTATCAGCAGATATAAACAAGGCAAAGCGGCTATTCAAGGCTCTCTCAAAGTGTCATGGAATGCTATCAGGGGATGGAAGTGGAAGGAGAATGAGGGAGGACTTATCTAATTCACCTTCGCTAATAGAGATGACGCCATGAACGTGCTGGCACGTCGTCCTTGGTTTGTGTGTGGAGCACTGATAGTCATTATGCCTTGGCTTGCCTTGGCTTACTCCAGTTGAAGTTCATTTTGACAAAACCCCTATTTGGGTGAATGTCTAGAGCATTCCCCCATTCTACTGGAATCTGTCCAACCTTAAAGAACTTGCCTCTAAAGCTTTCCTTGTCCATGAACTCCCCCTGGTATCGAAGACGCGGTGGGATTGAGTACATTGAGATTAAGATCCACCATTGACCTCAACAAACCAATTGTCTCTGGTTTCTTTCTCCGTCGCCAGCGACTCAAAGACCTATGGTTGCAATATAGATACGAAAAACTCCCTAAATTGTGCTTCAAATGTGGACTTCTCACTCATGATCAAAGCACATGTTTCATACGACAGTACTATTGACCATAATATCAGCCTATACTCGGTACTCTAGTCGTACCGATGTAATAGTATCAAATATCACTTGAGCAAACATACATTTATTGGTATCCAATACAACTCTACGTATATTGATATCGCTATCAATGTAATCTAACAGGCTTAATAAACATGCACACTAAACATGTAATCACAGATGCATATCATTATACTAATTTTATCTCGTTTTGGAATTTAGGTGTGCCGGTCAACTTGAGTGGAACAACTGCTCGATGATTTACAGGCCCCTGAGTCACAATATTCGCAAAACTGATGAGTGACATGCTAAATCATTTTTCGGGGACTTAAAATCAAAACTGAAAATTTTCATATCGATGGATAATATGGAAATACCCTAAATATCGTAAAAACGTGAAAATTTAGGGTGCCCTAAAATACCCCAATTGGCAGATCGGTTCCCAACCGAAAAACCAGTTCTATGGGGTCTGCCTAGGGATGAACCAAAATTCCGGTTCCTACAGGTCATACTGAACCTACAGGAATCCCCAAAAACCTTCTAAACAACTAAATTCGACCCCAAATCAACCCAAACTTTCTGGAGTACCTAATAAGGCCACAATAAGTAAAAATCATGCAATAAAACCAAGCAATATACTCAGAAACTATAAACACCATTAAAGAGCAAAGTTTAAGAGCTCAAACCATATCAAACTTCACAACCAACCTCTAACTCAACTTAATCTAGCATAAACAACCTCAAAATCACTTCTAACAACAGAAATAACAACAATTCAAACTTACAGTACCTTAACTCCAAAAATCATGCATATTTAGCTTGGATTGAATCACTAAGACCTTGCTAGAATACCCATAATTGAGCTCAAGAAACCCAACTTGCTCTTGATTTCTTGAGAGATCGAGAGAGAGAGGGTTGAAGAAAGAGAAAGAGTGTTTTTTATGTTTAATTTCTAATTTTGGTTAAATGAAATAAATAAATACTTATCAAATATCAAACCTATAGAAGAAATCAGATTAATCTAACTTAATTCATTCCACTAACGGGCAAAAGAAACTATATGGTAAAAGACCATTTTGCCCTTGCTTAGACTGAAAAGCATTCATGCCACCTAAGGGTATTTCGGTCAAACCTAATACGTCAAATATTCTTGACATTCCCAATATCTATCTAATTTGCCCCGCTATTACTAAAATACTAAACCATAAGAAAATTTAACTCTAACAGCCAAATGTCGCGTTCTACTGTTACTAGGCATAAAATATGAAAAACATGAAATTTCATATATAACATAAATAACACACCTAGAATTTAAATATATTTCCATAAATTCATAAATCATAATTAAAAGTATAACTCTAATTTAAACCCTAATTATCTGCTAATTTTAATATTAAAATTTAGCGATCTTTACACGAGACCTGGGATCTGGACCCAAACCCAGACCCTAGACCCAGACTCAAACTCGGGACCCAAACTCGGACTCGGACCTGGACTCGGGCCTCGACCCAACCGGAACTCAGACTCGGGACTCGAACCTGGGACCCAGATCGAGGATTTGGACCCCAAAAACGGACCCAGACTCCAGACCTGGAACTTTACTCGCACTTTGACCTAGATTCGAACCTGGGATTCAAACCCAAACTGGGACCTAGACTCGGACCCAAACTTGGACTCGAACCCGAGATCGAGACCCGGGAACCGCAACCCGGACCCTAGACTCGAAACCCGCAACCTGGACCCGAAACCCAAACCTAGGATCTGGACTCGGGACTTGAGACCCAGACCCGGAACTAGACCTGAGACTCGAGACCCAGACCGAAACTCGGACCAAGATTTGGACCTGGATCCGGAACTTGGACTTGGACCAGGACCCGAATCCGAGACTTGGACCTGGACCCGGGACTCGAACTCTGACCTGACCCGTAGTTGGTATTGGAGTCGAGTGTACTGGAAATATATTAACTATACACAATCTATTAATACAAGTAAATACCAAATATAATATTGTATTAAATGATACTAATACAGTACAATACAATAATATATAATCTAATACAATATAATACGATGTACTAAACGATTTTAGAATAGAAGTATAACACACAACAAAAATTTCAATTGTAGTAATTAGACTATAAAGTTAAGTTTAGTTTCCCTTTGGTTAATTAGTTTTTTAGTGGCATCAAAAATAAATATACAGCTAAAGAGGATTGTTAGCTTTTTTTTTTTTTTTTTTTTTGAGCAACAAGAGGCTGATTACAAGAAAAGCCAAAGAACCAAACAACCTAGAAAGGAGGCTAGAAAGAAGCCTCTTAGTCTTCATCTCGCAACCTGAGGGCTAACTTCGCAAGGGAGTGAGCATTGCCGTTGTGCTGACGGGAAACATGCAACAAAGTAGCTCACGGAACCTGGAGAGGAAGGTTCTGATCTGTTGAACAAGAGTAGATAGTGAGGAGTAGTCATGCCAATTACCATTCACCTTAGAAACAAGGTTAATACAATCAGAAAAGATAAATCTTTGTGTCAAATTGGAAGACAAACACCATTGCAGTCCTTCATAAAGAGCTTGAGCCTCAGCGAAAATTGGAGAGGAGGCCCCTGGTTTGAAAATCCTTGCAGACTGTTGAATGTGAGACAGACCCTGCATAAAAACCATCCCAATACCTGTGGCTAGAGCATCAGTACTCAGGGCAGCATCAACAAAAAGAGCAGTGGTCGATGGAAGCAAAATGTGATCCACACCAGCAGGGTAACGATTATTAGTCATGCTGGAAACAGAGGATTGAATTTGAGCGTCCTGGTAATCCTGCAGAAAACTTGAGACAAAATCTTGAACAATATCAATTACACTGGGTTTTTGAAAAAGATGGGTATTTCTGATATTCCAGATTTGCCAAATGATACCAAAAAACAAGGGAAGGTCAGCTCTGGGGATTAAGGTAAGGCTATGAAGGTAAAAATCTCTGATATCAAGCCTACGATAGTCAGCAAAAAACCGTTTAAACTTAGAGTGATGCCAAATGGTTTTAACTCTGGGACAGTGAAGAAGAGCATGAGAAACCGACTCTGCACTTCCCCCACAATACGAACAGCAAGAGCTTGGGATAGCATACTTGTGGAAAAGGTTGAGAGCACAAGGAAGAATATGGTTAAAAGCCTTCCAGGTGAAGTGCTTGATTTTAGGAGGAATTTTCAAAGTCCTGAGAGTTTTCCACCAATCCTTAAAAGGGTTAGGATCAGAAGAGGATGGAGAAGTAGTGAGGGCAGTGGACTGAGCAAGGTGATAGGCAGAATTGACTGTAAGAATGACAGAGTGATGAAAACCCCAAATGAGAGAATCAGTGGGACCAAGATCCAAAGGAATATTGAGGACAACATTTGCTTGATTTATTTTAACGAAAAGAGAAAAATATTAAAGGACACCTTAAGTATCAAGCACTACAAGAGGTGTTATTTATCTATTGATACAATTTAATATTAAATCTCACACATTTTAAATCAATAAACAATATAAAAATTATTAACTAATCATAAGGTACCACATTATTACGATGTTAGACGTTGTAAGGTACCTAATAAAAATGCCGGTGAAAAAATTACGTAAGTTAACATGTGCAGTAACAACAAATGAGGAGTAGTACAAATGTTTTCTATAGAAAAAACTAACATTTCTTATTTATTTATTAAACAACTAGCATTAAATTGTTAATGATTGAATGGTTAAAAATTTTAGAAATTTAAATACTTAAATATTGTTAAAGTTGGATTTAAGATTTAATGGGTGATGACATTGTTTAGTGACTATACCGAAATGTTATTAGGTGGCTATTGAAAGAGATGTTAAGATTTGGTTGACATTGACCCTTTAATTTTAAAATAAAAATGGTCAAGTTTTAATCCAGAACGAGTACGTTTTCCTACTTCTCATCGACAATGAAAACGAACCAAAATTGATTTTCTCTCGATCATGTAGTGTTTGTCTTTTCTTGATTTATGCAACGGAATTTTTTTTTCTCGAATTTTGACATGTACTAAATTATGCCTTTTAAATTTTTTTGTCTTTAAAAATTATCCCTGAACTATTAAGATAGTTAGATTTAAAGACTTCTGTCTAATTTCATTCAAAGTTCAGCGGACATAATTTGGTACATATCAAAGTTAGAAAAAAATTTTAATTAACCTTTATATAAATATGGGCCATTGGTGTTGATCTTTTTTTTTTTCTTGATATTTTTTCTTTAAAAGCTGAGTTAAATTTCATTACACATTTAGATTTAAAATGTATACATTTTTTTTTTAATGAAAATGTATACATCTTTTTAAGAGGAATTTTCAAAAGTATTTTTCTTTTATATTATATTTTTAATGTTACCACTAAAAATTTGGAGAATTACTCCATATACTATTTTTTTAATTTTTTTTTAATTTACGGTTTGGGTTTTTAAAGTGGTTGCAGCGTTAGTTGCAATAGGGGTTTTTGTATAATTTTTTGTTGCAATTTAGGTTGCAGCGCTAGTTGCAATAGAGATTTTTATGTAGAATTTCGTCAAAATGCAAGAAAAAAAACAAAAAACTGTTTCGAAGTATGAAAATAAAAAAGTCCCAAAAAATTTTTAATTATAAAATATATTTGTAAAGTTTTAAAATTATAAAAATACATTTTATTTAACAAAAAAGTTAAAATAACTAAAAAATATCAAAAAATAAACTCACAACAACTATAAATATATTATAAAATAATAAAGAAAACTAGAAAAACAATCTCACAACAACAATAATACAACTATAAATAAACTAAAAAATAAACAAACAATGACTTATTATTTTTATTGAATATTTTTGTAAATGAAAAAATTCAAAGAGAAAAAATAAATATTTTTCCGTGTTGATATATTTTTATAATTTTTTTTTTTCGGACTTTTAATTTATTATGTAACTTTTTCTATTTTTAATATCGATCCCATTGTACGTTAGAAATATGAGTAGGATAATTTTTACCACATCACATGCTAAGTTTTAAATGATCCTAAATTTATTTAGGATTTTTAATGTTACGCTACCAAGAACATTTATGAGGGAAGGAGTATCCAAATCCAACCTCTCCATAATTCTGGGTGAACAACAATAACATTACTTCCACCAGAAACAACCACTACTATTTTTGAAACAAATACCTAATATACAATATATACATATCATACCTCAATGTAAATTATGGTTTTCATATAATCCATTACATGTTTATTTATTTATTTCATTTAGCTTATCCTTTAAAAATTTAGCCATTTAAAATTATTTTGTCATTATCACAACTAACATTCAATCAACAATCCATATATCAATTACTTTTATTAATTTTTTTAGTGACGATCAATAAGTATTACTCATTAAAAAGTATTCCTTATATATATAGCCACATCTTCTTTCTCTCTGTCCTCTTTACTTTACTTTTATGCTTATAGTGACTTTTTCAGCCACACACTAGACATATAGTTTTAGAGAAAAAATTAATAAGGTAAAGTTTTTGAAGAGAGATCATTACATTAGTTGCATTTAATTAGTTATAGATAAATATAATTTAAACATTCTTGATACATATTAATTTGTTTATAGCTAGCTAGATTTAAGGCTAATTAGTAATTTTTCCCCTGAACTTTGACATGTAATAAATCCTGCCCTTGAACTTTTTTGGCCGTTAAAAATTCCCCCTGAACTATTGAGATTGTTAAATTTAAGGACTTTTGTCTAATTTTAGTAAAAAATTCTAACATGGATGAAAGTTCAAGAGGCATGATTTAGTACATATCAAAGTTTGAGGAACATGATTTGGTAGATATCAAAGTTTGGGGAGCATGGTTCAGTACATAAAACAATTACTGAAACAGTAAAATTGAATGAAATTAGACAAAAGTCCTTAAATTTAGCAATCTCAATAGTTCGAGGGGAATTTTTAACGGCAAAAAAAGTTCAAGGAGCACGATTTATTACATGTCAAAGTTCAGGGAAAAAAATTACTAATTAGCTTAAATTTAATTGTAGACTTTTTTTTAGTTTATAGGAGTATTCCTCTAATTTAATCTGTATTATTTTGCTTATATATAGTTTATTTGATTGGTAAGCATATTTAGAAAGTTATTATGTAAATAGAATCGAGAGTAATTCAGAATAATTATAAGGTCTAAGGTATTTGTTTAGCTAGATAACACAATAATATAACTATAGGTAATTAATATTGAGTCTCACTCAACTACTCTCTCTAATTCGGAGGTAATTGTACCCATGTAATTGGAATAATTACACCGTGTAAATGTAAAATATTACTATTTTTAAATGATTAATGTTATTAATAAACTACGTAATTACTAATTTAGTTATCGAACATGAAAATAAAAATTCATACGCAATTATTACTTCCCATCGCTTGCTTGTGCCACTTGCATCAATCTATTGTACTTAGACATATGGGCCCTGAAGTTTGTTCTACCTTCCTATAGATCCATTTGTGATATTTAGAAATTCTCCGGGAGCTGTGCCTCTATGATTCTTCTTAAGCATGGCTCAAGATCCCCATCTTCTTAATTAGTCATATATGGCTCTGTTTTTTTTTTTGGGTCAGATAGTCCGTAAGTTTAGTCAAAGTTATTATCTAATCTTCCAATCGTCTAGTGTGGTCATTCAGGAGCTCACATCCACGGATTTTGTCATTGATGTTGAACCTATTAGAGATATTATTACAGTGAAAGAAAATCAAGACATTACAACACTATTGCAATAAAATACAGGGATCAATAAAGAGATTAAATAAATGTTACAATAAATAATATACAATATATATATACACTACATATATTATATATAAGAAATGTAGAAGAAGATATATAGATTACACAATATTATATAACATATATATAATATGAAGAAGAAAAGATCAGTCACTTACAGCCTTGAGTGTAGAATAGTGGGGATCACCATGACTTGAACAAGGTATTACACCTTTGTCCAAAAGCTTATTTCCCCTATCTCTAAGCACTAAGGGAACTCTCATGGAAATAGCTTTGGGAATTATCAAGCCTTAGGGTTTTCTAGCAAAGTGCTTTCTTGATAGAAAACTTCTTCTCAAAATGAGCACCTTAGACCTCTTTATATAGTGTTTAGGATATCACCATTTGAAATTCAAACTCATAATCCCCATAGATGTTATGGACTCAAATGTAACTCCTACACACACCATAACTCCTATAGCATTAAGAATTTCAAATTAAGATGTGTAAAATTCTTTTTACACTCTTAATGTTAGTGATAATAGTGGAGGTTACTCATAGTAACAACTCCCCAAATGTTACAAAAAGATGACAACTAATATAGTCATATGTTACATATTATTAGTTTATTACACATATTTAATCTATATATTATATTATTAATAAATAATATAACAATCCCTCACTAGATTAAATATTATCTCTTTAGTAACAAATTTGTAACTTTTGTAACATTTATTTAATCAATCAAAAATATTATATCAAAATATAACATTCCCTCACTTTGATTGACTAAATACACACTTTTAAAGAAATCTTGCTTAGGTGCATTAGGTAAAATGTCTTTCGACTTGAATTTTACCTTAGTGTAATTACCACAAAGTTTGATGAAATTTTGGTTGTCGTAGCATTGAACCACTATTCCTTTAGTACAAACTGGTGATAACACACACATCCTCGCTAATGCTCACTTGAGACAGCATGTCTCGCTCTTGCACCGTTAATGGCCATGTGCAAAATTCCAATTTATGGACTCTCTAGAGAATAACTCGCAATTCTCATAAGAGGCGGCACCACCTCTAGTCCATATAAGTGGAGTTTTAGTGTCTCACCACTCTTTAGACACTTCTTAAGCTTAAGTGAGTTTTCTTAAGCTTAAGCTCCATTAAAAAACCTTTCGATTTCAACCCTAAATTTTCACAACATGTACTCATCCATAGATGAGACAATTGAGTACTATATTCACTCTATTGACTTGTTATTACCTATTGAACTCAAGACTAGATTTTTACTAGTGTTAAGATAGGTTACCATCAATGAGTGAAACACTAAGGGAGTTTAGGTCCCATCCCTCAAAAATTCATGCGTGAATCTTGTACGGAGATTAAGCGATTTGTTAGAAACTCTCACTATTGATTCCATGTGAATCATGCATGCCAAAATATAGTGTTCACTTTGTGACCACTTTTCTCTTTAAGTACTTAAGCTTTGAAAATTCAATCATAAAAGATTAATTTTCACACAACTCACATTCTCAATAATTTTAATACCAAGCATATCAAAATTAAACACTAATTTAGACACCAAATATGTCTAAATTACACTTTATTTTGAGACACCAAACATGTCTTAAACTTTTCACATTAGAGTATCACTCCCACACTTTCACATTTCACTATCAAGATAATATCTTGATTTTAAAATATAGAAGACCACTTTGTCTCTATAACTCTTTTAATTAATTTATTTTGAAATTATTTTCACTAAACTTTGACATTAAATAGTCAAAATTTTAACACATGCACATAGCCAAACTTGATTTAGAATTTGAATTCAAAATCAAATGAAGTAATCAATAATGTCTCATCACATTTTGATTACGTTTATGGCTCACGCCCACATTTCTACCATTAAGTGTATATAAAATATCACTTTTGTGTATTTTTCTCTTGAAATGACTCTTTAAGGACACTTCAAAAAATACCATTTGATATTTTTAGTTTTCTCAACAAAACTAAAATGTCAAATTCACATTACTACTCATAAAATAATGTGATTATTTTTACCATAATTTTAAAGTTATCTCCTCATTGAGATTAGCCCAAAATTATACCAAAGTTAACAAAATTTCATCAATTTTATTTACAGCTTTGATTATTTAAGATTCAAAATTGCTTCACTATTTTTTGAATCCACATTGATTCATTTACTTTTGAGTCCAAAATTGCTCTTCCAATTTATGGCTCATTTCACAAGTTTGGATCCACTTTTAATCCATTTGTTCTTGCTATGACAAGACAATTCTCATAAGTGTAACTCTCATATAGTTCACTTTTCTTATCTCATAATATGAGATGATTATCTCTTATAATCCAATAAAAGATGTAACTTCTCAAAAGTCATATTTTATTATCTCATAAAGTGAGATGTTCACCACCAAATTGAAAAAGAATTTAAAATTATTCTTTATTCACAAAATAAATGATAATAATTCTCACAATAATAATAAACACTATTTTATTACTATCAACATTATTATCATTCTATGTAACTCATATATTAATATAATATATATTAATATAATATATATGTATGTTATCAATATTGAATTACAATATATATGTTACATATCTCATATATATATATATATATAACATATATACTATAATATACATATATATCATATACACATAATATATACATTAATTACACAACTATATATGTTACATACCTCATACATATATAACATATATACACATTAATATACATGATATATATTATATACACATATATAACATATATTATATATGCATGTCTCATATAAATACATAAAAATAATTATTTCTATATATTTAATCTCACTAATATATATCATATCACATGCTCTACATATATATAATATATATTACTCATATATATACATGTTATATATTATGTATCTCACATATATACATACAATAACATGATATTAAATTCAAATATCATATATATAATATGATATAAACATATGATCACATATATGTCACATATATATAACTCATATAAATATCATATATATATTACTATCATATAAAATAGTAAATCACATAATATTCACCACCATGCTCACCCATAAATGGCTTTCACATAAAATCTCTTATCCTTGTATTCTCACAATCTTGATTTATCTCCTCTTCCATTGAAAAGTGATAAGCTTTTGATTGTTAGAGATATTATTACAGTGGAAGAAAATCAAGACATTACAACACTATTGCAATATAATACAAGGATCAACAAAGAGATTAAATAAATATTACAATAAATAATATACAATATATATATACACTACATATATTATATATAAGAAATGTAGAAGAAGATATATAGATTACACAATATTATATAACATATATATAATATGAAGAAGAAAAGATCACTCACTCACAACCTTGAGTGTAGAATAGTGGGGATCACCATGACTTGAACAAGGTATTACACCTTTGTCCAAAAGCTTATTTCCCCCTATCTCTAAGCACTAAGGGAACTCTCATGGAAATAGCTTTGGGAATTATCAAGCCTTAGGGTTTTCTAGCAAAGTGCTTTCTTGATAGAAAACTTCTTCTCAAAATGAGCACCTTAGACCTCTTTATATAGTGTTTAGGATATCACCATTTGAAATTCAAACTCATAATCCCCATAGATGTTATGGACTCAAATGTAACTCCTACACACACCATAACTCCTATAGCATTAAGAATTTCAAATTAATATGTGTAACATCTTTTTACACTCTTAATGTTAGTGATAATGGTGGAGGTTACTCATAGTAACAACTCCCCAAATGTTACAAAAAGATGACAACTAATATAGTCATATGTTACATATTATTAGTTTATTACACATATTTAATCTATATATTATATTATTAATAAATAATATAACAGAACCTACAAGAAAACTCTTTTTCAATGACTAAATTTTTAGTCATTAAAACTTATTAATTAGTCACCCAAAATTTTTTACGACTAATTATTTTTAGTCGCCATTTAGTCACTGAAAGTCGGTCGTAGAAAAGATTTAGTGACTAAAATATTTTGTCACAAATAGTGTTATTTTTTAGGGTAAATTGCAGCATAAATACCTAATGTTTTAGATTTTATACACTTAAATACCTAATGTTTATTTTTGGAGGCAAAAATACCTAATGTTACAATTCTCTTACACCGTTACTACCACTTCCGTTAACTCATAAATATGAACACGTGAAGGGTTCAGATGCATTACATAATTTTTATTTTATTTTAAAACTTAATATTCTTAATATCAGAAACTAAATGCTACTTATTTGAAAAAAAAGCCTATTCTCATAACAATTTTTACATGATATTGACACTTCAATTCGATAATCATGTTCCATATACTACACTGGTTCACTCAGCTATGGTAATTTAGTATTACATCTCTCTTATTTTTTTTTTAAAAAAAACAAGTAATATTTAATTTTTGATATTAAGAATATTAAATTTTAAAAATAAAATAAATAAATGTAATGCATTTGGACCCTCCACGTGTCCATATTTATGAATTAATAACGGAAGTGGTAGTAACAGTGTAAGAGAATTGTAACATTATGTATTTTTGCCACCAAAAATAAACATTAGGTATTTAAGTGTATAAAATACAAAACATTAGGTATTTATGCCGTAATTTACCCTATTTTTATGACTAAAATTTAGTCACAAAATATATTAAATTTAGTTACAATAAATTTGATATATTAGTCCAAAAAACTATGCTTCAGCAACTAAATTTAGTCATTAAAGGATTAATATAAATAATTAATTATTTAGTGACAAATAATATTAAAGGCATTTATTTATTATATAAAAATTACAATGTCAATCATAAAAATTACATGATTACAATGTAATTCTTGCCTCTTAAAATATACAAAGTCTAAACAAGAAACTACAAAAGCAAACTCCATGAATCAAAGTTGTAAACCAAACTACACCAAAAAAAAAAGAACAAATTAAGAAAACTAGCAACTAAAAAAAAAAATGAGAAGCCCCTAATTTGGCTCCAACTCAGAAGCTAGAAGCACACGCCCCTCGAACTCTTTGAAGATTATCTAAAAGGCATAATTAATCTCAGCTGTGTAATGCTAGTAGAGCTTGAACTGCCCTTTGGGAGTCAGATTGAAAGATGATCTCTAACCACAACAACCATATTATATCTCCATTGTCAAAGTCAATAGCAGAAGTTTGAAAAGATATATATCTCTGTTAGTTAATGTATAACAAAGTATAATGCCTCTCACTTGTGCTAAGAAAATCAAACATTCTATGATATATTATAATATGCCCAAAAAAATTGAAGCTGAAATACAATATGCCCCCAAAATTTTTCAAGTTTTTGATATAATCATTAAGACACTCACAATACAAAGGTTCAGTGAAGCAATACTACCACAGCTCACCTCGAGGGAAGGTGTTGAAGAACCCTTCCACCAAGAACTTATCATCATTTTTAGTTGTCACTACAAATAAAAACAAATAATAATTATATCACTATTAATGAACAAAATCAAAATATTGTTGGGTTTTATGCCCTAAATAAAACTCTTTTCAATCTGATTAGTTATCAATGTAAGAAATTTGAAGTGATTGATGTTTGCATGAATTTTACATGCTAATGGTTTAATATGTTTATTACATTCATACACACAAATTCAGTTAAATCCAGATCATATGTTTATTCACAATTACAGTATCGTCAACACAGTGGAATGTGATTGTGATCATATGAATCAAAAGTTTTGGTCCCTGTTTCATCAATGTTATTGGATTTACACTAATGTGATAATCAGCGATGATGTGTACTTACACTTGGAGTAAGTGTTATGTTCTTTTCAAGACATTAGTAAAGTATACTAGTTTCGAATGTATGGAGTATACATTGGACTGGACCGATATTGCAACTAAGTTAAGATATTACAAACTTACCGTTATACATATCTTTCCAAGTCAATATCAGTAGTTGATCTTAAGATTAAAAGAATCTAAATCCTGATATGCTTAGGCTCAACTCAGGAGTGCTATTCATGTTCTTTGATTTATTAGTTAAGCCTACTTTTGGGTCAGGGTGATACGTATATTTTGGGAACATGATAGTATGATTGAGTGGGAGTGCTGAACATAAATATGGAATCTATAGCTTCTACTGGTGTATAGAAGTCAAGTGATGATTCCCTTCGAGCTTAGCAAATAGAAGTAAATGGATGAGCTCTTGTTTAACTGACTAATTATTAGATCACTAAACACCATTTACAGGTAGCTAAGTGTTTTAAGGGGCAAAATACATTGAGGGGTGAGAACGGTAAAGAAATCCCATCTCGATGTAGATCATCTATATAGAGGATCTTTAAATCACAATAAGATTATAACAATGGTTAAATGAGATAGTATATTGATATCGTGAAACATACAATATGCTCTATATAAGTCTGAGAGTGCAATTCTAAGTTCTAAGAGTGGATTCAACGAAGAATTAATAAGTAGGAATTTACTTTGTAAATTTGGTTCACTTATTGGAAGCTCAGCATATAGATCCATGGTCCCCATTCTAGTTGAGAACATTCTGCTTGTAAGACTCATTAATTGATTCGTGATTGATCAATTATAATTCTAAAGTTAGACTATGTCTAATTTTAAGAATTTTCACTAAGCAGGGGTGAAATTGTAAAGAAAAGAGTTTCTAGGTTTATTTATTTATTAATGGACTTTATATGTCTAATTAATAATTAAATTAAATGACAATATTATTTAATAATCTATTTTAGTTATTAAATAATTAGTTTTGGCATTTAAAAGGTTAGAATTGGAAAATTGGCGTTTTTGAGAAAATAGAGATAAAATTTGATAAAACTGCAAAATTAAGTGAGGCCCAATAACACACCATGGCCGGCCACTTAAATAGGTTTTTCAAATTAATATTTTCATTATTTTAATGCCAAATAATTCCTAACCTAAACCTAGTAGTTGCCTATAAATAGAAAGTGGTGGCTCAGTCAAATCATAAGTTTTCAATAACCTCTTCTGACAGAAATTTCTCTCTTCAGAAAAACTGAGCCTTCCCCACTTTCTATACCTGGCCGAAATCCCTTTCTCTTTTCTCCTTCATCAATTTCGTGACCCTAGTGAAAGAGTGAGTGCCCACACACAGCAAGCAGTAACTCAATCATAGATTGGAAGACTGTGAAGGATCAAACTTGAAGAAGAAAGACACTCGGGCTCAGATCTTGATTATACTCTGCTACAGAAAGGATACAAGGGTTAGAGATCTGAGCGGAAGGAGACATTAGTTCCGCTGCATCAATGTAAGGTTTTCTTAACTTTATATGTGTTTAATTTATCGTTTTAGAAAGTTCATATTTAGGGTGTTTAAACAACATACTTGTGAGTAGATCTAAGATACTAGTAAAATAAATATTCCAACAACTGGTATCAGAGCCATGGTAATTAATTTACTTACATGAAATTTGGACTTTAAAACGATTGTTTGTTTGTTTTTGGATGGTATCATGTTGTATTGAGTGTTATTTGATGATTGATTGATGTTTGGAATTATTTTTATTGGATAGTATGGAAAAAATTAAGCAAGTTAGCCTTTTACAGAACTCAATTTCGATTTTATTTGAATTAGTTATGAATTTTTGAAGATTTGAAAAAATCGGGGCTGTGCTGAAATTTTCCTGCGATCGCGAAAACTGTCCGTACAGCTCACATTTTTTTCGTTTTTCTTCGATTTTTCATGCTTTTTCATGGAATTAACTTCCGATTTTTTGTATATGTTTGTATATATACTATTACTATTCCTAATTCAATTCTAATTATCATTTTGAATTAATTTAATATATTTTTTAAATTTAATTCAAGATATTAGTGTAATTTGAATTTGAATAGAATTAGTATCTATCTTCTTGCTTAAAAAAATTTATCTTATTTTTAAATTTGATTATATCTTATCTTATTTTTAAATTTAAGGTCAGATTATATATATATTTAAATTAAATTTTTTTTAAGATATTTTGACCTTATTTAAATTTAAAATAAGATAATTATAATCATGTAATTTTAAATAGATGTAAGATATTTTGCTAACTTTTAAATTTTGCTATTTTATTTATTTAAATTAAATTTAAAATCTGATAAGATATTTCATTTATCTTTTCTAATTTTTATTTAATTTTTATTTTTAAAATAACATTTAATTTTTAAAAGTACTTAGCAAATTTTTGAAATGATATTTAGGTTGGTTGAAACCTAATTTTTCAAAATAGTAGGTTTAATTTTAAATATTTTTTAAATAATCTCGAAATTTAATTTTTTTTTATTTTCGAAATCAATATTTATTTATTTTTATTTATTTTTCGAAAATTAAATTAATTTTTTTTTAATTATTTAATTATTTATTTTTCGAAATCGTTTATTTAAAATTAAATAAATCCTACTTCCAACTATCCAGCTAACCTTGTTGCAGGAGTATGTGGTTTTAGCTTGTGTGTAAGTTTTCAAAACCTATTATTACTTGATTGCAAATAGCCATGGTTACTTTTTGCCAGATCTAATGATCTGATGGCTCCCTTGGTCAAGTTAATAATTTGTAACAGGTAAATTTTACAATCTTCTTTCATCTGTGTATGACCTAGCAACATGATAGGATCCATCCAAAGTGTGCCTATGTGAGCCTATATGTTTATTTTGTTTTAATATAGATACATATAGGTTGTTGCTAAATAAAATGTCACACCATGATAGATTTTATTTAGGTCCATTTAGTTATTGGACCTATTAACAGTTATTTATTTTAAGGTTAAATTCCTCTCTTTTGGGCCTTGTGTGAGAGTTGGGAGCCATAGAAGTGGGTACGACATACTGAACCCAGCACCCCCTCACATGAACTACCCCAATTGTGAAGGCCCATTTGCCTGATTTAAATAACTGTACTAGGTTAATTATATTAGTTTGACCTAATAAAATTGAATTAGCAACATAATTAACTTTTAAAATATATGAAAATTTATTTTCATTTTAATATTTTAAAGTTAATTTTAAGAAAAACACTTTTAGTTTAGATATTATTTCTAGACAAACTATTTGTATTTTTCTTGTATTTAATTAAATATAGAATTTTAACTAACTAGATTCTTTCTGGAGCTTATTTAATTAAATATTCCTATTTAAGTTATAAATTAGTTGTAACAACTGATTTTTCTTATCTAACTTAAATTTTAATATTTGATTTAAATTTTAAATCAAGTTGAGGAATCCTAGGCATTAGTTATTAAAGATTCTTAAGATATTTTTTAAGTTAATATCTTTTCGAATATTAACTTAAAATGGAATATTTTAGATATTTTTTAGGTTAATATCTTTTCGAATATTAACTTAAAAAGATATCTTCAAATTAAGTGGTTAAAACTTAATTTTTGATATTTAATTAAATCTAAATTTGAAATTATTTAAGTTTTAGATTTTTCTATCTAACTTAGATTAGATATTTTTCAAATTTTTTGAAAAGATACTTAGTCAAATATGATATTTTCTAGATAGTAATTTCTAGACTACTTATTATTTCTAATATTTAAATAGGAAAATATTATACTTTGTGAAATTAATTATTTAAATAATTAATTTTGGTACAATTTTATTAAGTATATTTTTCCTAGTATTAAACTAGAAATTAATAATTAAGCCTTCTCTACACTTAATTATTATTTCTTGAATTTAATACATTTAATTAACTTGAAAAATCTAAATATCTAAGTTGATTTTCATCATGATACTTAAATATTTATTGATTTTTCATGACACTTAATTAAATAGAAAATTATTTTTAGGTTGAAATTTAATCTTTCAACTTAAATTTAAATAATTTTCAAAATATATATTTCTTTATTTTATTAATCAATTTCAAAAATTGCATTTTATTTATGCAATATTTTTCGAATTTTTAATTATGAAAAATAGATTGAGTTGTAAATTAATTATTTATTTTAATTAATTCTTGGGCCAACTTCAATCAATGATTTTTTCATTTAATTGATTAATTTAAATAAATAAATTTAAAATATATATATTATTAGAAATTGAATTAACTAGTCAAAAGAAAATCTAGATAGGTGATATTTTTGCTTGAAGTATTTCTTTTCTATATTCTATTATTTTCGAAAATTGTATATTTTTAATATATACTTAATTTTTCAAAATTCAATAAATATATTCTCAAAGGAAATTTTTAAGTTGCTAATTATTTAATTTAATTCAACTTAAATTAATTTCCTTAATATTTATATTTAAGATTACTACTAAGTTGGAAATAATTTATTTTATTTCAATCACCATCTAAGTATAATTTTATAAATATTATATTAAATTCTTATTTTTGAATTTTAATTCTTAATTTTGAATTTAATGAGAATTTATTTATTAGAATAATAAAGAAAATACATTTTAAAGAATGAGCTTTATTATTATTAAGATATTCGATCTCCATTGTGGGTTTTACACCGCGTTTGTTTTAGTGAGTAATCCTCCCTAATGGAGGAACGTTCATTAGCAATTTCGCACCGTTTAATCTCGCATGATATGTGGTTTGTAAGTGTTTTATATGGTATAGATCACCCTAATGGTGGCGACCATATTTGACTTGCAAATTGCGAAACAATGGTAGAAGCTCATGAGATAGAATAGCCTTGACTCTCGCCTAAACGGGACAACGCTGGATTCCAATCTTGATCGAATAAAAGGTTGCTAGAATGTTTAACATTTTAGATGAGCTGACAACTCTATTCAATGGATGGTAGCTTTGACTCTCGCCTAAACGGGACACTGATATCAGTTTGTTGAAAAACCTTGGAAATTATTTAGGATTGAATTTTTTAAGTATTTTCTCATATCATTCCTACTTGCTATGTGCTTATAATTTCTGAATTGATTTTGTGTTAAACCATTATTAATTTCTATTTGTTGATTTCTATTATTTTGTAGTATCCTGTTTTGTCAAAATGAATCCCATGTTATCACTGTTGACTGAAAACAAGCTGAATGGATCTAACTTTCCTAAATGGATTGAGAACATTAATATTGCTCTCATAGAAGAAAGTGCCTTGGTTGTTTTAACTGAGCCGTCACCTGAAGTGCCTGGGGATAATGCTTCCAAAGCTGTGAAAGAAAAGTATGAGCGTTGGCAGAAAGCAAATGACAAAGCTCTATACTTTATGCTTTCTAGCATGGTTGACACCCTCAAAACTCAGTTTTCTAAAACCGAGAAGGCTGCTGAAGTTATGACGAAGTTAAATGAGCTATTCGGTAAGGCATCACTTCAGTCACGCTTTGACGCGACTAAGAAGTACATTAATGCACGGATGGAACCTCATCAAAACGTGCGTGACCATGTTCTCCTCATGTCTAGTTATTTCCAAGAAGCCCAGGATCATGGTGTTGAAATGGACAGTGCTACTCAAGTTAGTCTTATCTTGAATAGCCTGACTCCAGCATTTCTACCATATACATCAAATTATGTCATGAATAAGAAGGAAATTGACTTTCAGGAATTAGTCAATGACCTTCAAACTTATGAAAATTTGATTGGAGGACCGAAGAAGAAAGGGAGTAAACCTCACAATCCTGGGAATGGTAATGGGACGATTAAACCTGAAGCAAATGTTGCCTTTGCTTCGAAGCCCAAATCGAAGAAGAAGTGGAACAACACCAAGAAGCGAACAAAAGGAAAGTGTTTCTACTGCAATGAGAAAGGTCATTGGAAACCCCAGTGTACTAAACTTCTTGCAAAGAAACAAGGTATTTCCATTTATAAGCTTTAAGAGTTTTAGTGAATTATTATCCAATTGGATTTATGATTCTCGACTAACTTTGTTTATTTGTTTTCTTCTTCTTATAGGCCAAGCTACTTGAACTCAATTGAGTTGGATCAGAAAGCTGGACCAAGGGTGAAATCGTCCAGATGAAGATGAAGCTCTTCAATTTTTTGAATTAATTGTTTTAGTTTAAAGACAATTTGGATTTCAAATTTTAGTCAGGGATATTTATCCCTGTTTCTCTCATATTGTTGCAATACATTTTTTTTATTAATAAAGTTTCTAATTTTCGAAATTTACTATTGCAATTTATGAGATTGAGCTTCATTTAATTTATCTTCATCAATTATTACCACATTATATTTGTATGTTTGTATGTGTAAGTGTTTTTATTATTGATGCAAATTCTATAATATTTTCAACTCTTCATAGAGTTATATTATATAAACACTAGAAATTATTTCTATGTTTATCAATAATTGTTCATTCTCATACAATTATTAAGAATTTGTTTAATAAAAGGATCTTATGATCTGATAGGGGTGGAGAAAAGTTAAGAAAACTATGCAGTTCAACGATCTTTTATATCTAATGAACTCTGGATAGTATTCAACTCCACATAAACTCTATCACACTAAGAGAATCATGATCTTTATAACCTTTAAGGGTGGATCATAATCTCTATATACTTAGGGGTGGAGGTTATCCATAGTACCCTATATGTATATTCTTAGGGGTGGAGGAGTCCATTCCACAATTCCCTATGAAACACATATCTTGTTTAAACATGGAAGTAATATAATGAGTCAGCTATTGTCAATATAAATTCTTGATCTTTATTGTATGTTCCATTTCGTTTTTACTGTTGTAAGTAAAAGTTTGATACCTTTGAAAGTTCTTTGTTAAAGTTTCACACTACCTTAATTGAGTGGGAGAATTTTAAAGTTCTATACCCATCTTCATTAGGTTGATACTTGTGATAGGTACTTAAGAACACTACTGAAAAGAAAATCTAACCATTCACATGGATAGGAATAACTTATCAGAATTATGAGAATAAGATAAAGAACTCTAGTTCAGTCCATTCGAATGACTTGAACCAAGAATTCTTAATCCTCATAAAATTTGATGGTATCTTAATTTTGATTACTTTATCTCTGGCATGTATTTTTCACTTCAAATACTAGTCTGCTATGTTGATGACTTAGTCTTGACTTAAAGTTTCAGACTAATACAAAAGTCACAACTAGGTAACTCTCTAAACAATAAGAGGTTAAAAGTATTATTTAACCAGACATTTGCTATTGAGTGGGAGCTATCTGAGATGTAATCAAATAGGGAACATTAGAAGATATTCAAGATGGATTTATGAAAGTGATCTATATGTTAGATATTAAGGAACTGTGTATCAGTTGTCTTTATATCTCACCATCTAATTTCGAAATTCTATGAGATGGTGCTTACTTTGGGGGTGGAGGAATTATTGTATAATAATTCAAGCTCTACCAGAGAAGAATTATAACTTTGTGTATTCGAAATCCAAGAAAGTTATATCACTGAAGAAAAGTCTACACTGTATTATCTCAATTACATATTTTAAAATATGAGAGATATGTCTTCTGTTAATTCAGATGTACTTTTAAAACAGTAAAGATTTCAGTATCCCTTGATAAGTAAAGCATATAGTAAAGGATGTTTCATAAGTGTATTTATGAACTAGCTTCCAGAAGTTTGGGTGAATTCAAATATACTACACTTGATCTAAAAATCAAGACATCAGATTGACCTATTTGCACAGTTTGTTTTATATTAGTGCAAGTGGGAGTTTGTTGGGTTTTATGCCCTAAATAAAACTCTTTACAATCTAATTAGTTATCAATATAAGAAATTTGAAGTGATTGATGTTTGCATGAATTTTACATGCTAATGGTTTAATATGTTTATTACATTCATACACACAAATTCAGTTAAATCCAGATCATATGTTTATTCACAATTATAGTATCGTCAACACAGTGGAATGTGATTGTGATCATATGAATCAAAAGTTTTGGTCCCTGTTTCATCAGTGTTATTGGATTTACACTAATGTGATAATCAGCGATGATGTGTACTTACACTTGGAGTAAGTGTTATGTTCTTTCCAGGACAAAGTATACTAGTTTCGAATGTATGGAGTATACATTGGACTGGACCGATATTGCAACTAAGTTAAGATATTACAAACTTACCGTTATGCATATCTTTCCAAGTCAATATCAGTAGTTGATCTTAAGATTAAAAGAATCTAAAATCCTGATATGCTTAGGCTCAACTCAGGAGTGCTATTCATGTTCTTTGATTTATTAGTTAAGCCTTCTTTTGGGTCAGGGTGATACGTATATTTTGGGAACATGATAGTATGATTGAGTGGGAGTGCTGAACATAAATATGGAATCTATAGCTTCTACTGGTGTATAGAAGTCAAGTGATGATTCCCTTCGAGCTTAGCAAATAGAAGTAAATGGATGAACTCTTGTTTAACTGACTAATTATTAGATCACTAAACACCATTTACAGGTAGCTAAGTATTTTAAGGGGAAAAATACATTGAGGGGTGAGAACGGTAAAGAAATCCCATCTCGATGTAGATCATCTATATAGAGGATCTTTATATCACAATAAGATTATAACAATGGTTAAATGAGATAGTATATTGATATCGTGGAACATACAATATGCTCTATATAAGTTTGAGAGTGCAATTCTAAGTTCTAAGAGTGGATTCAACGAAGAATTAATAAGTAGGAATTTACTTTGTAAATTTGGTTCACTTATTGGAAGCTCAACATATAGATCCATGGTCCCCATTCTAGTTGAGAACATTCTGCTTGTAAGACTCATTAATTGATTCGTGATTGATCAATTATAATTCTAAAGTTAGACTATGTCTAATTTTAAGAATTTTCACTAAGCAGGGGTGAAATTGTAAAGAAAAGAGTTTATAGGTTTATTTATTTATTAATGGACTTTATATGTCTAATTAATAATTAAATTAAATGACAATATTATTTAATAATCTATTTTAGTTATTAAATAATTAGTTTTGGCATTTAAAAGGTTAGAATTGGAAAATTGGCGTTTTTGAGAAAATAGAGATAAAATTTGATAAAACTGCAAAATTAAGTGAGGCCCAATAACACACCATGGCCGGCCACTTAAATAGGTTTTTCAAATTAATATTTTCATTATTTTAATGCCAAATAATTCCTAACCTAAACCTAGTAGTTGCCTATAAATAGAAAGTGATGGCTCAGTCAAATCATAAGTTTTCAATAACCTCTTCTGACAGAAATTTCTCGCTTCAGAAAAACTGAGCCTTCCCCACTTTCTATACCTGGCCGAAATCCCTTTCTCTTTTCTCCTTCATCAATTTCGTGACCCTAGTGAAAGAGTGAGTGCCCACACACAGCAAGCAGTAACTCAATCATAGATTGGAAGACTGTGAAGGATCAAACTTGAAGAAGAAGGACATTCGGGCTCAGATCTTGATTATACTCTGCTACAGAAAGGATACAAGGGTTAGAGATCTGAGTGGAAGGAGACATTAATTCCGCTGCATCAATGTAAGGTTTTCTTAACTTTATATGTGTTTAATTTATCGTTTTAGAAAGTTCATATTTAGAGTGTTTAAACAACATACTTGTGAGTAGATCTAAGATTCTGGTAAAATAAATATTCCAACAAATATATCTACTAATTCTTTCGAAATTCAAAACTGTGTCTAAGAACACATGACTGTAAAATAAAGAAAAAATAAATACTTACTGAATGGAAATAGCCTGCCCGAGACAAAAGGACTATCTAAAAGACAAAATACTAGACAAAACCATGACCAAATATAAGAATCAACAGCAAAACATAGCTGTCACTACAATTTATTTATCAAAATTCCACTCTGCAATGTCTTGCAGCAGAGAGGAATCCACAAGAGCAAGAGGAATTGAACATCAATTACACAATATATTTATATATACTATAACATCTCACCTAAAGGAAAATGTGTTGCCTATCTCCTTAAGTATACTACCATTTAATTTGTTCCACATGAAATTCTTGAGATAAAATTGAAAGACAAATCATATGCTACTTTGTAATTCTGACAGAACATTGTCCAAGTACTAAAATGAGAGTTTAATTTTTCTTCTGTAGTGATATAATAACTTAGTATTCAAATTCATAACAACTACAATAAAGGGTCAATGAACAAATAAACAAACAAATACAACAATGATTATTATGGATCTCTAAAAAATATCCTTGGAATGTTGATCCATACAATGCTGTTAAATTCACAACATTATAACTCTTTTGCTGCCAGAAGACTATTTAAAACCACAGAAATTTAGATTAGCAAGAAGAAAAAAAAACTCTTGATACTTGCTTGATTCGAGTATTTAGAAAAAGTTTGTTCTCTAAAACTAAGCATAAATAGATCATTTTGTTGGGTTTTATGCCCTAAATAAAACTCTTTACAATCTGATTAGTTATCAATGTAAGAAATTTGAAGTGATTGATGTTTGCATGAATTTTACATGCTAATGGTTTAATATGTTTATTACATTCACACACACAAAATCAGTTAAATCCAGATCATATGTTTATTCACAATTATAGTATCGTCAACACAGTGGAATGTGATTGTGATCATATGAATCAAAAGACTTGGTCCCTGTTTCATCAGTGTTATTGGATTTACACTAATGTGATAATCAGCGATGATGTATACTTACACTTGGAGTAAGTGTTATGTTCTTTCCAGGACATTAGTAAAGTATACCAATTTCGAATGTATGGAGTATACATTGGACTGGACCGATATTGCAACTAAGTTAAGATATTACAAACTTATTGTTATATATATCTTTCCAAGTCAATATCAGTAGTTGATCTTAAGATTAAAAGAATCTAAATCCTATTATGCTTAGGCTCAACTCAGGAGTACTATTCATGTTCTTTGATTTATTAGTTAAGCCTACTTTTAGGTCAGGGTGATACGTATATTTTGGGAACATGATAGTATGATTGAGTGGGAGTGCTGAACATAAATATGGAATCTATAGCTTCAACTGGTGTATAGAAGTCAAGTGATGATTCCCTTCCAGCTTAGCAAATAGAAGTAAATGGATGAGCTCTTGTTTAACTGACTAATTATTAGATCACTAAACACCATTTACAGGTAGCTAAGTGTTTTAAGGGGCAAAACACATTGAGGGGTGAGAACGGTAAAGAAATCCCATCTCGATGTAGATCATGTATATAGAGGATCTTTAAATCACAATAAGATTATAACAATGGTTAAATGAGATAGCATATTGATATCGTGAAACATATAATATGCTCTATATAAGTCTGAGAGTGCAATTCTAAGTTCTAAGAGTGGATTCAACGAACAATTAATAAGTAGGAATTTACTTGGTGAATTTGGTTCACTTATTGGAAGCTCAGCATATAGATCCATGGTCCCTATTCTAGTTGAGAACATTCTGCTTGTAAGACTCATTAATTGATTCGTGATTGATCAATTATAATTCTAAAGTTAGACTATGTCTAATTTTATGAATTTTCACTAAGCACGGGTGAAATTGTAAAGAAAAGAGTTTCTAGGTTTATTTATTTAATAATGGACTTTATATGTCTAATTAATAATTAAATTAAATGACAATATTATTTAATAATCTATTTTAGTTATTAAATAATTAGTTTTGACATTTAAAAGGTTAGAATTGGAAAATTGGCGTTTTTGAGAAAATAGAAATAAAATTTGATAAAACTGCAAAATCAAGTGGGGCCCACTAACACACCATGGCCGGCCAATTATTGTGGATTTTCAAATTGATTTTTTTATTATTTTAATGCCAAATAATTCCTAACTTAAACCTAGTAGTTGCCTATAAATAGAAAGTGATGACTCAGTCAAATATATGCTTTTCATTAGTTTTCTGACAGAAATTTCTCTCTTCAGAAAAACTGAGCCTTCCCCACTTTCTATACCTGGCCAAAACCCTCTCTTCTCTTTTCGCTTCATCAATTTCGAACCCTAGTGAAAGAGTGAGTGCCCACACACAGCAAGCAGTAACTCAATCATAGATTGGAAGACTGTGAAGGATCAAACTTGAAGAAGAAGGACATTCGGGCTCAGATCTTGATTATACTCTGCTACAGAAAGGATACAAGGGTTAGAGATCTGAGCGGAAGGAGACATTAATTCCGCTGCATCAATGTAAGGTTTTCTTAACTTTATATGTGTTTTAATTTATCATTTTAGAAAGTTCATATTTAGGGTGTTTAATCAACATACTTGTGAGTAGATCTAAGATCCTGGTAAAATAAATTCCAACAACTGGTATCAGAGTCATGCTAATTGATTTACTTGCATGAAATTTGGACTTTAAAACGATTGTTTGTTATTTGGATGGTTTCATGTTGTATTGAGTATTATATGATGATTGATTGATGTTTGTAAATTTTCGTGAAAAATAATTGCGATTTTGTTTCTGGAATTATTTTTATTGGATAGTATGGAAAAAATTAAGCAAGTTACTTTTTTACAGAACTCAATTTCGATTTAATTTGAATTAGTTATAATTTTTTGAAGATTCGAAAAAAGATAAGGTGATTGTGCACCCTCACGCGCGCGCGGATCCGAGTCATGCTCGGTCACAGGTGCATTTAGACAAGATTTTGTCTGAAACCGCGCGCGGACCTCGTTTGATCCCCCCTTACGCGCGCGCAAATCCTGCAAAGTCCCCTGTTTCGCCGAGGTTTCTCGGCTGTCTCCAAGGGACGCGCGCGTGGACAGTATGCCAACGTGGACAGTATGCTTGGCATACTGTCCGTACAGCTCCCAAAATTTTTCGTTTTTTTTTTTTTTCATTTTTTCATGCTTTTTCATGGAATTAACTTCCGATTTTTTGTGTAGTTTTGTATTTATAGATTTACTATTCCTAATTCAATTCTAATTATCATAATGAATTAATTTAATATATATTTTTTTTATTTTAATTCAAGATATTAGTGTAATTTGAATTTGAAATTAGTAAATATCTATCTTTTTGCTTAATTATTTATCTTATTTTTAAATTTGATTATATCTTATCTTAATTTTAAATTTAAGGTCAGATATTAAATTTTTTAAATTATTTTTTTTTAAATATTTTGACCTTATTTAAATTTAAAATAAGATAACTATAATCATGTAATTTTAAATAGATGTAAGATATTTTTCTAACTTTTAAATTTTGTTATTTTATTTATTTAAATTAAATTCAAAATCTGAAAAAGATATTTAATTTATCTTTTCTAATTTTTATTTATAAAATAACATTTAATTTTTAAAAGTAGTTAGCAAATTTTGAAATGATATTTAGGTTAGTTGAAACCTAATTTTTCAAAATTGTAGGTTTAATTTTAAATATTTTTTTTACAATTTTGAAATTTAAAATTAATTTTATTTCTTTTATTTTTTGAAAAATAAATTAATATTATTATTTATTTTATTTTTCAAAATTAAATATTTTTTTATTTAATTATTAATTTCGAAATTTATTTATTTAAAATTAAATAAATCATACTTCCAACTATCCAGCTAACCTTGTTGCAGGAGTATATGATTTTAGCTTATATGTAAGTTTTCAAAACCTATTATTACTTGATTGCAAATAGCCATGGTTAACTTGTAGACAGATCCAATGATATGATTTTAACTCATGGCTCCCTTTGTCAAGTTAATAATTTGTAACAGGTAAATTTTACAATCTTCTTTCATCTGTGTATGACCTAGCAACATGATAGGATCCATCCAAGTGTGTACCTGTGTGAGCCTATGTGTTTATTTTATTATATATATGCATATAGGTTGTTGCTAAATAAAATGTCACACCATGATAGATTTTATTTAAGGTCCATTAGTTATTGGACCTATTCTATTAATAACAGTTATTTATTTTAAGGTTAAATTCATCTCTTTTGGGCCTTGTGTGAGAGTTGGGAGCCATAGAAGTGGATACGACATACTGAACCCAGCACCCCCTCACATGAACTACCCCAATTGTGAAGGCCCATTTGCCTGATTTGAATAACTGTACTAGGTTAATTATATTAGTTTGACCAAATAAAATTGAATTAGCAACATAATTAACTTTTAAAATATATGAAAATTTATTTTCATTTTAATATTTTAAAGTTAATTTTAAGAAAAACACTTTTAGTTTTAGATATTATTTCTAGACAAACTATTTGTATTTTTCTTGTATTTAATTAAATATAGAATTTTAACTAACTAGATTCTTTCTGGAGCTTATTTAATTAAATATTCTTATTTAAGTTATAAATTAGTTGTATCAACTGGTTTTTCTTATCTAACTTAAATTTTAATATTTGATTTAAATTTTAAATCAAGTTGAGGAATCCTAGGAATTAGTTATTAAAGATTCTTAAGATATTTTTTTTAAGTTAATATCTTTTCGAATATTAACTTTAAATGGAATATTTTAGATATTTTTTAGGTTAATATCTTTTCGAATATTAACTTAAAAAGATATCTTCAAATTAAGTGGTTATAACTTAATTTTTGATATTTAATTAAATCTAAATTTGAAATTATTTATGTTTTAGATTTTTTCTATTAACCTAAAATAGATAGTTTTTCAAATTTTTGTTGAAAAGATACTTAGTCAAATAAGATATTTTCTAGATAGTAATTTCTAGACTACTTATTATTTCTAATATTTAAATAGGAAAATTTTATACATTGTGAAATTAATTATTTAAATAATTAATTTTGGTACAATTTTATTTAAGTATATTTTTCCTACTATTAAACTAGAAATTAATAATTAAGCCTTCTCTACACTTAATTATTTATTTCTTGAATTTAATACATTTAATTAACTTGAAAAATTTAAATATCTAAGTTGATTTTCATCATGATACTTAAATATTTATTTTTCATGACACTTAATTAAATAGAAAATTATTTTTAGGGTGAAATTTATTTTTTCAACCTAAATTTAAATAATTTTCAAAATATATATATATTTCTTTATTTTATTAATTAATTTCGAAAATTGCATTTTATTTATGCAATATTTTTGAATTTATCTTGAAAAATAGATTGAGTTGTAAATTAATTATTTATTAATTCTTGGGCCAACTTCAATCAATGATTTTTTCATTTAATTGATTAATTTAAAATAATTAAATTTAAAATATATATTATTAGAAATTGAATTAATTAGTCAAAAGAAAATCTAGATAGGTGATATTTTTGCTTTAAGTATTTTTTTTTAATTTTATTATTATTTTCGAAAATTGTGTATAGTTATTATACTTTATTTTTCGAATACAATAAATACATTCTCAAGGAAATTTTTTAAGTTGCTAATTAATCTAATTTAATTCAACTTAAATTAATTTTCTTAATATTTATATTTAAGATTATTACTAAGATGGAAATAATTAATTTTATTTCATTCACCATCTAAGTATAATTTTATAAATATTATATTAAATTCTTATTTTTGAATTTTAGTTCTTAATTACGAATTTAATGAGAATTTATTTATTAGAATAATAAAGAAAATACATTTTAAAGAATGAGCTTTATTATTATTAAGATATTCGATCTCCATTGTGGGTTTTACATCGCGTTTGTTTTAGTGAGTAATCCTCCCTAATAAAGGAACGTTCATTAGCAATTTCACACCGTTTAATCTCGAAAGATAAGTAGTTTGTAAGTGTTTTATATGGTATAGATCACCCTAATGGTGGAGACCATATTTGACTTGCAAATTGCGAAACAATGGTAGTAGCTCATAAGATAGAATAGCCTTCACTCACGCCTAAACGGGACAACACTGGATTCCAATCTTGATCGAATAAAAGGTTACTAGAATGTTTAACATTTTAGATGAGCTGACAACTCTATTCAATAGATGGTAACTTTGACTCTCGCCTAAACGGGACACTGATATCAGTTTATTAAAAAACCTTGGAAATTATTTAGGATTGAATTTTTTAAGTATTTTCTCAAATCATTCCTACTTATAATTTCTGAATTGATTTTGTGTTAAACCATTATTGATTTCTACTTGTTGATTTCTATTATTTTGTAGTATCCTGTATTATCAATATGAATCCCATGTTATCACTGTTGACTGAAAATAAGCTGAATGGATCTAACTTTCCTAAATGGAATGAGAACATTAATATTGCTCTCATAGGAGAAAGTGTCTTGTTTGTTTTAACTGAGCCGTCACCTAAAGTGCCTGGGCATAATGCATCCAAAGCTGTGAAAGAAAAGTATGAGCGTTGGCAGAAAGCAAATGACAAAGCTCTATACTTTATGCTTTCCAGCATGGTTGACACCCTCAAAACTCGGTTTTCTAAAACCGAGAAGGCTGCTGAAGTTATGACGAAGTTAAATGAGCTATTCGGTAAGGCATCACTTCAGTCACGCTTTGACGCGACTAAGAAGTACATTAATGCACGGATGGAACCTCATCAAAACGCGCGTGACCATGTTCTCCTCATGGCGAGTTATTTCTAAGAAGCCCAGGATCATGGTGCTGAAATGGACAGTGCTACTCAAGTAAGTCTTATCTTGAATAGCCCGACTCCAGCATTTCTACCATATACATCAAATTATGTCATGAACAAGAAGGAAATTGACTTTCATGAATTAGTCAATGACCTTCAAACTTATGAAAATTTGATTGGAGGACCCAAGAAGAAAGGGAGTAAACCTCATAATCCTGGGAATGGTAATGGGACGATGAAACCTAAAGCAAATGTTGCCTATGCTTCGAAACCCAAATCGAAGAAGAAGTGGAAGAACACCAAGAAGCGAACAAAAGCCATGAAGCATAAAAAGACTGTTCCTTCTGGTGATGCTACACTTAAAGGAAAGTGTTTCTACTGCAATGAGAAAGGTCATTGGAAACCCCAATGTCCTAAACTTCTTGCAAAGAAACAAGGTGTTTCTATTTATAAACTTTAAGAGTTTAGTGAATTATTATCCAATTGGATTTATGATTCTGGACTAACTTTGTTTATTTGTTTTCTTCTTCTTATAGGCCAAGCTGCTTGAACTCAAATGAGTTGGATCGGAAAGCTGGACCAGGGGTGAAATCGTCCAGATGAAGATGAAGCTCTTCAATTTATTTTTTGAATCAATTGTTTTAGTTTAAAGACAATTTGGATTTCAAATTTTAGTTAGGGATATTAATCCCTGTTTTTCTCATAAAGTTTCTATTATTTTCGAAATCACCATTACAATTTATGAGATGGAGCTTCATTAATTTATCTTCATCAATTATTACCACATTATATTTATATGTTTGTATGTGTAAGTGTTTTTATTATTGATGCAAATTCCATAATATTAACAACTCCTCATAGAGTTATTAAATAAACACTAGAAACTATTTCTATGTTTATTAATAATTGTTCATTCTAATACAATTATTAAGAATTTGTTTAATAAAAGGATCTTTTGATCTGATAGGGGTGGAGAAAAGTTAAGAAAACTATGCAGTTCAACAATCTTTTATATCTAATGAACTCTGGATAGTATTCAACTCCACATAAACTCTATCACACTTAGAGAATCATGATCTTTACAACCTTTAGGGGTGGATCATAATCTCTACATACTTAGGGGTGGAGGTTATCCACAAGTACCCTATATGTATATTCTTAGGGGTGGAGTCTATTCCACAATTCCCTATGTAACACATATTTTCTTTAAACATGGAAGTAATATAATGAGTTAGCTATTATCAATATAAATCCTTGATCTTGATTGTATGTTCTATTTCGATTTTACTATTGTAAGTAAAAGTTTGATACCTATGAAAGTTCTTTGTTAAAGTTTCACACTACCTTAATTGAGTAGGAGAATTTTAAAATTGTATACCCATCTTCATCAGGTTGATACTTGTTATAGGTACTTAAGAACACTACTGAAAAGCAAATCTAACCATACACATGGATAGGTATAAGTTATCAAAATTATGGGAATAAGATAGAGAACTCTAGTTCAATCTATTCGAATGACTTGAACCTAGAATTCTTAATCCTCATGAAATTTTATGGTATCTTAATTTTGATTACTTTATCTCTCGCATGTATTTTTCACTTCAAATACTAGTCTGCTATGTTGATGACTTAGTCTTGGCTTAAAATTTCAGACTAATACAAAAGTCACAACTAGGTAACTCTCCAAACAATCAGAGGTTAAAAGTATTATTTAACCAGACATCTTCTATTAAGTGGGAGCTATCTGAGATGTAATCAAATAGGGAACATTAGAAGATATTCAAGAAAGATTTATGAAAGTGATCTATATGTTAGATATTAAGGAACTGTGTATCAGTTGTCCTGGTATCTCACCAACTCATTTTGAGATCTTTGATATGGTGCTTACATTGGGGGCGGAGGAATTATTCTATAATAATTCAAGCTCTACAAGAGAAGAGTTATAACTTTGTAAATTTCGAAAATACCAGAAAGTTATATTGCTGAAGAAAAGTCTACACTGTATTATCTCAATTCCATATTTTAAAATATGAGAGATATGTCTTCTGTTAATTCAGATGTACTTTCAAAACAGTAAAGATTTCAGTATCCCTTGATGAGTAAAGCATATAGTAAAGGATGTTTATAAGTGAATTTATGAACTAGTTTCCAGAAGATTGGGTGGATTCAAATATACTACACTTGATCTGAAGATCAAGACATCAGATGGATCTATTTGCACAGTTTGTTTTATATTAGTGCAAGTGGGAGTTTGTTGGGTTTTATGCCCTAAATAAAACTCTCTACAATCTGATTAGTTATCAATGTAAGAAATTTGAAGTGATTGATGTTTGCATGAATTTTACATGCTAATGGTTTAATATGTTTATTACATTCACACACACAAAATCAGTTAAATCCAGATCATATGTTTATTCACAATTATAGTATCGCCAACACAGTGGAATGTGATTGTGATCATATGAATCAAAAGACTTGGTCCCTGTTTCATCAGTGTTATTGGATTTACACTAATGTGATAATCAGCGATGATGTATACTTACACTTGGAGTAAGTGTTATGTTCTTTCCAGGACATTAGTAATGTATACTAGTTTCGAATGTATGGAGTATACATTGGACTGGACCGATATTGCAACTAAGTTAAGATATTACAAACTTAACGTTATATATATCTTTCCAAGTCAATATCAGTAGTTGATCTTAAGATTAAAAGAATCTAAATCCTGATATGCTTAGGCTCAACTCAGGAGTACTATTCATGTTCTTTAATTTATTAGTTAAGCCTACTTTTAGGTCAGGGTGATACGTATATTTTGGGAACATGATAGTATGATTGAGTGGGAGTGCTGAACATATATATGGAATCTATAGCTTCTACTGGTGTATAGAAGTCAAGTGATGATTCCCTTCCAGCTTAGCAAATAGAAGTAAATGGATGAGCTCTTGTTTAACTGACTAATTATTAGATCACTAAACACCATTTACAGGTAGCTAAGTATTTTAAGGGGCAAAATACATTGAGGGGTGAGAACGGTAAAGAAATCCCATCTCGATGTAGATCATCTATATAGAGAATCTTTAAATCACAATAAGATTATAACAATGGTTAAATGAGATAGCATATTGATATCGTGAAACATATAATATGCTCTATATAAGTCTGAGAGTGCAATTCTAAGTTCTAAGAGTGGATTCAATGAAGAATTAATAAGTAGGAATTTACTTGGTAAATTTGATTCACTTATTGGAAGCTCAGCATATAGATCCATGGTCCCCATTCTAGTTGAGAACATTCTGCTTGTAAGACTCATTAATTGATTCGTGATTGATCAATTATAATTCTAAAGTTAGACTATGTCTAATTTTATGAATTTTCACTAAACAGGGGTGAAATTGTAAAGAAAAGAGTTTCTTGGTTTATTTATTTATTAATGGATTTTATATGTCTAATTAATAATTAAATTAAATGACAATATTATTTAATAATCTATTTTAGTTATTAAATAATTAGTTTTGGCATTTAAAATGTTAGAATTGAAAAATTGGCGTTTTTGAGAAAATAGAAATAAAATTTGATAAAACTACAAAATTAAGTGGAGCCCACTAACACACCATGGTCAGCCACTTATTGTGGATTTTCAAATTTATTTTTTTATTATTTTAATGCCAAATAATTCCTAACCTAAAGCTAGTAGTTGTCTATAAATAGAAAGTGATGGCTCAGTCAAATATATGTTTTTCATTAGTTTTCTGACAGAAATTTCTCTCTTCAGAAAAACTGAGCCTTCCCCACTTTCTATACGTGGCCAAAACCCTCTCTTCTCTTTTCCCTTCATCAATTTCGAACCGTAGTGAAAGAGTAAGTGCCCACACACAGCAAGCAGTAACTCAATCATAGATTGGAAGACTGTGAAGGATCAAACTTGAAGAAGAAGGGCATTTGGGCTCAGATCTTGATTATACTCTGCTACAGAAAGGATACAAGGGTTAGAGATCTGAGCGGAAGGAGACATTAATTCCGCTGCATCAATGTAAGGTTTTCTTAACTTTATATGTGTTTAATTTTCCATTTCTTTTCACAGCCAAATATAACCTTTTTATGTTGCACCAAAAAATCTACTTCCAAAATGACATTTATAATACTAATGAGAAACTATAATTTAGTCAGTTTTACTTCATATAACAATGAAATATAGCAGTTAAATCAATGATCGATCATCTTATCAGCATTTTTCAATAAATCAGTTAATTCATATGGAAATTTTATCAATCATAATCAAACTTAGCATAAGAGACAGAAAAAACAATTGTAAAGACAAAATTATATAGTCTCAGTTATAGATTCTTCTACTTTCTCAGCTACCAACCAATGGATTAACAATAAGAAACAATTCCAAGTTTTCTTTTTTTGACAAAAATTACTCACATACAGATTTGACTCATTCTTCATCTTTATAATTCATATATAAAATTAATAAAAACAAAAGCTAATTGAACAGGTCATTATTCTCAATGGTTCTCTGTTTTCTCGGCATCCAAACAACCTTGATTCAATTCAATAATCCAGAATTTTAAAACAATAAAAAATGATATTTATAAATAAATAAAACAGAGCATTATTCATTACCTGTACACTCTTCCTTGACAACTGATCGAACCCATTTCGGGAGGTCCAAAGCCTGTTCTTCATCCTCAACGCGATTAGGCCAAGTACTGGGCAGAGAAAGGTACTGCGAAGGAGCTCTTCCGGTAAGAACTTCCAAAAGCAAGAGACCAAAGCTGTACATATCACCTTTCTGAGATAGCCCAATAAAAAAAATTATAAAAAAAGATCTAGAAAGATAAAACTTACAAAAGGCAAAGGGAAGATCACAGAGAGGGACGCCAGATGTGAGCTCAGCCAGGGGATGGAGGTGCGTTCTGCGGTCGAAGAGAGACGATCGGAGAGAGAGAGACGATCGGAGAGGAAGATCGAGCTGAGGGCAGAGTGAAATTAGGGTTTCTGCATTTTGGTTTTTTCTTATACGATGAAGGATTATAAATTTCAAATTTCCCAATTTTATAAATTCTCAAATTATAAATTCATTAGATAATTTTATTTTTTTAAATCTATTTTTTTTTATTTTATTTTATTAAAGACAAATTTTTTTTATTAAGTAAGAAAAATAATTTTTTTTTTTTAAATCTGAAACTTTATTTTAATATTTTCTTTTATTAAATACAATTTTTTTTGGGAAACAATTTTTTCTAAATCTAAAACTTTGTTTTTATATTAAAAAGAATATTTTCCAACAGTTATATATTGTTATAAACTGTTGGAATCCACTGTTTTCTTTTTTTAAATATCCATTTAGTATTGCCACGATTCTCCACCGTTGGCATTAATATTTCCTAACAGTTTCTTTGCTTCGGTTCTAAACTGTTGGAAAAAATCTCCCCTTACTTTTTCTAACAGTTTTCATAATTGACCCCTTATTAACTGTTGGGAAAAGCCAATTTTATAGTAATGAAAAAAAAAATATGCACAGAAATAGCTAACAGAAATAACTAATTATTAGGCAAGTCAAAATAATAAATTTTAAAAATAAAAAAATCTAAGAATAACAATTATCACTTATTAATATGATAAAATATCTAAATAATATTATATATTAATTCATTATGTTATTTTAAATTTAAATTGATTTTTACAAAAACAAAATGCTCAGTATGATCTTTTCAATAGAAAAACAATTTATGAACATATATATAAGTTTGTTAATTAGCTTATTACTGAGCTTATATATTATTTGCTCCTTTATAGCTCACTAGTATTGTATTTTTAGCAGCTAAAATATTTGTAGTGACATAATATACATTAAACATATTAATTTAGTTTTTATATTTTATCGTGACTAAATAATTAGTTGGTATATATAAACCATTATTAATAAATGTAAGTATAAATTTTTTAGGACTAATATTTTAGTCATTGAAACTCTTTAATATTTACCGACCAAACATTTTGTCACAAATTGAGGATTTTTAGTGACTATAGTCACCAAAATTTAGTACTCCCGCCACAACTATTAATTTGGCGCCAAAGTTTCAGTGACTAAGTACAAATTTAGTAACTAAAAATAGCAAACAGTGACTAAAAATTAGTCGTTGATTCTTTTGGTTCCATTTAAATTATTTTATGACTAAATATGTCTGCGACTAAATATTAGTCATAAAAGCTAACTATTAGTGACTAAGTTGATTTAGTCACAAAAATTTAGTCGCTGAAAACCTATTTTCTTGTAGTATAATAATTATGATTTTACGTATGAAAAATTCCTCAATATCTTGTTCATTCGCAACAAAATATTTTCTTTGCGCGGCGGTAAAAAAAAATATGCTTTTTTGGAGAGAGATACTATTTCACCAATCGAGTTACATGTGTCTAACTGTAAAGACCGCTTAGCTTAAATTTAGAAATTAGCAGATAATTAGGGTTTAATTATGAAAATTATTTTTTAACTTTAAATTATTAATTTATAGTGATTTATTTGAATTCAGAATGCATTTTATATGTCATATATAGAAATTTCATAATTTTGCATGTTCAGTGCCCGGCAATATTGGAATGCGGTGTATGGCTTAGTAGAATCACATCTTAGTATTTTAGTATAGCGGGGCGGTATAGTTAGACATTGGGAATTTCGAGTTTATTAGGGAATTTAGAATTTCCCAAAATACCCTTAGTACCTTTTATGTTGTGTTAGTGTGGGAGGGGCAAAATGGTCATTTTGCCCCATATGTATTTTGTCCTTTAGTGTACTTAGTTGCTTTTTATTATGAGATTCTATTAATTATATTTGGCTGATAATAATCCAAATAAAACCATTTTATTAATCATTTTACAAAAATAAGGAAAAAGAAGCAAAATCATATTTCTCTCAAAGCTCTCTCTCTCTCGAAAATTCCTAGGGCTGCTAGGGTTTGAGTTTTCTTCATCAATTCTAAGTGATCTTTAGCTAAATTCAAGTGTATCCAAGCCAAGGTAAGTTCTTAGCTTCAATCTTTTTAGTTGCTTGAATTGTAAGAAAATGGAGTTTTGCATGAAATGTTGTTTTACTTGCTGTTCTTATTGCTGTTGTTAGATTATGTTTTCTGTAGCTATATTATGGTAATATAGGGTGGTTTGAGCAGGTTTTGATAGCTAGTTTATTGGATGAGCAAGCTTTGAGTTTTTGAACTCAAGCTTGGCTCATCAATGGCATTTCTTCTTTTTGAGTTTGGGTATTGGTTTTGTTGCTTGTAATTGATCTTTAGGATGCTTAGAACAGGTATGGAAGGTTTCATGTGGATTGGGGTTGTTTTGGTTGAGTTATAGAATTTCTGGTCATTCCTGCACTGAACCGAAATTCCGGTTCAGAGGGGCCTGTAGGAACCGGAATTCCGGTTGGCTCCCAGGAATTTTTTTCCAGAACCGGAATTTCGGTTGGGGCAATTTTGGGAACCCTAGTTTTTGCCATTTTTGTGTTATGTAGGGTATTGCCATGTTATTTATCGATAGGGAAACTTTTAGTTTCAAGTTTAAGTCCCCGGAAAGTGATTTAGCGTATCACTCACCTATGTTACGATTGATGTGATTTAGGAGCCTGTAAGTCGCCGAGTAGCTGTTCCACTCAGGTTAACCGGCACACCTGAATTCGGAATCGAGGTAAGATTAGTATAATGTCATGCATATGCTTATACATGTTTAGCGTACATGTTAGTTGCCGTCAGAATAACATATTAGATATATGTTAGGCAAATTTTATATAGCCATCAGATTAGCATATCAGGACAACAGTGAGGTGTACATAGAGTTGCACTGAGATATTATCAGATATATGCTAGGCTATCAAATAATATGGATTAACTGCTACCACATCAGTGCGATTAGAGTACAAAGTATAGGCTGGATTCACGGTTAATCATACTTTGTCAAGGACGTTCCTGATTCAGTTAGGGTTATGGTTAGGTGTATGGGCGCTTGATGATAACCCGAGATTTTAGTATGTTTATTATGTTATGCTTTTCTTACTGAGTCTGTCGACTCACAATGCTATTGCTATGTGTAGGTAAGGGCACGGCTAAAGCTGAGGAGCCGTGAGAGCGAGCAGGTGAAGATTGTACATGTCGAGGCGGTTAGGCCTGGAGCGTACGATCCTCGGGACATCAGGGCTTCTGTTGTTTAGTCGCTAGGCGACAAATCTTTTGTAAATAAATAGCAAACTTTTCTAATTGTATTTTGCAAATGGGATCCTGGAATTTTATAAGTATAATATGTTATGTTTTAATTAAAAAGAAAAAATTTAATTAATCACATTTTTCTAATAACCTCGTTGATTAGCAACGAGCTGCACAGTACGTTGAAAATGACGCTAACACGCCTATGCTAGTTAGGGTGTTACAATTTGGTATCAGAGCTGCCAAGTTGTCTTCCGAAGATCGTCATGACATGTACAATCATCATCAGCAGTTAGCTCGTTTCACGGTTCAGTAAGCTTTTATTGCTTTAGTAGTTTATTTTAATAGTATGATTTAAGAAAAGCCTGTTAGGAAGTGTTGTGAAAAATTGTATACGCAAGTGTACGCAATCGTAACAAGTAATAAAGTGATAAATCGAGTATCGTCTCCACAGGGATTGAAAATTGGAAATTAATTTATTAAACTAATTACTCACAAATTGGTCTCAACAAAAATAACATAAAGTGATGAGAATATGTAAAAAATTAACAAACACAAACTATGAAGAAAACAAGCTAGAATTATTAAATTGGACTAAAAATACAAAGTTGATATAATGGTGCTAATGAGTATTGTTGTAAATTGATAATGTCAACTAGAAATTTAAAATGTCATAATCCTTTCTCCAAAGTGTTTATGGTTTGATTCTCTAATTAATTAACATATTCTTATGCCCAATTAATTTTAAGAATATCAATTTAAGTACAATTCCTTCAAGTCATACAAGGTAAATAACACATTCCTATGCTATTTACAAATCACACTTTTCCAAGTTGATATTCATGCATCATTCAAGCAATTCCACAAACCCTATTTTTTCCAAAATCAAGATTGGCTACTACTTACTAATGGTGATCAAGCAAAAGTAAGCAATTACACAATAAACACTCTTGAATGAACAAAACCAATTCACTAAACATAGCAATAAAATACCAAATCACAATTTAAGTCAACAAAATAATTCTAGCAAAATAAAAATTAACTCATAATGGATTGTGCAAAAATTACAAAGTTTAAAATAAGAGAAAGAGGAAAAGAAAAACCCATATTGGAGTTGTCACAATACTCCAAGCTTTTTCTTGCCAAAATCTTCTTCTTCTTCCTTTGAATATTTGCCAATCTCCAAAATAAAAATGCTAAATTAAAACACTAAATAAAATTCTCTCTCACTCTCTTTTTCTTTTTCTTCATTTTTCTCTTTTGTGTGGAACTCTAGCAGCCGCCCCCTCCTTCTTGTATGTATCACGCCTCACTGCCTTCTTTTTTCTCTTTTTTTTTTACAAAGCACACATATAATGCATATATGATCTTGTAACCACCAACATAGCCCTACGTGGCCCATGCTTCCTTCTCTTATATTTTTTTAATTTCTTTTTCATTCAATTGTTGAAACAAAGGCCCAATAACAAAATATCAATATATTTGGACTTTGGTGATTTTAATGACACTTTGATGAAATATTAGCCCCATAATTTTGACCCATGTAATAAGTCCAAAATATGCATTTAAACATTCTACAAAAATACGCAACATTGAGATTAACACTTATAAAATGGAAAACTAAATTAAATTGATAAAATATTACAAAATTAATTAAAATTTAATCTAAAAAATACTAAAATTAGTATTTATGCAAAATTAAATAAAACCAAATAAAAGTCACTAAAATAAACTCAAATTACTTGAGAACAAAGCTAATTTAATGCCCAAAAAGATATAAATAACTCTATTTTCATAGAGTTATCACACCCCAAACTTAAAACTTTGCTTGTCCTCAAGCAAAAAAGAAAAATAAAGAAAATAAAACACGAGGCAATATGACACTAAAATTGGTGATCTCCACATTTCCTTAAAGCTTAAGGTTGATTAATGAACATAGCTTAGAGAAAAATAAAAAGATTGTCCAATGATTGTGAAAAATTCAAGCACAAGTTTCATTCCAATTTTGATTACTCCAAGTGTGTGTGTGAAATGCCTTTTATCAAAATATTACTTGCAATTTAGATCAATTTATGTAAATATGAATTAAGCACAAAATCTCTAAAGTAACAAATTCTCATAGGTTTATTTTTCATCTCTCTCTCCACTAATGTAGACAAGCACAAAACCAAAGATCAAAAGAACTTTTTTTTTAAGCTTGTAATGTAAGGCTTAGGTGAAGGTTGTTAAGAGAAGTCATGTTTTGCTCAAATCACCTAAAAGCACCTTAATTTTCCTAAGACCAAAATGAGACCTCACACTTACTTCTGTTGGGTTTTATGCCCTAAATAAAACTCATTTCAATATAATCAGATTTACTTATTAATATAGATCAGAAATAACATTTAATGTTGCATGGTTCACATGATTTATTTCATGATTATACGTACATAATGTATGAATTCATCTGAAACCCTTTTCACATACTTCATCCTGTTTATTGTGTCGTCAACACATTGGAAAGTAAACATGACTATGTGAATAAAGTTTCCTAGATTTATCAGACATAGGGTTTTACTGATATGATAATCTACAACAAGAGTTTACTTGCATTTGGAGAAATGCTATGTTCTTTCCAGAGCATTGGTTAAAGTAAAACTCAGGTTGGATGCATGGAGTATGCATCGAAAGGGACCGATATTGAACTTTGACTTAGATTTATTAAACTTACCGTAATATCTATTCAAGTCAATATCGCCTAGTTGATCCTAGATCAAATGTTCTTAATCCTGTTATGATTAGGCTCAATCTTGAAAGGCTATTCGTGTTCTTTGATTTGTTAGTTAAGCGTACTTTTAGGTCAGGGTGATACGTACATTTTGGGAACACGGTAGTGCAATTGAGTGGGAGCGCTATCATAAACATGGAATCTATAGCTTCTATCTGGCGAATAGTAAGCAAAGGATGATCTCCTTCGAGCTTGACCAAACGAACATAAATGGTGGAGTACTCATTTCACATAAGCTGAAATATCATTTATACGGGGTCAAGTGTTTTAAGGAATAAATACATTGTAGGGTGTAACGGTAATCTAATCCCTTTACAGTGTAGATCATTCATATAGAGGATCATTGATCACATTAGGGTTATAACAATGGATAACTAATGAAGTGTCTATATGGTGGAACATATAGAGCATTCTATATACTGAGAGTGCAATTCTAAGTTCTATGCATGGATTCAACGAAGAATTAATAAGTTAGTGAATTTTAGTGCTAAATTCTTGATCTACTTATTGGAAGCTCGGTTATATAGACCCATGGTCCCCCCACTAGTTGAGATAATATTGCTTGTAAGACTCTTATAATTGGTTTTGATTAATCAATTATAATTCTCAAATTAGACTATGTCTATTTGTGAATTTTTCACTAAGTAAGGGCGAAATTGTAAAGAAAGAGTTTTAGGGGCATATTTGTTAATTATGATACTTTATATGGTTCAATTCATAAATATGATAAATGACAATATTATTTAATAATTATTTATAGTTATTAAATAGTTAGAATTGGCATTTAAATGGTTGAATTAGAAAATTGGCGTTTTTGAGAAAATCAGTTGCAGAAAAGGTAAAACTGCAAAATTGCAAAAAGTGAGGCCCAAATCCACTAAGCATGGCCAGCCACTTTTGTAGGCAATTTAAACTGATATTTTCATTATTTTAATGCCAAATAATTCAAACCTAACCCTAGTGGAATGCTATAAATAGATAGTGAAGGCTTCAGGAAATTTACACTAAATTTCTACACTTAAATTTCTACACTTCTGATTCAGAAAAAACTGAGCCTTCTCTCTCCCTATCTTTGGCTGACCCTTCTCTTTCTCCTTCCCTCTTCAATTTCGAAAATCTTAGTGTGAGAGTAGTGCCCACACACAGCAAGTGATACCTCAATCATAGTGAGGAAGATCGTGAAGAAAGACTTTCAGCAAGAAGGAGTTTCAGCATAAAAGATTCAGAGAAAGAGATCCAGGTTCAGATATTGATAATGCTCTGCTACAGAAAGGAATCAAGGGCTAGATATCTGAACGGAAGGAGTCATTATATTCCGCTGCACCCAATGTAAGGTTTCTTTAACTTTATATGTGTTTATTTCATCGTTTTAGAAAGTTCATATTTAGGATGTTAATTGTAATGACCGCTCTAGTAATGTGGATTAGAAAAGGCAATTAGCACTAATTTTTATTATTTTATTATTATTTGTGAATTTATTTTTAATGTGGACTCCAATATTTAGAAATAAATATTAGAGTTATAATTTCTCAATTCCGGAGATTTTATTAAACTGTAGGGGTATTATTTAGCTTATATGTGAAATATGTTAATTTTGTAATTTTGCTCGGCGACAACGGAAAATGCGATGGATGGCTAGATAATCACATGAGTTAGTTTAGAACCCTATTTCATAGTGGGAAATATTTTAGAGAAAATAAATTATCGGGATTGAGCGGGGTTATAGAAATTGACCATTTTACCCCTAGCTTTAGAAATACCTAAGTTTTACATTAAAGGGTATTTTAGTCTTTTCCTTGGTGGGAGGAGGTGGCAGCCATGGGTGATGACACCTAGCTTATTTTAGTTAAGTAATTAAAAAAAAAAGAAAGAAAAGGTTACTTTGAAGAAAAGAAAGCTAAGAAAGAAGGAAAATTGGAAATTTGGATGTTCTTGAACTCCCTCTCTCTCTTTCTTTCGGCTGGGGCAGATCAAGGGTGAAGGATCAGAATTTTCATCTTGTTTTTCTGGGATTAACTAGATTTCAAGGAGAATCAAACTAAGGTAAACCCTAGAATCCTTGTTTATGTGAATTTTCAAGTTTATGTTAGTTTGAATTAATAAAATTGTGATATAGTGGCTGTTAGGTTTAGGTAAGTTTAGGGTTTGAATTTTAGGGTTCTTTTGAGTTGATTTTAACTCCTAGTAGCTGGTTCTATAGTGTGTTGTTTGTTTTTTACAAGTTTAAGTTCTAAGAGCAAAGCTTTGTTCATTAATGGCAACTTGAGTTGTGATGGTTTATTCTGGGAATTACTGCCTGGAAATCATTGTGTATGCATTGTATAGGTATACTGGAGAGTTTGGTAAGGTTTGGGATTGAATTGAATCAAGGGGGATGATTTTTGGTTCCCAGCAGCAGAACCGGAATTCCGGTTCTGGGTGGCCTGTACCAACCGGTCGACCGGTTGGGGACCCAAAACCGGGATGCCGGTTGGGAACCGGTCTACCTGTTGGGGGAATTTCCAGAACCCTAGTTTTGGCCAATTTTGAGATATTTAGGGTATTGCCATGAAGTTTATCGATAGGGAAACTTTTAGTTTCAAGTTTTAAGTCCCGGAAAGTGATTTAGCGAGTCACTCATCTGTATTACTATTATTGTGATTAGGGCATCCATCTAGCACGTGAATTCCGTTCGTCGGCCAAAGACACTTGAATTCGGAAAACAGGTAAGAATGGTGTATAATGTATGATATGATTATCTGAATGTGTGTATATGTGTTTATATATGCATGCTTGAATTATGTTAAACACTACCAACACTTGTATGAATAAGTTATAGAGTGTATTGGTATAGTGATTGTTGTGGTTGTGAGTACGATACAGTGATACCAACACAAGCATGGGAAAATGCTAAGGTGTGTGGTACATCACTCAGTGTTACTCAGTGATCGGGATAAACCCTACCAACACTCGTACAGTGAGGTACGATGTGCATGTGGTATAGTGGTTGTACCCTGGTAATGAACGTTCATACTCATCTGTTAAGCTCTGTAAATAGGTGTATGGGCGCCTATTTACAGGTCGGAAATTATATGGTATGTTATATGCATTTCTTACTGAGTCTGTTGACTCACAGTTTCTACTTCCATGTGTAGGTAAAGGAAAGGCGAAGGCTGAACAGGAATGAACCTGAGCTCGGGTGAGATTGTACATGTCAAGCGGCGCGACCTGGAGTGTTCGGTCTCGGGACATCTGGGTGTTATATTTTGAAAGTCGCTGTGCGACCTGTGAATTATGTATTTTGAAATGTAAAGTTTAAAAAGTAAATTTTACGAAGTTTGAAATCGGGATCCCGGGATTTGTAAATATTATATTATATTATATTACAAAGTTTAATATTTAAAGCAAAAATTTTAAATTGACACGTTTTTTCGAGAAATTTCTTTGATTAGCAAAGATTGCACAATAATTGAAAAGCACTGTAGCGTGCCTTAGCATTAGGGCGTTACAATTTTGGTATCAGAGCCGCCAGGTTTGTCTAACGAAGCTTGCTATGACATGTACAATCTTCATCAGAGAAAGCTCGGTTCACGGTTCAGTAAGCCTGTACTTGTTTAGTATTTTAAATAAGTGTGATGTGAAAGCATGTTAGGAAGCATATTAGATTTAAATTAAATATATTTCTTTAAAAAGAAAAGAAAGTGTGTTGCCTTTAAGTTATTAAGAGCGGTGTTAATTTTGATCGCTGTCTAACTCCGCTCGGCTTATGGATTCGCAGGCTAAGTCCTATTAAATGGACGCCCCGCGAAATACAAGAAGTCAGGGTGGCATGGTTGAGACCGGAGGCGGTCAGGGGAATCCTCAAAATCCTCGTGGTCGCGGCCGTGGCCGTGGCAGAGCTTAGGGTGGTCGTCCTGTAAATCCACCTCAAGCTCCTCCTGACTGGGAGCAAAGATTTGCTGAAATGCAAGATAGAATCCGTCAGCAAGACGAAGAGATCCAAAGATTGAGGCAGCAGGGTCCTCCTGCCGTGCCTCCTCAAGAAGTTCAGGCCGTTGCAGTTCCTGCGGTGCCAGCAGAACAACTTGTTGTTGGCAACCGTATGGAACCGTTGTACGAAAGATTTCGAAAACAGGCACCTCCAGTGTTTCTGGGAGGCCCTGATGTGATGAAGGCCGAGCAGTGGCTTTCAATGATTGAACGCATTCTTAACTTTATGGGAGTGGTTGGAAATGATCGGGTGACCTGCGCCACTTTCCAGTTTCAGGAAGATGCTCTCGTGTGGTGGGAGTTGATAACCCTCACTCGGGACGTCACGCTGATGACCTGGGAAGAATTTAGGGAGTTAGTTAACTCCAAGTATTACAACGAAGCGGTCCGCAGTGCAAAGCGGAAAGAGTTCACTGATCTAGTTCAGACTGAGGGAATGTCAGTCACTGAGTACACAACGAAGTTTGATCGGTTGGCTAAGTTGGCGGCAGGAATTGTGCCCACGGACTTCAGTAAGAAAGAAAAATATTTAGCGGGTTTGAGTGCAAAGATCCGGCATGATCTGGTTATTACCACTACTGAAGCAACCACGTATGCAGATATGGTTGAGAAGGCTTTGAGAGCCGAGGGTGCAGTAAAATTTCTTCAGGAGCCCCGGGTGACTCCGAATGTTGGTGGAACCCCCACTATTCCTACTCCTGTTTATGGTAGGGATGGTGGTGACTCCACCACTGAGCAGAAAAGAAAAGTTGTTCCAGCTTCTGGTGGCTCGGGGGAAAGTAAGCGGTTCCGTGGGAACCAAGACAGAGGAGGACGCCAGGGTTACTCTTATCCTGAGTGTCCAAGGTGCAAGAAACATCATCCGGGAGAGTGTAACCGGAAGACATGCTTCCTGTGTGGCATGGTGGGGCATTTCAAGAAAGATTGCCCCCAGGCAAAGAAAGAGGAGCCGAAAGCTGAGGTGAAACCGGTTCCTGCTCGTGTGTTTGCCATTACCCAAGCTGATGCTGCAGCCAGTCCTTCATAGACAGGTCAGCTTCCCGTCAACAACTTGTTACTTACAGTATTATTTGACTCGGGAGCTACACGTTCATATGTGGCTACAAGAGTGATTGATCTTTTGGGTAGGCCTTGTGATATTTTAAAAAGAGGGTTTGGAACCCTAATGCCTAGCGGGGAATTGGTTATCTCTAATAGGCGCATTAGGTCTATGCCGATTAGGATCGAAGATAGGGAATTGAGTACTGACCTTATAGAATTGAAATTAACTGAGTTTGATATTATACTGGGAATGGATTTTTTATCCAAGTATTCGGCCAGTATAGATTGTAGGCGTAAAATGGTTACTTTTCAGCCGGAAGGTGAAGATCCATTTGTTTATGTTGGATTGGTTCAGGGGTCTCGGATCCCGGTTATTTCTGTGCTGAGAGCTAGAGATTTACTATGAAATGGTTGTGTAGGATTTCTAGCGGTAGTATTTGACTCCAGCAGACCTGAAACATTTGGGCCTGAGGTAGTCCGGGTGGTGAAAGATTTTCTTGATGTGTTTCCCGAGGAATTGTCGGGATTGCTGCCACAGCGAGAGATTGACTTTGTAATTGATTTGGCACCTGGAGTCGAACCTGTTTCTAAAGCTCCATATAGGATGGCTCCAGCAGAACTCAAGGAGCTTAAGTTACAACTTCAGGGGATGCTTGATATTGGGTTTATTCGACCCAGTGTATCGCCCTGGGGAGCTCCGGTTCTTTTTGTGAAAAAGAAAGATGGTTCCCTCAGAATGTGTATTGATTATCGGGAACTAAACAAGCTGACGATTAAGAACAAGTACCCGTTGCCTAGGATCGATGATTTGTTGGATCAGCTTCAGGGAAAGACAGTGTTTTCGAAGATTGATTTACGGTCTGGTTATCATCAACTCAGAATTCGGGAGGAGGACATACCGAAGACTGCTTTTAGAACCAGATATGGGCATTATGAGTTTCTAGTAATGTCGTTCGGATTGACTAATGCTCCTACGGCCTTTATGGATCTCATGAATAGGGTGTTCAAGGATTTCCTCGATAACTGCGTTATAGTGTTTATCGATGACATTCTTGTATACTCTCAGTCAGAAGAGGAGCACGAGCATCATCTTCGAATGGTGTTACTGCGACTTAGGGATCACAAGCTGTATGCCAAGTTTAAAAAGTGCGAATTCTGGTTGTCCGAGGTGTCCTTTCTGGGTCATATTGTTGGGAAAAATGGAATTATGGTTGATCCAAACAAGATAGAATCAGTGAAGAATTGGCCGAGGCCCAAGTCTGTGACAGAAATTCGAAGTTTTCTCGGGTTAGCAGGGTATTATCGACGTTTTGCCGAAGGATTTTCTAAACTTTCTATGCCCCTAACCGAATTGACCAAGAAGAATCAGAGATTTGTGTGGTCAGATAAGTGTGAGTCAAGCTTTCAGGAGTTGAAGCAGCGTTTGATAACAGCTCCGGTGTTAGCTTTGCCATCAGATCAAGAGAAATTTGTTGTTTATTGTGATGCATCCAGACAGGGTCTGGGATGTGTTCTGATGCAAGCTGACAGAGTCATAGCTTATGGCTCTCGTCAACTGAAGGATTATGAGCAGCGTTACCCAACTCATGATTTGGAGCTCGCTGCTGTGGTTTTTGCTTTAAAGATATGGCGACATTATCTTTACGGTGAAAAGTGTGAAATTTATACTGATCATAAAAGTCTTAAATACTTTTTCACCCAAAAAGATTTGAATATGAGGCAGAGAAGGTGGTTGGAGTTAGTTAAAGACTACGATTGTGAAATACTGTATCACCCCGGGAAAGCCAATGTTGTGGCCGATGCTCTGTGCAGAAAGGGTCCCGGGCAAGTGTGCACTACGGTTATGATAGCCCCTCAACTAGCCTCAGAAATGGTTAGTGCAGGAATTGAGTTCGTGGTCGGGAAATTACACAATTTAACCCTCCAATCTGATCTGTTGGAGAGAATCAGAAAGGCACAATTAGAAGATCCTGAGCTAGTTAAAGTTCGAGATGAAGTAGTGGCTGGTCGGCCTAGAGGCTTTTCAGTCTCGAGCAGTGGAATGTTGTCATATAAAGCTCGAGTTTGTGTTCCTAATGTTGATGAGCTTAAGAAAGAAATACTGGATGAAGCTCACACCACACCTTATTCGTTACATCCGGGAACCACCAAGATGTATCAGAATTTAATATGTTCACACAAAAAATCAGTTAAATCCAGATCATATGTTTATTCACAATTACAGTATCGTCAACACAGTGGAATGTGATTGTGATCATATGAATCAAAAGATTTGGTCCCTGTTTCATCAGTGTTATTGGATTTACACTAATGTGATAATCAGCGATGATGTGTACTTACACTTGGAGTAAGTGTTATGTTCTTTCCAAGACATTAGTAAAGTATACTAGTTTCGAATGTATGGAGTATACATTGGACTGTACCGATATTGCAACTAAGTTAAGATATTACAAACTTACCGTTATACATATCTTTCCAAGTCAATATTAGTAGTTGATCTTAAGATTAAAAGAATCTAAATCCTGATATGCTTAGGCTCAACTCAGGAGTGCTATTTATGTTCTTAGATTTATTAGTTAAGCCTACTTTTGGGTCAGGGTGATACGTATATTTTGGGAACATGATAGTATGATTGAGTGGGAGTGCTGAACATAAATATGGAATCTATAGCTTCTACTGGTGTATAGAAGTCAAGTGATGATTCCCTTCGAGCATAGCAAATAGAAGTAAATGGATGAGCTCTTGTTTAACTGACTAATTATTAGATCACTAAACACCATTTACAGGTAGCTAAGTGTTTTAAGGGGCAAAATACATTGAGGGGTGAGAACGGTAAAGAAATCTCATCTCGATGTAGATCATCTATATAGAGGATCTTTAAATCACAATAAGATTATAACAATGGTTAAATGAGATAGCATATTGACATCGTGGAACATACAATATGCTCTATATAAGTCTGAGAGTGCAATTCTAAGTTCTAAGAGTGGATTCAACGAAGAATTAATAAGTAGGAATTTACTTGGTAAATTTGGTTCACTTATTGGAAGCTCAGCATATAGATCCATGGTCCCCATTCTAGTTGAGAACAATCTGCTTGTAAGACTCATTAATTGATTCGTGATTGATCAATTATAATTCTAAAGTTAGACTATGTCTAATTTTATGAATTTTCACTAAGCAGGGGTGAAATTGTAAAGAAAAGAGTTTCTAGGTTTATTTATTTATTAATGGACTTTATATGTCTAATTAATAATTAAATTAAATGACAATATTATTTAATAATCTATTTTAGTTATTAAATAATTAATTTTGGCATTTAAAAGGTTAGAATTGGAAAATTGGCGTTTTTGAGAAAATAGAGATAAAATTTGATAAAACTGCAAAATTAAGTGAGGCCCAATAACACACCATGGCCGGCCACTTAAATAGGTTTTTCAAATTAATATTTTCATTATTTTAATGCCAAATAATTCCTAACCTAAACCTAGTAGTTGCCTATAAATAGAAAGTGATGGCTCAGTCACAATACATGCTTTCACAAGTTTTCAATAACCTTTTCTGATAGAAATTTCTCTCTTTAGAAAAACTGGGCCTTCCCCACTTTCTATACCTGGCCGAAATCCCTTTCTCTTTTCTCCTTCATCAATTTCGTGACCCTAGTGAGAGAGTAAGTGCCCACACACAGCAAGCAGTAACTCAATCATAGATTGGAAGACTGTGAAGGATCAAACTTGAAGAAGAAGGACATTCGGGCTCAGATCTTGATTATACTCTGCTACAGAAAGGATTCAAGGGTTAGAGATCTGAGTGGAAGGAGATATTAATTCCGCTGCATCAATGTAAGGTTTTCTTAACTTTATATGTATTTAATTTATCGTTTTAGAAAGTTCATATTTAGGGTGTTTAAATAACATACTTGTGAGTAGATCTAAGATCCTGGTAAAATAATATTCCAACAATCTCAACCTTTGGGAGGTCCAATGGATCCCTCGAACCTCCAATGGTGTGGCCCACTCGGTGGCTCAATGGGCAAATCGAAACAACAAGTTTGGTGGTCTTGATTTGGCCAATTTTGATGATTTCCTGTAGTTAATTACTGCAAATAGTCATGGTTCCCCGGAATTTGTTTGTTTCTTTTGTGAGTTGGTAGCTGTTGTGTTGTGTGTTGTAGTGTTAGTTTCTATTGACTCTTTCTTTTGGCTGTTTTTGCTACTGCCTTGGGATGTAGTGAGTAGTTCCTGGTTGTTTTGGCCTATGGCCAACTTTGTTGTTTGGTGGTTCTCATTGTAACCATTTATCAAAAAAAAAATGTTTGTTTTTAGAGAAAAGAAAAATTCATTATTTATTAGTGATAAATAATTTTGGTATTTTTGAATTGTTATTTTCTAATTTTGATTCTTTTTATTTTCTAAACTTAATAGTTATATAAAGTAGTTTATGCCTTTTTCTTACAACAATATATACATATAGTTTAAACTTTAACATATAAAATTAAATTATTTTTTTGGTTGGTGGAGTTCAATATATATTTAAAGCTCTTTAACTATATGACGTTTTTATAAAAATAAATAAATTAATTAAATGAATTAATTTATACATTTTTCTTGTATAATTTGTACATATATCTTAAACTTCAATAACTAAAAATTAGTGATGAGTGTAGTGATATTTTAAAATTATTATTTTGTAATGTTGATTTTTTTTATTTTGTAAAATTAATGATTAAATGAACTAATTTATGCATTTTTCTTGCATAATTTGTACATATAGTTTAAACTTTAATATCTAAAAATTAAATTAAATTATCCTAAATTTTATTTAATAATAACTTTTTTTATGAATACTTATTTTAAATTTTATATACAATTTAGAATACTTTGCTTAATTTGATATTTTTATATTCAAGTTTATTCATTTAATTTTGCTATTTAATAATGTTATTTATACTTTTTTTTTTCCTAGACTATATATAAGAAAATAAAATATAGACTATATATTTTATGAACAAGTATTATAATTTCAAGACTATTTTATGGTCAAGACTCAAATATGCTATTTTATGGTCAAGTATTTTTATTTTAAAAGATAACTGATTTTTTCCTTTCCACATATAATATAAAATTTAAAAGAACAAAACATCCGACACTTAATTAAATTTTGTAACATTAAATATTTAATTTTGTATTTTTTTTTTCGGTGAAGGGATTACCTTAATAATTCTTTAACTCAACAATTATATACTTTTAGCAAAAAAAAAAAAAAAAAAAAAAATACATGTATATAAAGACAATATAGAGACTAGAGAGTCTCAGTTATTGAATGTGTATGTAACTAATGTAAAAATACGTCAAGTTAATTTTTTTTCCAATATTTTTTTGGTTTTTATAACAAGTAATATGTCTTTCTTTTAGGGCGGTCACACTCTTTGTTGCTTTCTTGAACTAAGGAGTGTTAACACAGATTTTCGTTAACTATATTTGAGCCTAAATTGTGATAGACTTGCACAGAAATTAAAAGCGGTAAAGAAAAGATAAGAACACAAAGGTTTTTACGTGGTTTTGCAGTTAAAATTTTGCATAGTCCACGAGTCAATCTTATTAGATTTCTGATAAAGCTCTCAAGCCTTTTCTCTCATGATTTTTTCGTCCCTCTTTCTAGTGTAACTTGTTCCTATTTATAATTACATAGGAGGGCAGTCAATTATCTAGTTGACTGATATTTTACAATAATTATCCCCTGAAGTCGTGGGATTCGATTACATACCACGTAAAATAAATGCAGTTAATATTTGAAAATCACACAGCTGTGACAGGTCTCCTTTTACCGGGTCAATGTAAATATCTATTAAATACATTATAAATCGTATCATTCTGGGACGTCTCGCTGAGAATATAGCAACAATGACCTTGGTAGCGAGCTGGAGCTTTTCCCATGTCTTTCCGAGATTGGTAATGTAAGCCTCATCGTTCGTGTGCTTGAAGACATAATGCTCCATCTGAAAATTTTAATTGTTGGTGACAAGGTGAACCTTAGCAGTCAACATCATTTGTATGTTAGCCTCTATCTGAGAGAGCTGACTTGACGGAGCTGTGAACCCCATTGAAAGGTGTCTGGAGCTAATTATTGAAGGTTCCATGAGTGCGCCTTCCTATAGCGAGATGGGTGCCTTGCTATTAGCTGTTTGAATTTACACGCTGTTATACTTAGTTTGTATAATATGTATTATACACTAAGTGTCTTACCAGCCATCGTACCTCATCTTTTTTTTGTAATGCGTAGCGAGGTTGATGCCTCGCTCTATACGTCTTGAAGTCGTATGGTTTCTCGTTAATGCCCAAATCAACAGTTTGTATATCTTTATCTCGCGTAAGACCTTTCAGTCAGCAAGTTGTAAATATACTCTTTCAATTCTACATTTAATGAGTTATTCCATCTTCAAATATCATTATCATTACATTTGTTGATTTGTATTCTTCTCAATTTGACATGTGTCCTCCTTTGGTGTGCTCGCCGAATTTTGGGTATAACAATTGCCCCTTATAAAGCTCTTTTTAATAAAAAGTTCTTTTTAATGATTACAAAGAGTATTTTTTTCATAATCTCTTTTGAAAAAATGTATGTCCTCTAATTTTGGCGGTTTTGTGGTTTCGAGGTACATCAACATTAAATGACAATCCTTTCCACTTCGATTTTAAATTTTATCCGTAGGATCAAGTATCTCCCTAATCTAACGAAAATTATCCCAAGAGTATAAAATAAACCAAAGGAACCACCTTTGTAACATTTCTTCCATTTTAGAAATTTTGAGGATTTTTTAAGCTTCTTCGTTAAAAAACCAGCACCAAATTTGTTCGAAAACTTGCATGCCATCTTTGTGCTTAACATTCTTTCTACGCGTTTCATTTGACTTGAGTTTCGACTTCAAGCACTCGGAGAGATCCTCACTGCGTTCAGGGATTCGCAGATCGCAGACCGCAACTTGACACCATGCATTGTTTGACAAAAAGCACCAACCCGAGAACAACCTAAGGTATAAAGCACCCCAATTATGAGGCTTTACCCTTGTTTCCAAGAGCCCAACAAGTCCCACTTTCATGGATTCTATCAAATTCTTCACATCTAATTGCTTTTGGGATTTGTTGAGCCCTCAGACATTCCATGCCATTATTCTATCCATTACCAAATGGAGGTACTCCCTCTCCATTGGTATTAACCTTCAAGTTTTCCTCTATTCCATTTACTTGTAACTCAGTCGCACCCATATCATTGCATTCACTATTCTCTCCAAGCACTTGGAAGTTGTTCTCAGTAACCGTGGGAATAAATTCTGCTTCTATAACCTTCCCTCCATTTTAACCATTTGAAATCCTTCTTTATCCATCTTTGGCTACTTCTCATGATCTTTCTTTGGTTGCTTGGGTACCCATTCTATCTTTCCATTACTTCTCTTTGCATTCCATTTATGACAATCATCCGTAGCATGTCCTAGACCTTTGCAATGGTTACAAATAGGGGTGTGTCTAAATCGATCCAATCCAATGAAAACCGACCGCAAAACATTGGATATCCAATTGTGATCAGATTGAATTGGATGTTATTTTTAAATATCCAATTGGATCGGTTCGGATGGTGGACGGGGTGTCTAAAAATCCAATACATCTAATATCCAATCGAACTAATTATTATTTTCATTTAGTTTGGATAGTAATTAGATTTTACATTGTTGTACGTCAAATTTATATATATATATATATATGATAATTAACATAAAAGTTTTACTCTTTTTTTCTTGAATTGGATGGATCGAGACTAATCCAATACACACTGGATCTAAAATATTGGATGGATCCGATCCGATCCAAAAAATACTAAGTCTAAAATATTGGATAAATCCAAATTAAACAAATAAATATAAATGAAATACATCCAATGGATAGAACCGATTCAATCCAACATCCAATGGATGTTGGATCGATTGGATGACAGAAATTAATTTGATCGGATCAGATGGTAAAATCTATCATCCAATATATGATTAGATCGGATATGGATAGGCCTAAAAAAATTAAATGTGATCCTATGAACACCCCTAGTAACAAAGAATTGGCATCCATTCGTAATGTACCGTAATAGTGAGCTCCTCATCCCATTCATTGAGAAATGATACTCTCTCTGACAGTTATTGTGACAGACCCACTTCAATCATAACTCGAGCAAAATTTAGACGCTCTTTTTGTTACGTGTAATCATCCAACATAATGGGGTTTTCAATCTGCCCAATAATCTTAGACAATGCACTTTCACTCCAATACTTGAAATCAAAAATCAAGGATTTGAATCCATGTTGGAGCAACTTGAACATTCTCTTTTTTAAAGTCCACAGATGCATCCTAAGGTTTCATCACAACCAGATTTTTTTATCAAAAAAGATGAATCCATTTTTCATAATTTCATCCCTACTCTCCACATCTACAAACTAAACAATAAAAATACCATGAATGATTCATCCTACTTTATCAACTTTGTCTTTTCATAACCTTCGAACAAACCCAACCAGGACACCGATTGGGGGATTAGCCCCAAGTACATAGCACACCAAAGCAGAGTTCCAAAATTGGATCTCATCTGCTATGTCATCCATTTTGATTTTGACTCTCAGAACTACCTTGCTCACTGTCTTTCCAGTTTCCTCAAATTTTGAATTTATGCTTTGAATAATAGGTCCAGATCTAAGAATTGGGGGAGGTGTAAAATTACCTGAATTCAAGGCATCTTCAGACCTAGTTGATGCTTCCATGAAGTGAGAAAATTCCTGGCGAACCTCCTCCTTCCTCTAGATCAGTCGAAGCGAACCTCTCTGCGTCAAGACCTCTGTTTCCCCTGCCTCCTCATCTTCATCGTCTGAGAAGTCGATTGGAGCAAATCCAATCAACTCTGCCATGGTTTTTGTTTTCTTCACTGTGTCTGACGACGTCGGACCCCTCTTCCTCGTTGCATGAATCTCCACCTTCTGAGGCCTTCCCTTCTTCTCAGGTCCACCCTGTGCCATAGCTCAGTAGGTCGTTGAGAGAGAACTTTCGAAGGGAGAGAAAACATTTATTCCAAAATTAATTATTGCGGCTACATTGGTGTGCTCTTTAGATTTGATTATATACACGTATTTTATATATACATTGAAAGAATAAATTCCATTGTTATACATATTTTATATTAATCTCTCTAGATATATATAAGAATTATATTAGAAAATATTTTAACAAAATATGCGTTTGATTAGAGAATTAATTACTTTCAAAATACATTTTATAAATTATGTCTAAACATATATTTTTTTAAAAAATAATGATAGTGATAGATACAATATTCTTAATTTGTAGTTCAGAGAGTGTGGTTATAATAAAGTGTATAAATTATTAGAAACATATATATATCATTAATTCTTTTTAAAACAAAAAGTTATCGTAAAATTAAGGTTTAAATATATATATTTTATATATAAATGTTATTATATATAAATGTAATTTTTATTTTTAAATATATATAATTAAATTAAATTTTTTATATAAAATATTTACATAATTTTTATTTTTAAATATATGTAGTAATATTATAAAATTAATAAAGAATATTTTGTTAAGTAATTGGGATATTCTATTAAAGTTGACGTGAAAAATTAAAAAAATTCCGTTAAACTAAGAATTCTGTTAGATAGCCACATTCTATATAGAATAGATATAGAGATTTGATAACATTAAAAAATATATAATTTAAAAAAACTTAAATTTTTTTAAAAAATTAATAAAATATTTTTCTTTGTTAATTTTTTTTTAAAAAATTATCATTTTTAAATATAAAATTTGACCAAGATAAAAAATAAATAATGTATATTTTATTAAAAAAAATGACTAAGTGGGCTAAATAAATACTATTAATCACCATGGGCGACGGCTGTTCCACCTCCTCCGCCATTGAAGAACCCATTCAAAGCAAAGGAGAGATTCAGCTTGGACTCTTGAAGAACCTCTGATTCACTGCTTGGATGGTAGAGAGTCGGGGATCTCAGAGCGCATCTCTTTCTCTCTCTCCTCCAGATCTCATCCCTATCTCGATATCTGGTATGGTTCCATCTCTGATTTCATCTTTTCTTTCGTGTTGTTTCCGAATTTATATGCGATTTTAGGTGATTATTTTTGTCAATTGATGTTGAGAAATGAAGTAACTGGTTTTGGTTGTGGTTTAAGATATTGGAGTAGCTGAATCTCACAATAATCTCTACCCCATATCAAAAGGTCCCAAAAGAACCCTAATCCTTTCTCTGTGGCAGTTACATTCTAGATATTCATATTCTTGCTTCCCTGTGCATAATTGCTTACCAATTATTTTTTAATTCTAATCTTAGAAAAATCGAATCTTTGAATCTTCTTTTGGTTGAAGTTATACATATCTATATATTTTATTAATGAATCTTCTTTAGGGTTTTATTATTATTGCCTTTCTATATTTTTACCGATTAATTTTTTTGGAAAATTATATATTTATTCATTTGATAGATTTATAAGGATATTGAATTCTCGTCACGTTTTTCTAATGTGTTTGTTTGCTTAATGGGGGTTTCTTAAATTATTAAATCAAGTTTGATGTAATTCAATGTCTTAACTTTAGAGCAGTAGAGTGGTTGGTGTTCGGAGATTAAGAAAATTGATTTCTATGTTCCTGGGGAGAGGCTGATTTGGGAAGTAATAGTTAGATAATCGGGGTAGTTGATTATGAATTAATAACTTTGTCTTGCAGTTGATTTGGGTGTAGATTTTTTCTAGTTTATCTTGAGTTTGTAAAAAATCTATAGGTTATTTAATCTTCTTGCTTGGATGTTGGTTTAGTTTTGAAGGGGAGTTTGATTGTAATTATAGTTTTTTGATTCTGGGTCGTTTCGAGCTTTTGCAATTTTAGTTTTTAAGCTAATATGATGGTTAGTTGGTCTTTTCTTTTAGTTTGATTTTTTTGTTTTGTTTTGTTTTTTAAAGAATGAAAGTACCAATTTGATGAATAAGTTGCGCCATTGTTTATGGCTTTGGTACCTTTCAAGGTTTTTGCACTTAATATATGGCTGCCCTCTAATTATTTAGGATAATTAGTTTAAAATATCAAGATCTCATGAAATGTAAAATATTATAAAATTTAAAGTTAAAAGTGTTTGCACAAATTTTACTAATTAGTTCTAAAAGGGTTGACTTTGGTAAATGTATGATTTAAGAAAAAATTTAGTAAAAATTACCCAAAATATGGGAAAATTTTAAGAGTTTACTTTTTTATGACATAAATAAATAAAGCTAAGTGATTATTGGGTTTTTTGTTTTTTTTTACATTTATATGGTTTTTTTTTATGCCACATTTTTGTAAAAAAAAAATAGAAATCCCATATTTGTAAAACAACAATAAGTTTTGCCGGAAAAGTCACCGGCACAGGAAAAGTCGACGGAAAAGTCACCGGAACCAGAAAAGTCATCGGAAAAATCACGGCCGCTGGAAAAGTTGTCGAAAATTTTTCCAGAAAGTCAACGTAACTGGAAAGTCAATGGAAAAGTCAACGTCACTGAAAAAGTCAACGAAAAAGTTAACGTTGCTGGAAAAGTCACCAAAGTAAATGTCTCATAGATAACTGAAAATATAACCGGTTATATGAATAAAAACTAATAACTCAAACCGGTTAGAATTGAATTATAACCGGTTCTGTAACATAATAAATAAATATAAATAACATAAAATAACGCAAACCAGTTATAATAAAATAGAACCGGTTCTATAATATTGTTATAATGAATAAAAATAAATAACACGAAAAACTCAAACTAGTTATAACTAAAATAGAACCGGTTATATAACATAATGAATACAAACAAGTAACACGCAATAACTCAAACCGATTACAATTAAAAACAAAGAAGAAATCAGTTCCTAAAACACTAAAATATATAAATTAAAGACAAAACTAGTTTCATAATAAAATACTTCATAACACATAATACCTCATAAAAACGGTTATAATTTTTTTTAAAAAAAGGTTGGGATCAAATGTCTTGAATATAATAAAAATAGAACTGGTTCTATAACATAATGAATAAAATAACACAAAATAACTCAAACTAGTTATAATTAAAATATAACCGGTTCTGTAACATAATGAATAAAAATAAATAACACAAAATAATTTAAACCAGTTATAACTAAAATAGAACCAGTTCCGTAACAGTGTTATAATAAATAAAAATCAATAACACGAAATAACTCAAAACTGATTATAAGTAAAATAGAACAGGTTATATAACATAATGAATACAAACAAGTAACACACAATAATTTAAACCGATTACAATTAAAAAATAAAGGGGAAATCAGTTCCTAAAACACTAAAACATAAATTAAAAATAAAACTAGTTTTATATCGTAACACATAATACCTCATAAAACCGATTACAATTTTTTTTAAAAGGTGAGGATCAATTTGAAAAAATATTGAAGCATAAATATGAAAAGAACCAGCTCCGTAACTAAATAAATAACACAAAGAATAACACACAATAACTAAAAATATAATATAAAAAACCGGTTATATTTTAATTATAACCACTTTGAGTTATTGTGTGTTATTTATTTTTATTCATTATGTTATAGAACCGGTTCTATTTTTATTATATCCGAGACATTTGATCCCCACTTTTTTTTTAAAAAAATTATAACCGGTTTTATGAAGTATAATGTGTTATGAAGTATTTTATTGTGAAACTAGTTTTGTCTTTAATATATATTTCAGTGTTTTAAGAACTGATTTCTTCTTTGTTTTTAATTGTAATCGGTTTGAGTTATTGCGTGTTACTTGTTTGTATTCATTATGTTACATAACCGGTTCTATTTTAGTTATAACTACTCTGAGTTCTTTCGTGTTATTTGTTTTTATTCATTATAACACTGTTATAGAACCGGTTCTATTTTAATTATAACTCGTTTGAGTTATTTTATGTTATTTATATTTATTTATTATGTTACAGAACCGGTTATATTTCAATTATAACCGGTTTGAGTTATTAGTTTTTCTTCATATAACTGGTTATATTTTTAGTTATATATGAGACATTTACTTTGGTGACTTTTCCAGTGACTTTTCCAGCGACGTTGACTTTTTTGGCGACGTTGACTTTTCCATTGACTTTTTGGTGACTTTTCTGGCGACTTTTCTGGCAAAACTTATTTTTGTTTTACAAATATGAGATTTCTATTTTCTTTACAAAAATGTGGCATAAAAAAAACCTATATAAATGTAAAAAAATAAAAAAAAAAACCCATAAGCTTATTTATTTATGCCATAAAAAAGTAAACTATACCCTCTATTCCCATATTTATAAAAATTCCCCAAAAATTTAAGTGAATTTGGTATTATTTAAGAGGATTAAAGTTTAAATAGTAATAACCGTGACTGATTGTGTTCAAGGTATGATTTAAGGAACTGTTTAAAGAATTTTATCTAATAACCAAAAATATTTTGATATTATTTTTTAATACGTTATATGTATATATTCATTTATTATCATTAGTAAACTCCATGTGAAAATAATTGATTACTTAGAATATGTTATTTTGTTAAGTTAAGAGAATTATGACATGTTTATAAATTAAACTTTCATAATTACTTTGGCCTTTAGTTATAGTCCATTTCAAACTTGATACGAGTTAAGAAGTAATTTTTTTCGATTATTATGGGCATTGTTTAAGCTAAGTAATAATTAAATAATTAATAGAAATGTTAGTGCTCCACCCAAGGATATGAAAATTTAGTGGTGAAAATAAGATAACGGTTTATTTCATAAATGATCGTGGACCGATATTTCATTGGGTTTATAGAAATGTAAACATAATGTATTGGTGATAGTATGTGTTCATGGTGTAGTAAGATATTATTTAATATACATAATAGAGGCAGTGATGGTTGTTGGAAATTATTTTACTAGGATCTTAGATCTACTCACAAGTATGTTTATTGACACCCTAAATATGAACTTTCTAAAACGATGAAATTAAACACATATAAAGTTTAAGAAACCTTACATTGGGTGCAGCGGAATATAATGACTCCTTCCGTTCAGATATCTAGCCCTTGATTCCTTTCTGTAGCAGAGCATTATCAATATCTGAACCTGGATCTCTTTCTCTGAATCTTTGATGTTGAAACTCCTTCTTGCTGAAAGTCTTTCTTCACGATCTTCCTCACTATGATTGAGGTATCACTTGCTGTGTGTGGGCACTACTCATACACTAAGAATTTCGAAATCTCAAGAGGGAAGAGAAAGAAGAAGTGGCAACTAAAGATAGGGAGAGAGAAAGGCTCAGGTTTTTCTCTGAAGGAAAAATAGAAAATTTAAGTGTAAATTTCCTGAAGCCTTCACTATCTATTTATAGCATTCCACTAGGGTTAGGTTTGAATTATTTGGCATTAAAATAATGAAAAAATCAGTTTAAATTTCCTACAAAAGTGGCTGGCCCTATACAAGTGGATTTGGGCCTCACTTTTTGCAATTTTGCTGTTTTATCTTTTCTGCATCCGATTTTCTCAAAAACGCCAATTTTCTAATTCAACTATTTAAATGCCAATTATAACTATTTAATAACTATAAATAATTATTAAATAATATTGTCATTTATCATATTTATTAATTGAACCATACAAAGTATCATAATTAACAAATATGCTCCTAAAACTCTTTCTGTACGATTTCGCCCTTACTTAGTGAAAAAATTCACAAATAGACATAGTCTAATTTGAGAATTATAATTGATTAATCAAAACCAATTATATGAGTCTTACAAGCAATATTATCTCAACTAGTGGGGGGACCATGGGTCTATATAACCGAGCTTCCAATAAGTAGATCAAGAATTTAGCACTAAAATTCACTAACTTATTAATTCTTCGTTGAATCCACACATAGAACTTAGAATTGCACTCTCAGTATATAGAATGCTCTATATGTTCCACCATATAGACACATCATTAGTTATCCATTGTTATAATCCTAATGTCATCAATGATCCTCTATATGAATGATCTACACTGTAAAGGGATTAAATTACCGTTACACCCTACAATGTATTTATTCCTTAAAACACTTGACCCCGTATAAATGATATTTCAGCTAATGTGAAATGAGTACTCCACCATTTATGTTCGTTTGGTCAAGCTCGAAGGAGATCATCCTTTGCTTACTATTCGCTAGATATCAGCTATAGATTCCATGTTTAAGCTAGCGCTCCCACTCAATTGCACTACCGTGTTCCCAAAATGTACGTATCACCCTGACCTAAAAGTAGGCTTAACTAACAAATCAAAGAACACGAATAGCCTTTCAAGATTGAGCCTAATCATAACAGGATTAAGAACATTTGATCTAGGATCAACTAGGCGATATTGACTTGAATAGATATTACGGTAAGTTTAATAAATCTAAGTCAAAGTTCAATATCGGTCCCTTCCGATGCATACTCCATGCATCCAACCTGAGCTTTACTTTAACCAATGCTCTGGAAAGAACATAGCACTTCTCCAAATGCAAGTAAACTCTATTGTAGATTATCATATCAGTAAAACCCTATGTCTGATAAATCTAGGAAACTTTATTCACATAGTCATGTTTACTTTCCAATGTGTTGACGGCACAATAAACAGGATCAAGTATGTGAAAAGGGTTTCAGATGAATTTATACATTATGTACATATAATCATGAAATAAATCATGTGAACCATGCAACATTAAATGTTATTTCTGATCTATATTAATAAGTAAATCTGATTATATTGAAAAGAGTTTTATTTAGGGCATAAAACCCAACAAACTCCCACTTGCACTAATATAAAACAAAAAGTGCGTTTCAAATAATCTCAACACCTTGATATACAAATCAAGTGTAGTAGTAGTAAACTCCTCGTAATAGGATCTGAAAGGTTGAATTAACCACAACCTTTTCTCCACCATTACTCTTCCTTTAATCACAAAATCATTGATAATGTGAAATTCCTCTCTATATGTTTACTCTCTTGGGATACTGGATTCTATATCTTTGGCAACTACTTTTGGTTAATCAGGAAATTAATACTAGTAGTTTAAGGCAATTTGGAATGATGCCAAAAATGTATAGAACTTTCCTTAGACTGAATAAGTACCTTTCCTGCAACCTTAACATTCAGTCCCTCTCTGGTAGACCTAGAGACTTCAGATAGGTTTTTACACTTCTCCAAAATCACTATTCCACCCCCAGAGTAATCACCATCTTATCAGAAAGATTTACTAGCACAAAGGGAAATTTCGAAATCTGATATGGTGTAGTCTAAGAGTTTTAAACACACCCTTATAGACTAACATATAGTTCCTCTTCTTTATCTTAAGATTTACTTGATTGTCTTCCAATGTTCTTCTCCTGGATTAATCTGATACCTACTCATTACTCCCACTCAACAGCAGGTGTCTGGTCTAAGGCATACAAAAGCATATCTAAGACCTCTCACTGTTGATATAAGAAATTCTTTCATGGCTTTATCTTTTCTCGAATAGTTAAGACTTTTCCTTAGATAAATAAAATCTATACCTAAGAAGTTGTGAAGCTTCTATAGATTGCCATTAGAAAGAAAATGTTCAGAATCTTACTAAAGTAAGTTGCTTGCATTAGAGTAAGTAATTACCAGGTATACCACAAGCCATAGGTTTAGATAAACTCAAACCTATAATACTAGGAACAGGAAGTTTTGTTAAGTCTATAGAATAGACTTATTAACTAAAATTTCCTTTTATGTCCTTGTAATAGAAAACTTTAGGTTATTCCATGTGAATGGATTAAACCATAGTTCTATTGGCTTTCTTCTTAGTTTCTTATCTTGACAATCTATTACTTGTTTAAACTCACAATGCATTTAAATCACTAGTGTCTCCCAAGTCATAAGAAGGTAAGTTCCTAGAAACTCTCCCACTACGACAAGGTACCGTGAATTATGTCGAAGAAAAACTAAATGGTATTAACCTCTTTGGTTGTGACAAGACAACAGAGGCAATGGGATCATCCTATGTTATATAAGATGATAGAACACTTTTCGAATCAAGAATTAAATATCTCCTTTATTTGCTACTTGTTTTTCAGACTTAGTCATTTTCTTAGAAAAGTAGTATTTATTTGAACAAACACTTTCTTATCTATTGACTATGGGATAGTCCACCCCTAATCACTTAGAATAGCTAACAAACCATGGTTAACAGTTCTAGCTTTTCTTAAGATTTTGATTAGGTCATCCATGAATCTAGTAATGATTTACATTAAGTATACAACCATTACATCATTCTGAAATTGTATTACCATAGAAGGAATTAGGCAACGACTAGTAACTAATCATCAACATGCAACTCGAAATTTCTGGGGAGGTAAGTTTGGATATAATTCAAAAATCAATTTAATGATCTTTGAACTGCATATCTACTAACTATTTCTCCACCCCTATCAGTTCGCAAGATCTTTAACCACTTACCTTAATGGTTTTAACCATTGCTAGAAATTAATGAAATTTTCAAACATTTCAAATTTCTTTGCTAAAAGGTATAATCTAGAGTTATCGTTTTAAGAATACAACGAAAAACTCATATCCAGCCCTGAATGTACATCCATCTGCGAATGAGATGAACTTACTTTCACTGGATATAGGCATATTAACTCTTTGCAGAGATTGATCTTGTCAAATCCACTATGAACAAGATACAAATTCCATAGATTAAAAAAAAATGGTAGTGTCTTTTGATGACATAGGTTTAGTTACATCAAAGAGTTCTTAGAATACTGCAAGTGGATCCTGGTCACAGAATACCTAACTCATATTCCATACAGTTTGAATCCATTAATAGAAGATGGATATTAAACACTTGAGAAAGTGTAACTGTATTGTATTCTGGAATTAGAAATATAAGAAAATTTCTATTTGGAATCTAAAATTAAAGTCAAAGACTTAAATTTATACCAAATATAATGAGTAATTCTATCTTGGACCACCACTACTAATACAAACTCTAAGTCAAATTTGCCCATACAAGTAGGAGATTTCTAAGATTGAGGATTTATATCAATTGGGAATAGAATTTCGGGATTATAATCATATGCGTCATTTAATTTCTTAAGAGAAAATATAATGACATGAAATGATTTATAGACCATTCATCCAATGATATGTTATTGAGCTAATTCGAAATGAATAAGCTAAGAGGAATTAGGATAATTTCGTTTATAAATAAGAATCCAACGATGCTTCGATTAGCGAAAGACAAAGTAATCTTATTTATGTAATCTTCTTGTTTCATATTGTAAAAATACTAGTCTAAGGTGTCATCAATTGATGAACAGCTAGATGTTGCATATATAATATTTATCTTTCGAGATCTTACACTATTATGTATGTCTAATGGTGAAAATCCACTAGGGATTTATCTCATTAGATAAACAAACATGTTGGACCAACAATGAAGATTCGAAATTAAACTACAACTTAATAACAGAAAATAACATGGTTCAATATAAATTCATACACAATTCAGAAATTATAAACATATAGCAAGTAGGAATGACTAGTGAAAATACTAAAACATACAATCCTAAATAATTTCCAAGGTTTTCAACAAACTGATACAGTGTCCCGGTAGGCGAGAGTCAAAGCATCATTTATTGAATAGAGTTGTCAGCTCATCTAAAATAGAAACCATTCTAGCAACCTTTTATTCGATCAAAATAAGAATCCAACGTTGTCCCGGTAGGCGAGAGTCAAGGTTATTCTCATTTTATGAGCTTCCACCATTATTTCATGTTTCATAAGTTTATCTCTAAGTAGTCACCGTTGGGGAGAGTCTAATAGAGACGAAAACTTACAAAACACTTATCAAATGAAATCTTACGGTGTTAAATGCGTTCAACGAATAACCATCCATAGGGGGACGAAGTCTAGCGTCTCGAGGTTATATTGAAAATATTTAACTTTTGTAAGACCAACAATGGAGATCGAATATCTTAATAATAATCAAGCTCATTATTTAAAGTGAGTTGTATTTTCTTTGATTCTCTTTATTTAATTTATTTATTTTAAATATATATTTATTTAAAATTTCCGATTTAGAATGAAAAATTCTAAATATAAATTTTAATTTAATATTTATAAATTTTACTTAGATGGATATGAAAATAACATGAATTATTTCCATCTTAGTAATAATTTCCAATAAATATTTAGAAAAATATTCAATTTAAGTTGTTACAAAATTAATATAAATTAATTTACAACTCAAATCTAATTTTCTATAAATATATATTGCATTTCGAAAAATTAAAGTATTTAAGAATACAATTTTCGAAAATGCATGTTAAAATAAAAAATTAATCCTGGAAAAATTATTCTAATTTAATGTTGGCCCAAAATTAATTAATAAAATTAATTTACAACAAAAAATATAATTTTCCTATTTAATTAAATATATAAGAAAAATTTCAAATATTTAAGTATGATGATGAAAATCAACTTAAATATTAATTTTCTATTTAATTAAATACACTAGAAAAATACTTCAAGCAAAAATATCATCTATCTAGATTTTCCTTTGACTAATTAATTCAATTTCTAATAATATACTTTAATTCAATTTATTTTAAATTAATCAATAAATGAAAAAATCATTGATTTAAGTTGATCCAAGAATTAATTAAAATAAATAATTAATTTACAACTTAATCTATTTTTCAAGATAAAATTCGAAATTCTAGCATTTAAGAAATGCAATTTCGAAAATTGATTAATAAAATAAAGAAAAAATATATTTTGAAAATTATTTAAATTTAGTTGAAAAAATAAATTTCAACTAAAAATAATTTTCTATTTAATTAAATGTCATGAAAAAGAAATGTTTAAGTATGACGATAAAAATCAACTTAGATATTTAATTTTCAAATTAATTAAATGTATTAAATTCAAGAAATAAATAATTAAGTGTAGAGAAGGCTTAATTATTAATTTCTAGTTTAATACTAGGAAAAATATACTTAAAAGAAATTGTACCAAAATTAATTAAATAATTAATTTCACAATTTATAATATTTTCCTATTTAATATTAGAAATAATAAGTAGTCTAGAAATAACTATCTAGAAAATATCTTATTCGACTAAGTATCTTTTCCACAAAATTTGAAAAAATATCTAATTTAAGTTGTATTAGAAAAAATCTAGAACTTAAATATTTTTCAAATTTAAATTTAATTAAATATCAAAAATTAAGTTGTAACCACTTAATTTGAAAATATTCTATTTTAAGTTAATATTTGAAAAGATATTAACTTAAAAAATATCTAAAGAATCTTAATAACCAATGCCAAAAATTCCTCAACTTAATTTTGAAATTTGAAATTCAAAAGATATTCAGATTTAAGTTGGTTAGTTGTAGATAACTAAATATCAACTTAAATAAGAATATTTAATGAATAATTTAAATTAAGTTCCAGAAAGAATCTAGATGGTTATAATTCTATATTTAATTAAATACAAGAAAATACATATAGCTTAGCTTAGAATAAAGAATTCTTTAAACTATAATTTTCTTAAATTAATTTCAAAATAAATGAAATTAATTATGTTGCTAATCAATTTTTTAATTAGGTTAAACTAGTGTAATTAACCTAGTACAGTCATTCAAATCAGGCAAATGGGCCTTCACAATTGGGGTGGTTTGTATGAGGGGGTGCTGGGTTCAGTATGTCGTACCCACTTCTATGGCTCCCAACTCTCACACAAGGCCCAAAAGAGAGGAATTTAACCTTAATAAGAACAACTGTTATTAATTGAATAGGCCCAAAAACTAAATGGGCCTAAATAAATTCTATCAAGAACTATGATAATCTATTTTAGCAACAACAACCTATATGCATCTATAATAAAATTAAACACATAGGCTCACACAGGCACACTTTGGATGGGTCCTATCATGTTGCTAGGTCATACACAGATGAAAGAAGATTGTAAATATACCTGTTACAAATTATTATCTTGACCAAGGGAGCCATCAGATCATTAGATTTGGCAAAAAGGTAACCATGGCTATTTGCAATCAAGTAATAATAGGTTTTGAAAACTTACAAACAAGCTAAAACACATACTCCTGCAACAGGGTTAGCTGGATAGTTGGATGTAGGATTTATTTAATTTTAAATTAAATAATTAATTTCGAAATATTATTAAAAAAAAAAGATTTTCAAAAAAAATAAAAAAAAATTTAAAAAAATTTCGAAAATTAATTAAATATTTAAATTTAAAATTAAACCTACAATTTTGAAAAATTAGGTTAGAACCAACCTAAATATCATTTCAAAATTTGCTAACTACTTTTAAATTTTAAATGTTATTTTATAAATAAAAATTAAATAAAAAATTAGAAAAGATAAATAAATATCTTTTCAGATTTTAAATTTAATTTAAATAAATAAAATAACAAAATTTAAAATTTAGCAAAATATCTTATATCTATTTAAAATTACGTGATTATAAATATCTTATTTTAAATTTAAATAAGGTCAAAATATCTAAAAAGATTCAAAAAAAAAATCTTAAAAGATAAGATATAATTAAAAATATCTTAAAAGATAAGATATCTTAAAAATATCTTATAAAATCTGACCTTAAATTTAAAAAAAAAATAAGAAATAATCAAATTTAAAAATAAGATATATTTTTAAGCAAGAAGATAGATACTAATTCTATTCAAATTCAAATTACACTAATATCTTGAATTAAATTTAAAAAATATTAAATTAATTCAAAATGATAATTAGAATTGAATTAGGAATAGTAATAGTATAAAATATAAATACAAAACTATACAAAAAATTGGAAGTTAATTCCATGAAAAAGCATGAAAAATTGAAGAAAAACAAAAAATTTCGAAATTGTACGGACAGATTTGCGATCGCAGGAAAATATCAGCACAGGCCCGATTTTGTTAAATCTTCAAAAAATCATAACTAATTCAAATAAAATCCAAATTAAGTTCTGTAAAAGGCTAACTTGCTTAATTGTTTTCATACTATCCAATAAAAATAATTCCAGAGATAAAATCGCAATTATTTTTCACGAAAATTTCACACACATCAATCAATCATCAAATAACACTCAATACAACATGATACCATCCAAAGAACATACAAACAATCGTTTTAAAGTCCAAATTTCTTGCAAGTAAATCAATTACCATGGCTCTGAGGCCAGTTGTTGGAAATTATTTTACCAGGATCTTAGATCTACTCACAAGTATGTTTATTAACACCCTAAATATGAACTTTCTAAAACGATGAAATTAAACACATATAAAGTTAAAGAAACCTTACATTGGGTGCAGCGGAATATAATGACTCCTTCCGTTCAGATATCTAGCCCTTGATTCCTTTCTGTAGCAGAGCATTATCAATATCTGAACCTGGATCTCTTTCTCTGAATCTTTGATGTTGAAACTCCTTCTTGCTGAAAGTCTTTCTTCACGATCTTCCTCACTATGATTGAGGTATCACTTGCTGTGTGTGGGCACTACTCATACACTAAGAATTTTGAAATCTCAAGAGGGAAGAGAAAGAAGAAGTGGCAGCTAAAGATAGGGAGAGAGAAAGGCTCAGGTTTTTCTCTGAAGGAAAAATAGAAAATTTAAGTGTAAATTTCCTGAAGCCTTCACTATCTATTTATAGCATTCCACTAGGGTTAGGTTTGAATTATTTGGCATTAAAATAATGAAAAAATCAGTTTAAATTTCCTACAAAAGTGGCTGGCCTTATACAAGTGGATTTGGGCCTCACTTTTTGCAATTTTGCAGTTTTATCTTTTCTGCATCCGATTTTCTCAAAAACGCCAATTTTCTAATTCAACTATTTAAATGCCAATTATAACTATTTAATAACTATAAATAATTATTAAATAATATTGTCATTTATCATATTTATTAATTGAACCATACAAAGTATCATAATTAACAAATATGCTCCTAAAACTCTTTCTGTACGATTTCGCCCTTACTTAGTGAAAAAATTCACAAATAGACATAGTCTAATTTGAGAATTATAATTGATTAATCAAAACCAATTATATGAGTCTTACAAGAAATATTATCTCAACTAGTGGGGGGACCATGGGTCTATATAACCGAGCTTCCAATAAGTAGATCAAGAATTTAGCACTAAAATTCACTAACTTATTAATTCTTCGTTGAATCCACGCATAGAACTTAGAATTGCACTCTCAGTATATAGAATTCTCTATATGTTCCACCATATAGACACATCATTAGTTATTCATTGTTATAATCCTAATATCATCAATGATCCTCTATATGAATGATCTACACTGTAAAGGGATTAAATTACCGTTACACCCTACAATGTATTTATTCCTTAAAACACTTGACCCCGTATAAATGATATTTCAGCTAATGTGAAATGAGTACTGCACCATTTATGTTCGTTTGGTCAAGCTCGAAGGAGATCATCCTTTGCTTACTATTCGCCTGATAGAAGCTATAGATTCCATGTTTATGCTAGCGCTCCCACTCAATTGCACTACCGTGTTCCCAAAATGTACGTATCACCCTGACCTAAAAGTAGGCTTAACTAACAAATCAAAGAACACGAATAGCCTTTCAAGATTGAGCCTAATCATAACAGGATTAAGAACATTTGATCTAGGATCAACTAGGCGATATTGACTTGAATAGATATTACGGTAAGTTTAATAAATCTAAGTCAAAGTTCAATATCGGTCCCTTCCGATGCATACTCCATGCATCCAACCTGAGCTTTACTTTAACCAATGCTCTGGAAAGAACATAGCACTTCTCCAAATGCAAGTAAACTCTGTTGTAGATTATCATATCAGTAAAACCCTATGTCTGATAAATCTAGGAAACTTTATTCACATAGTCATGTTTACTTTCCAATGTGTTGACGGCACAATAAACAGGATCAAGTATGTGAAAAGGGTTTCAGATGAATTTATACATTATGTACATATAATCATGAAATAAATCATGTGAACCATGCAACATTAAATGTTATTTCTGATCTATATTAATAAGTAAATCTGATTATATTGAAAAGAGTTTTATTTAGGGCATAAAACCCAACAATGGTAAATATCAAAGATACCACGTGAGGATAAGTCTTGAGAAATGTATGGGATTAGTTGGACACGTGGAGTAATAAGGCACTAATCTCTCAAGAAGTCTTTAGTAAAGATTTAAGTGGAGGATGTTGATAAGTTTGAATAAGTGAACACTTTGAAAAAGCCTTGGAATTTAGTCTAGGTTCATGCATGGCATAGAGGGAAACTTATACAAATATTTGGCTATTTTAACTATCTTACACGTGTCTATCAAATAGAGATAGTTAGGAGACTTCGTTATAGATAAATTTTATATTTAAATTCATATAATGGTATTTACTAGTTATGATAACTCCTTTATTTTTTTTGACCGATTATGAAGTATGAGTGTAATATCTGTTTTCTTGGGTAATTAATTTTTTTTTTATACTTTTAGTTTATTTTGTTTGTCAATGGAGATAATTTATTATTTTAGTTATCCTAAATTTGGCACTCTGATGTGGCATCACGAGAATGGTGACACGTGGACACTACTTAGAGCATCTTTTCGGATTAATATGCCGAGCAGGATGCCTCGCTGGCATGTCCATAATGGAATACTCAACGAGCCGTGCAGAATGAGCAACACTTAGCGAATTCAGCTTAACACATCATGAGTCACCCGCTCAATCCCTATAACTCAGGGATCAACTTACGTGGATGTGGCATACAGACGATTCCACTATCAGTGTATTCAGCCTCAATCCCACGATCCTTGCATTCAGCATTGATCACACGATCTTTCTATTTATGCGCATTGTAACGAGAGAGGAAACTCTTCCTCCTCAAGTTTCCAGCCCTATAAATAGTGAGGAATGTTCACTGGGCAAAGGGTCGAAAAACTGTACCCGAGAAATTGTACGCCGAAACGCTATAAGCTAAGGCTATCTAAGAATTATATATTCAGAATTTTTTCCATACTAAGATTCTTTTCCTAAAATTCTCTCTCTTTTCGGTATCTTCACCGGAGCTATGGCAAGAAGGGGGAAAATGGCTGGGAAAGGGAATTCGAAAGGGAAGAAGACGGGGCCTATGTTGGGTTTTATGCCCTAAATAAAACTCATTTCAATATAATCAGATTTACTTATTAATATAGATCAGAAATAACATTTAATGTTGCATGGTTCACATGATTTATTTCATGATTATATGTACATAATGTATAAATTCATCTGAAACCCTTTTCACATACTTGATCCTGTTTATTGTGCCGTCAACACATTGGAAAGTAAACATGACTATGTGAATTAAGTTTCCTAGATTTATCAGACACAGGGTTTTACTGATATGATAATCTACAACAGAGTTTACTTGCATTTGGAGAAATGCTATGTTCTTTCCAGAGCATTGGTTAAAGTAAAGCTCAGGTTGGATGCATGGAGTATGCATCGGAAGGGACCGATATTGAACTTTGACTTAGATTTATTAAACTTACCGTAAAATCTATTCAAGTCAATATCGCCTAGTTGATCCTAGATCAAATGTTCTTAATCTTGTTATGATTAGGCTCAATCTTGAAAGGCTATTCGTGTTCTTTGATTTGTTAGTTAAGCCTACTTTTAGGTCAGGGTGATACGTACATTTTGGGAACACGGTAGTGCAATTGAGTGGGAGCGCTAGCATAAACATAGAATCTATAGCTTCTATCTGGCGAATAGTAAGCAAAGGATGATCTCTTTCGAGCTTGACCAAATGAAAATAAATGGTGGAGATCTCATTTCACATAAGCTGAAATATCATTTATACGGGGTCAAGTGTTTTAAGGAATAAATACATTGTAGGGTGTAACGGTAATTTAATCCCTTTACAGTGTAGATTATTCATATAGAGGATCATTGATCACATTAGGATTATAACAATGGATAATTAATGATGTGTCTATATGGTGGAACATATAGAGCATTCTATATACTGAGAGTGCAATTCTAAGTTCTATGCGTGGATTCAACGAAGAATTAATAAGTTAGTGAATTTTAGTAATAAATTCTTGATCTACTTATTGGAAGCTCGGTTATATAGACCCATGGTCCCCCCACTAGTTGAGATAATATTGCTTGTAAGACTCATGTAATTGGTTTTGATTAATCAATTATAATTCTCAAATTAGACTATGTCTTTTTGTGAACTTTTCACTAAGTAAGGGCGAAATTATAAAGAAAGAGTTTTTAGGGGCATATTTGTTAATTATGATACTTTGTATGGTTCAATTAATAAATATGATAAATGACAATATTATTTAATAATTATTTATAGTTATTAAATAGTTAGAATTGACATTTAAATGGTTCAATTAGAAAATTGGCATTTTTGAGAAAATTAGATGCAGAAAAGATAAAACTGCAAAATTGCAAAAAGTGAGGCCCAAATCCACTTGTATAGGGCCAGCCAATTTTGTAGGAAATTTAAACTGATTTTTTCATTATTTTAATGCCAAATAATTCAAACCTAACCCTAGTGGAATGCTATAAATAGATAGTGAAGGCTTCAAGAAATTTACACTAAATTTCTAGACTTTTCTTCAGACTTTCTGAATCAGAAAAAACTGAGCCTTCTCTCTCCCTATCTTTGGCTGACCCTTCTCTTTCTCCTTCCATCTTCAATTTCGAAAATCTTAGTGTGCGAGTAGTGCCCACACACAGCAAGTGATACCTCAATCATAGTGAGGAAGATCGTGAAGAAAGATCATCAGCAAAGGAGTTTCAGCATCAAAGATTCAGAGAAAGGGATCCAGGTTCAGATATTGATAATGCTCTGCTACAGAAAGGAATTAAGGGCTAGATATCTGAACGGAAAGAGTCATATTATTCCGCTGCACCCAATGTAAGGTTTCTTAAACTTTATATGTGTTTAATTTATCGTTTTAGAAAGTTCTTATTTAGGATGTTAATAAACATACTTGTGAGTAGATCTAAGATCCTTGTAAAATAATTTCCAACAACTGGTATCAGAGCCATGGTAATTGATTTACTTGCAAGAAATTTGGACTTTAAAACGATTGTTTGTATGTTCTTTGGATGGTATCATGTTGTATTGTGTGTTATTTGATGATTGATTGATGTTTGTAATTTTCGTGAAAAATAATTGCGATTTTATCTCTGGAATTATTTTTATTGGATAGTATGGAAAAAATTAAGCAAGTTAGCCTTTTACAGAACTTAATTTGGATTTTATTTGAATTAGTTATGATTTTTTGAAGATTTGAAAAAATCGGGGCTGTGCTGATATTTTCCTGCTATCGCAAATCTGTCCGTACAATTTCGATTTTTTTTGTTTTTCTTCGATTTTTCATGCTTTTTCATGCTTTTTCATGGAATTAACTTCCGATTTTTGGTATAGTTTTGTATTTATACTATCACTATTCCTAATTCAATTCTAATTATCATTTTGAATTAATTTAATATTTTTTAAATTTAATTCAAGATATTAGTATAATTTGAATTTGAATAGAATTAGTATCTATCTTCTTGCTTAAAATATCTATCTTATTTTAAAATTTGATTATATCTTATCTTATTTTAAATTTAAAATAAGATATTTATAATCATGTAATTTTTAAATGATATAAGATATTTTGCTAATTTTTTAAATTTTGTTATTTTATTTATTTAAATTACATTTAAAATTTGGAAAAGATATTTCTTTATCTTTTCTAATTTTTTATTTGATTTTTATTTATAAAATAACATTTAAAATTTAAAAGTAGTTAGCAAATTTTTGAAATGATATTTAGGTTGGTTGAAACCTAATTTTTCAAAATTGTAGGTTTAATTTTAAATTTAAAATTTTTTTAAATTTTCGAAATTTTTTTTATTTTTTTTTGAATTTTCGAAAAATAAATATTTTATTTATTTAATTATTTATTTCGAAATTAAATTTTTAATTTAAAATTAAATAAATCCTACATCCAACTATCCAGCTAACCTTGTTGCAGGAGTATGTGTTTTAGCTTGTTTGTAAGTTTTCAAAACCTATTATTACTTGACTGCAAATAGCCATGGTTACTTTTTGCCAGATCTAATGATCTGATGGCTCCCTTGGTCAATTAATAATTTGTAACAGGTATATTTACAATCTTCTTTGATCTGTGTATGACCTAGCAACATGATAGGACCCATCCAAAGTGTGCCTGTGTGAGCCTATGTGTTTAATTTGATTATAAATACATATAGGTTGTTGTTGCTAAAATAAATTATCATAGTTTTTGATAGAATTTATTTAGGCCCATCTAGTTTTTGGGCCTATTCAATTAATAACAGTTGTTCTTATTAAGGTTAAATTCCTCTCTTTTTGGCCTTGTGTGAGAGTTGGGAGCCATAGAAGTGGGTACGACATACTGAACCCAGCACCCCCTCACATGAACCACCCCAATTGTGAAGGCCCATTTGCCTGATTTGAACAACTGTACTAGGTTAATTACACTAGTTTAACCTAATAAAATTGATTAGCAACATAATTAATTTCATTTATTTTGAAATTAATTTAAGAAAATTATAGTTTAAAGAATTTTTTATTCTAAGCTAAACTATATGTATTTTCTTGTATTTAATTAAATATAGAATTATAACCATCTAGATTCTTTCTGGAACTTAATTTAAAATTTTCATTAAATATTCTTATTTAAGTTGATATTTAGTTATCTACAACTAACCAACTTAAATCTGAATATCTTTTGAATTTCAAATTTCAAAATTAAGTTGAGGAATTTTAGACATTGGTTATTAAGATTCTTTAGATATTTTTTAAGTTAATATCTTTTCGAATATTAACTTAAAATGGAATATTTTCAAATTAAGTGGTTACAACTTAATTTTTGATATTTAATTAAATTTAAATTTGAAAAATATTTAAGTTCTAGATTTTTTCTAATACAACTTAAATTAGATATTTTTTTTTTCAAATTTTGTGGAAAAGATACTTAGTCAAATAAGATATTTTCTAGATAGTTATTTCTAGACTACTTATTATTTCTAATATTAAATAGGAAATATTATACATTGTGAAATTAATTATTTATTAATTAATTTTGGTACAATTTATTTTAAGTATATTTTTCCTAGTATTAAACTAGAGATTAATAATTAAGCCTTCTCTACACTTAATTATTTATTTCTTGAATTTAATACATTTAATTAATTTGAAAATTGAATATCTAAGTTGTTTTTTATCATCATACTTAAATATTTCTTTTTCATGACATATAATTAAATAGAAAATTATTTTTAGTTGAAATTTATTTTTTCAACTAAATTTAAATAATTTTCAAAATATATATTTTTTCTTTATTTTATTAATCAATTTTCGAAATTGCATTTCTTAAATGCTAGAATTTCGAATTTTATCTTGAAAAATAGATTAAGTTGTAAATTAATTATTTATTTTAATTAATTCTTGGATCAACTTAAATCAATGATTTTTTCATTTATTGATTAATTTAAAATAAATTGAATTAAAGTATATTATTAGAAATTGAATTAATTAGTCAAAGGAAAATCTAGATAGATGATATTTTTGCTTGAAGTATTTTTCTAGTGTATTTAATTAAATAGAAAATTAATATTTAAGTTGATTTTCATCATCATACTTAAATATTTGAAATTTTTCTTATATATTTAATTAAATAGGAAAATTATATTTTTTGTTGTAAATTAATTTTATTAATTAATTTTGGGCCAACATTAAATTAGAATAATTTTTCCAGGATTAATTTTTTATTTTAACATGCATTTTCGAAAATTGTATTCTTAAATACTTTAATTTTTCGAAATGCAATATATATTTATAGAAAAATTAAATTTGAGTTGTAAATTAATTTATATTAATTTTGTAACAACTTAAATTGAATATTTTTCTAAATATTTATTGGAAATTATTACTAAGATGGAAATAATTCATGTTATTTTCATATCCATCTAAGTAAAATTTATAAATATTAAATTAAAATTTATATTTAGAATTTTTCATTTTAAATTGGAAATTTTAAATAAATATATATTTAAAATAAATAAATTAAGTAAAAAGAATCAAAGAAAATACAACTCACTTTAAATAATGAGCTTGATTATTATTAAGATATTCGATCTCCATTGTTAGTCTTACAAAAGTTAAATGTTTTCAATATAACCTCGAGACGCTAGACTTCGTCCCCCTATGGATGGTTATTCGTTGAATGCATTTAACACCGTAAGATTTCATTTGATAAGTGTTTTGTAAGTTTTCGTCTCTATTAGACTCTCCCCTACGGTGACTACTTAGAGATAAACTTATGAAACATGAAACAATGGTGGAAGCTCATAAAATGAGAATAACCTTGACTCTCGCCTACCGGGACAACGTTGGATTCTTATTTTGATCGAATAAAAGGTTGCTAGAATGGTTTCTATTTTAGATGAGCTGACAACTCTATTCAATAAATGATGCTTTGACTCTCGCCTACGGGACCTTTGTATCAGTTTGTTGAAAACCTTGGAAATTATTTAGGATTGTATGTTTTAGTATTTTCACTAGTCATTCCTACTTGCTATATGTTTATAATTTCTGAATTGTGTATGAATTTATATTGAACCATGTTATTTTCTGTTATTAAGTTATAGTTTAATTTCGAATCTTCATTGTTGGTCTAACATGTTTGTTTTTCTAATGAGATAAATCCCTAATGGATTTTCACCATTAGACATACATAATAGTGTAAGATCTCGAAAGATAAATATTGTATATGCAACATCTAGCTGTTCATCAATTGATGACACCTTAGACTAGTATTTTTACAATATGAAACAAGAAGATTACATAAATAAGATTACTTTGTCTTTCGCTAATCGAAGCATCGTTGGATTCTTATTTATAAACGAAATTATCCTAATTCCTCTTAGCTTATTCATATCGAATTAGCTCAATAATATATCATTGCATGAATGGTCTATAAATCATTTCATGTCATTATATTTTCTCTTAAGAAATTAAATGACGCATATGATTATAATCCCGAAATTCTATTCCCAATTGATATAAATCCTCAATCTTAGAAATCTCCTACTTGTATGGGCAAATCTGACTTAGAGTTTGTATTAGTAGTGCTGGTCCAAGATAGAATTACTCATTATTTTTGGTATAAATTTAAGTCTTTGACTTTAATTTTAAATTCCAAATAGAAATTTTCTTATATTTCTAATTCCAGAATACAATACAGTTACACTTTCTCAAGTGTTTAATATCCATCTTCTATTTATGGATTAAAACTGTATGGAATATGAGTTAGGTATTCTGTGACCAGGATCCACTTGCAGTATTCTAAGAACTCTTTAATGTAACTAAACCTATGTCATCATAGACACTACCACATTTTTTTTAATCTATGGCATTTGTATCTTGTTCATAGTGGATTTGACAAGATCAATCTCTGCAAAGAGTTAATATGCCTATATCCACTGAAAGTAGTTCATCTCATTTGCAGATGGATGTACATTCAGGAATGGATATGAGTTTTTCGTTGTATTCTTAAAACGATAACTCTAGATTATACCTTTTAGCAAAGAAATTTGAAATGTTTGAAAAATTTCATTAATTTCTAGCAATGGTTAAAACCATTAAGGTAAGTGGTTAAAGATCTTGCGAACTGATAGGGGTGGAGAAATAGTTAGTAGATATGCAGTTCAAAGATCATTAAATTGATTTTTGAATTATATCCAAACTTACCTCCCCAGAAATTTCGAGTTGCATGTTAATGATTAGTTACTAGTCGTTGCCTAATTCCTTCCATGGTAATACAATTTCAGAATGATGTAATGGTTGTATACTTAATGTAAATCATTACTAGATTCATGGATGACCTAATCAAAATCTTAAGAAAAGCTAGAACTGTTAACCATGGGTTGTTAGCTATTCTAAGTGATTAGGGGTGGACCATCCCATTGTCAATAGATAAGAAAGTGTTTGTTCAAACAAATACTACTTTTCTTAGAAAATGACTAAGTCTGAAAATAAAGTAGCAAATAAAGGAGATATTTTTCTTGATTCCAAAAGTGTTCTATCATCTTATTTGACATATGATGATCCCACTGCCTCTGTTGTCTTGTCGTAGTGGGAGAGTTCCTAGGAACTCACCTTCTTATGACTTGGGAGACACTAGTGATTAAAATCCATTGTGAGTTTAAACAAGTAATGGATTGTCAAGATAAGAAACTAAGAAGAAAGCCAATAGAACTATGGTTTAATCCATTCACATGGAATAACCTAAAGTTTTCTACTACAAGGACATAAAAGGAAATTTTCGTTTATAAGTCTATTCAATAGACTTAACAAAACTTCCTGTTCCTAGTATTATAGGTTTGAGTTTATCTAAACCTATGGCTTGTGGTATATCTGGTAATTACTCTAATGCAAGCAACTTACTTTAGTAAGAGGCTGAAGCATTTTCTTTCTAATGGCAATCTATGGAAGCTTCACAACTTCTTAGGCATAGATTTTATTTATCTAAGGAAAAGTCTCAACTATTCCAGAAAAGATAAAGCCATGAAAGAATTTCTTATATCAACAGTGAGAGGTCTTAGATATGCTTTTGCATGCCTTAGACCAGACACCTACTGTTGAGTGGGAGTAATGAGTAGGTATCAGATTAATCCAGGAGAAGAACATTGGAAGACAATCAAGTAAATCTTAAGATAAAGAAGAGGAACTATATGTTAGTCTATAAGGGTGTGTTTAAAACTCTTAGACTACACCATATCAGATTTCGAAATTTGCCTATGTGCTAGTAAATATTTCTGATAAGATGGTGGTTACTCTGGGGGTGGAATAGTGATTTTGGAGAAGTGTAAAAACCTATCTGAAGTCTCTAGGTCTACCAGAGAGGGACTGAATGTTAAGATTGCAGGAAAGGTACTTATTCAGTCTAAGGAAAGTTCTATACATTTTTGGCATCATTCCAAATTGCCTTAAACTACTAGTGTTAATTTCCTGATTAACCAAAAGTAGTTGCCAAAGATAAAGAATCCAGTATCCCAAGAGAGTAGACATATAGAGAGGAATTTCACATTATCAATGATTTTGTGATTAAAGGAAGAGTAATGGTGGAGAAAAGGTTGTGTTTAATTCAACCTTTCAGGTCCTATTACGAGGAGTTTACTACTACTACACTTGATTTGTATATCAAGGTGTTGAGATTATTTGAAACGCACTTTTTGTTTTATATTAGTGCAAGTGGGAGTTTGTTGGAGTTTGATACGTACATTTTGGGAACACGGTAGTGTAATTGAGTGGGAGCGCTAGCATAAACATAGAATCTATAGCTTCTATCTGGCGAATAGTAAGCAAAGGATGATCTCCTTTGAGCTTGACCAAACGAAAATAAATGGTGGAGATCTCATTTCACATAAGCTGAAATATCATTTATACGGGGTCAAGTATTTTAAGGAATAAATACATTGTAGGTAATTTAATCCCTTTACAGTGTAGATCATTCATATAGAGGATCATTGATCACATTAGGATTATAACAATGGATAATTAATGATGTGTCTATATGGTGGAACATATAGAGCATTCTATATACTGAGAGTGCAATTCTAAGTTCTATGCGTGGATTCAACGAAGAATTAATAAGTTAGTGAATTTTAGTAATAAATTCTTGATCTACTTATTGGAAGCTCGGTTATATAGACCCATGGTCCCCCCACTAGTTGAGATAATATTGCTTGTAAGACTCATGTAATTGGTTTTGATTAATCAATTATAATTCTCAAATTAGACTATGTCTTTTTGTGAATTTTTCACTAAGTAAGGGCGAAATTGTAAAGAAAGAGTTTTTAGGGGCATATTTGTTAATTATGATACTTTGTATGGTTCAATTAATCAATATGATAAATGACAATATTATTTAATAATTATTTATAGTTATTAAATAGTTAGAATTGACATTTAAATGGTTGAATTAGAAAATTGGCGTTTTTGAGAAAATTAGATGCAGAAAAGATAAAACTGCAAAATTGCAAAAAGTGAGGCCCAAATCCACTTGTATAGGGCCAGCCACTTTTGTAGGAAATTTAAACTGATTTTTTCATTATTTTAATGCCAAATAATTCAAACCTAACCCTAGTGGAATGCTATAAATAGATAGTGAAGGCTTCAGGAAATTTACACTAAATTTCTAGACTTTTCTTCAGACTTTCTGAATCAGAAAAAACTGAGCCTTCTCTCTCCCTATCTTTGGCTGACCCTTCTCTTTCTCCTTCCCTCTTCAATTTCAAAAATCTTAGTGTGAGAGTAGTGCCCACACACAGCAAGTGATACCTCAATCATAGTGAGGAAGATCGTGAAGAAAGATCATCAGCAAAGGAGTTTCAGCATCAAAGATTCAGAGAAAGAGATCCAGGTTCAGATATTGATAATGCTCTGCTACAGAAAGGAATCAAGGGCTAGATATCTGAACGGAAAGAGTCATATTATTCCGCTGCACCCAATGTAAGGTTTCTTAAACTTTATATGTGTTTAATTTATCGTTTTAGAATGTTCTTATTTAGGATGTTAATAAACATACTTGTGAGTAGATCTAAGATCCTGGTAAAATAATTTCCAACAGCCTACATCTTCGGATAGGGTTATTAAGACCAGATCCATGGATGCAGTGCTTGGAGTAAAGGAATTAGAGATAGCAGAGGAGGATTTACAGGATGAACAGGTCGAGCAATCAAAGGAACAGTGTTCTGATGCAATCGAACAGTGTCTTGCTGGGAAGATTTACTCGCCTGAAGAGACGGAAGCCCTCTTTCAGAGGCGAAGTGAAATCAGGCACGATTTCTCCGATTGGTTACAAGTAGCTAATCGAACTACTCAGGATGTCAACTCTGGGAAGAAGATTTCTCCCCTGATTCTGCGTTTTGGTATTGTTCGAAATCTAAATACTAGTTTTGATAACTCTATTCAGCAACCTGAGGTAAGATCTGCAACTTCAAAAGTTAAAATAAATTTTGTTGATATAGAGGATGAGGTGAATTATTGGCAGCCGTCTCTGGTTTGTTATGTAATTGGGGCTAATCCCCCAATTTCTATTCTTGAGGGCTTTGCTAAGAGGCTATCGAAGGATATGGTAGTGAAGGTGGGACTGCTTGCTAAAGGAATATTCATAATCCGGTTTCAGAACTTGGAACAACGAGATAGGGTGCTGCAACAAGGTTATGTGTTCTTTGATAGGAAACCTATGGTTATGAAACCATGGAACCCTATTGATGACTTTACAAAGGAAGAAGTGACTTCAGTTCCAACCTGGGTGCAATTGAAAGGCTTGGATATCAAATATTGGGGAGAGACATCTCTTTTCAAAATAGTGGCACAAATTAGGGAGCCTTTGCAGGTGGATGGAATAACAAAGAATAGAGATCAATTGCAATATCTAAGAATACTAATTCAGGTTAGTTTGGCACAAACTTTTCCTAGTACCATATCTTTCATTTTTGAACATGATCATGAGGTGGAATTAGAAGTTAAATATGAATGGGTTCCTCTAGTTTGTTATAATTGCTCTAGGATTGGGCATAGCACCGATGCTTGTAGGAAGGAGGAGAGTAAGATTGACCAAGGGAAACAAGTTTGGGTTCCAAAGAAACAACAAGCTACTCAACAGGTTGAGAAAGATGCAGAGGGATTTCAAAAGGTTATGAAAGGAAAAAAAGTGAGTATGAAGAGCACAAGTGCGCAGGAACCAGGGAGAACTGAAGTTTGCAACAGATTTCAGCAGTTGGACAGTGAGAATGAGCAAGGAGAAGTTCATATGGGAGAGGGGGTAGAGCCCTCTACTTCCAATGGATAGATTGCTATGTTGGAATGTTAGGGGGATTAAAAACCATAAAAAACACAATGAAATCAGGAATACGATTTATTCTAAGCAAGTTGGGTTTGTTAGCCTCCTAGAAACTAAAGTTAAGAATAAGAATATGGGTGAGTTGTATACAAGTCTTTTTCAAGGTTGGTGTTTCACTAATAATAACCCTTGGCTTGATAAAGGGAGAATAATAGTTGCTTGGCAACCAAATGTTTACTCTATCGACATTGGTCTCCGCACGAGTCAACTTATACATTGTACTGTTATTCCGAAACAGAGAGTGGGGAATTTTCAAGTTACTTGTGTGTATGGCTTTAATGATGAAAAAAGAAGGGAAGAATTATGGTCTGAATTGGAGGGCTTGGCCATTAACATTGCAGATCCATGGCTGGTGTGGGGAGATTTTAATGAGATTCTCTTTGTGAATGAGAGAATTGGTAGAAGAGCTCATGCTATACCTTCTCAGAGATTTAAGGATTGTATTTCACAATGCAACCTTGAAGATCTGAAATATTCTGGGGCATTTCTCACCTGGAATAACAAACAAAAGCCAGAGGAGAGAATTTATTCAAAAATTGATCGAGCAATGATCAATCCTTGTTGGATGAATTTTTTCTCTAGCTCAGAAGCGGCCTTTTTGCCTGAATTGTCATTTGATCACTCTCCCATCCTGGTCTATTTATAAAGATTACAACACAGGGAAGAAGCCATTCAGATATTTCAATATGTGGAAGCTTGCTCCTCAATTCGAGAATCTGGTGGCTGATTCTTGGCATCCTAGAATTATGGGGTCGAAGATGTATCAAGTAGTCAGTAAGTTGAGGAGATTGAAGGCAGTGTTAAGGAAATTGAATCAAGAGGGCTTCTCGGAAATTCACAAGGAGGACATAGCAGCCAGGTTAGCTCTTGCAGATGTGCAAACAAGATTAAACAAGGACCCGATGAACATAGATTTGATAGAAGAGGAACATAGAACTCATCATCATTACACAGAGGTACACAAAGCTTATTCCCTTTTTATCACTCAAAAAGCTAAGCTTAATTGGGCTAAATATGGAGATGAAAATCCAGCAATGTTTCATGCTTCATTGAAAGCTAGAAGAATACAAGATAAAAAATTTTCCATTGAAGATGAAACTGGGATTTGGAGAGATAATCCCGAGGGGGTTCAAAAGGATTTTTTAGACTATTATATGGGATTGTTAGGGAAGTCCTTGCCTAACAGAAGACATGTTCACCAGTCTACTGTTAACTTGGGGCCTAAACTTACTCAAGTTCATCATGAGATTCTCTCTGCTCCTTATACTGCTGAAGAAGTTAAAGATGCTGCGTTTTCTATCCCTGGGAACAAGGCTCCAGGACCTGATGGCTTTGGTAGTGCCTTCTATCAAGATTGTTGGCAAATTGTTGGTAAAGACACTGAGGAGACTATGCTATCATTCTTGAATTCTGGGAAAATCCTTAAGGAGATAAATGCCACTACCATTACACTCATTCCTAAATCGGTTTGTCCTAAAAGTGTAGCTGATTTTACACCTATCTCCTGTTGTAATGTATTATATAAGATAGCTACTAAGGTGATTTGCAATAGACTTAGGAAAATTCTTCTTGATCTTATTGCAGAAAACCAAGGTGGCTTTGTTCATGGGAGGTATATAGCACATAATATCTTGGTATGCCAGGTGCTGGTAAGACTCTATGGAAGGAAAAATTCTAAGCCTAGTTGTATGATCAAGATCGATCTAAGGAAGGCATATGATACAGTGGATTGGGATTTCTTGGAGGAGATGTTAGTTGCTTTTGGTTTCCTTATACAGTTCATTCAACTAATTATGAATTGTATTAGGACACCAAAATTTTCTCTTCTCCTCAATGGCTCTATGTGTGGATTTTTTGAAGCAAAGAGAGGGCTCAGACAAGGAGATCCCATGTCCCCTCTTCTTTTTGTCCTTGGCATGGAATATTTGTCTCGAATTTTTAAGAAGATTGGAGAATGGCCAGGATTCAAGTTCCATGACAGGTGTACAGCCCTCAAACTGAATCATCTTTGTTTTGCAGATGATTTATTGGTATTCTGCAATGGTGATTTTATTTCAGCTATGCTCATGCTCCAAGGTTTGAAGCTTTTCTCTTCCACTTCTGGGTTGGAGCCTAATGTTCAGAAGACTTCAGTGTATTGTTCAGGGATTCCAGAATTGGAGGTGAATCGGATCTTAGAAGCATCAAACTTCTTTAGAAGCACACTGCCTTTTAGATATTTGGGAATCCCTATTTGCTCTAAAAGACTATCTGGAGGAGAATGTCAGGAGCTTCTTGAAAAAATGACAGGAAGGATTCGGATGTGGAGTTCTAGGAACTTGTCTTATATGGGGAGAACAACATTGATTAATTCTGTCCTGTTGGCCATTCACACTTATTGGGCTCAAATCACTATTTTACCAAAGAAGTTGTTGAAAGACATTGAAGCTGTATGTAGATCCTTCTTATGGAAAGGCACACAAGAGACTTCAAGTCCATGCTTGGTTGCTTGGGACAATATCTGTCAAACCAAATCTGCAGGAGGTCTTGGATTTCGAAACATCAAAGAATGGAATATTGCAGCTATGGGAAGGTATGTTTGGGACATAGCAAGTAAGAAAGATTGCCTCTTTGTTAAGTGGTTTCATAATGTATATTTGAAACATGGTAGTTGGTGGGACTATGATCCACCTATGGATTGCTGCTGGTCATGGAAAAAGATTGTAGGAGTGAAGAACAAGTTGAAACAAAAAGTGGATGTTGCTGGTTTTGTACAACAGAGACATACAATTCAACACACCTATAAACTTCTTTTTGAAGGCAGGGATAAGATTTCTTGGTCCAAGATTGTTTGGGATAGATTCATCATTCCCAAACACAAGTTTATTCTTTGGCTTGTGTTTTGGGGAAGATTGAACACCAAAGAAAGGATAGGCAAATACAACACAACCATCGATTTGACATGTATGCTTTGTGGACAAGAAGAGGAAACAAGCAACCATTTATTCTTTGAATGTGAGTATAGCCGAAGCTTTTTGAAGGGCTTAAGACTTGGCTGCAATGGAGATCGACTACAACAAATATGCAGCAGCTAGCAAAGATTTTCAGCAAGAACAAAACAGTGCCTACTGCTAGAAGAAGTGTCTTGAAGACTGCTCTTGCTGGGCTGGTATACCATATCTGGAAAGCCAGAAATGATGTATTTTGGCATCAAAAACTGTGGCATACAAGAATCATCATCCAACGGGTCCAACAAGATAGTAAACTCCGGATTTTGGGGCTGCCTAACAAGCTTAATGATGATGATAAGCAATGGTTGTTAGGAAATTAATTAGATTGAATTTGTATGTATTGATTGAGTTTGAAGTTGTATAGATTAATAGAAACCAACTTACCTATAGTAGAATACTAAGAAGATAAGAGATATGATTGAGGAAAGTGATGTAAAATGTAAATGTTTTGGATTAGCAATACAATGATTCTTATTCATCAAAAAAAAAAAAGAATTATATATTCAGAGATATTATTGTAAGAGCTATAAGAAAAGGAAACTTCTTCCTTATTCTTAAGTCAATACAACTAACGAGGATTAGGCTATTACCGAACTGCTCGGGGCTGAACCTCTATAAAATTTCTATGTCTCATTATTGCTTTACTGCATATTCTTATTACAACATATCGTTTATCGCTTATCAAAAAGACTCATTGTCGTTGGCTAAAAGCGAAGTCAACATTTTGGTGCTTTCATTGAGAGAAGAATCACAGATCGCTTTTTCGACACGATGGTACAAACTCATAGAGGCCTGTCCGACCCAGCAAACTCACAGAAGTTGGATCCGACGTTGCAGGACCTAGGGAGTTCAAGGGTTCTAGCCGCTGTCAATCCTGGACAGACGAGAAGCGTGCTGAATGGTGGGACAACTCCTGTTACTGAAACTGCGCCTGGTGTGCAAGAGACTGGAAACGGCGGTTCCGCACACAGCCAGGGCATTCATAACACGACTGTTCCACCAAGCATCAACGCCCAGACGACCATCGGAGACGCAACCGAATTGGAAAACCTCTGCGCTGCGCTCGAACTCATGCAGGGTCACAACAATACCCTACATCACGATCATGAGCATTGCGTGTCGCAGTAAACCTCGCATTTGACGAACAGAGGCGTATGTTCGCCGAGTGGAGGGACAAAGAGATGGAGGCATTAAGGCTCACCATGCAGAAATCAAAGATCGTAGTCGGCAAGCCACTGTGCTGATACGAAGAGCCTATCAGACTGTAGGCCAGCAAATTCTGAGCGTCATTCCCCTAGGAGAAACCGAGGATGACCCAACGAAGAACGCTTCCCTGACAACCAACGGTCAGCCGTCCAATCCCCGGTCACGAGTTGCACTCGTGGGCCAAGAGGTAGGCGGATAGACCTTGTCCATGAATTCATCTAGAGGGGTCATGCTCGAAGGATCCACGCAAAATAATGGAGCCATTCCACCTGCCAACCAAGCAAACCAATCGCTAAGGCAGCCAGGTTCTTCTGTGTTCGATAGGTTGGGAACAACCCATGACCTAAGGGACGATCTGAATAGAAGAAGGGGAACAGACAAGCAGAATACTACAACGAACGTGCAGTCCAGAGCCCACACTCAAATCCCCGCTCAAAAAGACGCTGACGTAATCCAGCCCGACCAGAATGCCAATCAAGTCAGCCCAGCCGTACATGCCCAGCTCAACTAACTGAAGAATATGTTTCATGCCATGGTCGGGCAGCGTAACAACGATCTTGAGTTAGACCGTGCACGAAGAACTCCCTTCTCACCAGAGATCAATCTACTGCCACTACCTCACAAGTTCAAGATGCCAACGTGGAAGATGTACACTGGGAGAGAAGATCCTCTCTCCCATCTCAATTATTTCGAGATGCAAATGGATTTACAAGGGGTACAAGGAGACGTATGTTGCAGAATCTTCCCCGCTACTCTGTCGGAGGCCGCACAGCAATGGTATTTCAAGTTGGCTACTGGAAAGTTTAGTTCATGGAAAACCTTCTCTTCGGAATTCCATGCACAATTCTCTTCCTCACGCCAACTTCCATTGCATCTGGGAGATTTGGTCGAAGTAAAACAACGACCAAGCGAGCCACTCCGGGCATACATCAGCAGGTTCATGACGGAAGCGACCAAGGTATCACGGTTAACCGAGGATGGAAAGTTATCCGCGAAACTGGGGGGCATTGAAGTCCTTGGCGAACTATGGAAGGATATAAGGAAAAACGAACCGGTTGACTCAATGAGTGATTTCCTTTACCGAGCCGAAGGTTTCATCAAGCTCGAAGAAGCCCTTCAGCGAGCAGAAGGTGAGCAAAAGCCGAACAAAACGAAGGTTCCTTCTACTGGAACTTCCGCCCAGCTTCCCAAATATTCCAGCAATTCAAGTGGCAAGCGTTTAGGCAACAACCACAAGCAAGGAAACATGAAGAAGGGAAAGTTCACCGAAAAACCCGACCAGACTTCGCGTGATCGCGCCAAAGACACTGCATTCACTATCTTAACTCAAGATATAGAAAGTGTGTATATAGCGACTCAGTCGCTAATTCCGTACAAGAAGCCCGAGCCCATGAAGAAAGATACCAGGAAAAGGGACATGACAAAGTTTTGTCGGTTCCATGGAGACTACGGCCACGACACCAACGAATGCTACAACTTGAAGGGGGAAATAGAACTTCTTATCAAGAAAAACAACCCGCACTTGCAGAAGTATGTCAAGGCCAACCAAGGTCAGAACAACCATGATCTGATGCCTCCGCCAATAGATGGACACTTGCAAGTCATCATTGGAGGCCCGCACATCGCTGGAGACACGGGCAAAGCTCGAGAACGATATGCCCGCACAGCTCAATACGAGCAAGAAGAAGTCATCCTGGCCGTGGAAGAGAGGAAGCCCAAAGTTCCACGTGCAGGAGAGCCAACTATAACATTCTACAACGAAGATGCTGTCCAGATAAGATTTCTACACAACGACCCGCTAGTTGTGGAAGTTCAGATAGCAAACAAAATGGTGTCCAGGACCATGATCGATCATGGGGCTTCTTCAAATATCTTGTTTAAGACTGCTTACGAGAAGATGGGGCTCCAGCTCAAGGATTTAACTCCATGCCTTTAGCCCGTCTATGGTTTCTCCGGCCAAGGAGTTGCGCCTTTAGGACAAATCCGGCTACCCCTCACGGTTGGACAAGCTTCGACGAGCATAACTATCATGGCACAATTCCTGATATTGGATGTTCCTTCAGCCTTTAACGTAATGCTAGGCCGACCAGCCTTGTATGACTTAAAAGCTGTCACATCAATATTCCACTCGTGCCTGAAATTTCCAACCAAAAACGGGGTAGGGTGTCTTAGAGGGAATCAGCAATCTGCTCGGGAATGTTACAACCTTGCAGTGGCCAAGGCTAAGAAGGAAGTATCCTCTCGACAGAGCCCAGACAAGGGAATAAACATTCCCAAGTAGGAAACTTCCCAAGGCGAGGATGAAGATGTAGATTCTCGACTTGGGGACCTAAGCAGCAATGTTGGACCTGTGGAAGAATTAGAAGAGATCGAGATTGATCCAGCTATCCCGGCCAGAAAGCCTAAAATTTGAAAGGGTTTGTTGCTCGAAGTAAAATCAGAATCGATAAAATTTCTGAGAGCAAACCTAGATGTTTTCGCCTCGTCACATGCGGATATGGTCGGAATCGATCCTTCTATTATTTCGTACGTCCTGAATATCGATCCTAACATCGGGCCAGTTTAGCAAAAACGAAGATTGCTGGATAAAGAACGAGCAATAGCCCTGAAAGACGAAGTTGAAAAGCTGCGCAACAACAACTACATCATTAAAGCCTTTTACCCGGCTTGGGTCGCAAACCCCGTACTCGTGCCTAAGCCGAACAAGAAATGGCGAGTCTGTTTTGACTTCACAGACCTCAACAAAGCGTGCCCAAAAGACTGTTTCCCACTTCCAAGAATCGATCAGCTCGTCGATGCAACAGCCGGACACGAAATATTAAGCTTCATGGATGCTTATTCGGGCTACAATCAAATCAAGATGCATCCACCAGACCAAGAACATACAAGTTTCCAGACAGATATGGGTCTCTACTGCTACAAACTCATGCCATTTGGTCTTAAAAACGTCGGAGCTACATACCAAAGATTGGTCAACAAGATGTTTAAAGATCAGATCGGCAGAAATATGGAAGTGTACGTGGATGATATGCTCATCAAATCCAGAAAGGCTGGGGGGCACATAGACGACCTGGACGAATGTTTCAAAGTCCTCAAGAAATACAACATGAAACTAAATCCCTTAAAATTCTCCTTCGGAGTCAACTCGGGAAAGTTTCTAGGCTTCATCGTCAATGCTCGAGGAATTGAAGCCAATCTAGAAAAAATCCAAGCCCTCCTGGATATGAACTCGCCGACAAAAACCAAAGAGGTACAAAGCCTAACTGGTTGAATCGCCCCACTTAGCAGATTCGTGTCAAAATCAACGGATAAATGTGTCCCATTCTTCAACATCCTGCGAGGAAACAAAAAGTTCGAATGGACAGAAGAATGTGAAAGAGCTTTTCAAGACCTAAAGGCACAGCTCGCAAAACCCCCCGTCCTTTCTAAACCTCTAGACGGTGAGGAACTGGGGATATACCTAGCAGTAACGAAGCATGCCATAAGCGCCGTACTAATCAGAGAAGAAGACGGCGTGCAGCATCCAGTCTATTACATCAGTAAAAGACTCGTCGAGGCCGAAGGCCGATATCCTTTGATAGAAAAGCTCGCCTACTGCCTCATCTTAGCAACAAGAAAGCTAAGACCTTACTTTCAAGCTCATCCTGTTTGGGTATACACCGACCAACCACTACGACAAATACTACAAAAGCCAGATGCCTCTGGACGGTTACTCAAGTGGGCGGTGGAATTGGGGCAGTACGAAATCAACTTCCAACCCCGAACAGCTATCAAAGGCCAAGCCTTGGCCGACTTTGTGGTGGAATGCACAGGAAAAACTGAAAGCATCCCAGAAGGCGATCTCAAGTCAACACCACAGTCGAGCAACACTGAAAACAAGCCGACCTGGAAGCTGCATGTGGATGGGTCGGCCACAGATCAGCTATCTGGCGCAGGAATTGCCCTTGTCACACCTGGGGGGCAACACCTGCATGCAGCGGTCAACTTCGGATTCAAAGCCTCCAACAACGAGGCCGAATACGAAGCCCTAATGTCTGGACTTAAACTAGCGAAGGAGATGAAGGCCGAACACATCGAGATCTGCAGTGACTCACAGCTAGTGGTAAATCATGTATCCGGCGAATACGAGGCTCGGGGAGAAAAAATGATAGCATATCTGAGCAAAATACATGATCTACTCGCACAATTCAAAAGCTATAGCCTCTGGAAAATTCCAAGAGAAGAAAATATAACAGCAGATGCGCTAGCCCGATTGGCGAGCAGCAACATAAGTGACAAGGCGAACCTGGTCCCGATCCAGTTTCTTGAAGAGCCTAGCATCACCGGCATGGAAGAAATCGAAATGATCGACACATCTCCGAACTGGATGACGCCAATAGCAGCCTATCTCAACTCTGGGGAACTCCCAGATAACCGAAATGAAGCTCGAAAAATGAGAAGAAAGGCAGCACGGTACATCATCGTAGACGGGATCATGTACAGAAGAGGATTCTGTGGAAATCATGCAGCCGGACAAAGCTTATCAAAGAAAATTCTAAGGCAAGGCTACTTCTGGCCGACGATGATTGAAGATTCGAAAGCTTATGTCAAGAAGTGTGACAAATGCCAGAGATTTTCAAAGATACCAAGAGCTCCGCCCAACAAGCTGACACAAATGCAAAGTCCATGGCCCTTTGCCGTCTGGGGAATTGACCTGATAGGACAGTTACCTAAAGGTAAAGGCAGAGTGCAGTACGCAGTGGTAGCAGTCGACTACTTTACCAAGTGGACTGAAGCCGAACCACTCGCAACTATCACATCAAAGAAGGTTCAAGACTTTATAGTGAAGAACATCATATGCCGGTTCAGACTACTATACAAAATAGTTTTGGACAACGACAAGCAGTTCGACAGTCAATCTTCCACTGATTTCTGTGCGAACCATGGCATCATCAAAAGCTTATCCACAGTGGCACATCCCCAAGCAAATGGTCAAGTTGAAGCAGTCAACAAGACCTTGAAGGATACACTAAAGAAGAAACTTGAAGATGCCAAAGGAAATTGGCCGGAAGAACTCCCCGAAGTTCTATGGTCATACCGTACAACAGAAAAAACAGCAACCGGTCAGACACCATTCTCAATGGCGTACGGTTATGAAGCTATGCTGCCCGTCGAACTCGAGCCACCATCCCACAGAAGGTTGACGTACGATCAAGGTACCAACCACATACTCCTTGCAGAATCACTTGATGAAATCGTAAGTTCTCGACTCCAGAGCATACAAACTGGGTAAGTATGACGAAAAAATGCAACTCATTGTAGTACCACGGTATTGGAATGGAGAACATTTAAGGAAATACTACCAATAGAGTACTCAGGTCGAGTAGACCACTTCAAAGTACTCTGGTCGAATAGACCACTTCAAAGTACTCAGGTCGGGTAGACCACATTAAAGTACTATTGAACATTCGCTTCTAAGTGAATGGCTTCTTCGGCGGACTACGCGCAAAGGCTTCAGAAACAAAAGTACTCAGGTCGGGTAGACCACTTTAAAGTACAATTTCTTATTTATTTTATGTCATGTTAAGCTAAAAAGATCAAATTAGAGCACTAGCTCTGATGTAAGTTACTACGGTAACAAATACATTTTCGATCAATAAAAGAATAAAGATAGTATTTCCAATTCTATTGAGTCGAAAAAATCAGCATGATTATAATTTACCTAAAGTTCATACAAAAGGTTTTAGTCGAACCCAAAACACCGAACAGAAAAGCAATATATTTGCAAAAGACAAGTGACCAAGAGTCATACGTCTGCTCGGTCACTTGGGGGGCACCTATACCTGTACAAAGCATTTGGTAAACATAAAATAATCACAATTGCACTGCAATTATAATCAGAGAATGAAATTCATTAAGGATAACAAGAGCATATAGTATCGAGATTAAAAGCTGCCCGGTCAGCCCGTTGTCCAAAAAATGAAAAATAATTCCAAGTTTAAAGACCGCTTGGCCGGTCGTGATGTCTTAAAGGCCCTAAGGCCATATATAATATATATATATATAAATAGGAGATAAAAAGAGAAGTGTTCAAACAGCTGGAGCCCCAAGCTCTGGGTTCGGTTCTTCTGAGCCAACTACAGCAGGAGGATCTGTTGTTCGAGCAGGAGAAGCATCAACAGCATGGTCAAAAGCCTGGCCGGAAGTTGAAGCAGCCACCTCTTTCCCACCATAGGCAACTTGGCTCGCACAGTTCTCAAGGTACATGTCCTTAGCGTCGCCCAAGTAGTCGAAGTTGGCCTGGGGATTATCCTTCCAAAAATCAAAGAAGAGCTCGAGGCCGGCAGTCTCCAAAGCATTAACCTTCTCCTTCAAACGGTCCGCCTCGGCGATCTGAGCGTCCTTATCTCCCTTTAGCCGAAGAAGGACCTACCGCAGAGAACTCGTTTCATCCTGAAGACGATCAACTTCAGCACATAAGGTCTCGATGGTTTCCTCAAAGCGATCAGCAGCCTCGAGGTCCTTCGTTAGCATGGTGATCTTCTTCTCAGCGGCAAACAGCTTCTTGTTGGCCTCACCCAACTCATGACGAACAGTTGCAGTCTCCGCCCTGGCCTCCTCAGCTTCCTTCTTGGCCAAGTCCGCCTCCACCCTGAAGGTGTCGGACAGAGCCGCACTCTTGGAAGTAGCAGATTTAGCCCGGGAGTAGGTGTAAGCCAACTTCATACTGGCCTGCATAAAGGAAAAGTCAGCATATGGAGCTAAGCGTGAAAAGTTAAAAGGGAAATTTAAAAAAAGACTAACCCTGGTGAGCTCCTTCAAGACTACGCCCACCAATACATCCAGAGATGAGTCGTTGTCAGCACCGGCTCACTGACCTCAAGAACCAGCCGGTTCATGTAATGAGCCAGCACCTCCTTGCCCTTCTTGGCCTCAGGCAGCACGGGCACGGGTGGAGTTGGTGCCTGCACCCGCTCAGGGATCCTCCTGACCAGTTCGGACCCAGTTGTTTGTGGCCTAGACTCGTTAGACTTGGCAGATTTGGGAGTGGAAGGATTCGTAGCAGTCAGCTCCTTGGAAAGGTCAATAACCTCTTCCAAAGCTATCTTCTCTGAAGACCCCTCTCCGCCCTTAGACTTCTTGGCCGGAGGGGAGGCACTAGAACTTCCACCCATCCTCTTCCTCAGAGCATCAATCATCCGAGACATGTCTGCACAGAACAAAAACAGCGTGGTTAGCACAAACCAGTAGAAAATACAAAGCATGAAGTTCAAAAAGCTGAAAAAGAAGTAAAACGCAGAGTGACTGCCCGCCTAGAAAGTCAGAAGTCCATCATCACCTGATATCTCAAACATAACAGCTTTCCCTTTTCCAGCAAAGGGATGAGATGGCCGAACAGGTGAAATGGGCTCCCTTATGCGAATGGCATGTTCAACAGGCCTGGGCGTGGCCGGGAGTTTCTTCTTCCTCTTCAAAGGAGTCACCTGCTCAGCCTCAGCCTCAACCTCGGCTTCATCTTCAGGATTCATAGACTCTTGAGCATACTGCTTTGCCCGGGCACCTCCCTTCAACTTAGCCTCACGCTTGAGTTGAATGAGCTAATCCTCCTTATCATCTCGTTTGGGCCGGGCAGCATCAGATTTCCCCTTCTTCCCCACCACGGACATAGGAGAAAAGTCCTTAGGATAAAGCCCATACTGCACCATATTCTCGTCGGAGGTCAACTGGATGATATCCCTGTCTTCCGCTGGCAACCGGGCAAGTTTTTGAGCTCTATCCCTAAGAGCAAGAGTGAGGGGAGGACGGTGATATGTCGGGATCTGCTGAAACCGAGTCCGGGTGATGTCGGATCCTTCACCATGATGTAATCATCAACAAAACGCCCTATTTTGCTGATGGCCTTGTGGTCCGTCCCTCTCAACCACTTGAAGCCTAGCTAAGAGAAGTAAAAATACCCCGACCTGCCTTGCTTGGGGGTAGACTTCAAGTTGAAGAACCAAGCGACCTCGTGGGGAGAAGGAGCATCCCATCCCTGGGAAGCGTAGAGGACGAAGAGAGTAGACAAATACTTAATGCCCTTGGGAGTAATCTGTGCTGGGCAGAGGCTGAAGAAGTCCGCCACATCCCGGAAGTACTTATGCAAGGGCATCAGCGCCCCTTGCTGGCCGTGAGCCCCCGACCAGACACACATCCCCTTATCAGGGTTCGTGGCACGATTGTCGTGCGTGGGAATGTAGCAGTCCAGCTCGCCCACGTATCCGCCCTGGTCGAGAGTGCGGAGGCGTGCCTCCGAAATCTTGGACAGAGGACTTACCCACCTAGCGCCCAAGGCACCCTGCCTCCTGTGAGGAACCGCCTCAGCAAGCTCTTCACTGACGTAGTCGACGCCCTCAACCAGGATGTCCCCGTCAGCATCGACTGGCTGCCCAGCCTCATTGTACTCCCCGAAGTTAGCGGGTTCAATCTCTTCCTCTCCCTCAGCGGGAGGACTGCCCGGACGCGCCTCGTCCGGCTCCTCAACCTCCTGGACGTCAGCATTCCCCTCACGGTCCTCCTCCATTGGGACCGCCAAATCCTGTTCGGCATCGGGCAGAGTGGCAAGCCGAGCCACTTGGGTGTCAGAAGCGTCAGCCAGACGCGTAGTTTTCTTCGTACGAGCCATCATCCTATGGCTGGGTACGAAGTCAGAAGAATCTCCTTCTCTAGAAGGAGAGTTGGCACGAAGACGAGGGCGGACTTCGTTCAGAAGTTGAAGCAGCTCCTGGTCGATTTGATGCTCGGGCTCCCAAGACTCACCTGGGTTCATCTACAAAAGACAACACACAAGATGAGTGTTGGACGGAGTATCAAACGAAAAACAGGCAAATATGCCGACCAGGAGTACCCAACAGATTAAAGAACGACCATGTTCAAAGAAAAGTCTAAACTCAAGAAGTCAGAAAGTTTTTCTTGAGTTAGGGCAAAGAAGTTCATGAAGCTTGGAAAAAGCAAAATGGAAAACAGACGCAATGCAGTTCTAAAATAAGCCTTATGGCAGAAAGCTAACACGAGGACATGGAAAAGAAGAGTCACAAAAGTTTCAAACCCTAAGGTTTCCTAAAGTGTTCTTTCTACAACGAAGTTACATTCAAAGCGTAAGCATGCAAAGGAAAAGCATAAAGAGGATCAGAAACTTACTCAAAGATTCGAATGTCCGGGTTCAAGCAAGCCAGCAATCGTCTGTAGGCACTTTGGCAACTCTGAAGCCAGAAAATTTTCTCTTTTCGCTCTGAAAGTTTACTTAACAATGAAGGGTGATGAAATGAGGTAATGTGCCAGTACTCCAAGTATTTATAGGCAGAAAGGGAACTGTACGTAAAGGAACCTTAGACACTTCGGCTTGCCACCTTAAAAGAAAATATGGGAAATCAAAAGTAATTGAGTGCAACCGTTAGCCGTGGAGAGAGAAATTTGGATTTTCAAAATATTAATTGTCAGAGCATTAATTAGCCAAAAACCGAAGGGACGCCCAGTCAGCTTCACATCGAGTCTCGAACGGTCATGCTCGGCACGTGTCCCCATACAAAGGCAGAGCCAGCTCGGAATAAGTCTACACGCAACCTCGGAGGTCCCGTAAAGACTTGGGGGGCAAATGTTATCCCATATTTGGCACTCTGATGTGGCATCACGAGAATGGTGACACGCGGACACTACTTACAGCATCTGTTCGGATCAATATGCCGAGCAGGATGCCTCGCTGGCATGTCCATAATGGAATACTCAATGAGTCGTGCAGAATGAGCAACACTTAGCGAATTCAGCTTAACGCATCATGAGTCACCAGCTCAATCCCTATAACTCAGGGATCAACTTACGTGGATGTGGCATACACACGATTCCACTATCAGTGTATTCAGCCTCAATCCCACGATCCTTGCATTCAGCATTGATCACACAATCTTTCTGTTTATGCGCATTGTAACGAGAGAGGAAACTCTTCCTCCTCAAGTTTCCAGCCCTATAAATAGTGAGGAATGTTCACTGGGCAAAGGGTCGAAAAACTGTACCCGAGAAATTGTACGCCGAAACGCTATAAGCTAAGGCTATCAAGGAATTATATAATCAGAGATATTATTGTAAGAGCTATAAGAAAAGGAAACTTCTTCCTTATTCTTAAGTCAATACAACTAACGAGGATTAAGCTATTACCGAACTGCTCGGGGCTGAACCTCTATAAAATTTCTGTGTCTCATTATTGCTTTACTACATATTCTTATTACGACATATCGTTTATCGCTTATCAAAAAGACTCAGTGTCGTTGGCTAAAAGCGAAGTCAACAATTTTGAATATTTATGAGTTTAGTGAAGTATGCAATTTATTTTTTTTAGTGACAATAAAATTTATTATTTTCTTTATTATTATTATTATTATTTTATTTTGAGGGTATGTATAATGGTGGATAAATAATTAAATTATTGGAGATAATTTAATATTTTTTTTTTTGAATAAAAATCAACTTCAATAACTCAAGAGCAATCGCTCAAAAGTACAATTTTAAGTTCCGAAGGGACATCATCCTTCGTGAACATACGATCAGCAAATAACTGAGACTGACATGCAATAACAAGTGCAGCTCGATTAGCAGAACGTTTAACAAACCTTACCAAATATTATTCATAGAGTCTAACAAAGACTTACAATCTTTCACAATTAAACCAAAAGCCGAAAACATCTGTACCGGACTATGAATAGCTTGTACAGTAACTAAGCTATCACTCTCCACACACACATGCTGGTATGGCTTGTCCTTCAACCAACTCAAAGCCTCCCTTATGCCCATAGCTTCGGCATCAGCAGGAGCTGTTCTTCCCTGCCGAGAAAACCCCACTGCCACCATCAGCTCCCCGTTGCAGTCCCTCACCACGAAACCAATCCCATACCGACTGTCGCTGTCAAAAATTGCAGCGTCCACATTAAGTTTGATCCCATTAGTAACAGGTTTTGTCCAAAGCTCATCCCCTTTGTTGAGAAATAACGGATTCAACGAAGGATAGTTTTCACCCAATTGAGCTTTTCTCCATTGATCAATAGATCTTAATGCAAACTGAACAACATCATTAGCACTCCGACTTTTCTGATCCCAAACCAATTCGTTCCGAGCCTTCCATATTGCCCAATATAATGTACCAGCCTGTGCAACTTTATCAGCATCAACTGTATCCATTAGATTCTGCAACCAGTACCGAAACGAATCCCAAACCCGACCCCCATCACACACAGCAAGCTTCGCCCAACACGCAGCAGGAAAGTCACAATTAAGAAGACAATGCGCTATAGTTTCGCTGGAAACTAAACAAAAAGGAAAACTATAATCCAAAGGCACCTTCCTTTCAAAAAGTCTCTTCCTAGTTGGGAGACAATTAGCCGCTGCGCTCCAAAGAACATCTTTAACAGTAGGCGACACTTTAACATCCCATAGCTCCTTCCAAAACTTTGAATCCCCAGCCCTTCCTTCAACGTTGGTGTCACGGTTCATGAGTAATTGGTAAGCCGATTTCACTGAGTAACAACCAAGATTCTCCTTCAACCAATACCAAGAATCACAAGCATCACTAATAGCTAAAGGAATGCCCAAAATAACATCAGCTTCCCTTTCATTAAAGATATCCCGAACCACCTCTTCATCCCACTCTTTGCTTCCAACCTTGAACAAACTATGGACTTTTAGATCATTGTAGGCAGTTAAATCAGAAGTTTGTATTGGAGACTCATCACTAGGAAGCCACGGATCCAGAGCAAACCGGATAGATAAGCCATCCCCAACCCTCATTCGTAACCCAGCCTTAAGAACATCTTGAGCTTCCATTAAGCTCCAAATGAAGCTCGGGTTAGAGCCTATTTCAGCATTCAAAAAGTCCCCTTGAGCATATTTAATTATTTGTGTACCTATTATTATAGGTATATTAATAATAATATAGGTAAATATATTATAGCATATTGTTTAGTTTATTATTATTAATAATAATATAATTATTTTTATTTATTATTTTTTTTATTATTATTATACATAAGAATATATATATTTTGAAATTTTAAGTTGTTGATTTAGGGTTATATTAGGGTTAAGACTATACATAAAATGTTTATATGATTGTTTAGGGTTGAGAGGGTTAGAAACAGTGGTGAGAGGCAGAGACGAAGAGAGAGGCTCATCCAACGAAACCGAGCCGTGAACAAAAGTGAGATTTTTGGTTTGTTGAGTTTGAAAGTTTTTGGGCTGCTCTAGAATATTTCTTTGAGTTTTATTTCATCCGAGAAGAGTTTTAGATGCAATTAGAAGGTTTGTAATCGCACCTTTTGAGAGACACCATTGTTACGTTCAAAATACCGTTCTTGAAACGGATTCAGATTTGAACGTGTTTAAGTTGTTTCGAGAATCAAAGGAGGTTGTATTTGAGTTTTTGGGACCCTAAGGCTCGGTTTGGACATAAAATAATGGAGTTTTGACGTCAAAAACACAGAACCAATATTTTGACACCATAAACGGCGGTACATTGGAGCTAAAGAAGACAACTCTTTTAGGACGTGATTTAGTTGTTTCTTTGGACGAGATTGGATCGGTTTGAGTTTCTGGGCATTGTGGGGATCCTTCCTATTTGAAAGGAGGCGTCGAAAGAAAGAAAACATGAGTTTTGGAACTCGTCGTGGCCGGAGAAGACGACCCGCCGGTGAAGCTCCGTTCAGGGGTTTTTAAAGGTTTTATTTCAGATTTTTTCTTATACTTGACTTGTTTTAGGTATTTTTAGGTCTACTATGAAGTTGAGAATTTTCTTGCAATTATTTGATTTATTATCAATTATTTAGTTTATTTATTAAATTAATTAGGAAATAAACTTACATTACTCAGAAAAATCTAAATTTATTTTATATGATTAGTTATGAGATACAAACTGTTGGAAAATTAGTACATTTTAATTTAAGTTAATTTTGTCTTTTTCATGAATTATTGTTTTATTTCTTAATTTAATTATAAAAAATAATTAGGTTCCTCAAAAAAAATACAATTTTATTTTTTATTATTGGTTATTGATTATAAAATGTTACAAAATTAATAGATTTTATTTTTGGTTGATTTTGTATTTTTCAAAAACTATTTGTATTATTTCTAAATTTAAAAAAGAAAAATACCTAGACTATTCAGAAAATTGAAAGTTAATTATTTAGGGCTTAGTACATACTATAAGCTGTGTTAGAATTGTTAGATTTGGTTTTCGATCATTTTTTGTATTTTTCATGAATTTATTTATTTAATACTTAAAATAATTATGAAAAATAGTTAAGTGATGCTAAAACAGTAAAGTATATTTTTGTAATACTGTTTACTATCTATGATACGAAACAAAAATGTTTTTATTTTTTTATTGGCTGCTGTAAGTATTTATTATAATTATTTATGACTAATTAACTATTTAATTAGATTTTAAATAGAATAAATCGTAAAAATTGTGTTTACTGTTTGGGGAACCTTCAATATAATTTTAAGGTATAATTATAGTGTCTGGAATTAATTTGAGACTATGTTGAGATGTTTTGCTATTTTTGGTTAATTATTTAAGGTTTTATTCATATTTTACAATAAATTTATACAAAATCATGGATAGTATTTCACACATATTTCTAAGCAGATTGAATATGTTTTATGATCTGTATAAATGGTTAAGAAATATGCTAACTTCTGATTTTGGTAAATAATTACATAATTGTATATTTTGTTAATAAATAGTATTTTAGTAAAATTTCACGTAAAAAGTATTTGTATGAATTTATGTTTTACGTTAAAATATTTGTATGGGTACATGCAATGTGTTGGTGTAAATTATAGTGACAAATAATTGTGTTTGGTGTGTCATGCAAGTGAAATTGATTTATGTGTTACATATTTTTACGTAAGTTTCTGTATGAGTACAAAGATTCATACTTCAATGTATTTTGAGTGTATTGTTGTGTTAATGAACATTTAAGATCTTGTTCTCGACAAGGAAATTCATTGAGGTGCTTGGAGTAGCAAGAAGGTGTTCTTAACAACTGAGGTAAGAAGAGTAGACATCTGTGCACAGGGTGTATGTTAAAACATACAACTGTATTTTGGGATTGTATTTACATATTTTATTCTATGGTGGATTGTGTTATGCTAATGTTATTAGTGTGTGATAGTGATAAGGTTTTTGATTGTTTGTGTGAGAATAGCACTTATAGGATATGTTTTATACTGCTGGTGTGAGCATAGCACTGGAGGATATATTTTTGGCTGCTTGTATAGGTTTACTTGCAGGTTATCCTATCATGGGTGAGTACAGCTTGTGATAAGGGATTGCCCTATTAGATGCCGAGTGTGAGAACAACACAAGGCAGGGCAAGTTACATTTCATGTCTGATCAACATGAGTGGGAGTAGATTATCGTATGTGAGGATAATGTGCGATAAGATACTAAGTGTTATGTGTTTAATTATAGCATGCATTAAGATTACACGGTGATATGATGTTATATTGTATGTGAGAATAATATGTGATATGACATGTTGTTATATGTGTGCAAGCATGGTATGAATTGATTTGATGTTGTGATATTGTTATACTTATGACTGCGTTATCTAGTTGGGGGGGGGGGGGGTTATGTCCTACATAGCTCCTCTTACTGGGCGTTAGCTCACAGGTACTCTGTGTGCAGGCAAAGACACAATAACTAAACAATGAGGATGGCGAGCTCAAGGCGTGGATTACATGTTAGGGAATTGTCACGATGTATTGGTTTAAAAATATTTCGTTAAAGATTATGATTCAAATAATCCCGTGATCCGTAAGCGGAAACACCGGGTAAGATGTGCATGTTGGGTTTTATGCCCTAAATAAAACTTCATTTCAATGTAATCTCTATTATTCAATATCAATAAAGAAACATAAGTATTTTTCATTCATTTGTGTATTTTTTAGTTCGTATTGTCAATAACTTGTCTATTTGATTTATAAATTCATCCAAGCCCTTTTCACATTTATGTTCTTGTTTATTGTGTCGTCAGCACAGTGGAAAGTAATCAATACTATGTGATTAAAGATTCCTAGATTTATCAGAACACTGGGTTTTACTGATATGAAAATCTACAATATAGTTTACTTGCATCTTCGATAAAAGCTATGCTCTTTCCAAAGCATTTGTTAAAGTAAAGCTTGGGTTGGATGCATGAAGTATGCATCGGAAGGGACCGATATTGAACTTTAATTTAGATATATTAAACTTACCGTAAAATCTATTCAATTTAATATCACCTAGTTGATCCTAGATCAAATGATCTTAATCCTGATATGATTAGGTTCAATCTCAAGAGTGTTATTCGTGTTCTTTGATTTGTTAGTTAAGCCTACTTTTGGGTCTGGGGGATACGTACATTTTGGGAACACGGTAGTGCAATTGAGTGGGAGCACTAAACATAAATATGGAATCTATAGATTCTATCTGACAAATAAAAAGTAAATGATGATTTCCTTTGAGCTTGGCTAAACAGAGATAAATGGTTGAGTACTCATTTGACTTCGCTGGAATATCATTTATACGGGGCTAAGTGTTTTAAGGATAAAATACATTGTAGGGTGTTACGGTAATTTAATCCCTATACAATGTAGATCATCTATATAGAGGATCATTGATCAAATTAGGATTATAACAATGGATAATTAATAGCGTGTCTATATGGTGGAACATATAGAGCGTTCTATATAGCTGAGAGTGCAATTTTAAGTTCTATGCGTGGATTCAACAAAGAATTAATAAGTCAGTGAATTTACTTGGTAAATCCTTGATCTGCTTATTGGAAGCTCGGATATATAGGCCCATGGTCCCCACACTAGTTGAGACAATACTACTTGTAAGACTCATTTAATTAGTTTTGATTAATCAATTATAATTCTAAAATTAGACTATGTCTAGTTTGTGAATTTATCACTAAGCAAGGGCAGAACTATAAAGAAACAGTTTCTAGGGTATATTTGTCAATTAAGAGACTTTGGTTAGTCTAATTAATAAATATATTAAATGAAAATATTATTTAATAATTAATTTTAGTTATTAAATAGTTGAAATTGGCATTTAAATGGTTGAATTTGAAAGTTGGCGTTTTTGAGAAAATGAGATGTAGAAATGATAAAACAGCAAATCGCAAAAGTGGGGCTCATATCCACAAGCCTTGGCCGGCCACTTATGTAGGATTTATCATTTAATATTTTCATTATTTTAATGCCAAATAATTCAAACCTAACCCTAGGTGGCATACTATAATTAGGTAGTGATGGCTTCAGGAAAAGATTATGCATCTTTTTCCTTTCAGAGAAAAACCTGAGCCTTCTATCTAACCTAGCTGCCACCTCTCTTTCCTTCTTCTTCATTATTGTTTCGAACCCCTTAGTGATAGAGTAGTGCCCACACACAGCAAGTGGTACCTCAATCATAGTGTGGAAGATCGTGAAGAATCCAGACTCAACAGAAGGACATTCAGAGTCAGATCTTGGTGATACTCTGCGACAGAAAGGATACAAGGGTTAGAGATCTGAGTGGAAGGAGACATATTTTTCTGCTGCACCCAATGTAAGGTTTCTCATACTTTATATGTGTTTATTTATAATCGTTTTAGAAGTTCATATTTAGGATGTTAAACAACATACTTATGAGTAGATCTAAGTTCTTGGTAAAATAATTCAAACAACTGGCCTCAAAGCCATGGCAATTGATTTGCTTGCAAGAAATTTGGACTTATAACGTTTTGTGTGTGATTTGAATGATTTCATGTTGTTTTGTGTGTTGTATGATGATTGAATGATGTTTGTGAGATTTTTTGAAAAATAATTGAATTTTCGTTTCTGGAATTATTTTTATTGGATAGTTTTGAAAAAATTAAGCAATTTACTTTTTTACAGAACTCAATTTTGATTTTATTTGAATTAGTTATGTTTTTTTGAAAATTTGAAAAGAAAGATAAGGTGATCTCCTATCCCACACGCGCGCAGATGGCCCATTCCCTCGGCCAGCTGCGTGTTCGGACAGGATTTTGTCCGAACAACATGCACATGGGGTGTCTGATACCCCGTTCCGCGCGCAGAAATCCTGCTGGGACACTTCAGCGCCAAGGTTTCTCGGCCTGATCACCTTGTGGCGCGCGCGGATGTGTATGCAACAGCATACCATCCGTACAACCCAAAATTTTTTCGTTTTTCTTCGTTTTTTCATACTATTTCATGGAATTAACTTCCAATTTTTTGTGTAGTTTTGTATTTAGATATTTACTATTCCTATTTCAATTCTAATTATCAGAATTAAATTGTTTTTTTTTTTTAAAAAATTAATTTATGATATTAGTGTAATTTGAACTTGAAAATAGGTAAATATCTATTTTTTTTTTGCTTAATTATCTATCTTATTTTTAAGTTTGATTATTTTATCTTATTTTAAATTTAAGGTCAGATATTATTTTTTTTTAAATTATTCTATTTTTAAATAATTTTACCTTATTTAAATTTAAAATAAGATTACTATAATCATGATATTTTGAATAGATATAAGATATTTTGCTAACTTTTAAATTTTGTTATTTTTTTTATTTAAATTAAATTATAAATCAGAAATTTTTTTTTTGAATATTTAATTTATAAAATAACATGAAATTTAAAAGGTAGTGAGCAATTTTTTTTTTTTTGAAATGATATTTAGGCTAGTTTAAACCTATTTTTTTTTTCAAAAATTGTAGGTGTAATTTTAATATTAATTATTTTATTTAAATTTATTTAAAAGCGAAAAGAATATTTTTTTATTATTTATTTATTTTTTTCGATTTTTTTTAAATTAATTAATTTAAAATTAAATAAATCCTACATCCAACTATCCAATTCAACTTGTTGCAGGAGTATGTGTTTTAGCTTGTGTGTAGGTTTTATAAAACCTATTATTGCTTGATCTAAATTGCTATGGTTAACTTGTTGACAGATCCAATGATCTGATTTTAACCCATGGTTCAATTGTCAATAGGTCAAGTAAATAATTTGTAACAGGTAAATTTTATATTCTTCTTTCATCTGTGTATGACCTAGTAACATGATAGGATCCATCCAAATCTGTGTGCCTGTGTGAGCCTATATGTTTACTTTATGTTTAGATGCATATAGGTTGTTGCTAAATATAATGTCACACCATGATAGATTTTATTTTGGCCCATTTAGTTTTTGGGCCTATTCAATTAATAACAGTTGTTCATTTTAAGGTTAAATTCCTCTCTTTTGGGCCTTGTGTGAGAGATGGGGGCCAATAGAAGTGGGTACGACATACTGAACCCAGTTCCTCCTCACATGAACTACCCCAACTGTGAAGGCCCATTTTCCTGATTTGGATAACTATGCTAGGTTAATTAAATTAGTTTAACCTAATAAAATTGATTCACAACATAATTAATTTCAAAAAAAAAAATTGAAATTAATTTAAGAAAAACACACTTAGTTTAATGAATTATTTTCTAGATAAACTATATGTATTTTTCTTGTATCTAATTAAATATAGAATTATAACCAACTAGATTCTTTCTGAAGCATATTTTAATTATTTCATTAAATATTCCTATTTAAGTTGTAAATTAGTTATTTCTAACTAATTTTATTAATCAACTTAAATTTGAATATCTTTTGAATTTCAAAATTAAGTTGAGGAATTCTAAGAATTGGTTATTAAGATTCTTTAGATATTTTTTAAGTTGATATTTTTTCAAATATGAATAAACTTAAAATGGAATATTTTCAAATTAAGTTTTTACAACTTAATTTTAATATTTAATTAAATTTTATTTGAAAAATATTTAAGTTGGATATTTTAGATTCTTCTATAACAACTTAATTAGATATTTTTCAAATTTTATTTTATTATATTTTAATTATTTATTTAATTTCGAATATATTTGCTAATTTAAATAATTGAAATTTAATTAAAGTTTGTTTTTTTAAATTTAATTTTATTTTTTACTTAACCAACTTTAATTTGTAATTTTTCATTATTAAAATATGGAATAAAATAAATTATTAAATAAAATACATATATATTTTTTTTTAAAATAAAGAGCTTTAATCAAGAGACATTCGATCTCTATTGTTGGTTTTACATAGCTATTGTTTTAGTGAGTAATCCTCCCTAATGGAGGAACGTTCATTAGCAAGGTTAGCGCCGTAGAATATCAAAATATAAGTATTATTTGTAAGTGTTTTCTATTAGTATTGATCACCCTAATGGTGGCGACTGTATAAGACTTATTAAAGTATGAAACAATGGTGGGAGCTCATGAAATAGGAATGACCTTGACTCTCGCCTAAACGGGACAACGTGGGATTCTCTTTTCGATCGAATAAAAGGTTGCTAGAATGTTTATCATTTTAGATGAATTGACAACTCTATTCAATGGATGATGCTTTGACTCTCGCCTAAATGGGACACTGTATCAGTTTGTTGGAAACCTTGGAAAATAAAATATGTTAAATTTTGTATTTTTATAACATTTGTGATTTTTTGTTATTTATGATTTTATTGAACCAAAACCTTACTTCTGTTTTATTGATCTTTGTAGTGCCAATATGAATAACCCCCACCCCGATCCACTCCTAGTCAATGTCTTAGCAAATGAACTCTATAGTGTGAAAATGTATCCTGGTAGTTGCATTAACTCGCACCTATTGATGATGAATCTGAAGTTCCAAAAGGCAAATCTACTTGGAATTGAATTATCAAAGGAACAATGGGTACAATTCATACTTAATAGTCTTCCTCCGGAGTATAATGCATTTGTTATATCTTACATGATCAACAATTTTAACTCCTCCGACATGGATAAGCTTGAAGCAGAATTACGAGCTCATGAATGGAATTTGATTGCAATGCCACCTCCTGGTTTTGCAAACTTTAGTCAGAGGAAGAGGATTAAGCATGAAGGTTCTAACAAAGCTGCTTCTTCAAGTACAATTATTAGACATGATCTTCTATGTTCGAATTGTAATGCAAAGGGACATCAAGAAGAACGATGTCCCCGGCTTCTAAACAATTCAAACGAAGGTAATGCTTTTGTCTTTGAATCATGTGTTTTAGAGAATGACAAATGCACATGGATTGTTGATTCTGGGTCTACTAACCATGCTTGTTCTTCATTGCAGTTGCTTGAAACTTGGGAAAATCTTCACCCAGAAGAGTTGAAGCTTAATGTTTGAAATGGCGAGTTAGTATTGGTCAAAACAAGAGGAACAACCCGTATCAAGTTTCAAAAGAGATTTTTACTTTTAGAAAATGTTTTATTTCTTCCAAACTTTAGTAGAAACTTGATTAGTGTTTCATGTTTACAAACACAACTTTATATATTGAATTTTTCGAGTTCTAATTGTTCAATTTCTCGTAATGGAGTTCATATATGTGTTGCTCACATGGAACAAGCGCTTTATGTTTTAAGACCAAATACACAAATCTCACTAAATACTGAACTTTTCAATGTAGCTAGACATAGAAGCCTTAAAAGAAAAGAGATTGATAATGATGAACAAACTTATCTATGGCATTTACGTTTAGGTCACATAGGCTTAGATAGACTCAATAGGCTAACCAAAGACGGTCCATTGAAAAATATCGTCTTAGGTGAATTACCTATATGCGAGTCTTGCCTAGAAGAAAAAATGACCAAATGTTCTTTCTCTGCAAAGGGAGAGCGTGCCAAATAACCCCTAGGATTAGTGCATTCAGATGTTTGCGGACCCCTGAATGTAAAAGGCCGAGGTGGTTATGAGTATTTCGTCACTTTCATTGACGATTTCTCTAGATACAGTTTTCTTTACCTAATGCAAAAGAAATCTGAAACGTCTGAAAAGTTTTAGGAATTTCATGTTTTGGCTCAAAACCAATTAGGTAAAACATTAAAGATCTTGCGAACTGATAGGGGTGGAGAATACATGGATATTTAGTTCAAAGATCATTTAATTGAACTTGGAATTAAATCCCAATATACAGCCCCAAGCACTCCACAACAAAATGGAGTTGCAGAAAGAAGAAATCGCACTCTTTTGGAAATGGTTAGGTCTATGCTGAGTTATTCAACTCTATCTACGTCCTTTTGGAGATATGCTATACGGATGGCAAACGACATTTTAAATGTTGTTTCATCTAAAGCAGTTCCTAAGACACTCGCCGAACTATGGAATGGTTATACACCTAGTTTACGCCATTATAGAATTTGGGGGTGCCCTGCTCATGTCTTCAGAAAGAAAGAAGGCAAACTGGAATCGCGAACTGAAGTTTCCATGTTTGTCGAAAACTCTAAAGAGACTAGGGGTGGACTATTTTATAGTTACAAGGATAACAAAGTGCTTGTTTCTACAAATGCTACTTTTCTTGAAGAAAACTATATTAAAGACAACAAACCAAAAAGTAAAGTTGTATTAGAGGAATTGCTTTCAGATAGAACTCCTTCCAATGTTCCATCCTCTTCCACTTAAGAAGAGGATAATCCCACTCCCTCAGTCAAAACAACTGAGAGAACTACTACTAAAGTTCCTGTTCAGAAGATCACCGCTCCTCGTCGTAGTGGGAGGGTTTCTACAAAACCGTCTCATTATGGCTTGGATGGTGAAATCAATATGGTCGTTGGTGACAGTATTGAAGACGAACCATTAACCTATAAACAGGCAATGGCAAGTCCAGAACGGAACGATGGTCAGCCGGCATGGATTCAGAAAAGGATTCCATGAAAAAGAACAAAGTCTGGGAATATGTAGACGCACCCGATGACTATCGTCCAATCGGATGTAAGTGGGTCTACAAGAAGAAAAAAGGCGCTGGAGGCGAAGTCGAAACTTTTAAAGCTAGACTGGTCGCCAAGGGTTATACCCAAAGTGAAGGTGTGGACTATGAGGAAACTTTTAGTCCAGTCGCCATGCTCAAATCCATTAGAATTCTTCTCTCCATCGCAGCCGCTTTCGACTATGAAATCTGGCAAATGGATGTCAAGACAGCCTTCCTTAATGGAGTTCTTGAAGAAACCATCTATATGGAGCAACCAGAAGGCTATGTTCTTCCAGGGCAGGAAAAGAAAGTTTGCAAGTTAAACAGGTCTATTTATGGACTTAAGCAAGCTTCTCGCTCATGGAACAAAAGGTTTGATGAAATCATCAAGACCTACGACTTTCTTCCACATGAAGATGAACCTTTTGTTTACGAACTCAAGGAAGACCGAGTAGTAGTTTTCCTGGTCCTTTATGTTGACGACATTTTGATCATTTGCAACAATGTCAAGAAAATGACTGACATCAAGGAATGGTTAGACACTCAATTTGAAATGAAAGATTTGGGTGAGGCTGCCTATGTTGTCGGTATTCAAATTATCAGAAATTGGAAGAACAGATCCCTTGCTCTCTCTCAAACAACTTACATTGATAAAGTTTTAGAGAGATTCTCCATGACAAACACTAAAGGGGCGACTATGCCTTCTAGATATGGTATCCATCTATCTAAGGAACAGTGTCCAACTGATCCTCAAGAGATAGAGGACATGGGAAAAATTCCTTATGCTTCTGTAGTTGGAAGTCTAATGTATGCAATGTTATGCACTAGACCTGACATCTGTTATGCAGTAGGAATCGTGAGCAGGTATCAGACAAATCCAGGTCAGGAACATTGTAATGTTGTTAAGTATATTTTGAAATATTTGAAGAGTACAAGACATTATGTGTTAGTCTACAAGGGTGGTGCTTTAAATCCCATAGGCTATACCGACTCAAATTTCCAGGCATGTCTTGATGACAGGAAATCTATATCTAGGATGGTGTTTACTCTTGGGGGTGGAGCAGTGGTTTGGAGAAGTGCTAAACAAACCGCGATTTCAGATTCTACCATGGAGGCAGAATACATAGCTGCTGTAGAGGCTGCCAAAGAACTTGTCTGGCTGAGAAAGTTCTTCACAGGTCTCGGTGTCGTGCCTGGAATGGAAAAACCTCTAGTTTTGCTTTGTGATAACACTGGAGCCATAGCCAGCAGTAAGGAGCCTCGAAGCCATAAGAAAAGCAAGCATATAGAAAGGAAATATCACATCATCACAGAATATGTGGCAAGAGGGGATGTACTGGTGGAAAAAGTGGACACAGAGGACAACTTAGCTGATCCATATTCACCAAAGTCTTGGCAGGAACTGCATTTGAAAAGCACCGTCAGAATTTAGGATTAATTGAGATGTACTGATTAGTTTTATATTAGTGAAAGTGGGAGTTTGTTGGGTTTTATACCCTAAATAAAACTCAATTTCAATGTAATCTCTATTATTCAATATCAATAAAGAAACATAAGTATTTTTCATTCATTTATGTATTTTTTGGTTCATATTGTCAATAACTTGTCTATTTGATTTATAAATTCATTCAAGCCCTTTTCACATTTATATTCTTGTTTATTGTGTCGTCAGCACAGTGGAAAGTAATCAAGACTATGTGATTAAAGATTCGTAGATTTATCAGAACACTGGGTTTTACTGATATGACAATCTACAACATAGTTTACTTGCATCTTAGATAAATGCTATGCTCTTTCCAAAGCATTGGTTAAAGTAAAGCTTGGATTGGATGCATGGAGTATGCATCGGAAGGGACCCATATTGAACTTTGATTTAGATATATTAAACTTACCGTAAAATCTATTCAATTCAATATCACCTAGTTGATCCTAGATCAAATGATCTTAATCCTGATATGATTAGGTTCAATCTCAAGAGTGTTATTCGTGTTCTTTGATTTGTTAGTTAAGCCTACTTTTGGGTCAGGGTGATACATACATTTTGGGAACACGGTAGTGCCATTGAGTGGGAGCGCTAAACATAAATACGGAATCTATAGCTTCTATCTAGCAAATAGAAAGTAAATGATGATTTCCTTTGAGCTTGGCTAAACAGAGATAAATGGTTGAGTACTCATTTCACTTCGCGGGAATATCATTTATACGGGGCTAAGCGTTTTAAGGATAAAATACATTGTAGGGGGTTACGGTAATTTAATCCCTCTACAATATAGAGGATCATTGATCAAATTAGGATTATAACAATGGATAATTAATAACGTATATATATTGTGGAACATATAGAGTGTTCTATATAGCTGAGAGTGCAATTCTAAGTTCTATGCGTGGATTCAACAAAGAATTAATAAGTTAGTGAATTTACTTGGTAAATTCTTGATCTGCTTATTGGAAGCTCGGATATATAGGCCCATGGTCCCCACACTAGTTGGGATAATACTACTTGTAAGACTCATTTAATTGGTTTTGATTAATCAATTATAATTCTAAAATTAGACTATGTCTAGTTTGTGAATTTATCACTAAGCAAGGGCAGAACTGTAAAGAAAGAGTTTTTAGGGTATATTTGTTAATTAAGAGACTTTGGTTAGTCTAATTAATAAATATATTAAATGACAATATTATTTAATAATTAATTTTAGTTATTAAATAGTTGAAATTGGCATTTAAATGGTTGAATTTGAAAATTGGCGTTTTTGAGAAAATGAGATGTAGAAATGATAAAACAGCAAATTGCAAAAGTGGGGCCCATATCCAGAAGCCTTGGCCGGCCACTTATGTAGGATTTATCATTTAATATTTTCATTATTTTAATTCCAAATAATTCAAACCTAACCCTAGGTGGCATACTATAAATAGGTAGTTATGGCTTCAGGAAAAGATTATGCATCTTATTCCTTTCATCAAAAGACCTGAGCCTTCTGTCTAACCTAGCCGCCACCTCTCTTTCCTTCTTCTTCGTTATTGTTTCGAACCCCTTAGTGATAGAGTAGTGCCTACACACAGCAAGTGGTACCTCAATCATAGTGTGGAAGATCGTGAAGAATCTAGATTCAACAGAAGGACATTCGGACTTAGATCTTGGTGATACTCTGCGACAGAAAGGATACAAGGGTTAGAGATCTAAGTGGAAGGAGACATATTATTCCGCTGCACCCAATGTAAAGTTTCTCATACTTTATATGTGTTTATTTATAATCAATTTAGAAGTTCATATTTAGGATGTTAAAAAACATACTTGTGAGTAGATCTAAGTTCTTGGTAAAATATAATTCCAATAGTGCAATCCCACGCCGCGTGGGGAAGGTCAAGTGGGATGATTCTGAGACTGTGTAGGTATGGGACTACATAGTTGAAGAGGGCTTAAATGGATTGATTGGTACTACCTATATCAACAAGGTGGATCTTGTTTTTCGGTAGCCCATCACGAAAGAACTCCACAGTTAAGCGTGCTTGACTTGGAGCGATTTTAGGATGGGTGACCTCCTGGGAAGTTTTCCCAGGAAGCGTGCAAGTGAGGACAAAGCACACTGAAAACACTCGTGTTGGTCTGTAGGGTAAGTCATCAATCCATGAAGTAGCCAAAGGGACGTACTCGTGTATAAGAGCCATTCATTCTATGGGTATAAGGACCCAATGGAGGCTTGAAGTGGGGACATTACAAATTGTATCAGAGCCTTAACCCTGTTGGGTTTTATGCCCTAAATAAAACTCATTTCAATATAATCAGATTTACTTGTTAATATAGATCAAAAATAACATTTAATGTTGCATGGTTCACATGATTTATTTCATCATTATATGTACGTAATGTATAAATTCATCTGAAACCCTTTTCACATACTTGATCCTGTTTATTGTGCCGTCAACACATTGGAAAGTAAACATGACTATGTGAATAAAGTTTCCTAGATTTATCAGACACAGGGTTTTACTGATATGATAATCTACAACAAGAGTTTACTTGCATTTGGAGAAATGCTATGTTCTTTCCAGAGCATTGGTTAAAGTAAAGCTCAGGTTGGATGCATGGAGTATGCATCGGAAGGGACCGATATTGAACTTTGACTTAGATTTATTAAACTTATCGTAATATCTATTCAAGTCAATATCGCCTAGTTGATCCTAGTTCAAATGATCTTAATCCTGATATGATTAGGCTCAATCTTGAAAGGCTATTCGTGTTCTTTGATTTGTTAGTTAAGCCTACTTTTAGGTCAGGGTGATACGTACATTTTGGGAACACGGTAGTGCAATTGAGTGGGAGCGCTAACATAAACATGGAATCTATAGCTTCTATCTGGCGAATAGTAAGCAAAGGATGATCTCCTTCGAGCTTGACCAAACGAACATAAATGGTGGAGTACTCATTTCACATAAGCTGAAATATCATTTATACGGGGTCAAGTGTTTTAAGGATAAAATACATTGTAGGGTGTTACGGTAATCTAATCCCTTTACAGTGTAGATCATTCATATAGAGGATCATTGATCACATTAGGATTATAACAATGGATAACTAATGATGTGTCTATATGGTGGAACATATAGAGCATTCTATATACTGAGAGTGCAATTCTAAGTTCTATGCGTGGATTCAACGAAGAATTAATAGGTTAGTGAATTTTAGTGCTAAATTCTTGATCTACTTATTGGAAGCTCGGTTATATAGACCCATGGTCCCCCCACTAGTTGAGATAATATTGCTTGTAAGACTCATGTAATTGGTTTTGATTAATCAATTATAATTCTCAAATTAGACTATGTCTATTTGTGAATTTTTCACTAAGTAAGGGCAAAATTGTAAAGAAAGAGTTTATAGGGGCATATTTGTTAATTATGATACTTTGTATGGTTCAATTAATAAGTATGATAAATGACAATATTATTTAATAATTATTTATAGTTATTAAATAGTTAGAATTGGCATTTAAATGGTTGAATTAGAAAATTGGTGTTTTTGAGAAAATAAGATGCAGAAAAGGTAAAACTGCAAAATTGCAAAAAGTGAGGCCCAAATCCACCTTGCATGGCCGGCCACTTTTGTAGGGTTTTTCCTTTGATATTTTCATTATTTTAATGCCAAATAATTCAAACCTAACCCTAGTGGAATGCTATAAATAGATAGTGAAGGCTTCAGGAAATTTACACTAAATTTCTACACTTTTCTTCTGACACTTCTGATTCAGAAAAAACTGAGCCTTCTCTCTCCCTATCTTTGGCTGACCCTTCTCTTTCTCCTTCCCTCTTCAATTTCGAAAATCTTAGTGTGAGAGTAGTGCCCACACACAGCAAGTGATACCTCAATCATAGTGAGGAAGATCGTGAAGAAAGACTTTCAGCAAGAAGGAGTTTCAGCACCAAAGATTCAGAGAAAGAGATCCAGGTTCAGATATTGATAATGCTCTGCTACAGAAAGGAATCAAGGGCTAGATATCTGAATGGAAGGAGTCATTTAATTCCGCTGCACCCAATGTAAGGTTTCCTAAACTTTATATGTGTTTATTTCATCGTTTTAGAAAGTTCATATTTAGGGTGTTAATAAACATACTTTTGAGTAGATCTAAGATTCTGGTAAAATAATTTCCAACAACTGGCCTCAGAGCCATGGTAATTGATTTACTTGCAAGAAATTTGGACTTTAAAACGATTGTTTGTTTGTTTTTGGATGGTATCATGTTGTATTGAGTGTTATTTGATGATTAATTGATGTTTGTAAATTTTCGTAAAAAATAATTGCGATTCTGTTTCTGGAATTATTTTTATTGGATAGTATGGAAAAAAATTAAGCAAGTTACTTTTTTACAGAACTCAATTTCGATTTAATTTGAATTAGTTATGATTTTTTGAAGATTCAAAAAAATCAGAGTTGTGCTGAAATTTTCCTGCGATCGCGAAAACTGTCCGTACAGCTCACAATTTTTTTGTTTTTCTTCGTTTTTTCATGCTTTTTCATGGAATTAACTTCCGATTTTTTGTGTAGTTCTGTATTTATACTATTACTATTCCTAATTCAATTCTAATTATCATTTTGAATTAATTTAATATTTTTTAAATTTAATTCAAGATATTAGTGTAATTTGAATTTAAAATAGTTAGTATCTATATTATCTGCTTAATAATCTATCTTATTTTTAAATTTGATTATATCTTATCTTATTTTTTAAATTTAAGGTCAGATTTTAAATTTTTTAAATTAAATCTTTTTTTTAAATAATTTGACCTTATTTAAATTTAAAATAAGATAACTATAATCATGTAATTTTAAATAGATATAAGATATTTTGCTAACTTTTAAATTTTGTTATTTTATTTATTTAAATTACATTTAAAATCTCAAAAAGATATTCATTTATCTTTTTTAATTTTTTATTTAATTTTTATTTATAAAATAACATTTCAAATTTAAAAGTAGTTAGCAAATTTTGAAATGATATTTAGGTTGGTTGAAACCTAATTTTTCAAAATTGTAGGTTTAATTTTAAATTTAAATTAATTTTTAAATTTTCGAATTTTTCAAATATTTTTTTTTAAATTTTCGAAAATTATTTTTTTATTTAATTAATTATTTTCGAAATTAATTATTTAATTTAAAATTAAATAAATCCTACATCCAACTATCCAGCTAACCTTGTTGCAGGAGTTTGTGTTTTAGCTTATATGTAAGTTTTTCAAAACCTATTATTACTTGATTGCAAATAGCCATGGTTACTTTTTGCCAAATCTACTGATCTGATGGCTCCCTTGGTCAAGTAAATAATTTGTAACAGGTATATTTACAATCTTCTTTCATCTGTGTATGACCTAGCAACATGATAGGACCCATCCAAAGTGTGCCTGTGTGAGCCTATGTGTTTAATTTTATTATAGATGCATATAGGTTGTTGTTGCTAAATAAAATATCATAGTTCTTGATAGATTTTATTTAGGCCCATTTAGTTTTTGGGCCTATTCAATTAATAACAGTTGTCCTTATTAAGGTTAAATTCCTCTCTTTTGGGCCTTGTGTGAGAGTTGGGAGCCATAGTAGTGGGTACGACATACTGAACCCAGCACCCCCTCACATGAATCACCCCAATTGTGAAGGCCCATTTGCCTGATTTGAATAACTGTACTAGGTTAATTACACTAGTTTAACCTAATAAAATTGATTAGCAACATAATTAATTTCATTTATTTTGAAATTAATTTAAGAAAATCATAGTTTAAAGAATTTTATATTCTAAGCTAAACTTGTGTATTTTCTTGTATTTAATTAAATATGGAATTATAACCATCTAGATTCTTTCTGAAGCTTAATTTAAATTTTTCATTAAATATTCCTATTTAAGTTGATATTTAGTTATCTACAACTAACCAACTTAAATCTGAATATCTTTTGGATTTAAAATTTCAAAAATTAAGTTGAGGAATTTTAGGCATTTGTTATTAAGATTATTTAGATATTTTTTAAGTTAATATCTTTCAAATATTAACTTAAAATGGAATATTTAAGATATTTTTTAGGTTAATATCTTTTCGAATATTAACTTAAAATGGAATATTTTTGAATTAAGTGGTTACAACTTAATTTTTGATATATAATTAAATTTAAATTTGAAAATATTTAAGTTCTAGATTTTTTTCTAATACAACTTAAATTAGATATTTTTTCAAATTTTGTGGAAAAGATACTTAGTCAAATAAGATATTTTCTAGATAGTTATTTCTAGACTACTTATTATTTCTAATATTAAATAGGAAAATATTATACATTGTGAAATTAATTATTTAAATAATTAATTTTGGTACAATCTATTTTAAGTATATTTTTTCCTAGTATTAAACTAGAGATTAATAATTAAGCCTTCTCTACACTTAATTATTTATTTCTTGAATTTAATACATTTAATTAATTTGAAAATTAAATATCTAAGTTGATTTTCATCATCATACTTAAATATTTCTTTTTCATGACACTTAATTAAATTGAAAATTATTTTCAGTTGAAATTTATTTTTTTTTTCAACTAAATTTAAATAATTTTCAAAATATATTTTTTCTTTATTTTATTAATCAATTTTCGAAATTGCATTTCTTAAATGCTAGAATTTCGAATTTTATCTTGAAAAATAGATTAAGTTGTAAATTAATTATTTATTTTAATTAATTCTTGGATCAACTTAAATCAATGATATTTTCATTAATTGATTAATTTAAAATAAATTGAATTAAAGTATATTATTAGAAATTGAATTAATTAGTCAAAGGAAAATCTAGATAGATGATATTTTTGCTTGAAGTATTTTTGTAGTGTATTTAATTAAATAGAAAATTAATATTTAAGTTGATTTTCATCATCATACTTAAATATTTGAAATTTTTCTTGTATATTTAATTAAATAGGAAAATTATATTTTTTGTTGTAAATTAATTTTATTAATTAATTTTGGGCCAACATTAAATTAGAGTAATTTTTCCAGGATTAATTTTTTATTTTAACATGCATTTTCGAAAATTGTATCCTTGAATACTTTAATTTTTCGAAATGCAATATATATTTATAGAAAATTAAATTTGAGTTGTAAATTAATTTAAATTAACTTTGTAACAACTTAAATTGAATATTTTTCTAAATATTTATTGGAAATTATTACTAAGATGAAAATAATTCATGTTATTTTCATATCCATCTAAGTAAAATTTATAAATATTAAATTAAAATTTATATTTAGAATTTTTCATTCTAAATTGGAAATTTTAAATAAATATATATTTAAAATAAATAAATTAAATAAAGAGAATCAAAGAAAATACAACTCACTTTAAATAATGAGCTTGATTATTATTAAGATATTCGATCTCCATTGTTGGTCTTACAAAAGTTAAATGTTTTCAATATAACCTCGAGACGCTAGACTTCGTCCCCCTATGGATGGTTATTCGTTGAACGCATTTAGCACCGTAAGATTTCATTTGATAAGTGTTTTGTGAGTTTTCGTCTCTATTTAGACTCTCCCCTACGGTGACTACTTAGAGATAAACTCATAAAACATGAAACAATGGTGGAAGCTCATAAAATGAGAATAACCTTGACTCTCGCCTACCGGGACAACGTTGGATTCTTATTTTGATCGAATAAAAGGTTGCTAGAATGGTTTCTATTTTAGATGAGCTGACAACTCTATTCAATAAATGATACTTTGACTCTCGCCTACCGGGACACTGTATCAGTTTGTTGAAACCTTGGAAATTATTTAGGATTGTATGTTTTAGTATTTTCACTAGTCATTCCTACTTGCTATATGTTTATAATTTCTGAATTGTGTATGAATTTATATAGAACCATGTTATTTTCTGTTATTAAGTTGTAGTTTAATTTCGAATCTTCATTGTTGGTCTAACATATTTGTTTTTCTAATGAGATAAATCCCTAATGGATTTTCACCATTAAACATACATAATAGTGTTAGATCTCGAAAGATAAATATTGTATATACAACATCTAGTTGTTCATCAATTGATGACACCTTAGACTAGTATTTTTACAATATGAAACAAGAAGATTTATAAATAAGATTACTTTGTCTTTCGCTAATCGAAGCATCGTTGGATTCTTATTTTAAACGAAATTATCCTAATTCCTCTTAGCTTATTCATTTCGAATTAGCTCAATAACATATCATTGGATGAATGGTCTATAAATCATTTCATGTCATTATAAGAAATTAAATGACGCATATGATTATAATCCCGAAATTCTATTCCCAATTGATATAAATCCTCAATCTTAGAAATCTCCTACTTGTATGGGCAAATCTGACTTAGAGTTTAAATAGTAGTGGTGGTCCAAGAAAGAATTACTCATTATATTTGGTATAAATTTAAGTCTTTGACTTTAATTTTAGATTCCAAATAGAAATTTTCTTATATTTCTAATTCCAGAATACAATACAGTTACACTTTCTCAAGTGTTTAATATCCATCTTCTATTAATGGATTAAAACTGTATGGAATATGAGTTAGGTATTCTGTGAACAGGATCCACTTGCAGTATTCTAAGAACTCTTTGATGTAACTAAACCTATGTCATCAAAAGACACTACCACATTTTTTTTAATCTATGGCATTTGTATCTTGTTCATAGTGGATTTGACAAGATCAATCTCTGCAAAGAGTTAATATGCCTATATCCACTGAAAGTAGTTCATCTCATTCGCAGATAGATGTACATTCAGGGGTGGATATGAGTTTTACGTTGTATTCTTAAAACGATAACTCTAGATTATACCTTTTAGCAAGAAATTTGAAATGTTTGAAAATTTTCATTAATTTCTAGCAATGGTTAAAACCATTAAGGTAAGTGGTTAAAGATCTTGCGAACTGATAGGGGTGGAGAAATAGTTAGTAGATATGCAGTTCAAAGATCATTAATTTGATTTTTGAATTATATCCAAACTTACCTCCCCAGAAATTTCGAGTTGCATGTTGATGATTAGTTACTAGTCGTTGCCTAAATCCTTCTATGGTAATACAATTTCAGAATGATGTAATGGTTGGGTACTTAATGTAAATCATTACTAGATTCATGGATGACCTAATCAAAATCTTAAGAAAAGCTAGAACTATTAACCATGGTTTGTTAGCTATTCTAAGTGATTAGGGGTGGACCATCCCATTGTCAATAGATAAGAAAGTGTTTGTTCAAACAAATACTACTTTTCTAAGAAAATGACTAAGTCTGAAAAACAAGTAGCAAATAAAAGAGATATTTAATTCTCGATTCCAAAAGTGTTCTATCATCTTACATATGATGATCCCAATGCCTCTGTTGTCTTGTCACAACCAAAGAGGTTAATACCATTTAGTTTTCTTCGACATAATTCACGGTACCTTGTCGTAGTGGGAGAGTTTCTAGGAACTCACCTTCTTATGACTTGGGAGACAATAGTGATTAAAATCCATTGTGAGTTTAAACAAGTAATGGACTGTCAAGATAAGAAACTAAGAAGAAAGCCAAAAGAACTATGGTTTAATCCATTCACATGGAATAACCTAAAGTTTTCTATTACAAGGACATAAAAGGAAATTTTCGTTTATAAGTCCATTCAATGGACTTAACAAAACTTCCTGTTCCAAGTATTATAGGTTTGAGTTTATCTAAACGTATGGCTTATGGTATACCTGGTAATTACTTACTCTAATGCAAGCAACTTACTTTAGTAAGATGCTTAAGTATTTTCTTTCTAATGGCAATCTATAGAAGCTTCACACCTTCTTAGACATAGATTTTATTTATCTAAGGAAAAGTCTCAACTATTCCAGAAAAGATAAAGTCATGAAAGAATTTCTTATATCAACAGTGAGAGGTCTTAGATATGCTTTTGTATGCCTTAGACCAGACACCTGCTGTTGAGTGGGAGTAATGAGTAGGTATCAGATTAATCCAGGAGAAGAACATTGGAAGACAATCAAGTAAATCTTAAGATTAAGAAGAGGAACTATATGTTAGTCTATAAGGGTGTGTTTAAAACTCTTAGACTACACCATATCAGATTTCAAAATTTGCCTTTGTGCTAGTAAATCTTTCTGATAAGATGGTGGTTACTCTTGGGGTGGAATAGTGATTTTGGAGAAGTGTAAAAACCTATCTGAAGTCTCTAGGTCTACCAGAAAGGGACTGAATGTTAAAGTTGCAGGAAAGGTACTTATTCAGTCTAAAGAAAGTTCTATACATTTTTGGCATCATTCCAAATTGCCTTAAACTACTAGTGTTAATTTCTTTATTAACCAAAAGTAGTTGCCAAAGGTATGTATAGAATCCAGTATCCCAAGAGAGTAGACATATAGAGAGCAATTTCACATTATCAATGATTTTGTGATTAAGGAAGAGTAATGGTGGAGAAAACGTTGTGATTAATTCAACCTTTCAGATCCTATTACGAGGAGTTTACTACTACTACACTTGATTTGTATATCAAGGTGTTGAGATTATTTGAAACGCACTTTTTGTTTTATATTAGTGCAAGTGGGAGTTTGTTGGGTTTTATGCCTTAAATAAAACTCATTTCAATATAATCAGATTTACTTGTTAATATAGATCAGAAATAACATTTAATGTTGCATGGTTCACATGATTTATTTAATGATTATATGTACATAATGTATAAATTCATCTGAAACCCTTTTCACATACTTGATCCTGTTTATTGTGCAGTCAACACATTGGAAAGTAAACATGACTATGTGAATAAAGTTTCCTAGATTTATCAGACCCAGGGTTTTACTGATATGATAATCTACAACAAGAGTTTACTTGCATTTGGAGAAATGCTATGTTCTTTCCAGTGCATTGGTTAAAGTAAAGCTCAGGTTGGATGCATGGAGTATGCATCGGAAGGGACCGATATTGAACTTTGACTTAGATTTATTAAACTTACTGTAATATCTATTCAAGTCAATATCGCCTAGTTGATCCTAGATCAAATGATCTTAATCTTGATATGATTAGGCTCAATCTTGAAAGGCTATTCGTGTTCTTTGATTTGTTAGTTAAGCCTACTTTTAGGTCAGGGTGATACGTACATTTTGGGAACACTGTAGTGCAATTGAGTGGGAGCGCTAACATAAACATGGAATCTATAGCTTCTATCTGGCGAATAGTAAGCAAAGGATGATCTCCTTCGAGCTTGACCAAACGAACATAAATGGTGGAGTACTCATTTCACATAAGCTGAAATATCATTTATACGGGGTCAAGTGTTTTAAGGATAAAATACATTGTAGGGTGTTACGGTAATCTAATCCCTTTACAGTGTAGATCATTCATATAGAGGATCGTTGATCACATTAGGATTATAACAATGGATAACTAATGATGTGTCTATATGGTGGAACATATAGAGCATTCTATATAGTGAGAGTGCAATTCTAAGTTCTATGCGTGGATTCAACGAAGAATTAATAAGTTAGTGAATTTTAGTGCTAAATTCTTGATCTACTTATTGGAAGCTCGGTTATATAGACCCATGGTCCCCCCACTAGTTGAGATAATATTGCTTGTAAGACTCATGTAATTGGTTTTGATTAATCAATTATAATTCTCAAATTAGACTATGTCTATTTGTGAATTTTTCACTAAGTAAGGGCGAAATTGTAAAGAAAGAGTTTATAGGGGCATATTTGTTAATTATGATACTTTGTATGGTTCAATTAATAAATATGATAAATGACAATATTATTTAATAATTATTTTTTTTTGATCAAGAAGAAGAAAACTTCAATAATCTACTCAACAAATACAAGCAAATTCACTTCTACAAGAGAAGCAACCACCTCCACTTCACCTAATTACAAATCAATCTATGAATCAAGTCTTTCTCCTTCCTAGAGCATTTTCTATCTCATTCACTTCAATATTATTTAATAATTATTTATAGTTATTAAATAGTTAGAATTGGCATTTAAATGGTTGAATTAGAAAATTGGTGTTTTTGCGAAAATCAGATGCAGAAAAGGTAAAACTGCAAAATTGCAAAAAGTGAGGCCCAATTCCACCTTGCATGGCCGGCCACTTTTGTAGGGTTTTCCCTCTGATATTTTCATTATTTTAATGCCAAATAATTCAAACCTAACCCTAGTGGAATGCTATAAATAGATAGTGAAGGCTTCAGGAAATTTACACTAAATTTCTACACTTTTCTTCTGACACTTCTGATTCAGAAAAAACTGAGCCTTCTCTCTCCCTATCTTTGGCTGACCCTTCTCTTTCTCCTTCCCTCTTCAATTTCGAAAATCTTAGTGTGAGAGTAGTGCCCACACACAGCAAGTGATACCTCAATCATAGTGAGGAAGATCGTGAAGAAAGACTTTCAGCAAGAAGGAGTTTCAGCACCAAAGATTCAGAGAAAGAGATCCAGGTTCAGATATTGATAATGCTGTGCTACAGAAAGGAATCAAGGGCTAGATATCTGAACGGAAGGAGTCATTTAATTCCGCTGCACCCAATGTAAGGTTTCCTAAACTTTATGTGTTTATTTCATCGTTTTAGAAAGTTCATATTTAGGGTGTTAATAAACATACTTGTGAGTAGATCTAAGATCCTGGTAAAATAATTTCCAACAAACCCAGCTAGAAGTGTGGTCGACGAGGACGTCGGACCTCGTGAGGGGGGGACTGTTGTGACAGTCAGTAATCCCGTGATCCGTAATGGGAAACACCGGGTAAGCTGTGCAATCCCACACCGCCTGGGGAAGGTCAAGTGGGATGATTCTGAGACTGTGTAGGTATGGGACTACACAGTTGAGGAGGGCTTAAATTGATTGATTGGTACTACCTATATCAACAAGGTGGATCTTGTTTTTCGGTAGCCCATCACGAAAGAACTCCACAGTTAAGCGTGCTTGATTTGGAGAGCAATTTTAGGATGGGTGACCTCCTAGGAAGTTTTCCCAGGAAGCATGTGAGTGAGGACAAAGCACGCTGAAAACACCCGTGTTGGTCTGTAGGGTCAGTCATCAATCCATGAAGTAGCCAAAGGGACGTACTGGTGTATAAGAGCCATCCATTCCGTGGGTGTAAGGACCTAATGGAGGCTTGAAGCGGGGACGTTACAGGGAGGTTAGAGTTTATAGTGACTCATTGAAATATTTGTAATCTAGTCATTGGGTGTGTTCGTAGTTAATTTTGGGGCCTATAAATATCTCTCGTAAACTCATTATCGACACACACATAAGCTCTATCATAGTCTCCCTCAACTCACTAGAAGCCAAAAACTCTCAAGAGTCTCAACATTATCTCTCTTGTCCTTTATATACTACAAAGTTGTTCTTCCATTTGGTCACTTATTTCTTCAAGAGTGAAAGATACTACACTACACTACACCATGCCACAATTATTCTCTCAACATTTTTATCATCTCAACATCACCATCACCCTCACACCGCCATAATATTCTCAAAAACATAGTTGTTTTCTCATTTAGTCTTCCTCAAGTTTTGGAGAGCTTTAACTGTAGGCTTGGGCTCAAAGAGTTCTTCATAGTGAAAAATAAGATTCTCCTTAAAGGCTACGATTTGCTTTTTTTTAAAAGATAAACATTGGTTCTCAAAGATCACTCTCACAATCAAGCTAGTTTCTCCACATTTGAGGTAAGGAAATTAAGTAGAAATTTTTAAGTTTTCCGTATGAAATAATGTTCAAAAGGAGTGGGAGTGAGGTATAAGACTTCTATCCTATTTTTTTATTTGTTCATTATTATATTATGTTGTTTGAATAATAGACGGTATAATGGGTTCGCACTATTTAAACAATGATATGGTTATGATATAATTATTATATGATTATGATATGCTATATGAATAATGTATAGTAGTTAGACATTATTTAAATTAGATATATTGTAGCTTATGTGACTTAGTTTAAAAATTAGTTATTAGCCATTAGTGACAAGATTAAGCTTATACATATATATTGCTAATTCTCTAAATATGTGCATCTAACTTTTAGTTTTGAAGATAATCGTCTTTATTTATTCTATTGTTAGACAGTGGAGATAATATCTTAAAATATAGTGGTGATTTGGATTAACTGGTCTAGAGTCGTAGTTCTCTTGGCTTTTCTTCTTAGTTTCTTATCTTGACAATCCATTACTTGTTTAAACTCACAATGGATTTTAATCACTAGTGTCTTCCAAGTCATATGAAGGTAAAGTTCCTTGAAACTCACCCACTACGACAAGGTACCGTGAATTATGTCTAAGAAAACTAAACGATATTAACCTCTTCGGTTGTGTTAAGACAACAGAGACAGTGGGATCATCTTGTAACGAAAAAGATGATAGAACACTTATGGAATCAAGAAAAAATATCTCCTTTATTTGCTACTTTATTTTCAGACTTAGTCATTTTCTTAGAAAGTAGTATTTGTTTAAACAAACACTTTCTTATCTAATGACTATGGGATGATCCACCCCTAATCACTTAGAATAGCTAACAAACATGCAAACCAGGGTTAGCAGTTCTAGCTTTTCTTAAGATTTCGATTAGGTCATCCATGAATCTAGTAATGATTTACATTAAGTATACAACCATTGCATCATTCTGAAATTATATTACCATAGAAGGATTTAGGCAACGACTAGTAACTAATTATCAATATGCAAATTGAATTTCTGGGGAGGTAAGTTTGGACTGCATATCTACTAACTTTTTCTCCACCCCTATCAGTTCGCAAGATCTTGAACCACTTACCATTGCTAGAAATTCATGAACTTTTTCAAACATTTCAAATTTCTTTTGCATAAGGTAAAATCTAGAGTGGTAGTTTTAAGAATACAACGAAAACTCATATCCACCCCTGAATGTACATCCATCTGCGAATGATATGAACTTAATTTCAGTGGATATAGGCATATTAACTCTTTGCAGAGAATGATCTTGTCAAAACCACTATGAACAAGATACAAATGCCATAGATTTATAAAATATGTGGTTGTATCTTTTGATGACTTAAGTTTAGTTACATCAAAGAGTTCTTAGAATAGTGCAAGTGGATTCTTGTCACAGAATACTAAACTCATACAGTTTCAATCCATTGAAAGAAAATGGTTATTAAACACTTGTGAAAGTGTAACTGTATAATTAGTAATTCTTTCTTGGACCACAACTACTAATCTAACTCTGTGATTTGCCTATACAAGTAGGAGATTTCTAAGATTGAGAATTTATATGATTTTGGGATAGAATTCGAGGAATATAATCATATGCGTCATTTAATATAGAATGACATAAAATGATTTATAGACCATTCATCTAATGATATGTTATTAAGCTGATTCGAAACGAATAAGCTAAGAGGAATTAGGATAATTTCGTTTTAAATAAGAATCCAAAGATGCTCCGATTAGCGAGAGTCAAAGTAATCTTATTTATACAATCTTCTTGTTTCATATTGTAAAATACTAGTCTAAGGTGTCATCAATTGATGAACAGCTAGATGTTGGATATACAATATTTATCTTTCGAGATCTAACACTATTAAGTAGTCTAATGGTGAAAATCCATTAGGGATTTATCTCATTAGAAAAACAAACCAAGTTAGACCAACAATGAAGATTCGAAATTAAACTACAATTTAATAACAGAAAATAACATGGTTCAATATAAATTCATACGCAATTAAGAAATTATTAAGCATATAGCAAGTAGGAATGACAAGTGAAAATACTAAAACATACAATCCTAAATAATTTCCAAGGTCTTCAACAAACTGATATCAGTGTCCCGTTTATGCGAGAGTCAAAGCTACCATCCATTGAATAGAGATGTCAGCTCATCTAAAATGATAAACATTCTAGCAACCTTTTATTCGATCAAGATTGGAATCCGCATTGTCCCGTTTAGGCGAGAGTCAAGGCTATTCTATCTTATGAGCTTCTACCATTGTTTCATATTCTTGCAATTCTTATACAGTCGCCAGCATTAGGGTGATCAATACTATATAAAAAACTTACAAGATTATTTATCTTTCGAGATTAAACGGTGCTAACTTGCTAATGAACGTTCCTCCATTAGGGAGGATTACTCACTAAAACAATAGCTATGTAAAACCAACAATGGAGATCGAATATCCTAATAATAAAGCTCATTATTTAATGAAAGTTGTATTTTCTTCTGATATTTATTTTAATTTATTTATTTTAAATATATAAATATTTATTTAATTAAAATTTCCAATTTAGAATGAAAAATTCTAAATATAAATTTTAATGTAATATTTATAAATTATACTTAGATGGATATGAAAATAATATGCATTATTTCCATCTTAGTAATAATTTCCATAAATATTTAGAAAATTATTCAATTTAAGTTGTTTCAAAATTAATTTACAACTCAAATTTAATTTTCTATAAATATATATTGCATTTCGAAAAATGAAGTGTATAAGAATACTACTTTCGAAAATGCTTTAAAAATAAAATAAAAATAAATCCTGGAAAATTACTCTAATTTTATGTTGGCCCAAAATTAATAAAAATTAATTTTCAACAAAAAAATATAATTTTCCTATTTAATTAAATATCTAAGAAAAATTTCAAATATTTAAGTATCATGATTAAAAATCAACTTAAATATTAATTTTCTATTTAATTAAATGCACTAGAAAAATAATTCAAGCGAAACAGATAATAACTATCTAGACTTTCATTGACTAATTAATTCAATTTTTAATTATAATATATTTTAGTTCATTTATTTTAATTAATCATTAAATGAAAAAATCATTTATTTAAGTTGGTCAAAAATTAAAATAAATAATTTTCAACTTTAATCTATTTTTCAAATAAAATTCGAAATTTCTGCATTAAAGAAATGCAATTTTGAAATTTTGGGAAAAAGATTAATAAAATAAAATAAAATATATTTTGAAAATTATTCAGATTTAAGTTATTCTGAAATAAGATTCCAAACTTAAAATAGATTTCAACTTTAATTAAATAACATAAAAATAACAATATTTAAGTATCATGATGAAAATCAACTTAGATATTGAAATTTTCAATTTAATTAAATGTATTAAATTCAAGAAATAAATAATTAAGTATCGAGGAAACTTAATTATTAATTCTAGTTTAATACTAGGAAAATATTCTAAACTTAGATTGTACCAAAATTAATTATTAAATAATTAATTTCACAATCAATGATATTTTCCTATTTAATATTAGAAATAATAACTAGTATAGAAATAACTATCTAGAATATATATCATTAATTAAGTGTTTTTCTAAAATTAACTTTAAAATATTAAAATAAAAAATAAATTTCATATATTTTAAAAGTTAATTATGTTGCTAATTCAATTTTAATTAGGTTAGACTAATATAATTAACCTAATACAATTATTTAAATAAGGCAAATGAGCCTTCACAATTGGGGTAGTTCATGTGAGGGGGAGCTGGGTTCAGTATGTCGTACCCACTTCTATTGGCCCCCAACTCTCACACAAGGCCCAAAAGAGAGGAATTTAACCTTTAAATAAACAATTGTTATTCATTGAATAAGCTCAAATCTAATTGGGCCTAAATAAAATTACTTATGTCAAATTTTATTTTAGCAACTTAGTCAATTTACTTAGTAAAACTTAAATGGGCTTCCTATATGCATCTAAGCCCAATGGAAAACATATAGGCTCACACAGGTCAAATGATTTGGATGGGCCCTATCATGTTACTAGGTTTACACAGATGAAAGAAGTACAAAAATTACCTGTTACAAATTATTATAAGATCTATTGACAATTGGACTATGATTAAAATCAGATCATTGGATCTGTCAACAAGTTAATCATAGCAATTTAGATCAAATAGATAATAGGTTTGTTAAAAAAAGTTTTGAATAAGCAATATAAAATTAAACAAACATTGTCCATGTAACAAATGTGAAATAAGATATTAATATAATTAAATTATTATTCTTAAACTAACCAACTAAATTTTGAAAATTTAGGGTTGTTAAAACAAACCTTAAAATCTTAAAAAAAAAAAAAAGGAAACTAATTTTAAAATATCTAGGTTTATTTGAATCAAATTAAATTAAATATCTAATAAGATTAATGATTTGAAAGAAGGAATCTTCAATATCACTTTCAAATCTTACAATTTAATAAAATAAACTAATTTTAAAATAGATTTGGTTAGATAATTATTATTTTAGGAATAAAATAATAAATGAATAATAATTACCATAATTATATGTCAAAATATCTCAAATTAAGCAATATTCAAATTTCTACAAAAATATCTAAGTTATTTAAATATTTAAGATATGATTTATAAATTTCCAATAAGGAAAAAAATTATATATATATATATAGAATAATATCATTTTTAAACTTATAATTTATAAATAATTAAATATTTTACAAAATAACTAATTTTGAATTTGAAAATATTATGGTAAGTATATCTATAAAAATATCTATGTTAATTTCAAATTTATTAATTATTTAATTTGTCATATAAGATAATTTTAATATAATATTTTAAATAAAAAAGATAAAGTTATCTTTTAATTTAAAATATGTTAAATATCAAAATATCTAATCTTATAATTAAATAATAAATAAATATTAAAGAAGTTAACAAATTATTAAATCTGACCATAATAGGAAATATATAAAATTGCAAATATTCCAAAATGAAAATATTTAAAATTGGAAAAATTCCAAATTGAAAATATTTTAAAATTGGAAATATTTCAATTTAGAAATATTTAAAATTGGAAAAATGAATTTTTGAAAACAATCCCATGAAAAAATTGAATTTTGCGGAAAAATCCCACAAAATTCGGATTGGGAAAGTGGCTTCCCAGGACAGGCTACACATGCAGCCCAGGAAGGCTGCACGCAGCCTAGTACGCGCGCGAAGGAGGTGTTCACGCCGAGGATCTTCGGCGCCTGCAGGATCCCTGACCGAGAAAACTCGGTCAGCTGTAGGGTGCATCTGGGCGGAGGTGCAGGGTGCACACGGGCTGGATGCACAGCTCAGGCACGCGGATGAGGAGCTTGTCCGAAGCACCTGATGCGTGCGATTGAGCACCCATGCATACCCGAAATCTGATTTTTCCAAAAAAACATAACTTTCTCAATTTTTATCGGAATCGAGTTCCGTAAAAACGAAAATTGATTAATTTTTCACAAGAAATCCAAATAAAATATTTTTAAAAATAGAAAAAACATATTTCATGGAAAAAGGTACTGTACAACATATACATTCATCAACTAACACATAAACCAACATGAAACCATCCAAATCAACACAAAACATATAAAACATCGTTTTAATTCATATTACATGAAAGTAAATCATTACCATGGCTCTGATACCAGTTGTTGGAAATATATTACCAGGATCTAGATTTACTACCAAGTATGTTTTATTAACATCGTAATATGAATTCTAAAACAATGAAAATAAACACATAAGAGTTTAAGAAAACCTTACATTGGGTGCAGCGGAATATTATGACTCCTTCCATTCAAATCTCTAGCCCTTGATTCCTTTCTGTAGCAGAGCATAATCAACATCTGAATTAGGATCTTCTACTCTCCTTCTTTGATGCTGATTTTCCACAGTCTTACATACTATGATTGAGATACCACTTGATTTGTGTGGGCACTACTCATTCACTCAAGGAATTTGGAAAATACAGAGAAGAAAAAGAAAGAGAGTGGCGGCTTCAGAGTGTTTGAGAAAATAATCAGTAAATTGTGTGTCAAACCTGAAGCCTTTACCTTCTATTTATAGAATACCACATATGGTTAAAGTTGAATTATTTGGCATTTAAAAATGAAAAATAAAATGAGAAATAGAAGCAAAGGTGGCCGGCCATACATTGAGGAAACAAGTCTTCCACTTTTCTAACTTTCCTATTTCATCATTTCTAGTTTCCCATTTTTTCAAAGATTGCCAATTCTCTCTTTCAACTACATAAATGTCAAATCTAATTATTTAATAACTATAAGTAATTATTAAATAATATATTGTCATCTATTTTATTTATTAATAAAAACTAATCAAAGTTTCCCAATTAATAAATATACCCTTTAAACTCTCTATTTACTGTTTTACCCTTGCTTAGTGAAAATTCACAAAGTAGACATAGTCTAACTTTTAGAATTATAATTGATTAATTAAAATCAATTAACTGAGTCTTACAAGCAGTATGGTCTCAACTAGTATGGGGACCATGGGTCTATATAACCGAGCTTCCAATAAGTTAAACCAAATTTACCAAGTAAATTCCCTAACTTATTAATTCCTTATTGAATCCACACTTAGAACTTGGAATTGAACTCTCAGTCATATAGAACGCTCTATATGTTCCATGATATAGACACGTCATTAGTTATCCATTGTTATAACCCTAATGTGATCAATGACCCTCTAATAGATGATCTATATTGAAAAGGCCCTAAGTTACCGTTACACCTTCAATGTATTTTATCCTTAAAACACTTAGCTCCGTATAAATGATATTTCAGCAAAGTGAAATGAGATCTCCACCATTTATCTCTGTTTAGCCTAGCTCAAAGGATATCATCGTTTCACTTCTAAATTCCTATAGAAGTTATAGATTCCATATTTATGGTAGAGCTCCCACTCAATTATACTATCATGTTCCCAAAATGTACGTATCACCCTAACCCAAAAGTAGGCTTAACTAACAAATCAAAGAACATGTATCAAGATTAAGGTCATTTGATCTAGGATCAACAGGTGATATTGAATTGAATAGATATTACGGTAAGTTTTAATATATCTAATCAAAGCTCAATATCGGTCCCTTCCGATGTATACTCCATACATTCGATACTGGTAAACTTTGCCAATGTCCTGGAAAGGACATAACACTTTTCCAAGGTGTAAGAATACCTATCGCTGATTATACCAGGTCAGTCTAAATCCAGTGTTCTGACGAATCAGGGAATAAACTTTTGAACATATAATTAAGATTATATTCCACTGTGCTGACAACACTATAATCTTTAACAAATGCATATGTTCTGGACTTAAAAAGAATTCATACATTATATACATATAATCATGAAATAAATCATGTGAACCATGTAACATAAAATGTTATTTCTGATCTTTATTAATAAGTAAATCTGATTATGTTGAAATGGGTTTTATTTAGGGCACAAAACCCAACACATATCTACTATACACTTTTCACACCTGCTGTTTGTTGTGAAAAGTCCCAAGGTTGACACGAGCCTAGTTAACAATAAGCTCAAGAGTCAAGTTAACATTGTTATGGACTTTCTTGTTAAGACAAAACTAAACTCTCCAAAGAATAACCATAACCAATTCAATCATCTCTTTTTCAAGGGGATTGATAAATCTATGAATAAAGTCAATAAAATCCACACAACGTGTCCGCAAATCTCCCAACATAAACTCACAGATTTTCGTGCATTGTGCCAAAGAATTACAACCCCAAAGGGCATGATGAGTAGCTTCATCTTTCACCCCACACAAAGAACATAATTTGTCACATAAAAGACCATGACGAGCCAAATTAGCTTTCGTAGGAATCCAATTATGGGAAGCTTGCCATACAAAAAGTCTTACTTTAAGGGGGAGGTTAAGAGACCAAATCCTTTTCCACCATCTTGACAAACTAGTAGCTGGTGAAGAACGAGGCAAAGCTAAGTTACAAAGAGCAAGCAAGTATCCACTCTTAATAGAAAACCAACATGAATTCTCAAAATTCTAAATACATTTGTTTGAAACATCGTTTGTTGACCACAGGATAAAGAGAATAGCATCAACTTCAGCAGCTAAAAAACTGGTCTGAACTAGTTCTATATTCCACTCTCTCGAATCATCACAATGCAAAGAGTCCTTAGCTAAATCATCAAGCAAATGAGGTGCAGATAAACGGCCTGATGGCACCGAAGGGATCCAACTATCAGAGTATATAGTGATATCTATGCCATTCCTTACACGCCAAACCGCCCCAAATCAAAGAGTTTCTTACCGCAAAGAAAATTATTTTAGACAGAAGAACCCTGCTTGGACTTAGTGATTTCAACAAAAAGCCTCTTTCTGAAATATAACCCTTTTAGCACACAACCAGCCAAAGAATTAAGAAAATTGTCAATGCGAGAAGCTTGTTTTGCCAAAAGGGCTTGTTTAAACATATGAAGATATTGGAAGCACATACCACCATCTTCCTTATGTAAGCAAAGCTTCTCCCAAGTACACCAATGCATCTTTTTAATAACATCATTGCCACCCTACCAAAAACAAGCACACATACGATGAATATTTTTGACAAAAGCTTTTGAAAGCTTAAAACGATTCATTGTATAAGCAAGGATAGACTGAATAACTGCTTTGATGAGGATCTCACGACCGATCCTTGAAAAAAGTTTTGATTTCCACCTATTAAGCTTCTTTCGATTCTATCTCGAATGGTATCAAACAAACCATTCTTGCTATGCCCCGCAGAACAAGGAAGGCCCAAATAATTCTCGTGGCAATCGACCCCTTTAACACCCAAAACATCCACAAATTTGTTTGTCTTAGAACTCAAAATATTGGGGCTAAAACAAACTGCAGACTTTTCAAAGTCAACCAACTGTCCTGAGGTAGCTACATACTAGTGTAACAGTTGCTTGAATCTTACACAACACACATCTGAGGCCTTAAAGAAAAACAAGCTATCATCAACAAACAAAAGATGAGAGATAACAAGACCACCACGAGCACAAGGGAGACCATACAACAATTTATTATCACAATCCATTTTCACCAAGCTTGAAAGACCCTCGGCGCAAAAAAGAAAAGAGTAAGGAGACATATGCATGGTAACCTTGTCTAAGACCCCGTTGAGGAGTAATAGAGCCAGGGACCTCACTATTCAGCAACATAGAGTACTCCACAGAAGAGATCCAATCAAGAATTTTTCTAATCCACTAAGTATGAAAATCAAGTTTTCCCATAATTTTCTCCAAGAAACACCACTCAACTCGATCATGAGCTTTGGACAGTCCAACTTAAGAGCACAGAAACCATCTCCTCTCTTCTTTTTCTTTAACGCATTGATGATTAAAACCCAATAAGTGCATTGTCAGTGATAAGACGTCCAGGAAGGGAATGCACTTTGCTCATCAGATATGATATGTCCTAAGACGCCACACATACGGTTTGTCAGTCTTAGTAATAATCTTGTAAAAGATATTACAAAGACTAATAGGACGAAAATCAACGACACTAATAGGATAATAAATCTTCAGAATCAAGAAGATAAGAGTTTTATTGATACCTTTTAAGCTAGAAACCCCATGTAGAAAAGTCAATGCTGCGGATATAATGTCAAGTCGCACCGTATTCCAATTTTTTTTGATAAAAACCAGCTGTGAACCCATCCTCTCCTGGGCTTTTAGATGGGTCCAGTTGAAACAGTGCTTCTCTAATATCCTTGGCACAAAATTCCAAATTAGACGAGCATTAAAATCCTTAGAGATTTTTCTAGGAACCGAATTAATGACTATGGCAAAAGCATACTCCGAGTGGAAAACCAAAGTAAAAAGAGTAGCAAAATAATCTTCAAAGTCTGCTCCAATTTCACCTTGACTTGAGACCTCAATGTCATTCCTATTTTGAATCTTCAAAATTTTATTATTAGCCTGTCTACCCAAACTACACTTCTGGAAATAAGCTGAATTCTTGTCTCCTAATTTGAGCTAGTCTTTTTTAGCTCGAGAAGCCCAATACTTCTCTTCTTTTTCTTAAAGAACATCCAGTTCTTTCTCATTTTTTCGAAGCTCCTCACAGCTAACATTGTCAAGATTAGCATCCAAAATAGAAAAATTCTTGAGCTTTTTATTTATAGAAATGCGTGTCTCTTATTTATTCCAGCCATTCAGTTTACCTCCCACTTCAAGAACATTGAGTTGGACATTGCAAATGGGATCTAAATCTTTGAACTTCCAATTTTGGCCAATAATTTTCACACAATCTTCCTCATCTGTCCAAGCATATTCATAGTGGAAACAAGAATGCAAGATATGGACGTTATGTTGGAAATATTTTACCAGGATCTAGATTTACTATCATGTATGTTTCATTAACATCCTAATATGAATTCTAAAATAATGAAATAAACACATATAAAGTTTAGGAAACCTTACATTGGGTGCAGCGAAATATAATGACTCCTTCCGTTCAGATCTCTAGCCCTTGATTCCTTTCTGTAGCAGAACATAATCAAGATCTGAACCTGGATCTCTTTCTCTCTTTCCTTTGATGCTGATTCTCCTTCTTGTTGTTTGGAATCTCCTACAGTCTTACACACTATGATTGAGATACCACTTGATGTGTGTGGGCACTACTCTATCACTCAAGGATTTCGAAATTGAAGAAGAAAAGAAGAGAGAAGGTGGCCGCTAGAAGATTTTCTCTGAAGGAATGAGATGCATCATCTTTTCGTGAAGCCATCACTACCTATTTGTAGGTAACCACATAGGTTTAAGTTAGAATTATTTGGCATTAAAATGATGAAAAAATAAATGATAAAAGCCTATAAGAGTGGCCGGCCATGGGCTTTGGATAATGGGCCTCACTTACGCAATTTTGTTGTTTTATCATTTCTGCATCTCATTTTCTCAAACACGCCAATTTTCAAATTCAACCATTTAAATGCCAATTCTAATTATTTAATAACTAAAAATTAATTATCAAATAATATTGTCATTTAATATATTTATTAATTAGACATATAAAGTGTCTTAATTAATAAATAAACCTAGAATCTCTTTTCTTTACAATTTCACCCTTCCTTAGTGAAAATTCATAAACTAGACATAGTCTAACTTTAGAATTATAATTGATTAATCAAAATAAATTAACTGAGTCTTACAAGCAGTATGGTCTCAACTAGTATGGGAACCATGGGCCTATATAAATCGAGCTTCCAATAAGTTGAACCGAATTTACCAAGTAAATTCCCTAACTTATTAATTCCTTATTGAATCCACACTTAGAACTTGGAATTGCACTCTCAGTCATATAGAACGCTCTATATGTTCCACGATATAGATACGTCATTAGTTATCCATTGTTATAATCCTAATATGATCAATGACCCTCTAATAGATGATCTACATTGAATAGGCACTAAATTACCGTTACACCTTCAATGTATTTTATCATTAACACACTTAGCTCCGGATAAATGATATTTCAACGAAGTGAAATGAGATCTCCACCATTTATCTCTGTTTAGCCAAGCTCGAAGGATATCATCGTTTCACTTCTAAATTCCTATAGAAGTTATAGACTCCATATTTATGTTAGTGCTCCCACTCAATTATACTATCATGTTCCCAAAATGTACGTATCACCCTGATTAAGCTAAAAAGAATGGACGGAACCATTGCGCCAAGGGCCTGGAACGCCGATCACCTCAGAAAATATTACCAATAGTCCAAAAATGTAACTTAGGCTTTGTTTAAAAAGTTTGTACCGTCTAAGTGTATGCAGCCTCCATATGTTAAATAAAACTGAGTGCCTTAAAAACAAAGTTTCTATGCCACTCAGGGGGGTACTAAGGTATACCGCACGGACAGACAAAAAACAGGCCAAGTAAAACATCCTGACCCAAAGGGCAGGTCAAAAAAAAAAGTATGCACAAAAAAGAAGCATATGTTTAAATATCCTGACCCAAAGGGCAGGTCCAAAAGAAAGATATGTGCATCAAATAAGATCATATATATACATATATATAAAAAAATCCTAGCCCTAAAGGCAGGTCAAAAATATATAGAAAGGGCCCGGGGACAGGCCTTAACCAATGTTTCCCCTTAAATAAAAACAGCTATATAAATAAAAAATTGTCTTAAATATAAGAGAATTGGCTGTAAATAAAAAAAAAAAAAAAGAGAAGAAAAATCTGGGCCAAATTCATAACGGCCTAGTCAATTCGAGGAGGAAGGCGAGGACCAATGCGCGCCTCCAGCATGGCGTCAAGCTTCTTCTTCTTCTCCCGGAATTTAGCAATCATCTCCGCGGGTTTAGGGTAGAAGTTAAGCTTGATATTCTAGTCATTTGTTGACCAGGCCATGTAAACACCATCGTTGAAGCGCTTAATGCACCGGCTGCAAGAGATGGGAGAAAGGAGCTCATCTCTCTTAGCCTTCTTCAAGGCTTGGTCTTTGAAGTCCTTGAGCTCCTTCAGCTCCACGACCAAGTTGGCCCTAGACTCCAAGTCCGCCTGGTGAACTTCCTCTAGGGACTTCACCTTGGCGGCCATTTCATCTAAGGCTTCCCTAGCCTCTCGGAGCTCGCATCTGGCCTTGGCAATAGCCTCGCCCTCTGCCCTCAGTCCTCCTGGTGCTTGGCCTCCAGCTTGTCCCTCCGAATGGCCTCCTCCCTGATCATCGCCTCTGCTTGGGCTTCCCTCGGCCTGGACTCTTCCTCGAACTTGGCCTTGGCAAGGGCCTCCCGTCGCTCGACATCCTCTTGGTACGTCCGCCTTTCAGCAGTCAGATCCTGCAGGGTCTTTAATATTTCGTCCATGCCCCCAAATTCGGACAAGACAAAGCCATGGTTGATTAAGTTCTTAGAAAGGCGGCCGGACTCGGCAGCAAGCTGGAAAAGGAGGCAAGAGTGAGTAAAGTCCTTAAGAAAAATAATAAGGAAAAAAGTAAACTATGAAATACTTACCACAATCAAGGAGTGGCTAAGATCCTGGACTTGAAAGATGGAGTTCAAGGATGCACAAGCAGCGAACCGCTTGGGCGCACACCGGGTTAGATGAGACACAAACTCACCGGTCATCTCCGCGGCAAAAAGAGCCAGGGTGGGCCCGAGGAAACGATTGAACCAATCCGACAGGAGGTCAAAGTTTAGATCCCACGGATTCTGGTAGTTTTGATCGCTAAAGGTATTTTGCATTTCATCACGCAAAGTCCTCCTCAAAGCCTCCACATCGGCATGCCCCCGGGAGTACTCGTCCATGGCGTAGTTGTGTTTGGCTATCCGGAACTCCTGCCTCGCCTCTTCTCCAGGAACCGGAGTCAGCACTATGATGGGAGGCACTGTATATTCCTCCGCCTCGGAAGGGATCCCGAAATCAGGGGCAGGGGCCGGAGTGTCCGCTTTCCGCTACCGTTTGGGCACCTCCTCGGCTACCATCTTGCCCTTACGCTTGCGAATCAGAGCAACCTCTTGCTCTTCTTCACCTTCTTCAACTTCCTCAGGAAGAGCCCATTGCTCTTCTTGACCTTCTTTAGCTTCCTCCGGAAGCGCCTCCTCCTCATCCACTAAGTCAATAGTTTTTGGAGGGGCACTGGAAGAAGCTTTCAAGGGAGTGGCCACTTGGGAAGAAGTTAGAGGAAGGGGAGCGTCAGGAGTGTGAGCTCCGGCAAGCTCGACCAAAATGGCATCCATGGAATTAGCTGCTACAACAAAAGAAAAGAAGAGTTATAATATCTGTGAAAGCAGTGAAACGCTCAAAAAAGCAATCAAGCTAGTCCTACCCTGACTCTCTAATTCGGCCCTAGCAAAGTTCCGAATCTTAATGCTAGCTGCATCATCCCCAAGATAGTTGTCCGAGGGCCGGAACCAGCTAGAAGAAAGATAGGCCGAAGGGTCCAAGGGAACGGGCTCCGGAGGTCCAGAACCCATCCGGGACCGACCAAGGAAATCTCCTAAGTTAGAAAAATAATAATCCTTGGCATGATCTCCCCACCGGGTCAGGGGCATCCTAAACCTAAGGAGACGCTCATCGAACCCTACAGGCCTAAGGCTGGCATATTCGCTAACAGGAGGAACGTAATGTACTGCTAAAGGAGACTTACCGGAGCCGGAAGTACTTGCGTCAGGAGCCCCTATATTCGGCACCTGAATCGAAGGCTTTGGCCTGGGAGCCCTCCTCTCAACCGGGCTCCCAATGCGAAGGGACTTCCCGGCAATCGTTTGGCTTCTCCTCTCGACCGGGCTCCCCACGCGAAGGGGCCTCCCGAAAGCCGCCTGGGCCTTGGTATATGCCTTCTCCTGGGCCCTCCGGTAGAGATACTCCTGGTACTTCTTCTCCGCGGTGGCAATAAGCTCATCCCGGAAGGTCTTCTCTGCGGCAGGAACCCTCACATTTGGACAGATAACCTTAGAAAGGTTAGAGTCCTCCACTGACTGGTGTGGCAGGATCAGCTTGGCCTTCCGGCAGTTCTCCGTCGTGACCAAGCCTCCGACGTCGAGATCCGCCCGGTCATAAGTCGCAAAGACCTGAGCCCAACGAAGAAATATCTCAGTAGGTGCGGTCCGCTCGTATGGAGGGATCCTGACCCACTCCGTGAGAAGCTCCGGGTGCTCCACAGCTCGGAACCCGGAGGAGAAGAAAAAGCGATGGCGATACTCCTTGACATGAGTTTGTCGATTATAAGGGACCACCCCATCATTTGAAGGGTGGGCCCGGAAACCATAAAAACCATCTTTAAGTTTGTCCCCCTTTTTGGGGACGGAAACAAGTTCATAAAAATACAAAATCTCCCCCGGACTTGGAGAGCCCCATCCCCGGGCGGAGTAAAAAATAAATAATCCTGAAAGCAGGCGGTAAGCTTGGGGAATCAGTTGGTATGGCGCAAGGCCGACAAATACAAGAAAGTTAACAAAATAATCGTGAAGGGAAAGCATGGCCCCGGACATCAGGTGCGTCTGGCTCCAAGCTCCGAAGCCTCCGTAGTTGTGGTTGGGCGTCTCCGCATCTTGGGGCGGCCGGTGGTACGTCCCGGATGTAGAAGGCTTAATTCCAACCACCTCCACGATGTTCTCCAACTGGTGAGGGCAAGTTAGAGTGGAGTGAAGCTCCGCCGCCTCCCATCCCGTAGCCCAAGGTTTGTACCCCTCCTGGGCAACGGGACCCAGCATGACGTCCTCTAGGGTAGCCAGACGCTTACCCCCCTTCCTGGAAGATTTTGAGCCAAATGCAGACATTTTTTATTCTGAAAAAAGAGTTAAAATTCCAGCAATTAGGCCCCATACAAAACTCTAAATCAAAAAAGGGAATGGGGGTCCCCTAACCGCTAGAAAGAGGCCCCCTCCGGACATCTGTCAACAAGAAAGCCTTAGAAGGATTTCCTGGACAAAAGTCGGCTACAAAGATCTCACAGATGGTGACATTGCGCATGAAAGAAAAAGAAAGAAGGGCAGAAAATCGAGAAAGACGAAGTCTTCTCTATGCCCTTGAAGGCCATCACACGAAGAGTGCATGGTCCTCTACAAAATACAACAACAGTGCGTGACAAGAGTAACCCTAACCCAGAGGAGGGAAGTCTAGACGTATTAAGTAAAAACTCAAGAGAATACATTCCCAGAAACTTCAAACACAAACCCAGAAAAACAAACTGATAGTAAAGCATGCCATAAACACAGTAAAGTGAGGGATGCGAGAAACTTACAATGAAGTGTTAGAACTGGGGGTTTTGATGTTGATCAAACAAGGGAATGTAGACTGACAGTAGTGAGTGAAGGTAAGCAAAGAAATTTGCAAAGTGTTCGAAGGTTTTTTCTTGGTCTGAGGATTTTTTCTCTCTGGAAAACTCGAACAAAGTTGGCGAAAAATGGAAAGTAACAAAATGAAGGAAAGGTGGTGGCTTTTATAGGCAAAAGTGCATGAGGAACAGGCTCCATCACCTACCAGTCGAACGGTTGGGGAGGCGCACGATTCGAATTCCCAAGAATCAACGGTTGGATTGGTTCGTAATTAAGGCGGTGGAAACGTTTGAGTATCCATCTGACACCATTCATGCGCCGTATCAATCAATGGGCATCAAACGAATCGATGCCTGAAAAAAGCGAATCACTGCATTAATGGCGATCATTAAATGCACCTTTACGCGCCTAAAGCACGTGCAAGGAAACCGAGGAGTTGACTGGAGGCACTTGAACAAGCCTTGTTTTATTTTTCAAATAAACAAGGCTTTGGGGGTAAATGTTGCCCCTGATTTTGCCCAATATACGTGGACCAACCGGACAGGGACACGTGGATCAAAACATTTTGATACATGAATTATTTGCTAAGTCTTTATGAAAGAAGGCAGCATCCGGGACGTGCCTCCCGGAAAAGGCATACGGAGCCCCGTATGCTCCCGGAAGCCTAATTAACATCAAAGCATCTCCGCGAGGTGTCAGGCTTCCCCTGAGGAGTCATTTCGCATTTAATGCCGCATGGGAGCAAACGTGTTGGGACTGCTACACGCAATAAAGTCTGACGGCACAACCCCCAATCTGCAGCTGCGAAGTAATGATCATTTAAGTCTATTGACGGCTACGCTGTGAAGGGTCGCGTCAGTCAAAAGACAATAAGGACATTCCACATAAAAGCCCTATAGCACCTAGGGATTTGACCATGCATTACTCATGGTATATTCATTGGGAATATCCATCTTTATGGATATTGACAGATACACATGTACAATAATTGTGGGGATCACCCCACCAAAAACACTATAAATACCCCCTCAAAGCTCATTAAATGGGGTCGAAAAATCTTGGGTTGCATAAGTGCAAGAAGAGTAAATACTCACCAAGAACATTCTCTGTATTTAATACATCCATAAATAACACAGACTCGTGGACTAAGGCTCATTAACGCCCCAACCACGTAAAAATCCTTCTCTAATTTTCTTACAGTTCTCTAATCTAATATTATTTTATTGGTTGCCGAAAACCTCGGTCAACAATTACTTTAACCAATGCCCTAAAAAGAACATAACACTTATCCAAGATACAAGTAAACTACATTGTAGATTATTCTATCAGTTAAACCCTGTGTACTGATAAATCATAGGAATGCATTTAATCACACATTCTTGATTACTTTCCACTGTACGTGTTGAAAACACAATGCACAAGAATATCAATGTGATAAGGATTTGGATGAATTCATAAATCAAATAAGTGATCACATGAACCAAATAACACATTAAATAAGTAATGAAATATATTTGTTTCTTTATTGATAAATAAATATAAAAGATTACATTGAAATAAAGTTTTATTTAGGGCACAATGTGGGTCACTAAAATTGTGAAGTGTCACTAAAAGTTTAATTATTTATCTATATTTTTTAAAAATATAAATATATAGTGATGTCCACTGCGCAACTCTGAAAGTGTAGAGTCACACTATCCGAATCACTAAAAACATAATAAAAAAACTTAAAAAAAATAATTAAAAGAAAACCTAAATTCCCATTGAACCCATTTACATAGGCTATTATATACCCTATTTCTCTTTCTAAATTTATTTATTAAAAGAAATTAGAAAACACTAAAAAGAGGTATAAAAGGGATATGTTAGAATAGAAACCCTAAAATTCCATTTATACATCTCTAACGATCTCTATCTCTCTCTCCCCAGTTTGGTGCGGTGTTAGAGCCCTCAACCTCCGACCATCTCTCTTTACCTCTTCCAGCCATGTTCTGGCCATCTACAATCTTCAAGCTCTGTCCCAGTAAACACCGAAGCCCTTAACCTCTTTCCCATCTCTCGTTCCCTCTACTATTGATCAGCGACATTACTAGGTGAACGACGATGGTCCAAATGGACCACATCACGGTGCTCGACACACCTAAATTCCCAAGCGACGAGTAGAGCAGAGGTCTCAACATACAGATAGAGTAGTCACCGGTGGCCATTCACAGGCCTCGACGAACAACGACCATCCCTTTTGCACCTCCGATTTAAGGTTTTTAGGGTTTGATATTGGGCAATTCATTTGTAGTTTTTTTTTATATAGATTTAGAGATTTTAGTTTTGATTTAAATTGTATGTTGTTTGTGTCCATTTCTTTTATTGTTCTAAGGTTTATTATTTAGTTCAAATGATATATAATTTTTTTTATTAATGTTTACTCATTTTGTTTGTTGATTCTGTATAGATTTTTGTTTTTTAATGAGAAAAAGAGATTTTTTGTATAGATTTTTGATGAATTGGTTTTTGATTTTGTATAATTGTGGTATTTTTTTATATTGGTTTATTAATAATTTTATAACTAAAATTGAAATACATTAATTTATATAATTGATAAATATATAATAAATTATGCTATGTTATTAATTAAATTATCTTTATAAATTTATAATATATAATCTAAATTTTTTAAAAAATAAGGCTAATAAGGATTTTTGCCCCCTGAACTTTTACATGTACTAAATCATGCCCCCTGAACTTTTAAGGTCATTGAAAATGACCCGTGAACTATTGAGATTGTTGGATTTAAGGACTTTTTTCTAATTTTAGTAAGAAAGTCTAACATGGATGAAAGTTCAGGGAGCATAATTTAGTACATGTCAAAATTCGAAGGGCATGATTTGGTAGATATCAAAGTCTGGGGAACATGATTTAGTACATAAACAATCATTGAAATAGTAAAATTAAATAAAATTAGACAAAAGTCCTTAAATCCAACAATCTCAATAGTTCAGGGGGCATTTTCAATGGCCTTAAAAGTTCAGGGGGCATAATTTGGTACATGTCAAAGTTCAGGGGGCAAAAATTCTAATCAGCCAAAAAATAATAATAATTTTTTTATATATAAAAAGTATAGGGAAATTTTAATTTATATCCATGTTTTATACCCAAATTAATTTTTTAAACTAATACTTATAACTATTAAAAAATAGGATCACTTTTTTGCTAAACCCTAAAATACCCCTCTATCAAAGGGAACCCTCCCAACCCGTGAGCCATCGCACCACCCAAAACCTATGAGGCTAGATCGCACCACCCACGGTTAACCACCGCACCCAGCCACCGTAGATCGCACCCACCCACTCTTGACCACCCCCACCCCTCTCTCTTCCTCTCTCTCACCGTGAGCCTCAACCCACCGAAAACCCCAATTTTTGCCCACGGTGACGGCGCACGGAGTTAAGGCCTTCGACCCACCCAATCGACGACAAGCCCATGGTGACGGCGCACGGAGTTCACACCAAACCATGTCTAAATCGAAGGTATGTTTTGATTATTTTTTTTTATTATGTTTTTTTTAAGAAATCAGTTAAGATTATTGTTTGGAATTGTTTTGATTATTGTGTTTGGAATTGTTTGTGTTTAAGATTATTGTTTGGAATTGTTTGTGTTTGGAATTGGGATTTGGGTGTTTCGGATCTGTGAAAGGAGAAGGGATTGGGGTGTTCGGGTGTGGAGAAGAAGAAGGTCCGATGGTCATTTGTTTGGGTCCGATGGTCCGATGTGGGGAATAGGGGTCGGACTGTGTTCGAGTCCGATGGTCCGATGTGGGTAGCAGGGGTCAGACTGCCTTGAGTTCGATGGTCCGATTGTTTGGGGATTTCATGGGGTCCGATTGTCCGATTATTGGGTGGGTCCGATGGTGCCACAAATTGGTTGTGTTTGGGTCCGATTGCTACCAATCGGACCTTCACAATTGGTCCGATTGGTAGCCATCGGACCAGTGTATTTTTTTTGAATTAATTATTAATTATTTAGTAAGGTTTAGGAATTATTTTATTTTTAATGATTTATTAAGTATTTTTTAATTAATTATTATTTTATTACCAATTAATAATTATTTATTTATTATTAATTATTAATTATTGTTTTAGTATTAATTATTAATTATTGTTTCAATTTTTATTAGTTATGTTTTTTTAGTAATTATTAATTTTTATTGTTTTATTAATTATTAGTTATGTTTTTTTGTAATTATTAATTATTGTTTTAGTATTAATTATTAATTATCGTTTTATTAATTATTGGTTATGTTTTTTTAGTAAATATTTTTTATTGTTTTAGTATTAATTATTAATTATTGTTTGAATTTTTTATTAATTATTAATTATTGTTCTATTTTTTTATTAATAATTGTTTTATATTAATTATTAGTTATTGTTTTATTAAGTATTGTTTTTTTTGTTTCTTTTAGTTATAATTACTAATTATTGTTCTATTTTTTTTTATTAATAATCGTTTTATATTAATTATTATTAATTGTTTTACTAATACTTTTTTATTAATAAATGTTTTATATTAATTATTAATCATTTTTTTATTATTAATGATTAATTATTGTTTTATTATTAATTATTAATTATTGTTCTATTTTTTTATTCATATTTATTTTATATTATTTATTAGTTATTGTTTTATTAATTATTTTTTATTAATAATTTTTTTTATTAATTATTAGTTATTGTTTTATTTTTTATTTTTTTATTAATAATTATTTTATATTAATTATTAATAATTATTTTATTAATTTTTTTTATTATTAATGAAACAATAATTGTTTTATTTTTTTATTATTAATTATTAATTATTGTTGTTGGTTTTTTTTTCAAGGAACTCCACATCTAATAATTCCAGTGTCGGACCATTACACAGGCCGTGTCACATGGCTCGGCGGTAGTTATTATTACCTGAAGATTAAGACTAAATTTCAAGAATTCAACCTATGGGACAGGGTGAGGGAATCCCCTTTCAAACAGTTTTTTGAGAGAGAGCCCATTCAATTTTCAGGAGCATTTTTTCATCAGTTGATGCTTCACAAAATAAAATCTGACAAGCCGGACGAGGTGCATTTCTATGTGGGAAGGAAGAGATGTAGATTTGGCAGGGTGGAGTTCGGCTTGGTCACCAGGTTAAACTTGTTGTCTGGCCCTACTGAGGAAGACATCAAAGAAAAAGGAAGTTCTGACCGGTTGATTATGGAATATTTCAACGGTAATCCTTCGATCAGCTTCGCCCAACTGCACAGAGTTTTTGAGAGCTGCACAGAAGCTGATGATGTCTACAAGTTGGGGATGGACTTGTTTGTTATGGGCGTCCTCACTGGTAAGGAGGAGGCGACTGTCATTCCTCCTTTTGTGATAAGAATGGTTGATAACCTTCCATTCTTCTACGAGTACCCCTAAGGAAACATTTCTTACACCAAGCTGATGGAAACTTGTAACAAGGACTACTTGGATGTGAAGAATAAGATGTTGAAAAAGATTGAGAAAGGAGTCACTCAGAAGGAGGCAAAATACTCATCCTACGGCTATACTGCACCGTTGCAGTATTGGGCATACGAGGCCATCTTATAGCTGGGCAACGAGTATGCAGTGAGGAGGTCGCATCGCTTTCTGAGAATTGTCAACTGGGAGAGTAAGCCGAACACTACACTCGGGAAGGATGAAGTGATCAGATTATTTGCTAAAAATGTAAGTTTGTTACACTTTATGTTGAATTCATGTTAATTTCCATATATTATATTAATATATTTGTTATATTTTTCAGTTGACAGTGTACTCCATGTTATGTCCTCGGCCGAATGAGGTTGAGTTTGTGAGTTACATAACCGGGGGTCAGCCGCCGTTATTTGTTGACTTGGAGGAACTTGTGTTGGGTGAGGATGGGCAACCAACACATGATGCTTTGCGAAGCCAGGTCGAAAAGCTTGCCTCCACATTGGAAGAACGAGCGGACGCAGCCCGAATATTTAAAGACTCTACACCACCTCCACTGTGTTCACCACGTGGACGGTCTGCAGTTCCTGATGGGTCTGGTGTTGACCCATTTGCAGCTTCAGTTCCAGATGAGTCTGGTGTTGACCCATCTGCAGCTTCGGTTCCAGATGAGTGTGGTGTTGACCCATCTGCAGCATCACAGGATTGTCCTGTTCCCCCGTCAGCTTCTATTCCCAGCACCTCAGAGGCTCGCGATCCAGTATACCCTGCCATTTTGGCAAGGTTGGAGACTATGGAGAGGGGGCAGATTGCTTTGAGGGAAGGGCAGGCCGCTCTACTAAGAGGACAAATAGCGATTATGGATCAGTTGAAGACCATAATGATGCTCCTGCAAGATCCTGGAAGGCCGGCAGCAGATTCACAGCCACAGCCACAACCACAACCAGAAGAGGAGGCTCAGTCACTGGAAAATGACTTCATTCTCCCAAATGATTACAAACCGGATGATGATGACATGTTCTGTACACCTGAGAAGACGAATATCACCAGCATCGGGGATACTCAGGATTCTGAGGTGCAGGTGTTAGAGACAGCTCCAGAACTCATGGAGAACCGGAGGAGGAGAAGGCGGCGTAGGTGGTTCGCTGAGTACACTGAAATGAAGAAGAAGTCTAGGGTTACTTCGACACTCGTGAATGCGGACCCACTTAGAGTGGTTGATCGGAAGCTGCTCAGGACTTTTCACAGTTGGGTACTCGGCCAGATTGGGAACAAGTACCCGAGAGGGTGCTTCACCGGTCGATACGATTTGTCTTGGTTCCTTGAACTACATACTCCGAGGATATGGCTTGGGAACGATGTAAGTTTTTAAGACTTTTTTACTTCTTTTGCTTTTAAAGACTTTATCTAACTCTGTTTATTTAATCTCTGACATATTTAATTTTCATGTTTTAGCATTTGGATGCGGCATTCCATTTGATGAGGAGGCGACAACACTTTTATCCAGAGGTCTACCCAAATAGATGTGTCATCATTCCGTGTATTTTCCCAGCAGGAGTTATTGCTCAGCGGGAAGCTGCGGGTGATGACCAGGCTAACTATCAATGGGATGAGGGCATATTAGATTTGATTCGAGGGGATGAAGGTCAATTCTTGGCCAGTTGGAAGAATAAGGAGAGAATATATATATGGCCCTCTACTTCGATAGTTCACGGCATTGGGTGACGCTAGAGGTAGATCTGGATTATTAGTTGTTGAACAAATTTGACTTGAGCCTCGGATCGATTTCCCCGAACGAATTCAAGAGTCACCTGGCAATGTGGGAAAAATTACTGCCAACTTTGATGCTGCAGGCTGGCCTATTCGAGACTCATGACATGATCCTCGTGCCTCAACTTACCGCCTCAGAGAGCCAGGTTAGAAATTTCACTTCAAAAAGTCATGGAGCGGGGCGTTGTTCGACAGACAAAGTCAAGGTAACTTAATTACAATTGATTTTTTTCTTATTTAACTTGAATTTAATTTGCATACTTTTATTTATTTACTTTTTATTGTCTCGTACAGCGGTGACTGCGGGATGTATGTGATAGAGCACATCGAGCATAGTATGCTAGAGACTACGTTTGATAATGTGCACGATGACAATATGAAGAAATTTAGAGAGCGGTGGTGTGTAGATTTGTTTTACCAGAATTTAGCATGAACAAATGTGTTTTTTTTATTTGGTATTTATTAAGATAACAATGTAACTGGTTTTTTTTATTGGTATGTTTATGTTTTTTTAAGAGTTCATACAAATTTTACGCCTTTCTTTCATGCAACAAATTATAATAATTATGTAAACATTAAATATCACGAATTCTAATGTTTAAAATAGTCCAACATTAATTCAATAACAATACATAATAGTCCAACACATCACGATACAAATGAACTAAAATAACATTTTTAACCTCGGTAGTTGCAAGTGCTTCTGTTGTGCCCCTTGGCACCGCACTTGCTACAATTTCGTGATTTGATAATCCTTTCACCGTTACAAGCAGTTCGGTTGTTCTTAATTCTTCCAACCTTTTGCTTCTTGGGTCGCCCTACTGGTTGCTTCTCAACAGGCACTCCAACTGTCATGTTCTTGATGTCATCAGGCAATTCCCAATCATCCTCTTCACCAACTGGCATAATTGTTCCTTCATATGTCCTCCTCCAATATTCTGTCGTGTAATATGGCGAGCATAGTGTGTACGCGCTAATACTTCGCTCCTGAGATGCAGCACATGCATGAGGACAAGGAAACTTCATGCACTGGAACAAGCCGCAAGTGCAAGTATGTTGTCGCAAGTCCACTACGCCACCGGTCAGAACTGTTCCTCCAAGGTGAACTTGCAACGTGTAAGGCCCGCATGAGTCAACGTTCAAATGCCGACCTTTTTCAAAATGCAATGTCAAGTCCTCCTCCATTTTTGGTGCTAGGGACTTCGTCCACTTGTCAGCTTTTTCTTTTCGTGAAGCAAACCACTTTTGGACTTTAGACCTCAGGAATGCTACAGCATCAGTGATTGGGAAGCCTCTTGCATCCTTAGTTGTGTTGTTGAAGCTCTCAGCCTAGTTGCTCGTCATTACATTGTAACGTACCCCTGGAAAGTATGACCGGGCCCATTTTTCAAATCCAATTTCCTCAAGATATTGTGCAACCGCAGCATTCATTGCCCGAGTGTTCTCAAATTCTCTGTGAAACTCTGATCTTGAATACGTGTAGGCACACGTGTAAATGTGATTCGTGAAGACGTCAGTCTTGAACTTGTGGTTGACGTTCATAATAATGTGGTGGTAGCATGCACCGTGGTGTGCATCAGGGAACACGATATCCAAAGCACGAACAATGCTTTGATGTCTATCCGAAACGAAGGCTAAGTTCTCAACATCACCAATCATTTTTTTCAATTTTCTCATAAAATAGGTCCAGGAATTGTGGTTCACTGTCAACTATAGCAAAAGCTATCGGAAAGATATGACTCCCTGCATCCAGAGCCACTGCACACAACATTTGCCCACCATACCTAGTCTTCAAGAAAGACCCATCAACACATACAACAGGTCGACAAAACCTAAACCCCCGAATTCAAGGACCCACAGAAAAGAAACAATACTTGAAGCGACCATCTTCTACCACAAAATCCGTGATGGTACCTGGATTTCTCAACTGTAGCATGTGCAAGTAACTAGGTAATTTCGAGTACGAATCTTCAAGTGTACCCCGAGCTAGGTGTAGTGCCTTCTCTCTGCACCTCCATGCCTTTTCATAACTCATTTGGATCCTGTAATCCTTGTGCATACTTTTTCTATATCAGAGGCCAACTGATCCGAGCCGTCAGTAGCGAACTTATCCTTAATTAGATGGGCAACTATCAAAGGTGATGCTTGACGGTTATCTTTTCCTCGGAGATCAAGGGAACATGTATGTACATTATGAAATATACTCACCTCAAACATGTTAGAAAGTACGTTCTTCTTCGCTCTTAATCTCCACCCACAATCTGTATCCTTACATGTGACGTACCAAATATCAGTACTCGACTTCCTAACATAGTAGTCAAACCCTTTCTTCATTGCATACAGGCCAACAACCATCTTTAAATGCTCTTTGTCTCTAAAAAACTTTCCCACATGTAACTCCCCGCCTGGTGTGCCACTCGTAGATATATAATGACTATGATTCTCGATGTCTTCTCTTGTATACATTTTCTCCTTGAATTTACCGTAACTTTTCGAAGAAGAAAATGGATCGCTCCATCCAGTCACATTGGTCCCTCGAGCATCAGTAGGACCACTAATATCATTGGTCTCTCTACCATTATTAGGACCTGTACTGTCAGTAGTTCCTCTAGCATGACTAGTTTCCCCTGGAGGACTACTACTAGTACCAGGTGTTTGATAATTTTCTCTATGGGGCATTCTTTTCCGTGTCGGTGACCTCGGTGGTATTTGGTACGATAGTAGAGTCAAGTTCAAAGGTATAGCAGCAGGGGCCTCTGTACCTTGGTCGTCTCTTACGCCATCATTACCCTCAACATAACATTCAGGGTCTAGACCATCAAAAAAACATCAATGAACGGCATTTGTGCTACAATATCAGCACTCGGCATCATAGTGTTTAATTTAGGTAATACATCCTCAACCAACACCTCTGGATTTATTTCTGGAACAAAACTCTCAACCTCGCTACGATTATCCTTAACAGAACTTGGTGTGGGACTAAGATCGACACAAACATTCTTCTTTAACAAAGTCACAAACAAAAGAATAAATTCATCTAGCTTCTTCGCAAGTGTAGATAAAAAGTACATTGCACGCTTATCATTTCCAATAACTTCAAGGCGATACTCATAGCATTTCCTGTTCTTGTAGTTTACTTCCAATTTCAAGTCATACTCTGCTTTGTCAACATCCAGTTCTTCGTACAAAACATCAACCAAACCTAAGTAGCTTAGGTTTGGATAAATGTCAAATGTCAAATTTTCGCCCCGTTTATAAACCCAATCTCTACCATCAAGCTCCCAAACACCATTATACATGACACACGCATTAACAGTTGAACCTGCCACATACATTTAAAAAAACTATAGTTATAATTTATAACAAAAATCTCACAAAAAAAAATTAATTAATAATTAATAATAAAATAATAATTATTAATTGATAATAAAATAATGATTAATAATTATTACTAAAACCATAAAAAAATAAATTAATAATTAATAATAAAATAATTATTAATAAAAAAATAAAAAATAAAACAATAATTAATAATTCATAATAAAACAATAATTAATAATAAAAAATAATTATTAATTGATAATAAAATAATAATTAATAATTATTACTAAAACCATAAAAAATAAATTAATAATTAATAATAAAACAATTATTAATAAAAAAAAATAAAAAATAAAACAATAATAAATAATTCATAATAAAACAATAATTAATAATAAAAAAATAATTATTAATTGATAATAAAATAATAATTAATAATTATTACTAAAACCATAAAAAAATAAAACAATAATTAATAAAACAATAGTTAATAATAATTCATAATTAATAATTAATAATAAAAAAATTATTAATAAAAAAAATAAAATTCATAATTCATAATAAAACAATAATTCATAATTCATAATAAAACAATATTTAATAATAAAACAATAATTAATAATTAATAATAAAATAACTAAAAAAAATAATTCTTAAAACATTAACTACAATAATAATTAATAACTAATAATTATTAATAAAAGAATAATTAATAACACAAATATTAATAAATCAATACTAAATAAATTAATCATACAATAATAAATAATAATTAATTAATTACAAAAATTAAAAAAATTAAAAAATGCGTCGGGTCCGATTGGTCCGACCATCGGACCCCATGGAGGAGCATCAGACCCTCTTTTAAAAAATTAAAAAAAAATAAAAAAAATTCCAAAGAGCAATCGGGTCCGATTGGTCCGACCATCGGACCCATATGGGGGAGCATCGGACCCAGGTTCCAAAAATTAAAAAAAAAATTAAAAAAAAAATAAAAAATAGCCATCGGGTCCGATGGGGGTCCGACCATCGGGTCCGATCGTCCATCGGACCATTACCCCTGCCAACCAAATTTTTCCCCCCATCGGGCCCGACGACAAAAAATGCAGAAAACCAGTAAAATTCCAGTTTTCACATGCAGCAAATATTTTAACAGAAAAAATAGCAAAATAACAGCAACAATAGATAGATCAAGCAACAAAAACAACATTCTTAATTAAATAATAAATATAACAACAACAAACAATATTTAAAAAAAAATAATCAATTACTTACCCATTAATGGAGCTTGTAGTGTTCTAGGTTCTAACGTGGTGGATTAGTGTGGGGGATCCCTAGTGTGGTGGCTTGTAGTGTGGAAGGTTGTAGCTTCTAGTGTATTAATGAGTGAAGAGAAGAAAAAAAAAAATTGGTGGTGGTGGAATATAGGAATTCGGGTGGGGAAGGGTGTGAAATTGATGAGAGGAGAGGGTTGGGGTGGGTAGATGTAATTGGGGGTATTATGGGGAAAACAAAAAAAGTGTCATGTATAACAAATTATGTTAAGTATAAGTTTAGGGGAAAAATTATAGGATATTAATAAAAAAATAAAAAAACTAAAAAAAGGATATACTAACAATTTTTGTGTGTAGTTGTTACCTTTTTAGTCTGACAAAATTTGACTCTATACGCCTATAGTCACGTGCAACAAAAAATAGTTCAGTGACACATATGAAGTGTCACTATAAACTGTCTTTTGAGTCACTCTCATTCGTGGCGCGCGTTGAAGTGTCACTAAACATTTTTAGAGTTACTTCCGTTTTTCTAGTAGTGAAGGCATATAAATTTTCACAGTAAGAGTATCATTGCATGTTGTCAAAAAAGAAGATACCAAAACTGAGAAAGAGCTTGCGTCGTAACTGTCAGAGTGAAGTGGAGCATCGCAGCGTTGTGGTGCCTAACCACCGTGACTGACCCAAAATCCTCAAAAACCGTATATCAAACACCAAAAAATATTAAAATCAATATAAACAATACAATTTAACTACAAATATATAAATATATAATAAACTTATACTTCAATGGAAGTTGGTAAAAACAACAAAATCGCTCGGTATCATTTTTTTCAATCTCACCATCGGCCACCATAAACCACACCACAAAGATGCAATTTTTAACCTCAAAACCCTAAAATAAATCATTTTTTGTAATGTAGATGTGATTGGAGATTATAATATAATGATGATTTGAAAAAATATGTAAAAAACAGCTAAGAATCACAAGTTTTAGGTCGGGTCCGAAGAATGTTTTGAAACTTTTGTTGAGATAGAAGACAAGATGATGAGGAATGAAATGAATTGTTGGGCTCAACGAAGAGGGTTTTACATACCTTATATCTTGGGTTATTAGGGAATAACCGAAGATGTAGGTCTTAGATTATTGGCTCTTTTACAACTTCGCGATTTTTGGTATTTTATCATGCGCATGGGCTATTCTTTATTTTATCTTCGCCTTCTTTTTTTTTTTTTTTTTTATGTTTTTCTTAATTTTATACACCCATACACACTTTTAACTACCTGGTAATGGACCAACTAATTAAACTAATCATATATATATATAAATAGAGTAGAGATAGAGATATATATATATAATATGATTCAATAAATTAAAGTATATACATAGAGCTCCCAACAACAACACCAGCTCTTAGGGAGATAAATCACAAAGAATACTATGACTCTATGCTTTGTAATTGTAGAAAAAAATTACAATGGTTGATAAAAAAGTTGTGACCAATGTGCCGAATAAGGGCGAACATAATATGGAAGTGGAATCATTTGTAGGAGACACGTCGGTTGGAGACCCAACGGTGACGATCATCTTCATCCCCCGTTCACAGTGGTCATCAACGGTACAAAGGAAGAAGTACGAACCATTTTTTGTTAGTGCGTGACTGATGCCACTTAGGAAAACGAGTCCTGGTTTCGTGCACATTTCGTATTCGGCTTGAGTAGACACCATCGCCACGTTGTGTGTCCATGTTCCATTCCACTTGAACACTGTTATATATATATATATATGCGAATTAAAATAATATATTTATATCTTTATTGTCATATAATATAAATTTTTATTAAAAGTAAAACAATCCTGCTGTGAAAATATTTTACTAATATATTTTTCATGATCATCTGAATCCCAGTACATAGATTTCTATATTTGTTCCCTTAAGGTGATATCAAAGTCAAACACTATTAATAGCGCATATGAATAAGGAAATATAAGTGGAGAGACTACTATTGAGGAATAACAAAGTATCGATTTTGTAATTGTTGAAAAAAAAAAAACTTACAAATTTCATCGCCAATATGAAAAGTGTGGGAGTTAGACCAATCTGAGTAAAACGAAGTGTTAGGAGGTATTTTCCAACCGAAACTATCTCCAGCCTCGTAGCGTTCGGCTGTGGCACTCTTTACCAATATCGCCATAAGCATCAAGCTGCACCCTATCATGCCCATCTTGCTACTCATTTTTCCCATCAAAATATATCTGGCTATATGTATACGTATATGTGTGTGTGTATAATTGAGCTAGAGTGTGTTCTTAAGGCGGTTGATATATGTAAACTTATCTTTGTGAATTTCTGATCGTTACTTGTTTTGGATTAGAAAAAATGAGCATATATTTATATAGATTGTAGAGCTATTTCATAGTCTCTGATATTATCTTTGATTACTAAGTTAATTAAGATACGTCAAGACTCATGACTGAGTGATGATCTGTATCAATTTTGCCACATGATGAGCACACCGATATAGACGCAAAGTCAGCTATGCGAACCTGTCCCTTCTAAGACTGTCTCACATATTAGCTATAAAATAAATAAAATATTAATTAACAAATTAACAAAGTTTGATTATTGTAAATTTGTCTAAAAAGTCAGCAAATTGTACAGTAAGGGCTCGTTTGTTACACAGGACTGGATTGGATTAGACAGGCTAATTTGTCCAATCCAGTATTTGGGCATGTTAGAAGTCTGGATAACTAATCCAGTTAACCTCATCTGTCTAGGATTATTTATCCCCTCCAGCAGGGTGGGATAAATAATCCCATGCAGGTGAGATTTTTTTTTATTGTTTTTTTAATTTAAATTTTATTAATATATTTTAAATTTAATAATAATTTAAAGGAAATAATTATAATACATTTATTTATACATTTTTTTTATCAAACACTTATTCATTAAAAGTAGTGAAAATGTATAATTTTGAATTATTATACATAAGTTTTTAAAATTTAGAATATTATTAATTAAATAATAGTTACTTAAATTGATTCTAAGAAAAAAAAATATGACAATAAAATTATATATTATTTTTAAATTACTAAAAAATTTATATAAATATTTTAAAAAATTAATATTTATATTAAATTAGTGATTAAATTAGTGTTTAAGATAAACAATTTTATATTATTCAAGTATTTTTATTTTACTATTTTTATTATTTATTAAATAAAAAATATGACAAAATATTTTATATTATATTTATGATATATTCTTAATTATATATGATATATTATTTTTTTTTTCGACGAATTATTTATTTATATTTATTTATTATTATATATTTTAATTTTAATTTATTATTATATATTTTTATTTAATTTAAGTTTTTTTTTTTCTAAAAGAAAATAAATAAAATAGTCCAGTCCATTCTTAAACCAAACACAGGATTACTTTCAGCATAATCCAATCTTGTCCAGTCCAGTCCAATCCTTTTCAGTCCAATCCAGTCCAATCCTGCGTACCAAACGGGCCCTAATTACTTAGGGTGGTATTGTAATTTTAATTTTAATTATTTTATTTCATAAAAATAAAATCATTATCATTAATGCTACTTAGGTTGTTAATTGGAGTTTGAAGTAATATTTGAGCTGATTGATAAATATATATATATAGTATGGGATATGATTTTGTCTTGTTATTGTACTTTCACAGATTGTAATCCGTGATGTACGGCAGCCGTCAGATAAGGGAGTTATTTGATATGACGGCTGAGATTGATCTAAGGGTAATTAGGGTTAAAAAGTAGAAACGCACCCTGACACTCATTTAATGTACCCTGAGACCCACATAATGTACCACGGAATACATTCCGTAAAAGTACATCACGGGACAAAATGATATCCCTATATATATCTAATTTTTTGTTTTTAAAGAAAAGAAATGTACGTTTAATCACATTAGTAAAAATATGGTGTATATCATCTATTTTTAATGAGACAAATATAAAACAGTAGATAAAAGTAGGAAGAAAAAGAAAGAAAAAATTCGCGAACTGTTGCGATATTTTCCACACGCAAGTGTACGTATCGTTTCAAGTAGTAAACTCATCAGGAGTGAGGTCGATCCCACAGGGAGTGCAGTTAAGTACGTTAAAATTAAACATTTACTTCTATTTTGTTGAATGAAAATTAAGAAAGAATTAAAAATAAGAAACTAGTAAGAAGCAATTATTCAAGAAAATTGATAGTGAATAAAAACTAGGGCTTTGATTTCAATTGTTTCTATTGATTATGCCCAATATGATTATTTTCCTAATGTTAATTTCTATGCTATAGCAGGTTTACTAAGGTAATTTATAGTCTTCTCAGATATATAAATCTCAATTACATGCAAACTTTCTACTCTCGTGATAAATTTAACATGCAACAGGCATTAAACATAGAAACCTATAAGCTATCTAAACCATATAGGTACTCTCGTCTTATATCAAAATTCAGTTCTATTTCACTATAGCATAATTGACACTCACTTCTCAGATCTCGCATCAAAATCATAAACAGTTTATTGGTGGCCAGACAATTAAAAGTAAATAAGTACGAATGAAATAAAATACATACAACTTAGGGGGAAAATAAATCATGTTAAAACCATAGAACAATGTTAAACAATATCCATCTAACCCTCATAAAGTGTTTAGCTACACATGTTCATGGAAGTATGCCTCTAGTATTGCAGTTGATCTCTCCACTCTGCATCTGAATTCTCTCTTTTCTCTCTCTGAAATTGGTTGACTGAAATCAACTCCAGTTCACCCTTTATATAGGCTTTCAGGGACTAAAAAGATAAAAAAAAAAAAAAAAAAAAACACACACACACACACACACATGTTAAATGCCTATTCGAACTAGGAAACCCACAACACACACGTGAGAGAAAAATACAATTTTTGTGATTTTTAGGGGGGCGGGCCGCAGCATGCTAAAGCCATGCCACGACTTGTGTTGGAGTTCGACGGTAATTTTTCTACTGCGTCGACTAATAGTATTTTGGCCATAACTCTCTCGATATTGCTCGAAATTGGACGATTTAAGATGTTCCGGAAAGATAAAAGAGAGATCTAAAACTTTTATGCTTTGACTTTTTCCAAAATATAATCAGAAGATAGTCGAATTCAGGCTTGAAGTTGCAACTTTATTTTCTTGCACAATTTTCTCTATTTTAAATATCATTTTTTTGTGAGATATTTTTCTTTTTTCATCTTATTCCTTTGATATTTTCTAATCTTCTTCTATTTTAAATCTGCAAAAATAAAAGATAACAATTGTGAAAATGCTCCAAACACGATTAAAACTAAATTAAAAATATACTAAACTTAATCTAAAATTAATATTAAAAATAACCTAACACGAACTTACATAGTTATTTTAAAATAACTGAAGACATAGGTCATGAAAACCTTTATCATCGATTATAGCACTATTACAAAACTAATTTTTAGTGATACACAATGAATGACTCTAAATATTTTCAGTGTCCCTTCAATGCGGGTCACTAGTGTAGGTGTCAAAAAAAATACTATTTACATCTCAAAAAGCGCGTCACTATATCATTTTCTTTTTTATTTTATATGTATAGTGTTACTAGAAAAGTGATCATATATGACTCGTGTTTTTTTTATTACTAATTTCTAAATATATTAATAATATTATATTATTATTATTAAAAATAATTATAAATATTATATTTAGCTAGTAAAATAATATTATTTTTGACAATGACAATAACAATAATATAACAAATATTTTATTCAATAAACAGAATATAACCAATGTTTATTTGATACATTCATTTCTTTTTCTAAAGACTTAATTGACAATGAAAATTTTCACAAAGAAGAGGATTTCCAAAACCCAAAAATACATTAAAAAAAAATTGAACTAAAACATTCAATTTAATCACAGAATAAACTAGTGGACATAATAATTAATACAATCCTCAAACCAGAATAGTTCAAACTTATCCAAAAAATCAGATAAATATTTCAAATTTCTTAGGCCCGTCGAACACCAAGCCTCATCCAACTTAAATCACGAACCTAGCATCCCGTCAACCACACCAAGCCTTTGAACACAGACGAGCGAGATCTTCTCGAGCTTCAATGTCATATACCTCCATAAGAGAGAGACCGAGAAACAAACAAATAAAGAATATTGAAAAATAAAAAACCATATACAAAAAACGAGTTTATTAGCACCCACGATTGGGGGACGCGAAGAGAATACGAGGTGGAGAGAAGTCGAGGCAGAGGTTGAGTCGTTATCTCGCATCTACATCGCTGGAGGTTGAACTGCTGTTGTGGTAGGCGGAGAAGTTTAGGCAGAGAGAAAATGGGGTTTAGGTTGCACGTTTGTCGGAGGTTGGCTGAGGCTGATGATGAAGATCTAGAGACGCAAGGAAGAGAGAGGGATTACAGAATAAGGATTTAGGTTTTTTTTTTTAATCTAAAATGAATTAAGAATTTTAAGCTTTGATACCAATTAAGAGAGAGAGAGAGAGAGAGAGAGAGAGAGAGAGAGAGAGAGAGAGAGAGAGAGAGAGAGAGAGAGAGAGAGAGAGAGAGGCTGAATTATAAATACGAGTCTTTTTTTTTATATATATATATATTTTTACTTATTTAAGTACTACCAAAAAGTCCAATTGTCTTTACAAATTTTTTTACATATATTTATTATTATTTAAAAGAGAAATAAATAATTTATTTTTTAAAAAAGTAAAATAAATAATTACTTTTTAGTGACGTGCTTGACACGTTAGGACATGTTTATCCAATCACACTTGGCGTGTCACTATAGACCAATATTATTTTTTGAAAAAAAATTATAGAAATTATGAGAGTTACCATTTAGTGACACTTCATATTTTTAGTGACTCGCATTGCAAAAATACTGTATTTTTAAAGTCTTTTGGTGCATGTCACTAAAATTCACTCCTAACATTTTATTGACCCGCAATTTTGTGCGGGTCACTAAAAGTATCACTAAAAGGTAAATTTGTAGTTGTGTAGGGAAATAACCAAAGACATAGGTGAACCTTTGTCTTCGGTTATTTTAAAATAACCGAAGACATAGGTCTCCACAACCGTAGCCCCATATCAGATATATGGGGACGCCTATGTCTTTGGTTATTTTGAAATAACGGAAGATATAGGTCTATAAAACCTTAATTTCAAATCTGAAACTCTTATTTTCTCTTTCTTCTCCATCTTTTCTCTCAACAAAAAATGCCGCCACCAACTCTCTTAAACCTCTATTTTCTCCATATACAATCATTTTCCCTCATTTTTTTTTAATTCTTCTAGTTTTCTCACCCAAAATGCATATACACTATAGAAAATTAATTTATTTTAAGATATGAGGGTAGACCTAAGAGTTTAGGCCGATAATTTTCTAAGATTTATCGAGAATGACAGTCAGCTAACAGCAGAGACTTTGAGGCTTTTGAAGTTGTCTCTTAACTTGCATTGAGGTATACATCACTATAATATATTCTGTTTAGCCTATAATATTTTTTAGTGTGTATGATATAGGTTTTGGATATCGCGGTGGTGGTTAGAAAATCTACGATAGTTGTTGGAAAATCAATGTCAATGCTCAGAAATATAGTGGTGTTAACGGTGGTGGTTTAAAAATAATATTGTTTAAGGATATTTATATTAAGGTTTCGTGGGTTTGTGGCTCAACAGTGGCGGAGTTAATGGTGTCTTTTACTAAAACCAACTTAAAAACTGAAGAGAAAGCCTATTTTTCTAATAGTGTCAACTTGAGTTGCTGGTTAGCCTATGTATATTGGATGAGTGGAATCAGGAATTGATTCATATTCCCTCTATTGGAGAAATTAAAGATGTGGTGTGGTCTATGTTGCCTCTTAAGGCTCCAAGTTTGGATCATGGTATGCTGAGAAAATTCAATTGAGATCATTGGGAGATTGTGGGTGCGGATGTCATAAAGGTAGTTATACAAATCTTTGTTACTGGGGATTTTATTTAAGAAATTAATCAAACCTTTGTTGTTCTTATTCCTAAGAAGGCTCACACTTCCAGTTTTGATGATTTTAGGCCGATTAGGCTTTGTAATATCACCTATAAGGTTATCTTTAATTTTTTGGCTAATAGATTAAGGCCTATTCTCTTGTATTTAATCTTGCTTATCAGTCCAGTTTTGTCTCGGGTCGCTAGATTGCTGAAAATAGCATAGCTCATGAAATCTTTGATTCTTTCATGTGACTAAAGGGTGGCACTAGTTTTGTGAGTCTCAAGTAGGATATGTTCAAGGCTTATCACCAAATCTAATGGTGTTTCTTGAAAAAGACTATGGTGGCTTTTGGTTTCAAAAGGAGGTTTATCCGATCGATCATGAAGTGTGTGGGAATATGTTCAAGGCTTATGACCGAATTAAATGGTGTCATTATTTATATATATATATATATAAATAAATATATATATACATAAATTTAGATTATAAATAAATAAATAAATATACCTTCACTGGCAGTTGGTGTTGGTAGTGTTCTAACGTCGCTATGGATGGGAGAAACCCGCGCAGTGGTGCTCCGACGTCATCCAGTCGGTGGTGCTAGTGGTGCGAGCGTGAGAGAGGTAGAACTGGTGGTCCGGTGGTGCGAGCGAGAGAGAGAGGGAGAACCAGTTGTGGTGGTCGCGCGGTGTCGTTGTAGTGGTGGTCACACGGTGTCGTCGTGGGTTACAGTGGGCCTCGTCGAGAGAGAGAGAGAGAGAGAGAGAGAGAGAGAGAGAGAGAGAGAGAGAGAGAGAGAGAGAGAGAGAGAGAGAGAGAGAGAGAGAGAGAGAGAGAGAGAGAGAGAGAGAGAGAGAGAGAGAGAGAGAGAGAGAGAGAGAGAGAGAGAGAGAGAGAGAGAGAGAGAGAGAGAGAGGTGTGGGTTTTTTGGAGGGAGAAGGGTTTGCTGAAAAAATGAGAGGGATATATTATAAGTAATATATATATAAAAAAAAAGATAATAATAATAAAGGGTATACCTGACGATTTTAAATCGTCGGGTATAGGGGTTAATTTTTTTTTTAAAACAAATAAATCCTGTTTTTAATAAAAATCGTCGCCTAGTTTTTAAGCTATTGTTAAAAAACTGTCGGAAATACTCATTTTTCCCGACAGTCTTAAACTGTTGTTTAATATTTTTAGCAACGGTCCTAAAAAAAAAAATCGTTCTCAAGACCGTCGCGAATTTGATTATTTGTAGTAGTGTCAACACATATAAAATCATGTTCAATAAACAAGTTGAGTCCCTACCTCCTTAGGATCGTCAAGCTTTCTCCAAAAGACACGTTCCTAAGCCCCCCGATTCTTAAGTTCAAATAGCTTAGACACTCCAAATGTCACTTAGTCCTACATTGTCCAATAAAATAAATAATTATCATCATTATAATGTACTCTTCAAACCGATTACGACGACATATAACATGACCATATCTGAAATTTGAAGTTCCAAAACCTCACCTAAGCGGTGCACATTAGCTATCGGTGGCAATAGAGATTGGTGTACCAGAAATATTATCAAAAATAGAAGTAGTATATATCAAAACAATTGTCTTGATGCGTAGATCACAAATGTACAACCCGTTAGTCGAAACAAACACCAAAAGCACTGAAAATTACTTACAAAGGGTTGGAGATACCCAAATCTCATTGGGTCAAAGTAATGAGTTGAGTGAGATGATTTAATTGGGGGGTCTTCCCCTCGCGATGCTGATTTCAATTATATCAACCATTTTGCAAATGGTGACCAGAGTTAATCACAATAACCCCTCAAAGCTTTGACGGCAAAACTTTGAAGCTTTCGTATGGTTGCGTCCTTGCTCCGTTTGCCACCAAACTTGAGGTGCATGAGAGATCAGCATCAGTCAGTGGTCTGCAACTTTGGCTCTGTGATCGGACGGTGACTGGAGGTGGGTCGTCGATGTTCCACAAGTGGTGGTTATGAGGGGTTTGTCTTTGGTGTTTTGAAGAGAATGAAGGAAAGAGAGAAGATAGAGAGAAGGTCGGTGGGAGGTTTGAATAAATTAACAATAATTATGTGGGTCTCACCCACTTCTTTTATTAATCTTTTTTTATACTCGGTTTGACCGAGTGTTCACACAATATGACTTATGTTAAAACTCCACAATTTATTTTTTTTATTTTTCGGTTTTGATTAAACAATTTATTCACAATTCTACATTTAATACTTTTTTTTTATATATAATTAAGTTGGTGATGATAAAAATTTGAATTTCATATCTATTCTATATAAAGTGTGGCTATGTAACGGAATTCTTGGTTTAACGAAGTGTTTTAGTTCCTACGTTAATTTTAACAGAATATCTTAATTATTTAACAAAATATTCTTTATTAATTTTATAATAGTATATATTATATGTATTTAAAAATAAAAATTATTTAGATATTTTATATAAAAAAATTTATTTTAATTATATATATTTAAAAATAAATATTATATAATCACATTTATATATAAAATATATATCTATTTAAAGGATAAATACCATTTTGGACCCTTTGTTTTTCCAAAAATTATAGATTAGACCATTTGTTTTATTAAATGGCAAAATTGAGTGTGTGTTTTCTAAAATAGTAAAAATAGGATTCTAAGCTTAATTTTGGACAACTTTTTTTTAATATAACCAACTTGAACACAATTCCTAACACGAACTAATAATACAGAAAATATATACAGTTTTGTCATATAACACATTTAGATTGGATTATTATCAAATTTTATTTTGAAAAAAAAAATCAGTTCAGGGTCCTATTTTTACCATTTTAAAAAATATAGGATCCATTTTGTCATTTAACGAAACAGATGGTCCAATTAGTAATTTTTGCAAAATACATGATCCTAAATAGTATTTACCCATATTTAAACCTTAATTTCACTTACAATTTATTATAACCACACTCAGATAACTATAAATTAAGAATATTGTATCTATCACTATCATTATTTTTTTAAAATATATATTTAGACATAATATATAAAATATATTTTGAAAGTAATTAATTCTCCAATCAAATTTAAATTTTGTAAAAATATTTTTAATATAATCCTTATACATAGATAGATTAATATAAAATACGTATAAAATAAGTATAACAATAAAATTCGTTCTTTTATTGTATATATAAAATACGTATATATATATCGTTACATTTAAAGAGCACATAAATGTAGCCGTAATAGCTAAAAAAAATTCTGAAAAATTAAAATCTCAAATCTCCTATTTTAAAAATTAAAAAATAAAAATACATTATCTAATTAAAAAAAAAAATTAACATATATGTATTGTACTTAACATCACTTAATTAAACCTCATTACAAAGAAAATTAATTATACAACCTAGTATATTAAAATTTGTCACAGATACAAGGTAAAATAAAATAATAATTGTTACACTAATTGAAATAATTCAAAAATGAAATCATGGATGAACAATATATAATTAGTATACTAATATTATTTATTTAGGGAGAAAAAAATAATAACAAAATGTTGAGAAAAAAGGCAAAAAAGGGAGTGAGGAAGATGTTGTTGAGTGGGAAAGAAGGAGCAGAGTTGTGGTGATCATCGTCCAACCATTGATTGTCCATGCTAATGGTTACCTTTTGACCGAAGTTGGTGCAGTCATCAGCGATGGTGGAAATGAAGTAGCGAGTTGTGTTGTTACTTGTCAAGGGAATATTTACTGGGCTGGTCTTGTAGATTGTTCCATTGATAGGGTTTCTTATGTTGCAGCTATCATAATCTGCCTTTGATACTTCGGCCACGTTATGGTTACTACCCCTCCATTTGAACACTGTTTCAACATTGAAATAATTAATTAATAATGTCACAAACCCTACCCTCATTAACTAAACACTTTAAAGTAATAATAATAATTACATTTTGACAATGCAAAAATAAAACCAAATGTCCTTTTGTGACGGTCATACTACATAGTTTTCTTGAAATTGATCCGTGAACTATTCAATTTTTGGAATTCGTCAAAAACTTAAATTTTTAGGAACTAATTCTTTTTTTTTTTTTTTTTTTTTTTTTGAAAAGGAAGGAACTAATTCGCTAAATAAAAATAATGGAACAACTTCCAAAAGTTTAAATATTTTATGAACTTGTCAAACAAATTAGTCTACGTATAAATACTAGACTAGATTATTATAAGTAATAGGATATAAAATTAATAAAAATAAAAATAGATTGTAATTAAAAACTCATTATATCAAATAATATATATACATAAATTTATTAGTTAAAAATAAAGAAAATTCTACAACACACCCTTGAAAAAGATACACTGATACATTCTTATCTGTTTCAGTATTTAAAAAAAAAATTATTAATCTGAATTTTTTTTATAGTATTATACGTTGTCGTTATTTAAGATATCCTGTAAAATTTTGAAAAATTCAAAAAAATAAAAAATTAATATGCCAAGGGTTCAAAGAGTATGTTTCACACAGTACTTTTTTATTTAATTACATGTGTGTCAAATAGACATTTTGAACATTGATTTCTATATTATAAATTATTCTAAATTTCTGAATAGTTAGAAATATTGCACCAGTACACATGTTTTAGTGAGATGTATTATAAAAGTACCCTCTAATATATATTTTCTTATTAGTTTTATTGAAAGTATTTTAATTATATATATTTTTAATTATCATATAATAATAGAAGATGTTATTTTCTAATTAAAAATATTTTGCAAATTATTGATCAAATCTATAATATTACTATGTTTTACAATTTTAAAAGTGAAAATGATATAATTAATTTAATAAGATAAGCACGTTACAATAATAATATATATATGAATTATAATTTGATTAGAGTAATATATTTAATGTTACTGTTTCACCATATAGATATAGTAAAACAAACATAATTATTTTCATCGTCTTGTCAAATGGAATAATTTTACCATTGTTATTTTTTTTCTTATTTTGAATGTTAAAAATATAAGTCAAATAAAATAAACAAATGATTTGATAATATCCCATTTTAATATAAAATTTACTCAAACTACTTCAAATTTTAAAATAATTATGATATTTCATAGTTGAATAATCATAACTTATGATGAGTTTTTTACTCAAATTTTGAAAATTACTATTTCACATAAAGTTATGACTTATGGATGTTTTAATTAAATTTTCAACGGTATCAAATTCATTCAAATTGGACTGGCAGATTGAAAGTTATAACTTAAATACAATGAAAATTTTGTAAAATTCCGTAATAAATGAATCAAACCAGTAATTATTGACTTATTTTTTACTATTTAAAAATTAGAATTTAAATAATATTATTTTAGACAAAGATAGATTTTTCAATTATTGTTTTAATAGTATTTAATTCATTGAAATTGAATTCATAATTAAATGGAAGCATTATCATGAAATAATATTTATTAAATTGTTAATAATGAATATTATGTATATTTTTTAATAATATAAAGAATATTATATTAAATAGTGATATATTCGCTAAATAATTATAGGGTATATATTATTTTACATGTATTTTGTAAAAGTTACTAATTAAATTTTTTATTTTATTAAATGACAAAATGGACACTATATTTTTCAAAATGATAAAAATAGGACTCTGAACTCAATTTTCAACAATTTTATATTTAATATAACCAACTTTAAGATAATTCATAATACGAACAAATATAGAAAATGTAACCAGATTTATCACAACATCTTTAGATCGAATTATTATTAAATTTATTTTGACAAAAAATAAATATAGGGTCATATTTGTACAATTTTGAAAAATACATTGTCCATTTTGTAATTTTAATAAAATAGATGGTCTAATTAATAATTTTTACAAAACAAAAACAAGATCCAAAATTTTATATTTAGGAATAATTACATAAGACACCATTTTTTATAAAATATTTATATTTTTACGTTCAAAGAATGTTTTTTTACATTTTTAAGGTTTTCCAAAAAATAACACGAAAACAACATAAAATTAACATAAAAGTAACATGAAAATAACATCAAAATAACAACAAAAAATAACATACATATAACAAAAAATTAACAACAAATGAACAAAATTTTAACATAAAAAAACCCTATTTTATGTAAATAAAATAAAAAAAAAATCGTAAAAATGTTTAAAATTCCATAAAACTGTATTTTTATTGTTTTTTTGTTATTTTTGTGCATTTCCCTTTTATTTACCCATAATAATATAATAATCCGTTAATAGCTTACCAATTACATCGCCGACGTCAAATCTGTTGGATTTAGCCCAAGCAGAGTAGGCTGCCTCTCCAAATAGAGGATTAGTCCATCCCATATCACCTCCGACGGTGTAAGTGTCAGCAGCTGCCACCTTTAGCAGACCCACCATAACAACAACAAACATACCCATTTTCATTTGCTTCTTATTCATCATCCTCACCATTAATCCATCCATTTTTATATTTTTTAATTTGGAAATCGATATTTGGGTGTCCAGACTCTTGAAACTCAGATGTTTATATATAAGAAGAAAACTGGCGGATTAATTATATATTACATTATTTAAATGTTTTTCATTTTGAACTATTTGTTATTGAGTGTTGATTACGCTAAATGAATGTATTCTTACCAAGTAGAAGACTATTGCTTTTTTATTATTATTAATCAATAATGATAATCTTAAAATCTATTGAAACCTTTGACGAAATTAAAGCAATACTAATTATCATTTTTTTAACAAATACTAGAGTCCTTCTTTGTGATTGTGTGGGGGAAATTTCATATTTTAGCCCTAATAAAATACTCAATATCAAAATTTAGACTTATTAATTTTTTGAACAAATTGATTCCTCTAATTTGAAAAAGTTCCTAAAATACCCCTAAAATAAAATTTTCACTATCTCTCTGACTTTCCCTCTCTCTCTCGCTCTCTGACTTTCCCTCTCTCTCGCTCAAAGACTTTCCCTCTCTCTCGCTCTCTTCACGAACCCACACGAACCAGACCAACGTACCCACAGCGTCGACCACGAAACCAACAAACCCACGCCGTCGTCGACCACCCACGAACCCAACCCCACGAACCAAACCCACGAACCCAATCGACGAACCGAAACCGTCTGTCGATCTTCGACCCAAACCGACGCAAAACTGCCGTCGCCACCACGAGGAGAAACTGCCGTCATCACCCACGAGCAAAAACCGTTGCCTACACCACGAAATTCAGTTAAAGGTAAGATTTTTTTTTTGAAAAAATATATTTTTCATAGATTTGGATGCCAATTATTGCATGTTGTTCAGATTAGTGGATTTTTTGTAGCTTTTGTGATCTTTAGGTTGTAGATGTTAGTGTTTCTATGAAATATGTGTATATTACAGAGTTGTCGATGACATGTCGATAGGATGTCGATAGGATGTCGATAGATTGGGTGTCTGTTTGAATGTTGCTGTAATTTGTATGTCGATAGGATATCGCTTGTATGTCGATAGGATGTCGACATAGTAGTTAAAGTGTATTTCTACCCTATATTGTCGACGAGTTGTCGACAGTATGTCGATGGTATGTCGATTAAATTAACTCGTTGATTGTTAGGTTGTATTGTCGACTGAATGTCGACAGTATGTCGATATGTTGTGTAATTGTTATTTGATTGAATTTATGTTTGCATTGTCGACTGAATGTCGATAGGATGTCGATTGGTAGTTTAAATGTATTTCTGCCCTATATTGTCGACGACGTGTCGATGGTATGTCGATTATATTAACTTGTTGATTGTTAGGTTGTATTGTCGACTGAATGTCGACTGTATGTCGACAGTATGTCGATATGTTGTGTAATTGTTATTTGATTGAATTTATGTTTGTATTGTCGATTGAATGTCGACAGGATGTCGATATTTTGTCGACATAATAGTGTTGTGTCTGCTTTTGATAATGTCGACATAATGTCGACGGAATGTCGACATAATGTCGACATATTTTTAAAGTTTTTTGGCAGCTTTATTTATTTGTTTTTTGTTTTTTCAGATGGCTCCCAAACTCATTATTCCAGCCACCGAGCATTTTACTGGCCGCGTCACATATAGGGGCACTGGAGTGTTTGCAAAAATCAAAGCTCGGTTTGAGGAGTTCAACCTTAATAACACGGCGAAGGAAAGCCGTTTCGGGAACTTCTGGAATGCCGTACTGTTGACATTCTCCTCGGTGTTATTTCACCAGCTGATGCTCCACAAAATGAAAGTGGATGCTCAGGAGGAGTTGAGGATGAGGTTTTATGTTGGTCAGAAGGAGGTCCGATTCGGGGTGCTGGAGTTTGCAATCATTACGGGTTTGGACTTCTCCTCGGGGCCAACAGAAGAGGAGAAGGCTGCGCTGGTCGCGCGCTCGGGGTCAGACCGATTGATCAACAGATATTTCAACCGGTCTGATAGTGTGAAGACAGAAGCACTCCAACTTCAGTTCACAAACTGTCAGAACCCGGAAGACTTGTACAAGCTCGGCTTGTGCTTGTTTGTGAAGTCAGTGCTTCTGGGCCGCGAGGCAAACGCGCTGATCACGCCTCACATACTTAGATATGTGGAAGACCTCGAGTTCTTCTTCCGGATTCCTTGGGGGAAGCACTCATTCGCCAGACTCATGCACTCGCTTCAGAAAGACATGTTGAAACAGAAGGCCAACTACGAGAAGAAGCTGAGTTCGGATGTTCAGCACGAGTGCAAATACACAGCATATGGCTTCGCACCTGCATTACAATATTGGGCGTACGAGGCCATTTTGGAGGTTGGGAAGAGGTATGGCACGAACCACGGGATTCGGTTCCCCAGGATGCTTAGCTGGACAAGCAAAGGCGATATTGGGAAGAAAGACGTCAGCGCATTATTTTCTAGACGGGTATTATTTTCACTTATGTTCAGAATAATTATTTAACATAAATGCTTGTAATAAATGCTAAATGGTTTTATTTTGATATTTTTTGAACCATAAACAGAATCTTGAAGTGGTGAAGGGGCTACTTCCACGGACAGAGGAGGAGGCATTTGTGAGGACCATATCTTACGATGGTGTGGAGAACCTGGTTGATGATGTTGTGGATGACACAGAGGCTGAGGCAGGTAGTCAGGTACCAGAGACTCAGGTCCCAGACACTCAGGAAACAGACACTCAGGTACCAATTTTTGGAACTTTTTTTTTATGTCTTTATTTTTTATTGTTTTTATTTTGTGATATTTGTTACATTGTGGAATTATCGTATGCTTACCGTATTTTTTTGATATATATTTTTTCAGGCCACTGGTTCAGAACCTCAGCCCAGTGCACCATCTTCATCAGGCGTTCGGGGTGCCAAGTACACTGATTTAGTGGCTCAGTTGGATAGGATCGAGGCTGACACTCAGGGTCTGTATGCTGCTCATGTCGAGCTGAAGAAGGCATACGAGACCAGCCATGTAGAGCTGAAGGGTGGTCAGAACGTAATTATGGAGCAGCTCAGACACATATTGGCCATGTTGAATCGTCCGCCAACGACAACTTCAGCACCGGAGGCCCCAGCAGATCCATCTACCCCACCACCAGCTGCTTCACCCCCAGTAGAAGAGGATGAGGTCTTCCCCGACGATTACGATCCTTATGAGGGAGCTCCAGCGACTCCGATCGAGGCACAACCTCTTATCCATGTACATGACACCGAGTCGCAGGGTGAGATTCTGTCCATAGAGGCACAACCTGCAGTGGTTAAGAGTCGGAAGAGG